>NC_134574.1:29743498-31076832 GCF_050947875.1 Dermacentor variabilis
GATTTGAATTCAAGACAGATATACCCTTGGGCGTTTGTTTTGTATGCATCTGCGTTTTTTTTAACATTAAAAAAGCAATCGCGCGCAACACGAGACACTATTTGCGGTGGGGCTGCACTCCATGTCGTGACACGGCCGTGTGTGCCATCCGTGGTCTTGCTAGAAGTGTGAATTGGACGGCTAGAGCAAGGCATAGGCCTGATGTTGAACTCTGTATATGAGCTGAAGCTGCAGCGTCGAGCTTTTTTGTCGTGTTATATTAAAATCCCAAGGCCCAACCAAACTGTAACATGTTGGTTTTTGGGGCTGCTTGCAAGTTATTACTTAAGACCCCACAAAAAAGTCGGGGTAATTAATAATAATAATAATTATTATTATGGCTGAGGAGAGCCAGAATTTCTAGCCAGAGGCATGCAGATCTTAAGGTTTATTTGCTGCCCATAAACAAAAACTAAAGCCAGATTCATTATTGCCTCTGCCATGCATAAAACTAGGCGTCGTCATTAAATCGTCTTTATTGTTTATTTTCAGCCAATGTCGTCTTCTCCACAATCCACTGCGGATGTCAAATGTCTCTGCGGAATGTGCCATATCGAGTTGTGAAGGAAACAGTCAGTCTGCAAGTTCGGAATGGAATACTACAACAAGACTCAGGGAGAAAAAGACCAGGTATGTTACATGGATGCGCTTGCAAACACTTCACTCTCATGCAGATATCCAGCTCCCTTCCAACTCAAAGATTGTGTGCAAGCAGTGTAAAGAGGATACTTCGCGACAGCTGTTCTTAACTTATTTTCCCTTATACAATGCCCCTTTCAGGGCCCTCAGGTTGGTCCTAGTAAATGAATAGATTTAGGAAAAGACGATTATGGCTGTGCACCAGGCACATAGCCGCTGGTTGGAGTGGCCCAGTCCCCCAAGAAATCTTCAGTTTTGCTGGGACGTCCTTTACCACCTCTCCCACCTGTGGCGTTTTCCCCTCCCCCCCCTCATTCAGTAGTTGCAAGCCAAACAAAATCCTGGCTACATGCCTGGTGTGAACTATGGAAGCATGTCACTGTTGTTGTTTGTACTTACCAAAGCCGCATGATGTTACAGTTGATCTGTGTGTCTTTTAACATGCATGTAAGAATACCAGAATTAAATATACTTTATTTAATTTACAGGATTCAAGCACCACTGACCACTGACTGGCCGAAGGAGGTGTACGAGAAAAAGTTAATGAACCTACAAGGCGCAAGAAAGAGGGTTCATGAGAGTTTTCCCCTTTCCGTAGAACGGCTATGTAGTACGCACCATACTAGCGACTGATGCACCATACATCAGGTCGCATGTTTTCGTTACATGATGGGCAAAAACTAGACAGCTCAACATTGACTGTTTCGAGTTCCACGCTACTAAAGTACATGTTGAGACTAATTGAAAAATACTAGCTGATGAATGCTAGGTTTAGACGATTGCCTATTTTCTTGTGCGTTCCTGTTCCTTATGCAACCCCTTTTTATATCCCCATTCCCAGAGGGTGCCATTGAAAAATGTTTTAAGTCTGGATAATTAAACAGCTCCCTCAAGTCACTAATATCAGTATGTATGCCTAAAACATTTCACTGAAAGGGTAGTTCTCATAATTGCCCTTGAAATTGGCCAGTTTGCCGAGCCTCTAATTCCAGTCACAACTGTTGAAGTACACTTGGCGAAATTGCTCTACTGTGTAGGTAACCATACTTCACATTTTCAACATAAACTCTTGATGCACATTAGGCATTCTCTCAAATGTGCTTTATTCACAGTCGATGCATATTACAAGCACACTACTGAACATTTCTTGAAGTAACCACCAGACAAAAATGTAATAACATGTTTTCATATACAATAGCTGCTATATAAAATGTTAAAAGGAAAGTATAAAAGCAAGTACTTTCATGAAAGTACAGAAGGAATGCAACATTACAAACAGTTTTATACACAAACATTGAAAGCACAAGCCTAAAAAGATACTTTTATAGAATCAATGAATTGAGTCACCGGCACGAAACATTAAGGCAATATTTCTACATATACACAGCCGTTGCCAATGTTGCAATTACATGATTATAATGGAGTCTAGTATAAAACACAGCATATTATTCTTAAAAGCTCCAAACATTCTAAAACATATTTACACATATTTAAAACACTCTACTTAAGCTCAAGTTATTCATGGTAAAAATTGAGTTTTGTAAAGTTCGCAATTCCTTAAAAATAAAAAAAACACCGAGTGGCAATCTCTAACGTTTTCCACTGACCCTTTCCTAGCAGCCCGAGCCAAAGCTCCTCTGAAGAATCAACGAATCAATGGCAGAGTGACAGCACACTATAGGCGCCTTCTCTTTGAAGAGGCTTCAGAGACGAGCATCCCTTTGTCGGTGAGCCCCGAATGTGAAGGCCAGAACTCTGTGGCACAGATTCAGCCAACTTAGGGAAGGTGACTTGCAATAAGCCCCTAGCCTCCAACAGTGTTTGAACGTCGTGGCAGCAGTACAGGAGGGAACTGCACTTTTCAAGTTCCTCGGTTATACATTTGCGCAACTCCGAGACTGAGGGGACTGCTGTCCGAGGAACCATAGCAACCACAGGCTGTAAAGGCACTTGACAAAAGCTTGGCTCATTGGCAAAGGGAATGTCCGGCCCTGATACTGCTGTACCAAGAGCCTGTGAACACACTTCAGAAGGGCTGGGCTCATTGACCAGGGGAATCTCAGAACCTGTTTCTGATTCTAGACAGCTTCTAAGTGTAATTTGCGGTTGACTGAGGTAACTCTGCTGAAGAGAGGAAAAGCGCCACCTGTCACTGTACTTAAAAACAACACAAAAGTGTTTCCATGGGTACTTGTGCTTTCTAAAGTCGGGGCAGGTACACGATGGCTTGGTGAAGTCGACTGTGTACACATCATCATCACTTTTTTCAGAGTGAACCGAGAACATGCCTTCAGTGGGTAGCTCTTTCATGTCTGTGTGGCTGTATTCCTCTTCGTTAACGAGCCGTCTCAGCATATGTTTAACAAACCCGTGAGGACGGTTGTGCAGGTATGCAGGAATGTATTCGTTGTACTGTCTGTACACTGATGACTACCTCCTTGCTGCCTCATGGAATTTCACTTCTTTGTCGGGAAGGTAGCCATGGACGACAGCTGTGATTAGGGATGCTAACGACCGTTTCCCACTGGCACTTTTCCCATACTGCGCCTTCAACACCCTGTTTTGGGCCTCAATGCCGTTATTTGTGGTGAAGACAACATCAAACTCCAGCCTGTAAGACATGACCCACAGCTCCTTTACAGACAGCCACACTGCTTCAAAGTAACTGCGGAATTTTTCGTTTTTCCAATACTCTGAGGCGACAAGGACTTCAAATGCCTTGTCAAACTCATCCTGATTTGAAGCACTGGCTAAGCGTTTCATGAGTCTCAGGGCATCATCCGGATCGGATATACTGTTTTCCTTTCGGCGCAGCCACCTTTGCCATGCTTGTAGTCTATGGAAGTCACAAATGGAGATTTGACTCTCTTGGAACACTTGCTTGATGGCACTTATTTCTGCCTTGCTGTAATCTACCATCCAGTACTGTGGGGACCAGTTATCACACCACTGCTTTAAAACGTCTAAAGCATCAGCGATACAGTGGGTCGTCTCAAACTGTACGATAAAAACACCAGCTGGTGTGTACCCCGACGGTGTTTTCACAAGCAAGAAAAGTGGTAAGGCATAATCACTAGTCTTGTGTGTTGCGTCCAGGCAAACTACTGAGCCTCCATACTTTTTAAGCATGTTTCTCATGAACTTTGTCTGGAAGCAGAACAGCAACGTGTCTTCACACTCGCTGGCAATGCTCTCTTCCACGTTGTTCGAGTCGTTGCTACCCACGCAGCTGCGTGCTGCATATGGCCGATAGAAAATGGAGGATTCGGGTTGCTCACCCCTGATCTTTTCAATAAGGATGCTAGCATTTTATTGATCGACAGTACTGAAGCGGTCTTTCTTAAGGACAGCTTGGATCTGGTTGCTGATATCACGATGTATTGGGAAAAAGGCCCTGCAGCTGCTATCAGGCTTTTCCTTGTTTGCAAAAAGTACGTCGTGCACGTAATAGTGCAGACACTTTTTCACATCTGATACAGATGTAATTTCTTCCCTTTCCAACATTTGAATTGGCTCAGCAATGTTCCTGTCCATGTTTTGGCTAAAAGCTTCCATATCTTCGAAACCATGGTTACGATGGGAACCGCAGTTGGCAATTTTAATGTATATCCGCGTCTCTTTGGCCACAGTCTGCTTCTCTGCGTCAAGCACCTCCTGCAGCTGCTTGGCCTTGTCTGCTTTTAGCCGACCCTCTTTCGTCTGGCCGCATGGCTGGGGAAGGTCCACCTAGAAAGTAGGCATTGTTACGTATATTCAGCATACTTTATGGTTTAAAACAGCGCGACAAGATGAGAAGAAAGTGAAGACGAGACAGAAGACAGCGCTGAATTAACAACTGCAAATTTATCTCCACTTGCCCATTATATATGCACGTGGTAAATACCAAAATAAGCAGAGTGCGAAAGATAAAAGGAGTACAACACATACAGCCTCGGCTTGAATGCCGAGACTGTATGCGCTGTACTCTTTTTATCTTTCGCACTGTTTTTTTTGGTATTTCCCACGTGTACTCGTATATATACTGGAAATAGTGGAAATAAACTTTCTGTTGTTAGTTCTGTGCTGTCTTCTGTCTCGTCTTCACTTTGTCCTCATATTGACACGCTGTTTTAAACCATAATGATCATTGCTGCTTGAGCTAGTAAACCAACTAGCTCAAACAAACCTTTTATTGAGCATACGTCAACCAAGTCTAACATGCACCATCTTATGCCACGATAAATTTGCCTGCACTGCGCACCAAGGGCAACAGGAAAAGCTGATATTAGGGAGTTTTACCAGACCGTTCTTTAGCCCCAATAACGATACCATAACGATGCGCAAAGCGTGTTCAAGGCTGTCAGAGGGGAGAGAAGGCATCCTTATCGGATCCCTCTACTAAAATTCACTACTATCACCAGAAGTAGAAGCAATGATAGTGGATATAAGCTACAAATTTCTCACGAGCCACTGCAAGGACAACGTTATAATGTTTTAAAACTGCCTGTTTCGTGTCTGCTTGCAGACATAAATGCCATGATAAAGGTGCCCAGAAAATAACCTGCAAACATTTTTTACTTGTGGTTGCACATTACGTACCTCGATATCTGGGTACAATTCAATCCAGTTCAAATTCATTGTTGCTGCACACCCTTTCTTCATTGTGCCTTGGAGGCTCATTCGCGTCTTCTCGTACACCTCCTTCGGCCAGTCAGTGGTGCTTGAACCCTGTAAATGAAATCAAGAATATTTATTTCTGGTGTAAACCTAAAGTAACCTAACCTAAAGTAACATAAAGTAAATCCTCTTTACACTGCCTGTACACAATCTTAAAATTTGGAACGCTGCTGTATATCTGCATGAGACTGAAACGTTCGCAAGTGCATCATCATGTAACATACCTGGTCTTTGTTTTTCTCTCGAGTCTTCTTGTAGTATTCCGTTCCAAATATGCAGACTTTGATGTTTTCTTTGACAACCACAAACGGTACATTGTCTAGAGAGATTCTGCACCCGGAGTGGATCATCGAGAAGACGACATTGGCTGAAAATAAACAATCAAGACGATTTAATGAAGGTGCCTAGATTTATGCATGGCACAGGGCAATATCAAATCTAGTTTTAGTTTATGTAATGTAATGGCAGCAAAGAAACTAAGATGCACTGCCTCTAGCAAGAAAATCTGGCTCTCCTCAACGAGAATAATAATTATCACTATTAATATTAATTAAACCATACTTTTCGTATGGTTTTAAAAAGTGAGAACTTAAAAGCAGCGCGAACATGCTACAGTTTGGAAGGGCCTTGGGATTTTAATATAATACGGCAAAAAGCTCGACGCTGCAGCTTCAGCTCACATACAGAGTTCAATATTAGGCCTATGCCTTGCTCTAGACGTCCAATTCACACTTCTAGCAGGACCGCGGATGGCACACACGGCCGTGTCACGACATGGAGTACAGCCCCACCGCAAATAGTGTCTCCTGTTGCGCGCGATTGCTTTTTCAATGTTCAAAAAAAGCGCAGATGCATAAAAACAAACGCCCAAGGGCAGATCTGTCTGGAATTCAAATCAAATATGTAAAGAGCACAGGGGCAGACCTTTCATTTTTTGTATTCGTGGTTACTTTGCGTGCGCGGTTGTAATCATGATTGAAAACCAAAAAATAACAGTTGTTAATTTCATGTTTATCAGAATTTCTGAAAATCGGGTCATTTCGCGGTAACCAGACCAATACTCCACTCTAACCTAATTAAATAGGTGCTAGGGGAACTCTGAAACGGTAACCAGAGCAATATATAACCCCATCTTCAAGAAGGCGAATCAAGATGAATCAATTGTCTAGTGTTGCGCACTAACCGCAACTGAAAACAAGTCGTTCTGCCAGGTTGAGTCCCTGGTTAAAATTACTACTTCGTTTTACAATCATAAATCAGTGCGCAGAGCGAAACATTAGGAAGCAGTCGATACTACTTACATTTAGACGGCTTGTTCAGGTCTCTTGATGTCCGCACAGCATACCTCTCGTTGACGGCAGCCAAGGACCTCTCAAAAGGCTTAAGCTCATAGTCTGACTTCGGGTATCCATGGGAGCAGCCGTCTTCATGATGATGTAAACCTTGTAGGTACTTTTCGATCACCTTCTGTCGATCAGGCTCGCTCATCGTCGCATTCCGTGTGAAACAAAACAATGCACGCCGCAAATATGATACGCGCGCCATGTTCTCGCTCACGTGGAGTGAGCTGATCCGAACCGAAGCGCCGAACGCCGACCACGCCACCAAACAGAGGGGGAAAAATAAAGAAAATGGTGATACGTCATCGAGGCGAGGCTCCGCCCCTGCACCGATTTGTTGTGAAAACAGTCGCACCCGTTAAACACACGTGCTCGCCGCGACACACTGTGAAAAATATATAAAGCTTAAAAAGCTTCTTTCATCATTTCTTCAGTTGATGGCGCTAGCTTCTTTACGAATACTGTCCACTTGAAGCGGCGCGAAAACGGAAACATACGAACTATAATACGGCCGCGCACGTGTGTCTCGCCTGGTCGGGAGGCTGGAATATGCCGCGTCTCTTCGCCAGGGCGGCGTGCAACGCACTCTTTTCAACGCGCCGCCTATCCAGCGCTGGTTCCCCATAGGCCACAATGGACCCCTCTCTTTCGTTTGTCTTGAGGCACGGTTTCCTAAAAATCAAGGGCCTGGACAGCTTCTTCCGCCCATCCACGCTTCGGAAAGGAAGCTGAGCAGGGCGAAGTTCGTGTGCAGTGTAAAATAAAGTCTCAAGTGTTATTTCGGCGTGCTGCAACTCGGAAGTACAGAGAGCATCAGGTTTGTCTACAGGCATATCAGCACAAAAATCTAAGCATTTCAAATTGGTTCATATTGAATATGTCCTGAAGACAAGACTTAAGTATCTCCTATGTCTTTATGTATTTTATCATAATGTTTTGTCTCACAATTATTTACAGAGAGGAAATCCTTTAATAGCCTTTTCGAGGGCAGCAAACAGAAAACGTTTTCCAAGGCAGCAAACAGCGTGCGATCATAACGAAAGTAAGCTTCCTACAGTGCCTACGTGCTGCATCTTTCTTTCTCGCAGGAACTACAGCATCGCTCAGTACTTTAATTTGAATTTTTCGCAGAGGCTTCGAGCAACAAGCGCGCACAAATAAATGTTTTATTTATTTTTTCTTTACACACGTGCGTTACTTCGCAATTACTCATCCAGTGCTCCTACAGCATCTTTATTGCTCACATTTGAAAAACGCAGTCGAGCAGGCTCAGGACATTGCGAAGCGTGCTTGTTGTACCGGCGCAGGACATACAAAATACCGAAAGTATAAATGAGCTCCCGATACAACGATGCTCTAGAACAGGATTTTGAATTCATAAACGGACTAAAATGTTTGCTTAAGCTGACCTGCCATGTCTCTTCGTTCCACTTGTTGAGTCAAGCAGAGGCGGACGTCTGTTAAAAGGTGGAGATATCGATGACACATAAACAGGATGGTTCGCAACGTTGTTTTTTTTTCTGTTACCAACGAAGTGGCGGTTGCAGATTCTTGAGTTTTCGCTTTGTCACCACGGTCTCCCATCAGGGCTACGCTACACAATTACAGAAGAACAAAATTGTCGCACTTTCTCATGCGAGCCCCTGTGTTGTGGGGTATGCAAGTAATCCTGTTACCCGTAACGGGCCGTATCCAGCGCTCTCACCTTTCCCCTTCATACAATCGCGATGGAAATCGGCAAAACTGAACGTTATTATTCCTTCCTTTACGTTCATGGCAATTTACAACACAACAGTAGCGTCGATTGCGGCGTTTCTTCGTAGTGCCCGGAGCTATCGCGGTTGCCGTCGTTTCCGCCATCAGTCTGAAGAGTGAGCCAGAAAGCGCTTTATGGCAGTTCGGCGGCGCGTCCGATTAGCGTAGAAATTCATAGCTCTCTGCCTAGGTGTTAAGTGCGCAAAACACTCGCAATGTTTACCAAAATCTACTTAAATCGTTGTTTTGCAGTCGCTAGCTGCATAGGCAACTTAGCAAGGAAGTCGGGCTTCGCACTACTCAATTACTGCATCTTCGCACCGGCAGGTGGCGCTACGCGTCTTGCAAAGCTCTAGATTCTGACGCCCATAGACCTTCGCTATGGATATTGGCAAATTACCGTGGATGAAATGGACCATGGAAAGGTCGCATTCGTCACACCAGACGGCCTATATCAGTTCTGGGTAATGCCTTTTGGCTTGTGCAATGCCCCGGCGACCTTTGAACGGATGATGGACATGCTCTTGCGTGGTTTGAAATGGCCCATCTGTTTGTGCTACTTGGATGACGTCATCGTATTCTCTTCAACTTTTGCGATTCATCTTGAAAGACTTTCATCTGCTCTTTCTGTTTTTCGCACCGCTGGCTTGCAGCTCAACTCGTCCAAGTGCCAGTTCGGTAACCGCCAAATAACCATGCTCGGACACCTCGTCGATTCGTCAGGCATTCGCCCCGACCCCCCTAAAGTTCATGTTGTGGAGAATTTCCCCGTAACAACTTGTGCCAAAGATGTTCGCTGCTTTACTGGCCTTTGCTCCTACTTCCGCAGGTATGTGAAAAATTTCGCGCAATGGCCCGTCCTCTGACTGACTTCCTGAATTAAGATATTCCTTTCTTTTGGGCTCTGAACAAGCGTCCGCTTTCTCGCAGCTCATCACGCTGCTCACCACACCTCCTGTTCTCGCCCATTTTGACGCCTCTTCTCCGACAGAAATCCGCACTCATGCCAGTGGCTACGGCTCGGGGCAGCTTTAGCTCAACGCCAACGTGAGCGCGACCGTGTTATCGTTTACGGCAGCCGCCTCCTCTCTCCCGCCGAGCGCAATCACTCGATTACGGAGCGCGAGCGTCTCGCCTTCATTTTGGGCGGTGGGCAAGTTCCGACCCTACATATATGGTCGACCATTTACAGTTGCAACCGACCACCACGCCCCTTGTTGGCTTGCCTCCCTCAAGGATCCCATCGGATCCTTGAGGGAGGAAATCCTTCCCTAGGCACTAAGGCTGCAGTAGTACACACACACTGTGGTCTTATAGTCGGGTCGTCTACATCAGGACGCCGACTGCCTGTCTCGTCATCCCGTCGATGTACCGGACGGTTTAGTGGATGTCGCACCGATCTGCGCTCTTTCACTCTCTGTCTCGCAAGACATTGGCGCTGAACAATGACGCGATGAGTCGTTCCGACCTATTTTCGAGGGCCCGCTCTCTGATCCGTCTGACCCATCCCTTCACATGTTCGTACTACAAAATGGCATCCTGTATCGCCGCAACATGCACCCCGACGGCCCCAAGCTCCTAACCGTCATTCCGTCTCATCTGTGACAGATTGTACTGCAGCAACTGCACGTCGTTCCCACAGCTGGACACCTTGGCGTCACGCGGACCTATGACCGAATTGATCTTCTCGGAGCATTCCCTATATCAAATGACGGAAATAGGTGGATTGCCGTCGCTGTGGAATATGCAACTCGCTATGCCATTACTAGAGACATACCGACCAACAGCTCCACAGACGTCGCTGATTTCTTGCTTCACGAAGTTATCTTGCACCACGGTGCACCTCGTCAACTTCTCACCAATCGCGGCAGATATTTTCTTGCCAAAGTCATAGACGACCTGCTTTGATCATGTGCTCCTGAACACAAACTTACCATCCTCAAACTAGCTGTCTTACCGAACGCCTGAACCGCACATTAACTGAAATGTTAGCAATGTAAGTTTCCTCCGATCATCGCGACTGGGTCATTGCATTACCGTTTGTCACGTTCACCTACAATTCCTCGCACCACGACACAGCTGGCTATTCACCCTTCTGTGTCCTCTTCGGGCGGTGAGAAACTCTCCTTTCGACCACACTCGACTCGCCGACAGAGTACACTCGAGATGTAATAGACACAGCGACCCAAGCACGCCAGATTTCCCGCTTTCGGCTTACAGCTTCACAGACACGCCAGAAGTGCCGTTACGACCAGCGCCATCACGACGTGAACTACGAACCAGGTGGTCTTGCGCTAGTTTGGTATAGAACTCGGCGTGTTGGTCTTTCGGAGAAATTCCACTCGCGATACTATGGCCCTTACAGCATCCTTCGCAAGGTGACCCCTGCCACATATGAAGTGTCTCCGCTAGATGCCATGGTGCCTTCACCTCTCTCTGGCATATTCCACGTCAGCCGTTTCAAACCTTACCTTTTTCAGATCGATGAGCCGCACCAAAAAGGTACTTTTTCCGACGGGGGTGATGTCACAGTCGGTAGTGTGGGACGAAGACGACGCTGATGGTAGTCTTGAAGACGACGAAGAAGAGTTTATTATTATCGCTGCTCTACGCTTGTGGGCTCAGCCATTAAAAGCCATCTGTGAATAGACGCACGATTCTTCCTTCCCGTAACAATATGTTGTGAACGCAATCTTGAGAGTTTCACAGAGACAATTTCAAACGCAATCGAGCCCTAGCCGAATGAAGCACGATAATAATAGGGTGCTGCTACGCGAGCCCCTCACATCATGACTGCATACTAACCAGACACAGTTCACGGCACTCGAGCTTAATTATTACAATAGGAGGCTGACATCTGCACTAATACTTTTACAGCAAAATTTGAATTTTTTAAAAGTCTCAGTTAATTAACGAAACCGGTTACGCTAGAACTAAGAGAACTCTGATGGTTGCGCCATGCGGCAGAGCTGATGGCTATCCAGTGTTCACGTGCAATTCTAGTATTAAACTGGTTGGAACGCGCCCCCACATAAAAAAATGCTGTTTACAGGAGTTCTCCAAGATTATTTTAGTTTGCCACGCTGTGATGTGTGGTGCGCGACACGGTGCGGTGTTCGGGACGGTCAGGAACAGACGACACTGAGTGCACGCGCGCCGAGGTGGAAGGAGGAAAACAACGACGCCGAAGAGCGTCCGGCACGAGAACGCGCGGCGCATGAAACAATAAAAAGAAGAAAAGCAACCAATCGGAAAAGACCACGGGGAGTCAACCAGCCAATCCGAGAATGCCGAATCGGCCAGACAAGAAGAAAAAGCGTAATGTGCTGGCAGAAGGAGCGGACGCTCGAGGACACGCAGGGAGACGCCGGGGAGACGCCAGGAGAGTCCCAGGAAGCGACGGCAGGAGGAGGTCAACCACCGGAGCGGGCGTTGAAGACGGGCCGTCGGTTTCCGGACCCGAGCCACCAGGACTTCACCCGACCGGGGCCTCCTGTCAACCTGTTCCTGTGCGTCGCCCGTCTACCTGAGCGCGCCGCCAGCTCCTCAAGGCCGGTGAGCTTCTGTGCCAGTGGGCAGGACGAGAACAGTCGGGCTACGGGCCCGAGTTCTACGCCAGCTGCCCGGCCAGAACGCCGCCCCATCTGTCGTGCCGCCTGCTGCCCGAGGCCGGCGTTCGAGCTTCCGTGCCCGTGGGCGAGACGGGAACAGTCGGGCTTCGGGCCCGAGTTCTACGCCAGCTGCCCGGCCAGAACGTCGACACCGCCTGCTACTGCCACCCAGCCGCCAGCGTTACCTCGCCTAGCCAGAGCTGGCGCGCTCCCGGCGCCCGGTCAGTCAGCCTACGCCGCAACCTTTGGTGAGACCGGCGCCACCCCTTCTGCCAGATTGTCGCCGCGTTGCCGTGTCGAGACTGCGACGCGTCCCCACCCTCGTGGCAAGCCCAGACTCGCGCCCTCGCTAACCACATGCAAGCCCTATGTGTGTTCCTTACCGCAATGTCCGCTTGAGTGTTTATCTTATGCATGCTTTCTGTTTCTTTTTATTTGCTTTATGCCTTTTTTACTTTGATTAAAAGCCTTTGTGTGTGTGCTTCAAACCAACGGCTTTGTCCTCAATTGGGTTCTCGGAGGCTCCGCCTAAGAGAACCGTTAAAACATTGAGTACCCGAACCTTTGCCCCCATAAGTGGGTCATCACACACGCCCGCTTATAATACATCATTTGTATACTACACCGACGAAACAGATAAAATGACAGCGGACTTACCTCACCACAAAGATACGATGCATGTAGAGCACCAACAGCCGTTTTGTGCAAGTCGGGCATATCCAAGCGCCGTACGTGTAGCCGAACGCAAGAAATGCCTTCGATGCCGCAGTGTGCATAGTATTGTACGCGAAGTGAAATACATCGTGTACAAATATCGCCACTCTGGGCAACACGCAGTGATAGCAATTTCCCATACGAACGACTACACAAGCACACAGCACACGGCCACAAGAAACTCGTCGGCAGTGGAGCCTTGACAGAGTTGCGCAAACATCCAACGCTGCTGTTCTTCGCTTACAGTGGACCAATCTATGTTGCAAGGGGCCTTGCTCCACTTTTGATCACAAATCACGGTATATTTACATCCCACTGACAGTATTTAGAACAAAACTAAAAAGCCGGCATATGAGGAACATGCCGCTTTGTCAACTGTTGCGGACAACCTTCGTGATTGGCTCACGTCAACGTGGACTTTGTTGCGCCGCTATTCCATCAAGAATAGCTGGCTTATTCAAATAAAATTCGGCTGTGCTTGCGCATTTATTGCATATTTGCTGATACTTCCGCAAAGTTATTAGATAGTGTCGAATTCGACGCTCCAGTGGTTGAGCCCTCTGAATTAAACAAACGAATCTCAAATGAAATGATTTCGCTGGTTGTATGCAGCGGAAGCGACTGCGAAAGTACAATTTGCCGCATTTCTCTTTCCCCCCGAATACAACTTATGGAAGAAATGTTATTGCAGCTTTGGTCAAAAATAAGTACACCGTCCAGTGTTGAGTGTTGAGTGTTGAGCCTAGGTAAGCTGGCTTGGCACTGAGCATTTGCATGTCTAAATACACACTGCTGATGGTGTGGCCTCATTTTTGCACTCACCTAAGATCAATATGTTCTGCGGGGCTAGTTTATGTGTAGACGTGATGGAAATTAGCGCAGAAGAATCGCGGAGAACGAGAGGCGACAGATCAGAGTGCTGCATTCTCAACGAAAGCTTTAATAGAGAAGCTGGTAAATACATGCACGCCCACAATAAGAATTGCGAGAATGCGAGTCAACTCACATACTGCGTGCCTAGGTACCGTGGTACGGCAAGCATATGTGTATCTGTACCATTTATCTCATAAAGCTTGATTGGATAGTGTAGTGATTGGATAGTGTAGTGAAGTAAGGCCCTTTCGGCCTTTCTTTTTCCTCATTTCATTAATTTCTATCATGTTACCGCCGCGCACTTCCCACACACGTTGGTGAATATTTGCGGTGTTTATTCTGCCGTGATCTGGCACGCCATGTGCGTGCTTGCCGGTCTTCCTTAAAGATTATGCGCCATGCTTACCATTTCTTGTTGCCGTAAGCATTGGCGAGATATGAAGAATGTCAGTCATACCGATGCAAGGTGTGTGACATATTTTTGGAATGTTACGGCAGCTGAAACCAACGACTGCACATTTCAGTAAATCGCTTTAACTCTTCGGTCATTTTTAGCAATGGAAACTTTTAATTCGCATAATAGTACTGCGAAGGCTCTGCATTAAGGCAGCCGATTACATCCATGCCATTTGTTAAATAACAAAGGGTAAGTCAAGTGCAGTTATTATCACATTTCTTGCGCCTAAATACCAATTTTAAGAGCGCACAAGTTTCTTCGTAGAGCACTGATCCCAGGCAGTGAACCAGGACCTCAGCGGAGCCTTTTCTTCACCTCGGCACGCACGCATGCCACCGCTTGTACTTCGCCTAAACTTATCAAATTGAAACCCCCAAGCGTTCACATTATTAGTGCAAAAACGTTGCAAAACATTGCAAAATAGAGACATTTTTGCATATGAGCAGCCTTACAGTGCCCATATGCGCTGCCATTTGCGACCGAAATGTTGTATATGGAGTAAAATATACGCAATCGAGCTTTTAATGCATTCAGCTTTCTGTTGAAGGCTCTCACTTTTCGTGCTGGATCTTTATCATGCGTAAAGTTTCCTTGTTAGAGAAAGCATTTTCTTTCGAACGAAAAACTGCGTAAGACGCTTATATGCGCAGAGTTTATTTCCACTGAAAAACGGCGATGCGCGCATTGTAATGTCAAGTCACACGGGCGAGCTGAATATATTCAATCACGCTCGCTGCATACGGCATCAAAGCGGCCGGTGCTGGCTGCCTCTTCTGTATAGGAGGAGAACGGATCTAAAAACCCCAATAATGCGTCAACATAACATTACGTACAGATCCACCCATCTGTGCTTTACCACATTTCATCCCGGGAAGTGCCGGTGACTAAGTACGAGCACCAAGCTTTTTCGGGAACGGCGACGCGATTTGTCATGGTGCCGTGTTGCCGCTTCCCGTATCTTGCGAGGCTGCTAAGTGAACAGTGCTTTATTTGAAGCTGCTACAGGGCCGAAATGAACTACACCAACACTCATAAGCGTTCCCTTAATGTTTGCATTTGCTTAAAAGAACCCAGTTGCGAGTGAAAGAACTCAGTTGCGCTAGGCCTACAGCCTTCGCTGAACCAGAATCAACATCTGCTAGCGATTCGTTTCGGCGGCTGGAAAGGTTGAATACATTATTCGAGCATTTCAACCACAGAACAACGTTTCAACTCATTGTGAGCCCGAAGAAGTGTAAACACAAGTGCAGGTGTCTGCGTAACTTGTTCTCTTGATGCTAAAAAACTATGTTGTCGCTCCACGGCTCGCGCTCAAACGACAGTCGCAGCTTTTTCGCGCCCTCACCAAGAAAGCCTGCACACTACGAGGACTCGCGATCGGCGATCGCTTGTTGTAGACCATCTAAGACAAAGTTGTCGTCAGTTAACATGATCTGTCAAATAGTTTGTTTGTAAAACACGTTTAAAGAGAAAGTTTACAACGAGGAATCCAGATAATTCAGTGATCGTACTAAGTCAAGGATTTGGGTAGTCGCAGCTACTTCAGCGATATTGGTTGAAGCTGGGCCTTGGCGGATTTGAGTCATACTTGTAATGTAAAGACCCGCAGAGATAGCTTTTAAGGATATTTAGGAATCATATTGGTGTTGGAATGATGCCCATAGAAGGTCCTAAGTGGCAGTCAAGATTCGGATTGGTGTTGTAATGGTGCCCACAGGGCATTCGAAAATCGTGTTGTTCTCAGAGGGGTGCAATTCAGATAATCATTATGGATATTCAAGATTCCTATTGGTAGTGAAAGCGCCCCCACAGCATTTCCTGAGTGGCATTCAGGAATCCTAGAGGTCCAAATATAATGTCTTTGAAGGAATTCTCTAGTGGGAACAGACACCGCTCGACGCGGTCAGCAACTACTGCACCTACAATTGTACCACAGGACAGCCCAGAGAGGCTGCTTGGCACGGCAGCAGCGGCGAGCGAATCGACCTTTATGATGCATCTCCCTTCAACGCGGACTAAGCGTCGAAATCACAGCGCATACGAAGCTACCAATCTCTCCCAACTTTGAACGCATTGCATATCACGTTGATGATGAGGTCCGTGCGACTGCGCACTTTGTTCACATCACATACCACTTTCACGATATGGGCGGCCGCGCGGCGCATGGAGCAGCCGCCGGTAGTGGCAAACCATGTCCTAGTTGGACCCTATCTGAGCTTGAAGGTCAGATTTACTTAACGAGGCGTTTTCTGGGTTTGTACCTGGAGTATCAGAGCTATCGCTTTAAAAATTATACGGTAGGTCGTTTCTTTACGCACTGCTACTAATGGCGCTGTTGTGTTTACGCAGCTGGGAAACAGCCCTTATGCGACTGGGTTACTAGCACGATGTGGTCTTTTCCGGCGTATTTTACCAACGACGTACTTGCGCTAGAAACACCAGGTTAACCTTGCAGCACAGATATTTTCCTGATATGCGTAAGCAACAACAATATAAAAAAAGTATTCCACCATGCTTGGTTACCTTTTTGTCCTCCTGATATGCTCTTTCGGAGCTTATAAACAATTTTGCTGCAATAGAGCCTCGCCATCTTTGGGGCAGTGGCAGTGGCAGTGGCAGCAGATAGCTTATGACACGCCGTTTGTAGAAGTGACACGGAACGCCCTGAAAATACGCACAAAAACGCACTCCTTTGAAACTTAATTTAGGTACTCCTGCCCCCTAATACTACACTGATGTTATAAAGTCGCACGCCGGCATTTCTTATTCCAATGTTTGCCCACCCTTCTCGGAATCAGGCTGCTTTCCGCCGGACACAAGTATATTTGCAGAGATGGCCTACCCACTCTTGTCGGCTGTATGACACATCTAATCATCATCATCATCATCATCATTAGCCTGGTTACGCCCACTGCAGGGCAAAGGCCTCTCCCATACTTCTCCAACAACTCCGGTCATGTACTAACTGTACTAATTGTGGCCATGCCATGCCTGCAAACTTCTTAATCTCATCCGCCCACCTAACTTTCTGCCGCCCCCTGCTACGCTTCCCTTCCCTTGGGATCCAGTCCGTAACCCGTAATGACCATCGGTTATCTTCCCTCCTCATTACATGTCCTGCCCATGTCCATTTCTTTTTCTTGATTTCAACTAAGATGTCATTAACTCGCGTTTGTTCCCTCACCCAATCTGCTCTTTTCTTATCCCTTAACGTTACACCTATCATTCTTCTTTCCATAGCTCGTTGCGTCGTCCTCAATTTGAGTAGAACCCTTTTCGTAAGCCTCCAGGTTTCTGCCCCGTAGGTGAGTACTGGTAAGACACAGCTATTATATACTTTTCTCTTGAGGGATAATGGCAACCTGCTGTTCATGATCTGAGAGTGCTGCTATTACTCAAACGCTCCGTACATCGTCTTATGGTAACATAACTTTTACGTTCATAGCAAACACAACTCGTCATTGTCATTAATATTCGCATATTTTACGCACTTTACCGCGATTAATTTTAAGCATTTCTACATACAAGTCACGTGCACCCTTCACATCCTGATGGATAACTCTGATAGTTATTACTTTCTACGATTGATGCTTCCTTTCCTATCTTTTGACTGGCGCTCTTTGGCCATATCTGTGCCTTGAGCCAATGAAATCGACACATACATTCTCATCACCTGTGCTGCATGGGACAACACACTATATGGGACGTCACAACGCTGTATCAGAAAGCTAGTAGCCTAAAAAGTCGGGACCACTTTCATTTGCCCTTACTTTATTTGAATATTTGAATAAATAGAAAGCTTGATTTTCCTCATGCTCCCCTGGCTTCGTCGTCCATAGGTTTTATGTGGTTGTGATTTCCAAAAAATCACCGACGGTTATGATGCTCCCCAATGCAAAATTGCAAAATTGAGTGCAGCTATAAGCATGTTTTAATTTCGCGATATATTCATTGAAAGAATGCATGGTGTTTATTGGTGCAAACGACATATTCATTGGCGTGCAATAATCTGTACGGTGCGGCACGTTGCAAACGGAGCCAAGTGCGGCACGACTGCCTCGCTATTCTGGAGATCGTGAGAGCCAGCGAATGGGCGACGCGTGGGTGCGATTCGCAGCAGCTGCCGCTGACAGACCTCCCAGACGACGCGCGCTACTCCGGCGCAATTACGCACCCTTCGTCGCCGCACTACGCTTTTCTTCTAACGATTTCCCCATACCTTCCTCCGTTTTCCGCCTCATGGTTCCGCTGTACCCTCCTGTCCGCTTTCCTTCTAACGTCTTCCATATCGCGCGCTGCGTTCACTTTCATCATTGGTGTGCTCGTTCGCGCGGTTACGTCGCCACCGTTTCCGACACTCGCCGAGGGATGGTCACCTAACAGCTGCGCTGTGAAAGCTCACGGCCCTATTTTTCCCGTATCTTTGTACCTTTGCTCATGGACTGTAGATGTTGTATGGCATACAGGTAAAATTAGAGGCCAATTTAAAATTCCAAGCATAGTTGTACCTAAGAGTTCCAACAATGACGGCCTGCGGTTGTTGACATCATTGCGCCACACTGAGTGAGAGTGCGATTCGTGTTCCTTAGGGCTCGAATACACAAGCAGCAAGCTTTGCGCAATGATGTATTGTGCGTAGGCACCGTCGCAGGGCAAGCAGAAGCGTACTTGCCCTACACCTTCGAGCAATATAACTAAGGATAGGATTTATCCTAGCCTTGCCCGCATGGGTGAGCGGCGATTTAGGGCCACGCATTTGGCGAGAAGGAAACCAGTCTTGATCACCCTGCGGGGATGGCGCGAAGGTAACTTCACAGGATCACAGCTTGGACTAGTTGCTAAGATACTTTCATGGTGAAACAACGCTAAAAACAAGTGGACGAGACAAGAAAACAATTATAAGAAATGCTCGTCTTTGTATTCGGCTTTAGTTCCTCCGTCTCCAGCGCCGTTTCTCGCAGGTGAGTCTGCGTCAACAGTCGTTTGGTGTGTTGCGACGCCACGTACCAGAGCACGAGAGTGTTGGACCCGAGCGCGTGCAGCCGTCCTCGGCTTAGCCGTGTCCGGGGAAAGGGCGTCGTGCAGGTTGAGTCGATGGCGGATGTTAGGGCCTGTAAGGCCCCCCGACGGAGGCAACACACCTCTTCGGCCTCTGTTTCACATAGACAGCACCTCAAAACTGACCCACCTGGCGGAAATCGGCAGTCGCCTTTTCCTGTCCTCCTCTTTAATCTTTTAGCTTTCGGTGTTTGTTCTTTCCTGTCTTCTTGTCACTTTTTCTCCCAAATTTTCAGGCTGTAAGAGTTAACGTGGTGTAGATATCCTACCTTGGCTATGTTATACTAAGTTATAGTAGCTACGTAGAGTACGTGTTTCCTTCCGCTCTCGTAGCGTCCCCTAGTTGGACCCGGGGTTGGTCCGCTAGCGTAGCCGCCGAAATTTAAATGTGCTTCACGTGTCTAAGACTTCGTTCCCCCAACTTCCCTATGCAGAAGAGGACGCACCGAAGAAACTTTCCAACTGTGCAGCGCGCACAACCAAACGTTCGTCCGGTTCTACGTGCTACACAGTCAAGATCCCGGGAGGGCAGAACTATTTCAGCTTTCACTGTAGCTAAATGTCTCACCGACACACTAACTGCTGTCTACAAAGTGTCGAAAGCGAGAAGTGACTCAATACTCAACAGCACAGCAAACTCTCAAATTAATTAGCATTCCGTAATGGGGCAATCGCTCTTCCCCCCCGCGATTATTGAACAATGTAAATGGATTTTCTCTGAAGATCTCTTGAGCATGAGCGAGGAATATTTCCTGGAGGACTGAAAAGAACAGAATATAATTCAAGTGCAGAGGATAAAGATCAAGCGTGACAGCCACGATATTCCAACAAAACAGCTGATCCTCATATTTCCGTGGCATGTGCTACCGGAAACTCTAAAACAGCATATACCCGAAATCCAGTTAGACCAGAAAACCCAAAACCCGAAGACGTTTCGAGTGTCAGAGATATGGCCAGAGTTCGCAAAGCTGCCGAGGCCAACAGACCTGTGCAGAATTTGGCGAACGCGAACACGCATCCGGCACCTGTACTGGCACGCTTCACTCTCCTAACTGTGATAGTGAACACGCAGCATACTCTCGAACTTGCGCCACCAACCCACCAGAGGGGGCCATCCACCTCCGGCCTTGTGCCCTCATAGGCCTCGTCCGGCGTGCCGAGGTCTGCAAGTCAAACAGAGCGCTCACAAGAGCACCTTTACAGCGCCTCGCAAGAAGCAGTTGACACGCCACCGATTAAAACGGCACACGTAGCGCCTAATGAGCTTCGGGATCTTCTCAACTGCTCCTAGAAATATCCTGTCACGGCACCTGAAAAGGTCCCGTGAGCTAATCTTCACCTCCCAAAACATACATCGCTAACACTTTTTCATTATGGAGACACAAACCTAGGATGCAATGTTAGAATACCTATTCATAACCTCGACGATATCAAACAACTCCTAAACGAAATAATGCGAAGTTGCTTTGTGTTCAAGACACGCATCTAAAACCTGCAGACAAACACTTTCTTCATTATTACCCCATCTTCTGAAATGATCGTGACGAAGCTAATACCTTCGGCGGTGTAGTAATAGTGGCAAACAGGCGTGTTGCTTGTCGACACGTTGCCCTTGCCCTTCAGACGGCCTTTCAAGCAGTGTCAGTTCAGGCAATACTCTTAAATAAATTGGTCTCTTTATGTTCTATATATCTACACCCAAACTATCAGACCCCTAAAGCTGAATTCCAATCCTTATTAGAGCACTCACCCGAACCATATCCTAGCGTTAATAGAACCGAAGCTCGACGACCTTACTCCCTATTCAGTAAATACTCATGTCTACAGTTTGGAAGCCCAGGCTAACTTTCTGGGCGCAAATTCTGAACACATATTCAGCTTGTCGCACTATTGCGACGCATTCCAACAATACAAAACACGAATAGAACGAGAACCATTAGAACGAAGCTGCGCAGAAAGGCAGGTATACAAATCACCACTTCGCATGGGAGCCCTCAAGCAGCTCTAAAAGCTGCAACGAAGCAGCCCCAGCCTCTGATCGCATATTACACGAAATGATGAAACATTTACGAATTGAAACACAAAAAAGGCTTCTTTTTCTCTACAATGTTACATGGCGTTCCTGCCGGATTTCATCTGCCTGAAGGAGGCAATTATAATTCACATCGTAAAGCAGGGCAAGAACCCTTATTTAGCAAACAGTTATATGCCTATAGCGTTTATATTTGTCTATGCAAACTTTTTGAGAAAATGGTAGACAGGCACCTGCTCAGTTGTCTTGAAACTTAGAACGCATTAGACCCATGTCAATGCTGTTTTAGGGAAGGCCGATTGACGAAGGACCAGCTTGATCGCATCGATACGTATGGACATCCGGAATGCCCTTTTCACAAACAGCTCATCTTATCAGTATTAGTTGACATGCAAAACGAATATGACACTGCGTGACGCTTTGGGATCCTTCGGGATCTTTCTGGAATTGGTATTCGTGGCAACTAGGCTAGCATTTCCGACATTTACCTTTCTGACAGCAGGTTTTGTGTTAAAGTTTGCACTGTTCAGTCTCAACCATCGGCAGAGGAGACACGCGTACCGCAGGGTGTTGTAACAAGCTGTGCGTGTTTTTTTATAAAAATGAACTCCTTACACAGTGTAATATATCGCACATTCTTAATCTATGTAGATGATGTACAGATACGTTTCAAGTCTGGCAATCTTCGCATCGGCGAGTGACTACAGCTTGGCCTAAGAAAAGTGAGAAGATGAAAATGATTTTAAATTCAACGCCAAAAAAGTACATGTGTTCTCTTCTGAAACAAGAAAAATGTATTACCAGAACCCGTTATCAACCTTAATAGAGAAAGACTATTGGTCAGCCTTGAATAAAAATTTTAGGTGTCATCTTAGACACGAAATATAATTTGATTCCTCACAAGAATATCTCAAAGCGAAGTGCCTGAAGAATATGAACCTGCTGAGGCTGCTGTCGCTAAAAACCTGGGGCAGTGACAGGAGGTGTCTTAGCTTGCTTAAGAGTCTCGTACGCTCACGGCTCGACTGTGGATAATGTGGTGTACAGTTCCGCAACGAAGAATCTCCTAAATCCTTTACACAGTCCACAAATTCGGTATATGCCTGGCAACGGGTGCTTTCAGAAAGTCTCTACGTCGTGGCCAACAAATTGTCATTACGCCTACGCGGAAGACACGTTAGCTTCTCCTACATAACACAGATCCGTGCAGTGGCGCAGCAACAGGGCGGGGGGGGGGGGGGGGGGCGTGGGCCCCGGTTCCAAGGGCCAGTGGGGAGAGGGGGTGTCATATACATCTGAAGACACCCCTCTTTCCGCCGGCTTGACTGGGCGCAAATTGCAAAGAATGCTCCGGTATCCAGTAGCCCCAGCTCATGCACCCGATGCGTTGCGCCGCAGAATTGTCCACTGAAGCTCTATCAATACCCCACGAAATAATTGCACGAATGTGGGGGCTAAAAATTGAATTCACGAAATGGTCGCTAAACTACTCGCCTTAGCGGAACGTTTCATGTGGGGTCCACTCGTGCTATGCGTTCATGCTGGGAGCAGGAGTCGCTATACATACAGTGAGGCGTTGTAAGGCGTTGGGGATTTTGGGTCCCTCTTCCGTTCAGAACACGCAACGAACGAAGACGTACAAAGACAGCAGCAAGAGTGCGTTCAACCAGCGCGCCAGGCGCTCGTGTTTACGGCGAAGCGTTCGTTGAGAGCGACGTTGCATAAGTGGAGCCGTCAAAAGTCGCAAATGGGATTCTCTGGATCGTCTTTAGACTCGGTTCGGCCGAAGAGTTTGGCGGCATGTGACTCGACAGGCTGTAGTCGCGGGCCCGCCGCGATGTCCGGCTCGCTTTTACTTCCCCTATCCCGCTCGCTCCGAGAAGCCGCTGCGAAACCTGCCGTTATGTTTCACGCTTTCCTTCTTACCCTCGAAAGGTTCAGAAAACTGTTGTTGTTGTGTGACTTCATGTCGCAAGTACAGTGTCTGTATCAGCTACACAGAATTTTATATAAAGAAAGGTGAATTTTGTAAGGATATTTGCCGATCGAGATTCTACGAAGTTATTTCTTTTTGTGATTACTAGGAACTCAGTAGCGCGAAAAATATGGCAGATAAGTAATAACCATATCCTTAATAATCCCGTAATTAGTACTTATAGAGGAAACACTTCAATTCGAGAATTGAGGAGTCAAAGTCATATTATTAACTAAACAAAAACTTCTTAAACAAAATCGTTTTGAGTGCTACAACCTACAGTAATTTGACACTGCGGGCGGCGCCCAGTACATGCAGCAGCGAAAGAAATGTGAAATAGTGGACAAGTGACGTTGATCCCTTAATCCTCTCCATTGCGAGTGCAGACCAACAGTAGCGCAAGCTTTCGCTGGCATGGGCTTCATCGCGGCCTTTTCTTTCTTCTTTAATGTGACGCCAAGAATCGACGCGAAGCGTGCTCTATTCTGTTCCCAATCTTGCGGTGGTACCGCTGCTCGGATAATCACGTTTGTCCGTATAGCAGCAAATGAAAACAAGGCTTTATTGATCAGAATGAAGAGAACCCGTAATTTTAATAGCATTGGCGCCCGCGCAGCGGGGAAGCCGGTAGCGCTTTCTAATAGGGTGAGGAGATCAGCGTTACTGACAAACAATTTAATTTTCGTTTTTGTTCAGGTTTGCCACCAGAAAAAATACTGCGTGCCATAGTACCTACGACGATTTTTGTGAAGTTGTTGTTCGGCAAGATATGAATATCGAGCTTCAATTATGCAAATGCAATATTGCCGCTAAAATTGGTAATTAAAACTTTATTATAAACATTTTTTTGTTACTTGTGACGTGAGTCATATTTTCCACGATGCCGCATTTTTATTGGCTGCCAAGCCTTACAGTCTGACAGAAGATGTGCACATGGGCTTATCACACGTTATCAGTGTAGCACCCTGTGTTACATGGCGCAGGAAAAACAGCGTGTATATTTGCTGCATTCGCGATCTCTGGGAAAGAAAGCGAAGGAGAGGGGGACCCGGGGAACGTGTGCGGTATCCAAGGCGGCTGTACTGGTGCTGAAACACAGAAATGGTCGATATCCTCGCCTTCCCGGACTATATCAGGGGGGGGGGGAGGGTTGACACAAGACCTATGGGCCCTGGGTGCCAGACGACCTAGCTACGCCACTGGGTCCGTGTCACTGAACTGTGCTCGACTTGTCTTCTGCCAGACTTTACCATACCTAGGGCGTTATAACGTAAAACTATTCCAAACTTTTCTATTCCAATTCTGCTATCAGCCCTTCACGATGGGTCATAACGTTTTGTCGACCCCCCCCCCCTTCACATGTCGGTCACGCGACGTCACGAAAGCCGCGATACTTCCCCATCTGATATGATGGGTACACACTGATTATGCATAATTTGACAGAAAAAAGAAAAACAGTTATTTCTGATTCGAGCCTTTTTCGCCATTAGCGCTCGGATATTGGTAAAATGTTTTCAGGCTGCACCCACTTCACCTGCCTGCCACGCGACGTCCCAAAACCGCAGAAACTCACCGCGTCAAAGTGACGTTTACGCGGTAAAGATGGATTAATATGCCGAACAAAACTGAATTTTCTTCGAAATAGCCGCAGGCTGCTCCGTTCCGAAAGGAATAAAAGATGGCTGACGCCAATCACTGAGACGCTCGCTACTCGCACCTGCCGGAGAGAATGGGTGTATTTGCGTATAATAAAACTTGTAACCTGTAACGTTTTCGAGAACTTTCGGCACGTTTACCACATCATTATGCCACCTCTTTGCTGAGGGTCAGTGTTAGCGTCATTCTTAAGCTTCCGTTGCATGCCGCCATGATTTTCGACCAGGCACCACAAGCTAAGTAAGGGAAAGCCGACCGATCACAGACGCCAGCACCACTCTCTTCATCCGGTTACCGATTTTCAGTGCACTGGCTCTGCCCCAGCGAATTTCTCTACACTTGAGCGTCCTCCTGCCTTATTGTCAGTCAATTAAATACGACAAGCCACTCAGTGTAGGCAATGTTATTCGTTTTTCAAGCAAACAAAAGTCACCTCCTATGAACGAGGAGATCGTTTGATTGGTCTATTGAGACAGCCCTGCGGGTGACCGCCCGGTGCTTGCGTCAGTGGTTACGCAAATTTGACGTTAGGAGACAGGAATAGAAACATATTGGAATAGTTTTACGTTATAGGGTCCCTACAGTCCGTTCGCGCTCCTTTGTCATTGCGCATAGAAGAGGCGAATAAAACTAGCACACCCCTCAACAAACAATGCTAATGACTCCCATTTCTCATCCACCACCTCGGGAATGGCAAGATTCCCAGTGTGATATGTTTTTTGTTGTTCTGTAAGACCATTCGTCTGCGGGTGGTAGGCAGTTGTCCTCCTGTGGCTTCTCTAGCTGTATTTCAGAATGGATTGGGTGAGCTCCGCTCTAAACGCCATTCCTCTGTCGGTCATGAGCACTTCTAAGGGTGCCATGTCGCGGCAGGATGTTCTCGATAAAGAACTTCATCATTTCGACTGCACTACCTTACCCCAGAACCTTTATTTCGGCGAAGCGGGTGAGGTAATCCGTCGCCTCGATGATCCACCTATTTCCGGACACTGACGTCGGAAACGGTTCCAACAAGCCCATCCCGATCTGCTGAAGGTCGGCAAGGAGGCTTGATCGGCTGTAGTAATCCGGCTGGCCTTGTGGGTGGTGTCTTGCGTCGCTGACAGTCTCGGCATGTCTTGACGTAATGGGCAACGTCGGTGGTTAAGCGTGGCCACTAATACTTTTCCTGTATCCTAAGATAGCGTCCAGGAGAATCCGAGGTGTCAAGTGGTCGGATAGTCATGTAGAGCGTGTAGTTCTGGACGTAGCGCTGAGGGAACAAGAAGGTAGTTCCCACGGACTGGTGAGTTCTTCTTTACGAGTAGGTTGTTTTGAAGCTACAACAAAGACAATCCTCGCTTAAATACCATAGAGATAACATCGGCGTTCCCTTATAAATACTGAACATGGCTTTGTAGCTCCGGGTTTGCTCGTTGTTGATCAGCGAGGTCTTCCGCACTTAATATTACACAGAAGGCGTCGTCGTCCTCGTAATCTTGCCGCGGCGCGTCAATGGGTGTGCCTCATAGGCAATCGGCATCAGAGTGTTTTCGTCCGGACTTTTACATTACAGTGATGCTATATTCTTGCAGTCTGATGCTCCACCGCTGTTGCAGTCATGAAGGGTCCTTTAACTTAGCTAGCCAAAACGCGTGATGGTCGCTGACGACTTTGAATGTCCTGCATATACGTAAGCACGGAATGCTGCTGTAGAACAAGTGATGGCGACGCATCCCTTTTCGGTTGTAGAATTATTGCCTTCTGCTTTTTACAGCGACCGGCTTGCGTAAGCCATCACCCGTTGAAGTCCGTCTTTTCTCTGAACTAGGAGCGCACCGAGGCCTAGGCTACTGGCGTCAATGTGGATATTGGAGTGGGCGTCCTCATCGAAGTGCGCAAGCACCAGTGGCTACTGCATACGTCGTTTTTTGTTCTTGAAATGCACCGGCTTGTAGCCCATTTGAACTCGAAATCACATTTAGTTGAATGTGTCAGCGGCTCAGCCATGTATCAAAAGTCATTGACAAAGCGCCTGCAGTGAACCAACGCACTGCCTTCTTGTCAATGGCGTGCGGGAACTTTGTGATAACAGCTGTCTTCTGCGGGTCGGAGCGGACTCCAGATTTGCTGATGACGTGGCCCAGGAACAGAAGCCCATCGAAAAGGAAGCGGTACTTTTCCGGCTTCAGAGTGAGCCCTGATGACTTCATGGCCTCTAGTAGTGTCGCAAGCTGCCTAAGGTGATCGCCGAAGTTCCCCGCCAAAACGACGACCTCATCCAAGTAAACAAGACAGGTCTGCCACTTCAATCATGCTAGCACCGTGTCCATCACGCGCTGCAATGTAGCAGGCACGGAGCAAAGTCGAAATGACAAAACCTTCAACTCATGGAGGCCACCTGGCATGATGAAAGCGATATTTTCAAGATCTGGCTCGGCGACTTCAATTTGCTGGTAGCGAGATATGAGGTCCATCGAAAAAAAAATATTTAGGGTTGCAGAGCCGACCCAATGCGTCCTCTATCCTTGGGAAGTGTTATACGTGCTTCTTCGTGATCTTGTTCACTCGACGATAATCAACATAAAAACGTCCTTTTTCACCTAGACTACGGGAGATACTGGATGGTGTTGTCGCGCAGCATTTCGTCGACTTGTTGCCTAATATCATCACATGATCGAGTTGAAACTCGGTAAGGGCTCTGAAGGAATGTTCCAGCGCACTGATCGATAATTATGCGATGCTTTGAAAATGGCGTTTGTCGAATCCTTGATGAAGTCAAAAAGCAGTCTGTATCGTCGGACAGACTTCTCAGCTGTTGCTGTTTACTCAGGGCGAGACTTGAATTCACGTCGAAGGCTGGTTTGAGAACTATTGTCTGGGGTGTAAATGCGGTGGAACCCGATTGAACAAACGCATCGCTGGTTTGCACAAGTCCTGGATCTTTGCGATCGTCGTACCTTTGTTGATGTGCTTGAACTGCTGCCTGAACTTTGTCAACGTCAGTTTCGCTTTCCCTCCGCACAGTCGAGCGATCCCTTTTGTCACTCAAATTTAACGATCGAGCAGTACACGTTGGGCGCCCTCCATGACGCCTTCTACGTCTGCGGGTGTTTCGCTGACGACGAAAATAACAATGCTGGAGCGAGGCGTGATGCTCATTTCATCTTGCTTGATCCTCCGACAGCGTTATGAACTTCAACTTCAGGGCGATGATTGTGCCGTGTTTGTTTAGGAAGGCCATGCCGAGAAAGACGTCTCGTGAACACTGTCGGAGGATAATGAAGGTGTCAGGGTAAGTCAGGTCATGAACGGTAATTCTTGCGCGCACATTCCAGTCGGCGTTATTAGGTGTCCTCCAATAGTATGAATTTGAGGGCCTTCTCAAGCAGTCTTGACTTGCTTAATCTTCGCGACGAACAAACCACTTATGACTGAGTAGTCAGCTCCCGTTTGCAACGAGGTGGTGACTGCGCGGCCGTCGAGAAGCACATCAAGGTTGGTGGTTCTTTGTCTTGCATTTCAGTTGGGTCTTGGTGCCGAATCATGGTTGAATCGCGCTGGTGTGCGGCTGATGTGTCACGTCATCATGTTTTTGGTTTGTGCATTCTTTCCTTTCAGGCTTCGTCGGGATGGCGGCGCGTCGTTGTTATGTCGTCGAGGTAGTTTTTTGGCACCTTCCTCGGTGGCGGAGGATCTTCATCAGATCGAGGTACCGCAATCACACCTCCATCAGTTGTTGCTTTCACTATTCCGAGTATAGGCTGACGGATCGGCCCCGGGCTGGGCCAGTGTATGGAAGGCGCTGCGGTGACAGGCAGCGGCCTAGTGGTGATCGTCGATGGTTCCATTGACTAGAGCCAATGTAGTCGGCGATATCACGAGGGAGTTCACCTTCCTGAGAGCGCGTTCCGTTGACGGCGAACCCTCGCCATCCCATCTCACTTCATGGACATTGGTGGTAGATGTGGCCAGCTGCTCGGCAGCGATAGCAGAGTGGACGGCGGTAGGGGGTGCGCCAAATGTCTGTCTTACTCGGAGCGTTCCGCTGGCCTTCATGTGGGCGAGGTCTCCGTGGCGGGCGACGGCCGACGGCAACCCACGTCATGGCATCCGGCTGAGGCTGCGGCAATTGAGGTACTCCGAATGATTATTCGAGCTCCTCCCGTACGACGTCTGCAATCGAAGCCACTTGAGTCTGTAATGAAGGCAACAGCTTCTGAAGTTCCACCCACATGAGCGCTCTCATAGTCTTGCGCAGGTGCTCGTCGGGCAGTGATGGAACTCCGGCGTATCTTCTTGAGTTTATGCGGCGGTTGAATTGCCGGTTCCACATATCCGGTGTCTTTTGTATGCTGGTGGCCACGCGAAGAAACTCTTCGACGGTCTTCGGTGGGCTTCGTATCATTCCGCCAAAAAGTTCCTCCTTCACAACGCGCATGAGTAGGCGGACTTTCTTCTCCTCGGACATTTCCGGGTTGGCATGCTGAAATGGACGGCCCATCTCATCCGTGAAGAATGCGATGGTCTCATTGGGCCGTGGCACTTGGGCTTTTTGCAGAACTTTGTCCTTTTCCTTCCGCATGACACTCGTAAAGGCCTGCCAGAAGGCATTGGCGAACAGGTCCTTGTTTAGATTTTTAGTTCTCAAGCCATCTTCTGTTGGCATCTTCCAAGACGAAGTATACATGCCGCGTCTTGTCGTCGGAGTTCCATTTGTTGAATGTGGCGATTTATTCATAAGTCTCCAGTCAGATTCCTGGGTCTTCAGTTGATTCATTGATGTTCGGTGGCTCCCTGCGCTGTTGCAGCACGATGGGGGACGCAGGGCTGCCATTGGCGCTGACTTCCCGACGATCTTCATGGTTGTCTTATGCCAAAGCGAAAAAAACTGATGAAGTCTTATCTCTCCAACCGTTACAATTTTGTGGAAATAAACAAATGCTAATCACCGATCAGATTAATTCAATCGGGCGTTCCTCATGGAAGCATTCTCGCACGGATCCTTTTTCTTTTTTATATAACTATATTGCCATGATTGATACAATTCGCAATATCATTCTGTAAGCGGATGCCTGCGCTGTGTTTGCTAGTGGTAAGGACATGGAAAGAATAACAAGTAGTGCGAAGAATTTCTGCCAGCAGTTAGAAGAGTGGTGCGAAAAAAACAGCGTCACAATAAACAAATCCAAAACAAAATGCATGTTGTATCGGACCCAAAATAAAGATATAGCACCTGGAGACCGCGTAATTCTAGGACCCTACAGTATTGCAATCGGAAAATCAGTTAGAACCTTTGCGGTTACCTTTACCGAACACGTGTCGTGGAATGACCATGTTCGGCAATTTTCTACAAAGCTCCGCAAAACGGTTGGCATTCTAAACCGCAACCGTCTATTGCTACCATGTAAGGTTAAAAACTTTCTGCATAATACGCTCTTTTACTCGCAGCTCTGTTACTGCGCACTAGTGTGGGCGAACGCCACTGCAACTAACCTAAACCAAACTAATTACTTCAGAAGAGAGCTATTCGTGCCATATAAAACGTGCCTTATCTACCATACACAGCCCCACTCTTTCAAAAACACGCGATAATGAAGGCTTAAAATACATGCATATGCAGACGTTTGTGCAGTTACCAATGTGCCATCCAGGGAAGGCTTTTTACGTTTCTAGGACACGCTAATCTTATAGAACCTAACAATGTGTATCCTTTCCGATACAGGGGCCCTATAACGTAAAACTATTCCAATATGTTTCTATTCCAATTTACTGACGTCAAAGTTGCGCAACCACCGACGCAAGCACCGGGCGATCACCCGCAGTGTTGTCTGAACAGACCAATCAAACGCGCTGCCCGTTCATAGGAGGTCACTTTGTTTGCTTGAAAAACGAATAACATTGCCTACACTGAGCGGCTTATCGTATCTAATTGGCTAACATGAGGCGAGGAGAACGCTTAAGTGGAGAGTGCTTCACTGGGGCAGAGCCAGTGCACTGAAAATCGATGACCGGATGAAGAGGGTGGTGCCGGCGTCGGCGATTGGTCGGATGTTCCTTACGTAGCTTATGGTGGCTGGTCGAAAATCGCGGCGGCATGCAACGGAAGCTTAAGAATGACGCTAAATCTGACCCTCAGCAAAGAAGAGTTGGCAGAATGAGGTAGTTAACGTGCCGAAAGTGCTTGAAAACGTTACACGGTGACGCAAGAAGTTTTACTATACGCAAATACACCCATGCTCTCCGGCAGGTGCGAGTAGCCAGCGTCTCAGCGATCGGCGGTAGCCATCTTTTATTCCTTTCGGAACGGGGCAGTCTGCAGCTATTCCGAAAAAAATTCAGTTTTGTTCAGCATAATAATGCATCTTTATCGCGTACACGCCGCTTTGACGCGGTGAGTTTGTGCGGCTTTGTGACGTCGCGTGACAGGCAGGTGAAGTGGGTGCAGCCCGATAACTTTTTACCAGTAGCCGAGGGCTAATGGCGAAAAGGGCTCGAATCAGAAATAACTGTTTTTCTTTTTTCTGACAAATCATGCATGATCAGTGTGTACGCATCATATCAGATAGGGAGGTATTGCGGTTTTCGTGACGTCTCGTGACAGGCAGGTGATGTGGGGGGTAGTCGAAAAAAGTTTTTGACCGATATCGGAGGGCTGATAGCAGAATTGGAATAAAAAAGTTTGTAATGGTTTTACGTTATAGCACCCCAGATTCATTCAATCGGGCGTTCCTCATGGAAGCATTCTCGCAGCGATCCTTTTTTTATATATAATTATATTGCCATGATTGATACAACTTGCAAAATCGTTCTGTAAGCGGATGCCTGCGCTGTGTTTGCTTGTGGTAAGGCCAGGGAAAGAATAACAAGTAGTGCGAAGAATTTCTGCCACCAGTATAAGAGTGGTGCCAAAAAAACAACCTCACAATGGCATGTACCTTTCTCGCGCACAACCCATGGAACAGAACAAATATGGCACACATTACCGTCAACACCAAATTCACATGGATCAATGACACATGGACATTTTAACTCTATCTCATAAAACTACTTTTGAATTGTTCATGTGATCGAGTTGATCAGAAGGAAGTCAGCATTTTTTGCAACATGTGCACTTGTGTGACTGTTGAAAAAGTTTTCCGCCTGTGTATTATTTCAAACGTTTCCATGTACGTACTTGTAAAAACATTGTTTATGTTGCTACCTTGTTCCTGCGATTAGTGCTTGCTTGTTTGCTTGCACGTTTGTTTATTTCAACGCAGTGATGGGAACCTTGTGCCATGTATTCTAGTATCCCTTTTGTGCATGGTGTTTGAGTTCCTGCGGTTTCTGTATTTCTTCTTTTACCACTTTATTATTACAATGGCGAAGCGCAAGCCTTGCGCATATTTATTTTGATATGCTAAAATAAATGCTTATAATGAAAGCACATTTAGCGCTGGCAAACAAGGACGGAAGGGAGACGACACCACAATGCGCTATGAACACAGAAAAGAACGCGATGTACTAGAAATAAATTTCAGCATTGCTATTTGTTGGGCGTGTTAGTAAACTGAAAGCATATTTAGCGCCAGTAAACAAGGACGCAAGGGAGACGAGCGCATTGTGGTGTCGTCTCCCTTGTGTCCTTGTTTGCTGGTGCTAAATATGCTTTCAGTTTACCAACACGCCCAACAAGTGGCAATGCTCATAATGAACTATTGCCACTGGAATATGTTGTATGCTCACTTCGGTTTTTATTATATTTTTCTGCGACTTCTCTACGTTGTATAGGAATCTTTTTTTCTTTTTTCTCTTTTGTCTTATCCGCATGGTACCACTGCTGTGTACAGATGGCTGGAGCTTTGTCAAGCTGCGTAAGTGCAGTCTGACAACCCAACCACCTTTTTTCGCTGACATAGCATGAAAAATAAATTTTTTTGATTGATTGACTGACTGACTGATAGATTGATTGATTGATTGATTGAAAAGTCCGTGCTCTGGGGGCAGTTCTTGCAGCCTGTGGCTACATCACTGGTTCTTGGCGACTTTGGTGTTGTCTTCCGTGTTTCGGCTTGATTCACGGCTTTTGTGGGGATGTCTGTTACATGACCGTAAGGCACCTCCACCACATGTCACGGAGCAGTGACTGTGAAGAAAGCGGCAAATCTGAGAATGACGAAACGAGCGCTTTATTGGGTGCACCGACCCGCCGTGGTTGCTCAGTGGCTATGGTGTTCGGCTGCTGAGCACGAGGTCGCGGGATCGAATCACGGCCACCGCCGCCGCATTTCAATGGGGGCGAAATGCGAAAACACCCATGTACTTAGATTTAGGTGCACGTTAAAGAACCCCAGGTGGTCGCAATTTCCGGAGTCCTCCACTAGAGCCTGCCTCATATTCAGAAAGTGGTTGTGGCACGTAAAACCCCATACATTTAATTGGGTGCGCCAGTGCCCTGAAAAAACAGGCTACTCTCTAAGAACGGTGATAGCGGCGAACGCAGTCGGCGATCGTCGAAAATCTGAACTGCCGGTCAAGCGCGTCGGCTTTTATACATGAGCCATCGAACGTTCAAGTGTAATCCCTGGTGCCCGCGTGTCTTCCGGAAAGTTCTAAGGTATTCGTGTCGCACATACAATCAGATTGCCCAAGCTTCGGGGACAACAGAGAGCAGATGGAGCCATTGATAACGTTGTAGCAATTTCCGATGCACGCGGACGCGTCCCGCGCTGAGCGCTAGCATTTGTTGACGGTGAAAAGTGTTCCCACCAAAAAGAGAAATATGTACATGTGCCAATACATATGCGCCCGGCGTTCTATTAAGGCAATGACGCGCTATTTATTTTCAAACATCACTAAATCTCTTAGCAGAAACCAAAACAACCGAAATAATTTGGCCTGGGCTTTCGTAGCACAGCTTCTGCTTGGATGCTGCAGCTTCAATGCAGTCAATTAGAGAGCACATGCCTCGCCGCCATTGTGCTGAAGGGTTCTGCTGAGGCACTAGTGTGGCTATAATTACGCGTATTAATGAATAATTCGTCATAAGGTAGTCTTATAGCCATTGGACTCACTATTCATTGGCGTTGTCTTATTACGTAAATATGTTAGGAATTTGCAGCGAATAAATTTAGGCCGGTAAGCGGACATCTAGCATCCACTATTTGCAACTCATCGTCTAATTATCGTTGATCACCAAGTGTCATGGCGCACTTTAGCCAATCCTGGCCCTTGCGGCAAGAAAAAAAAAACAATATCCCTCATCCATCTGCAGCACCGTTTCACCATGACCGTAGTGCTTTTCTGCGGGCGCCGTGCAGGGAAACCGATCGACGGCACTGACGAAGAAAGATAATGACTGCGCCGCCGAACGTCTGCTCATCCTGTCAGTTGCTTACGTACAATTGTGCCGCAGATTCACGCAGCAAGTTATATTGTGCCATGTTCATGGCAGAAGTGCTTTTCGCGTGCTTCGGCACGCGGCAGTGATATGATGCAAGTCGTGTTACACTGGTTGAGACTGCTCGTGTACATGCGAGATATTGCGTGTTTTCGCTTTGTTTTTACGGTGCGCGTGCTCTTGCAGGTATCAGCTCTGCAATGTCACTCGATGCCCTCTCCAACCTAGTGGTCAGCAGGCGAAGGGGACATAAAGGTACCCTTGCTCAAGGACTGTAGCGTCCTTGCTGTTTCTGTGGAAAAGTCCGCTAAATGCGCTTATGGGGGCTTGTTCTCGGTGACTCCAGCAAAAATAGCGCTAAGAGCTATTTTCACAACCAAAGAGAATCTTGCCGTTTTTCGGGAGAACTGGTGAGAAGAGGCCACCCAAGAAGGGCAAGCGTGCGGAGACAAGTAGCCGCGGCGCAACTGTGTTCGTACCCCAAAGGGAGACGAAGCACGCTTTCAGGTAGTATGTTGATCAGAAGACAGTAGCGGTATCTTCAGAGAGCAGTGAATTGTGTTACCGTGTACGCTTTTCGGTACTCACACAACCGGAAGAAAGAGGAATTTAGTCATACAGAGCAGATTGTGAGGAGTACTTGTTGATGACATACATGTGATAGTTTTGGTTTAACCTCTTCAGGCAGAAAATTATTACAAAACGCGTACACGAAGTACGTCCTCTACAGCGATGACAGGTGCGTACTGACTGGAGCCTACATTCAGACGCATGGACTGGTAACATGACGTTCTGCGCGGTTTGTCTTACGAATGAGGTTACGCATCCGTTTTGAACTTACATATATGAAGAAACCCGCTATACGTGATCAGTACCTACAGCAAATATGCGACAAGGTCGTTGACGTCTACCATGAGTTCGCGTATTATGATTGTTTCTTCGTGCGTCTGTGGCTCAGAGGTGCGGTACAGTTCTGTATGTGACACAAAAACGAGCAACCGTCCCAAAAATCCGAATGTCCAATAGTCTTTCGGAATAGCGATGTCAAGTGAATGGCGCTTCCCAAGAGACCTGTCGGAATCTTGCAACGTAAACCTAAATGGGTCATTGGGGAGAGTACGGTATTTCAAATCCTTAAGCAATACTCCCAATCTAAGAGGGTGTGGCGTGCAGCGAAACTAATTTATTTGCGATTTCTTTGGCTACCTCACGACAATTGCATTGATATTTTATTTGTTTATTCTGTATAAATATACTGGCAGTCCTATCAGGGCTCATAACAAGAATGACATTTACATAGTTATCTAACAATGTAACAATAATAATTAGCATTGTAATAGGATTACACACAATAGATAAGCAATTAGCAAAGGCAAACAATATAATAGGCAGAAAAATAACGCAATACATTGTAATAATGTTACGAAAAAGCAAGAAGTAATGAAAAAGGTTGACAATTTACAAAGGTGAACAAAATGGTAAGTAATAATTACACAATAATACATGACAGTAAATTTAACAGCAACAAGGGGTAATGAGACACGGTGGCAGGCAATAATTACAAGAGGCAAAGAGGTAAACAATTCCCCATAAATATACAATAGTAGTAAGTAATGGTAAGTAATAGAAGTTATAAAATTTTGGTATACACAGGAGGTAGTATTTCTCAAGATACGTTTTGGGTGTCGTTAAATAAATTGGGATGATGTACACAATATAATGAAATAAAATAAATGGCACAGAAGTAAACGGTTACACACGTACGTCATAATTGTGAAGCATAGAATTTGATTTCGGCTAATGTTAAAAAAGTAGATAAGGTTGGACTGTGTAATACTGGGGTCCAGCTTACTCCATCCACGCGTCATTGAAGAGAAAAATGAATGCTTATTACTTTCCGTGTCAAATTGGTGTTCGTTTAATGATAATAAATGTTTATGTCGAGTTAGTCGTGTTTGTGCCATAGAATGGTATTTGGAGCTGTATGTTTTTAATTCATTATGAATAACTTTGGGAGGGATACAAAATTTTTATTCGTGCAAGCTTGGCTCGGTTTCTTAAGGTAGGTAAACGGGCCCGTTTTAGCAATTCGTGGGTGAGTCATTTGCCATATATATATATATATATATATATATATATATATATATATATATATATATATATATATATATATATATATATATATATATATATATATATATATATATATATATATATATATATATGTATATATCATCAAGCCGCTCATTACATCGTCCACGCGTCGAGACACGTGTGCACCGCGCAAGCCGCCGCGTGCAAGGTCTGTGCCGAGAATTCGGCTTCCTGGAAAGAACTTTGTCAGCGACATCACCGACTCAGGAAATGGCGCTTACACGTCTAACACAGGTGACTGTTCAAAACAAGCTAGTCCCCACAATCTTCCACAGTGACACGTATGAAGTTGCCGGAGACTGGCACGACCAGTACGAGCGCGTAGCTAAGGTCAATCAGAGGCGTGCTGACCAGAAGCTTTCCGACGTGTACTTCGCTCTTCAAGGTAGCGCAAGGATGTGGTTCCAAAACCGCGATGCGAACTTGACAACGTGGGGTGAATTTTGCCGTGGGCTACTTGATACCTTCAGAAGAACTGATCGCCGAGATAATGTACAACGCCTTCTCGAGTTGCGCATTCAGAAGCCCAACGAAAGTGTTTTGATGATTGCAGAGCACATGTCTGGTTTGTTTTGTCGCACGGATCCCAACATGCCCGATTCAAAGAAGCTGAGCCATCTCAAGCGCGGCGTCAAAGAACAACTGATCGCTGGTCTCCTGCGTAACCCGCCTGCAACAGTAGAAGAATTCATTAAGGAAGCCACAGCAATCGAGCGGGTGCTCCAGTAGCGTTGCCGGCAACACGAAAGCCTGACTAACGATGTGCCTGCACGAGCCGCAGTACTGACAGTGACAGACGTGCCTTCGCTGCGTCAACTAATAAGAGACATTGTGCGCGAGGAGATTGCGAAACAAACTGTTACACGGAATGAGTTTGTTGTTGCTTCGGTCGCTGAAGTTGTCCGCCGAGAAATCCGGCAAGCATTTGCATCACCTGAGCCACTCCCCGAACCGTGTCCCGAGCCGCGCATCGAGCCGCGCGCATACAGCTACGTAGACGCGGTCCGTCGCATGCTTTTTACTGTGCTAGCACATCAGTACCGCCAGCGGCCACACATTGATGCCTGTATACAGAGGGAGCATTTCAGGCGACCCCAGCTTCGCAGCACCGACGCATGGCGCACTGCTGATCGCCGATCATTGTATTTTCACTGTGACGAACCCGGGCATATTTATTCTTCTTGCCCTCATCACCAGGATGTTATTCAGGAACTGTCACCTGCAACTCCGCGACAGTTTCCAGAAAGACACACACGCTTCAACGACAGTGTCACTCGGGAACAAGGCAACTAAGACTCGCCGTCTCCGTTACGTTATTCTTCGCCGAACCATCGCAGTTTCGCCGACGTGGTAAGGGGCCACTTTCCAAGCCTACTGCGGAGAAACTGCAATCAGTGGCCTCCGGGGGGAAGGTTGCAAGTTGTCGAATTGCCTCAAATCTCCCATTATTACTTAGAAACGAGCAGAGCAATAGGACAAATGGAACGCCGAAGAATTTGTGAGTGCCGTCCTACTCTTAACGATTGATGGGCTGGACATGACAGCTTTAGTTGACACTGGTGCAAACTTTTCCATAATGAGTGAGCAGTTGGCAGACCGGCTTAAGAAAGTAAAAATTCTATGGACGGGCCCTCACATTCGAAATGCCGGGGGCCAGATAATGACACCTACAGAAACATGTACTGCACGAATGCAGATAGGCGATACAGCTTTTGTTGCTACTTTTATGATTTCACAAGAATGATTCAGATCACTCATGCATGGAATGGACTTTTTGCGGGAGTACGGCACCGTGGTTAACATACGGGACGGCCAGATAACCTTGTCGACTAGTACAGACACGAATAGCGACGAAGAGCGCCAACGTACATCTTTACTAGTCCCCGACGACGATGTCTGCATACCATCACTATTATGCAGTCTTGTCTCCATCTGTTGCGGTGTTGCGGAATTGTATGCATAATCATGCAAACGTGGCAAATACAGTTACGTGTAAGCTTGTACAAAGGGCTTGCTCAATTGTCAGCAGAAATGCAATCAGTTAACCACAGTAATCATCGAAGCGCAATTGATTGACAGGTGTAGTGACACCGTTGTGTGAACACCGTATATCGCCATTTCTAGCAAAGAGCTAGCCTTCTTGAATGGAGATAGGAATTTTCTGTGGCCAGTGCAAACGTAATATGTCACAAATTCTGCTATATACTCGTGTGTGGTCACCATCTTCAAAATAAAATACTGTTGTTAGTCTGCGCCCTTGTGTCTAAGCCTCTTTGTCCTCGGGTTGTGCGCAAAAGCTGCATTAATTTCCTGCGAACATGCCCAAACAGCCACCGTATCTGCCTTTCTTCCTATTTTCTCTGATACGTCCCCAAATCTGCGTCCATAATCACCCCTTTTGACACAGTTTCTCGCAGACAAACATGACGTTTCGGCATCGTCTCCCGCTTGCGACGACACATTCGCCACTTTACGCTGCTCCTTCCCTCCCCTCCTATTTAGTGCCATTTTGACTTGGATGCTAAAACAGAAATCCACACAGACACTAGCGGTGTCGACGTCGGCGCTATTCTTGTCTAAAGAAACTATGACGCCAACAAGTACGTCATCTCTCACGCAAGTCGGGCATACACCAAATTGGAAGCAAACTATTTTGTTGCGAAGAAAGAGTGCCTAGCCATCGTTCGGGCGAACACAACCGTTGCACCTTATGTCTACGGCCGACCATTCGACGTCGTGCCCATGTACTGCTTGTCTTCCGTCGAGGAACTATGTGGTCGCCTGGCTCGTTGGGCACTACGTATCGAAGACTATCATACTGGCGTTGTCTGAATGTCCGTCCTTATATATGCAGATGCCGATATCCTTTCCCTCTCTCCACTTCCTCATTAGCCTGGTGCAGCGTCGGTCCCCAACTACGCTTATTCCTCCCTTACATACGCCGACTTGCCATCCGAGCAGCACCAGGATCCTTGGACGGCCTCTCTCCTAAAGTTCATGTTTTACTCCTAGCCGCGTACAACACACGGCACGTATAGACGCATTGCTCGTCAAGTTACTATCTACGATGGCCCTCTGTACAGCCGCGTTCGTTTATCCGATGGCCGTAAATGGTTCGTGGGGATTCATTTTCGTCATCGTTCTACTTCCCTGCCGGGCCGCAAGCAATGCACACATGCCGTAGTGCTAACGACATACGCACGTACGCGACTGCACCTCTACCAGCACGGAATTTTCCGCTCCTTCCGGCAGTACATGCGCTCGGGTTCCGAGTGCCAACGGCCTAAGAGCCTACCTTACGCGAACAGTCCGTCCCACCCAGGCCCGTGGCCGCATCGGAATTGATTTGTACACAAACCCTTCCAAATACTCTAAATACCAAGCACTGGATCATCGCCGCTATAGACCACCTCACGTGTTACGCTGAAGCTTCAGCACTTCCGCCTGCCACATCACGTGAAGTCTCCTTTTTCATGCGTCATAATTTCCTTCTTCGCCACGTTGCGCCTTGTAAGCTAGTGAGCGATCGCGGACGTTCCTTCCTTTGCGAAGCCGTTGAAGCTCTTCTACGTGAATGCAAGATGGTCCGTCGGAATACCAGCGCATATCTTCCTCAAAGCAGCGTAATAAGTGAGCGATTTATTCGCACCATAAGTAACATGCTCGGAAATAATGATTACGCTAACCACATGAATTGGGATTAGGTACTACTCTTTGTTATCTATGCTTACAACAGCGCTCCTCAGTCAACTACCGGATTCTCTCCGTTCTCCTTTAATTACGATCATGACCATTCCTCCTTCATGGACACAATCCTCCCTGATGCTTCTCGATCCAGGACATTATCTGGAGCTGCCGTGTCTGCTAAGTAAGGCCACATGCTTTGCGTGCTCACTAACCTCACGAGATGACGCCTGCCAGAAAGGCTGTCACGACCACAGCTGCTTTTCGCCGTCATATTCACCTGGCACATTGGAGTATCTTGGGGTTCCCTTTTCTGATCCGACACTTCCATCAAAGCTTCCACGTAAGTATGCTGCTCCTTCCCCGTTTCTACGTCATACGTCCGCTGTCAACTACGTGACTGAGCACCTACACCCATTTACGGATCAACGGAACCAGGGCCGCAAAACAGTTCATGTCAAAAGGCTTAAACGGCACAATGATCCGGCAGTATCCCCGTTTCCTTAGGCATTCAGGATGGCTTGTTTTAGCCTTGGCGTAATTCTAGTAGCAACCAGGGACGCAAGAAAAAGACGTGAAAGAAGGTTGTTGTTGGCGCTTGTGCTCGCTCAGTTCGCCGTTGACCGGATCACATTCATGTTCCTTGGCCATTGTGATAGATAACATAAAGCCTTGACCTCAACATGTTCTTCTAACACACACACACACACACACACACACACATATATATATATATATATATATATATATATATATATATATATATATATATATATATACACAACTAACCATTAGTTATTCAGCAACGCACGGTGGCAGTCAGACCATTGATTCAGCAGAGGGTGCTAAGAATCTCTGGGTCCAGAACGGCCGTCATTCGAATCTGAAACTGCTAACGTATAACGCTAGAACGTTATCTAGAGAGGCGCGTCTAGCAGTGCTATTGGAGGAATTCGCGCGCAGCAAATGGGATATAATAGGACTCAGTGAGGTTAGGACGACAAAAGAAGCATATAAAATGGCAAAACCATAAATGAAATAGACTTCATACTCTCCGCTTTCCCTCGCATCATACAAGATGTGGACCTACTCAGCAATGTGCGCTGCAGATACCGTGGGGGGCTAAACACACGAATTAGCCTAGACTTGAGCAGGCAACGGAAGAAACTGGTACATAAGAAGCCGATCGATAAGTTAGCGCAAGAGGGAAAATGTAGGAATTGCGGATCAAGCTACAGAACAGGTATTCACCTTTAAATCAGGAAGAGCACCTTAGTGCTGAAGCAATGAATGACAATCTTATGGGCATCATCAAGAAGTGTGCAATAGAAGTCGATGGTAACTTTGTTAGACAGGATACCAGTAAGCTATCGCAGGAGACGAAAGATCTGATTAAGAAACGCCAATGCGTGATAGCCTCTAACCCTACACCTGAAATAGAACTGGCCGAAGTCTCCAAATTGATGAACAAGCGTAAGAAATCTTAGATAAGGAAATATAATATGGATAAAATTCATTATTTGCTCAGGATCAGAGGCAGCCTTAAAGAAATGAAGAAACTAGCAATAGGCAAATATCAGATTCGTGCGTTAAGAGACAAAGCAAGCAATATCATTACTAATATGGATGAGATAGTTCAAGTGGCTGAGGAGTTATATAGAGACTTCTACAGTACCAGTGGCACCCACGACGATAATGGAAGAGGGAATAGTCTAGAGGAATTTGACATCCCTCAGGTAACGCCGGAAGAAGTAAAGAAAGCTTTGGAAGCTATGCAAAGGGGGAAGGCCGCTGGAGAGGATCAGGTAACAGCAGATTTTTTGAAGGAAGGTGGGCACATTCTTCTAGAAAACTGGGCACCCTGTGTACGCAATGCCTCATGACCTCGAGTGTACCGGAATCATGGAATAACGCCAACCTAATCTTAATCCCTAAGAAAGTGGATGCCAAAGACATGAAAAATTACAGACCGATCAGCTTACTGTCCGTTGCCTACAAAGCATTTACTGAGGTAATCCTAGAATCAGGAAAACCTTCGGCTTCTGTCAACCAAAGGACAAGGCAGGATTTCGTAAAGGCTACTCAGCAATAGACCATATTCACACTATCAATGAGGTGATAGAGAAATGTGCGGAATATAACCAACCCTTATATATAGCTTTCATTGATTACGAGACAGCGTTTGATTCAGTCGAAACGTCAGAAGTCATGCAGACATTACTGAAAGAGGGTGTAGACGAGTCGTATGTATATATACTGAAAGATATCTATAGCGGCTCCACAGCAACCATTGTCCTCCAAAAAGAAAGCAACAAAATCCCATTAACGACAGGAAGATAAAGTTAGGCAGGGAGATACGATCTCCGCAATGCTATTCACAGCGTGTTTACAGGAGGTACTCAGAGACCTGGATTGGGAACAACTGGGGATAAGAGGTAATGGAGAATACTTTAGTAACTTGCGATTCGCTGATGATATTGGCTTGCTTAGTAACATAGGGGATCAATTGGAATGCATGCTCACTGGCCTAAAGAGGCAAAGCCGAAGGGTGGTCATATTAATTCATCTGCAGAAACAAAGTAATGTTTGAAAGCCTCGCAAGAGAACATCAGTGTACGATAGGTAGCGAGGCACTGGAAGTGGTAAGGAAATACCTCTACTTAGGGCAGGTGTGACTGCGGATCCGGATCATCAGACTGAAATAATCAGAACAAGAACGGGCTGGCGTGCGTTTGACAGGCATTCTGAGATAATGAGCAGCAGGTTGCCATTATCCCTTAAAAGAAAAGTGTATAAGAGCTGTGTCTTACCAGTACTCACCTACGGGGCAGAAATCTGGAGGCTTACGTAAAATGTTCTACTTAAACTGATGACGACGCAACGAGGTATGGAAAGAATGATGGGTGTAACGTTGAGGGATAAGAAAAGAGCAGATTTGGTGAGGGAACAAACGCGAGGTAAATACATCTTAGTTGAAATCAAGAAAAAGAAGTGGGGAGGCAAGGGCAGGACATATAATGAGGAGGGAAGATAACTGGTGGTCATCAATTGTTACGGAGTGGATTCCAAGAGAAGGGAAGCGTAAAAGGGGGTGTCAATATGTTAGGTGGGCGGAAGGAGTTTAAGGAGCTTGCAGGGACAACATAGCCACAATTAGCATAGGACTGGGGTAGTTGGAGAAGTATAACAGACGCCTTTGCCCTGTCTTGCAATATATATATATATATATATATATATTTACACGTGTACTTATCTTTATCGGGCGACCACGTTTCGCCACCTAACAAATGTAATCGCACAGCGCGGGACGCGCCTGCCTGTATCCGAAGTTTCTGGAAAGTTATAGATACTTCTACCCGGCTATCTGTTGTCGCCGAACGGTGTGTTATCTGATTTCATCGTGTGACGCGAATGGTGTAGAACTTTGTGGAAGGTACGCGGGTCCGAACGATTAGTCTGGAACATTCGACGACTGCTGTATAAAAGCCGACGCGCTTGACTCGCTGATCAGATTTTACGACGATCGCCGACTGTGTCCGCCGCTCTCGCTGTGCTTTAAGTGTAGCCTGTTTTGTGGGCACAGGTTCGCCCAATAAAAGCTAGTTTTTGCCTTGCACAGTTTTGCTACTGTGTTCTTTGACGTCACGACCCAGCGAGTCAAGCGCGTCGGCTTTTATACAGCAGTCGTCGAATGTTCCAGACTAATCGTTCGGACCCGCGTACCTTCCACAAAGTTCTACAGCATTCGCGTCACACGATGGAATCAGATAACACACCGTTCGGCGACAACAGATAGCCGGGTAGAAGTATCTATAACTTTCCAGAAACTTCGGATACATGCAAGTGCGTCCCGCGCTGTGCGATTACATTTGTTAGGTGGCGAAACGTGGTCGCCCGATAAAGATAAGTACACGTGTAAATATATATATACATATATATATATATATATATATATATATATATAGAGAGAGAGAGAGATAGAGAGAGAGATAGATAGATAGATATAAAAAACGAAAGAGTCGAGCTAACGAGTGAGTGGAGCGTGAAAGCTAGGGAATGCCATGACATGACATCGGTCCTAAGGGTGCTCTGTAAATTAAACTCCTGCACCGTTGAAATAAAACAGGAATTTGAATTAATCTTATTGCAACATAGTCTCCATATCACTATCATCACTGAGGCATTGTTACGCCGTGAAATATCTCATGAAGATGGCCTGCGGCGCCAGTTAGTTGTCCGCAAAGATTGATTACCAGCAGACGGTCGAGTAGCAGAGCTTAAGAAAAAGCAGTTTGGTATAGATTTGCTGTATGATTTGCTTGAACTGGAGTGCCTATGCATAAAACTGCCTTGTTGCAGCCCCACTCTTATTCTGTATGCTATGTACAGACCACCAGATGTGTCATCCGAATATTTATGTAAATTAGAAGTATACATCCATGAGTATGCGATCAGGTCAATGCGCTACATACTGGAGTGTATCCACGCAATCATGTGAATATTCTTTATGACATTACGATTCAGTATCGCCTCATTCAAGCCGTAACTAAACCAACTCCAGTGAAGGGCTCTTAGAGCACTGACCCATACTTATTCTTTATTCTACGCACTTTTCTTAATTATTCTGTCGCGCACCAGAACAACACAGCTTTACTTATAGCGATACTCTACAAAACAAAAACCATCTCCTGTGGGTACATTGCCTAAGACCTCTCCTACTTTCACCACTTAGCCTAGATACTCCAGATAGCTAGCGCGGGGCATACGCCCATTTAATCGTTTGTAAGCTAGCCTCGGGACTCCAGGTGGCATTGTAGTCCCTTTCCACTAAGCATCAACTCGGTTTTCAAAGAAAAAGATATACACACAGCGAAATACAGGAAGGACGTGGACACGAAATGTACGTTCAGTGTGCTCGAAAAAGAAAACACTGCTCTAACAGCTATCTGACGAAAAACAATGTAGCAAGAAAAAATGTATAAACATCACAGCTAGGCATTATCATCACCGCGTGAAAGAAGCCTTTACGCGGGCGACATGTAAAAGCTTTGTATGCGGTTTTCGGCACTAACTCGGCGGCGCGCCTCCGTCTAGAATGACTTATAGTTCACGTCACTCACACGCCTTCAGGTTTTATATGGCCCCGAGTATTTGCTCAGGCTTCGATCTCTATGAGGCTTCGACGTTCCACTGGAGTCCATACCAAAACTTGGTCACCAGGTCGGCAGTTAACTTGCCAATGGTGAGGATTACACAGACGCGCATCTGGACACTGTGGCTGTTTTAGGTGTACGCGCGCCAATTCACATAGTTCTTCCACACACTGCACGTACTATGCACACTTCCGCACACTGTACACCTGGACTGGCGTCAGGAGTTAGCTTGTTGAACCGGTTGGATTTGTCATAGCGAATTATGACATCTAGCATTGCTTGAACATCTGTACCGTAAACAAGATGAAATGGCGTAAAGTGTGTCGCTTGGTGTGTGGCAGTGTTGCGCACAAATATTACGTACAGTAAGATTTCGGCCAAGGTTTTCTAGTGCTCATCCACATACACTCTGATCATGTTTGCCAACGTTCTGTTAAGTGTTTCCGTAAATCCAATAGTATGAGGGAGGTATGCAGTTTTCTTTCAATTCCTTGTGCAACTAAGTGTGAAGATGTCGTCCGCGAACGTTGTCGTATGCACAGACCCTAATTTAGTGATGACAAATGGCGGCGCGTGGTGCCGAAGCACGATACGGCGCATGAAAACTGGCCAACTTCAGATGCTGCTCCGCGTGATACCGCTATCGTCTCAGCATTACGAGTAAAATAAACAGTACCGACAGTGATCCACTTCTTTCCAGAGGAAGGCAAGGGGTACGGCAAAAGAAGATTCATTCTCACATCATAAAACTGCGCGCCCGGTGGGTCAAAAGTTGAAGTAGGCGTGCTGGCTTTAAGGTTGCTGATTTCCCTCGCAGACATTTGCGGCAAACTTACACCCATCGCTTGACAACAAGGGTAGTGTGGCTAGGCCAGTAGTATATTTGGCGCATTTTAGCTAATATCCTTCAGTAGACAAAGTCAGCTGACGTAGGATCGTCGCGGCAGAATAAGAGATTATTACTTGGGAGGTATTCAGGCCCGACTAGGAGATTGGATCTGTCGCTGGTTCCTGTATTTCTTTTGTATAAGATGACTTCTCGTAAGCAGAATGACGACAGTCCTCGTGAAATCAAAAGGGGAATGGACGCAGAGTGGCGCTCGAAAGAGCAACGATATGCCGTTATTCTGCGTCCTTTCGCTGTGTAGCGAGAAGATCTGGCACACTGAGAACTCCTAGAAAAGCGCTGTCGTCTTCCACGTCTCGATTGTCAGCTTCGAAAGGTACGCCTGGCAGAGTGTTCCCATCTTTATCTTTTCTACCAATTTGTATACGATGGCGCGATGAAATTCCTGAAGGAGAAGATTTCATGTGCTAATCGTCCAGAAGGATCTCGGAGGTTCGACAACCAGCACAAAGCGGGATGCTCTGTGACGACCGGAAACTGTCTGCCTTAGCGATACTATCGAAACTTAGTTCCAGCCCAAATCACCGCTTAGCACTCTTTTTCTGAGGTAGACTGACTTGATTGAGCGCATGACACTCTATGGCTTGTGTAGGCTATAACTCATTCAATACCGTCCTGTGTTTGCCGCAGTACAGCTCCGAGGCCGATGTTCTCACAGTATCAGTGTCCTTCTCAACATGACCCTGCAGTGGCGCTCAGGACAAGCGATGCTGTAGCTTGGGAAATGCAGTCTCTCGTTGATCAGTCCAGATAAAGGGTGCATGATCGCGCCTTATGCAAAATATCGGCTGCGTCATCTCAGAGAAATGTTCAATGACGCGACGAGAGTGGGGGCACAGGCCTGGAAATTGTTGTTCCTAGGTTGTTTAAGTTGGAGATGTAAAATCGGCTGCAGCGGCAGTCCTGCCAGGATGGGAGCGTGCTCTTGCGGCGCTCACCGCGTGATGAAGCTACTTCAGTTCTTCGTGACATTTCTCAGATAATGATATTTCTCAGACTTGACTGTGAGCTCTGCCAACCGAATGACTTTGAGTATTTTCCGAAGCCGACGAAGTTGTGCATCAAAGGTCTCGGAAAACAGAACCACACCATCGAGATAGACGAAACAGTTTTTATACTTCAGGTTAACGTGAATGGTATCTAACATTCGCTGCAATGTGGCGGGAGCTGAACAGAGGAGGAACGGGAGAGCAAAAAAATAATCTAGACTATCTGGAGTGACAAAATGAGCTTTGTCGCAGATCCACTCATCCACTTCTATCTGCTAATAGTAACTCTTGGGGTTGATGGAGGAAGTACATCTCGCAAGCCGCAACCTGTGTAGAAGATCATCGATACGAGGCAACAGGTACTTGACTTTCGCTAAGACGTTATTTAGCTTCCTGTAATGCTTGCAAAATGGTAGCGTCCCATCCTTTTTAATCAGAACTCCCGACCACGACCAGGCACTGCTTTAAGGTTGGATTACACTGAACTGAAGCATTTCTTTCACTTGCATCTGAATCGCATGTCGTACCATCAGAGAAACACGATAAGGCGGTTGCCGTAGGGGGTCCGCGTCTTCATAGACGATTATGTACTGCTTCGTATTCGGCGTTTGGGTGAAAGCTCAGACGAAAGTCCGAAGCAAGTCTGGAAGCCCAGCAGCATTAATTTGCGCAGTGGTTGCTTTTTTGTCTTTTGAAGGGACTGGGCTTGTTTCGACGGCGTGATAGACGCTTCTGCAGTGCCAATTGCTTCAGAAGCAAAACACGCAGCGACTTCAGCGGTTGGGTCTGCTTAGACGATGGTAATACCAGGAAAAAAGTGCCGATGCTCGTAGCTGCAATTTGTGGCAAGCACCTCGCCGTGCCCGTCATAGAGGTCAATGGTGCTTCTTGTCATCCAGACAACCTGGTACTGCAGGAGAGTCTGCTTCACCCTGTAATAAGCCGAGACGTACCACTTGAAGTAGGGCACTTGTGGGTGGTCGCAACGTGACAGTGTCGTCATTAACGTGAAGAGTGGCTCTCGGAAGGCTGGTACTGCTTCCGCTCCCACAGGGTCATCAACGTCAGCATGGGTTTGGTGTGTTGCGACACCGCGTACCCGAGAACATGAGGGTTTGACCCTCCCGCAAGTAGCCGGGCACGGCTTTGCCGTGTCCTGGGAAAGGGAATTCTCGTGATTGAGTCAATGCCTGGTGTTCTGAGCGTTAAGGCGCCCCGGCGGATGCGATGTGCCTCTGTGGCCTCTGCTTCAGGTAGAATGCACCGATGGAGTAACCCACCTGGGGGAAATCGGTAGTTCCCTTTTCCTGTCTATCTCTCCTTCCAACCTTCACCTTTCTCTCACTTTCCATCTTTTCTCTCTTCTCCTGGCTTCTCTTCCTATTTTTTCAGGTAGCAAGGGCTAAACTTGCGTGAATAGCCAACGTAGGCTATTTCTTATTTGATTATTGTCATAACATAAAGCTGGCGTTTGCAGAACTTGTTTTTACAGTCGCTGTAGCGTCCCTGTGTAGGGATGGCTCCATGGTGGGTGGCTGGCATTATTTCCGAAAACTACACATTCCTTTGTGCGTAGCTCCTTCCCCCCACTCCCTTATCGCCCTCAGACACCAGGCGCACCGCAGAGTGTTTCAGTGCTTTGCTCGGCAAAAAGAATCTTTTCCCCGTTTCCTTGTCATTCATCCTGAAAAACCAGATAGACCAGGCGAACAATTTCACCATTCCTTGTTTCGGTGTCTCTTACCAAAGTTTTTGGTACAGTTATCAGGCATCGAGGATGGCAAGCGGAGATGTCCTCTTGAAGCACCGCTAACAGAAACAGTGCGAAAAACTGCCAAATCTAGTCTCATTTCGGGATGCTGAAGTAACAGTAACCTCACATCCTACTATGAATACCACCCATGGCGTTGTCTCAGATGATGACCTGCTGGAGTTTATTGATGCTGAACTCCTGGAGGGCTTCAGTGGGCAGAACGTCATGAGCGTTAAACGAATCAAGATGGGGCTTGACAGCAAAGAAATCCAGACCAAGCACCTGATACTCACATTCGGTTCACGTGTACTGGGAGAGTCTATTGAGGCTGGGTACACCAATCTCCGTTTTAGACCATACGTACCTAGTCGCCTTAGATTTATCAAATGCGAACGTTTCGGTCACAGTTGACACGGCTGGTGAGGCCGCCAAACCTGTGCAAAATGCAGTGCCCATGAACACACCTGGGAATCTTGCGAGTATTCTGTTTATTTTGTAAAATGTGATAAGGAGCACGCCGCATACTCACAGCCCTGCCCTTCCTGAAAAAACAACAACAATATTTTGGTGATAATGGAAGAAGAGAATATCTCATTATAAGAAGCATGCAGGCAGGTATCCTGCCTGCCAAATAACCGTTTTGCAGATGTGGCGCGTAAGGGGGCCGTGCCACAACGGTCTCCGGCCGCTGTCGGATCTACACGCAGTGAGGCGTTAGTGACGCCATCCGCCCCTCCCACCGGCGACTGCAGCTAGCGCTGCTCCGCCCCTCCCCCCAGCAGAAGAGGCCATCAAGCGCCACGTGGCCTCAAAGTTGTCGTCTGCAAAGCCGAGACCTGCACGTCAAACGCTGCACTCGCAAGAGCGCGTGCCCATCGCCTCCCAAGAGGCGATGGACACAACAACCAGGCAGGCGGTGCCGCGAGAGCCCAAGAAGCGGCGATTCTCTCGCGATCGCTCCAAAAAGACAAAGCTCGGGTCATGGTACCAGGAAAGGGCCCGTGAACTAATTTTCGTCTCTTAAGAAAACAGCACTAATCATATTTATCATACTGGAGACGCAAATACTACAACGGAATGGTAGAGGTCTTCTTATAACATTCACGAAATTAGAGAACTCCTACACAAAATGCAAATTTGCTGTGTGTTCAAGAGACACATCTTAAACCTTGAAATGCGAACTTTCTCCGCAACTATACTGTCTTCCGAGAAGACCGCGATGAGATACACGCCTCCGGCGGTGTAGGAATAGTTTGCGACATGTCTGCACGTTGTCAACACGTCCCCCTTCAGACGCCCCTTGAAGCGGTTTCATTTCGCGCAATCTTTTTTAATAAACTGGTCAGTGCGTGTTCTATATACATAGCCACTAAAAATTATCTCAGAAAAAGCGATTTGTATAACCTCGTTAATCAGCTTCCTGACCCCTTCATACTCGTCGGTGATTTTAATACCCACAACACGGTGGGGGAAGACTCATTGAAAATTTTCTTCTGACGTTTGGAGCCTGCCTGTTTAACAAGAAGAAGCCTACGTATTACAGTGCCCTAAACAGCATGTATTCAGTGATAGATCTAGCAATTTGCTCTTCATTGTTCTGCCTCACATGGACAGGAACGTCATCTATAAACGTTTTCGAAGTGACCACTTTGCTGTAACTTTAAACCAGATAACTGCGCATGAGAACCCTGCGCATATTCTTCAATTGAATCAAGCTATATCTACCACAACATTTCATAAACTAGTTTAATATAGATGATGCTGTTGCACATTTTACCGCTTTTATTATTGGTGCAGCCGAAGAGTTTTTTCCGCAAACGAATGGTGCTTCACTTATGAGACATGTTCCCTGGTGAAACGAAGACTGTAGAGAGGCGCGAAAGAGGCAGGATACGGCATGTGGCGTATGGTGCAGATCGCCAAATGCCGAAAAACTAATTTCATTTAAAAAAAATTACATCACGGCGAAGGTGGACACGACGTCAGGCAAAGAGAAAAAGCTGGGTAAGGTTCCTCTCGGGTATTGATTCACACATACAGGAGGCGAAAATGTGAGATTTCTTAACAAAGCCGTCCCTCTCTGTGTGGCTTTAGAGAACGGCGTCCACAACCGATCATCTTGTGCGCATTGAAGGAAATGTCCGTGACGCATTTTTTTTCTTATCCCTATTCCTCGATATGGAAAAGTACAACTCAACATGGCGCTACGGAAGGTTCAGAGACTTGTCCGCAATGGGCATCTGTGGCAATATGCTAAACCTAATAGAGAGGTATTTGTCTAATCGCACCTTCCGCGTAAAAATCGGGAATGTATTGTCACGCCCATTTATACAGAAAAGTGGTGAACCCCAGGGAACCGTACTCAACTGCACAGTCTTTATCATTAAGATGTGCACACTTCGTGCTTCATTACCACCAGCCATATTTTATTCCTCTACTTAGACGAAAATAAATGGCTTCAAATCCTGTAAACTCGCACTATGCGAAAGACAGGCACAGCGGGGCTTGAGCAAGGTGTCCAAGTGGGCAGACAAATAAGGCTTAATATGAATCGCCACAAATGCCGTTATATTCTTTTGATAAGCCTGGTTCCAGGTCCTTCTCTAAAACTATGCGGACAACGAATTCCTGTCAACAAAGAGCACAACTATCTAGGTTTTATACTTGACTCCAGGCTTACTTTCGTTCCATACAATAAATATTTTAAAGAAAGATGTCCAATAACAATGAACTTACTGAAACTTCTATCCCCGACAACAAGTGGTAGGGACAGGAAGTGTTTCATAAATCTTTATAAGAGCCAAATTCGATTACGATTGAACTATGGTGCTGTCGTATATAGCTCTGCCGCCCCGAGCGCGCTAATAATGCTGGATCCTCTCCACCATCTAGGTAAAGCTTAGTCACTGCCACATTCAGGACATGCCGTATTGAAAGCTTATACGCACAATCCAATGAATCGTCACGTTATCTGCAGACCGCTTACATCAGCCTCACATATTTTCTCAAAATGATCTCAAATCAATAACATTCATGTCTTAATACTGTTAAAGATTTACCATGTTTAAAGATAAAATTTTCCGTACTCGTCCCTCTGTAAGACAGCCTTTCTCGCTGCATTTCAGGCAGCTTAGATTTAAAATACATGTCCCACTCCTCGAGCATCGCCTTATGCATCCAACCAAGCTATTACCTTCTGCGGAGTGGCAGGTGGTAGAATGTCACATATCCTTTCTAGAATTTACAAAGCACGTTCCAGAGGTCGAAATCCAAAAGCATTTCCTAGAACTCCAGTACAAGCATTCCTGCGCAGAGTCCCACAAGAACGCTTCCAAGTCACATGCCGGGCCGTCCTATGCAGCCTCTTCAGACCATACTTCTCGGAATCCGATGCACGGCATCCATAATTAAGTATCTTTATAGCCGAGCCTACCAACTATTGTTGGCTGTGAGGCATATAAGGAAATCAGAACTCCGAATACCAGCTATATCTACAGCCTTCCTAAGTGTTGTGAAGGCCTCGATGGCGATCCATAAGCACAAAGCCCCCCTACCTATTGAGCACTATTCCGACCTGTGTAAATCATATCTATCTAACCAGCATGCTATCGTACGCTGAGGCCTTGTGGACATCGAGGGTAACATTCTGGCGGACCCGATGGCCACGTCAATTGCATAGCATGCTGTTAAGCCTACCGCTGCGGTCCCTGTCAGAGATACGAAGCCTTTCTTACTACAGAAACTACTAAACCACATGCTATACAAGTGCGACGCCGAAATAAGTAATAAAATGCATGTGATAATGCCACAGTTAAGTTTTTGGCCTTCTGCATAAAATCACGGCAAACAGATGTCCTATTCTGTCGTCTCAGAATAAGACACACATTTAGTACCAATCAGTTTCTACTTACTGGAAATGTACCTCAAACATGTGGTAGACGTGGTGAGAGTCTGGCCGTCGTCCTGGAGTGTCGGGAAGCCGTAGCTGAGAGAAACAATATTTTCCTCTTGCATACGGTTATTGCGCTCCTCTTCAACCGCATATTTGTTTGGTAAAGAACCGCTTTTTCACACCACAACAGTCCTCGATTTCTTAAATAATGTTGTCCTGCATAATTTGAGCCCATTGAATTCTTAGCATATGCTCTTGGCAGAGGATGCCGCTGTGATAGTAGTTTTTATAGCTCATCCTTCCAAGCCTTCGCCTTTCGAGGGCTCCAATGAGGCAGTAGGGATCTAACCGATTTCTGCATCAGAATTTTCTGTATATTGTATCATTCTCTCGCAATGCATCGTAATGTTTATAGTACCTGTCATTTGTCTTCGTCATATTTATATAACACATGCATTTTACGCACTTTATAGCTACTACTTTATTGGCTCTTTAGAGCCAGGTCAAATGAACTTCATTTAAATCATAACTTATCTGAAAACTTATTAACACTGGCATGGCACTCTGTGAGCATACCTGGAATTTACGCCGCTAAACACCGCACATTCACTGTTATCGTTTGCGCCGGCGGCGTTTTTCGTCGAGAGAGTCACGAAGCGCTGTGGAAGGTCGATGACAGCAGCCTTCTCGCTGAGAACGTCCATGTTGATGATTAGCACTCGCGAAAATGCAGGAAGAATGCTCATGCTGGGGGGCGGGGGGCGAGTAGCGCAGAGGCACGTATTTTTTCGCGTATTACAGAGTTCTCGAGTCTAGTGTCCACGAGGCTTTGAGTTTGTGACTATCCATCGGTACAGGTATATCAAGGCAAACTCTTGTTGCGGGGTCAGGTACTATCGTGGTCGATGTGTCGTTGCTTTTTTTGTGCGTCGATAGGGACCTTGCGCACGCGCAATTTTAGCGGCCTCATTTCAGAAGCTTAGTTTGCTCAGTTTTCCCGGAGCCGGTTGGGCGAACGTCCGTGCATCATGCTCGAGTATTGCGGATAGGTGAGAATCACCACGTTGATGGATAGAACAAGTGGTACTAGACTGACTTTAACATGATCACATCCAGGGTGTGAAGAGGAGCTGGAGGAGCAACAGCAGTCCTCAAAGCCTCAGAATATGACGCCTGATGAGGCTCGCGTTTTCACGGCTGCGCCTCTATATTAAGAAGAGGTTGTATTAGTAGTTGCTGGACCTCGTCACAAAGAACACTTGACGAAGAGCTGATCGTAGAGGGTGAAGAGCCCGACAGCTCATTAAGCCCTTCGTGGAATCTGGAACGGATACATTTTCATGACAAATGTGTACGAGCCCCGAAAACTGTGAACGCGTCCATAGTTGAGACAGTGTTCACATAGCGTTGGTATAACCTGGAGCGTGGTTCATGAGGTTTATCAATGGCGACGGCCTCGGCCAGAAACTGACAAAGTCTTGGCGGCATTGCCCAGGAGATCACCAAATAACTGGTCTGCGACCCCGCGCATAAGGTGATGCACGTTTTTTTCTTGCGACAAAATAAGGGGCGAGAGAAATCCGTCAAGCTGTACTGACGACTTCTAGTCCCGCCTCCGCTTCTCTCATAAGGAAATAACGCACGATTTGATTTGGACATTTTAGTGTTGGCTGGACCGAAAAGACGCGTCACATGCTCAACATACATTGCGACATTGTCGCCCGACATTTGTGTGCGACACTGTAGAGAACTTTCAGCTTTTTTTCTTTGAGATCGCAACTCGCAAACGTCTCAACAAGCAGTCTTCGGACCTTTTCCCACGATTTGACGAGATCAACATGGCTCTCGTGTGAAGTACGCGCGCCATCCTCCAGATAGAAATAGATGTGCCTCAGTTTGGCTTGAAAAGGGGGGTACCAGCGAATCACAAAGGAAGCGTACACAAGGAAGACACGCAGGGACGCTCGTCCGTCCGTGTCTTATCCAGTGTCCGTCCATTTCTAATGACTTTTACTTGTGTACGAGTTCTTTGGGTTTTACTAGTACCCCCTTTCTTAAGTTCATAATGCACAAACTGCTCCAAGAGGATCCGCTAATGCACATCACTTTGGCTACACCGTTCCACTCATCCATAGTAGCAACGCGTAGATGACGGATTATCCAATCTTCGACACCCTCTAGCATGTTGCCGTGAAACAGATTCCGCATCCTCGCATTCTGCGGCGTACAGAAAGCGTCGTTGTGCCTTCCATACTAGTTAGAACGGCCGGAGCTGCCACTCTCTCAGGAAGCAGTCCAACATCAGCGGCTAGTCGACAGCTCGTTATGCTGTCGTGGTGAACATCTGTGCACAGGGCTGGAGGTCCTGCTGCTGAGAGTGGTTTCGTGCATATGACCTACACCGCACTTACACCAGTTTTTTCACACACCAGAACAAAACAACAGCTTAATCTAGATGGCGAACTCACAGAAAATGCAGTCTTCAGCTGGTTGTGGTGATGATGATGCGGATGATGGTTATGAAGCCTTAATTATTGGCACAGAACCACCATGGGAGACAGGCCACGAATCGGGTGGTAATATAATAAAAAAATGAAATAAATTAGGCAATAAATAAATAAGGAATGCAAAAAAGTAAACAAAATTATTAATCCATGAAGAGAAATAGACTGTCAATAAATGAAAAAAAAGATTGCATTTTATAAGATAGTCAGCCTCGCCTAGATAGGAGTAGTGCAAGAACTTATTACTGAAATACATGAAGAAAAGAATACTCTTACAAATGGGCAATTTAGATTTGAATAATAATGTTAATGATATTATAACTGTGAACTTGTGTTTCTATTTTCTGAATTATATAAATTTAGAAGTTATGGAAGTAGAAGTAATTCACTCATGAAAACTTTGAAATAATATTAAAGTAACCTTTTTGCGCCGCATCGGAAATTCTAAATTACATTTTATCTTATGGGGTTTAAGTGCCACAACTACGATCTGATTATGAGGCGCGATCTGATTATAGTGGGGCACTCGGGAAATCGGGACCACTTAAGGTTACTTAACATGGCACACAAATCTAAGTACCCACGGCTGTTTTTGCATATCGCCACCAATAAAAATGCGGCCGCCGTGGCTGGGAATTGATCCCACGACCTCGACCTTAGCAGCCCAACACCACAGAGGAAACTATAAAGTGCTCGGAAAACCTTCCTATGGTTGTTTCCTAATAATTTTTTTCGAAGGAACAGTATAACAGTACTTCTTCAAGGCAGTATTACATTCCGAATCGCAATTTCTAAACATATTAAACGATGAGTAAAGAACCGCTGATACGACAATAAGAAATGATCAATGGATTCGGCCTCATTGCAGAGGTAGCATAAAGGGTATACCACCAGACCACATGTGTGCAAGTAAAAATTAGGTGTTGGAATATGGCAAGGGGGGAGCACCCCTGTAAGTGATACTTCGAATGGCCGGTTAGGACATCATTGTCTGTTCCAAGAAAAATGTAGATGCAGAAAACCTGTAGATTTCGCTAATGAGAAGCCTTTTTATCTTCGGCCAAATAAAGCTACTTATATGTGGCTGCAGTAATGTGCGCAGTTGCCGGCAGCATAGATATCACCGCGCCTATTAAAGAAGCTCGTGCTAAGGAATCGGCTATTTAAATAATATGAATGTCTCGGTGGCCTGGAATCCATGCTAAACCATTTAAACCTAAGTGGGACAGAGCTAACATATAAAACGTGCTCAAAGCTGTCGAATTTCTAGGCGCGTTAAGCGCGCTGCATTGAGTTGTATTGCCATTGCAAGTGAATGCGCGCATGCCATTTACCGCCTTCTATTGCTATGTGGGGACATTGAACTAAATCCTGGACCTGGGTCTAACACCCGCTCAGGCAATACAGATTCGCACAAAGAATTGCTTGAGGTATTGGACAAGTTAAAAGATGGGCAAACAATCCTTCTAAACGAGATGCAATCAATTCACACAAGACTGGCTCAACAAGAGACATAGTTTAAGGAGATAAAATCAAGACTAACAAAAATGGAAGAAGAATGTGCCTCACTAGAACCCCTTAACACCCAAGTTAACGACGTCCAGTGCCTCACCCAAGAAAACGCAAGCAACCTGTCAAAACTTGCACATAGGCTAGACGACAGCGAGGACAGGGCTCGTCGTTCCAATCTCGTATTCTTTGGCGTGAAGGATGCTGACCGCGAAGCATGGGCCTTAATCCGGGAATCTCGTAATCGATATTTGCAAATCCGAGCAAAATCTCACAATCCAACCTGTGGACATAGAACGGGCCCACCGGCTTGGTAATTTCAATACTGAGAAGAACAGGCCTATTATCGTCAAATTCGCACACTCCAAAACCAAGGAACTGGTTTTTTAAAACGCAAAACTCTTTAAGTGTACAATTTACAGCGTATCCGAAGACTACTCTCGTAACACTCCTATTGCCCGTAAAAACCTCATAGATTACGCTAAAAGTCATAAAAAAAGTTTACCCTTCGACACGACAAGATGGTAATCGGTACCAACACGTACACATTCGATCATGCATCGCAATCAGTGTTACCTCGAACGCCATAGCTATCACCGAAACCGACCAGAAAAAAAAACACTCCTAACTCGCTCTCAGTCCTTTACACTATAATTAGAAGCCTGCTGCGTAAACGCGATGCGCTATCAAGCCTAATCAACACCACAGAAAGCAATGTAGTCCTCCTAACAAAAACATGGTTATATGAGAACATAACGGATAGCGAAGTACAGACCGCATTCCGCAACTGTGATGTCTTCCGTTGCGACCGCATAGGTAAACGAGGCGGTCGCGTTCTAATACCAACAAACCGTAGCCTGAAAGTTCATGTTATGCCGATTGACTCTCCCATTGAAATATTATTCATCTGTTCTAAAGCCTCATTTCCGCCGACAGTAATCTGCGCTTGCAATCGTGCTCCAGACAGTGATGCTTAGTTTATTCCTTCATTCCACAACGCTCTTCATATGATAACTTCGGAACTTCCACGCGCTTGTCTCTTTGTCCTAGGTAATTTAAACTTTCCCGAAATAATTGGCAAAACCCATCTGACACGACTAATTCCTGTGCGCGTGATTTCTCGAATACTTGTCACATTTTTGGTCTTGCCCAACTGGTCACCAGCCCAACAAGGCAGAATGCTCAATCGTCGAACATATTAGATCTAATAGTAACGTCACATACAAAAAACTTGATATCACTCTTGAATCTGCCGGGAATCAGTGACCACTCAGTAATGCACGCCACGTTTTTTCAACCACTAACCGCACCCAAAAAATACCTAAAACAATCACACTATACAACAAAGTAGACTATGAAAGCATCAACAGTAAACTTGATGCGTTTCGAACCTGGTTTCTGACCGATTTTCATGATCGGACTCCGGAAAATAATTCGCTACAGTTCAAAAACAAAATGCACGCTCTAATTGAAAAATGTATACCTACCATCACCGTAACTGAGTGCCATGAATCACCTTGGTTCAATTCCGTGTTAAAACGCATGCATAACAAAAAAAATACTTTTCCGAACAGCCAAAAAAGCCAATAACTCCACCAAGTGGCAAAATTATTAGGGAGCAGAAAGATCATATAACCTACAAGTAAACGAAACTAAACACTCATTTCTTTCTTCTACCCTACCCGACATGATTCGTACAAGCCCACGTCAATTCTGGAAATGCATGAATCCTAATCCCTTCAGAAAGATAACACTATATGACGATTGTAATAATCCAATTGAAGATCATGACGTTGCGGAAGTTTTGAATTTATCATTCAGCTCAGTTTTCACCCACGAACCGGATAACGAATTACCCGATTTCCCTTCCATTAACTTTCCCCCTATGCCGGGCTTCAGCTTCGAACCTGATGGTATTGTCAAAATAATCGACTCTTTGAAGTTAACCACCTCAGCTGGTGTTGACAGAAATAATACTAAAGTGTTAAAAAATACAAGACATGCAACTAGCACCATATTGTCTCATATCTTTCAGCAATCCCTTTCATCACCCATTATACCCGATGACTGGAAAATAGGCAAAGTCATCCCGGTCCCCCAAAAAGGGCCTTCATCTTCTCGCCATAATTATCGACCAATATCTATCACATGTATCAGTTCTAAACTAATGGAACATATAATTCTCTTTCAAATGCCGGTCCCCGAAAAAGGGCCTTCATCTTCTCGCCATAATTATCGACCAATATCTATCACATGTATCAGTTCTAAACTAATGGAACATATAATTCTCTTTCAAATTATAAAATTTCTAGTGTCCGTCAACTTCTTCCAGCCTAACCAGCATGGCTTTTTAAAAGGTTTGTCTTGCAAAACACAGTTAGCCCTCTTTATTAACAACCTTAGCTCTAGCATTGACCTTAACATTTCCATTGACGCCCTCTTCCTCGATTTTAAAAAAGCTTTTCACAAAGTTCCTCACAAACGACTATTCCTAAAATTTTCTCGTCTCACTCTTAACGAACATGTTTTTAATTGGACATGCAGCTTTCTCACTAATCGGCAGCAGTTTGTCTTCGCTAATGAATGTTCCTCTTCTTATTCCTTATAATCTGGGGTACCGCAGGGCACCGTCTTGGGCCTCCTTCTTTTTCTCATATATATGAATGATTTGCCTGCCAACATATGTTCTAACATTCGCATATTCGCTGGTGATTGCGTTATCTACCGGCCTATTACTAACACCGATGACAATTTGTTTCTTCACTCTGACATTCAGCAAGTACTCACCTGGTGTAATTCATGGCTAATGTCCTTAAATGTGAAAAAAAACATCTCTGCTATCATTCCACACACGTCACTCACAACCATCATCAAAATATCTAATCGGTAATGCAGAAATCGCTTCAGTATCAACTTAAAAGTATTCAGACATCCATCTGACACCTGATCTAAATTGGTCTTTTCATATATCACAGGTTACTAACGAGGCATATCGCGTCCTTGGTTACTTTGGATGAACCCTGCGACTAGCACCCCCATCAGTGAAATCCCTTGCTTACTTAACACTTATCCGCCCCAAATTAGAATAAGCATGCGCGATCTGGGACCCCCATCAAAATAACCTTTCCACTACTCTTGAATCTGTACAAAATCGCTCAGCTGGTTTCATTTTCTCCGCCTATTCCTATCATGTGAGTGTAACTGTACTAAAAGCTAATCCCCATCTCACAACTTTAGCGAACCGCCGAAAAATTTCCAGACTGTGTCTGTTTCATAAATTCTTTTATCATCCATCTCTGAACCCCATTATCAGCCCCATCTATCGCATTTCCAATCGCACAAACCACGGGGAGGCCGTCTACCCTCCCCATGCCCGCACTTCTGCGCATCTGTCATTTTTCGTCCATACAGCAAGAGAGTGGAATGACTTGCCAAACGCCATCGTTCATCAGATCGACTCATCGTCATTAAGATCATCCATAGAAAGAATGTACTGCTGAAATTCCACCCCTTTACGTAATGCCCCTTCAATAGGGCCTTTGAGGTACGAATAAATAAAAATAAATAAATAATACAGAAAGAGAATCTGCGTCGATAATAAGCTTTGTAGTAGGAAGGGGTAACTTTCGCAAGGCATGAACTATTGCCTCAAGTTCAACCGGAAAGAGAGATGTACAATCTTGTAGGCGAAGTGAAAAAGACCACTCGAGAGATTGTGAGTAAATTCCCATGCCTGCCTTCTCTTCGCACAGAAGCATTGATCACTATTAAATTTCTTGAGAAACGGGCCAAATAGCCTTGTAAACGGGCATACAATTATGTGGGGAGCGCGAATTTTGCTTTATTGGCAAACATGTCTGCAAATTCAATTGTGAGCGACAATGTGAACCTATAAAGCGGAATAATTTCCCTAAGGGGAACATTACAAGATGGTAATTGTGCTTGCACAAATGCGGTCTGGTGGGTATGCAACCGTGACACATGTTCCGAAGAAACAAATTTGGGCCACTAATAAGTGCATATTGTCTAAGTCGTACAGGAGATTTATAAGTTCTTAAGTACGTTTGAATCGTAAGCATGAAAAATCTCATGTGAAGAAAAGGTAGGAGCGCTTTCTGGTATAACAAATTATTAGCAACGAATTTAATTTAAAAAGACGTGAACATAGTCGCATAGATTATCTCTGTGAATTAACAAGTGGTCTTATTTGACATTTTCCACTTCTGGTGAACAAAACATGGACAAATTCTAGAATACGTCATACATGCATACGGTAAATCATAATTAGCGTGTCACTTCGCATACGAGAACGCCGGTTATGATTTTATGTATTATACATACGGATCGTGCCCCCTTTCTTCGCAATATTTTCTATGTGGGAACCCTAGTTAAGTTTCCGTCATATGTAATACTCAAGTACTTAAGCAACTCTACCTTTGTAATTCTTCTCGAACCATATAGTTATGATAACTGTATCGGCCCGGAAAGCGCAAAGATAAGGACTGCAATTTTGTTTATGTTCACTTAAAAATGAAGATTGTCAAGCCGTCTCTAGAGTACAGAAGTACGTTTGTAAAAACAGGATGTGTCTTGCTGTCGCGAAAAATGCGGATTTCATCTGCATAGAAATAGAGATTCATATTTTGGCGAAGTGGTACTCAACTCACAATAGGTTAACTCTATCCCTACCGCGAGAATATTGTCGTTTTTTATAGGTGTCGCAAAAAATTATTTCACACTACCGTGGCTCGCACCAGCGACCAATACGGTTGCTCAGTTCATCATGCTGTAACATACTGAAACAATATAATGATACTAATTCGTATTGGCATGTAGTTTTTCAGTCAGAGGTAAACCAAGATAGCTGGATACGTAAGAGATGAGAGCAAAATATGTAAAGCTAATAATGAACCGTAACAGTAATTCTCACTGAATAGTTTTGCTTCACATTGTTGCATCTGCTTTACCTTTGTGCCTTTCAGTGTCCTTGTCTTCCGTGACATGCTCCTGTTGCCATCAATTACGAACTTGTCCAAGTCCTTGTCAGTTTTAATAAACAAGGGCCTCAATGCAGTTCAATCTTGTAGTGCGTGTCAAATGCCTGATGTATTATTAGTTTTAATTAAAAATATGGACTAACAGTAACCTGGCAAGCGTTGAATCACAATATTTTTTATCACATATAAGCAGCGGCTGCTATAAACTGCCAGAGAATTTTCTATGGGAATCTCTCTGCTAAACATATTTTTAAACGTTTTAAACGTTTTAAACAAATAATTAGACGGATTGGTGCCATTTAATAAAAAAAAATGAAATTAAAGCATACTGACGTGGCTCTTCTTACTTATTTATTTGCATTACGCAAAACTCCTGAACCTCGAAACTAGAAAAGTGTTCTTGTTGTACCCCTTAGGTAATATCCTGAAAGGGGTCTTAATAGGCCACTAAAGGCCAATACGAAGTCAAGCTGACGAGATAGATTAGGGCTCTAGAATCTCTAAGACGTCAATATTATAGCGAACAGAACATTAATAATCGAGAAATCAAGGTAAATGCAGGACCTGATTAGAGACTCCCCCGCGAAATTCAAGCACTTGCCGATGACGAAAGCACGCCTGAGTTAAATTCTGTCACTAGTACTCAACTACTCGTTGCAAAACACATCCTCATCTTGTAATATAGGATGAAATAAAATGCTACTTGTCCAGTTCCATTTCATGCTCAGAAAAACGAACTCATTGAAATCGCCGTTGACAACGACACGGGCGGCCGAAAGGTTTCGCTTTCACTCGACTCTGCGCCGCCCACGGTTTCGCGTTTCAGCACTTTCCTGATCGCGTAGTGTTGCACTGCTTTCCCTGGCGCGCGAAACTCGCACAAACTGCAAGTATCAGAGAATTCAACTTCCCTATGACGTCGCAGGGTGCCCGGGCTGTCTGCGCCACTCGACCAAAAAGCAGCTGCAGCGGCGAATCCGCCGCCGTCTGTCGGGCGCCGTTTTAGTGACCGACGGCAACAAAGGGTGGTGATGGCGTATCCAACAAGCCCCTCCCCCCCCCCCCGTTCAGTGGCGGGAGATCTGAATATGGAGAAAGGTATTCGGACTATTCAGACACAATTTTCTCGTAAACTAAGTCTCTTCTTGGCACTAAACAGGAGTTACGAGGTTTCTGTAAAGGTATTTATACAGCCCACGTTGAATTAGTATTTCTCTTTAGTGTCTTTAAAGTTTATTAAATGATGATGATGATGATTTTTCTGAGCACCCTAAACATGTTTCTGTCATAGCGTTCATTTGAACCATATCTTCAGTTTTGTTTCCCATGAGGTGCATATCTGTTGTGCCATGACACAGAAAGTGCTCACGTGGTATTTCTGGTGATGATTGGGTTTACTTAAATTGCAAACGTGTGAGCATGCCCAAGAGGCCTCAATATCTATATAAAACTAACTAGTAACCATATGAATACAATCATACCGTCTTCCTTCTGTTGCAGTTATGGCCAATGAGGCATTCATTTCAGAGTTTGAGAAAGACATTGAAATGAACAATAAGAAAAATCAATTACAATATTTGGCATGATACTGTCCATTTTCTACTCACTCTTTTGAGCTTACCTCTCTGCCCCGCCATACTTAATTACCAGCCAAAAAATGTGCAGACAGTCCAACTGGGCAACTTTGTTTCAGCAATTGATATAGAGATTATTTGGGATACGTTTAATAATGTGTCATGTATGAACGCGCCATGGTCAAAAATAAGAAACAGGGCGAAGAACAAGGACAGCGATAGACAACATACACAGCGCTGCCCTTGTTCTTCGCGCTGTACGTTATTTTTGATCATGAATTACCAACTAGCCCAAGCAACCACCCTAGAACTTGCCATAAAATGAACGTACTGTTGCTGCAGCACCATCAGCACTTGTGACTGCTTGATTGTTCGTCATGCCATAAAATGAAACATTACATAATAGTACTGATTTGTATTGACAAGCAGCCATTAGTCGTAGCTAAACTGCTTTGAGTATTGACCTAAGTGGGTTGAGAAAATACATTAGCCTGCTTAATGAACATACAAAGAAGACACAGTTGTTATTTTCGCCTCACCTTTCGGCCTCCACTTATTAGCAGCATACCCGTAGGGGCGTCTGCATCAGCAGGCATCTGGTGTGTTATGAAACCACGTACCCGAGCACACGTGGCTTGGCCCCTCCAACGTGTAGCCATGCGCTATTTAGCCATGTTTGCGGAAAATCGGATCCTGGGCTTGCAGCTAATGCCGGATGTTTGGACCTTTAAGTCCCCCTGCAGAGCAACACACCTCTTTGGCCTCCGCTTCACATTGACGGCACCCCCGGACTCGCTCACCCTCTGGAAATAGGCAGTCGCCTTTTGCTGTCCCCTTGTCAATCTTTTTCTTTCTCTCTCACTTTCAATCTTTCCTGTCTTCAACACACTTATTATTACTCCATAATTTCCGGGCGGCGACGGTAGCTGTACCTAATATATTCAGCCTTGAGTAGATAGATTATGTTATAGTGGCGGTGTATCGTTGGCGTCTGCAGGTTTCTCGGGAGGGGATGCTCCATTTCCCTAGTTAGGCTCGGTGGTTATGCCAGTTTGACGCGGAAGTGGGTAGCGCCACACTGGTTTCAGGTGCCTACAGGATCCACGTCCGGTATGCCTGTTGAAATTACAACCGCCCTTGGTGGCTACAGCCAGTCCTGCTGCATCATCATCGAACATGGGCCGGCAGACCGCAGTGCCGCAGCGCTTAAAGCTGAACAGAGCTCTCCGGCCCGAGACGCACGTCTCGGCTCCTGGCTCTCCATCATCCAGCACCTTAGTAAAGGTGATGGAGGTCGATCCAAAAACCCAGGCCTCATTGACGCCAAAAGATCCTTGCTCCTTGTTGCACACCAAGAACGACAAACTTCTTGTAACTGCGTCGAAAAAGGGAGAGGTAACCTGAACGGTTATCACCCTTAATAAAAGAAATCGACTTTTGAATACAGATCACTTACAACTTGCAAGCTCACACACACAAATAAATTTTCCTCTTCCATAAATATTTCACAATTTCATAATTTATTTATTAGTAAAAGTACAGATTACATGTGCGTAGTATACATAAGGAGGTCTTTAGTCAAAGTCTGTATCGATACCTCCTGTTAAAGACAGTTATGATGTTATACAATGTTTACAGCAATAGTAGTACTGGTGAGAGCTAAGAGTAATATCAAAACAATGTTTTTGGCATATAAGTAATAAGAACACTTGTTGACAGCATCACAATATAAACAAGCAAAATAACATTATAAAAAATGAACAATTTAAGTTTCTATTTATTATGAATGATTGTAGTTCTCTTTTAAATTGATTTACCTTTTTTGCATTTTTAATACTAATATATGGGGTTTTACGTGCCAAAACCACTTTCTGATTATGAGACACGCCGTAGTGGAGGACTCCGGAAATTTAGACCACCTGGGGTTCTTTAACGTGCACCTAAATCTAAGTACACGGGTGTTTTCGCATTTCGCCCCCATCGAAAAGCGGCCGCCGTGGCCGGGATTGGATCCCGCGACCTCGTGCTCAGCAGCCTAACACCATAGCCACTGAGCAACCACGGCGGGTCTTTTTTTGCATTTTTGACTATAGGTGGTAGAGGATTCCAAAGCTATATCGAGAAAAATTCCGCAGTCTATTTACCATAGTTCGCACTTCAGCTAGACGGAAATTATTATTTAGTGCGAATGTAGGGCGACTATGAGCTATCAGGTCGCAAGGGGAGAAGGTGAGAAGTCATATATTTGTAGAATAAAATCTCAAGATTATATTTGGTGAGTTCTGAAATGGTTAAGGTGTTGTTTTCATGTAATCGGGATTTTTCATTTGCAAAGCGTGAACTGCTTGTAATAATTCTTGTTACTTGGTTGTGGATTGCTTGGAGGGATGCCAAGTGAGTGTTATAAGTGTTACCCCAGCATATTATGCCGTAGTTAATACGAGAGTGAATGAGTCAGTGGTATAGCGAGAAAAATGTATTATGTGTAAAGTAGGGACGAATTTTAATTAGACCACGAATACCGTAAGCTATTTTCTTTTTGATGTGAGAAATGTGATCTTTATATTTCAAGCTGCAGTCAAGAGAAATCCAAAGAAAAGATGGGCATGGCGTTGGAGAGATAGAGTGTGAGCCAAAAGTTAAAGGGGACGATGCCGATTGTTGTTGATGTGAGGAAAATACAGCAAATTTAGTTTTGGTGGCAATAATCGATAATAGGTTAGCATTACACCAACGTCAAACATTTTCTAGATCAGTATTTACCTTGTTCATAAGAAGTGACATGTTTTTATCAGAGGCAAAAACAATAGTATCATCAGCGTACAGAATGCACTTCGTAGTCGACAAACAGTTAGGTAGGTCATTGATATAAATCAAAAACAGTAGTGGTGCTAAGATGGATCCTTGAGGGACGCCAATGTTAGAGGTTAGTTCTCTGGAATAGACATCAGACACAGACACTATGTGAACTCTGATAAGTAACTTTTTATTAATGAGAGCTCAGGACCACGAACACCGATAGCCTCAAGCTTAGCAAAAAGGATAATATGGTTTAAGCAGTCGAATGCCTTGGTTAGATCAATGAAAACTGAACCTGCAAATAGACCATTGTCAATTTTTTTCTTTCCTTGGTCAGTTAGATGTATGAGTGCCAAATCTGTGGAGTATCCATCACGAAAGCCAAATTGGCGTGAAGAGAGAATATTAAATTTAGTGATGTTTGGTTAGACGCAATGCGAATAATTTCTCCAGAACTTTGCCGAAAAAAGGTAAAATACAAATAGGGCGGTAGTTATGTATTAATGTGCTGTCACCTTTTTTTAGAACTGGAATGACTTTACTGCGCTTAAGCTGGTTAGGAAATACACCAGTCTTGAATATCGAATTTGTAATATAAGACATAGTATCAGAAATTAGGTGGGCAATCATTTTAATTCTAGCAGGTAGAACGTCATCTATTCCAGCACTGGTCGGTTTTAGGTGGCATATAACGTTATATATTTCTTCTGGTGTTGTGGGGTATTTCATCATTCATTGGTATTGCAGAAGCCTAATCTACAATCTAGGTGACACCAAAGACATTATAAATAGGTGTTCAACAGTAGCATTGTTCCTTCAAGAAACGAACTTAGGCCATAGAAATACACATTTTCTAAAAGGCGCTAAAAGATCGTGCTATAGGACCGCGACCACTCCAGCGTCTATCAGGAGGTGTCGCTATTGTTGTCCATAAAAAGTATCTCCACACGGAACATTCTATTAACATTTAAGAACATTTAGGACTGTCACTATCTGTTCAGTGTACATTGCTCCCCACACCCATCTGTCCATTGAGTACTCATCATCACTGCCTAGGCCCTCTTTCGCCACACTTGGCACTCGCACCATCAAACACTACATATCATCTTCATCATTTCACTACTGGATACTGCAAAATTTAATTGACCAGTTGCCGGAGCCTTTTTTTTTAGTTGGAGATTTTAATGCTCATTGCACTCTGGGGCAGCAATAAAAGGGACAAAAGAGGGCAGCCTATCGAATATTTTGCTTATATCGTATATCGTATAGCATTTGTCTTTTAACCTTACTTGCGCCAACCTATTTCTCGCCTACTTCACGGAATTTTAGTGGCCGGCATTTAACCTTTCGCTCACCATGTGTTTTTACTGATTTTAAATATGAAGTCCAAAACACCAGATATGGCAGCGATCATCTACCTGCTGTCATGAAAATGTCATTATCACTACCGACTACAAATTTAAAACTGAGACGCTGGAAAATACATCCTAATGACTGGCTGCTTTGCGTGAAACATGCAAAACTCGAGGAAGTCATTTCAAGTGAACTAAGTGTAAAGGAAATTAATGAAACGTTCACTGCTGTTTTAATTTCAGCGGAATAAAAGCCAATATTTCAAACATCCTGCCTTGCGCGCAAAAGAAATCTATTTCTGGTAGATTCCCGAGTGCACAGCAGCAAAAAAGCATCAAAATAGAGCCTGCTAAATCTTACGAAGACACCCGACCTATGCCAACCTATGATGGTTTAAACAGGCCCAAGCCAAAGGACGACTCATTCGAAGGCAGGAGGAAAAATCTTCGTTGAATAAATACATATCTTCAATAAACAGTTCAGTCACATATAAACGAATGTGGGAACAGGTGGAAATGTTGTGGCGTGATTACTCTTCATACACAATACGGTTACTTACAACTCCAGGCACACAAACAACACTATAAGGACATGCAGAGGTACTTGGCGAACACTTTTGGGATGTCTCTAGTTCAGCAAATTATTCAAGCGAATTTTTTATTGTACGAACAGTCTCCTGAATAAGAGAAGCTGGTCACTACTGGCGCGTCAAATGACCTCTACAACACCCCCTCACACAACAGGAAATTAAACAGCCCTTTCTGCAGGAAAAAAAAAACAGCGGCAGGTCACGACCGCATTCACTACGCCATACCGGAACATCTGTCTCAAGCAACTGTAGACGCTCGCCTAAAATTTTTCAACATAATCTGGGAATCTCGTATAGTGCCAGAAGACTGGAAAAAGGCAATAGTAGTTCAATTTCTAAAAGCTGGTAATTCCCTAACATCAGGTAGAAGCTGATGTTAGGGATTTACCATTGTGTGGCCAATGGGATTTACCCATTGGCCTCACAAGTTGTTTGGCGAAATTATATGAAAACATTATTAATACAAGACTCTCATTTATTTTAGAATCAAGAAACCCTATAGATCCGCACAAGTGTGAATATAGAAAGGGTTGTTCAACTACTGTGTATCTTGTCGGTCTAGAGCATAAAATCCAATATCCAGTTTACACAAGCAAAACTGTCGTGCAGTTTTCTTCGATTTAAAAAAAAGCTTTCGACCCCACGTGCAGATACAGAATTTTCAGAGCCCTGGCTGACCTCGGCATCCATGGCAAAATGCTGAACTGCATAGCTGATTTTATATGTCCAAACATTTTAGGTACGTCTTGGCCCAGTACATTCTCATACATTTACGCATGAAAATGGCGTTCCACGAGGCTGCGTTTTGAACACGACACTGTTGTTCTTGCAAAAATGAACTCGATGAGATTATACCGTCGTCTCTTATGCACTTTACATACGTAGACGCTCTCCAAGTGGCTTGCCCCACCTCAAATTTGTCAACCTGCGAAAGGCAGCTTCAAATCTCAATAAATAAACATAAACAATGGGCTAACGAAAATGGTTTCTGTTTCTCCGCAGAGAAAACAGTTACTGTTTTGTTCTCTCAGAAAGGACGGCTACACAGCGATCGAGTCCTAAAATTGAATTATGGCATACTGCCATCAAAAAAGATTAAAAGTTTTTAGCAGTAACCTTTGACACCAAACTAAACTTCCTAGCCCACATAAAAATACTAAAGATTAAAGCAAATAAAGCGCTCAGTATACATCCTCAGGGATATATTAAACAAGGGGGCGCTTAGCAAATACGGGAGGTTTATTCGTTTATGCGGGGTGCCAAGCCATCTTGGGATACCGGGTAACGAAGCAGTTGATAGATGTGCGTCGTTGACAGCATGCAAAGCCATAACAAACACACCACTTCCATATGAAGGTTGTATCCGTGCGATCAGGAACGCCTTAACGTCAAAGAAGCAACCCGAATACGACCATTGTGCAGACAAGTAAATCTCACTAAACCCGTACTTGGTGAGTGGAAGTCGTGTAACTACCAGGAGCGGTTCTTTGAAGTAGTTTTATGCCGGCTACGCATTGGGCACACACACCACATACACAATCACTTACTTACAAAAGAAGACGCACCAAAATGCGAGAAATGCCAAAAAGCACTAACAGAGTTATGCATACATTACTGACATTCACACATATAGCGGTACATACACGAAATCTTTTGCACAAGTTATATCAACGAAGCATACATTTACACCCTCCTTTAATTTTAAGAGATGGTCCGGTAGTCCCATAACCTGACGTGCGTAAATTTGTAGATGACACAATGACACACATGGCTTGTTGTAAAACGTATACAGTAACAAAGCTCATTTTCTTCATAAATTGGATTTTAGAAACACCTCGAGTTTCGTGCAGCACAGCCTTTACCGCTTTTGTGCCATTAAACAACATTAAATAAATAAATTACTGGCAGCATACACTAGCAGCACCTTTGGAACACATCACACGAAGCTCCATGCTGGCCAGGCGACCTTGCTTGCCTGGGCGAAGTAGTCAGTAAATATGCGGTCTTCTTCGATCATAGCGTAAGACCTGTATTTTAATAACATTATCATATCCTTCAATAAAAATTGTTATTTTGATATCGCTGCACTTGTTTTCTTTTTGGCACTCCGTGATTCAGCACTAGTGGAATTGCTTCAATTTTTCTGTTTATGCGACATATGTGAGCGCAGCTGGTTAAGAAGCATTATAATTATATTGACAATAATACATACGTGCAGATGAGAATCATCAATATATATATATATATATATATATATACATATATATATATATATATATATATATATATATATATATATATATATATATATATATATATATATATATATATATATATATATACATATATATAAATATATATATATATATATTCAAAATTTTTTGCAGCCATATGTAAACGAAACTAAACAAACTCGTAGATAGCAGACAGCTAGCAGGTTTCAGTTAAGCGGATGCATTGCATGTAACTGTAACATTTCTTAAATGTGCTTGTGCACAAATACTCATGCAGCCTTACATAAACATTCACGGCTGCAGGCATTTGAGGTTTTTAGACTACGTGCATCCGCATGCATGAGTTTCTATGTAAAGTTCCCTATGTATGTTCCCATATATATATCACTTTAAAAAATTTCCGTCATTTTACGGAGGATTACTGTCATTATACGGAGGAATGGCAGGTAAAATACGGAAAGTCTGTAGTATTAAACATACGCCGAAAGCGTCTGTTAATATACGGAAATCCTCCTCCGTTTTAATTTTTACGGGCATTTTCATTATATTAATACAATGGCTACGCTGTTTTGCACGAAACAGACAGAATTCTGTATTTTTTGTTTTGCAAACATCAGTATTTTTGCGAGGAATACTATACGCGCTGTCTGAATGAGCGCTTGTACTCACAAAGCTTTCTCTGACAATATTGTATTGAACACGCAAACTGTACGCATTACGAAGATACGCACAAAGTGTGAGAGCTAGCCTTCTACCACAAGCTTCCATAACCGATCATATAAATATATATATATATATACGCATCCTTTATTTATGTAGCAGTTTGCCGCGCATACGGACCTTACAACGCTGATCATATCAGGTAATATCTACATGTTTTTGCAATGTTCTCAAATTAATCGCTTTGTAGTTCATAATACAGCAGATATGTTTAGGTGACAGAAGAGCCGTGGGCATGAGTGTCTATGTAAACAAACTTGCGGCATTCAGGTGGTGGTGCACTGGGAATGACATTGGTGCTCTACGCCGAAAATGGTGCGCAGTATAAAGCTGTACCGAAACGCAGGAAGTGGTATAACGACCATAACTGCGTTTGCATTTAGCAACAAATGGATTCGAAGGCAACTGGCGGCCTATAGATCCAAGCACAACGATCGGATGAAATTTTTGAATGCGGGAAGCAATTAACACAAGTGTGAAAGGGCTTTGCTGAACTGCTATCTACTTGGTTTAACTGATTGCCATAATATTGTTGCAGGGAGAAAGCAGGCCCACGAGTGTAAAATAACGTGTATTTACAACTGGCGTATATGGCGTTCAGGCAACTGCCAGACTTTGTCTTCGTCTAGTCCAATCCAACTTCTTCGTTCCTTTCACCGTAACATCACCGTAAAAATGGTAGTCTCGGTGCCGAAGGTCATAGCATCGCTTTTGAGAAGCTTGCGAGGCTGTGAGGCGATGACGGGCGACATCTCGGGCCTGGGCGGCTAAGTCAATAGCATCGCGAGCGTAACCAGTGCTGGGTGATTGTACTACGGAATGTAGCAACGTGTCAATAACGTATATCTACAACTGGTGCATATGGCGTTAAGGCAACTGCCAGACTTCGTTTTCGTCTAGTCCAATCCAACTTCTTCGTTCCCTTCACCGTAACAATATTTCCAAAATATGTCGTCTCTGTCAAGAACCGCTCATTCATTGAGACACATCGATTACACATAATCTTCGCTGTTCGCGTGTCAATTCTTGCGGTAAGGTGTAATCGCAAACATTTGGCGCTTCATCTTTACACAAGACCGGTGAGCGCGCACGTTCTTGTACGGCAGAATAAAGATTGTTAACATGCACCGATATGTGTATGAAGGACCAAGTACCGTGCTAGCACTGTGTGTACTGTCAAAAAGAAAAAAAAGAGACGGAAGGAAAGAAAGCCTAGTGCCGAGTTGGAGCGATTCAAGTTTTATTTCTTTTTGATCAAGAATGCAACAGCATTTGTTCAATGTGCTTTATCCATGGATAAATTTTATGACACAAGTGATTATTTACCCGTTCATCACATGCACCAACCAGCCCAAAATAGCACTTTACAAGAGCTTATTGACGCATCGCAGTGCACTGTTTTGCACTGCATTGCAAATCAGGGGTTTCCTATCTCCAGTAGGAAATGGTTTTGCCGAGCTCCCTGCCTTTCTGCTTCTTTCATTATCTCTCTCTTCATATAAAGCGCACAACCTTGTAGGAGAGAAAGCGTTCTCCACTTTCAGAATTCAATTATTTGTGAAGCAATTATTTTGCTGTTCCAGTAAGTGGAGCCCAAATGCAAAAACGAAACCGATTCTGTTGTGTTCTCCGCGCTCACAGAGCGTGGCACCATGAGGCAGCGTGCGCTGCGCTTCCGACCTAAGGAGTGGTAGACGAAGCTACACATGTGTTGTCAGCCGGCATTTATGGTGTCGTGTTGTAAAAATCGTTAATTTACCGTAAATATGTCTTGATGGTGTGCTCAAGGATGGAGCAAGGCCCCAAAGAAGAGAGATTGACACATCGAGAGCGAAGAACAGAAGCGATGGATTGTTACGCTGCTGGGGTCTCGGCACGCTCGAATTCACAAAGTTTCGAATTTGTCACTGTGTAGTGTACGCTTGTGCGCTCGTCATGTGTCGCCATCGCGCGGGGATATTTGCGCTGAACTTCGTGTAGCAAACTGTGCATGTTGTGGTATCGAAGAAGTTGTCCTGCGTTCGGGTGCACGTATACGCTTGGACACGCGATTGCCTGCTTTCAACGGTAGTTCAACAGTCTACACGCGCCCGTAACTTTCTCATGAGCTAAGCCCATTTTAATTTTATTAGACTTGCATAACGTAGGTGTTAAAATGATGTGTGGTAAGCCGGCGTCGCGAACAGAAATATTGTTTCGAAAGGCCACTATGCAGCCTCTTAGGACAAAAATGTCGCATGAGTGGGGAAATGCATCACCCTATCTTTTCAGATCAATTTCAGTGTTAGCGCGGTCGGCTCGATCGCAATTTCCGTGTGACATTTCTAACCTCTTGCTCACTTGCGTTAAAGGCGTAGGATAAAACTGATTTCAGTTGCGCACCTGTATTGACGCTTGTATCGGCTTGAGAGCATACTGCATCCGATACAAGAACTTCTGTTAGAATAGAGAAATTACGTTTGAGGTAATAGCAGTGGCTCACTAAGTGTGATCGCTATTTTCTTGCTTGGATGTACACTTTAAATGTAGTGATACAGAAAAAGTTTTTCGATCTTGCTGCTCTGCTCTGTTTCCTTGGTGCAACTGCTTGAGCGTTGCTTCGAATGATGTCTGGGCAGTCAAGGCATTCATGTCAGTAAACAAGCAGTAAACGTTTTATCAGTGCGAAAAAATTGGAAATACAAGAGAAGCGAATGGTATCATGATAGACTCTATTTTACGAATAATTCAGTTGTATTACTAAAGCTGCGAGTGGGTATGCATGAAGATGAAATTGTACTGATACTCAGCAGGAACAAGGTAACTTATCATTACTAATTAATCTTTTCCTTTTACTGAAAGCCAAGTTGCTGTTGGCCTGCTGGAGCTGAGAAGAGGTCTGCTGCCTCCAATGTATCCATCTCTCTCAAGGTACCGCAGTATTGTAGTTCTCAAAGTGAGTGGATTTTTTTTTCCAATAGCTAGTTGCTACCTTAATCATGACCGTGTAGATGATCCCTGTTAGTGACATTGGAGTGCTGGTGGATAAGCTCGTACTCCTTCATTATTGCAACACATATGACAGAGTGCAGCTGTGGCAGTATGAGAAGGTGATAATACATAAGCCAAAGTAGGGTTCTTTGAGTTAATATGTTAATATATTGATGTCATTCGATTGTGGTCTAGCAGGCAAAAATGTTAAACAAGGAGAATTTTTATTTGCACTTGGTTCGATGTCCAAGCAAGTCAAGCTGTTACACATGAAATGGGACATTTGTTGACGTCTTCTACAATGCTGCAGTCCTGAATAGCTTCAGAGTTAAGTGATAACACTATAATTTCTCAGTAAAGCTTGCGGCACGGTTTAGCACTGTGGGAGGCTTGCATCAACAGACGTTACTTACTGTGAAGTTCAAATGAGGTGTTACTGTTAGGTTTACCATATATAATCTATGCTTCAGTTCTAATCTTGTATGAGGCACACTTAGTTTAACCTCATGGTTAAACAATAGGGATTGGAGTTCTATCTATACAAGTATTACCCATGCATTTCTAACAATGGCAGAAATGCATGGGTAACACTTGTACACATAGATATTGCATGAATATTTCATAGCGACGTGGTGCCTCTGCATGCTAAAATTTACAGGAATATTATAAAGTTATGTGAACTTTCGTCAACACCTTTTATATTGTTATGGAGTGTTGCGAAGAAATGGGTTTATTTACAGGAGATGGACGATGATCGTAGCCTGATCGTAGCGCAGCTCGGTGATGATGATGATGATGTCCTTGATGAGTTTGGCGCTTACCCACTCGCTGGGATTGATCAAGAGGCGGGCAGAGTTTGCTTATGTGTTCCGAAAATGGAGGAAAAAATTTATAATTTTGTTACATGAATTTAGGCGAGGTAAAATCGAAAGGGTTCAGTAGACTGTAAAGCTATGAAGAGGAAAAAATAATTATCTATATTATCTAAATGAGGCAATGGAGGAGGAATGAAAAGAATAGTACTGTCATCAATGAAATCGGTTTGATTCAATAATAAATTTTTCTAAGGTGAAGTACGCAGTCCTGTGTGAGTGCCCAAGCACAGACGCTCCAAAAAACAGTAGTACCGAGTGTGCGATGGCAGGCCAAGCTGTCGCACTGTAATTTCTAATGTCATTCTCCTCATGGAGGAGAAGCGCGGGCATTCCAGTAAGTAGTGCTCTTTCGTCTCTAATGCATTGCAAGAATGACACAATGGGGATATTGCCAGACCAGATCGGTGCATGTAAAATTTAGAGGTGGGACTCGACAACGTAGTCTCGTTAATGTAATTTTCCGTTTGTCTGGTTTTGTAAAACTTCCTGCTCCAAGGGAATTGTAAGTGGTGTAGTTCCAAAGATTATTTAAGGTTTGATTGTGATGTTAAAAGGATGTATCTTCTGAACCTGGCGGACGTGATCAATCCCATCGTTGGAAGAAGGCGAAGCACCGGGCCGCTGATAGAAGCCTTGGCCAAGCTGTCTGCCACCTCATTCATAAATATGCCTTTGTGCCCAGGTACCCATATTAGTCGTAAACTTCACAAATAACTTGGAGCCAGTGAGTACAAAGTTTTCAATATGTGTGACTCGCCGGGATCAGTAAGTGAGGTGAACAGCGACAAAGAATCTGTGATTATTACCGCAGTTGTCCTGGAAGATTGTAGCTTTCGTAAAGCTAGGACAACAGCTAGGAATCCCGCTAGGTATATTATAGTGAAGTCGGCCTCTCAAACTCCTCGTTCTCTTCGTCTTCTCTTCTTTCTTCTTTTCCCTGCCTTTCCTATTTGTTACATTCCCCCACAAGCAGACAAAGCCCGTGGGGCGAGTAAGGACAGACAAGCAGGGTAGAAAGGCTTCAGGCGAGCAATATGAGCCAGCTAAGTTCTGCTTGATCGCCGACCATTGCACAGTAGGCAAGCTATGACGTAAGTGAATTCGCTCAGGCGGTCCACAACTACAAATGGGCCTGAATATTGTGACAAGAACTTTTGGCGCAATCCACGCTTGCGTTTCCATGTCCAAAGATAAACCAAGTCACCTTTTTCTGATGATACTTGTACGTGACGGCCGCCGTATCGCTCTTTCGAACAACTTTGCGAGGCCAGAGTAGGATGGCGAGCTATTCGACGGGCTTCTTCGGCGAGACGCAATGTCTTCGATACAGAATCGTCGCTGTGCAGAACGAACGACAAGAAAGTGTCCAGAGGGCTTCGCGGTAACCTTGCATAAAGGAGATAAAATGGGCTATAGTTCATGGTTTCGTGTTTCGCCGTGTTGTATGCATCAGTGATGAAGGGCAGCACGTTGTCCCAGTTCTTATCATTGGAGGAGACGTACATGGCAAGCATGTTGGTCATCGTTCTGTTTCTCCTTTCAGCGAGGCCATTGGTCTGTGGATGATACGGCGCGGAATGACGGCGCTGTAAAGTACACAAGCGCAGTAACTATTCAATGGCATCATCCGTGAACTGGCGACCACGGTCGCTGATGATGACATGTGGTGGGCCAGGACGAAGTACCACGGAACGCAGCAGGAAGACCGTCACGCAAGCGGCGGTGGAAGACGGTGTGGCTGCATTTTCTGCATAACGTGTAAGATGGTCTACGCAGACAATTATGGAACGGTTCTTGTCGTTAGATAACGGGAATGGACCCAAAAGGTCAATGCCTACTTGCTCGGACGGCGTACTGGGCAGTGTCGATGGCCGAAGAGGACCCGAGGCCGCGGTCGTCGGTTGCTTATGACGTTGGCACGTTTCACAACTAGCGACATAGCGCTTGGTTGTTTCGTACATCTTGAGCCAGTAAAAGCGCTCCTGCGTGTGGTGTAGCGTTCGTACGAAGCCGAAATGGCCGGATGTCACATCATCATGCATGGCGCGTAGAACGTCGGAGCGGAGACTTTCGGGGACAACAAGCAGAAAACGCGCAACATACGCGGAGTAATTAGTTTTGTAGAGTAATTTACCACGGACAGTAAAGCGACCGCTGCCCTGAGAAGTACGGGCGGCGACAAAGAGCGGATCGAGGGTAACATCACTCCATTGTTCTCGCTGAAAGTCTGCCACGTCAGGGAACGTAGAAGTAACAGCAGCGAGATTCTCAGCATCGCAGTGGGTAGCCGCAAGAGGAATCCGAGAGAGGCAGTCTGCGTCAGCGTGACGACGGTCACGCTTGTACGACACCACAAAGTCGTATTCCTCGAGGCGCAGCGCCCAACATGCGAGGCGACCAGAGGCATCACGCAAACCGACCAGCCAGCAAAAAGAATGATGGTCGGTGATAATCTTGAATGCTCCACCGTAAAGATAACACCGAAACTTCTGTATGGTGAAAACAGCTGCCAGGGATTCCTGTTCCGTAACCGTATAATTGCGTTCAGATTTGCTAAGGCAACGGCTGGCATATGCGACATGTTCTGCGCCAGTGTGACGTTGTACAAGCACCGCTCCTATTCCAATTCCACTAGCATCAGTGTGAACTTCAGTCGGGCAAGATGGATCGAAATGACGCAAGAGGGGTGCTGACCTTAGTAAAAACTTCAGTTGACAGAATGATGCGTCACACTCTGGTGTTTAATGGAAGGATGCATTTTGTCGCAAAATACTTGTCAACACGTAAACGGTGTGCGCAAACCCATGAACAAAACGACGAAAATACGAGCATAGTACAATGAATGAGCGGATTTTTCGTGCAGACTGCGGTGGCTTGAAGGAGCTCACGGCTTCAATCTTACGAGGATCGGGTCGGACGCCATCCTTGTCCACTAAGTGTCCCAGGACCAGTGTTTGACGTCCGACAAAGCGACATTTTCTTTAGTTTAGAACCAGTCCAGCTTTCTCGATGCAGTCGAGAACAAGGCAGAGGCGTTCTTTTATGTTCTTCAAACGTTCGGCCAAAGATTACAACATAATCGAGGTAACACATGCATATCTCCCACTTTAGACCACGTAGTACTCTGTTCATTAATCTTTGGAACGTGGCAGGAGCATTGCAAAGGCCAAAAGGCATAACATTCAACTCGACTAGACCATCTGGAGTCACGAAAGCGGTCTTTTCTTTGTCGGCCGGGTCCATAGGTATTTGCGACTACCCCGATCGCAACTCAAGTGTTGAGAAGTAAGAAGCAGCGTGTAAGCAATCAATGACGTCAGCGATTCGTGGTAGTAGATACACATCCGTCTTCGTCACTGCGTTTTAGATGCCTGTAATCCACGCAGAATCTCCAGGAGCCATCTTCTTTTCGTACCAGGATTACTGGGGCTGTCTATGGACTAGACGATTCTTGAACGACACCTTTGTTCATCATCTGATTGACTTGCTCTGCAATAATTTGCGCTCGCAGGATGACACTCGGTAGGGCTTTTGGCGGATGGGGTGTGCGGAGCCGGTATTTATTCTGTGACGAGCGCGGGACGACGGTAAATGAAGGGGTGTATCTCAATGCGTGAAGTCGAATACAGCCTCATGCCTGGCAAGGACATGTACCAGTGCTTGCCGTTCAGAAGTACCGAGAGTCTTGCTGATCATGCCAAGAATTAGGTCTTCAAAATGGCGAATATAGCAAGGAAAGCAAGCTGTAGAGACATCCGTACTTAGTGCCGCTATTGAGTTACATGCGGCTTCATCGAAGAGAGCGATTTTCATACCGCGAATAAGGACAACCGGCGTGGCGGAACAGTTCAGTGCCCACAATGTGGCGACTCCTTTCATCATGCACACGACAGAGCAGGGCACAAGTATATCTTTTTTAGCACAGTTTATGCGTAGATGCCTAACTACAAGGTCAACACAATCAGCGTCAACAGTACTTGCAAAAACACGAACGGGCGTCCGGCACTACGATGGTGCAATAACTTCATCAAGAAGTGAACACTGAGTGTGTCCGTGTCCATGCCTTCGACACGCGAGCTTTGTTCGGAATCTGCTGATATAATTAACTTGTTCAATGATATTTCCCCACAACCACAGTCCACGGAAGTGCCGCACTGTTCAAGAAAATCGATACCAAGAGTAACATCGTGCAAACAACGAGAAAGAGCTAGGAATTCCAACACAAATACTTTCCCAGCCAACAAAACACTCACAGCACAAACTCCAAGGGGATGGAGCCACTCGCCGCCTACTCCACGAAATGTAATACCGTCATTCCAAGAAAACATAACTTTGTGGCCTGGACGGTTTTTGAAAGCGAGGCTAATCACGGACACATTCGCCCCAGTATCAACTAACGCCATGGTCGGTATTCCGTCAAACGAGACATTCGCTTCGTTTTGAGCATCACAACAGGCAGAGGTATTTCTTGCAAAGAACGTCCGGCGACCTCACCTCCATTGGCCGCGAATGCCAGTTTACCGGCGGCGGTGATGAAGAACGGCACCGAGGGTACAGAGAGCGACGGGGACGGTTATTTGGTGGCATCAGACTCCGCTCAAAAGCTGACCAGTCGCTGCGTCTGGTCTCGTGTGAGAAGTGGTGCATTGGAAGCAAATCGGTCGTCCGCAAGTCATATGAAGTACGGGTTCTGGGTGGCGAGAACATCAGTGGTATCCGTGTTTGACGGCCTTGGCGACAATACCGAGCTATATGGCCTGTGGAAGCGCAGTTGTAGCACACGGTAGGGTCGCGGTTCACAGCATCTTCCTCGAAACGGATGCTAGGCTGCTGCGGGCGACGAGAAAGTTCATTGTCATGTGGATAACGTGTCTCTGCTGCTCGCCGAAATCCGTTATATCGTTCATAAGTCACGCCGCGGTAGTAGGGTCGGTGCTGTTCTCGTCGCGGGCTGACAAAAGTCGCAGGGCCTCGGGGGTAAAAACTTGGCTGGTCTCGTTGCGGCTGAGCGCCGTAAGTAGGACCTCCGTCGTAGAGACGTGGCTGCTGTCGGGGCGCGAGGTCATAGTCCTCAGTACCCCTCGCCACAGGATACGGTGAGAAGGATACCACGTTTGGCTCGAAATCTGGTGGTAGGCGGAAGCTATGAGTGTCTGGATGTGTCACTTGCGCGTGCAGTCTGAGCTCTTCCAGAACTATTTCTCGGATCGTTGATGCAAGATCGAGGGGCTGGTTGCTGTCCACGCTTGCAAATGTCGTCAGATTGGCTAGCCTGCCAAAATTCGGCGTGATGCGACTCGTTTTCAGTTGCTAGAAAGTACGACAGTGCCGAATGATGTAAGCGAGGGAAGCCAGGTCGTCTTTTGCGATGAGGAAATTATAAACATCTTTGGCAATTCCTTTCAGGATGTGCCCGACTTTGTCTTCTTCAGAGATTCCAGAGTCCACGATTCTACACAGTTTTATTAACGCCTCAATGTAGGTCGTGCAGGTTTCGCCTGGCACTTTCGGGACTTGCAGTAGCGTCTGTTCTACCTTTTTCTTTTTCGTCGCGGAGTCGCCGAATTGCTCTGATTTCCGAAAAAAAACTTTCCCGTGATATGAACGCTTCCTCGTGATTGTGGAACCACAATAGCACAGTATTCGTTAGAAAGGACACGATGTTCGAAAGCTGAGAAACGCTGTTCCACATGTAGGCGGCACTCACCCGGTGATAATAGATGAGCCATTCCTCGATGTCTTCATCCGAACTTCCGGCGAATGGACGCGCATCTCTCAGTTGTAGAACGGAACTTGTCAGCGCAGCTATTGGAATGGGCCGCGGTTCGTCTGCGTCGTGGGACATATTAAGCTCCGGTAGACTCAGTGGGAGTTGAGCAAGGCGACGGCAACATCGAAGAACTTTTCGTTCAGCCTCTGTCTTCGGGTGTCGATTACCCCGCACCTTCCACCACAACTGTTACGAAGAGTTGCGAAGAAATGGTTTTATTTACAGCAGATGAAGGATGATCGTAGCGTGATAGAAGCGCAGCTCGGCCTCTCAACCTCCTCGTTCTTTTCGTGATCTCTTGTTTCTTCTTCTCCGGGCCTTTCGTATCTGTTACAATATTATGAGAGATTACCGTGATTGTATACCATCATAGTGTGATATTTGCACTAAGCGTATTTGACTTTGTCTAGAAAACCCTGCACAGTGGTGCATCTTGAAAATTTATCATGTTAAACATGTCATGCAGCTTACCAATTTGCATGAATGTAATGCTAGATTTTTTTTCGATAGTTTCTGGCCTCGGAATGCACTTCATGTTATATTCTTGTATGCAACGAGTCTATAATGAACTTTTCTCTCTTTATATTTTGTGACGCTTCAAACTGTGGCGAGATAAACGACTGGGCAGCAATACTGAAATCTCTACTGCATGTGGAGCTGTCTTCAAACACACACAAGGAAATGCGGCTTTGCCTTGTTTGACTGTGTTGCGGGCACTTCTGAAGTACTGCCTGCCCAATAGAATAACCTATTGGAAACGGTGGCATGGCAGCGCCGTTCACTTCTATGCAGTGCTTTCTGTTTCATTGTGGCACCAAGTCACATTATAATGTTAATGCATATGTTGTTTATATAAGGGACCCATATTACTAGCCTTGTGTAATATTTGCTATCGCATTAAGCGCAAATGCCCAGTGCTTCAAGTTCCATTTCATCGCAAAATAAACTAATGGTACATAACAGTTCTGTATAGCATAACACCAAAGCCTAACTGCCGAACAGTACCAATCAGCAGCCTTAGTGCAGTCCCATGTAGACAGGTTGCATTGCTCATGCAGAGGTGCACAGCGAACCTCTACTACTTGCTGAACAATTCAGCTGTGTGAAAACTGAATATTTATATAGCTTCAACCACATGCTATTGGCCATTGCTCCTGCCCTCTGCATATTATGGAAGATTATCACGGCATTTCTTTTTCTAACTATTTTTGTTGTGTCTCCGTCATGCTAGTTCTGCGCATGCGCAGTATACTTCCGTCCTTCTTTCCGCTCCCACTTCCCTTCGCACTCCAGGGGATAAAGCTATCACACGCCCCTAAATAAACGTCTGCTATGTTCGAGCGGTCTGTGCCTTGTAACTGTTCGGGCCGCGTGCCGTGGAAATGCTACAGTGGCGACGAGCCATTCGGTGAAAGAAGACCCGGAATCGGCAACCGCGAAGGCAGCCTCGCCGACGACAAGCATGGCTCATCATATGCTCCCTGCATTCAACGAAGATACATATGAGTGGAAGCCGTATCTCATTAAGGCAGATGCCGACTTTGAAGCTAACGGAATCACCGATTCAGCCAAAAAGAGAGAATTTCTCGTGGCAGCATTGAGCACGCAAACCGTGCAAGTATTAGCCGGCAAGGTCGCAACGCGAGGCCCAAACGCGTTGAGCTTTCAGCAAGTTGTTGAGGTGTTTAACGAGTACTATGATCCGAAGCAACATGAAATAACGGAAAGTTTCAAGTTTTTTAACCGTTGCTAGATGGAAGGAGAATCTGTCACGCAGTTTCTGGTGGAAATACCCCGCATAGCCGATAACTGCAAGTTTCGCAACGCCCTGGACCGGATGCTCAGGAATCGTATTATATGCGGTGTGCAGTCAAAGGCCCTACAGAAGCAACTACTCGCAAAGGCCGACCTCACGCTAGCGCAGGCTGACGCGCTCGCAATTTCAGCTGAAACTGCCGAGAATGATGCTATGAAAATGTCATCCGAGCCAAAGGCTTCATTGAAATTGCAGGCGGCTCGAAAAACGCCCTCCGCGGAGAACAGAAACGCTGAAAAACATCTAGAATGCGGCAGGTGCGGCAGCTCCAAACACGATGATGTCAGTTGCGGATGGGCAAATGCACGTTGCTATCGCTGTGGGCGGCGGGGACACGTTGCTAAGAAATGTCAGTCACCCTAACCGCGGAAGGTTAGCTACCAGAGCGATGCACGCAAATACACTGGCTATAACGGAAACAACGCCAATGGAAGAGAGCAGTGATGAAGTCCACCTTTGGAAATTGGTTTCGGAACGTAAAAATTTTATCGAGCCGCCATTCTGCCGCTCATTTACATGGGGTGGCGTTCAAGTAGCTATGGAAGTCGACACCGGGTCGCCAGTATGTGTCATTTCTCGGGAACTGTACATGAAGCATCGAAATCGTTGGCCTGCCCTGAAGCCGTCACGTGTGAAGTTGTCTTGCTACGCAGGTCTGTTACCGGTGCTGGGCGACCTGACATTACGTGTGAGCTTCAAAGACGTGCTCGTGGACTTTCCCCTCACAGTGCTCGACTGCGCAGGGCCAAGCCTTTGCGGAAGGGACCTGCTGACACTGCTGGACAACGCTGGTGCACTGGTGCTACATGTGACACCAGCTTGCGGAGCCACAGAAACGAGCGAAATGGGCACCTGCCAGGTTAATGCCATTTTCACAGGCTACCAGGACATCTCTACCACGGAACTCGGTCTAATGAAGGGTCCTCCAGCAAACCTGCACCTCAAAGATGGAGCAATTCCAAAGTTTGTAAGGCGAGATCTCTTCCTTATGCTTTACACGACAAGGTAGCTTTGGAGCTGGACCGACTCGTTTCCCTTGGCATCTTATCGCCAGTCGGCCATTCGGATTCGGCAACGCCCATAGTACCGGTGTGAAAGAAAGATGGCTCGGTGTGGATTTGTGGCGATATTAAAGTTACATTGAACCCAGTTTGGGCAATGGAACAGTATCCTGTTTCTGTAATCGAGAATATGTTCGCAGCTTTAAGTGGCGGTGAATGCTTCAGCACCCTCGACTTGCGCGACGCTTACAGTCAGGTGCCTCTAGACGAAGCCGCACGCAAACATTGTGTAATCAATACGCACAAAGGCTTATTTTGCTATAACCGGCTTCCGTTCGTAATATCGTCTGCACCGTCGCTCTTCCAGTGAAAAATCGACATGATTATCAGTGGCTTACCTGGAGTTCAAGCCTATCTTGATGTAATCGTGTCCGAGAAGAAAGGCGATAATGGAGAGCGACTGAAAGCCGTCTTAGAGCGTTTTCGGGATCATGGGGTTAAGTTACGCCATGACAAATGTAAATTTCGACAACCGGCAGTTATATACATCGGACATCGCATTGACGGCGAGGGCCTTCATGCAATAGAAAACGTGGAAGCTATCATGCGCACACCTTATCCACGGAACGTGACCGAACTACGGGCATTTATCGGAATGTTCACTTTCTACGCGACATTTTTGCCAAGCATGTCAACGTACCAAGCACCGCTGTATCAACTATTGGAAAAGAACGCACGGTGGCAATGGAACGCACTGCAAAAGGCCGCCTTCGATGCAGCAAAAGAAATTCTGAAAAATGCGCCAATTCTTGTATATTTCGACCCTGCAAAGGAACTCAAGCTAAAGTGCGATGCGTCTTCACTGGGTGTCGGAGCAGTTCTGTTTCACTCTATCAACAACGTAAATAGACGGATAGGTTTTCGCTCAAGAACACTGACCCAAGCAGAGCGGAACTACTCCCAGTTAGAACGCAAAGCGTTGGCTTTGGTTTTCGGTGTAACAAAATTCCGGGACTATCTTCTAGGTCGTGAATTTACGTTGCTTACGGATCGTCAGCCACTCGTCAGCCTGCTGAGAGGCGACCGCCAGACACTGACTTTGGCGGCTGCGCGAATTCAACGCTGGGCGCTGTACCTCGGAGGCTACAAATACAAGATTCAGTATGTTCCTGGGAAACAACTACTGAACTCGGATGCCCTCAGCAGACTACCACAGCAGACCACCGGAGACGGAGGTGAAGGTGAGCCCCCGGAGTACGTACTCGCACTCGAAAGCTTAGATGAAGGTGTGGTCTCAACGCGTGAAATGAAGGACCTAACGGCCGTCGACTCGACATTGCGTAAGGTTCAAGATTACGTGTTACGCGGTTGGCCAAAAAGCAAGACAAACATAAAGCCCAATTTAGCACCTTATTATGAGCGTAGGCTAGAATTGTCCTTGGCCCACGACCTCGTGTACTGAGGAAATCGCGTCGTCATACCAAATGACGCCAGAGAGCGTTTCCTACAACTTCTTCACGAAACCCACCAAGGATCTTCGGCTATGAAAGCCGTAGCACGCTCCCTATTTTGGTGGCCTGGACTTGACCGCGACATAGAGCAGCGCGCGGCCAACTGCGGGAATTGCATAGCGAATTTACCTATGCCACCGGCCGCACCTCCCCTAAACTGGCCGAAGACGGAAGAACGGTGGTCTCGGATTCATATCGACTTCGCAGGACCCGTAACCGGGAAGATGGTCCTAGTTGTAGTGGACGCGCACTCCAAATGGATCGAAGCGATTCCCATGAAGCATGCAAATGTGGAAAGCACAATAAAGGCTCTGAGAAGCATATTTTCCCGTTTTGGTGTGCCACGTACATTAGCATCGGACAACAGCACACAGTTCACGAGTAGGAAATTTGCCACATTTACAGCAAAAAACATCACGCATCTGTGCACGGCAGCTTTTCATCCACAGTCAAACGGAGCTGCTGAAAGGGCGGTGCAAACGATAAAGGAGGGTATTAAGAAACTGAAGGGAGGCGATCTCGACAAGAAATTGGTACGGCTACTGTTCAATTATAGACGAACACCTCTGAAGACTGGGAAATCGCCTTCAGAGTTGCTCCTCGGGTATCAAATAAGATCACGTCTAGACACCTGCTTCCCGGTGACTGTTACAGGTCCAACTGAGGGGAGGCACGTCTGGACATTGCCCCCAGACAGCAGCGTGTACGTCCGCAATTACGGACAGGGAGAGAAGTGGATCCTTGGTCGTGTCAAATCGGCGACCGGAGCACAAATGGTAACCGCAGAGACTCCTGCCATTGTCAAGCCCCACGTCGATCAGGTGTGCCACCGCTCGGATTGATCACCAAGGTTTCCGGATACGACTGCTCGTGGTCCAGGGTCCAACCAGACGCCAGGTCCCAGCATGGCCACCAATGCAACCACTTCCTTGGAAGAGGCCGCCCCAGTTGCTCCAGATGCAGCCCAAATTGCCGATGACAGCATTCGACCTTGCACCCCTCCTCTCCCAACTACCTTGAGTCCGGCCGAAGCTTCGCAGCAAGTCCTGCGCCCGTCAACGAGGCAGCGCAAGCCAGTGCAACGGTTCCATTTTTGAGGAGAGGGCAGTGTTATGTCTTCAAATGCTAGTTCTGTGCATGCGCTGTATACTTCCGTTCCTTCTTTCCGCTCCCACTTCCGTTCCCACTTCAGGGGATAAAAGCTATCACACGCCCCTAAATAAACGTCTTCTGTGTTCGAGCGATCTGTGCCTCGTAACTGTTCGGGCCGCGTGCCATGGAAATGCTACAATTTTTCCTTGTGGCAGTGGTATTACTTCATGTATAAGTATGAAACGGATCACATAGGCAATAAAAAGCCAGGAATTTGTAACTTTGGAACATTGATTGTACAGTTTTACGACCCAGAATAAGTAGAAATACACCATAAACAATTTACGATTAATCTTTACATGACACTGGACTAGAGCTTACAGTAAGCATACTGTATGATCATACGGTGTCATGTAAATTTAAGTTGTAGGGTAGCTTTCCAGTGTATGCTTCTACTGTTGCATTTTGATCAGCACCTAACCTGGAATAACCATGTCATACACGTTTGTGGAAAGCTAAGAGCTGTCGCGGCCATGATGTATATACTGTGCGGGAAAACGCCTATTAACCTAAGAGTTACTATATACAAGGCATTAGCAGAATCGGTATTTACATATGGTATAACGATATAGGGTACATGTTCTGACTATAAAAAGCAAGCGATTGATCGCGTAGTCAAGCGAATTGTCAACAGCATAACTTATGGAACCGGACTAGAACAATCAGAGAGAAAAGAAAAGTATAACATTCTAGGAGTACTTCCAGTACAGGAGCTATTTAAGTATGTGGTTGTAATACGCTATTATTATTCAAATTCTTTTAAAGTATCGGTAAAAAAAGATGTTGCGTTACGAAAAACAGGAAGGTATTTTAAGCCAAGGGTTTTAAGAAACTATGGAAAGAAAACAAGAAAGTATTATGTCCCTGATACTTTTAATGAACTTGATGCAACACTGTATGATGTCAATTCAAAAGGTAAAATGATGAAAAATGTGAGGAAGTGGTATTCAATTGTTTATTGTAATATGTGATTTTTATTGCGATTCTTACGTGGCTGGAAAACGTAGTATTTATTCTTTGTGTGTCAGAATATTTTATTTTGAAGTTGTGTAATTTTGAACGGTAATTGTATGTTTCATATCTCTATGGAAAGCTGTACCACCTGCTGCTTGGTCTTCTAACAAGCACGATGTGCTTAGATTGACCAGCAAACAAAATCTGTCAAGAAATGTATTTGAAATAAAGCCTGATTCTGATTCTGTTAGAGGGATGGAAGCTTTTCACATGTCTAACAACTAGCCTGTCTATACACCATAGTAAAAACGTGCAAACTATTTTTTAATGGTTTGTTGGAATGTGTAGGAAAATAAAGTCATAGAATCAATGCACAGTGAAGTGACTTTCTCTGCACATCTTGCAGTTTCAAAAATGTAAGGTATATGCTGTTGCCAAGGTTCCTACCAGAAAGGAAAGCTGTTATAAAACGGTCCACACAACTGATCTCTACTACAGGCACATCGAGCGCCCTCGAGTGAAGCCAACATTTTCCCTGAAGTTGGTGCTTCAGAACTCTGCTGCAGCACTTCGTCTGCACGGGTATGTGGCATTTCTTCCCCCACAATGCCGGGCTGATGTGCATAAACTACCCAAGCAGGCTATAGAGGTGTTTCGAGGTGTCCAGAAGTTTTACATCGCTGCGTCCATAGTATCGCTTACACAAGTGGCGCGCAATGCAAATGGGTAAATGCGAAAACATTTGATATAAGAAAACACTATCGTATACGGGTTCAGATTGTCGGAAACGTGCTTACTAGCCATCACGTAAAATGTAAAAAACCATAAAGAAAAATTTTTATGGTACCAATATTATCTGATCGCACGCACTACTTAGTCCACCATACGCCCTGCTTCCAGGATAAGGAACTGCATGACACCACATTTCAACTGGCTTCACCTGCATCCGGTGCGGCATGTTACATCCAGCAAGGCATATTAGAAATCAGCGGTGTGCAGTGTTTTCTATCCCCCTTCTGGACGCCAACTGAACACATGGTGAACTGTTTCCAAAGCAGAAAAACATAGGGAAAGGGCTCTGAACACATTGCAATTTAATGTGGCTGGTACTGCGCGAATAAGTACTGTGGCATGGCATAGTAGACTTGTACCAGGCAAGTTAGGAGTCGGAAAGACTGCTAGATGCTTGCAAATGGCCAACGTATTGTTAGCATGTCGAACTTCTATTTTTATTCTGATCGCTTATTTAGCTAGTGGAGACAGCTTTCACAACTGGAGAAGAAGCCTTGGAAGCATCAAACACTTCACCAAACCAACTTCAATATATCATGTGTCTACATCACGTATTTCATGGCTACATGAGTGAACTTCACTGGTTAACATGTAAGAGGGTTCATGATGTTTGCCATACATTGTCCACTTTTTCTACTAGTCAACCCTATCTTGAGACTTAGGGTGATGTTGCGTTTAGAGAAATTATGGCCGAGAGCCAGCTTTTGAGAATACAGAATTAGTTCAACGTATTAAATGGCAGAACAAGTTGTCGAGTATTTCAGATCGAGAATCTTCAAAGCATAGTTCATTTAGTGGTGTTAATTTTCTGCTGAAAGTTGTTTATTATTACGTTCATATGGTGCCCAAGCATTGTGGTACCAACTTCACTTGGAGTTCATCGCAAGGGTGATTCCGACGTAAGCTAGTGGTTTTTTATGCATTTTCAAAAACTGGTTTCTTGTTCAGTTCATATTTTCAAATTTTGCATTGTTTATGAGGTGTTGTATCCTGTTTTCTTTTGCTACAGCTTCTTAGTTAAACATCTTAATAGTGAACACAACTTGACCTTTTGCTTGATTTTCTAGATTACACGCCCTTGCTGCAAAACAATTTACCTTGAAAACTGCTTGTACCTTACCTAAAGAATCACTTGAAGCAGCCATAGGCACCAATAGCACGCAAGAGATGATAATGACATTTATAATATTGTTTTTATCTGCAGGGCGTCATAGCTATTATGCACCGAAATTTAGAAATATATAAATGCGATATAACTAGACAGAATCAAGGTAATGTTGTTTGCTGTCGCTTAGAGATACTCAGATTATTTTTCGCATGCTGCCTAATGACGTTAAATTCCTCAGTAGTTAATAACTGCTCAAATAATTAAATGAAAATTGTCATTGAAAACTTGTGGATCACAATGAAAGCCCCATGATACACCTTTCTGTTACTGATTGTGTGCTACGTAAAAATGATTTTCCAAGAAAGAAGCCTGTGAATACACGTAAAGTGCCTTGAGTGGCCAGTCATGTGTCAATTTTGTTTTACAAAGCCACGAATACAACTGAAGTGGGTTATATTAAGGAAAAGACTTCGGTCAGGAAATTATCCTTTATGCAGCCTGTGGAGACTAGGTTTCTTAGACATGGCCATGGCCCTCAAGGAAGATGCTGAGGGCACAAGAGTTGTTTGCAGGAGCCAAGACCACAGCCAGTTCCTGTAGCGACCGTGAAAAGTTCCCCTGGAGCACAAGTTTAATTTGACATTACCAATTTTCTCCTGCAGCTTTTCTGTCTACTTAGCTAACCACGTGGGCCAGAGATGGCCAAGGGAAAAAGAATCAACAGCTTAAAACATAGAACTTGCTCAACCTAATGCATTTTAAGTATTATTTTTTCCCTCATTGTTTATCTAAAAAACGAGAAATAAGTACATGGTGTGGTCTTCACATGAACACATCTTTGCCGCAGAGAATAAGCCGTAAAAAGCAGCTAATGAAGGCTTGAATATTGGCCAGGATGTCGTGAGGTTGGCCAGGATGATTTGGCCTAGATATGACAATGATTATGAACGTTTCTAGTGAAAATAGGGGTAGTAGAGTGAATAATCGAAGAGTTTAGATACAGAATAGAAGATATATGTCATTCCACTGCAAGAATTTTAAAGCATCCCAAATAATTATTGTGTTTTATAGTCTATGCGCATCGACCGACTGTGCTTCTTGGTGCTTGCTTGCTGACATCATTCTTATGCTGCATAATTAACCTATTTAATTTCCCTGTTTATCCCGTACAAGCAAATTTACATTCATCATAAGAAACCTTGTAGATGATTTCCAGAAACTTCCTGATGACATTAGAGGGCGGCATGCACACCAGGCTTTGATATGTATTCAAGACCCTCGTATCTTGCGAATGTTAGGAATACTCCTCCTAAGCAAGTTCCTGGTGTTATCCACAAAGTTATTTGCCAATATGAATTTGCCAAATTTGTAAAAGCAGTCAATCTAAAACATGTCAAGCAATATGGCTGACAATGCGCACACATTGCGACTGAAATAAATACAGATAAATATATCACGAAATGCAAGAATCATTGGATTGATGCCATTGTCCAAGTGGAATAATATCGGTCGTCCGTTGTAAATGTGGATTCCTTTATAATACAGACTACTAAATACCTCATGAGGGTTGCAACGTGAAATATACATTTTGATTTATTCCTGCTTTTCTTTCACTTTAAGACTCGATAATGCTTAAACAGCAGTGAAAGAACTGAGATCACAGTACCTAATACTTTATATTCCTCGAGAAATCAGATTCTCTGCCGATGGCAGCATGCCTCACTAACAATTTTTGACAGAAAATGCAAGACAGAAGGCACATAGCACTTAGGGTGGTGCTATTCGCTTTGATTAATTTGGAATGAAGCCCATAGTGTACATGTTATCACCCTATGTGTGATTTCCTTTAAACAACAGAAAGGTGGGAGTTTGCGTTTTGCAAACCTACATGTAGGATTTTGCTGTCTGCACTTTCAATTGGAAACCTTCGCAACTGATACTAAGTGCATTCTGCACAGCCTTTAGGCTATACAGGTGCACTGCTTTACACAGAACACACTCTTTACCTCATCACGGCCTAGGTGGCGATTCAGGTTCTTCAAATGTGTTTCAGTGTATGGGATGGCACGTAGAGCTGTCCGGCGCCGCGCTGAACATCGAGCCATCAAGAGTAACAGGAAAGAGGATTGGACTCTCTACAATAGCCTTGATGCGGCGTGCCGGCGTCATGCCAGGCGGCGGCGCAATCAGAGCTGGAGCAGTTTGTGTGTGTCGCTCGACGATACGCGCAACAGATCGCGCCCGTGGCGCATTCTCGGCGCTCTCCTTCGACCAAAGGTCCCTCGCTGTCCTGCGCTTTCCAACGCGGTCGCACAGGGCTTGAGCGCGGAGCAGCTCGCGGACGCGTTCGCCCCCGCCTTTGCACCGCCGCCACCGTTGCTTCCGCAGGACGGTCCAGCTTTCGGGCTTCCCGAGCTTCTTGAGCACAACAAAGCTGCTCTCCTCGCGCCGCTGCGCTACTTTCCGACGAACGGAATTCTGCAGCAGGTGAAGGCACTGTGCACGGAGGACTTCACCTTGAGCGAGCTTCGCATCGTGCTCAACGCTCGTAGGCGACGTACTGCGCCGAGCGCGGATGTGATCACCTACCAGACGCTGCGAAACATCGACGACGAGCAGCTCCCATCGCTGTTGGAGGTGTACAGCCACGTCTGGCGCACCGGCGTCGTCCCTCCCGAGTGGAAAGAAGCAACCGTGGTACCACTCCTCAAGAGTGGCAAACCGCGAAGCAGCGTGAGCTCCTACCGCCCGGTTTCACTCACGTCTGTCGCCGGTAAGACACTCGAAGCCATGGCACTTCGTCGTCTGGAGTGGATTGCGGCGGCAATCGACGCATTGGCTCCCGAGCAGAGCGGCTTCCGCCGGCTGCGCGCAACGGCTGACGCCCTGGCCGAGGTTGTCGCTACTCTCGAGCAGGCAGCGGGCCATCGCGAGGCCGGCTACCACGTCCTGCTTGATGTACAGAGCGCCTTCGATGGGTTGCCGCATTCTACGATCGTCAGTGCGCTGCACGAGCTCGGCATCACCGACCGGCTACTAGACTACGTGCGAGCCTTCTTGTCTGATCGCACGCTTCGGGTGCGGGTTGGAGGTGCGCTCAGCCGGCCGCGCAGTGTGTTTTCTGGTGTTCCGCAGGGCAGTGTTTTGAGCCCCTTTTTTTAATCTTGCCCTAGCGCGACTTCCGGACTACATCCCGAAAGCGATGCCGCACGAAGTACGGGTGGCAATCTACGCTGACGACATCGCCCTCTTTGCGACTGGCCCTACTCATGTCGGCTATCAGGTGCGTGCATCTGTCCAGACTGGAATTGACGCGGTGGACCAGTACCTGGGAAGCATCGGCCTCCGGCTGTCGGCGACCAAAACAGAGGCACCACTGGTACACCCGCGAGGAACGCGAGCACGTTCCTAAGCGCCACCGCTGACTCTGCGCCGTTGCCCTCTCCCGTGGCGCAAGAGCGTCCATTACCTCGGCCTGCAGATCGACTGCCGCGTCAACTTCAATGCGGCCGTCTCCCACATCTGCAAGCAATCAAGGAAAGTCGCCAGCGCCGCGGGCTCTGTTCTCGCGCGTGGACACGGATGCACGCCGCAACTCGCACTAAGCGTGTACTCTGTGGCCACATCCAGGGCATTCTACGCCCTCCCCACCACCAATGCTTGACCGGCTAATTGGAATGCTATTGATATGGCGCACCGTACTGCGGTGCGAGAACTATACGGCCTCCCTCGCTCCTCCCAAGTAGGGGCGACACTCGCGGAAGTGGGCAACTGGCCGCCATCGCTTCGTGCACGAAAGCACGTGCTCCACCACATTGAGCGCCTTCAGCGCTCACCACAGGGCCAGCGGCTTGTCTGCAGACTCCACTCCCTACCGAACTCGGGAATGGGCAAGCGCGCCACCGAGTTCTCAAAGGTCATCGCATCGTCGCCACCGTTCGTCTCCCTGCCATACTACTCCAATCTGCTCGACGTGAACATCGCGGTGCCTGCCGTCGCATCAAAGCGCCGAACTGCGGTGTGCGCCATGAGACAAGAGACCGCCTCCACTGCACGAGCGACTGCCAGGACGACTACTCGTCTGCACCGATGGCTCGGTGACGCCTGACGGGTCCGATGCTGCGCCTTCCACAGCACCGGACATCTCCAAAACGCGCCAGTGCCGACTGCGCTTTGCCGCGTCGTCGACAGTGGCCGAACTCGCCGCCATCGGTCTCGCTGCCGACCTCCTTTTCGAACATCCGAACATTGTGTCAGCGGCCATTCTCACTGACTCTCGTGCGGCGCTTTGCATGCTGGCCAGAGACTACACCGGAGTGCCTCTCGTTGTTCGAGTTGGCTGCAAGCTGCGACACATCGTGAATCAAGCCTGCGACCCGGCGCTTCAATGGATACCCGCACACATCGGATTGCCAGGCAACGAGGAGGCTGACTCCCCCGCCAAGGCGGCACACGGTGAGCGCTTTCCCCTCACCCACTTGGTGACGAGCTTCGACGCGGCCAAGACAGCGGTTCTGCGCAGCCTCACTGCGCAACATCCCGATCGGCGCGTCGCGGCGGGAACGCCCCCGCGCCTGCTCCCGCGTGTGGGCCTCTCTCGGGCTGACTGCGCCTTCCTTCTCCGCCTGCGCATCGGATGCTACAAAACAGCGGCGCGGACGGACAGGCTTACGGGAACCGGAAGCCCCGTGTGTGGTAGCTGCGACGACGTGCAGACACTGGAACACCTTCTGCTTCACTGCCCGGCCTTCGGGACCGAGAGGAAGGCTGTGTACGCCTCCCACCGCCGATGTGGCTTGCCCTCCACCACCCTGCAGTGCCTACTCTTCCCCAATGCTCACAGTTCCATCACCAAGCGTGCATTTTCGGCATTGATGGAATTCTGTGAAGCAACACACCTCAGAGCGCGGCTGTAGGCCCCGCAAACGCTTAGCTACATTGTCGTTTTTTATGCTATTGCGGTCTCTCTCTCCTTTTTACTTCCGGTCACTCTCTCCATCTTTTTCTCCCCATACTGCTTCCCCGTGCAGTGCTGTTGAGGTGTCCTCCTGTGAGAGACAGTTACGGCACTGCACTTATCTCTTCCATTTCTCTTTAAAACTCACTTCACACACTTCACTTATTTGCAGAATATTGCATTCGAGTTATGCCATATCAGATAAATTAATTATAAATCTTTAAATTGCCCTAAATGTATTACAGATGTGTGCTGGTGAACTGGCAGAAGCTTGCAGTGCTTGTTGAAAAACAATTGTAACTACCATATATGTAACTGCTAGTGCACAGGCATCGGCAACAGCAATGGTTAGGGTACACTAGTTTTTCTGCTCTGGAGTATGCATCCTCTACCAGAAAATAGGTGTTTGCTCATGCTCCTCTACCAAATTGTAATGTGAAATGGGGTGTAAGTTGTAGGGTATACTCTTGCATAAACTTCATAAGCATTTCTCCTTGTCTGCACCACAGATACGACTGTAAAAGCAACCTGCCTCTTTACAGCACCCATACATAACTCTCTGTGAATCTTTCGCGAGCAGTAAGCATAATGCGTAAGCAGCAAAGAGTGTTAATTTTCAACAAAATGAACACTCTTTGCCTTCCACTGTGGTATTTCTCAAACTACGATGTGGGCACAATGTTTAACTGCAGGATGTCATTTTCTGTGAAAGAGTGTACTTCTGCACATAACACCTCATCGGCAACGTTCTGCTGCACAGAATTCCAAGAGTTTTCGTATGCATATGTTACTCTCTCACAAACCGGCTGCTTCTTGTTAGTTTGAATGTAGCATTATAGTAAAGCGCATTTGATGTTCTATCAAAGCGAATTGTGCCCTCTTATCCCCTAATTCTCCTCACCTAAAGCGTAGTCTAATAATAACATGATTAACATCATGATAGTCAGTGCGGTGTGTAATTGTGTGTATATAGTGGTGGTGGGTGTACAATAAATTCAGCAACTTTTCCGGATGACTTGATCAGTATTGCGGAATGCTGTTTGTTTCTTTCACTCATGATTGCTTTGCTAAATTGTTTCACTCGTTGTTACCAACCTTCACTTAGGTTGTGGCAACAAGTATAATATAGTTTGCTAGTGCTCCTGCTAACATACATGATGTGTAGGTACCTGTGTTAAAAAAAGACCAGCTAATGGCTTGCCAGGCGCTAAGGTCCATTTAGACCATTAAATTTTGAGCTTATGCCTTTGGAAATTACTGGTGAATGAAAGCCCACCCAGGAGAACTGCCCATAATATATTATTTTCTTATAATAACGCTAAAGATTTGAACAACGTATGAAGTTAGAATTGTTTAAAATATGGCCCATTTCCTTCAAGACAAAGGTTCTACAGGAAGACATCTTAAAGCCGTCAACGGCAGCATGAATATAAACAGCGTTCAAAGTTTCGCAATCTTGCACTTGGTTATCATATTGCCCATCACATTTTTTTCCACAGGCTGTTCCTTACTATTTTATGGTCATATCCAGTTTAATTTTAACGTTCTTACTTTTTAATGATTGGTAAATATATGTTTTTTTTCATAGGCTTTCATCAATATGTGTATTCATAATGTGCCTTCATTTACCATTTACACTGATCTTTACCAGATGCATCTTGATACAAAATTTATTTTCCTTAATTCTTCGTTGACTTTTTCCAACTGTGCAAACAGTTTATCTGAATGCCTATTTTGACTTCTGGGAAGATTAAGCCTACTGGATTAATGACTGCTTACATGTGTCCATCGTTTTCTGTTTTCGTCACCCCCACTCTTTGCAAGAACTGACAGCATGGCTCATACCCGCTCCATCACAATCAGCACTGCTAAGCACACCATTCCTGCATTTAATTTAACATTTAGCTTCTCTTGACCTATTATATGCACCGGCTTCTTCTCCGCCAATGAGGGTAAAGACAGTGGGCTATGCACAAAAAGCACTGCCAAGGAAAACATTTGCTACTCTGATGACGATCACCTATGTAGAAATTTCGGCTACAGCAACATCCCTTGTTCGAGCAATGGTGGTCTACGTACATGTTTTTCTAACACAGAAGTTACTGCTTCCTTGTAGTCTGTGATTATCCTTTTTGCCGCTTCCTTTAGTATGGAAATTCACGAATACTATTTCTTTCTCCTAACAGCAGCAAGTTTATCCTCGTAAGGCGATTGAGGTCAAGAACAACTTTAACCGGAAAAAGTGCAAGACGAGTGATTGAAGAAAATAAAGTTGGTTCTGTCATCTAAGAGCTTTAGGACTGAATGTTTGCACCTTTATGTGTATATGTTATGCAGTGCATTCATATCACAAAGTGCTAAGTGTTTTATCTCTGTAGCCATGTCAGTGTGTTGGCAAGTCATTTTCTCATTAGTGACTTGCTGCTTCGGCTACGAGCTGCCTTCATGACATTTGCATTAAAGGAGATTTCTATCGTGGACAAAGGTACCTTGGAAGTGCGATTGTCGACCAAATTGCATCTGCGTGTTCAAGACCGCGGGAAACAGTGGCTCACATATGCAGATTCTGAACGCAGACGTCAGAGCGGGTCATCCCAGCAAAGAGCGCCCCAATAAAATTTGGTCAACTCTCGCGCGTCCTGGCCTATTTTGTCCACCATTGTACATTCTCCAAACAATGGATATGCTCTGCAAGACGAAATACGGGAAGCCCCTGTATTTTAACGGTTTTAGGATAGATTTCAGCATGTTCCGTTTTCTGAATATGAGAAGCACCTATATATTTATAATTATCTGGTTTTACGTGCCAAAACGACTTTCTGATTGTGAGGCACGCCGTAATGCGGGACTCCAGGGATTTCGACCACCAGGGCTTCTTTGACGTGCACCTAAATCTAAGTACAGAGGTGTTTTCGCATTTCGCCCCCATCGAAACGCGGGTGCCGTGGCCGGGATTCGATCCCGCGATATCGTTCTTTGCAGCCCAACACCATAGACACTAAGCAACCACGGCGGGTATGAGAAGCACCTGTACCTTCACGGTTATATTACATATTCAGCATACAGAGTGTTCCGTTTTCTAGATACGAAAACACTCGTATCTTGTATTATGGTTTCTCTGTTAAAGCTGTCCGTTCTACGGAAATGACGGTTCTTTATTTACGGAGAAACGTTTGGTCACACACTACCAGCACATTTACTGTAAAGTAAGGCAAATTCTTTTACAGTGTAGCGTACGCAATACATCTTTATATACATTTACAGTAGGCTGCTTATTAACAACGCCCAGCAGCGAGTGTTTATACAGGTGCGAAATGTATTCCGTATAACTACTATATAAGAAGTTCCAGCTACTTTTGCCAAGCTGTGTTCGATGAAATTCAAACATTAGAGAAAGCGGTGCAAGATATGCTATTATAAAAAGACGACAGGTCAGACGCCTGACCGCTGAGCACCATAGGTCCTAATATTGCATTTTATTGCACGGTCTTTCTTCAATATTATTCTTTGTTGAAGAGCTTCCATATATTTATGTTAGCTGGGACACCCTCTATCGAGAATAGTAAACAAAAGTTGTATTGCTTAAGTCTACAGGGTGATTCAGCTAACTTGGAACAAGTATTAAAAGAATGAAAGATAGGCGCTAAGCGTTTTGAATTGGCGCAGCATCTTTCAGGGTCATAAGGAGCACGTGATGATATGTTTTTCCAATAGGCCAAGATGGGTTATTAACAAATATTGCTTTATTTACTTATCAAATAATAACTCTAGCGAAAAAAGCTGAATACAAATGCTATAGCGGTTGTTCGAAAAAATTAAAATAATTCATCAGTGCTAAGATAACTGTTCTGCCTAAATTTTTTCCAGCCTTTCATTAGAGTGCGTGAAATCTTGAAAACACCACGTGATTGCCGGCTAACATGCAGCACCTTTAGTTCCCTGAAACGTAAGTTCAATAAAATAGCAAAGGCTGCTCCGCTCACAGAGATCAAGTGAAGAGGCCATCGTTGATTGGGATAGTCATTCAAGGACAAATAGGGCATATCGTTTTACGTAAAAGAAATATTCGACGCAAAAGCGACTGTCACGTGCGAATGCGATATGGGACCAGAAGCAGCATTTCAAGCAGCGCAGGCATTCTTTTCTTTTCGGACCAATGAAATAAGACAATAAAAAGAGCGGGGCTGATAGTGCGTTGAAGTACAGGGAAGAAAAGGATGCCGCCTCGAGTCGCATATCGCATTCGCACGTGGCGGCCGCGTTTTCGTAGAATTTTTTCTTAAAACCAACACCATCACAGGGTGAGGGTCGCATATGGCATATATATCACAGAATGCAATCGGTAAAAGGATGTCGATGCATAAAAAGATTCAAATATTTAATATTTGGCTAGTATTCAATATTCTGTAGATTGACTATAGGTATTTGCCTACAGATAATTCATAGACTTCAGCGCGCAAATGTTGAACTGTTGAAGCACATACATTTTTGCCTAGAGATATTTTGCCGTCATTTGTCTACAAACATGAAGCTTCAATTATCTATAGATAGTCGATAGACTGAGACATTGTATAGACTAATCCACAAAAAGTGTAAATCCATAAGTCCATAGACTGTCTATAGACTGATGTATAGGAATAGCCTTAGTATTTAGACATTATACAGTAGAACTCTACAAGTCTATGGACTTCTGTCTAGGGACATTCTGCAGACGCTTGTCCACAAATGTTCATTTTCATTAATCTATAATCTCATATATTTTATGGACTAACTCACAAGAACTGTAAGGCCATAAGGTCATAGAGAGTCTATGTTAGTGTAAACTGTGGTATAACGTTTGCAAACAGGGATAAGTTGCCTCAGAAAGGCTGGCCAACGTTTCGATAGGAGGACCTATTTTCGTAAAAGGTGTCCTCGTCATCGTCGGCGTTGACAAGGCCGCTTTGACGAAGATAGGTCTTCCTATCGAAACGTTGGCCAGCCTTTCTGAGGCACCTTATCCCTGTTTACAAACTTTATACCACAGTGTGCTATTTCATCTGTCAGCCCGTTTCTTGAATTTGGACTATATTAGTGTAAAGATATACCTACAGAAAATCTCAGCCCTTCATAGACACAAGTCTATAGCCTGTCTGTAGACTTTCCAGAAAAAATTTTCTGAGGGTTATATTCGAAAGACTAGCTCGATTTTGTTGACTAATGTTGTCTCTTGCCTGAGTGTTTGAACTATGTCATTACACGTTTACTATACCTGGGTGGTTGTTATTCATGGGCGGAAGATGCCATGCGGGTGTGCACTGCGTGGGGATTTTGTGAACGGTGGGCAAACAGGTGACGGTTAAAGAAGGAGGGTCCGAAAGCCGCTCAGTCCAGTTAGCCTTTAGCAGATTTGTTCCAATGCACTTGGAGGACGGGGTCCCCACGATCCTTTCAGTGTTTAGTGTATCGGTACTTGCCATTCGTTCCGACCCATGGTCGCTTGTCACCGCTTCACGTCATTTGTCTCTGGGGTGTCCTTGCATTGCGACCTCGAGCTGTCCCTAGAATTATCTCGTTTATTTGAGGCTGATGATGTTGGTGCCGATTGGCCTCATTATGCGTTGGTCTTCGTGGTTGTTGGTAATTACTTGCCCCCTGAGTTTGCGGTTCGTTGTTGGTTGCAGCGACATCCTTGTCATCGCTAAAATGGTACGCTTTTCAAAGGAGGTGCGATTTGTTATGCGGTTTGAGCCATCGGTCCGGGCAAACCGAGTACGCGGTCTCGGGTCTCGGGTACGCGGTCTGTGCCTTGGCATAGCACGCAATTTGTTGGTCATTGGTGGGCTTTCGCGGTCGCAGTTTTTTCATCGGGTGTTCTCCTCCGTAATAACATCATCTCGGACTTCCAGCCCATCGAAGGTGCTGAGAGCAACATTCTGCTTTCGAGCCCTGGGAGCGTAGAGAATCGATACTTGCGGGTAGCATAGATTTGCCATTATTTCGTGCAAATGCGCTTCCCTGTCGATGCCAGTGACGAATCGTTTCCACGAAATCTCGGGGGCTACCAAGTGTGTGGAGACTTGGTGATGCTTACGGCCAAGTTGAATGAATGTGATCCGTCGTATGCTAGCATCTCGTTTTGCCCACTGGCTATGGCTAGGTGGTGGTTGTTGCGGATCTTCGGCGTGAGCGCCTCATGTTTTCTTTTGATGCCAATCCCACTGCGCTGGCGCTGCAATAGGTATTTTCCACCAATATGTATTCACCTTTGTCTTCTTTAGCTATGTCACTTGGTTGACTCTCTTTTTTATATGTAGTTTGTTATTCGCCGAATATCCATGGGGCGTAGCGAGGCAGATTATATTGGATTAACTTGTAGGTATTGTGACGGTTGTAAACGTTCACTCTGTCGCTACAGTAGCAGTAACAACAGAATGTAAAACTAGCAGAAACGACATATGCGCCACACCAAATTTTCTATCACGCAGATTTTAGGCCAGAAACTAAGGAAAGACATGTGGGCTGATGCATCAGTAAGCTTGTTCCAGTGACATCCTAATAAAAAAACCAAAGCTTCAGTATAGTCATCCTTGATATATGCGTCATCCTACGTTCAGTAGCAGTCGATCGAGCTTCCATTTTCTCGAGGCTGTTTTAAAATGTCTGGTAGCCCGTTTCAAACAGAAAAAAAGCAAGCCGACAAGGCAATATAACCTCTTTGCGTGAATATTAAGATTACAAACAAGAAAAATCTGTTACCGCTAACCGGGGCTAAGTAGGACAACAAGTATGTTGTAAAATGTTCTCCTTAAAAATAAAACAAGCACCATTTAATAAAACATCCATATTCAGGATACGTAGAAATACAACGCTTCTAGTCTTAACGAAGACGTTTTGGAAAATTTTAGCGGGCAGCGAGCGATTCTCGGATTCAGTTTTTTATCATTACGCCAATTGTTTCAGGCTGTGATGTGTTTAGTGTGCTTCAGAAAATACGCCAGGACAGGAGTATGTAATGTCCAAACAAACCATAGCCAGCGATTGCTTCAAGGATAGATCAACTTTCGGAAACGTTATTGCATATAAATACTGCTCCAGAATAAATATTGCTTGCCGCATAAGCGATGTTACTTTAACTTCAGCCAGCACTTTGTCAAAGGCGCGTAAGCAATGCTGACGAAATTACACAGGGCCCAAACTTCTGAAACTAATCGCTTTGGGTGCACCAAATACCTAAATTATACGCCCTAAATATTGTATTTTTATAGCAAATATACAAAAGTGCGATATCTAAACTGACGGCTTGGCCAAAAAGGCTTTATGCTGTCAACTCTTCAATAACCTGCGGAACAAGGATTTTGATAATACCTTTGAACTTCAAGTGCCACTCAATCATGAAGCAGGGCGCGTGAGAGGCTGGGCCCGATTGTTGTGAGAACATCACAGATGTGCAGCAGAAATGCGGATCACTTCACGCGTCTCATCCCCGCGACACCAGCAACATGACGACTGCGCTGATAACACGAGGTAAAGTGCGGCACTTGATGTACTCGCCGAATTCTATTTGTAATTGTGAGGGTTGCCCCGCAATCAGCCATACGCAAACTATAATAGGATGTCACTATTTTGTTCAATATCTTGGGTATTTGCTGGTATATATAAGTGATTGCTACTCATGTGGCATATTTAAGAGAAGTTTTTAGGATACAGGGATAGAAAAGGTTAGGCGAAAGAAGATTTCTTCCGGAGAAATCCATTTTTTTAGTTGCTGATTTCTAAGAACTTCGAGAACACTTAATGAACTAGGAAGGCTAGTCACTACTAAGAGGTCAGATATTTGTAACCTGCTTTCAGACTAGGAAAAATTGTGTGGTTGATGAAATGCGCTAAATTATTCACTAGAGCGTACCACCGCGGTTCATAGGCTTAAGGGACTCTCGAGGGAGCTTATAAAGCGTTGCGTCATCTTTTGGTGAAGCTCTTCCAAGATGACCCTTTGTCAAGCTCACTCGTAAAGTACGATCGGAAGACAACACCTTCAAGGTAATCGGAGAAATGGTACACCGTGTCTCGGTCCGTCCATACAGCGGCCGCAGTGTTCCCCTCGACGAGCCGGACCTACTTTTCAAAGCAGATGTCCTCGGGTCCTCCCGAGTACATCGGGACATTGATGGATTACCTGGACGTGGTCTTGAAGTAGGGCACGGTATATCCTGTCGACTAGTGTACCGCCGTATACAGAGTGGTTGTGTGAAGCCCCATTTATTGGACTCCGCGTCTTCCTCTTTTACCGCTATTCACCGCGTCGTCCTTGCGCGATTCTTCCTATCTTATATATATATATATATATATATATATATATATATATATATATATATATATATATATATATATATATATATACCTTCAGCGTTGCTACAAGGTAAACTGAACAAATCTTGATTGTCAAAGGTTTCGACAGGTGGAGCGATCTTTATCAGGGTTTACAAGAAAATGGCAGTTCGGCACTGATAGTGACGACAGCCAAACGGGTGCCCGGTCGTTCATCGTTCTCAGTTACATCAAACCGAAAGGGGCAGTTGTAAAAGTGATTGACTTTTTCATGGCGCTTTAGGTAAGTAAGCCCAGCGACGTACTTGCTTTTCGAACCCCACGTGCCTGTTATTTTTAGAAAAACACACTTTCCGCTCCACATCTGGACCACGAGGTTTCCGGAACGTGCCGTGGCTTGTATAGGTGTATTGTGACACTGTGTTACCTTCAACAAGTTGATGCTCTTCTGCCTTCCCTGCGTGCACCTACTCTATTGTGCCCCTCGCCGCCATATTCAAGTTGCCCCCTCTCCCGCTGCAACGGCGGTACGCGCATTAGCACTGCGGAGCAAGTGTTTTCTCCCCCATTGCTTCGTATCAGCGGGAACCTAGCAGCCGCTACTCTCCGCCCAACTTCCACTCTCTTACTTATGTCTCCTTCCTCCTGTTTTGCTTCCTTTTCTCTTTCTTTTCACTGACCTCCCTGCCCTATATACAAGGGACTCCGCCTTCCTTTCGCCCTGCATCGTTGCCAATAAGGCAGCTGTACGTTTGCCAAAAGACCGAGAAAAAGTCAATCACGGTCACAACTGCCCCTTTCCATTTGATGGATCTGATGCATCTGATGCATCGGTTGCTGATGCATCTGATGCATCAGCAACCGGGCCCCCGGTCTGCTGTGTTCACTATCAGTGCCCAACTTTCACTTTCGTGTAAGCCCTGGTGAAAATAGATCCACCGGTCAAAACATTTGAAATGAATTACACATTTTGTTTATCTGCAAGCATCGTTCAAATTCTTTGCGTTTGAAAGGTAGCCTGAATAATTTCTGATTACACACACACAAAAACACGCACACAGATTATGTTATATATAACATTATTTATTTATTTATTTATTTATTTATTTATTATATATATATATATATATATATATATATATATATATATATATATATATATATATATATATATATATATATATATATATATATATATATGTTAGTTGGAAGCCAGTGCTTACTGACATCATTCATCCGCCTTTTTGACCAGCGTCTTTTTCGCTTTGCGCTCTTTAGCAACACTCAATGATGAGCGGCGGCACAGCGAAGGCGACCATAAGCGCTCTTTAGTTGCCAATAACTCCGCTTCTGCTAAACGCATTCGAGTACGTTCTGCCGGTATTGTTGACTGAGAAAGTGTATTTTAGCTTCAAATGCATTGATGCATTTCTCTACTTCTATAGAAAGCTATTCAGGGCCCCTTTAGACTGTGCACTGATATCAGCAATGAAAAGTAAACTTCAGTAGAGTGCGTTTCTTTACCATTTTTATCACTTTCGTGGCTCTTCCGAAAATAATATGAATTATAGCCTGCATGGGTGTGACACTGACGTTGCCTGCATTCAGTCTCTTGCTTCTAGACAGTGGGGTAGTGCTTGGTGTTACTTTTCTCTTCTGTCCTTGCCCAGCTGCTGGAAGATCCATTGGATGTCTTGAGGAGTCGTGCTGCAAGCTAGTAATTGAAGCGTCACTGCCGCAGTAAAGCATGACTACACCCAAGCTACTGATCCGACTACGACCTGTTTCCCGATAATTGTCACCCCATATTCCCAGAAGCTTTTATTCAACATAAACTTTATGTGTACATAAAACAGGCATCACTTGAATCGGGCTGCAAGATAAATTGTAGAATTAAAAAAAGAGAAAGACTTCAAATATTGGTACATTCTTGCGCCGGGCAAATACATTCATTCTATAAGTTTCTTCATTGTATAACAATGGGGCTGGTCAAATATATTCTGTCCAAATCCATTTTTTTATAAATTTCGACGGTAATACAATTAACACTTAAGCATTGCAGTGACGCACCGTATCGCTATTCCGGAACATGTCATGTAGGAGACTTGTATTAAGTCTGAGTATTCACTCGCATTTCTCACTGGACACGCTGCGCCAACTGACGGCGCTTCCACGAAGTGGGCGCGTGGCGCTTCCGGCAGTATATGTACCGACACGATACTCTGAATGTAAATCATATAAGTCGATTCCGCTCTGCATTTAAAGCTATTTTTATTCAACCGCAGTAAAACCCCAATAGACCTTGAGACCCAAGTTAGCCTCAAAGGGGATTATTGATGGACGGCACATAACCAGTACCCCAAAACGAGTTACCCAACTGGGTCTGGCGGGTGGTTTTCAGCTCGATTTCCTCAGCGCAATTCTCTACACATTAGACCATGCGGTGCCCAGTGACCCGAATGGGCGGGATACGGTTAGAGACACAAATAGATAGATTTGTAGGTAAACACACTGGCGAACAGAGGAAAGGTCTTAACATCGGTAATTACAACAAGATTGTTCGCTAAGCGCTAATATAAACTGAACATCGATTTAGGGGGATTGTAACAAACATAAAAACCGCAATGACAGAGGACCTGTTATGCAGGAGGTGATTTAAAATCTTGGTAGTGACTCAGTAGAGACTACACCTGAATGAGTAGGATGCAGTTTGTCGAGTGAAAAGAAAAGTCTGTGTCCTCTTATTTTTCGGAGTGACGGATGTCATATGCTATTTTGTAGTAATCTCTAACTTCTAGGACGACTTTGTTAGCGTTACGTGTTTTGTGCATGAGCTGGGAGGGCGGTCGATGCTGGGAATGCCACGAGCGTGAATAAGTAGGTTGGACTTGTTTGTGATCTTCGGAAGCGCGTTGTCAGTAGATATTTTGTTAGTTTGTCTTCAAATTGTTCGAGATTCTTTCGTAGTTCTCAGTGTGCCATGGACCCTTGAGTTATGTGAAGGCGTTGATCCCGTAAATAATGTTATGCCGCGGTGTCTGGTTCAATTTATAGACAACGAAAAATATTCAGTAATGTTATCTATGTAAGGAAAAACTTAAGACTGAAGTAGTCGAGACTATAAAGCGGTTAAGCATTTTATATACCAGTGCACGTTTGCCGTATGTCTAGTACTTAAAACCAACTTTTATTATAAGCCTATACATCAAATGAAATGGTCAAATATTTAAACCAGAACAGTTGTGCAGGCCCTGCAGAACTTCAGACTCAAGCAGGGCTCTTCAAACCGGCTGATCGCGTATAGAAGTGTTGACTTTCCATCTTAAACTGGGCTTTTGTAACAACGTGAAATTTACTTAGGTAATTCTGCTTCAAGTATCGAACAAAGCGGACTCATGCAATGATCTTTGAGTATTGTTAACAGTTCCAGAATCAACTATTCTTAGACTACTTTCAGCTTCCCCAAAACACTATGATGTCCTTATAGCCCTTTCTGCACAGTTCACTGCTAATGATCTTGTTCTCGCGCAGAGTGACAGCATGTGCAGTGGACAAAATTGCCATGTGAGCGCACGCGTAAACTAAATATTATTATTATATTTTCAGTTTTGTACGTCGTCTTCATTATGGAATCACATGCTGCTAACGTCGACGCACAATATTCCAATTACAACGAAGTCTTCACATACCAAGATCCAAATCCTGTTGGTATTTTTAAACGGTTACATAATTCCAAAAGCATGTTTTTAAAACACGTAGGAATTATTCGAAATATCGATAAAGTTGTGAATAAGAGGCTTTCTTTGAATGACATGTTCATGTCACTTTTGTACCAGCTGATAACAGTGGTGAGCCTGCGGCTTTGGGACAGGGGTTATTGTCGAATTATTGCTGGAAGCTCCATTGGTAATTTCCCTTTTGTGAGGTGTTGCCCGTGTCTGCTGCTATTGCAGATCTGAAAAGAACAGAATCACCGTGCTGTTCGGTGGCCTTACTCAGTAGTGAAATTGAAATGGCAAACATATGAAAGGGAAAAGTTGGGCTAAATTATTTTAGCTCTGTATAACAAAAGCTGTTGTCTGAAAAGTCATACAGGAGCCAGTATCAGATGCAATAATTTTATTCGCCCGATCATGTTTACCTTCGCTAGAACACTTCTTTGTATAAGGCACACATCATTTAGGAGATCATTGTACCAACATTGCACCAACATCGTACGAACAGATCATTGTACGAACATTGCGTACTGTCTTCAGCCGTAGCTATCCTGCCGACTAAGAGATAACCCCTACTGTGTGTAGCCCCTGCTCTGGGTAACTTATCCACTTAAGGCAATTACGTCGCGCACAATGCGTCCCCTCTGCCAATCCCCCTTTTTATCGCCTCTTAGTTCCTCTAAATGGTTCTTTCTATTCATACTGGTACTGTGTCTTGCAAAAGTGAACAATTAACATTTTTTATTCCAACAATAAACCAACCGCCCGTGGCTGTTGGCACCAAACTATTAACTAGAACGATTATCCCAATTTTCCTCCTGAAGAAAGGTGTAAGTTCTGGGTGTATTCTGGCTACATTTTTCCATGACTAACCTGTTTGAGAGAGAACGTCATGAAACCATCAGTTTGCTCTAAAGCTGTTCGCAAAGAGCCACGAAAACCAAAGGACACTCAACAATTTTTCAGTTAGGGTAACCAGGATTGCAAGTTACGGAAATTCAATTCATTACCTTATCATTATGGATTTATGACACTCGAGTTCTGTTTCGGGATAAGCATTTTGAGCTGCCAGTCCACTCGTTTCGTCTAGAACTCATTGGAAAGCAGTCACGTTGAACATAAATTATAGCGAAGAGAACATATAAATGAGCTGCCTCACTGTATTGCGCCAGAGAGGCGCTAATTGTGATAGCTTTTAATGTCACCACGAGAAGTAGCCGCGTAAGGTGATGTCCGCATATCTTCGTCCCACTTTTCAAGAGTAAGATCACTTGATTATATGAACACAGGTTTAATCCGTAAATGTAACAGCCCATTGCGCTGAGCTGAGATGACTTCCCAAATGAATGAATTCCGTTAGTTTACATTTCAAAAGACTTTGTGCATTACGACACGACAACACCTGAACAATAGAAGGGTCCGCATTCTAATTACGGTCAGCAAATGCTTCGATCTGCGCTTCCGACTTTACTGAATAACCTTGTCTTACAAAATCTATTGCTATATCCTTAATGAGCTTACAAAACTATTTAAAATCAGAACAATCCCTTTTGATTGTTTTATTGATTTTATGCATCTGCTGTACGTAGTCTAAGGCACATTAACACTCTTGTAAATTGCGCTGTACATTTCAACTGACATCATAATTTTGCAGCCTGTTTAACCATAAAGGATGCAAAAATATTCAATACAGCTCCACAGCACATTTCTTTTATATCTTCTAGTGCGTAGTGATTGCGTATTTTCTTTTTATTCAAATGCAGTTCTTTCTTTCTCATCTGCGTACAGATTTGGTTGTCACCTTATGTATATTTCTTTCTTTATTGACTTTTTCTTGTAATGGCCGCCCACTATCTTTGGTTCATAGATGTTTTTTTATCTCAGTCAAGTTGACTGCGGATAACGTTAACCAAGAACGCCACAATATAATTCCTTTTAAATTTATGGGAAATGAAGTAACTCAAAACCACAATTTGATGACGAGGCGCACCATGGTGGGGGACTCCGTGATAGTTTTGACCACATTGGTTTCCTTAGCGTGCAAACAATACACAAGGGTTCTCGCATTTCGCCAACATTGAAATGCGGCCGCCGCACCCATCATTTGATCCCGTGACCTCGCGCTAAGTAGGTAACGTCATAGCCGCAGCCACAACAGCAGGTAGCTTTTTTTCTAATCTTTTTTACAACTATGTTGCAGAATGCGCAAAAAAGTTGCATAATGTATTCTAATGCAAAAGCTTACGATTTCCTTTCCTTTTTGTGTTAATATTAGGGAACTCGCTAACACCGGTATTTTCTCTAGCTCCTAAACTACAGACGGACCGTGCACTTATTACGGGCATCAAGTCCATGGGGACCACATCGAGCTGTGTGTTTTAAGTCTGAATATGTCCAACAAGAAAAAGAGGCCATCTACCGCACTGCAGAGTATTATGCACACGTATCAGTGTAAGTAATGTTATCACTTACTTCTTTCCGTAATGCATCGCCGGTTCCAGGATTCGATATAGCCACATAATGCAGAACCTGGGTAATACAACTATATAGCGACACTATACAATATTTCAAATATATGCATGTGCGTTTTGCGCAGGCATTTATGCTTCTACGCGCAACATGTCCAATAATCCTTCCCCTAAGCGTCGTCTTACGCCCACGATCACATTATGAATGCACTGCTGTTAAAGACATTATTATACCAGTGTTACGAGCGACAACTGCTGGATTGAATAATTATCAACAGATTTTCTTTTTTTATGTGTTTGGCGCTATGATACCGAAACAATGCAGCTGTTAATTGTTACCTTCACGATATAAAAGAAAGTTGCTGCTTCTAACAAAAGGCGAAAGATCAATTGCGATAGCAAATTATTGAAGAGCTATACGAAGACTAGTATTTTTGTCAGCCGTATAAGCTTAGCAACATTCGCTTACTAAGTAAATAACACGAGTTTTATGAGGCTCACACAGATAAACAAAGCCAGCTATGTGGCGAGAACACAGCGCGCACAAAGCCATCAGCCCTTGGTACATGGTGTCTGTTAATGCAGATCGCTTTGAAGGTAGTGTCCGAGTGGTCACGTTTACCCGCGCCATACGCAACCGCTGCCGGAGTTCAACACCACCCCCCTTTTTTTTCGCTGACTTGCGTGCGATGAAAAGCGGCGCGCTTTCTGCCCTCTTTCTTCTCTGTCACGCGCGCGAGATCGAACCCCTATCATCCGCACAACATTGCACGCTGCCATTCGCTCGTACATCACACGACGCACCGCCACGATGTTATCCCACGTGTACTTTACACGGAACACCACGGCGACGGCGACGGCAGAAATGCGTCTCGAGCGTCCATATATTTGATATTGCTACAAACGAACGTTTTGCATCTATCTTCCAGTTTGAGCCTGTGTTTTTTTCATGCTGTAAACACTGGGGCTCGATGGCTGTCACCAAAAGTCCAGGTAGGACACTGCAAGTTAACGTAATCACACTGGGCGAGATGTGGATTTATTTCTATGCTCTGTGGACTCCTGGTACCGTCCAAAACCAGTTGTTCCCTTTAGGAGGCATATCTGGCACACCACAATAATCGTCACCTGTGTTGCTTGCATTTCCTTTCTTGAAAACGCAGCGCTCCATACTTTCCTATGGAGGATGCTGTGATCCTGATAACGCGCATGCCGTTCGTGACTTGGAAGTACCGGGCTCGCAGCGTTAAAGAAAGCAAATGCAGGCAAGACAGATGGCGATCATTTTTGTGTGGCACCCGAAAGGGTGCAACCGTTTTAACAGTGTAGGTGTCGGAAAATGCTGCTTAATGGTGGAATTTATTGCCGCTTACTAAAACCTGCGTTGGCGGGTTTTCACCACTGGTTTCAGTGCGTAAGGAACCGAAGCCGCTGAATAGTAAGCAATTATTTCGCTTTTACCGAGCCACACCAATTTGCTGCAATGAATAAAGCTAAACCTAAAGGTCACAATTGCCTCATCTCTTTCGCAGCATGGAATAAAGCTACGTGAGCTACGACATTTGAGCCTGAGTACACATATGTGACTGTCAACATCACCTTCGTTTCTCGCATTGATGCGTTGAGTGTGCGAATAGCAATGTCACTGAACTAAAATACTGTAACGCAAATAACACCTAGCCAAATACCTTTTCTATTGTTATGCATGCGGCGAGTACGTAGGGCAAAGACGCAGTGCCAGTTCATATTTAGAGTATATTCACCGCACCTATATATAAGTACGTGTCACACCCTTGGCGTGTTCAGAGTTTGGAGGTGTTTACATGATAAATGACTACAGCTAGTCCCAATATTGTGCAGTCGAAGTTGCCAAGTCGTGATTGAAAAGAGGAACTCTACGATTGCTTGAACGCGTTCACAAGAACGTCATCGAGTCCACCGCTGATCAACATTCACCGTCATCATCAGCGGCCTGGTTATGCCCACTGCAGGGCAAAGGCCTCTCAAATACTTCTCCAACTACCCCGGTCACGTACTAATTGTGGCCATGTTGTCCCTGCAAACTTCTTAAGCTCATCCGCCCACCTAACTTTCTGCCGCTCTCTGCTATGATTTCCTTCTCTTGGAATCAATTCTGTAACTCTTAATGACCATCGATTATCTTCCCTCCTCATTACGTGTCCTGCCCATGCCCATTTCTTTTTCTTGATTTCAACTAAGATATCATTAACTCGCGTTTGTTCCCTGACCCAATCTGCTCTTTTCTTAACCCTTAACGTTACGCCTATCATTCTTCTTTCCACAACTCGTTGCGTCGTCTTCAATTTAAGTAGAACCCTTTTCGTAAACCTCCAGGTTTCTGCTCCGTATATGAGTACTGGTAAGACACCGCTGTTATAAACTTTTCTCTTGAGGGATAATGGCAACCTGCTGTTCATGATCTGAGAATGCCTGCCAAACACACCCCAGCCCATCCTTATTCTTATTATTTCAGTCTCATGATCCGGATCCGCAGTCACTACCTGTCCTAAGTAGATGTATTCCCTTACAACTTCCAGTGCCTCACTACCTATCGTAAACTGCTGTTCTCTTCCAAGACTGTTAAACATTACTTTAGTTTTCTGGAGATAAATTTTTTAGATCCACCCTTCGGCTATGCCTCTCCAAGTCAGTCAGCATGCATGGCAGTTGGTCGCCTGAGTTACTAAGCAAGGCAATATCATCAGAAAATTGCAAGTTATTGAGGTATTCTCCATTAACTCGTATCCCCAATTCTCCCTAGTCCAGGTGTCTGAATACCTCCTGTAAAAACGCTGTGAATAGCATTGGAGAGATCATATCTCCCTCCCTGACGCCTTTCTTTATTGGTATTTTTTTGCTTTCTTTATGGAGGACTAAGGTGGCTGTGGAGCGATTATAGATATGTTTCAGTATTTTTACATACCGCTCGTCTACACCCTGATTCCGCAGTTCCTCCATGACTGCTGAGGTTTCGACTGAATCAAACGCTTTCTCGTAGTCAATGAAAGCTATATATAAAGGTTGGTTATAATCCGCACATTTTTCTATCACCTTATTGATAATGTGCATATGGGTTATTGTTGAGTAGCCTTTACGGAATCCTGCCTGGTCCTTTGGTTGACGGAAATCTAAGTTGTTCCTGATTCTATTTGCAATTACGTTAGTAAATACTTTCTAGGCAACGGACAGTAAGCTGATCAGTCTATAATTTTTCAAGTCTTTGGAGTCCCCTTTCTTATGGATTAGGATTGTGTTAGCGTTTTACCAAGATTCCGGTATCCGCGAAGTCATGAGGCATTGCGTATACAGGGTGGCCAGTTTCTCTAGAGCAATCTGCCCACCATCCTTCAACAAATCTGCTGTTACCTGATCCTCCCCAGCTGCCTGCTTCCTTTGCATAGCTCCCAAGGCTTTCTTTACTTCTTCCGGCGTTAAGTGTGTGATTTCGAATTCCTCCACACTACTCTCTCGTCCATTATCATCGTGGGTGCCACTGGTACTGTATATATCTCTATAGAACTCCTCAGCCAGTTGAACTATCTCATCCATATTAGTAATGATATTGCCGACTTTGTCTCTTAACGCATACATCTCATTCTTGCCAATTCCTAGTTTCTTCTTCACTGCTTTTAGGCTTCCTCCGTTCCTGAGATCATGTTGAATTCTATCCATATTATACTTCCTTATGTCAGCTGTCTTACGCTTGTTGATTAACTTCGAAAGTTCTGCCAGTTCTATTCTAGCTGTAGGGTTAGAGGCTTTCATACAGTGGCGTTTCTTGATCAGATCTTTCATCTAATGCGATAGCTTACTGTTATCCTGTCTGAAGGAGTTACTACCGACTTCTATTGCACACTCCTTAATGATGCGCACAAGATTGTCGTTCATTGCTTCAACACTAAGGTCCTCTTCCTGAGTTAAAGCCGAATAACTGTTCTGTAGCTTGATCTGGAATTCCTCTATTTTGCCTCTTACCGCTAACTCATTGATCGGCTTCTTATGTACCAGTTTCTTGCGCTCCCTCCTTAGGTCTAGGCTAATTTAAATTCTTACCATCCTATGGTTACTGTAGCGCACTTTCCTGAGCACGTCCACGTCTTGTATGATGCCAGGGTTAGCGCAGAGTATGAAGTAAATTTCATTTCTAGTCTCGGCATTTGGGCTCCTCCACGTCCACTTTCGGCTATCCCGCTTGCGGAAGAACGTATTAATTATCCGCATATTATTCTGTTCCGCCATCTCTACTAATAACTCTCCGCTGCTATTCCTATTGCCTATGCCATATTCCCCCACTGCCTTGTCTCCAGCCTGCTTCTTGCCTACTTTGGCACTGAAGTCGCCCAACAGTATAGTGTATTTTGCTTTGACTTTACCCATCGCCGATTCCACGTCTTGTCTTCATAGCCCTATTATATCCCATTTACTGCGCCCTAATTCTTCCAATTGCACTGTTACACTCGCCTCCCTAGATAAGGTTATAGCGTTAAACGTTGCCAGGTTCATATTCCACTGGCGGCCTGTCCGGAGCCAGGGATTCCTAGCACCCTCTGCTGCGTCGCAGGTCTGACCGCCGCCGTGGTCAGTTGCTTCGCAGCTGCTGGGGACTGAGGGACGGGGTTTGATTGTTGTGTTCATATAGGAGGGTGCGGCCATGTACTGCACCAGGGTGGCCAATCTTGCTCTGGTGAGGGAGTGCGTTACCGGTTCTGGTCACCGGAATCAGGCCACACTCCAGGTCTGTTTATGCAATTTTATCAACACGTGGATTTTTTTTCAACCGGTGGAAAATTGCGCGGCACCGGGATTCGAACCTCGGACCTCCTGCACGCGAGGCGGGTGTTCTACCTGTACGCCACCGCTGCAGCATCAACATTATTGAAGTGATAACGAATTTCGAACAATTTCTCTGCTTAGGTTTGCCTTAATGTATAAATCAGTAAAGATAAAGGCTTATCAAGCAGCAATCCAAAAGCCTCAGGCTTCGCCATGCGCCATCTGTGAAATTGTTAATCCTCTCTGCCAAAGGTTAGGCCTATTGCACCGACTGTCCACGAGAGATCGGCACTATTGAATTCAGAAATAAGTATAATGAGAAAAACGTGAGTTGAGAGTTCTGCTTTGTCATCATCGATGCTACATAAACAGCTTTTCTCGTGTCCATACGGTTTCGACGCAAATAGGGGTGCGCGCTGATGTGACGTGCTGTTAGGGTGTAAGTACAGGTGCTGTCTTCGAAGGCTGCCAACAGCACTCCCTAACGCTTCTCTGGCTAAGTTCTGCGACTACGCAGGTATGTCGACTGGTATGCACCGACAAACATAATGCTGGATTTCTCAGGCGCATTGTGTTTGCCTTTTGCCATGAGCGCAGAAGTTGTGGGCGAATCGAAAGAGCTGGGCTTCAGTACTAAATTTGTTATGGCCGCTCTCTACTGGCATCGGTCATTCTGCGAGAAATACTACAATAAATAAACACTCATGCACGTTCTATTCCTCTAAGTCGAATTAATCAGAATAAAAAATTACCACCCGAGCACTCCGTACAAATGGTTAAACACAGAAGGTGAAATGTGCGGCCCTGGTGTTTATCACCATGTTAATCCCGACGGTTCGTTAAATGACCACTTGGCATGCTGCTGTATCCTCGATATGCAAATCAGCTAGTCATATGCAGACTCGCTGTAATACATAGTGACTGTCGATGCCTTCAAAGAATGAGAAACAGTTATCAAATTCGTCAGCAACAGCCCATACAGCGTCCCGCAATTTCGTATTCCATTTGATGTTTTAATGTTAATAGCACTATCAAGCCGATTTTCTTTCCGTCTATCTATCTAAATACCAATCTGCATATCTATACCACAAAAATATGTGAGCCGTTCTGAAAGATAGTGCAGTGTAAACGGGTCAACCAACGCCGAAGATAGTCCAGTAAAAAAAGGTGGAGGACGCTTAAGCTTCGCGTTTAGGAGGGGAGCGCGATGGAATACAAAGACCCCTGACTGCTTTTCAAGCTTCCCGGCTACTGCAGCGTATGTAACCATAATGTTTGCCAGGGAACGCTGGCGGCGGATGCTATTGGCGAAGGCGGGCTGTCTGGTTGAAAGCAGCTGGCCCCTTGGGTGCGCCTCGAGGTGACGTAGGCGAGCGCCATCTGGAGGTGGTGCGATGAACTGGGCGCGCCAATCCGTGGCCTCCAAGATATCCGCGCACCGGCGCGCACAGATGGCGCAGGCGGTGGCCGGTCTATAGATGCTAGAAGCGGTGGAAAACAGGTCTGTATGAGTTTTCGTGTAACATAATTATGTTTTCTTGCATATTCAAGTTATATTCCGACGATATCATGTACGTAGGTTGTGTTTAGGTTGTACTTTTAGATTTTCTGCGTATTTTAGCTTGAGAAGTTCAATTATTTCCGTACCTTCCTTTTGCCACATTGAAGGCCTGGGTATGCGTGGTTGTCAAATTTCTTTTTTTTGTTGCTGAAACTGTGCCCGACGCAGGATGCCGACGCCGGATTTTCTGCGACACGGAGCCCTTGACGGTATCGCGCTAAAATGTGAACCGTTCACGTGTGTATATGAGATGGTGCAATGTACGATGTATGACAAGCACCACTCTTCAATAAACTTTTCGTTGCCAACTAGGGTACGTGTAATTCGGTATGAGACCCTGGTACCACTTGTTGTGTTCGACTGGCATAGAACCTTCAACAGTGAATCCTAAACGCTAACTTGGACTAATGTGCATATGCCACTGGGTATGCGCGGAACTTACGGCAGCGCTGGCAGAAAGCCGAGCGTGTCCACAGGGAATCGCGAGAGACGCGAGATGAGAGATGCGCGTAGAATGTTTCTTCTGAGCCCGCAGAGCTTACCGTCTTTCTGTGGCATAAGTATACGTGCCACCACAATCAAGTACAGTGAAAACGGGTTCAGGGCTGGGGGAGGTATTAATGCGAACCTACATCCATCCGAATGAGCTGCAAAATTTGTAAAAAATTGTTCAGCAAGTGGTCGAGAGTGCTATATGATCTAGATACGCTGTTTGCCAGTGACCCGAGAAAACTGAATGTCAGGAAACGCTTATATTTAGCGAGAACAAGGGACATCGTATTGGTCTTGTGTAGGGAAAATGAAGTGATTGAATTTAGTACGACCTGTGCGCTTAATTGTGTACGCGACCGCTTCATAGCATGCATTATTGAAGGTCACGAGCGGCGCGATATATCGCCACGCAGTGTAAAACAACATTGTTATGTAAGGGCATCTATTAATGAAAATGACATTGTCTGCCTATTTCAGCCGCTCTGAGCCTATTATTCCGACGCCGGTTACTTGAACATCGACCGGTGTAACTTCTGTGTATCGCGGCGTTTTCGGCAGGCCACGGGCGTCCAGGACACCATCGCGACCAGGCAGGGGCGACACAATTTCTAGAGCGAAGCTTGCACTGTTTATTTCATGGTAATGAAGTAGGAAAGAAAAGAATAGGCTGCAAAAATATATTTGCTGGGCCACCTAATTCGTCACGCTAAAACTGTAGGCGGGCGCTTCCTGACGCAAACGTCACGTGGTATGTATTAGGTATAACTGGTGATTCTTTGCAGGGGGGGCTTTCTCTTCAGCGATGTTGGAAGTGTTTGCTTCCCCTGGCGATAACCGGTAGGGCCCGTTCTCTCTACCGCTCATTCAGCTCTCCGGGTTGATTCAAACGTCTGTTACTACATTACATGGAATGCGGGCTCGTAAACACTGCGGGGTGCCAGCCAAACCGGGAGCCACCTGACCCTCCCATAGGAATTTGCTATCTACCTTGCGCTTTCCGATACGGTACGGCAGGGTTTTTAAATAATCCTATTTGCATTAAGTGGTATACGTGAATCTATCTATCTATCTATCTATCTATCTATCTATCTATCTATCTATCTATCTATCTATCTATCTATCTATCTATCTATCTATCTATCTATCTATCTATCTATCTATCTATCTATCTATCTATCTATCTAACCTCTTACAGCATGTGATTCGTTAGTGTTCTCTAAGGGCTTCGGCCACTAGGTTTTAGGGCATGTGCGCGGTGTCATTTTATCGCGGCCATTCCATCTTCGTGTTCTGACTCTCACTGGCCCATCGTTGTTACGCGTTTTATGTAGGCCCAGTGATTCAGATTGCCTAATTGCTTAGGCCGCGGTCATTGCATCGTCGTAAACATAGCTTTGCCATCCGCCTCTCGTGATGACGTCGTCGTCAGGCCACTGTCGTTACACGGGCTTTCATATACAGTCGTAGTCACACCCCTGTGATCACATTGTTCTGATACTGTTTGACGCCGTCGTCGTCGTTGTCTTATCGTCATAGAGTTGTCGTTATGCATTCGTTGCCACACCATCATTGTTTTCCTATCCTGTTCATGTATCGTTGTCGATCCGTCTCCGTTGTCTCACTGTCTTCAGCCGTCGTGGTCACTCCATCCTTGTCGCAAAGTCGCCTTCACAGCATTGTCGCATTGCGATCGTTGTCATGCTGCTATTTTAGATCGACATAACTTCAGTAACGTCATTCTTCGTCATACCAGATTTGGCAATCCACCGATGTCATTCCTGTTTCGAAATTATGAAGTAATGAGGTTGCCGTCACTCAATCGTGATTATGTTGCCACTGGTACGCGGTCGTCGTCGTTGTATCATAGTCAAACAGCCGCTGTCATGCGTCCGTTGTGATGCCATGGTCGTCATGGAGTCGTGGTCGTTCCATCGTCATCATTCCAGCTTGTTCTTGCATTTGAGGTCATACCGCCAATGTCATACCAATGTGCTAATGTTTTTACGCTGTGGCCTTTATACCATCTTAATCATTTAGGAAAGGTTGTTTCATTGTCCTTGTACCACCTTTGTCGTCTCATTGCCACTATTTCCTCACCGTTATATCGTCGTCACTCCGTCAGTGTCATTCAGTCGCGATCATGCTGATAGTCGACTTTGGGAAGCAACTGCCGCAGCAAAGGGGAATGATAACGAAGTTCGCCGCAGAGCCGAAGACACGGATGTCTCAAAAAACCAGTACAGATGTTAAAGAAAACGTCACTTCCGAAATACGTGTAAGTACACTACGCGAATGTTAATGGTATAACCATCGACAGTCATCGCGAGATGAGTTCTGCCTCAATTATTTGGTACATGGATATTCCTCGCGGCCCAGAATTCTACACATGAAACCAGGCTCCAATGATTAAAAGAAGGTACGAAAACATTGCAGATACCATCAACATCGATTGTCAATGTAAGCGTACCGCCAAACGCTGGTAGAATGTATTCATCTTGAAAAGAAAACTCGAGGAGGCCTAAGCACTTCTTATGAGTTGCAGATGCACAAAAAGTAATGTCCAATTGAACGCCGCTGTGCGGTCCTTGAAGTTGTTATAGAGATTTAGAATTGGGGGTACAAGACTCTGGGTCTCCAAGCTGCGTTGGGCTGGCTGCTCTTGGGTTTAGAGGAGTAGCAGAGTTTGAGAATTGTCTCAAACGGAGCCAGCGTTTGGTCGACGACTCGGGACGCCGCAGTGGGGAAACTAAAAAGATTCCATATTGCAGAAGATGAAACGTTTTTCTTGCAAGTGAAAACAAACAAACTGTTTTTGCAAGAGGGACAAACAATAAAAAGTAATAAGCCCAATCCCTATGTTAGCAGCATGAATATAGTAGGCTGTTTTTAGAGCCTAGACGGCCTGGAGTACAACGCTTCTTTTCGGGTGCTGGGTGTTCGGTCAACGCAAACGCAAGAACCCAAGAGTGACTTCGGTTCTGCGTATGCGCATGCGCGCTTGTGGCCTGCAGCATTCTTGGTTCTTCAAGCCGCTTGGGACCCCAATCGTAAAACTCTCTATTAACTCCTCGCGGACTAGCGAGCGTGTTGAGACGCTTCTGCGCGTTTTCATTTAGCCTTACCGAACTGCATTTCAGTTTCAGTTTGAGTTTATTGATGCGATTGAAATGTTTTTGAAGAACGCAGGCGAAGGCTTAAGCCGATAAAAAACGCTCGGATAACCCCGGCTTTCGAAAGTGAGAGCGAATGAGAAGTGGGTCGTCGTGATTCTTTCGCCTTTCACGCAAGACCTGGCTCAGTACGATGCGCCAGGTGTTGCAGGTGTGCCCTTTCACCCGCTCTACTCCATCGAGGCACATCCGTGCCGTGGCGTGGTGCACTTTTCCTGCTACCGACAGAAAACGCTGGCTTTTTTTGCTGAATGAGCCATTTTACGCTTTCGCATCATTAAGGAATAATATGCTTGCAGACGTACATTTGCCAAAGATGATATTTACGCTGCATTTGATGTTTCATTGCGTAGTTTATTGATAACCCAGCCTACAAATATCACCTATTTATTAGCAGTATTGGTGGCTATACATCTAAGCCAATACATTATGTGCTGTCTCTAGCAGCGTGTTAGCAGGCGTGGAAGGTGTCTGGCAGTATGCTCTCCCGCAGCCGCCACAACGTGACAGGGCTGTTCCTATTGAACGCTCCACCACAGCATGGAAACATTAAGACGTTCAAAACACAATCGCTCAAGACGTGGGTCTATAGTAGTCGTACGATATTCATGCATTCTTTGTATACAGCCATATTGAGGCCGCCATTGTCATTCAATACTCGCCATCAGATTTGTTATCTGGCTCTGGACATACTGTCGTCGTCACGTCTTTTACTCCGACCCACTGATTCAAGACGTCTAATAACTTAGACCACCAGGTATGTGCTTGGTGTCGTGAAGCCGTCATAGTCATTTCATTCTGGAAATTTCATCTTTTTGTTATCTGACTCCCTCCATACGGTCGTCATCTATCCATCGGCGTCACACAGTTGTTATGTCGTCGTCTTCCCGAGATTGTTTTATCATCGTCATCACACCAGTAACATCATCATCCACCTTCGTCGTTCCATCGACGTCAATCTTTCTTCTTCATTGTGTTGTAAACACACTGTCGTCATTCACTGATGATTATGCAGCCATCGGCATTTTGCCGTCGTCACACAGAAGCTATCATGCATCGGCTGTCATACCAGCGTCGTCATGCTGTCTCGGTCATACCATCGCAGTCATTCTCGCTGGTTCATCCGCCAGGCGTCATACCGCCCTCATCACGCCATCGTCGTCGTACAGTCGTCAAATTATAATTGACCACATTTCGTAACTGAAAAGTTGTCACCATTGCACTATCGTCGAAATTTTATACATTTCACCGTCTTCATGCAGTATTCCTTATACGCTTTTCTTGTTCACTCGATATCCTTTCTTCTACATAATTCCATCGTCACTACGTAGGCGTCATAGAGTCGTCGTATTGTCTCCATGCTCTGGTCACTTTGTTTACCGAGCGCAATACCAAAGTCCGACAATATCGAATTATAAGGCATACAGTCTAAGCAACGAACGTCCCTGAATCGACAAATGTTTACGTGCTTTAAAGAAACGGTCATTTAAGGAATACTATTTGGGCCTGCATTGCGCTATTGCTATTCAAATTACCGTCGACAGTCATCATGGCATGAGTTCTGTCATGTTTTTTTTTTCGTTTGAGCTAAATGTATTCGTTACATAACTTCAATGATTACGCCTTAGGCTATGAACTGAAGAGTGTATGATTAATCCATATCGGCTAAATACTAGCGGCGGCTTCACCAATTGTATGTTAATCGCTTTCACTGACAGATAAGTGCTACCAAGAGAAGTGGAGTGCGGTGAATTTCTAACCGATATTGAACCCCAGAAAAACCATAATATACAGGGTGTCCCCCGTAACTTGAGCCAAACATTAAGCATATGCAAATGTCACGTAGCTGAACAGAACTAAGGTAATGTTCTTTGCCTTTGCTTGGAGATCGTCAGATTATTATTTTTTCATTCCGCATATAATTGTATAAATAGTATTAAATATTTATTCAAATTTCCAAATATTATAATAAGATGAAAATTGTAATCAGAAAGTTGTAGAGCAACAAGAAAAACTCCCGATACAGCTTTCTCTTGCTCAGTACCTGCTACATGAAAGTGTATTTTCTACGCGAAAGTGCTAAGTGTCCCAAGCTGCCATTCGCATGGCGATATTCAGTGTATTTGCGGTGGGGTATCACGTGCAAAAAACACTTTTATGTAGCACACATTAGGCAACAGAGAGCTTTACCAGAAGTTTTTCATGCTGCTCTACAATTTTCTCGTTGACATTTCTTATCCAAATTCAGTACCTGAGGAGCTGAAAAAATAGTAAAATTAATTATCTAATTATGCGCAATGAAACAAAAATAATATGTGTATATCTTAGCGACGGTAAACGGCACTACCTTGGTTCTTTCCAGCTACTTGGAATTTGCCTATTTTAATATTTGGCTAAAGTTACGTGGGGCACGCTGTATAGGAAAAATTATGTAATAAAAATATTACGAGTATGCAGTATTTTTAGATGCGAGTATTGTCAATTTAACGGCTGTTCTCAGGTTCTAAGGCTACATCCGGGCCACATGCACGCTGAAGCCCCAGAGTAAGATTTTTGTTCCTAAATATTTACCATTTTAACGTTAAGAATCATTCTGCCGTCTACTTTGCAGAATGTGGTGGTTAGTTCTCAGAGCATACTAATATAACCACTCATTTGACTAGTTCTTTTTACTTGATGCAGTGCTTATTCGTATCTTTGTACATTTATTATACAAAGCGGGATCTTTTCTTTCCAGAAACGGAAAATGGCAGCTTCAATTCTTGTACGTACGCATACTCTTGCTTTGTGATGTTCTTGTGATAGAGTTTTTGCAGCATCCGCTCTCTTTTATTGCAATCCTAACTGTTACATGGAAAATAACTATTCATGGGTTTACGTGAACTGACATACGTGTCAATTTGCCTTACAGCCTTGAGAAAATTTCTTATATGTTTTGTGCGAACAGTAAAGCCATTTTCTCCCCCACTAATTTCCCAATCTATTTTTTTGAGTTTGACCGTTTTGTGAGTGATCTTCCTGTGCTTTTTGTGCAGAATTGCGTTTTCTCAGTGAAGCCACGTGACAAGTACGACACCAACTTGCATTGTACATATGGTCATAGGCAAAATTTCGATTCAATTGCTATATCGAAGTACTACATTGCATCCATTATAGTTAGGCAGCGAAAGTGGTTTTGAGAAAAATGGTAATTTTTCTATTTCTTGTGGGGGTACGCCACTTTGTCTACGAAACGTTATGCAGAACTCTCGTGGAACCTGTGCGAGTGAGAATCTTGCTTTGCGCCTTTGGCTGTGCTTAGCAAGATACAAAATACTTCGTATGTTCACCTCCGTATTTGTTTATTTTGTCTATCTTCATACTCTCCGGAGTCGATGATATTACAGAGAGGTGTGTTGTAACAATAAAGTGTTAATCAAAGCTTTGAAGGCGCCAGGGACTTCGATTGCATTGATGGAGGCTTGACAGTGGTTCCAATCACTGCTGGTTGGCTGGAAAAAAGAGGCATGGCATTATTGTGGAATAACGCAATTTTAACCTTGAGTTTATGGTCGATCCGTGAGGACACCTAATGTGGGGGGAAGAAAAGGTTGTGAAGTGTTCGGTTAGTGTAAAACATTTTGTGATAAAGCTTTAAGTGGAAGCACTTGCGGCGTCACCTAAGTGTCGGTAGGCACAAATTAGCTTTCATTGAAGAATCGCTGGCGTAGCGAGAATAACAAGAGATCACATATCGGGCGGCGCAGTTCTGAGTGTATACAAAGGCGCTGAATAATGCTAAGCAAGAATGATCCCAAGTAGAGCAAGTATATTCTAGTTTTGATCTAACTAGAATTGCGTACAATTTTATCTTTAAAGTGGAGGGAACGGATGGAAAATTTCGGCGTAGAAATCCAAGCATGCGATTGGCCTTGGTACTTACATGATTAACTTGTACATTCAATGAGAGATTGTGAGTTACATGTATACCAAGATAGCGGTAACGAGTAACGGGGGCTAACGCGGAGTTAAGAATATAAGCCTTATTTTGGAGTATTACTCTCGTGACAATAAATTTTGAATTTTTTAGCTTCATAGGCCATTTGCCGCACCAGGTACTAATGGCGTCATCGTCGGATTGGAATATAGAAAGGTCCCCTGGGTTAATAATTACACGATAATGCACGCATTGATTAGCAAAGAGTTTAATGATAGAACTAATACCAGTAGGTACATCAATAATATTGTTGCGAGGCGGAGACAAGCCCAAATGTTGTTCATGCACGACGAATGCTGAAGGCACCAGCCGACACTAGAACATGGCGACGGAAGCGCCCCGCAACAACTACACTTTTTTGCCATCGTCTCTTGTCTACATCTCCTATTCTGCATCGCGACACTGCGCCTCCAGGTTTGGAGCGCCAACCCGGCGCAAGCGAATATGACCCACCAAAGGGGCGCACGTTGGGATTTAAATGGAAGACATGAACAACATCGGTTGTTGGTTGTACGAATGACGGGCCTAGCACTTCAGGAGCAATCTCGTAGGCTACATCCCAAAGCTGTCCCAGGATTCGATAGAGGCCAGAATATCGCAACAGAAGTTTTTCGGACAGGCACACACGACAAGGTAGTGACCACTCGAACACGAGGAAGCCTGGTAAATACAGTACGTCCGTAGGGTGCGTATCGTACTGGAACGCCTAGCAAGCGTGGAGTTTAGTGAGGCGAGTCCGGGCAATCTGACGGGCCTGTGCTGCCATACAAATCGCATCGTGTGCATAAGCGGCGTGCGACTGTGCGACTTGTGGAAGTAAAGTGTCCAAGGTCAAAACGGGCTCACGGCCAAACAGTAGATAAAACGGTGAGTATTTTGCAGTGTCATGTTGGTACGACTTGTACGCGAAGGTGACATACGGCCGAGCGACGTCCCAGTCCCAGTGGTTTGGAGAAACGTACATAGCTAGCATGTCGGTAAGCTTTATATTCAGTCGCTCAGTGAGGCTATTCGTCGATGAATGGCAAGAAGTGGCAATGGGATGCTTGCTAGAGCATAGACGGAGGATATCATCGATTACCTTTGACAAGAAGTGGCATCCGCGATCGGTGAGGTGCTGCCTTGGAGCATCATGGGGCAGGATGATGTTGTGTAGGAGGAAATCCGTGACGTCAGTGGCACAATTTGTACGTAGAGCTCCTGTAATGGCGAAGCGCGCGGTGTAATGGGTTGTAACCACAACCCACTTGTTGCCCTTAGTTGAGAAAAGGAAATTGCCTAGTACGTCGAGTCCCAAGCGAAAGAAAGGCTCAGTAGGAATATCGATGGGTCGTAAAAGCCTAGCTGGAGCCATGGGCGTGGGCTTCCGGCATTGGCACAGGTCGCAAGCAGTCAAATACCGGTGCACAGGGCGCCAGAGGTCCGGCCGGAAGAAACGGCGCCGAAATTGGTAAAAGGTGCGAGTAACACCAAGATACCCAACGGTGGGGGCGCCATAAAGCTGCTGAAGCACGATGCGCTGAAAGCGCCCCTTTACGGCCAGCAGTAGGTCAGCACTATCAGCGCAAAAGTTGCGCGTGTACAGGACTCCATCGGAAATGCAGAAGAGACGACGGAAATGATCAGGAGCTGGCGAGGTTAACCGATGTGTGATGGTTCGCAGAAAGGGATCACGGTGCTACTCATCGCCAATTTTGAGAAAGCCTGAGATGGACTTAACGCTGGTGTCGGATTCAACGTCTGCAGCTTCCGGTAGGTCCACATCGGTGATGGGACAAGCAGTCAGCGTCCTCATGTAAACGGCCGGATTTGTATACTGCAGAGAACGTCTACTCTTGCAAACAAAATGTCCAACGTCGAAGACTCCCTGTAGGATCCTTCAATGAGCCAGCAGAGTGCGTGGTGGTCGATAATTACACAATTATGAAGAAATATCGACCAAATGGGTGTGGGTGAAACTTCGCTTTAACCCAAACCAGTGCTACGCCCTCTCATTCCATGATATAATAGTTGCACTCAACCGTGGAGAGAAGACTGCTTGTGCAAGCGATAACGTACTCTTGATCACGCTTAATCTGGGCAAGAACAACGGCAGTGCCGGGACCACTGGCATCTGTACGGATTTCAGTGGGTACCGAAGAGTCAAAATGTGCTAAAATTGAGAAGCTCATCAAGGCTTTGGCCTACCGTGGCCTCCACGCAAAAGTGACGTCGTTCTTGAAAAGCTCGGTGAGAGGGCGAGCAAAGTCATCAAAATTTTGCACAAAGCGACGAAAGTAAGAGCATGAGCTGATGAAGCTGCAAACGTCCTTAAGGGAGAATGGCAAAGTATTTCATGGCTCGGACTATGGCCGGGTGAGGTTGAATTCTATTGGCGTTTACAAGGTGTCCTAGAGAGCTAATTGCAGGACGACCGAAGGGACACTTCGATGAGTTGAGGTAAAGTTTCGCAGCGGGAAACCCAGCACGCACAGCCGCGAGACGCTTTATGTGGGTTTAAAATGTTGAATCAAAAACGATGACGTCATCGAGATAACACAGAAAGATGGTCCACTTTAAGCCTCGGAGAAAGGTGACCATCATTCTTTTGAACGTTACTGGGGCACTACAAAGCCCGAAGGGCTTGACTCTGAACTGAAAAAGTCCATAAGGCCTAACAAAAGTGTGCTTTCGTGATCCTCCACATCACCAGCGATCTGCCAATAGCCCGAGCGGAAATCAATCTATGAAGCATATTTTGCCCAATGTAGACAGTCAACTGCATCATCGATACAATGCAAGGGATACACGTCCTTTTTAGTGATTTGGTTCAGATGGCGATAATCAACACAAAATTTCCAGGTGTATTTTTTCTAGACCAGCATGACTGGTGAGTCCCACGATCTATTGGAAGGTTCGATGATGTTCTGGCATGTGCGCGAATTCCCTTTGCATGATACTGTGCTCTGCAGCACACATGGGATAGGGGCGCCGATGGACGGGACTTGCACCGTCGGTGTGAATTCGACGAGTGACTATGGCTGTCTGGCCGAGTGGGCGGTCATCGAAATAAAGAATATCAATCAATCAAGAAAGTTTTTTTTGCGCTATGTACAGCGAAAAAATGCTGGTTGGAGAAGAAAGCTGCACTATTGCAGCTTGACAAAGCTCCAGCCACCCGTACACAGCAGTGGTAGCATGCACAGAATACAAAAGAGAGAAACAAATTCTTGTACAAGGTAGAGAAGTTGTAGCAAAATATAGTAAAAACCTAAATAAGAATACAATATATTCCAGTCTCAATAGTTCATTATAAGCATATCGAATAAAAATGCAGAAGGCTTGCGTTCGCCATTGTAATAATAAATGGGTAAAAGGAGAAATACAAGAACTGCCGAAACGCAAACGCCATGCACGAAAGGGATACCAGAATACATGACACAAGGCTCCGGTCACTCCGTTGCAATAAACAAACGTGCAGGCAAACAAACAAACACGAATCACAGGACATCAACAGCAGCAACAAAAACAATGTTTTTACAAGTTCGCACAAGTAAACGTTTGAAATATTATGCAGCAAGAAATTTGCTATTTATTATGCAGCAAGTCACATGAGTGCGCAAGTTGTAAAAAAAAAAGTTGACTTCGTGCTGATCAAGTCGATCACATGGAGAACTCAAAGATAGTTTTATGAGATAGGGTTAAAACGTCGATCAGTCATTGATCCATGTTTTTTAGTGTTGAGGTTAATGCTTGCTGAATTGGTTCTGTTTCGTGGTTTGTGTCCAAGAAAGGTATGTGCCATGGCGATCTGTGGCGGAAAGGATACACATTGTTAGGTTCTATAAGATTAGCGTGTTCTGCAAACGTAAAAAGCCTTCCCTGGACGGCACATTTCTAACTGCACAAAAGTCCGTATATGTATATATTTTCAGCCTTCATTATCGCGTGTTTTTGAAAGAGAGGTGCTGTGTGTTGTAGATAAGGCAAGTTTTCTATGGCCCGAATAGCTGTCTTCTGAAGTAATTTAATTCGGTTTAGGTTAGTTTCAGTGGTGCTAGCCCACACTAGTGCGCAGTAACAGAACTGGGAGAAAAAGAGCTCGTTATACAAAAGCTTTTTTATTGTTCATGGTAGCAAGTGTCGGTTGCGGTTTAAAATGCCAAGCGTTTTGCTGAGCTTTGTAGATAATTGCCGTACATGGTCATTACACGACCTGTGTTCGCAATAGGTAACGCCAAGGGTCTTACGGATTTTTCTATTGCGATACGGTAGGGTCCTAGAATGACGCGGTCTTGAAGTGCTATATTTTTATTTTGGGTTTGATACAACACGCATTTTTTTTTATTCGTTTATAGTGAGGCTGTTTTTCGGCACCACTCTTTTAACTGGTGGCAGAAATTCTCCGCACTAGGTGTTATTTTTTCAATGTCCTTACCACTAGCGATTACAATTGGGAAGTTGTATCGATCATGGCAATATCATTAATCGTGGTAACCAAAGAACATGTGCCTAAGGTCTTCTGTTTCAGCTGGAGAGAGGTCGGTGGCGATCATTTTATTGACGTTGCGGTAGGGTGACGAAGCCGAACGGGAAGACGCGACGATAGGGCTGACATAGGTTGAAACAGTGTGCGCGAGTGGGGATAACTCCTACTTGTGCACAGGTATCAAACAGAGCAACTGTCATGTTACCGCAAGAACATGTGCAACAGATCCAAAGTTGAGAACGGAAAACCAAGTATCATTATCGACAGTGGTGACAACAGTACTTGGGAGCACGACGTCATGCTGTAGAATGACGTCGACAAGCGGAGACACGATGTAGTCGCCACCAAGAACATGTGGTCGAGTGTTATAAGGTACCGTAGTAGCGGCTTGAGGTGGCAGCTGGGTGAATTCTGCAAAACAAAGGGACGCATGATGGTCATTAGAAACAAAGTAGCGGTCAGAAGGAAGGTCCAACTGCACGACGCCTTCAGCGCAGTTTATTCTGACAGAATGGATCGAAAGAACGTCCAGCCTCAAAATCAGATCATGCGAACAGCGCTCTAACACAATACATAAGATGGTATTTTGATAGCGTGCTCAGATGCCTGTGCATGGTACGGATGGCGTGATGACCGTCATGAGTGTTTTGCCAAAGGTGGCACTGATTACTGTCATCTGCGCACTGGTGTCGGCGAGGGACGTGACTGGGAGTCTATCCAACTCAGCGTCTAATATACTTCCAAGGGTAGGCAATGCGATCATGAAGGAACGCACGAACGTGGGGGAAGAAGTGCGATGGGCCTGCGGCGAACGAGACCGATGACTTGGGGGTGATGGTGAAAAGGTGCTTCGGAAGGTTGTAGATACGTTGTCGGTATTTGTAGATGAATGACGCAGAGGGAAACGGGGAGCACTTTGCTCTTAATGGTCGTACGGAGAGCTCCACCTAGGGTGCGATGACCAGCTTCTGCTGCAATGAAGAGCGATATGACTAACAAACGAGCAATTGAAACAAAACGGCCTATCGTCCGGTGTTTTCCGGTCGGCTGGGTTACGACGGCACGTTGGAACCGCTCAAAACAGGTTAGCAGTGGTTGGGTGGGGCCGGTCCTGGCTGACAGCGGCATTACAAATCGGGCAGAGAGACGGGAGGCCTAAACTCGCCATCTCTTGCCTTACAACAACCTCTGTAAGCGAGACAGATTCGACTAGAAATCGTTCCTTACTTTAAAACTAGAATTGATAAGTCTAGCGTTATATCGTTATGTGATCCAGATAAGGCCTTCAAATTCTCTGCTTTTTCTCAAAGCCGTGGACCAGTGCACAACAACAATAAAATGCAAAAAAGAAAGAAACAGAAATCAGTGGTTATCGCAGCGATTACTAAAAAGTATGAGGAAGAAAGATAACCTCTACAGAAAAGTTAAAAGGCATCCATTTATACTGCTATAGCTTTGCGCGCTCAGAAATATTGCAACAATCTTTCATGTTTGCTAAAATTGCTAAGAAAAAGAAATATTACGAAAACCAACTATATAATATCTGAAACAGTTCTAAGACCAATGGCAGCTCTTAAACTATTTTCTAAATCGATCACTACAGCTTTCACCTTTGCAGAAAGTAATATGTAATGGTATTACACATGACATCCTTGCCAGTGTTGCTGACGCTTTTAGTGACTACTTTTACGAAATATTGAGATAAAGACATAGTCCTTCACATCGTAACCTAAATCGTTCTAACCAGTCCTTTCTTTCCTTTTTCCCTTCACCCTTGTTGATGTATCGACAACAATAAAAATCTTAAAGAGACCAGCCCCGGTATAGATAAAATTTCATCACGGCACTTAAAACTTGTAGTCGATTTCATTTGTGAGTCAGTTTCTGTAACTATAATCCTTGCGTTCAAGAAAAAATTTTTCCTTTACTCTTAATGTAGTTAGTGTTCTTCCGATATTTAAAAAGGGCAATGGACTGTCAGTTTCTCAATACCGTCCCATCTGGATTCTCTCTTCTTTTAGTAAAGATATAAAAACATTATTTATGATTATTTCTAACAAATGGCTGCAAAAACCTAATTTACTGAAGCCACGCCACTTTGGTTTTCGAGCTCGAAGTTCCACTAACCTTGGCCTGCTTTCCCTAACTGGGTTTATATCAAAAGCTGTATTGATTCAGGATGCGTAGCTCGCTCAGATTTCTTTTATTTCACAAAGGCATTTTACAGCGGTTATCACCTCTTTTCGTCTAACGAACTCGGGGATTACGGTATTCATTTTAGGTCCAGCCCTCAAGTTCTGAAAAAGTTACCTGCTGTTCTTTATTACTGTATTAATTTAGCACTTTATCACTGTATTAATTTCCGGGTCTTTCTCCGCGCCTAAAACGATTAACGAAGGGGTGCCTCAAGGCTTCTTACTTGGTCCAATACTTCTTTTACTTTACATCAACGATCTTCCTGACAGCATAAAATGGTGCACTGAGCTTTATATGCCGTTGATACGAGTATTTCCTTTGCTGGTACATGTAATAGCACTGTGACCATCGATTTAAATACTGTTCTTTGTAGCGTTTGCAAGTGGTGCCACGAAAATTGTTTATTAATTATTGCAATTAAACTTTATATTTCTAGTTCTTAAATGACCTCAACGGAAGTTACCTTCATTACCAGTCATCCCAGCGGACACGCATTTCATTTGTGTGAATCATTTTCTGTCTTTCCTTGGCGTTTACCTGAACACTAATCGTTAGTTCGTTAACCATACTGTTCATATTAGAAAGATGGCAGCATTTGGCATTCATCCATTTCTTACAGCGCCATCAGATATTTCTCATCAGGCCGTTGTTTGTTTTTACTTCGCCCTTATTGATACTCCTATCAGCTATGGCATTGTATCACGGGAAATGCTTATCACAATACCATCTGTCATCTCATCAGCACTTACAAAATCACGCTTTCCGGATCATTATTCACTGTCTTCGCGATGGTAGCGCCTCTGCTCTTCTTCGTTGCAACAGCATCTTTACTAGTATTAAAATGTTTCGGTCTAACCTAATTTTGTTGTTGCATAAACAAATAACAAATCGACTTTCTATCAATTATATTGATCCCGAGCTTTCTATAAACGCCAACTGTAACAAATTTACTGATAACAATATTTTAACTACCTAAGGTTTCAACTAATTGCGGGAAATCATCGTCATCCTTCTCCGCGATCACATTATGGGAACATTTACTCATGTCTCTAGAATCCAAAGTTTCTTTGTACTCATTCAAAAATTCATTAAAAGACTATTTGTTAAATTTTTATGTTCTCCTTTGTCTAGTTGTACAAGACTTGCGCTCTTATACACATTATGTATTTCTCAATTCCTCCATTTCTATGTTCATGCGTTTGTGTTATGCTTACTGTTATACCTTACTTGATATATTTATTGCATTGTTTGAACTGCTGCAATTCCTTTTGTCATTTAAATGTAATATTCAACGACGGTCCCGTTGCAGTCTCGTACATTGGCGCTCCTCGGTATATCTTAGTAGGTGGTATTAACATACAATATAACAATAATATTAAACGTATTTGATAACACAAACGGCAGCGCGTTGCTCTTTGAGGCTCACGCGGCTTTATTAAGTAGAAATCATGCTGGAGCGAATATTCGGAACTAGAGGCCACTCAGCAAATCCTATGAAATGTGAAGCGATTTATCCAGAAACAACCGTAGGCAACGTATACTTTCCATGCGCACATGGGTTTAAAGGGAACGGCAGTGTCAACCGGTCAGCACTCGAGATAAGCAAGAGACGTTTAGAGTTTCGGCTGAAAAAAAGCAGGAAAGAAATTCATACGAAAGGATCGCTTAGTCATAGCAAGTGCTAAAGGTAGATTTTCAAGAAAACGAAAGAAGATTAAACAGCCGTATACAAAAATGCTAGATAGAAAACATGTATAGTATATCTGATTAAATCAAGCAGATTGGATGAGTATATTCTGATGCCCCATGTCAAAGGGAACGTCAGGATATCATCATTATCATCATTATTAACCCTGAGGCCCCATTCTGTAACGGTTCGCTTTGGAACAGGTCCGGACGGGCTGTTACATCTAGGTGACGTCCCTCAGAGAAAGAGTAGAACGTCGCACCGCGAGGGAGACCAATGAACGAGTGGCACTTTGCCGCAAGGTCCCGTCGCCATTGTTGTTGGTACTTTGGAGACGATACAGTAAGTGAAGGATGTTGCTACTTTTGTAAAAAAGTATTGGTTTGCATAAAATATTTGCACATATAATTTCCTGTAATTGCTGAGTTTCCGATGTGGGCAGCTAGTGTCTTAATTTTATCTGCGTTGTTTATCTATTTTTTGTCGCGAGGTAGTGCGCAATACGTTAAGCAATCAAAGGGGTTGTCTGCGTGTAGGCAGCTGCTCTTATATAAATTTGTTTAGCCATGGCTGATCGTTTTAGGGTGGACAACTGCGATGACAGTTCCGCCCACATATCCAGGATTATGGAGAACGGTCAAGAACGGTCAAGAAAGCGTTCTTGACCGCGGTTTTCTCCTGCAGCGTGGACAGAAATCTGACATTCATTTTTTTCGCTCAACCGTAATGATTCTAGCGACGGTGGTAATGATACGACTGATTGATAGTTCCGACAACCAAATAGCTTCTACATTCCCGTAAAACCCGTAAAGACGTAAAACAAAAAACTACAACCCGTAAAACAAAAAAGACGTTGCGCGCACGGCACTCACGTCGCAGTGTCAACGCTACCAAATCTTGTGGTCCGCGATATCCTAGCTTGTCGCAAATCCATGGCGTTCTTTTTTGGGGCGCTAAAATGACTTCGGAACTCGCCTTCGCTCATGTCGAACGCGTCGCGCCGTTGCTCCATGTCACGTTGTTGTCTTTGTCGAACGCTCGCCAGCAACGCAACCAAACAAGCTAATGTCGACGCTCCTCTAGTTGCGCCGGCCAGCGGGAGACTATCAGATCGCCACGGTCGCCGTAGCAACCCTCCAGGTCATGCTCGCCATTGCGCGCGATTCTCGAGTGAACCACTTCTCCGCGGTTCCTCGCGCAGTAAACGACGGGTCCTTTCTCAATGATTGACAACACCTGTGAAGACACCAAAACGTGTTGTCACGCCCACCAAGGATGACGATAGCGAAGCGCCGACCAATGGCGTTAGTGAGAGCAGACCGTTTTCATATCGAAGCGTTAAAGAATACTGTCCCTGCTAACCGGCAATACGACGCATATGCTGTAGCAGCCGCCGCCACAAATGACTCTCATCATTTAAACAACCGACTGTTCTACCGCACGCTCATACTGCGCTCGGTTCAGGCAGCAACCAGAAGATGGACAAACAAGGGCACTGTAAACAAGAGATTGGAGAAATCTAATCCACCAAGACACTAGGTACACACTAGCAATGTCTAGTGCCTGCGTATCACACAAGCAATATGCAAATACATGGTGATGGGTCATTACCAAACACTGGCTTTCGCTCATTGCCACGTCGCCCTGACATGTAAACCATCAGGGATACTCAAAACTGCAGAGCCCCGCCCCAATACAAAGGGTGACAAACATGCAAACGCTTAATCATTTGCGATGACCATGTCGTAGATACAGTGCTGCCAAGAATAAACCTTACTCCAGCAAGTACTCTTCTGCGCCGTCCAATTTGTTGCCCTTCACACCACTCCACGGTACAGAAAGTTTTTATTTAGGCCCCCTGGGCAACCTATCATGCGGCCAGAGAATGCAGTGAAAGCTCTCGACCCCCGGAGCTCCATAAAAACGTAATCACTACCACTTCTGAACAACCAGAATTGCCCTAACCTCACCAAGCTGGCAGTATCTAGTATCGAGCACAAGAACCTCTGGTTGCTCGATTGTCGCCTACTGAAATGCCAGTAATACGGTGACCTTTTCGGTGTCCACACAGGCTCTGATGACCAAACGAGAAACAAGGACTGAGGTCAGCTTACCGGGGACCAAACCTTCACACGACCAGCACATCATTCTTAGCATGGAGTCCTCAACGCTACTTCGACCGATGCGAAACAGGCACTCCAGTCCTCCTGACTCCTAGTATTCCCAGCTGGATCGATCCTTCGTTGCCATGAAGTTTTCGGACAGAATCTGCATGCCATAGTGTCACAGAATTCAGCGGCGTCCTTGGCGACCAGCACGGTCCAGATCGAGAGCACCTTATATTCGATGCACAACCCTCGTGACCTCAGCCACGCGAGATGCACGGCGCGATGAAGACTGATAATGGTGCTCGATGACGGAGATGACGCTAAAATTATCCCCCCCCCCCAGCCAAGCAGAGGCTAAATCTGAATAAACGTATGTGGCATATACACAAGGTCTGTAACCTTGGCAAGTGGTCCGTGGTCACTCCAAATAGTAATATTGTAACGAAGCTGTATGCTCAACTATTTACCCGGGAAAAATTCAGTGGTTATCGCGCAGGCTGGCACAAAGGCCACAGCGCCGTCCAGTCCAAATGCACCGTGGCCTAACTCCCGGGAGCTCGATTGCCGTCCCGGCGCCTGTTAGAATGATAGAGAGCTGGAAGAACAGCACGCTTTTAAACGGCGCACGTAGGCGACGTCACTTCGTAGCTGGGATGAGGGTGACGTGCCTTCAACTGGGAGACTTATATTTTAACTGACCTAATCGTCGCAATTCCCTGCATGGCCCGGATAGCGTGACAGCAGTTTTTTGGACACGCCGACAAGGCGGCTTGGAGTCCACAGCAGAACTAAATTTCCGGGAGACAACTGAAAGTTCCGGTGGCTACTGTCGTACTGGGTTCTTTGTGATGCCTCAACCACTGTAAGTCGATCACAGACAGCCTGGCGAGCCATACGAGCCCGACCAACGGCGTCAGGAGCTTATTCCGTGACATGTCGCGACCCGTAAGGTAGCAAGGTATCAAAAGGCAGAGCGAGATGGCGACCAAACAGGAGGTAGAAAGGCGGGAAACCTGTGGTATCATGAAGTGACGAATCGTACGCAAATATCACGTAGGGCCAAGTGCTGTCCCAATCGCGATGGTCTGCTGAAACGTTTCTTTTTATGATGTGGGGAAGTGGCCAAGAAGGCCCATGCCGACATGGCAGAAAGGGTCCGTGAGAACGTCGATTATATGAAGGTGGCCCGCAAAATGCGCACACGACCTGTTTAGATGCTGGCAGGGGTTCCGAGCAGCAATGTAGTGCGGCTCAGAGCGGTAAAGGCCTGTCCAGAAGAAGCGACGTTGAACTGTGTCGTAAGTGCGGGAGGTGCCAAGGTGTCCGGCAATGGGTACGTCGTGGAGCTCAAGAACAGTAGAATGAAGATGATTAGGGACTAATAGCAGTACATCTGGTCCATCAGAGCACGTGTTGCGTCGACAAAGAATGTCGTCGTCTAGCACAAACATTCTGGTTGAGTGATGTGACTGCAGAATTCAAGGGCTCAATGATTGATTGGAGCGAGTCCTTTCGCTGCACAGTAACGATGTTGCGAAAGTCATAAATGGCCAGAAGGCATGTTTCGGCATCCTTTTTGTGGTTGTGAGCAGGATCGATGGGATGACGACACAAGCAGTCAGCGTCCGGGGGTAAGCTGCTGGAATTGTACATCACAATGAAAGAATACTCCTGAAGTCTGAGCACGCAGGGACCAAGGCAGCCAGTCGCGTCCTTCAGTGATGATAGCCAGCGCAGAGCATGGTGATGCCTGATGACAGAAAAGGGGCTGCCAAACATGTAAGCGCAAAATTTATCCACTGCCCATACCAGGCCAGAGCGAGGGACTCGCGCTAAGCGATAGGAAAATTGGGCTTTGATGGGGACAAGAGGCGAGTGGCGTAGGGAATGACGCGCTCGACTCCATTTCGCTGTTGGCCGTGCACAGCACCTATTCCAAGACCACTGGCGTCTGTACGAACTTCATTTGGAGTAGTAGGAACCAAATGGCCCAATATCGGAGGCGTTAAGAAGCGGTGAGGGTGTCCAAGGCATCGGATAGTTCGCAGCCGCAATAGAATGCCGTGTCCTTGGAATGGTCAATTAGTGGCCGGACGATATCCTAAAAATATTCATCAAACTAAGAAAAATGGCAGCATAAACCCACGAAGCTGCGCACATCTTTTGCTGAGCAGGGTACAGCAAAGTTCTTGACTGCATGAATCTTATCGCCATCAGGATGTACACCGGCATCACTAACAAGGTGGTCATGAATTTGACTTCGCAGTGTATTAAATGGTTCGGAGAAGAGTCAAGTTGAAGGCTAGCCTGCCTAAACATTTCAAGAATAGCGGCCAAGCGACTGATGTGGTTGTAAAACGTAGCTGAAGATACGATAACTTCGTCCAGATAACTCAAGAACGTGGAAAACTTTTGACTCCTAAGGAGAGAGTCCATCATTCTTTCTAAAGTTGCTGGGCGATTACAAAGTTTTAAAGGCATAACCTTGGAATGGTAAAGGCCATGTGGTGTAACACAAGCGGTCTCCTCACGGTCGAGTTCATCAACCAAAATCTCCCAATGAGCGTATCGGAGGTGGATTGAAGAGATGTATTTCGATCCTTGAAGGCCGTCGAGAGGCGTCATCAATCCGCGGGAGAGGGTGCACATCCTTTTATGCTGTCCACGGTAGTCGGTAGTTGACGTTAGTTGACACCAAATCGCCAGTTACCATCTTTTTTGAACAAGACAAATGGCGATGCGCAAACGACCCGAAGAGGTTTCAATTATGCTTCTTCTTAACATCTTGTCTACTTCAGCTTAAAAAACTTGGCGTTTTGCGTGAGACACGCGATAAGGTCGTCGTCGGATAGGACTAGCATCACTGGTACGAATCTTATGGGTCGCAAGGGAAATTTGGCCCAAACGTGACGAAGATCCGCAGCCTCTTCGAGAAACAGGTTTTGAAAACATGGCGAAGATCCGCAGCGAGCGGGAAACAGGTTTTGACGGATCCTCTCTGAAAATATGCCGGGATCGGAAATTGCGGAACTGATCGTGCAGCAGATGACTGAAGACGAGCACGGAACATCTAAAACAGAGATGGCGGGATCACCGATGGGAGAAGCGTTGCTGAGCATCATGCCTTTGAGGATAACTTGCCTACTTTAAGCAAAATTTAAAGCAGGAACAAATACGCACTCATCGATGATAGTCACACTAATATGAGGAATGAAAACTGTGCGTAGCCAGTGAACATTCACATAAGGAGTCAGCAGATAGTCACCGTCAGGAACAGATGGGAAGCACGTCAAAGGCATATACTTGGAGGCTTAAAACGCAAACGTTGCGAAGTCTAAAGAACATAAACGATGCTAAGCTGATTCTAAAGCGCAGCAGTGAATGGGTAGCTCGAGTTGGAGGAAGCCAGCAGCGAAGTCAATCAGTGCAGAATGCCCCGTGAAAAAGCTAACACCGAAGATCAAGTCATAGAAACACCTTTCTAGATCAGCAAATAAAATGGAATTGTTGGAACCAGCAACAATATTTCCAGCAGTACACATGGCAAGAATAATGGGTGATGCTCCATCAACGACCCGGATAGCAGGAGATGTGGCAGGTGTAAGTACTTTCTTCAAGCGGCAACGAAGAGGCTTGCTCATCACTCACCGAGATATGGGCTCCAGCATCAACAAGCGCTGGAGAAAACACCACCAACTTCTACGTCGACTATATTGCGTCTAGTTGGCAGAGTGACAGGCTTTGGTGGAGATGACAGTGCAGCGTCACCTCCGGGAGGTGCATCCTTTACTTTTCCGAAGGTGTTAGCCAAGGTCCTAATGACGGCGACAGGTGACGGAACTGGGGTGACTTGGGCGACAGGCGACTACGTTGTGGCGAACGGGACTGAGACTGCTCGGCGAAGAGAGATCGACTGCGCCATGCGCTCGTACCGCCAGTGGCGTGCCGGTTCGGCTTGGCTTGCGGCTTGCATATAGAAAAACCACCCTTTGTACGAGGGCTGTTCGAGAACGATATCAAGGACCATTGGTTGCGAAAATATCGGACGACGTCACCAACGCGGCAACAACTTAAACAATAGGTCAGTCATCCGGTGTAGGCCAGTCCACCATGTGGCGAGATCCTCGGGGGATCGATTGATTAGGACAGTGCACAAGAGAAAGACGTTCGATTGGCCAGGAACTGGCAGTGGTGCAAGTTTACTGCAAGCCGAAATTGGGGAGCTCTTGGCGCACAATAGCCACAGCCACAATAGCCACAAAAGCCACAAAAGCCTGAACAAGAGAACCTTAGAAGCGCATGTTTCATTCACAGGTGGGTACAGAGCCGCAACAGGCATGTCTTAAAGCTCACGGCACCCGCTTTAATTCAGCTGCTCTGAAGGCGGCTGCTGCCGCGACTGAGTCCTGTGGGTCTTCACAATATGATATTGCAGCCATATTGAGGAGTCGTGGAAATGACTGACAAATACGATGGCTTTTCACCTGCTCGGATTGCTTGCAGTCCTGATGATTTCATTAGGCAAAGTACATTTCTTACAAATAAGTAACTCAAAGGTGTCATCGGCGATGCCTTTTATGATACACCTGATTATTTCGCTGTGGCATTTCAGCGTGGGCCTTGGGGCAGTGTGCCAGCACGTCTTGTGTGTAGGGGACGTAGCCTTCGGTGGACGTCTGAACTCCTGATGCCAAGTCTTTCTTGCCAACGACCTTCCTTCCCAGTGGTGTTCCGAAGAGATCACGCAGCTTCTCCTTGCAGGTATCCCAGTCAACAGGCTCTTGTTCATGGTTTTGAAACCATACTCCTGCAGTTCCCGCCAAGTAGAAGATTATCTTCGTCAAGATCACTGTGGGATCTAATTTATTGTGGTTGCCTACGGGTACATACACTCTAGCCAGTCGTCCACGTTGGTGCCATCGGTGCAGCAGAAGGTTCGTTTGTCACGCGAATACGTGGGCATGACAGTGGACGCAGTAAACACAGGCGTTGCCGAAGTAGTAACCATCTCCTGCGACATCGGTCTTGAGCCGAAGTGGCGACCACTGCGATGCTCCGTTGTCAATCGACACCACGCACTTCCACCAAATGTTACGAAGACTGATGCACAAAAGTATATACAACTATATATATCGAGTAAAGTTAGTGGTAAACGCATAGGCTGGTACAAAAGTCACATCTCCAGGAGAAAGTCTACCACTTCGTCTTCGTCTCCCTCCTGCGCGCATGGTCCTGTCCAAATGCACCGTAATATTATCTAAGGGGACCAGGTGCATCACCAGCTCTCAGGCGGGCTGCTCTGTGTGCTTCGCAGCGGGTGAAGGCTGCGACGAACGGACCCTGTCGGCAGGAGTGCACGGAACAGACGAGATGGCTATCTGAAGCATACCGACCCAAAACATCGGGCACCACAACGATAACTGGACAGATCAATGCAGACAGATGTTGGGGGCAGATCACCGTCTCACCCTAGGGCGCGTGATGGTTGCGGACGGGACGCCGGGCGGTGATGCCGGAAAGCTGTTGACGCAAGCTGTGCGTCGAGGATGCTGGCCTGAGTGTTGTCGGTGGTGCCTTCACAACCGGTGCGTTGGAAGGCCTTTGGGGTACACGCACGAGTAAACCGGTCGATAGCACTAGCAATGACCTGGACAGGTGACGAAGCGTACCCTCCACATGATGGTGGCAGGGCCTGACTATTGGCCAACTCGAGACGGCGAATTTTTCCAACGAATGCGGCCCGCCTGCGCGGCGGGCAGAGGAATAGGTGGCCCTAACGGGGTCTTGAAGGCCAGCTTGGCAGAGGCAAGGTAATGTCGGCAGAGCCATCGTTGTTGATTTGCAGAAGCCGGAATGAGAACCACATCACTTTGATGTCCGTGGCGATGCGCATCTGTCCATGGAGTAACATGCACCTCTGAGGTATCGGAGCAGCTGGTCTGGAGCAGAGAGCTCTGTGGATGAACTTGTGGAGGAAAGTGGCCTCTGATGACGATGTCAGCATTCTGCCGTGGATGATTAAAGATAGTGGTAAATGTCTGCTGAATTGATGGCCAGCCTGGCGGCTGAGAGGGGAGACCACAGGGAGGGGAGCTCGGGTGCCGGCTCGGATGCTGGCCCAGCGGAAAGCGTGAACACATCAGCTGTTGGTTCGATTTGGTAGGCGAAAAGCAGATGACAATTTGTAGCACTGAGACCCACTGGCATGTGGGTAAGAGCCGGCGCTGGGTCTTCGGTGAAGCCGCTGTTGCAGGCATTCGAAGGTGGCAAGAAAGGCAAGCAGATGGCCGGCACCTCTGATGGACCGGTACCCGGGACCAGAAGAGGGCGCATGGGCTTTGACAGCTGAGTGTGCGCATGGAAGGCAGGGGCCGAGGACTGCAGGATCGAGCAGCTATTGGTCGATCTGTCGAGGTCTAGTGTCAGGACTCTGGAAGCGAAGGTCATTGTGTTGTGCCTGAGGCGGTGGATGCCGGTACCTGGTGGTCAATTTCTGGGAGAGGGAGATACCGGACTATATATTAAACAAGCACAACAGTGTGCGAAGCGTCGTGGGGCCACAGGCTGGTGAAGATGATGTTGAATAGGGAACAAATTGCGGCCGGGAGAGCGTCAGCAAGCTAGCATATTTCCCAGCTTCACAATGATGACGAGCTTCGCGAACCATTCTCTAGGCTGAAATGGTGAAACTGGCGGTTAGGTGCGTGGAAGATCCATGGTAGCGTGCAACGCGGCTAAATGCATGTTCTCACCGTTCAACACCGGTAGGACGACGACACGACGACGGCCGGCTAGGTGTGTTGTCGACCCTGCATTTATTTGGGAAAACCGAGTACGGTGACCAGCGCGATCGAGATCAAGAGCACGTTCGGTTCTGTGCTAGCGAATATTTAGCTGATTCACGCGTAATGCGCTGCGTGATGATGACTGGTAATGATTCGGAATGCAGATAACTCAAAAAATGATCTGTTTAGCGTACTTTGTATATACGCTGGTAGTACGCGTTTAACGCTAGATGCACTCGGCGTTTTATATGAATGCACAGAAACTGAGAACGGTCGAGCGGGACGAGCGCGAGCAACAGCAACGACAACTATCTTCTGCCTCTTCGTCTTCTGCTGGCACCTGTATTTCTCACTACAATCACTCCACGGCGAAAACGGCGCCATCCTGGCGACCTATGGAACAAGCAGCACTAGTGGGTCGTAGTGCGGCTTCGTTCGGTCGACATGAACAGTTTCGCGTCCGCGACGCCGTTGGTTCGTTGATGGCTGAATAGGCTCAATGACATAGTTGACGGGGGACGTCTGCTGTAGAACCCGGCGAGGGCCGTCATACACTGAGCTGAACTTTGTAGAAAGGCCAGGAGTAGCGGAAGGTATGCGGAGCCATACCAGCGTTCCAGTTCAATATGATGCAAAATACAAGCTTGCGTCACGGCTGTTTCTGGTTGGCCTGGCCTTACGCGGAAATTGAGAGAGATCTGACGACATTCTTCGGTGTAGGCGCGGCTTTAAATAGAGTCGTTGATTCGGAGGCGGCGGGGTGATGCAAAAGAATTATGTCCATAAATGAAGAAGGTTCGTGACTGTGAAGAAGAAAGAAGGGAGAGAAACCCGTGGTAGGCTGAGTGGCGCTATTGTAAGCATCCGTAACAAAGGGGAGGATGCGTTCCCAGTTAGTGGGGTGAGCGGATACGTACATGGCGAGCATGTCGCCGAGAATACGATTAAAGCGTTCAGTCATACCATTTGCTCGCGGATGATAGGCAGTTGTAGTTATATGGACCATGTTGCATTCGCGAAGGAGGGCTTGTACAGCTTCGGATAGAAATCAACGACCACGTTCACTCGGCATCCTGCGAGGCGCACCATGTCGAAGAACAATGTTGCGAAGAATGAACATGCCAACTTCACGTGCTCTGGCCGCCGGGAGCACTGAAGTTTTGGCGTAGCGCGTGAGGTGGTCCGCGTCGACGATGACCCATCGGCTCCCATCTGGAATGTACGGGAGAGGGCCGTGCAAATTATTGCGGATACGTTCGACATGGCGGCAGGCACGAGGCAATGTTGGAGCAGCCCTGTTATCTTGTGAGGTCGGTTTTTGCGGCGTTGGCACTTGGAGCACGAGTGGACGTATTGTCGAATGAAGCGGTACATACCTGGCCAGTAGTATCGAATTCGTAGGCGTGCATGCGTCTTTATTACACCGGCATGGGTGCATTGCGGATCCGTAAAGAGGCGCAGTCGTCGGAATATAAATGGCGAGGAGTCACTCGCAATCATTTAGGCCATCAGGTAGGTAGTTGCGGCGGTACAGGAGCCCTTCGCGGATGACAAAGTAGCGAGCAGTGGGACGAAGCAAGCGGTCAGTGGTGCGAGGTGACGGTTGAGAAAAATACTCAAGAGAGGCTATCCATGGGTCCCTGGTTTGCCCTGCTGGCATGTTGGCCAATGTGACAGACGAAGAATCGTAGCTGGAGACGGAAGGAGTACCATGCTCAGCGGGCAGTGGTGAGTGCGAAAGAGCGTCGGCATCCGAATGCTTACGGCTTGACCGGGAGAAAACACATATTTCATAGTCCAGTAGACGAAGCGCCCAGTGAGCTAGGCGGCGATATGGGCCTTTTAATGACGACAAACAGCACAGGGCATGGTGATCGATCCTGACGTCAAATGAACCGTCATATATACGTAAGGTGTAAATTTGGTGATTGCCCAAACAGTTGCAATACCTTCTTTTTCGGTGACCGAATAGTTCGTTTCCGCTTTCCTGAGAGTGCAGTTGGCGTAAGAGACGACGTACTCTTCGAAGCCACACTTACGCTGGGCAAGAATAGCGCCGTGGCCTACTTCACTAGCGTCCTTGTAGATTTCGGTAGGACCGTCCGCGTCAAAGTGGCATAGAATAGGTGGGGATATCAAAAGATGGCGTAGTGTGGCGAAAGCGTCTTCACAAGTGGAATGGTAGACGATGCCGAGATTCCTTGGCTGTTGGCAAGCAGCTGCGTTAAGGGGGCAATCATGGACGCGAAATTATGTACGAATCGGAGAAAGTACGAACACAGGCCTATAAAGCTACGGAGTTGTTTCAGCGCAGACGGCCTGGGGAACTCGGCGATGGCGCGAAACTTTGGAGGGTGGGAAGGACAACGTCCTTGCTAACAACATGGCCTAACATGGTAAGCCGGCGGGCGGCAAAGTGGTACTTCTTCAAATTAGGCTGCAGGCTAGCGTTTTAGAGGCATGCCAGGACTCTTGCCAGGAGGGTCACATGAGAGCCAAAGTCCTTCGAAACGACTACAACTTCGTTCAGGTAGCAAAGACACGTGTGTCATTTCAGGCCTCTAACTATGTTGTCTATGAGGCGTTCGAAGGTAGCGGGCGCATAACAAAGGTCGAATGGCATCACGTTCAATTTATATAGAACGACTCGGGTTACAAACACAGTCTTAGGATGGTCAGCTCCATTCATAGGGACCTCCATTCATAGGGCCAGTACCCAGATCGAAAGTCCAAAGAACTCTGCTCCTTGCAAGCAGTGGAGAGCGTTGTCGATCTTGTTAAGGCACCTATAATAAACGCAACATCTGATGCTACCATCGTTTTTCTTCAGCACAACTGTGGAGGCCCAAGGGCTGTGTGAGGGATGAATAACGCCATGATGAAGTATGTCGTTGACTTTTTCATCAATGGCGCGACGTTCAGCGTGAGAAACTCGATATGGACACTAGTGTAGGGGTGCAGCAGTGCCGGTGTCAAGGTCGTGAACGATAACAGATGCGCAAACCAATGAAGAATGCTTATGGTCGAATGACATTGGAAAGCGGTCGAGCAGCTCCAAAAGTTGAGTGCGCTGGACAGGCGGGTGTTTGGAGTCAATTGAGGTGTAATAAGATTATTTATTATAAGGCACTAGGCACAGTCTAGTCGCACTGACAGTAGGCGAACGCTGATCGCGCGCACAGCCGACACAAGAGCGCCTTCTTCGTCTTCCTCTTCACCACAATGGCCCCCGGGAGAGAAGAGGAGCCATCCTGGCGACTTACGGCGTAGGTAGGATGAGGGGGTCATAGTACGGCTTAAGTCGGTTGACATGAACCGTGTCACGCCCGCGATGCCTATGGTCGGGTGAAGGTGTCACAGGTTCTACAACATAGGTGACAGCGGAAGTACGTTCTATGACGCGGTAGGGGCCATCATAGCGTGCAAGGAGTTTGGTCGAAAGGCCAGGGCTGTGAGGCGGGACCAACAACCAAACAAGGGAACCAGTCGGGAAAACTGGTGAAAGCGCGCCACTGTCACGCCACAGCTTTTCACGACCTTGAGCAGCGGTCGTAAGGGTTCGCGCGAGCTGCCTACAGTCCTTGGCGTATTTGCGGCTTCAGACACAGGCGTGCATTCGGAAGCGTCGGGTCGGTATGGGAGCATTGTGTATATAGTACACGAGGGCTCTCGTCCATACAGCAGAAAAAAGGGCGAAAAGCCAGTGGTAGCTTGTGTGGCCGTATTATAGGCATAGGTGACGAACGGCAAAACAGTGTCCCAGTTACTGTGATCCGAGGCGACGTACATAGTCAACATGTCACCGAGTGTGCGCTTAAACCTCTCTGTCAAGCCGTTCGTTTGCGGGTGGTAGGCTGTAGACTTGCGGTGAACGATGCTGCATGCAGCGAAAAGGGCTTGGATGACTTCGGACAAGAAGACACGTCCCCTGTCGCTGAGCAGTTCGCGTGGTGCGCCATGTCGAAGAACGAAGTTCAGCAAGATGAAGAACGCAACTTCGCTCGCAGAGGCCGCCGGGAGTGCGGCAGTCTCGGCGTAGCGCGTCAAGTGGTCGACACCTACAATTATCCATCGGTTACCCGAGGAGCTGCAGGGAAGTGGCCCATATAGGTCTATGCCGACGCGATCGAAGGGCCGAGCCGGGCAGGGCAGCGGCTGTAGCTCACCAGGAGGGCGCTGTGGGATTTTACGCCGTTGGCACGCCGTGCAAGCGCGTACGTACTGGCGCACGAAGTGATACATGCCGTGACAGTAGAAACGCTGCCTTAGCCGAGTATACGTTTTCAGAACACCGGCGTGACCATTATGAGGACCAGCATGAAAATAAGCGCATATGTCAGAACGCATGTGTCGTGGTATCACCAGTAGCCATTTGCGACCATCAGGCAAATAATTTCTGCGGTAAAGAACGTTGTCGCGGATAGTAAAGTGAGCGGCTTGGCGACGAAGTGTTCGAGAAGAGGGTGTGGCGGATGGGTCGTGGAGGAAATTGAGCATAGTTGAAAGCAGGGGATCCTTACGCTGCTCGTCCGGCATATCAGCGACGTTGAAGGCTGACATGGATGCGAAGAGCGGAGACACTGAAGCCACATCACAAGGTAGCGGCGATCGGGAAAGCGCATCAGTGTCAGAGTGCTTTCTGCCCGATCCGTAGACAACGCGGATATCATATTCTTGTAAGCGGAGTGCCCATCGGCCTAGGCGACCTGACGGATCCTTCAACGAGGACAGCCAGCAAAGTGAATGGTGGTCGGTGACAATGTCCAAAGGGCGACCATATACGTATGGACGAAATTTGACGAGCGCCCAAATAATAGCCAAGCACTCCCTTTCAGTTACTGAGTAGTTGGCTTCTGCCTTCTTTAAAGTGCGGCTCGCATATGCGACGACGTACTCGTCATAGCCGTCTTTCCGTTGTGCGAGGACTGCACCAAGTCCGATACCGCTGGCGCCCGTATGTACCTCTGTAGGCGCTGTGGGATCGTAGTGTCGAAGAATCGGTGGCGAAGTAAGTAGGCGACGTAGTTGCTGGAAGGCTTCGTCACAGGAAGGTAAAGACTCAGCAAGTTCCTCGCGAATGGCCCGCCTAATGGGAGCAGCCAGAGATGTGTCAGGCTGGGGAGGTCCATCGTTGAGAGGCAGCATAGACAATTGGCGCGCCACTTCCTCAAGAATGAAATCCTTAATCTCAACAGAGAGCGATGCTGCTGGCGTGGTGTTTGAGAGAAGCGTGAGGCCCGCGAGAGAGTCGCCAGGTGCGAGAGCGCTGCGCGCAAGGACCCTTTGTCAACGCAGCCCATCGAAGCTCTGGCAAAGAGCGACGACAGCTGCTACAGAAGTAGGGTTCCGCGCCAGGAGCATTTGAAATGCGTCGTCCTCGATGCCCTTGAGGATGTGCTTCACCTTGTCCTCTTCAGTCATGGTGGAATCGACACGGGCGCAAATATCAACGACATCCTCTATGTAACTAGTATAAGTCTCGCCGGGCTGCTGGGCGCGCTGGCGGAGGCGCTGTTCAGCACGGAGTTTTCGCAAGGCTGGGCGACCGAAGACTTCCGCGAATGCAGTTTTGAAAGCAGACCAGGTTTGCAGTTCCCGTTCGTGATTGTGGAACCAGAGGTTCGCAACGTCAGCAAGATAGAAGATGACGCTACGGAGCTTCGTCGGGTCATCCCACTTGTTGTGGTCACTGACGCGCTCGTAGGTAGAGAGCCAATCTTCTGCGTCAGTCTCACCTGATCCGCTAAAAACAGGAGGGTCCCGCTGCCGTTGCACGGCGCCGCACATGACAGGAGCGGCAGATGCGGCAAGCGGATTGGTGGGAGCGTCGTTCATAGTAGAGGCTGGAGCAGATGTTAAAGTTCGGCTGCGAAGCTCCAGGGTGAGGTCGGGGAGTGCAGCACCTCCACCAAATGTAATAAGATTATTTATTATAAGGCACTAGGTACAGTCTAGTCGCAGTGACAGTAGGCGAACGCTGATCGCGCGCACAGCCGACACAAGAGCGCCTTCTTCGTCTTCCTCTTCACCACAAAGGGAAGAAAGGCCTCCAAGGAGGACGAATCGGCGCTGGTCACAGGAGTAAGGCTGTCGAAGAGAAGACTTAACGTATCGTCTGGCAGTTAGATAGAGTATAATCAATCAACATTGATATGCAAACGAAGGATTAAGAACTGGAGACTATTTCAAAAGTATGTTTACAAAGGATAACTCCAGTGCTGGCCAGTCGAGCTGGCATCTCCAGAGCCAGAAAACGTTCGTCGCCTTTGTCGAGGATCCCGCGAGCATCGTCAACAAAAAACACGCTATATGCATCTATCATTATCCCCGGTGACCGACGCACCCCGACGCACTGTCCCGGTTTGTATAAATATCGGTGATAACGGGATAGTAATATGGTTAGACGCTGGAGACATGCACAATGTCAATGGAATCCCCGGCAGATGAGGCACTGGTACTGATTGGGGCAATTTCGTACGTAACCTGAGTCACGCCACGCAGCACTCGATATGGGCCTGTGTACAGAGACATGAATTTTTCCGACAGGCCAACGTGACGAGTCGGGCACCGCTGGAGTACCAGAGATCCAGGTGAAAATTGAACGTCTCTGTGTTGTCGATCGTACAAACGCCGTTGCTTTTCTTGGGAGATGAAGAGGCTAGCGTGGTGCAATTTCGCGTGCTTAGAATGGCCTGGTGATGGCGTCAAGTGCATACTCGCTGGTCTCTGCTGCGGCGTTTGGAAGGGATGCCTCCAGTTGCAATGTGGGTTCTCGGCCGAAGAACAGAACGAACGGGGAATAACCGGGAGTGTCATGACGCGAAGAAGTATACACAAAAGTGACGTATGGTAGGGGCAAGGTTCCAATCAGTATGGTCGGACGAGCTATACTTTGCAAGTATGTCTGTTGGTGTGCGATTCAGACGCTCCATGAGACCATAAGTCTGTGAATGGTAAGACGCAGTCAGCTTGTACTTGGTTGAGCAGGACTTCAGGATATCGGCGATGACTTTAGAAAGAAATATCCGACCAGAGTAAGTGAGGAGATGGTGTGGGGAACCATGCTGCAGAATCACGTCGCGTAAAAGAAAATCGGCGACATCTGTGGCGCAGCTTGTTGGAAGTCCTCTGGTGACGGCGTAGCGCGTGGCGTATTCTGTCGTCACAACGATCCACTTCTTGCCAGACGTGGATAGAGAGAAAGAGCCAGGTAAGCCCAAGTCAACGCGAGAGAACGGCTTCGAAGGAATGTCGAGCGGTTGAAGGCACCTGGCCGGGAGGGTCGATGGTGTTTCTCGCTGGCATTTCTCACACTCCGCTACGTATTTCTGGACGGAGAGGGCAAGGCCTGGCCAAAAGAAGCGTCCGAAAATCCGGTCGTAGGTGCGGGCGATGCCAAGGTGAACTGCCGTTGCTAAATCATGAAGTTCGTGGAGAAGAGCTGACCGTAGGTGCTAAGGAATGATGAGGAGTACGACAGGAGCGTCGGGGCGTATATTGTGGTGGCATAATACACCATCGCGGAGAACAAACAGGTAAAGGGACGGATCAGAAAGCGAAGATTCCAAGCCATCGATGATGGCGCATTAGGTGGCATCACGGCGTTGCTCGTCGGCAACGTGTAGCAACTGAGAAACAGAGAAAAAGCAAGCATCGACATCGGGTCAGAGTCGGCGGGTGGTTCGCCTACTGCATAGCGCGATAAAGAGTCTGTATCTTGACGTCATCGGCGTTGCTGGTACCCTACTGCATAGGAGTATCCTTGCAGCCACAGAGCCCAGCGACCATGCCGGCCGGTAGGATCCTTGAGTGAGGAAAGCCAGCAGAGCGCCTGGTGGTCCGTGATTACAGATAAGTGCATGGCAACAAGAACGGTCGGAGTTTTGAAACCGCCCATATGAGAGCCAGGTATTCACGACCTGTAATCTAATAGTTGCACTCCACTACTGTCAGGAGGCGGCTAGCGTAGGCGATAACACAATCTTGACCCGGTTGGTGCTGGGCTAAGACGGCTCCGATACCGTGACCACTGGTATTGGTACGCACCTGTGTATGGGAGGTTGGGTCAAAGAGGGCCAATAAAGGTGGTTTGGTGAGAATGTTGAAGAGGTGGGAAAACGCGGCAGTTTGAGTGGGGCCCCGCGTAAACGACACGTTACTTCAGAAGATCAGTAAGTGTTTGGCCAATCGCTGCGATGTCTTAAATGAAACGTGGGAAGTACAAGCAGAGTCCTACAAAATTCGGACGTCTTTGACAGGCTGAGGTATAGGAAAATACGTTACAGCACGATTTTTCTCCGGGTCTGGTTCAATAGCGGAACTGTCGAAGCGGTGGCCCATCACTGTAATCTGGTGATGACCGAAGTGACACTTCGATGTATTTAGTTGGAGCCCAGCCTGGCGGAAGACTTGAACAACAACTGACAAGCGCTCAAGGTGTGTCTCAAGTGTAGGCGAAAGTACGAGAACGTCGCGTAGGTAGCAGAGGCATGTTGACAATTTGAACCCTTGAAGCAATGAGTCCATCATGCATTCGCACGTGGCTGGGGCGTTGCATAGACCGAAGGAATAACTTTGAAATGATAAAGACCATTAGCGGTGACGAACACGGCCTTCTCTTGGTTCTTTTCACCCACAGAAATTTGCCAATAACCAGACCGAAGGTCTATTGATAAAAAGCAGTTGGCACCGTGTAGACAGTCGAGGGCGTCGTCAATGAGAGGCAAGGGGTAGACGTCTAACATAGTAATGTGGTTTAGATGACGATAACCTACGCAGAAACAAGATGTGCCATCTTTATTTTTAACAAGCGCCACGGGCGACGCCCAAGAGATCGACGAAAGTCATTCTACCGACAGCCAGACAGGACATGCGCACATTCATGCACGTGCACAATGTTCACGACTGCGCAGCTGCAACATCGTGTACCGCATTGGTGGCGAAGGATATAAAACCAGGCCCGGCTGCATCGCTTTTCAGTGGGCATGGTGGTACGACAAGGAAAACAACGATGGCCTTACGCACGCTTTTTTTCATTGTGCAGTTCTTCAGTTCTTGGGTACCTGCACGGCAGTGCGGCTCGACTACGGCTTTCCAGCACCAGGGTCCGTCCATCGGCAACGCATCGACTATTCTGGAAAGCGAGAACGACTTCGCCTACCTTGAGCTCGTCATTCTACCGACAGCCAGACAGGACATGCGCACATTCGTGCACGTGCACAATGTTCACGACTGCGCAGCTGCAACATCGTGTACCGCATTTGTGGCGAAGGATATAAAACCAGGCCCGGCTGCATCGCTTTTCAGTGGGCATGGTGGTACGACAAGGAAAACAACGATGGGCTTACGCACGCTTTTCTTCATTGTGCAGTTCTTCAGTTCTTGGGTACCTGCACGGCAGGGCGGCTCGACTACGGCTTTCCAGCACCAGGGTCCGTCCATCGGCAACGCATCGACTATTCTGGAAAGCGAGAACGACTTCGCCTACCTTTCGCCCGTCATTCTACCGACAGCCAGACAGGACATGCGCACATTCGTGCACGTGCACAATGTTCACGACTGCGCTGCTGCAACATCGTGTACCGCATTGGTGGCGAAGGATATAAAACCAGGCCCGGCTGCATCGCTTTTCAGTGGGCATGGTGGTACGACAAGGAAAACAACGATAGGCTTACGCACGCTTTTCTTCATTGTGCAGGTTAGTAGATTCCCAGAACTACCTCACGCTTCTTTTAAATCTGATGATCTGTTCCTTGTCGTGCTTCCCCACCCAAAAGCCTTGGTTAATCCTTTTTATGCTTTGCTTTTGTTATGTGGTGACGTTGAGAGCAATCCCGGTCCCGGTACAGGTTCGCAAAAAGCGCAATCTTTGAATGCTGTGGAAGAAATCTTGAAAACGCTTAAGGATCTAGACGAGCGATCTATAAGAATGGAAAACCTAGAGAAATCTATGGCTACGTCAATATCAGACCTAAAGGAAAAGCAGGAATCAGTTTGTCAGGTGATATCAGATATAAAAGCCAGATTAGAAAAAGTTGGACACCAAACTTTTGCAGTTGAGCAAAAGCAGACAGATCTCGATGACGTGCGGGATTCCGTAGTCCGCGACGAAAAGCACACGCGCACACTCCACTCAAGACTAAACGACGCCGAAGACCGCGCTCGCCGGTATAACTTGTTGTTCTACGATGTGCCTGACTCCGCTGATGAAACCTATTCCAAGTCGGAAGAAAAAATACTGAAAATTTTCGCCGACACTTTAAAAGTAGATATTTCAAGTAACAAAATAGCCAGAGCGCACCGAATCGGGCGATTTGCCACAGGGAAAGCACGGCCACTAATAGTAATATTTGAAACATACAAATGTAAGGACTTAGTCCTTTCCAAGCGCCAAGTTTTAAGGGATGAAAAAAAATATCCGTAAGCGAGGATTACTGCCCAGCAACAAGACACTGCCGCGAGAAGCTAATCGAATTTGGAAAAAAAACACAAAAAAGTCATTCAAGTTGCGTTACAATAAATTGATTATCTGTGGAAAAAAGTATGTTTACAATGAAGCTCATAATACTGTAACTGATATAGACGCTTTCGATAGCACACAGAATGACCTCCGCCCTCGTACTCTTCGCTCTGGACGCGAATTCCCATTAAAAGAAACATAGGGGAACGAACGGGGAGGCGGTTCTCAGCTGTGTTCTTGCTGAGTGCTTTTTTCGAACATGCGTAGTCTTCTGCCCAAGAGGGACGAACTGTGTGCCATTATTGATGACTGTGACGCTGACATCATTGCGTTAACTGAAACCTGGCTGTCATCTAGGGTGGCCAGTTCTGAGTTGTTTTTTTGCAGAAATAAATACGCAGTTTTACGGAGCGATCGCACCGGTAGAGTAGGCGGTGGTGTGCTTCTTGCAATCAGTGACCGATTTGAGGGCTTTTGTGGGCCGGTTGTTTCAAATTTAGAAATCATCTGGTGCTGCCTTACAATAAAATTTAAAAAAACTACTAATAGGGGTTTGTTACCGATCACCCTCAAGTCCTTTGTCCTTTTGCAATGACCTGTATGACAACTTGAACCAGATAACAATACGCTATCCTGGAGTGCCAATATACCTAATGGGCGATTTTAATTTTCCAAACATCCTATGGTCCCACATCAGTCCGTTTTCTGAGCCCTCATCTACTGAATGTAATGAGTTCATTACACTTTGCTCTGACTTCGGTTTTTCACAAATGGTCACCTCACCAACGCGAATAACTCGGCACTCAACCTCACCACTTGATCTGGTGCTCACATCTTCACCCGACACCGATAACTCACTTACCTGGTCTCAGTGATCACGACATTTTGCACTTCACACTTACATTGCCCCAGCAGTATCAATGCAAACAACTAAAGACAATTAGAAACTTCAAAAGAGCCAATTTTTCTGCCATAAACTCAAGCCTATGTTCATTTCTTGTGGACTTCTTACCGCAGTTTTTTGATCGATCGGTTGAAAGAAATTGGTGCATGTTCAAGAATAAAATATTAGAATTAGTCCATCAGCATGTTCTACTCCAGCGCGTTTATTCTCATAATCAAGCCCCTTGGTATAACAGGTTTCTTAATATGCTCTCAAATAGGAAAAGACGTCTTTTTCGCACCGCTAAACGGACGAAAAAGCCTGCACATTGGCTAGCATATAAAAATGCTGCCTCTAACTACTCAATTACAGCTAAAAATACTAAGCACACATTTTTTAGCAAAACCCTGCCATTATTACTAAAAGAATTATCCAAAGCGCTTTTGGAGCGTAGTAAAATGCAAACGCGGAAATAAGACTGCATTAACACAGTCTGGTAGTCAGGTTTCCAGCCATCTTTGCGCAGACGTCTTGAACAGCGCGTTTGTGCAATCATTTTCCTCTCCCGCACCTAACAACGAATGTCCCGTCCTACAGGGCTGTAAGTTTCCTCCTATGGACCCTATCATATTTGATGCAACAGGAATTAAAAACATAATCGAAAATTTGAAAATTACTTCCTCCTGCGGTGTCGATGAAATCACCACCAAATTTTTAATTAGCACAGTTGAATATTCCTCTATCATATTGCAATATCTATTCTCGCAATCATATAACTCTGGCATGCTTCCGCTAGATTAGACAACAGGAAAAATCATTCCCATACACAAATCAGGTGACACTCATCATCCCTTTAATTATAGACCAATTTCTCTTACCTCAGTACCTTGTAAAATTATGGAACATGTAATCTACACGCATCTCATTAACTTCCTTGACGACAATAACTTCTTTAGTCCTCACCAGCATGGGTTTAGAAAAAACTTCTCTTGCGAAACACAGCTTCTCACATTTACAAACGATTTACACTCTAACCTTGACGCAGGCTTCACGACGTACTGTATTTTTTTGGACTTCGCTAAGGCATTTGACAAGGTGTGTCATGCTCTACTCTTACACAAACTAAGGATTTCAAACATGGACCCTGCACTACTTAAGTGGATCTGTAGCTTTCTTACATCGCGCGTTCAGTTTGTTTCTGCTAATGAATGTACTTCCTCTCTAGCCCCTGTCGGCTCAGGCGTCCATCAAGGATCTGTCCTGGGCCCACTTTTGTTTCTTATGTACATTAATGACTTACCTATTAATATTTCGTCAAAGATATGTTTATTTGCAGAAGATGGTGTGATATACCGCAAAATTGTCAATAACTGCAATGTAACAGCTCTACAAACTGACTTTAATAAAATAACTGATTGGTGCAGCACGTGGAAAATGCAACTTAACATTAAGAAGTGCAAAACTATGAGGGTTTCTCGTACTAACTCTGGTTCTCCAAATTATTCTCTCACTAATATATCACTTGAATGTGTCACCTCGTATCGTTATTTAGGAGTGACCATAACTAACAATTTGTCTTGGAAAACGCATATTAATATCATAGTGTCCAAAGCTAACCGCACTTTAGGGTACCTGCGCCGAAATTTTTCTCGTGCACCATCATCATTAAAACAATTACTATATACCACTTACGTTCGCTCGCAACTTGAGTATGCTTCATCAATATGGGATCCCTGGCATTCAACACTAATACATACGCTGGAAGCTATGCAAAACCGTTCAGCCCGTTTCATTTTAAATAACTTCAATCGGACAGCAAGCGTAACACACATGAAATGTTTATTAAACCTGCCTCTCTTATCCGACCACCGCAAACACTCGCGCATTTCTCTTTTTTCACAAAATCTATTATCATAACACCTTTTTACACACTCTTTGGATCAGGCCAGCACCCTTCATTTCTTCTCGCCGTGATCATAATCAGAAAGTTAGCATATCTCATTTCAATACTATCAAGGGCGCAAATTCATTCTTACCAAAGACTAGCAAAGACTGGAACAGCTTATCCCCTTCATTAACAGGTATAATTAATCCACTTCTGTTTAGAAACGCACTTGAAAACGAACTTTTGTAATATACTTACCATTTGTCTTGCCTATGTGTATGTACCTTTCTTTATTGCAGCATTTTCATCAGTTTTCATCAGCATCATGATCAAAAAGTTAACAATGCATTTTGTAAATCTACTGTGCATATTATGTTTTTTTTTCTCTTTACCATTGTGTACATCACATTTGTATTTGTATCTTTTGTACCTCTGTTTATTATCATCGGATGTCAACTAAAAATTTGGAATTATTACTGTTATTTTTTTACCGATGTTTACTTTGTATTTTCTTAGCCCCTCCCCTCTATAATGTACTATGTACCTTGAGGGTAAAATAAATGAAATGAAATGAAGGTTCAGCTATAGCTTTGGCAAGCATCTTATTCACTTCATATTGAACAACCTTACGCTCTGAAGCAGAAACTCGATATGGCCAGCAATGAATAGGACTATCATCACCAGTATTTATGTGATCCTTAACAATTGAAATCTGGCCCAATTGACGATTGTTGAGGTCGATGATGTTGCAGGAGGAAACCAACAGGCAACACAGAGCTGCTGCTTCAGGCAATAGGTCCGCAGCAATCATGAGCCGAAAGGCTGTGTCACGGCAAATAGCATCCTGTGGACATGGTGAAAAATGTGAGCAGTCGGCTACTGAAAACGTCGTGACGTGGTCATCTCCTATAGCACGCAGCGTTGCACCCGATATGCCCTGAGTAGAAATTCCTTTGTCAGGCCAAAATTCACGACGGAGAGGCCTGTCCAATTATCGGTGACGGTGACGATGGAGTGAGCACAGTGGTATTGCGCATCTAAATGACACCAGAAGCAGGTGTGGGGACGCAATCACCATCAGGCACAGGAAAACATTAGGGCAAATTGTCAAAAGTCAAGGGTTAAGGTGGCAGGTGGACAAAGGTGGTCGTACTAAAGTTGTTCGGCAGATCTGCATGTATATGCACGAGCAGGGGAGGTTTGAGTCAAAGGGTACCGGCAGTACGGTCGATCAAAGCTGAATGCACCGCAAGAAAGTAGAGTCTAAGGATTAGGTCATGGGGACAATTGGTCAGTACTGCAGAAAGAGGAACGTGGTGGTCGGCGATACTTATACGGGAAGTACACATTGCATTGACGTCAACAGTGCTGCCATCAGCCACTTGTACGGCTCGTGTAGTAGCAGGCACGAGAACCTTCCTCAGTCGACGACGCAGGTTACGACTCATTATGGGAACCTAGGCTCCAGTTCCTATTAACGCCGTCAAAGGGACACCGTCAACGTGAACATCAAGTAAATTCTGTTCGTTTGGAGCGTCAATGGAGGATTTCGACACGACGAAGGTAATGCAGCAATATTGTAAAGCCGACCCTATTCGCCACGGATTAAGGTCACTGTGGAATAAAAGCGATTCGTGACATAAATGGCGCTGCAAGAGTTTTCGATGACGAGCACTGCAAAAAGGAGTAGGAAACTTTTGGGAGACGTGAAGGTTTCGGTGGGCGCAAACAGGACTGTGGAACAGGGAGCGCAGCCGCAAGAAAGTGGTGGTACAAGAACAGAAGACAAAGGACGTATGTGAGTGTCTGCGGCGACGACCACTCGAGAAGGTGGCTTGCCAGATGAGGCGTAACCCATCGGCGACAACTCAAGTTCGGCACACGCACAACAACACGTGAACAACGGCATGGTTAGTAGGAAGAAAGTCCTAACCTAAAATAACTTCGTGCGAACATGGTGAAATCGACAAATTTGCTACGCACATAATGTCCTGAATCACATGGTGAGCTGTGCATACCACTGAAGGTTGAATGTGGTGCGCGGTTGCAGTACGCAGGGAGACGTCGGAAAGCAGAATTGGGATCATTTTTAACATGCGGCACAGTTCTCCACTAAGAACAGATACAGCCGCTCCAATATTAACGAATGCTTGTCCGGAAACACCTTCGATACTCACGGTTATTTCGTTTAGAGAGAGAAATTGACGCCTTGAAGTTGTCGACACGAGTGCAGGTCCTGCCTCCGAAACTGCGATGGCTAGTTTTGCGCTTGAACGGGTTGGGGGCGATGAAGCATAGGGGAAAGTGAATGGCGAAGTTGTGAGGGCGACCGACTTGGGCCGTAGTCACGTCGATTTGGTGAGCAGGTGTCCATCGTTGCGTGGGAGGATATCGGGTGCTCTGGCTCAGGGCGTAAGTAGCCCTCATGTTCTGCGCCCGCACTAGCACAGAAGTCACGACGACGGCAGAACGAGCGACATGGCCAGTTAGGCAACAGAAGTAGCAGATGGGCCTGTTGTCCGCAGTGCTCCAAGGATTAGTGCTTGGCGGTGCGGGACTGCGAAAAGGTGGCGGATTTGGGTGGACAGGCGCACACGTAGCGTAGTAGTCATTTGCAGGTCGACCAGGATTCGTGCCGAGCGGCATTGCTGGTGACTGCCTGCGTGTGACTTCCGCATCGGTCAGAGGAGCGGAAACAGGCGGATGCTGGTAGGAAGTTGGTAGTGCCTCAGAAATTTGCTCCTCTATGGCATGTCGTATTGTAGGAGCAAGCACCTGCGCGGAGTCTGGGACACGGTGAACAAGGGGCAATTGTGGCATTGCTCAGACAAACTACTGTATCAGCTGCGTTAACATTGTGTTCTATATAGAACCGGCGGTGACAGTTAATGCTGACATGCTGGCCATGTCAGAGCTCTGGAGGCGTGTAGAAATACGCCGTTTCCGCAACTCGTCGTATCTCTGGCTGTACTGATCGACGTTTGCGACAGTTTGGGTAATTTTGGTAATGAGCATTTAGAAGGCGTCGTCCTCGATACCCTTCATGATGTGCCGGATTTTATCAGATTCGGACATAGCAGGGTTGATGGGACGGCAGAGGTCGGCAATATCCTCAATGTAGGCGGTAAAGTTCTCGCCGGATTGCTGGCTGCGACCGCGTAGCGCTGTTTGCGCGGAGCTTGCGAACAGCGGGTCGGCCGAAGTCTTGCGCGAAACTCGTTTTAAAGGAAGACCAGTTGTCAATATCAGCTTCATGGTTGTGGAACCACAGCTGTACCACACCCGCCAGGAAAAAGTGGGCGTTGCTGAGTTGGACGCCGTCATCTAATTTATTGTGGTCGCTCACCCGCTCATACGAAGTGACCCAGTCCTCGACTTCGTGCTCGTTGGTGCCGTTGAAGGTGACAGCGTCTCGCTGTCTTGGTATTCAACAGCAGGCGACCATCGGTGGTGCGGTAGCACCTTGCTGTGGCACGTCGGTAGGCATGGCCAAGACGGGGTAGAGTCCGGGTACGGAGTTGCAGATTGAAAAAAAAAGGAACCACCACCTTCACCAATTGATAGTACGCGTTTAAGACTAGATCCGCTCGGTGTTTTATAAGAATGTACAAAAAGAGACAACGGCCGAGCGGGGCGAGCGCTATCAACAACACCCACATCCGTCTTCTGGCTCTCTGTCTTCTGCTGGCGACCGTATTACTCGCTGCAACGCTTACATTTTGCTCTGTCCACGACACTATATAGATTTGAATAACGCGCTTCAAGCTAGAAGTAGTGCACCATTAGTGGTGCTGCTCTGACCCACAGCCCAGAGGCCGGGGATGTGGATAGCAGTCTCGTGTTAAGCAGTCTCGTGTTAAGTCTCATGTTAAGTAGTTGTATAAAATAAAGAGTTTGTTTACATGTTTCGCAGCATCCGCAGCCGTTCAATGCTCAATTATTGCTGCAATGCAAATTGAAATTGGTAAGATTGCAATTACGTTTTAGAATGAGTCGAGTTCTTGCTGGAACCTTTTCTTTACGATGTACTGGAAAGAATTCGGCATCGTATTAGATTTAAGAAAAAAAAAGAAAACACGTAGTAAAGGAAGTGTCCACGTACAGTTATTATGCATTCAAATGCTTCATTGCTTTAAAGTCAAAATGGACATCAACATTTTTAGAGAAACGCTGATTTTCTTGTGATATAATTTTTTGATGTAGCTCAGTGAATCATTCGCCTCAAAATGCATTCTGCTACTTATATACGCACCTTGCTTGCCTGCTTACAAGAAATGCAGATGCTTTTGGAATTGAGAGAAATATATGGCGCTAGCAGCTGCAGCATCGATATCACGGGTGCGTCAGATGAACTTTCGCATGCTAAGTTTTAAAGCATAGAGTGTTACGAGCTCAATCCAATAGCCGATTCGGTGGTCGATGATGTCCGACGCCGCCGCCGCCGCCGGGCGTGTTCATCGCAGGTATTGACAAGATTGAGCAAAATACCAAGTTCCCGTGGGGATGGGAATCCGGCCCTCTACACGGCAGTCAGCTGTACGCCACTGCGCCACGCCAGGTCTTGCTAGTTGCGGCGGAAACGCCCCATACAAACGTCCTAGAGCGCAAGGAGTCATGGCATGTCAGATGCGGGCCGCGTAGCATCGATAGGTACAAACTTTGAATTGCACTTGCATATTTTTTGCACTAGGTGACATGCCATGTAGCTGTTGCATCGTATAGGTTTTTCCTGTGGTACGTCACACCACGCCGACGACGTCAGTGGCGCACGTGCATCCTGGTTTGCAAAACAGCCACCGCCAGCTTTTTGCATCGTGCAATGGCGCAGTGTTGGTGTCGGTGTGTGCCACGTGGACGTCTGTCTTTTTGCTTTTATTTTTACGAGAACCTCCATAATTCTCTAGTCAGCCAGATTGGCAGCATCTCGTGTGGGAGAACACAGGTGTAGTAAACTGCGTGATGAAAACATGGGGACGATGGCCTTCTTTACTTGGGAACGTGAACCACGTGTTGGCCTGTGATAGCATGCGTAATGAAAAATATCGGCTCTTTCATAGAATTGTGCTATGTTTGTTGTGATGTGGTTTAATTTACCGCGAAAAGCAGCGAAGACGTTGGCTCCCCTTTGCGTAGCGAAACGGGCCGCTTTATGAGTAGGTGCGTGCATGCGTGCATGTATGTTTGCGTGTCTGTGTGTGTGTGCTACGCGATTAGGAATGCAGCTCAGTCGCGACACTCGATGGGTGTTGCGTGTAATGAGGCCAGTCGTGATTTTTGAGGCGACGATAGAACTTCAGGACCCGCAACTTTTGCATAGCTATAGATGAATGCAGCGCTGTGATTAGTGAGCGCATCTATCTCGGTCCAACAAAAAGGAAAGCACAAAAGGCAAACCACAGAGATATTCGCGTTTTAGCGCAGATCTCCGGATCCTCAGAAAAACAACTTTATTTTTTTTTCTTTATTGTTATACTTACCTTTACGGCACGAACTCCCTGCCGTGATGATGAAGGTTAACATGCAAAATCTGGGTCTTATAAACTTGAGAGCAGCAAAGGGAGACTACAGACACTTTGGAGGCATCATACACGACTGAGTTACTGCGCGACGGGTCATGTATTTATGTACGTTTTTGCATAGCTAATTCACACGAACATGACTAATAACAAAAATAATTATGCTGTTTATATTGTTATGAGCCACCTGTCCTGCAGACGAAGTACTTGGACAAAAGACGAAAAAGAGCACGAGCTGTGCCCCAGCCCGCCAACTTTACTGTCGTAGTGCCAGTTGCTGCTAATCTGTAAATATTTTACATGCACCCTTTCCGTCATCTCCCCGTAACATATTTGGTGGAGGTGCGGGGTATATCTTAAGGGCACCACAGAGCTATTACACCTTCGTTACTGCCGTTACCTCGACTCCGCCGTTACCTAAACCTCTGACGACGTCGAGACGCAGGGCACCGAAAGCTTGCTGTGGCTTGTGCGGCCTTAGAGTGAGGCGGCGTCTTCATCTGTTCCTGAAACCCGTTCTTACGACGAATCCCGTCCGCCATTATTGCTGAGCCAACCCTGGTGCGCGAAAAGTTGTAGAACGCAATCATTGATCTCATCTGTGCTGTAAGTCGCCCTGGGGTTACCAATTGCTTTCGTCCTCCCCGTCCAGAATAGTCCTATCCTGGATGCCGCTATCCAAACGCGTGGCACATGCGTGACAAAACGCCAACATGCTTCACCTTATATGGGATAGGCCATATTTCCCGCCATTGTAGCTATCGCCGGCCGTCGTCACCTCGTTCCACGTACACTTACCAGTCGGAAGACAGTTGGCTCCCTTCGTTTCTTACTCTCAATGACCCACCGCGCCTTGATGTTCCTACCCCGACTCCACGCTACGACCGCTTGCCATCTCCGCAGAACTGGCGTTCTCGCACTCTGCTACCCTATCGCTCGCTCTCGCCATACCGTCGGAGCCCACTTTCGCCAAACTAGCAGTGCAACTCCCAGAGGTGATGCGGCATTGGGCAACTGACCCACAAATCCTCTGTTGACTCTAGCTACCCGACAAAACCTTTAGACGTAGAAGTGGACGGCGCGCCTTTTTAGGCGCTCATAGACACTGGGGCGCCACTATCTGTCATTAGCGCTCGACTTTATCGTCATCTGCGCAAGATTCTTACTGCCATCACGCCTGCTGTCGTTCCTGTTGCCGACAGCGGTACATCTTCCTTCTTTGTTATGTGCACTGCGCTTGTAAGCTTTGCCGCCCAGCAGACCTGTCCCATTCACCGTTCCACAACAGTGTTCCCCTAACTTCACGTCGGTCATGACTTTCTGAGCACCATTCTGCCCTCATCGACTGCTCATCTGGTTTTCCACAAGTTTGAACTTTTTTCTGTAGCCGACCTTAGCATCGAGTCGCCACTGGGCTTGTATATCGTCGAGTTTGTTCTTTTGCCACGCCCCGCCGCGACGTATGTCACGTTGACCTCAGAGCCCCGTGTTTGTCACGGTGACTATGTGATCTCCCCTGCTCTCGACGGACTTTACGCGGGGTGGGTTGCACTCCCTCACTCTGTTGTGACTGTTGCAGTGAACCGGGCGTGTTTACCTATTCTCAACTTTGGACCCGCTCCACAATTTCTTCCCGAAGGCACCACGTTGGGCAGCATACCACTTTTAGACGATCGCGACCCCCTGACCCGGACTATCGATTCTCCACAGTTGTCGCCAGCAAGATCGGACACGAGTACCGCTTTCGGTGGCCCTCTTGACAGAAGGCTTGGCCCTGACATCTCCTCTTCTGTGACAGTGCAGCGTGTTAGCATCTTACCGCGGCGTTCTTTTCCCACTCTACCTTAGCCAGATATCACTGGTAAAACATCGCATCGATACTGTGGACGATATGCCCACCTATAGATGTCATTACCGTGTGTCTATGCCCAAACGCCATGTTATTCAAATAAAAGTTGAGAATATGCTGGCTAAGGACTTCATTGGGTCACCTGCGAGGACATCGCCTGCGAGTTCTTGGGCGTTCCCTGTGGTGCTTGTCAGAAAAAAGACAAAACCTGGCAGTTCTGTAGCAACTATCGGCACCCGAACAAGATTAGAACAAAGGACGTCTACCCTTTGTCGTGAATAGACGATGTACTCGACTCTACTTATTTTTCTTCCAAAGATCTTCAGTCCGGCTATTGACAAATCGCAGTTGACGAGTAGGATCGCGAAAAGACCGCATTCATTACGCCTTATGGGCTCTACCAGTTTAAAGACATGCCCTTTGGGCTGTGTAATACACCAGCGACATTTGAACGAATGATGGACTACCTCTTTCGGTCGGTCAAGCGGTCTACTTGCTTATGTTACCTTGACGGCGCCGTCGTTTTTTCGCCGTTGTTCCCCAGTTATGTACAAGGAGTATCGGCTATTTTCAGCTATTTGCCTTTGCTCAGCTTCAACTAAACTCCTCGAAACACCGTTTCGGACGCCGAGAGTTAACCGTATTTGGCCACATTGTTCATGCAGCCGGCATACGTCCTGCCTCTGCCAAAGCATACACGTTACCAACTTTCCAACTTCCCAATCGTCACACGACATCCGCTCATATTTTGACCTCTGTTCTTACATTCGTTGTTTGTGAAAGATTTTCCAGAGCTAGCACGGCATTTTTACATGCCTGGTCCAGAAAAACGTTTCCTTTACCTAGGCTCCTGCCCAAGTGTCCGCCTTTTCGCAGCTCATCGCACTGCTGAGCAAATCAAAGATCCAACAGCAATCGCGATAGAATAGCCATAACAACTTAGGCGCTGGTTCTCTGGTTCGCTGGTTCGTGCCGACTCGACATTTCTGAAAGCTAATGTTCCCGTATGCTGTGCAATATCGCTTGTGCCGCCATATTACCGATGTAACGTAACAAGTTGCCCCATTGTCTTCATCGCCATTGGCGCAACCTCGCACTGGCATCGCGCACGTTGCCCGCCTTAAGACCTATCATGTCCCAAATACTGATTAACCCTGTGTGCGGTACACTTTATCCGTGCCATCGCATTTGGGCTTCACTGTGTTCCTGCTTTCACCGCCGGAGGGAAATGTTATGAGTCACCTGTCCTGCGGACGAGAAAGCGCAACGAGCTGTAACCCAGCCCGCCGTATTCGTTGTTGTTGCACCACTCGCTGCCACTGTGTAAATATTGTACATGAGCGCATGTTCCCATTCGCAACAATATAATACCCCTGAGCTGCGCAGCAACTTTCGGATGGATACTGTAAGGAAAGGCTCCCGGCCTAAAAGCGTGCTCCTAAAGCATGGTAACAAGTGTTTCTACTTTCTTCCCTCATCGCGATTGAGGTGGCGCCAATGTGTTGCGCTCCACTGAGGCGCCATGATAAATATAGCTGAGACGTAGATGACATTCATCTTGGACATCGTTTCAAGCAACACCGCATGTTTTTGTCCGAGGGTCAATCCTTTAAGAGGAGTATCATTTCGGCACATTCAAAATGTTCGTCTTCTGCGATAAAATGATCACTTTAGAAGAGTGTTAATGTTTTGCGGCTGTTTGATCTATGGATGAAGGACGAAAGCACTGCACGCTGACTTAAGGGGACTATACGCAAGGCAACTACGCTACGTTGTTGTGCCAGTAAAACGGAGGGGGGGGTTAGACTTTCTTAGCCCAGTTCAAAAGATGTCGTCACTTCGAAAAATAGCAAAATGCCGGAATTACGATCGCGTAAGTTGATTAACAAGCAGTGCTCTTACGCAGAGAGAACAAGGTGCGCATGAACGTTTTTTGCCAACCAGCGGCCACTTCGAAGGTGCGCCAAATGGGAGGGGCGCATGAAGGGGGTCCCGCTGTTTTCAAACAGGGAGATTCGGTTGCGCAGCTTTTCTCGAGATGTGACATGCACGCCGCGGAGCGTCGATACGTGTTAACTTTGCATTGCTGTTGCGTTGTAGTCCACCCGGTGTGAAGACATATAGCAGTTGTTTCTGGTACACGTGCCAGATATTAAGAAATCGCATGGGCCACGTAGTCTTGATACCGGTACAGGCTATCGCGCCTCCTCGGAAGGCACGAACCGCTGCTGAAAAAGCGAATCTCACAAGTACGCGCGCGGCTCCTACCCGGCAACGTCGGGCTTAACCCACTATTGCGTAGAGCGCACACAACCTGGAGCGCCGGGGGGACATTTCAGTTTGTCCTCGTGAAAACGACGCAAAGAGAGCCGGTCTTCGTGCTGATGCTGTGACTATGCTGCGTTTGCCGTGCATACCTGTGACTATTTTTGTTGTCATCCTTAAGACGTACGTTAAACATTTTGATGCGCACTACCAAGCGTTTGCTTCGGCTGAAACTGCAGCCGGGGCCAGCATTGAAGCCGCAACCACGAACACATCAGCGGAATGCCATGGGCACTTGGCTACCATGGTGGGTATCAGTCAGGTTCTCTGGTTACCAAGGAAAAGTGTAAATGTTTCATATTATACTGTAAGATACTGTTTAAGTTCCTGTCCAAATTATTTGTAATAGCCAACCGCTCAAACAAAGATAATACTGGGAGCTTCTTGTACTCCGCTACAAAACTTGAGTCCTAGAACCTTCGTAATATGTAGATTTTTCATTTGTGATATAGGTGCGTGATTTGTCGATAATTCTTTTTCAGCAATGTCACATTAAAGGTATCACTAATTAATGTGACAAACGTGCAGCCGAAAATGCGAATTGAACCACAGGATATATACGGACATATCTATGCTTTACCTCCAGGTAAATGTTCCCCCTTCCCCCCGCTCCTCCCAATAATGTATAACATAAAAAAAGTTCATCCGTGCACTTAGTTTGCAGTAACTTTAGAAACAAATGATAGCCTTGTATTCTTTTCTTGCCTGGACCAAGCAATTACGCACTCATTTCGTCCTGTATTCTAATCATACATTTTCTTTCCAGAGTTTTATAAATTAAAAAAATAAAATTTTAATTTCCTGGTTTTATGCGCCAAAACAACTTTTTGAACTCAACAACTATTACAATAAAAGCAAGGACACCGTGATTCTACAACCGTGGCGGCATTTGTACCCTTTATTTCATTTCAACCCACAAACAGGTTGATGTATGTCCGCCTAGTGCAACACTTCCAAACAGACATAAAATAATTTGTAATGATGGATGAATTGAAATTAAAAATGATTGTTCCGTTGGCGCTCAACGCCATTCAAATTCAAATGCCTTGCTATAACCAACACGTCATCACGAAATAGGCTCCAATGCCCATGAAACCAACATGTGTTACATTGTGTACCGCTGAAGAAAGGCGTATTCGAAGTGATGCGAGCAGCAACAGCGTTACTGTAGATACATATTTCGTAATTATGCTAATGGTACTGAAGTTATTGCACCACGCATGTGCAAACTGTATGCAAAAAATATACACTGAGAACGCTCACTGGGAGCCCAACAAGACAGTTGCATTGCCGCATGAAAACGTTTGCACCATCGCATGAGCTTTGTTTCCAAACTTAGCCCCGCTCTTCATATGCGCTAGTCAGAACAACTGTAAGGTATTCAAAACACCTTGAAGTCACCACTGAGAACTTTGTCTAGATTCAGCGGCTACTATATTTTGATGGACTACAAAGCGCTTCCTTAAAGCTAAATAACTCAACCGCCAGATCACACGCGACCCCAGCAAAATAAGAGGAAATACTGAAAACGTTTTACACCGAGTTTAAGTGACATAAGTCTGTCGCTGAAAAAAAAGAAAATTTGCGATCCTGGAAAAATCTGCGTGAATAGGTGATCACACCAGCGGAATAAAACACACGCGGATAGTTGGAATGTCCAAAAAGACCATTTCCCAAAGTGATAGGAGCGCCCGGCTATGAGTGTTATGGGTGAACAACATGCTTTCTGCCACGGCCGCAAATGGAATACAAATTGGAAGTAACAATAGCCTTCATCTTGTGCGCAACATGCCTACCTAGTTTTACTGCTGTCGATATGATGAGAGCAGCAGCTGCAGGCAGAGCGATGCGACGCCTGACGCAGTAGGCGACTGAAGGAGTACAGACGGTATGTTGGTGGTTCTCATAAACGAGACTGAGCTGCGTGCCGAATTTAGTTGTCAGCACGAGTCAGAGCGTGTCTTAACACGAAGTTCCTGGGAGTGCGCTCTTCGACTCCCGTCACAGATTTGGCCAGAACGTCTCCGTGAGCGCCTCGTATAATCGCTCGGAGGGCTGGAAGCACTGGCAGCGATCTTGTACTCAGCGACATGTGAAGTCCTGATTTATGATTCTAGAGCCATGACAACTCTGCCGAGCGTCAGTAACCAACGACCATGGTAATGCGGCGCCTCACAAAGGAAGGTGGCATTTCTGTGCCGTGTCTTGACTGTGGGACCGAAAATCTTGTTCCAAACATCCGTGAATGAAGTGGGAAGCGGAGAGGACCACGCGGAGAGGCTGTTTTAGGCAGGTCATAGTGGACGGTCCGGGGGACTGATTGCAAAACGTGCCGAATGCCCACGGTGTTATAAACGATCTCAATTTAAGCCAGCCCTAGCCTTATCTAATCAGCGGCATACCCGAGACAACTTTCTATGTAGCTGTCTGCACTCGAGAAAGGGGCTCGCGACCATCATTCAGGCTTCCCGGAGAACTCTCAAACAAAAAGAAAGATTTCGGGGACTCAGATGATGTCACGTGACTTAGGCATCCCACTAAACACGCGTCGCTGGGCTCTTCGCTGCAGAGATTTATCACGTGCACGTTTCCTCATGGCGGCTCGCAATGACCATTCTTGCCACTAGTGTGAGCTCATCATTACACACAAAAGTGTAAGTTTCAAGTATCACGTTTTGCATCATAAGTTACAAAACTAATAAAAAACTGCGCAAATAAAATACGCTGAGTTAAAACATGCTGCAGAGCAGACAAATCGTGAAAAGAACGTGAAAATTAGAGGGATTTTCGCGCTGTGTTATAGTACAGTACGAGAATACATACCGAAATACAGATGGGATGCTGTGTACCGACAATATTTACAGTCTCCGTGCCGACATTTATGCAGGTGTAATACACCTGCATAATACACCAATACACACAGTGGACACCACGTCTGAGCCACAAGATGATATTCCACGAGCTGTGGTTGTAGCCGGCGGCATCATCGAGATTTCATGGTTGCTTGTCGTTCATGGCAACTTTTTCTGCTCACTTCTGTACCTCTTATTGTCCCTTGTCACATTCGACTGATCCGGTTGATAACCCGGGCTGAGTGCCTCTCTGACCAAGAAGTACAAGCAGTAATGGCATTGCTGTAGGCCTGGTGCTGTATTCTGACCATAGATAACAAAATCCCAATTTCATTAGTATTTCTCGTTGCTAACCCTCAATTAAATGGGATAGTATTATTTATGGCTTGCACGCTTCACAACTGAAGACATATTTTTGTGAAATTTACAACTGTATTTTGAAGCCTTACGTATCACATTTGCTCATATCGTGTATCTTGTATGCCTACATGTACTGTTTTGCTCACTGCCCTATCTGATGCTTGTGTGCATCACACAAGGTTAAAAACTGTAATGTTGCTATATAATTTATTCATAGGTTTAAAAGACTCGACATGCAAGCGCCTTCTTGACATTTTCAAGTATTGTGACATCACTTGCTCTGGATAATGTATTACAAATGACCGTGTAGTAGTCCCGTTAACGCAAACAGATAATTTAAATAAAGTAAAGTTCGGATACTGCTGCTTGTTATTAAGTCTTCAATGTTGCTAAGCGCAATGACATATAAAACAGCTGCATGTGTTTTATACGCAGGACATCATGCATCGCTTACATTCACTCATGCTTTCGAATATCCAGTCCTCTACAGTGACTCCAGCTGCTTGATTGTCGGCTCTCTTGCAGGAAAAGGCAAGTTGCACGACAGATATTAAGTTCCTTCAGAATCATTGGGGCAGCGCGGAAAATTGTGAAAAATTTGACATCAATGCATACAAATCAATTCCTGCCTAACCTTCAATTTAATTCTTTGCCCTGTTTTTTGAGCATTTAGCAAGTATTCATGTAGACATTTGAGAACAAAGTCAGCTGCTGCAATCTTATGCAAATGTGTTGATTTTGCTTAGGATAGCTTTTGGACATAAATATATTTTAAAAGCAACACCGACGTATAATCTTAGCATCGCCTGCGCGTGTTTAGTTCTCTCGATTTGGGTGTAACCAGCGCATGCCATTGTCGTTCGATTAAACTAGCTGCAATACAATAAAGAACTAAACGAAATCGATTGCGTCAAGCGCGCAGCACAACAAATAGACACATAAACGAAGAGGCCACATAAGCGCTGTCTTTCAAGGGAAGCTCTATATGCGACTTGTCACAATGACTTACACTACGGTGCGCGAATAACTGGAATGTGTCAGACGAATTCAATAGTCCGTGTTATTCTTTTTAATATTTCTGTGTTTAAAGACAAAGACAATTCATACATTTCGAATATCAAACAATGCCATCAGTTATTATAGTTTCGAAGGAGGCAGTACGATGAGTGCAAGGACTACAAGGAGTGCAATGAATGCAGGGAATGATTTTGCTCCAGGTTAGCTCCGATTGTTGCGCCGCATCCTATGGAAACGCACGCAACAAACGAAGTGTGCACATTGTTTTCCAGTCAGCCACTAAGAATTGCTTAAGCTTATCAAGTGTTTGTACGAATTTGCATCCATGCACTACTTGGTAAGTCTCAACTCTTTCAGCGAACAAGCACTGCAGATGCGTCTGGTAACATCCTGTTTCCTTGTTCTAGCACTGACAAGTACTAACACTTTATCATCCACAATTCCCACAGTTATTCAGACGTTTGATTTTCAACGGTATTATCTACGTGAGCCTGTACATTGAAGATTATTGTCTTCCTAATTAAACGGACCCCGTGGTAACATCGTTTTTGACGTAGCTATAAAATCAGAAAATATTTTTATTTGATTCAATAATTGTTTTGTTTTTCGCGAATGTTCTTAGTTAATCCTGTCCTTAAATTTGAATAATGGCAGAGCTCAGCTGTATGTAATCTGAATGCGCCAAAACAAACCTTTAAGAACAGGTCAAACTTACGCGAAAGCGACTATACACCAAACACGCGTTGTTACTTATGATTGAAGTTTGCATATTCATGTTTTACTAGTTAAATGAACGGCTGACATACACACGCCTGTCCACGCATATACATTTATGTTTCAGCTACCACTAGGATACGCAGACCTTTCTGTCTGATGAGGTTATCAGTATTTGCATTTCACTTGCACTAAAAATCAATGCCTCGCTGGGAATAGTGAATTATTTTTAGGCAATTTTTAGCTATCCTAAATGCCAGAAATTTTGTGCCCCTTTCAGTTACTAGCATGAAAAAGACTTTATTGAATTGTATTTACTGCGTATATACTTGCCCCAGAACTACTGCGTTAAAAGATCATTTACTAGAATTATCTAAGGCACTGTCTTTACCAGACATATTTCAGTCATTTAGACGCAGATACTTCACAAGATATCCTTATATTAATAAATACCTTCGATTTATTATAACTTACACATGCTTGGAGTAGGACGAATGAAAGCGAATTTCACTGCTCACTGGCATCCATCCCTAAAAATTGTGGTTCCTTCAGGACTGGTCAGTTCTGTGTTCACTTTCTGAGTTTAAACACATTTCCTTCTACTACAGCCATAGAGTCGGTGGTGAGCTTTCACAAAAGAAACTAATGATAAAATCACAGACATCTCCAAATTCTGGGGACAGTGAGCTCCAAATAAATTACGCCTTTATAAGGGTTGCTTTCGCGATATCAAATTACAGTTATGCTCAAAGAAATGGCGTCGCGATGCCGGAGGGAATAACTTGTGATGCTTCTGACGGTGGCTACATATTCTATTATAACCTTCACTTTCTAAATCTACTTGTACATAACCATGATAGCTTCTCTCGCATCACAAAGGGACCATAAATACAAAAATATTTTGCAAACAAAAAGCGGCAGCTTCTACGTCGGACATCACTATAGGCGGTAGAATATCTGCAAGTAATACCAAAATATTTTTCGGGCTCTCATTCCTAAGGTTTAAAGCTTGCACATATTGTAGATAATAATACGTATAATGATGGATTCGACCACACATCGGAAAGCTTTGTTAAAAGAGAAGATAAGCAATTGTAATTACAAATAATGCTTACCAAGTATTGGCATGTGCACTTGATCATCTTTATCGGGTGACCCCATTTCATTGTCTAAAGAATGTTATCGATGGTTCTGCCTGCGGTCTATTATCACCAAACCTTGTTTATTCCGCTTGCATGTATGAACGAAGCGAATTGCGTTTAACTGTCTGGAAGACACGCAGGCACCGGCGATTACTCTGGCACCTTCGATCAGTCATGTATAAAACTGACGCGCTTGTACCGATGATCAGAGTTTGAGGATTGGGGACTTTGTTGACCACTATCGTTGCGCTTAAAGCATAGCTTATTTTTCTCGGTACAGGTTCAGCCAATAAAAAGTTAGTTTTACCATCCACATATTTGTTACTGTCTCATTAGGTATTTGTTTATTTATTTATTTGTCATGCCCCCAGGGCCATTACGGCACTAAAGAGAGGAGCGGTTACAAGCAAAAAAGGTAAATTCAACAAACTGGAGTTGACAAAGAAAGAATATATATACGTATACAAACAAAAAATAAAACAAGTGGCACCTAGATTTAGAAAGTTAGCTGTGGCATTCGTGAGGACAGGTTGAACAATGTGAAGAAAGAATCCTAGTTACATTGTGTTAGCTACGATGTTCTTGTATAATTGATAGTCTGCAATGGTGACCGTAGAGGCGGAAGGCGATTCCACTCATTGGAAGAGCGTGGTGCAACAGACTGCAAGAAAGCGTTCGATCTGCATAATGGAATGCCGACCTTGTGAATGTGAACATCGCTGCCTTCTGACAATATCACCCACGTCTCTTCACTGAAAAGTGTTATCTCATGTGTGCCCAATTCACGTCCCCGTCACCGTATTACAATAGTTCTTTGGACTCAAAGTCACCCCCAGCACTCATTTACGCCCGCCTTTGTTTTTAATTCTTCAGATGTAATCATTCTTATGGGACATTAAAAGAAGGAAATTGACGTGATATATGCCATGTGTATATGTTGCAATGAAGAAATAACTACTTGTGTCAGTGCCGTTGTTCTCTTTCTATTGTGTGCCTTCATTTGCAGACATTTATAGACATTCGTCGCGCTAGATAATTAAGCACCAAAGAAACACGTATCAATGTGGCTGGCTTGTTCGTGGACTCGAAGTATTTGATAGAGAAAAAAATATAAATATTGATGCTGCTTGAATTCAATGCACGTACTAGAATGGCTATTGGAATCCCTAGAATCCTTACATTGCTGCAGAAAATAAACAAAAACTGCTAACACAGCTTTGTACAAAATTATTTCTAATATGGGGCAGCGGTAGGAAGTAAATACACTAAAACATAATGCATAATACCTATTCTATTGTGTGCAATTTAAACATCTGTTAACATAAACGGCACAGCGGGACGCCTACCGGAAGTGTGTAGGCTTAATGCATTAGGTGCGCTCATGTTGTGTAAATAAAGTTACGTAATAAATCTATCCCAAACGGAAATAATAAGCTATAAACCTCCAAGGAACCAACTCAATCATGCGATGCCTCTTTAGCAGTCTTCTCGCAATTATAAGAGATTTGTTTATTTTTTCACTAAGTTCGTGTTTTCTGATGTCTGTCGCTGCAATGTTGTCATAATGTAATAATTCATGCAATGTTAACTCCGGGACCTCCTTCTGTACTAATGATCAATGAGGAAAAGAAAAAAAAGGAGCACGAACAAAAAGAAAGGCACTCGGAATAGCGTTCGGCCTGTTTGAATGAGGCACTGAGGCATACATATAAAATGATTTATCAATGGCAGGGCTTCTGTTACAGAAATGTTCCTAACTACAGTTACGACGTGGTAGAACTTTCAGTAAATATTTCATAGCGGCAAAACAACGTGACTCCTACAAGTGATGACTCACGTAATAACGTAAATAAAGCTAAAACAAAATAATATTTCATGTATTACATTTGTGAACAACTTTAGCATAAGCGCTGTGAAAACTCACACAGAGATCAAGTTAGCAGGAAATGTGGGATCATTCGCAGAACTTCGCAAAGCTTTGTCAAACTTTCATAGGGTTCATATCCCAAGAAACCAAGTAACGCGATATGGGCACACAAGTAACAAGGCCGAGTGCAAGAAATGAAATATACTTAATGCAAGGCACCGGTCGCACCATCACGACAGCTGTAAAGGCGTTGCGAATATTAAATCAGTGATCATAGGCAGTAGACCAGATGCCCTAACTATCATGCACCAACATATAAAGATTTACAAAGGTCTCCTAGCTGGACAGAACCAAGATAATATTGTTTGCCGTCGCTTCGAGATAATCATATTATATTTGTTTTCCGCCAAATTACAGAATTCATCATCATCTTTGTCATCAGACTATTTTAAGTCCACTTCAAGACGAAGGCTTGTCCTTCCGATTTCCATTACCCTGTGATGCGCCAACAGATTCCAAGTTGCACCAGCGAATTTCTAAATTTTCTCACCCCACCTAGTCTTTCGCCGTACACGACTGCGTTTCCTATCTCTTGGCACCCATTCTGTAACCCTAATAGTCCACCGTTTATCTAACGTACTCCATACGTGACCTGAACAGCTCCATTTCTTTCTCTTCAGGTCAGTTATTATAGCTACTATGCCCGGTCGCTCTGTGATCCACACAGGGCTGTATCTTAACTTTACGCGTTTAATTTTTCATTCCATGAGTATTTGCGAGGTCATTAACTTGTTTTCGAGCATCTTTGTCAGTCGCCAGGTTTGTGCCCCGTATGTTAGGACCGGTAGAATGCACTGATTGTGCACCTTTCTTTTTAGGGATAAGTGTAAACTTGTAGAAAGGATATGTATGTTTGCCGTATGCGCTACAACCAGACACGTACCCAGGAGGGGCGACCCGTGACCCCCCCCCCCCGGTACATAAGTGACATACCCCCCCACCCTATCCGCCCAGGCCACCACTCCTCACACACACTGCTAAGGCGCTCGCAAATAAGTGTACTCTGTGGTCAACATTCTGCTGTCTTTACAGCGAAATCAGTATATGACTAACTTCCATAGTTTTTTCGGCGTCCATTAACAGAAAAAATCGTCATGTGGGCGGATCCTGGTGATTCGTGCAAAAACGGTCCAAGATCAATGGCACATACACCTGTGGTCTCAGGAACCTATAACGCGCCCTTCGGAACCTTCGGTATGGGCCTACGTATGGGGAGTGCTTAACGCCTGCTTCGCCTCCAGCGCGGGTCGGCCCGGCATCGCACTGCCTACGGGATGGACCATGAATGGGGAGCACTTAACTCTTGCTTCACCACCTACGTGGGTGGGACCGGTATTGCAATAACTTCGGGATGGGCCTACGGATGGGGATTACTTGACGCCTGCTTCACCTACACCGCGGTTTGGCCCGGCATTGCACTACCTTCGGGATGGGCCCACATATGTAGGGTGCTTAACGCCGGCTTCACCTACACCGTGTGATGATCCGGCATTGCACTACCTTCGGGATGGACCCACTAATGGGGAGCACTTTACGCCTGCTTCAATTCCGTCGCGGCTGGGCCCGGCATTGCACTATCTTCTCGAGTGGCCCACGTTTGGGGGGTGCTTAACGCTTGCTTCAAATTCAGGCCTACCCGCTGCGGAGGTCAAACACGTTGCCTTTCGTTTGAGAGCTTTTACTGTTGTCAGCGTTCCCTGCCATTCCATCTTCACATAGCGGAATTGTTGTCAATTTTTTCACTCCTTCGGTTTGGCGGGGGCACGGCCGCTGGATAAAAAACAAAGGTGGCGGTGGTTATCGGCATCTACTGGCGTGTGGAGGACAGTTTTCTCATCAATTCGGTGCCCACGCGAATAACTCAAGATGAGTTCAGTCATCACCATCTATTGCAGCAGGCAGGGCGTAATTTATTGCTTAAATTATGAAATTTTACTTTGTTTATAATGCCCAACACAATTTTTATGTCACCATCTATTCAATGATCATGCGCATCGCTGTTGCTTCGTTAGTTCAACCTTCTTTGTTTAGACTGATCCAAGGGCCAGGAAAGGGATTCAGTTCACAGTCAGCTGGTCTGCATGCTTGAGGAACAAGTTGCAGCCGGAAAAAAACGCCAGATGTTTTGAACTTTTCCGTTTACTTCCTTGATGGCTCTCGGCGACGCTGGCAGATCCTCAGAAACATATACCCACGATATGCGTTAGATAAGGGGGAAAATAATGCGAAACAGCGTCAATCTTCAGACCCTGAAATACCCGTTAAACCTATAAGCCATACAACTGTTACCCGTTATATCGTCTGTCATTTCCCTAATTGTGCAGCACTACCCGTGCAAAATTGGCAACTCGAAACAAAAGGCGCAAGTAGATGAAAAATTAAGCAATCTACTAAGGGAGAGAGCCAAGACATCAGCCAAACAAAGAGGAAAAACGAAAATTGTTTGTGAAAATATTTATGCATCAACATATTTTCATTTAAAGAGGAAGTAGAGAAAACGCCACGGGAAGTGGTGAATAATTCCGTGTATTTTGAATGGCACTTCCACTGCTATCAATCGAGCGGCTTGATGTAGCCACTTCTCTGCTGTGCTAATGGGGGTGTTTTTCTAACCTTCCGCAGTGGGCGCACAACGTCTAGAACCACAACGTCCTGCGCTCTGCGCGGTTGCACGAGACTGGTGACCCCGCATCATAACGCAACTTCCCAAATAAGAACACGAGTCGGTTTTGGCACATGGTGGAGCAGTAAACGAGGGATCCAAAAGAACTGTGATTGTTCCGCAAATATACATTTATCTACAATTCTTCCATAGCTAATTAAACGCTATACAAATCTTTATTTTTCGCTTTCGCTTTTTAACTTGTTCTTGTCAAGGTTCTTCCTGCGCATCTTTCATGCGCGAATCCGTTTGATGTGGTTCTTTGTTTGCCAAGTAAAGGACAGGTGTATCTCACAGGCGTAGCTGTGAGATACACGTAATTTCAATTCTCTTTTGCAGGTTTACGCGTCTTTGTGGTGAATGGTAGCATTATTCATATTTGTTCTAGTAAAAGTACCCCAGCCTCGTCATTTGCATAGAAAAGTAACCTTGGCGTAGCGCCCTTCCCCCGAAAAAAAAATGCTATGAACATGCCTGGCTCCAGCCCAATTTTATTATTCCGTAAATTTCCTTCTCATGATCACGGTCTCCTATGAGTAACTATCTTAGGTAAACGTATTCCTTCGGAGACTGTAAAGGTTGACTGGCGATCCTGAACCCTGGTCCCTTGCGAGGCTATCGATAATCTTTGTTTGTTGCATAATTATCTGCAACCCCACTCCTACGCTCTCTGTTAAGGACCTCAATCATTTGTTCTAACTCGTGATCAGTGGTGCTGAACAGGACAATGTCATCTGCAAACCGAAGGTTGCAGAGATATTGACCCTTTATCCTTATTCCTAAGCCGTCCCAATTTAATAGGTTGAACACTTCTTCCAAGCATGCACTGAATAACATTGGTGAGATTGTTCCTCTTTGTGTGACCACTTTGCTTATAGGTGTCTTCCTACTTTTCTTGTGGAGAATTAAGGCAGCTGTGAAATCTCTGTAGATATTTTGCAGGATATTTAAGTGAGCCTCCTGTTTTCCTCCATTACGTTATACCTCTATGATTGCTGGTATTTATACTGAATCAAATGCCTTTACGTATTCTATGCATATAAAAAGGCTCATTGTACTCCGCAAATTTCTCGATTACCTGATTAATTACTTGAATGCGATCCATTGTACACCATCCTTTCATGAAGCCAGCCTGTTCCCTTGGTTGGCTGAAGTCAAGGGTTGCCGTTATTCTATCGAACATTATCTTGGTGAATATCACACAATATGCCCTAATTCTTTATTCAAACTCTACAATAATACAATTATTGGAAGAGTGCGTGCTCAATACGTGCTACGTAAAATTGCTTTACCGAGCGCGGCAACAAATAAAGGGCGGTGTGGATAGGTAACGAAGATAGGAGCACTTGTAATTGAAGAAAAGAAGTGAGCATTGACAACTGCATGGTCATTTTCTGGCCACCATAATGTGCCTGCGCCCAGTGGACAGGCGTGTGCAATGGTGAAAACTTTAAATATTATACATTGGCGCATAATTATGCATCATATTTGGTACTTGATGCAGCTGACAATTCGCCATGGCTCTAAGTATAGCTGTGGGCCGCTCGAATCTTAGAGTGTGTCGCAGAATAAGTAGCCATTTTTCCTCCTCTTAGGTTAACCACCACGTTGGCGTAGATCATGTTACCCACTGACCGTACAGCCGTTTCGATTGTTGGAATTGATATAAGCCAACGGCGGTGATTTGCCGTCTCGTCATTTGCAAATCTTCACCTGATGCATGGCTAAGAATGTCGAAGGCGATAGTTATAGCTGAATTTTCATAGAAACGGGAATAGAGTGCTCGGACTGTCCGTACGTGATTTCTTTCAAGTTTTCTTCCTCGCATCCTCTTATTACCAAGCGTAAAAATTTGCCCGCGCAGTTGTAGCCGTGGTGAGAGTTTGAGCCAGGGAGGTCGCAATCCCTCTTATTGCACTAGTATTAATAAACTAAAGTTTGAGTGACTCTTGAGCCGTATTCGTGGGGAACTGCCCATGATACACCATACGGGTCCGTAGGGCGCAGAGGATGAAGCCACAATACTCATCCTGGTTCATTCCCCTGGAATGGGCAGAAAAAGGCACATTCCACATTCTCAAATAAAGTAAAATCATTCAAACCATTTTAATACATTCCGGTATTTTAATAGGAGGCCGCTATGCTTTAGAGATACGTTACGGCCACCATCATGCATTCAAAATGCGTGTATGTAATAAGGGTGTTTATGACGACAAGCGACAGACGAAAAACCAACGTGGTTGCAAGGAAACAACGGCCTCGGCGTCAACAGCTCGTGATCTGCGATCACGTTCTTCATCGAGGATAGCGCACCGCTACTGCTTTCATCCTGTTCTTATTCTTTATTACAATAACCTCGGCGGCGAAGAGGAGCCATCTTGGCGACTCATTGCGATAAAAGGATGAGAGGGTCGTTTGCGGCTTGAGGTGGCTGACGTGGACCTTGTCGCGAACTAGGCGGCGCTTGTCCAAGGAGGGGTTGACATGCTCAATGATATATTTTAAGGGGGACCGGCACTAGAAGACGCGGTATGGCCTGTGGTACTTTGCAGCAAACTTGGGAGTGAGGCCAGGAGAGTTAAATGGATGCCCAAGCCATACGAGGGATCCAACGGCAAAACTCTGCACATGCTGATCGTTGTCGTGGCGATATTTCTGAAGGGCTTCGCTGTCAGGCGTAAACGAGCAGGCCAGCTGACTACATTCTTCTTTATGCTGTGTGACGTCAGAAATAGTGCTGCATATGCCGCAAAATTTTCAGGGAAGCCGGGCTTGCGTTGGTGGGAGAGCTGCACCAAGGCCGATACCGCTGGCGTCTGTATGTATTTCGGTTAGTGCAGCGGAGCAGGGTCATAATGGCGTAGCTTGGGTGGCGTAGCTTGGGGCGTAGCTTGGGGCGTAGCTTGGGCGAAGTAAGTTGGCCGCGCAGTGTCGCAAAGGTGTCGCCGCAGGCTGGTGTCCAGTGAGAAATAACGCCGGGGCCGGCGAGGCGCTTCCTAAGCGGTGCTATGATCTACGCGAAATTTCAGATGAAGTGACGAAAATGGGAGGCGAAGCCGGCAAAGCTTCTAAACTCTTTCATGGTAGAATGCTTCGGAATCTCGGCAACAGCACGCAATTAGTCCGGGTCAGGGATAATTCCACCTTTGGAGACGATGTGGCCAAGGATGGTAAGACGGCGAGCTCGGAAGTGCGATTTCTTCAGCTTGAGTTGATGGCGTGCATTCGTAATGCAGCGGAGAATTGTGCGTAAGCGAGTGGGATGCGAGGTGTCAAGTCATTCAGCTGCTTTGTGTGAGGCTCGCAGGCATCAAACGGCACGATAACATCAGAAACTATACGCTGCACGTGGTCGAGCATTTTATTGCGGTAGAAGGTCCGGAATCAGTTTTTTTACGCAGACCAGAGATGGCCGCTTAATGACACTACGCTGTCGATCAGAATATTTATTTATTTATTTATTTATTTACAAATACTGCAGGCCCTATTCGTGCCTAAGCAGGAGTGGGTACATACAACAACGTAAATTACAACTGCCAATTAGCAATTAAGAACACAACAAAACATGTACATACATCATTGTAACACTATACGTAACAGAAATAAACACGAACATACAACAGTGCAATACGTTAACCAAATAAAAATGAAAAATCGTAACTCAAAAGAAACTGCTTTCATTGCGGCAATTTAGAGGTCAAAGAAAAGGTTATTTGAAAGCTGAACGAACGATTCTGTTGTATTAGCGTTAACTACTTCTTCGGCCAATTTATTTCATAGTGAAATTGCATGGGGAAAAAGAGAATATTGATGGATGTTAACTTTACTAAATGGTTGCTTAATTGTTTTCTTGTGGTTTGTACAAGCAGAGCGCATGGGGGGCTCAGGTAAATAACATTCACGCGCTATTTTGTAGTGACCATGGTACAGCTGATATAAAAATTTGAAGCGAGATACAATTCTGCGATGAGCTAGTTTTTTTCAATTTCGCCATGTCGCGAAGAACGGACATGCTAGAAAAACGTGAGAATGGGGAGTATATAAACCGCAAAGCTAAAGTTTGCACTCTTTCTATTTTCTTGATTAAATATTTTTGATGAGGGCTCCAGATCAAATCCGCATATTCTAATTTTGGTCTGACAAGAGCTTTGTATGCTGTTAACTTAACGGTCGATGAAGTACGGCGCAATTTCCGTTTCAAAAATGCCAGCTTTTTTAGCGCGTCGCTGCAAACGTTTTCTATATGGGGTTCCCAACTTAAATTGCTTGTGAGTGTAACACCTAAATACTTCACTCGCTGGGTTTTATGTATATAAGAATTATTAATAATATGCAATTGCATTGCATTGCATATAATTGCATTGTAATAGCTGCCGTCTTCAAAGTGTTTAGATTCAGTCCCAATGTTTTGCACCACACGCTTATTGAGTGCAACGCGTCATTAAGTCTTACTTGGTCGGAGTGATGATTTACACTAGTATAAATAACACAATCGTCCGCAAACAACCGGATCTTCACAGGAGATTGAACAGATAAATAGATGTCATTGATATAAACTAAGAAGAACAAGGGACCGAGAACTGACCCCTGTGGCACCCCTGAGTGCACTTCCAGTGTACCAGAAACGCAGTCTTTAACAGCAACGTATTGTTTTCTTGACGACAAATAAGATTCTATCCAACGGATGATATTGCGTTCAATGCCCATTGAGGGCAGTTTAGTTACTAAATCGGCATGCGGAACTACATCGAACGCTTTGGAAAAGTCTAAAAACACTGCATCGATTTGACCCCTCATATTCACCGCATTCATAAAATCATCCGTTATCGCAGCTAACTGTGTTATTGTGGATAAACCAGCCCTAAATCCATGTTGATTTGCATGAAGTAAATGACTATTCTCTAAATGTGTTATAATCGCTTTAAATAAAATGTGTTCTAGCAGTTTACAAGTTGTGGATGTTAAGGAAACTGGTCTGTAATTATTTAGTTCTAAAGGGGATGCAGATTTGTGAATCGAAACTATCCTTGCAAGGCGCCAGTCATCTGGTATCACACAGGATTCTAACGATGTTTTATATATTACATATAAGTACTCTGCTACCCAGATTGCGTATCTGTTGAGGAAAACATTAGATATTTTGTCAGGACCTGATGACTTTCTTATGTCTAGATTACGCAAAAGACTAAGGATGCCGTTTTTGCTTAAATCTACTTCGGGCATCGGATTACGAAGCGTGTAAGGTTGCAAGTGCGCGTGCGATGCGTTTATGGTAAACACCGATTGAAAAAAGGCGTTAAATTCATTAGCAATGGTCAAAGGATCGTCAATGCTTGGGCCAGATGTTCTTATCTCTGTGATGCCACTTTTATCTTTAGATATATATTGCCAGAATTTCCTTGGTTTCTCCGACATGAAAGTAGTTAAAGTGGAAGAAAAGAACTGATATCTTGCAGCGCGATCTTTATCTTTGAAAGTACGTACTAGACTTGCAAGTTGTTTCCTGTCACCACGTTTTCGAGAGCGTTTTATTTTGCGTTTCAGATGTATCAGATTACGATCCATCCACGGGTACTCCCTGTTAATGCGCTTTTTCTTTAAAGGCACGTAGGTGCTTTCACAGTGCATGACTATGTCTTTAAACTTTGACCACAGCGTATTAACGTCATTTGTCTCATTAAAGGAAGGGAATTAAGATTCCATACAACTAATAATTCCGTTATCATCAGCATGCGTACAGTCTCTTACAAATGTGTCAGAAGGTTTAACATACGATCGTAAGCCCGAAATAGGACACTCAAGAACAAGTAACTGATGATCAGATATACCGTCCTTGACACTGACTGAGCAGTCTGGAAGCGAGCTACTTGCAAACGGAAGGTCAAGTACAGCAGAGCAGGAAATTCTTGTAGGATCCAAAACCAACTGGGTTAACGAAAACGTAAATGCAGTTAGTAGTAATGATTCAGCATTTTTGGAATCTTTGCCGTCATGAAAAAGGCTGCACCAGTTATTTCTTGAAGGTTAAAATCTCCTGTTATAAGGATGTTGGAACGCGAATTTGTATTTAAGCAGCAAATAATCATATAAGGAATCTAAGTATTCCTGAGGAGCATTCGGAGGCCCATAGATCCCTCCTAGTAATATAGTTTTTTCCAAAAAACTTTATTTTGCACCATATGCTTTCATGATCATTGATGCCGTGTAAGCGCGTGAATTTAATGTTATTCTTTATTGCAATTGCAACTCCGCCACCCCTTGATCCTCTGTCCTTACGGATAAGCGTGTACGAAGGAGGCATTATTTCTGAATTTTGCACATCAAAATGCAGCCAGGTTTCAGTTACCACTAGGACGTGTGGTTGATAGGTCAGAATTATATCTTCAAGGCTCTGGATCTTATTCAGTACACGGCGTGCGTTCAACGAGACAAGCCGTAGCGTCTCGACGGATTCCCGTCATTTGTTATCTATCTTACGCGTATTCCCACGTGTGGGTCGATGAGAGGACGTTTCGGGTTGGGCAGGCGCAGATGATTTGGTCAACTCTATTCTGCGATTGCGCGTTGCGTCCCATACGTACAGCCTGTCATCAACTTTGAGCTTATCGAAACGAAGGGAAACCTTAGAACCATTGCTGTTTTCTTCAGCCGCTGAACGCCATAATTTTGCACGAATATTCCGAATGTAATTTGAAAAATTGTCCGATATGGCTATTTTCGTGTCCTTTAATTTCAAGCAGGATGACATAACCCTAGTTTTGTCTACGTAGTTAAAAAATCTCAAAATGATCGGACGATGTCGCTGTGCATGTTTTAGGCCAATTCGGTGAATACGCTCTATTGAGTTTACTTCAACACCTAGAATCTTTTTAAAATTTCTTCGTTAACTTTCCGTTCTAGTTCTTCTGAGTCCTCCTCTGGATCTTCCTTTACTCCATATATTACGATATTGTTAGGACGACTTCTGTTTTCGAGATGATCTACCTTTTTGGTTAACTCAAGAACTAGTTTGTTTGTGTTATTGCAAGCTTCGTCCACTTTCTCCAACCTTCAATCACATTTCTCAATGCGGCACAGTTCTTTCTCAATTTTGGTAATCCTGGTTTGAATATTCTCGACTGTCGATTCTACCTGTTTCAGATTATTAGTCAGCGAAGCCAGAGTCTTATTGGTCTTTGTTTGCTCTTTCAAAATTTTCTTAAGTAGTTGGTTGTTTAACTGCGTCTCAGACTCTGAATCAGAAGTAGGACCAGGATTTACCTCTATGTCTCCGGTTGTTAATAGCAATAACCTGATCACATGCAAACAGTCACATAACAGACCAAACAAACACTGTGGGCTTGGCAACACCGTCAATATGACTGTATCATCTCTAATAGAAGAAGTTAGATACTTGTCACCAACCTGGGCAAAAGAATCGGTATCAGCATCCTCCTGTAACCTGTGTCACCAAGCCCACTGAAGGATCCTGCAAGAGCGTCCAGTATTTATGCCTGAAGTGGTCGCTATCCGATGATGTCACCGAGCTGATGCGCTGACAGGCTTGATGCACGTAGGGCGTTGTTTCTTGGGTGAGCCTTGGCGATGGCATGATGACCAGGTCAGCCAGCGCATGCTCTTCAGGAGTCCTTTCGAACCGAGGGTCCGTTGATCCCACGGCGAAGTGCGCCTGGCAGGCGATCTGGGCAAAAAGAATCGGTATCAGCATCCTTCTGTAACCGGTGTCACCAAGCCCACTATGTATATATATATATATATATATATATACATATACAAGAGAACAACACGTTTCTGGATCCGCGCCTACCTATCCACAAAGGTACACGTGCCTATGAAGCGATTTATTGACACTTCGGCCGGAGTCCTGCCTTCATCAGAATACAATGCATGCGTAGGTACAGTTTATATGCATGCGCATATCAACCACATGAAGATATGTTTACAGAAAAACGGAAGAAAATAATCGAACAGAATGCGTGTCAATCGTTCATACCAACAGTTGATACATGTCTAAACTGGTGGCGTTTGTTTTATTTCAAGATACGCAACAATATATGAAATTGGAAAGAATTATCAGGTGACAGCAAAAAACGTCACCAAATAGGTGTTATGTCACCAGTCAGGAAGAAAAAATGAAAACAAAAGCGAAAAATAGTGACGTGCAAGCAAAAGGGGAAACAAGTGCCGTACTGGTAAAAAGCAGGGAAACGAGGGAAGATGTGACGGGCTATGCTGCCATGTAGCTCAATTTTCCACCACTTTCATTCAAAAAACACGCGACGTTATCAAACTTATAGATAAGAAAGGATTCGCGGGCCTCTCTGTTGTAATTTAAACAAAACCCGGTTCAAGCAATGCGATTTTCATCTTATCAAATTAGTGGTCAGGGAGATGTACATGTTTTGAGATGGGTAGGACGGGCAACGTAATATCGTGAGATTTGTTATTATTAAAGCGCAATCTAAAAGGCCCTTCTGTTTGTCCATTATGCTGTTTCTTGCACAGTGTGCATCTAAGCATATAAATTACGGTTTTGGTATCGCAGTTGAAATCGACTTTGATTTTTATGTAAAAGTTTGAAGCCATACTAGAGACCTGCTGCCATCTACACGCGTTTGGGCATACTCTCCATCGCGGTTTTCGGTAAGGGTGGCTTCCGATGGCGTCAGGGCAGTCATATTTAGGTGATGATGATAGTATATCTCGACTATTTCTAGCTCTGCAGTGTACTACTTTAGGCGGTTCAGCGAAGATGTCCTTGTGGCGTTCACTTTGAATTAGAATATTTTGGTCTTCCCGGCCACATGGCTCACTTCATTACCCAATGGCCCTCAGTCCCCAAAAGCTGCGGAGCACCTGACCGACGCGGTGGTCAGACCTGTAGACCGACGCGGTCAGACACAGCAGAGGGTGCTAAGAATCTCTGGATCCGGACAGGCCGCCTATGGAATCTGACCCTTGCAACTTTTAACACCCGAACTCTCTCGAGTGAAGCTAGCTTAGCGGGACTCCTGGAGGAATTATCAGACATTGTTTGGGATATCATCGGCCTTAGTGAGGTCAGAAGTGGGGAGGCTTATACATTGCTGAATAACGGACAGTTCCCCTTCTATAGAGGTCTCCCAGATAAGAAGCAACACGGCGTAGGATTTCTAATCCCTAATGACATAACGGGCGACATTGATGAATTCTACAGCATTAATGAGAGGGCAGCTGTAGTCTTAATTAACTTTAATTGGACGTATAGATTGAAGGTAGTACACGCCTACGCTCCAACATCCAGGCACGATGATAAGGTAGTAGATCAGTTTTATGAAGCTGTTGAATTAGCGATAAGAAAAGTGCAAACTCAATATACTGTTGTAATGGGCGACTTCAATGCACAAGTGGGGAAAAAGCAGGCGGAGGAACAAGCAATTGGCCACTACGGCGTCGATTCTAGGAACGATAGACGAGATATGCTGGCAGAATTCTCAGAAAGGAATGAGCTTCGAAGAATGAACACCTTTTTCAAGAAGCATAACAACAGAAAGTGAACCTCAAAATGCCCTAATGGCGAACCAAGAAATAAAATTTACTTCATGCTTCCTGCTGAACCCAGCATAGTGAAGGATGCTTAAATTATAGGCAGGGTAAAGTGCAGTGAACGTAGGTTGGCGAGCGCTAGGATTCACCTCAATTTGAAGAGAGAAAGAGCAAAATTAGAGAAGAAGAAACGGGTCAACCTTGAGGCAGTAAGGGTAAAAGCCAACAAATTCAGGTTGGTACTTGCAAAGAAATATGCAGCCTTAGAACAGAGAGATGATGATGACATAGAGCTAATGAATGAAACCGTAAATGGGTTGGCTTCAGAGGCAGCAATTGAATCGGAGGCACGGCCCAGAGGCCACCAGTAGGCAAGCTCTCCCAAGTAACGAAGCACCTAATAAAGAAACGAGAAAACATGAAAGCGTCCAACGCAAGAGATATGATAGAATTCGCGGAACTGTCAAAACTGATCAACAAGGTTAAAATAAGTGATATTCGCAACTGTAACGAGAAAAAGACGGAATAAGCTGTAGAGAATGGATCCAGCCTGCAATCAGTGAGAAAAAGCTTGGCGTAGGACAAACCAAGATGTATGCACTAAAAGATAAACAGGGTATTATCATCAGCAGTCCCAAAGATATAGTAAAAGCAGCAGAATAATTCTATACTGACCTGTACAGTATCCAGAGGAGTCAGGATACCTCAGTTACAAACAATAATGAACAGGATACAGAAACTCATCCTGTAACTAGCGATGAGGTCAGAAGGGCGCTGCAAGAAATGAAACGAGGAAGCGCGGCAGGAGACGATGGAATAACAGTCAATTTATTCAAAGATGGAGGAGACATAACCCTTGGAAAACTGGCGGCTCTTTATACGAAGTTTCTATCGACTGCAAGGGTACCAGTAGTTGGAAGAATGCAAACGTTATACTAATCCATAAAAAGGGAGACGTTAAATAATTGCAAAATAATAGGTCCATAAGCTTACTCCGAGTATTATATAAAATATTTACCAAAATAACCTCCAATAGTGTAAGGGCTACACGGCACTTTAGTCAACCAAGCGAACAGGCTGGCTTCAGGAAGGGATACTCTACAGTGGATCACATCCATGTCATTCATCAGGTAATCTAGACATCCGCAGAGTTTAATAAGCCTCTCTATATAGCTTTCATAGATTACGAAAAGGCATTTGATTCAGCAGAAATGCCAGCAGTCATAGCGGCATTACGCAATAAAGGAGTACAGAACGCTTACGTAAATTCTTTGTAAAATATTTACGGAGGTTTTACAGCCACCTCAATTCTACACAACAAAAGCAGGAAAATACCTATGAAGAAAGGGATCATACAGGAACACACAATCTCTCCAATGCTATTCAATGCGTGCTATGAAGAAGTATTCACGCTATTAAATGGGGAAGGCTTAGGAGTGAAGCTCGAGGGTGCATATCTCAGCAACCTTCGGTTTGCCGTTTAATGTGTTCTATTCAGCAACAATGCACACGAGTTACAACAAATAATTAAGAACCTTAACAGAGAGAGTGTAAGAGTGGGTTCGAAGACTAATATGCAGATGACAAAGATAATGATAAATAGCTGGGCAAAGGAACAAGAGTTCGCGATCGCAAGTCGGCCTCTAGAGTCAGTGAAGGGGTACGTTTACCTAAGTCAATTAATCACAGCGAACCATGATCATGAGAAGGAAATTCTCAGAAGAATAAGAATGGGAAGCTTACCATTATCATTGAAAATGAAGGTGTACAAGCAGCGCATTTTACAAGTGCTGACATATGGGGTAGAGATTTGGAGACTCGCAATGAAGCTTGAGAACATGTCAAGGACCGCGCAAAGAGCGTTGGAACAAAGATTGCTAGGCACAACGTTAAGAGAGAAAAAAGAGTGGTTTCGATCAGAGAGCAAACTTGTATATGCGATATGCTAATTGACGTCCAATGAAAATAAATGTAGCTTGGCAGTTCATGTAATACGGAGGTTAGATAACCATTGGACCATTAGGGTTGCAGAATGGGTACCAAGAAAAGGGAAACGCAGTCGAGGACGACAGGCCCGGCGTAAGCCAGGCGTAAGGCTAGGCGTAAGGCCTGGCTATGTTGAATGGTAGTCTTGCAATGTTTAACGTGGTTACTATCGAAGTGCTTATATTGATATTTGTCTGTCGGTTTTGTGTACAGGGCAGTAGATATTTTATCATTTAGCACTTAAACGCTCACATCAAGTAAGGTAATAGTAGATGCAGAATACGTGTGAGAAAATTATATAGATGGATGGGCTTTGTTAAAGTAAGAAATGAAGGAAAGCAGCTCGTGTTGACCATGTGACCAAATGATAAAAACATCGTCGACGTAACGCTTGTGATGCATAGGTTTGAAGCGCACGTGTTAAGAACATTTATTTTCTAGTTCACCCATCAATATATTGTCGTAGTTGGGGCCGATCCACGTATCCATTGACGTTCCACTAATTTCGACAGAGTGTTGACCTTGGAATTTGAAGTTATTTATTTCTAAGATAAGTGTTAGCAATGTGGCCAACGTATTGCTGTCGAATAGTTTCTCGGGTAATGCTGCTTCGTAAGAATTGATGACTGCCCTGATGCAGTCTGCGTGCGCAATGTTGGTGTACAAGGATGCTACATCAAGTGAAACTAGAAGAGCCTTGAGGAATACTGAGATCGATAATATATGGCATAAAGTCGGTAGTATCCTATGTATGTAAGACGGAAATGTAGCTGGGATATTACTAATGAGGGATTCTACGTAGCTGGACAAATTTTTTGTGACTGTACCCTTACCGGAGATGATGGGACGACCGGGGTTGTTTATCTTACGTATTTTATGTAAAAGGCAGAAGCGACCGGCAACAGGACTTAGTGGAAGGAGAGAGAATGGATTGCGTTGTCAGGAACTTTTTAGTTTTGACACTATCATGCACCGTGCTTTTGACAAGAGATTTGTATTCTTCAGTGAGGTCATAATCAATGCGTTTGTAAAAAGTCGCATCTGGTAGTTATCTGTGTGCCTGTCAGGTATAATCGCACTTGCTCATCATGACAACAGCAGCACCTTTGTCAGCAGGCCTAATTACAATGTCTTTGCGAGAGGACAGGGTAACCAGTGCTTTCATTTCGCTGACAGATAAATTACGGCTGAAGGGTGCTTGTTTTCGATATCAGTGCAGAACATCTCGCTGTACTTCTTTGATATACATATCCAATCGTCTTTCGCGTTGTGAAGGAGGGACCCAGTGCTTGCCAGAAGGTAACGCGTTTTTCGAGTAGCTCGAATTCGGCCGGTCACGGAAGCGTTTGTGTAGGTGTACGTTACTGGCTAAATTATCCAGATCTTCCAGCAGATGAAATTCACATGCCCGCCTGTAGCTGGACGAAAATTGAGACCACGACGCAGAACACTGCACTCCTCAGCTGTTAGTAAAATGTCTGAGATAATAACAATATTGTTCCGCTCTGGATCAGAACACTTCTTAACGGAGTATGACGAAGAAGTAACGGAGTGCGCTTCAAGAGGCTTGGTTATAAAAAGGGAGGAATTATATACCCTGTCCTGGCTTGCAGAAGAGCACCCAGCACCGTCATGGGACAGTTTCTTGGCTTTCAATGTGCGAGTACATGTAGTGCAGCGGATTGCCTAGATGAGAAGTTTAAACTTGCGCTAATTGGAGTTTCTTGCTTCTTGAATTCTTCACTGGAAGAATGATAGTGATCCAACACAACTCGAGCGAGTTGTAGTGAAGCATTTATTAGTACGGTATCCTATCTAGCCTTATTGCTTTCACACATGTCAGACAGAGCTGATTTTACAACGATGCGGAGACCATTTGATGCAACAGACGCAGCGAGGCAGGTATTTAGCGTATCTGCATGTAGATCATTGCGGATTCTTTTTTCTACAACCCTCCTTAGCCTTAGAAATTCATTTGAAAAGAGATAAGTTACATTATTAACGGCAGACACAGTCTTTAGTCAGTTTGTAGGGGCGTCAATCATGGCTAGGCTTTTAGAAGCTCGTAGCAACGACCTCTAGGGGAGGAACCTGTAGTGCCCTGTGCTGAAGGGGACTTTTCAGCTGACGAGGCTCTCGCTGCGGCGTTTCTTGGTGGATTCTTTAAAGCAGCGTTCTTTCGACGGCGCTGCGTTTTCAGTTTGTGCATTCGCGATTCCTTTTGAGAGGGACTACCATTCGTTGTCTGGCTCACCATCAGTGCCGGGTCAGAAGATCAGCCCATAACGGACTCTTCCTCTTTGTCTTGCTGATGCGGATCGCAGGGTGCACTCTCTAGCCAAGAGTGGGACGTTACACCGAGCGGCTTTAACAGAGGTGCCGAATGTGGAAGGCCTTAAGTGACACGCCTTCGAAGTTCGTTGTAAGCCATCAGCCTGTCCGCACGTGGTTCGGGGGCAGCCATTCGAATCCATGGTCCAGGAAACATACCAGTCGAGAGCGACTACAGAATTTTTTCGACAGGGCCTCAAAACAGGACGCTTCTTGGTTGCAGCGACGAATGAACGTGGCACTGGGGTACCCTCGTCGGCGGTTCGTGGTTCTTGGTAGAATGAGGGTGGCATAGACTCTGGTGAATTCAGGGCGTTCCTTGGCGATGTGGGTAATGACTTCACAGTAGCTGTCGAAAGCTCTGTGGGCAGGCTCTCGAGCTAGGTCGTTCGTGCCTTCACGAAAAACGATTGTCGTGGTGTTCCAAGGGACGAAATCCAATAGTCCCGGAACGTCACTGATTGATGCGTCACACTGAGACACAAATGCATCCATTTCCTTCAACGTAGGATGAAAATACCAGTAAATATATTTTGTCTGGGAGTCGCCCACGACGCTCAAAGGGGGAGAACTCTTCGGGTACTTCCAGTAGACGTGCTTCAACCCAGTCTTGTCCTGAACCCCCCCATTGTTGCAATATACCAGAAAAAGAACGTTTCTGAATCCGGGCATATACACGCAGTGAAGTAGACGCACCTATGAAGCGTATGAAATTGCGCAGCCCTAAAGAACGCTTTAGTCAAACAAAATTATCCAGCACAACTAATTGACGGCGCAACAAAACGCACAGACGTGCATGAACCTTCTGTCCGCTGCGAAGAAACCGACTCCCTTACCCAAGACAGATGTTATCCTAACCCAGTCTGCGTCAGTTCCGCGTGTTTCAGACGTACTAAAGAAGCACCAAAATATTCTAATGCAAAGTGAACGCCTGAAAGACATCTTTGCTGAATTGCCTAGACTAGTGTACCGTAGAGCTAGAAATATTAGAGATATACTATTATCATCATCTAAGAATGACTGCCCTGACGCCATCGAAAGCCATTCTTGCCGAAAAGCGCGACGCAAAGTATGCCCCTACATGCGTACATGGCAGCTGGTGACTAGTACGGCTTCAAACTTCATTTAAAAATCAAAGGCGATTTCATCTGCGATACTAAAAGCGTAATATATGTGCTTCAATGCACATTTTGCAAGAGACAGCACATTGGACAAACAGAAGGGCCTTTTAGATTGTGCTTTTAGAAATACCACGCTAATACGCTGCCCATTCTACCCATCTCAAAGCACGTACATCTCCCTGACAACTCATCTGATAGGACGGAAGTCACGTTGCTTCAATCGGGATTTCGTTCAAATTATGACAGAGAAACTCGTGAATCCTTTTTTATCATTAAGTTTGATACCGTCACATCTGGTTTGAACAAAAGTGTTGGAAAATTGAGTTGCCTGGCCACAAAGCCCGTGACATCTTCGCTCTTTTCCCTTCTGTTGTATCAGTACGGCACAATTTTTTTTTGCCCTTTTACTAGCACGTCAAAACTTTTCGCTGTTGTTTACATTTGTTGTTCTTCATTGGTCCCACAAGACCTATTCGTTGACGTTTTTTGCTGCTACCTGATAATTCTTTTTAATTTTATATTTTGTGCCTATCGAAATGATGTGTTGGCTAACGCGGTCTGTTTAGATCGCGCACTTTCTTCGGTTTTTCTACAAACATAATTTATTCTCGCTTGTATGCGCATGTGTATAAACGGGAGCTACGCCATGCATTATATTCGGATGAGGACTCCGGGCGAAACGTTAATAAATCGCCCCCTACACGCGTCTACTTGACTGTGCTTACACACACACACACACACGCACACACACGCATATATATATATATATATATATATATATATATATATATATATATATATATATATATATATATCTGTCTGCTACTTGGTCGTCGGATTTAGGCGCATATATATATATATATATATATATATATATATATATATATATATATATATATATATATATATATATATATGCACCTAAATCCGACGACCAAGTAGCAGACAGCGGCAACGAAAGTCGATCAAATACGAGAAGAAATCTTGGCTGGAAAGTTATCAGGTACTCCAGTAATTGCTCATCAAGATAGAAAAGTCTTGCGATGTATGCCCAAAGAAATATGAACAAAGAAAGCTAGTATAACAGTCGATCTGAAAAAGTATCGGGTGGTATTATTCTTTGGAAGGTTTCGTCCCTGTCACAATGCCTCTACGTTTCAAATATCCTACAGAAATTTCAGGAACGCCAGCCGATCACATGTACGTTATCCTTCTGTAGGGCAACAGTGTTTGAAAATTATCAGTGTAGAATATTTGTCTTTCGGTGGCGGACACCGCGCACAATATAAGTGATGTTGAGAATGTTTTTGCTTGTTTCATAGAGAAATATTGTTCTGGAGCCAGAGGACGCACTTCAAGCGAACACGAGCTTCATCAGAAAAATCATGTCGTTGGTAACTTAAAAAAATGACTAAGTAAAATTCTATAACGGTTACCGAAATATCAGTGAAACTAGTCTCATTCGAAAATGTTCACTGGGTGTCTGCATTTGGAGATCTCGAATCCCCTGTAAGACTCCATCTTTGTTGAGGTGTCGGATGACTCGGGTCAGGTTCATTGGCAGCTTATTGAGGCTTTCATATAATTTGATTTTTATTTAGGACAGTTTTGTAAGAATACTTTGGAAACATGGAAAATAGTTTAAAGATTGCCTGACTTAGTCATGCTGCCTAATCAGCAAAAACAGCTTCTCAAGCGAAATATACAAAATAAATATATGTAGAACCAAGCTGAGTAATGTCAAAAATGCAATGGAATCTGTTCATTTTTAATATTCAGTTACACAAAGCTTATTAAAAGTTAAGCAAAACAACAACATTGCAAAAGTGGGAGCTAACGGTTCCACAAGTGTCCTCGTATTTTACAAGGCGGTATATTCCTCCCTGAGCACAGTATATATTGTTGGAGTTCTTATAAAGCGGAAAGTGGGGGAGTCAGCCAACGACCGAATGCGTGTTTGCGGGGTACGTGCGGAATTTAGAATAAATGAGTGCTGCGCACACGGCAGATGAGACGGCCTTGTGTGAGCCGGTGTGTCAACGGCCATGTGCACAACAGGTTTCTAACATCGGCTTCGCTGGAGGTGAGTGAGGCCTCGTCGGTTTGAAAGAGATAATAGAAGGAGCTGCAGAAGACGGTGCTCGTGAGAAAATTTTACTGAAATGACATAGATATAGTAATACAAAAGAAAGGGAGGAAAAAACTTTTAGCAACCAAATTAAAATAACTAAATGTTGTGGCCTATAGCTTGAAATTTAGCATAGCGAATAGATTCTGCAAGAAACAGCACTACAGACAGAACAGGGAAGCAAACTGCAATAAATTTACGGTAAGCACTAAGCAGCTCGACCGCACACGTTTATCTATACCTAAAAAAATAACTTGAACAATTCGTTGAAACTAGGGAGGAAAACCTACTCGATAAATACCAGCATCAAGTAATTAGAGCTTCATATCCGCCAAGAAACCTAATTAACCCCTGCAGCACACAGCTCCACCGATAGTGCTACAAGCGGGCATCCTGAGCACTGCAGCAACGAAGTAGACATCCCAGTGTTTAGGCACAGATGTAGTTGATCTCATGAATTGTGATCTCATGAGTTGATCTCATGAATTGTGGTCTAACGTTTCGTTCCATGAACGACGCAGTAAACTAATACGAACTTCTCAAAGATACACCAGAGTTGTCAAGGCGTATAAGCCTTAAGGAGTTCTTTTTGCTAGGCCAGACCTAGGAAGACAGCACAGACACTCTCTTAAACCACCCAGCACGTGGACACGGGAGCCGAAGAGTACCCAGACCTTGAATATTACGTAAACTAATCTCAAAACGAATTCTAGAGTCAATGCGGCATTGCCGAAACGCAAAGATTTGTCCCACGCTAAGCACGAAATTCTTGTAGAACTCGCGAAAAGAAATGATATTGTAATAAAAGCAGAAGACAGAGCCGGCAGTGTTGTTACCTCACCTATAAAGATCTACAGGAATGAGGCCTCCAAACAACTGAGCAACCACACCCATCACATAAAACTGGACTCTGACCCAATTTGAAACTACAGCAATACTGTGCAAAGCACAATAGCGAAGCTCCTGTGAAGAGAATTAATCACGCAATCTGAATATCACTTCATGATGCCCAGCAAGAAAGAAGCAGGCTGCTGTTATTTTCTTCCTAAAATACATATGGTTCCTGTCGAAGAAATACTTACAGCAGAAAAGCCAGGTTGGCCTATAGTGTCTAATAACACACCTACCGAGTCACTATCTAAATTCCTAAATCACCCCCTGTCAAACATCCCCGCCACCCTCCCATCTTTTTCTGAAGACACGTCGCACTCCCTTCCAATTGTCGAAGGCATAAACGCCACTCAAATCCGTTCTTACTGTGCTATTCTGGGCCCTTTGGATGCGTGTGCCATCTACACTAACATACCCATGAGTTAAGAAATTGAAGCCTTATCTAAATCCGTCGCAGTCAACCCCCAAACGCATGCTCCTGAAAATTACCTGTCACTCCTCAGGTTAGTTCTCAGGCTCAACTTTTTTGAATTCGATACTATTCACTACCTGTAAACTTTCGGCACTAGCAGGGGAACGCCATCTGTTCCCACATATTCGAACATCTTATTTGACAGCTTGAAGCATACCTTTTGAAATCCTACCCTTTAAGATTCCACACCTATCTGCTCTACATCAACCACATATTTATAATATGGGAACTAGACACAAGCGCGCTAACCGACTTAATTAGAAATTTCAAGTGTTTTCACCGCAGTAATATATTTACTGCTTACCACGGCCCTATAAAGTCAACTTCCTCGACACGACAATCTGCATAGAAAACGGAGTACTGAGTACAACCCTTTAGCACAAGCCTACGTATAGCCAGCAATATTTAGACTATAAAAGTCATCACCCTCGACATTGCAAATAAGAAATTTTTGTCGGACAAGCGAAACAAATAAGAATGATCTGTAGAGAAGACACCGATAATGTCCACCACCTGAAACACCTTAAATTAATGCTAGCAGAAATAAATTATCCGAAAATTCCTGTCGACAGAGCTTATGAGGTCCCATTAAGATTGGACAGACAGTCACAAACAGCTGAGGAACGGCCTACACCAGAATCTCACAGACAACCAACATTTATAGCAACATATTTTAATGCCCTCGCAAACATAACCTACGAGAATACCACCCAATATTATCAAGTAACGAGCGTCTGAAAAAAGTGTTCCCGGATGTACCAAGGGTTAACTATCACCGCAACAGAAACAATAAAGACTGGTTAGTGCGTGCAAAGGGCAGCTAACATCTTTCCCCTGGAATAAAAGCATGTTGTCGTCAAGGTGCAAAGCCTGCAGGCAACTTCAAAGTCTAATTAAAATAAAAACACCGCAAATAGTTATACACAAGGAGTGAAAACTAGCTTTACGTGCAGAGTTTCGATTACCTATATGCTTGAATGCCCCATCTGCAAGGAACAATATATCGGAGAAACAGGACAATACGTCAACCTCAAGTTAAACGACCTTAACTCGGACACTGCTGGAGAGCTTCCCAAAGCGGCCGCCCAGCATTTTAAACAACCAGGACATAATTTTGTCGAACTTAAACTCTACATCTTACAAATTTCCGTTCAGAACGTGAAAGAAAATACTGAGAATCCCACCTTATCCATTAGTTCAAGCTATTGCAACCAATAGCTATAAACGTTTCAAAGAGAGCTTTAGAATCTATTCGCTATACTAGATTTGAAGCTACAGGCAATACTTAGTAATTTTCATTAGGGTGGTTAAAGTTGTTTTCGTCGTTTCCTTTAGGTTATTTATATATTTACTCCACTGCAGTAACTTTTTTTTTTCATGAGCACCGTTTTCTACAGATTCTTTCGTTATCTCTTGCAGAGAGACGATAGCTCACTGACCTCCAACGAAGCAGATAAAAGAGGGGTGCTCTGTAGATGGATGTTGACACGCCAGCGGGCACAGGGCCTTGTCATCGGCCGTGTGCATAGCACCCCTTCATTCTCAATTCTGCACACTCACCGCTAACGCGCCTTCGGTCGTTGCTTCATCCACCCGTCTTAGTCCCTCTCCCCTTTAGAAGAACCATACCTATATATCCACTTGTAGCGTTCGCTCCCGCTATTACATCGTTCTCGTTTTTCTCATAGTTTGAGTTCCATTTCCCGCTTTCTCCGTGTTTTCCTTGGAATCTAATAAAGGAGTATGATACGCTGGAAATACGAGTTGTAGCAACACTGTTAGCGCGAAACACGGTGAGAGCAAAATACAGGATGGTTTCAATACAATAAACTCATTGCATACTTAGACTACAAAGTTATGACAATGACTTTTGAATACAGAGTACCATTAGAATAGAAAGAGATCAAACCTAATGGGCGCCCATCAATTCAGATTTTAGCAATGAAAAATGTCACAGTCGGGTTGACTGAGATCTAAGCTGCACGGTATCTCGGATAACGTTTCGAAGCGGCATTAATGAAACGTTTCTAGACTGTCGCTGGACCGTGAGTAATGGACAGCATGCGCGTTCATCACATTGTTGCCTTTGAGTGATTTTACCATTTATTATTATTTTTATCGCTTTCAGGTCAGGCCTTCTGTATGCTGTGGGGCACAGAAGAGGCTGTCAATAAACCACTACCCCATTGTGGCTTTATTCTGCTGACCATGTGTACGAAACCAATATATAACGCATATAATTACGAAAACCACATAGAATGCATGTGCCAAAATATTCACAGAGAAAAAGAAAAACCGAGAATTGCTGCCTAACACTTCATGTTGATCCGTGCACCAGAGTGCCAGATTAATAAATAAACTGTGCATTTAAAATGACAGTGTGACCAAAATAAAATTAAAAAGTTGGAGGACGCTTACGCTTCACCTTCAAGGATGGAACGCGATAGCGTTATCGCACCCCGTTCGCCCTGCCCACTCAAACGATCTACGCGAGCCAAACGTCGCGATCGGCATGGACAGCCAGACCGCGCCGCGCCATGAAGGCGGACGCGATCATGGTGCAAGTCGGGAAGTCGGGACGTGTCGGGGCAGCGCCATACATTGCGAGGAGGGGGTCTTCTGTGTTTGCCGCAGGATGACTCCGCGTGTGCGCAGAGCGCAGAAGAAATGTAGTGAAAACGTACTTCGGTACTCGTGTAACTGCAACTTCTGTAATTTAAATTCTCATAATTACCGATATACTCCGCATTATACATTTCTACGGCACGTTTTAAGGCAACACCGCATTCGCTAGAGGTGCTTTTGTGCCGCTTTGAAGCTTCAATCTCGTGGCTGAATGGTAGCGTCTCCCTCTCACACTCCGGAGATCACCCAGCCCGTCTTGCAAGTTGTTTTTTTTTAATTACGAATTGCCTTCCTGGATTTATTACTCACGGCCAACGCCTCCGACGCCCACGACACCAGCTTTTCTACGACACGTCCGCTGCTTCCAGATTTAGGCTCTTCTAACCTAAATGAAAGAAAGCAGTAATATTACATCACAAAGTATTACTTCGGAAAACAGCAATACTGCCGCAGTGGGTCAAATTAATGTTACAGTTAGACCTAAGCAAACTCTTGCATAATATCAGAACTGGTACCATGATCGGAGGATACACACAGCCGTAAAGCCGTAAAGAAACAACTGACGATTCCTTTGCAAAACGAAAGGATTAAGAACTCTCGGTACCATCATACACGGGAAAAAGAGAACAAAGCTAGAGTAAAAATAAAACTGCCATAGCTTGAAGTTGGGCATGCTGGTTATCTCAGGAAGCGAATTAGTCCTACCTACATTACTGGGGGCTTGCCAAAGCGACATAACCTTTCAACAATTCCAGTGCCTCAATAGTTTCTTCGTGCATCTTCTCTTCTTTACTTTGTCATTACGCACTTTTGACCTGGAGCGTCTTGCTGCTTGGTCATGGGAATTGCTTCTCAAAATGGCACGTAACAAAAACATGTAATGCTATTGGGCTTATAACTTTCAAACAATAGTAATCATGCGACTTAGATTAGTATCGTTCTGTCGGGAAGAGAACCCATTATTTGCTCATTCATGTGTCACTTACATCAATTGCCCGTTGTCACGCCACAGTCGACGCAAACGGATTTAAATTATTGCCGTTATTGTCGCAGCTTATAGTGCCATAGTTCATCCGTACTGTTATCGATCCGAGTGAGTGGTGGTGTTTGAATGGTCTCACTCAATTCCTGGGAGGTATTATTCATCAAAAGCAATCGTGTGCATATTACGATTTATAAGGGATCAAACTGTACATTTTCATGCAGAAATTTCACGCTAGCAGAACTATGGCGCTATCGTGTTCGACACGCAGGGTCAAATATTGGCGTGATGAGACTCAGGCCGCAAGAAAGACAGATGCCAATTCACGCCCGTGACCTTTAACCACGGCGGGCGCATTATGAATAGAGAGTGAGATCAATGCAAGAGTAGACCGTAGCATCCCCACAAGGTGTACTACGTGTTAAACATGTATGCTTTGTAATGCATGAATAAACCTCAAGTGCTTTATTTGGTGTGTTGTGTAGAGAAAAGATGCGATTACTCTATAACGGACGCGCCCCATGCGCAGATCGCGCTGTTGTCGTGACAAAAGTGATCCAATGTAGCTAAAATTTGGTCCTATCCGCAGCTTCCATAGAGGCGTAGATCAATAGAACAGCTGTCAATCCAAGTTGGAGTGGACACGCTTGAAAGATGTCATTATGGCCATAATATTTACAACTCATCGTATTGAAGCCAGCGTTAATCAGAAATTATTGTTTTGCGGGACGCGAGTGCCGCTGTAAGTCAGCAGATAGAAGCGAGTGGTGCGTCCCTGTTGAACAAGCAAAAACTGACTTTATTTTGCGATCGCGCAGCCTCTACTGCTGGGTTGCCCACCCTTGCACCACTTCCCTTTCCCGTACACAAAGCGATATGATTTTACCGTGTCAAAAAGGGGAAAGGGTATCTGGCTCCTGCTGCGCGACCGTGAGGCCGCCACATTAGAATGCCTCAATTAGTGCAATTTGTTGTAGCATCTTGAAACTTCCTCCAGTGTGGCGCCGCTGCGTCAGAGTCCTATGGTAGGGAAAAGACTGGAAGCATCTCTGGAAACAAGAAAGGGAGATACCCAACCCCTTTCGCTACGCCGGAACGTGTCCGTCTCGAGGGGTGATCCAGGCGCAGAAGACTGAGGCAAGCGCAGGAACCCCAAGCATCAGGAGTGTGGTGGGGTCGAGCGGCGCAAAGCAGTGGAGACCGCCATCAGTAGGAGAGTCATTGTTGTATACTAGTGTACAAACGTTCTCTTCAAAACAATGGGTCCAGCTGCGAAGAGAGAACAGGCACGACTGTCAAATTTGAACTTGTTACATCCACTAGCTACTAGACCCGAGATCTTGGAGGAGCGTTCTCTCAGTTGTGACGTCATTAGGAGTGACCGCTGCCGTGCCGCGCGTGCGCTCGCCACGTGAAAGCAACTTGAAGTTGTCCACCGGTGTGTTGTACTCGAGTATTTGAAAAGTGAGTCGGAAGATTCATTCAACCATATATACGGAATGTTCTAGGACGCTACTCCCTGGGAAATTGAGGAGTGTCGGGGTCGTTAACAGGCTTAGGTTGGATTGCTCTTGGCATCGTCTGACATCCATCGGTTTGCACACATGCTTGTACGGTTTTTGTTCTTCGTCACTGAGGTTCCCTTGTTGTAGTGCACTCATACGAGTTTCTCGGCCATGTTTTGACAATGGACTGCCATATGTGGCCGTCAGATACAGATTTTGCGGTGTAAAACTTTGGCTATGGAACATGCACGTCTCCGCGCCTGCTCCGATGGCCGCAGACATGCCCATTTTGTTGCTGCACGTTGCGTAAAGCGTGCGCCCTATAACGTAAAACCATTCCAATGTGTTTTTATTCCGATATCCTGACGTCAAATTTGCGCAACCGCTGACGCAAGCATAGGGCGGTGACCAGCAGGCTTGTCTGAAGAGACCAAGCAAACGCTCTATTCATTTGTAGGAGGTTAGTTTTGTCTGCTTTAAAGACGAATAACATTGTCTACACTGAGTGGCTTTCCTTTTTAATTTACTCACAAGAGGCGACGAGCACGTTCAAGTGGAGAAGGATTCGACGGGGCCGAGCCAGTGAACATAAATTGATAACGGATGAAGAGGATTGGGCTGGCGTCTACGATAGGTCCGCTTTCCCTTACTTAGCTTGCGGTCAGTGCACTGAAAATCAATAACCGGATAAAGTCGGTTGTGCGAGCGTTTGCGATTGGTCCGGTATGCCCTTACTTAGCTTGCGGTGGCTGGTCGAAAATCGCGGCAGCATGCTAGGGAAGGTTAAGAATGGTGTTAAAACAAATCCTCAGCAAAGAAGAGTTGGCTGAGCAAGGCCGTAAACGTGCCGAAAGTGCTGGAAAATATTATGCGGCTACGCAAAAAGCTTTATTATACGCAATTAAACCCACGCTCTCCGACAGGCACGAGTAGTCAGTACCTGAGCAATCGGCGGCAGCCATCCTTTATTCATTTCAGAACGGGGCAGCCTGTAGCTATTCAGAAGAAAATTCAGTTTTGTTCGGCATAATAATGCATCGTTAACACGTACACGGTACTTTCACGCTGTACCCGCCGGGGTTGTTCAGCGGCTGTAGTGTAGGGCTGCTGAGCACGAGGCCGCGGGATCAGATCCTGGCCTCGGCGGCCGCATTTTGATGGGGTCTCCATGCGAAAACACCCGGGTACTTAGATTTGAGTGCACGTTAAAGAACCCCAGGTGGTTGAACTTTCCAGAGTCCTCCCTACGGCGTGCCGCATAATCAAAAAATGGTTCTGGCGCGTAAAACCCCATAAATGGTAACTTTACGGAGGGAGATTTCGCTGTTTTCTGACGTCGCGTGACAGATAAGTAAATCGGGTGCAGCCCTACCACTTTTGACCGGTGACCGGGGCAAAAGACGAAAAGGCATCGAATCATAAATAACATTTTTTTTGTTTGGTGCACTTATGCATAATCAATCGGTAATGCTACAAAAGATGGGGAGCTATCGCGCTTTTCGTGACGTCGCGTGACAGACAGGCGACGTGGGGTGAACCAAAATGTTTTTGAGCAATCGCGGAGGGCTCATTGCTGATTTGGAATAGAAAAGTTTGGAATATATTTATGTTAGCGTCCCTTATTGCCGTTCCCTAGAAACTACCCGGTAACTGGAGCGTGTTAATGTTTGCACTGCTTTAGTGATATTCCAGAAATATACTGTCGGGAACGTCTGATACAAGGTCGGACAAAGTAGGGAAAATAGAGTTATTTAGTGTTGTGCAGAAGGGCTGCGTATCGGAAAATAATTTTCATGTATTTGGTTACTTTCACCGCAACACAGCTACCCTCTAGATGTTGGTCTACTGAGCGCAACGCTTCCTTTCTTTGCTCCTGGCATGGGTATCGAGCACATTGCACGGGGAGGTTCATCTATCGATGTGAATTATTCCTATGCGTAACAAAGAAAAAGCGAGAGACTTTGCTTAGACCACCGTTTCCGAAGTATATTGCTATAGAAACGGGTATTACGCATTTAGAACTTAAACAAGAAAAGTGAGAAACTTAGGTTCCCTGGTACTTGACCGAACAAGTAAACCCACACACAAAAACACACAGTAAACCCACACACAAACGTACCACGGGTGCTGGAGATACAACCCAAGATCCAAGACATGTTCTACCTTTCGTTAGCACACATTCAAAATTGATAAAGAGTGTCCAAGTCGGCCGCGTGCCTTCATGGTGCTTTGCGAAAGGCATGTGTTAACTAAATTCAGCACTGTTTGTCCAGCCAAATAGACAGTCTAATGACGAGAGAGAGATGCACACAGGCTAAGGTGCTCGCACCGCGGGGCAAGAGAAGATGAGCAGTAGAAGTAAACGAGGCGTTGTGGCGAACCGCTGGCTGAATGCTTCTCTCCTTTAGAATGGCGCCGCCGACGAAAGCCCAGGGCTTAGAGCGCCCTAAGACACAGGGCCCAGGTCTTAGGGCACTGCCATCATAAGAGGAAGTTTTACCTCGAGCCGAAATCCGACGCAGCCTCTTCAAGTACATGCAAAACTCAAAAAACGATTTTATATGATAACGCCTCGATAGATTTGAATGAAATGTGTGGCATTTGAGAGATAAAATTGAATTCTAGTAGGAATTATAAGGTGAATTTCGATTTAAATCGTCCATTTTGCTGAAACATTTTTCAAAAAATTGAGAGGTCGAAAAACTTGACACACGAAGTTAAAAAATAATAGCTCTCCTTCAAGAACAAATATTGAAGTTCTATAAACCACTCCCATTAGACAATTTAAGGCGGGAAAATTCGATATGTCAATTTATGTATTGCGTGAATTTGTTACATTGTGTACAAGGGCTCTTCATGAGCTGTAGCTACACATCACTGAATTGTATCTTAGACTGATGTCTAAGATACAAATTTTGCCCTATTTAGTTGTACAATGAGATGCAATTCAAATAATTCTATCACTTTTGATTGCTGAGTTACAGATTTGTAAACTTGCCAGTACCGCTTTCTGAAAATTTCCGATGTTTGACAATTTTTTGCAAAAAATTGATGACATCAAGAAAAAAAATTCGGAACCAACAGTCACTAGATTTTAAGTTTTCATTTTAAATGCAGCAGACCTCGTCAAGTTTGCTGCAATGGTTGCTGAGAGAAGTGACAACCATTCCCGTCCGTTAAGATGGAATAAAAAAGCTAACGGCAAAAGCTGACGGCATTCAAAGCTCTCAAATGAAAACCGAAGTGATCTCGCTGGCATTGCACCTTCATAGAGTGAAATGGTCGTTTTTTTTGCGTTGCGAGTCTGTCGTCGTTGCTCGTTCGGAGGTGCACGGGCTCGCGATTTTCGCTTTCTTTCAGCATCGCGGGAACGTTCTCCATCACTGGCCGTTTCGGCCGGCGTCATTTAGATCCTTCCGGCGCTCCTCGTACGCATGTTGTTTTTCGGGTGTGCGAATTATACTTGACCGTGCCATCGATAATGCAGTTGCGTTTAACGTCGATGCCTATACTGCTCATATACAGTGATAACCTTGAGGTCGCGCTATTGTTTCTCGGAAGCGTTCTAATCTGTTCCGCATTTTGTCATCCGCGCCACCGCACTGCACCCGTATGGATTTTCTAGAAATCACTAAGTCCATTTCTGTTGCCGGACGCCGAAAAAACTACGGAAGTTTAGTCATATACAGCGTCTCGCTGTAAAATGACTTCTCCTTTTACATGCACTTAGATAGGAGCGCCCGAGCTAAAGCGTCCTCTTAAGCACAGTACCGCGGACGTCATGCGTCCTCCTGCATCTCGCCGCCCTATGTGCTTCCAGCAGGAGAACGCAGTCAAGGCTTTCCTTGTGATGGATGCCGTATCTGGGACTACCTCGATTTCCGAGTCATCAAGGGACGCCCTCCACACTGCCTTGAACAAGGATCATCGCCGTCCTCGGTGTCTCCTGTGGCCAGGCACCACCGTCCATGCTTCTCATGCCACGGACCTCTTCCCCATCACATCACGGACCTCTCAGCCGCTACAAGATGCTATGATGTTCCTGCTCTCTCCGCTATGCTTCCACCCACCGTGACGACTGTGGCCGAAAATGCGCCTGGCTCAACGGATGGCACCTGAACTCCTTTTCCCTTGCGTCCGCGTCCTGTGAGTTCCCCAGCCGCTGGCGTATTCTCTGTCGATGCAGCTCGAGGCTCTTCTAGAGGCTCGCCCCACAGCCTCACGGACCTCATGCGATCCATATCGCTGCTCTGAGAGCAATTGGACTACGTCGCCTGGGTAACCTCCAGATTCTCGCATACCGCCTTAGAACCGCCAGCTGTTTCGGAACTGCAAGAGTTCCGCGGGTTCCCGCATGACACCGACTTTTGGGTGGAAACGGCCAACATACTCGGTGCTTGCCAAGCATCGCCAGACCATTTGAAATTGACGGCTGCGGTAAATCGACTTCGCGGTGGAGCCAAGGCATTGCACGAGTATGTAGCCATCAGGTGCTGCTCCTGGCTTGAATGGACTGAATGGACTGACTGCGGCGACACTAACCAGCATTGCTTCCTGGACTAGGCGGGTAATGTACACGACTTTGACGCGGTGGTCATGCCCAGCAGCATCTTGGTAGAGAGGCCTGGAGGCTGTCCTGATCGCCGCTTTGCTGTGCACACCACGGACTACACCCAGACACTCATGAGCCATTAAAGGCTTTACGCCTTTAGTGGATCAAGCACGACGGTGTGTCAAGCGGACGACTGCGCGTCGAGCCGATGAGAGCTCGGCGCCGCTGTAACCGCCGCCGGTACGCACGGTTCTGCCGAGCCGCTGAGGCACCGGATGGTACAGAACTTCAGAACAAAGCGACGGCAGCGCAGCCGCAAATTTCAACGGTTTTTGCATCACTTTTCCCGCTTGCGGTGGCCTCCGTTGGACTCACTCACCCATTCTAGTACAGTCTAGTATGACATTTATTTTGTCGCCATTTTGCTTTTTTTCGTGGTCTCCTGTGCGCGTTATGTGTGTCATGAGGTCTAAGCATGTGTGTGCGCTGTCATCGGCTGTTCCGCTACCAGAGGCATTTTTGCCAAGAGCGTATTAGGCGAGAACCTGAGTGTATCTATACCCGTCCGTCCGTTGGCTGACGCGGAAGTAGGCTACCGACTGGGTTTCGTGGAAGCGTGCATGATGAAAGGAGCGCTGGTTGGCCCGACGGTAAGTACGTTTCTCGTATTTTGTGTATAACTGGTCGGAAAGGTTGTTACTCGTGTTGTAGAAGTCCGCGGGCGCATTTTTTGTTGTTGAGTGTACGTCGGATAGACTTTCTTGCGCGTGTGGCGCTCGTGCTGAGTCAGTCACAACTGCTCCTCTCGCAGCTGCATGTCTCATTCACGCGTAGTGCATGGCGCGTGTGTCAAAACATGTACCGGGCTGGTCCGGGGTGCATGTGTAGCGTGTTGGATGCGCCTTCGGTCGATCGAGCGCCAAGCCGGCGGCATGTGGCCTCTCGAAGCTGTGTATGTAGCAGCACGGACCTATTCTTCTGTACTGCAAGGTACCCCATTGAAAATTTGCCCGATGCTGGGCATAGTTGAATTCATCATCCATCATCATGGTGGATTATGGTAGTGGGTGGCATGCTGGGTGACGGGTGGCATGGTGGGTGCTGGGTGACATGGTGGGTGAAGGGTGGCACGGTGGGTGCTGGGCGGCAGGGTGGTTGCTGGGCATGGCGGGTGCTGGGCGGCATGGTGGTTGCTCGGCACAGTGGGTGCTGGGCGGTACGGTGGGTGATGGGTCGCACGGTGAGCGCTGGCTTGCACGGTGGGCACTGGGTTGGATATCATCGTGGGCGCAGCCCGTCAAAGGCAAGTTGTGTGATGAATTGAAGGAGCAGCCATTGCTATTCGGAAGCTCATGACGGGCTATCTTTATGTGATGTTGAGTCTTGTGAAGTGTACAGTCTCTATATACATGTGGCCAAGGTGCGGCTATTTTCATGCCATAAAGAATCAATCTGTAAAGCACCATACTACGTAGCATATCATCACACTTTATTGAAAAAGCATCAATGGACTTGCACTGTATTTACTTTTCCACTCGCTTGCCCTGGCGTCCTGCTTGTGTAAAAGAAAGCTCCAAAGGTGCTTTCGCAGAGAAGCAAGGTGGTTCTCCGGATGTGGTGCAGATGGCATTATTTGATAGTCACTTATGTATTTCTCCAGGCAGTCTAAAAGGAGAGAGCAATAAATATATAAGTAAATTGTTTTTTCCAATGATTTCTAGCAATGAGTGAATGATGGAAATCTGCTCTAATCACTTCAAGTGAAAGATCAATTCAACAAAAGTTTCAGATAACAAAATGCAGCAAATGTTACACACGAACATGCTACCCAGGGCGCAAGCCAGCACAGGTTTATTTGCAGTGAGTATGCACACACATGCATCACATTGTTTTGGAGATTTACATGGGATTTTTGCATGTTTTTTGCCAAAGCCAAAGCCACGCATCTTCTCATCGGGAGGTTGGCTTAACTGCAAAATTTAGACACGTGGGACCTGTACTCAAAGCCTTATGGGGTGGATATTTGGCTTCTGATTTTCCATAATTTGCCTGCTCTTCGACCACCCAAATTCCTGTCAAATTCGGAGAGCCACAATTTGGCTACACTGTATCTAACGCATGCAGGAGAGCTGTAAGGTGCAAGCTGTCTGCTTTGTCCATTCTATCATTTGTTAGCTTTAATTGTTGCTCGTGCAGCTGGTGAGGAAGTCGTAACTTTAGCATTTGCCATATAGGCGTAAAAGATTTCATGTAAAAGCTGTATAATGGCTGGCTTGCAAGCTTTATTCAGCTGCAAATGATGGCAACCAATGTTTTAAAGTGAAGCTTTTTTTGCCTCTTCTCCCAACATTACGGGCGCTGCAGATGCTATGCTCTTGTTATGCGTGCCGTTGGATTTCTTGCAACATTACCAGATGGCGCTTACCTCTGCACATCCTGACTGGCGCTGCTGCCCTAGCAGTTCACCGTTATTGCGTATTGCACGTGCTGTGCTGGTTTTAATTTCTATGCGAGAAAAATGCAGATGCTGGGCTCTGATAGTGTAAACATTAGAATCGTCCTTAGTCTGAAGAGAGCGCTTCAAGCTGGAATCTCAAGTGTGTTGGCCATGTATGTAGAAGGAGCCCATTAACACGCGCCAGCAGGGCGTGCGCTCGACGTCGAGGACACCCGGACTTGAACGAAGCGTCACACAGAACAGGAGCGTCTTCGCTACGCAGTGAAATGTAGTGCAGACCGCTAACCTATGTATACATTGTATACATACAAATACAATACCTAATAGAAGTATGCAGAGCCTCATAATTCAATTAAAGTTTAATATTTCTGCCATGATGCGGTGCGCCACGTGAGGCAATGGCAGCGCTCAATTCCCTCTCAGAGATTATGAACAATGACTCGCAAGAATGCCTCAAGCAAACATCTTCCTGTGTGTTCTGTGTACTATACAAACAAACAGATGTGGTGCATGCAAGGTAACGCTTAACATCAACTCGCCGCTTTCATATTGGACTAAACGCTGAAACAATTACAAACTTGCCACTAGCATCACCGTTAGTTATTGTCAATCAAAGCAAACAATGTGTGCTTCGTGTACATCGATTCTCACAGTGCATGGGATCTGCCATTTTTTGTGTTCTACTTTTCAATCTCCATATTGCTACTTTGCTAAGCTAACCTACATCTTCATTGTAAAAAAAAGCCTAAAGAAGCATCTTAACATAATACAGAGCAATCTTTCATGCTCGTCTGTTTAAAAATCATTTCTGTAGGAAATGAAATCTGCGGCAGAGTGTTGATGCGACAACAAGAGTAACTAGTACTTTGATCCATAAAAACCTTGGCAGAAGAATGCCAGTTACAGCCACACTATATTGTCCTTCGTAATCCAGGCTGGCAGAAAGCGCCGGAATTCCGCATGATGCCCAGCACCTTGCTTTTCTTGGCACCAACGAGAGGCATGACAACTTTAGGATCCTTTTCATAGAACAAGATCAGCTATCCAGATCAGAGCGTACATGCGACTAATGTACGAGGTGCTTTCTTTGTGTAACAGTTCTTTCCTCATTCTTATGCTTAAATAAAATGAGACCACTGAAAGTATGCCGAAAGTGCTGATAGGCCATATCTTAGAAACTTCAATAATCAGAACATCCAAAATCAAGAAAGGGGCTGACAGATGGAATAGCACACTGTGGTATAAAGGTTATAAACATGGATGAGGTGCCTCAGAAAGGCTGGCCAACGTTTCGATAGGAGCTATCTTCGTCAAAAGCGACCTGGTCAGCCTCGGCATGTTAGTTTTAAAGGGGTAGTAGGGTGACGTCACGAGCGGTTGTTGTTAGTGGCAGCTGGTTGTAAAGGGAGAGACTTTAAAGAGAATGAGCGCTGTCGTCTGACGTCTGTAAGCATGGTTCCTAAGACGAGGGCACAAGACGGTGAGAATAGGAAGGCGGCGAGAAAAGAAATGAAACAAAAGGAGAAAAAAAAGAGATGCCAAGAGGCAAAAAAAGAAAGACAAGAAAAAGAAGGGCATGGGAGCGTGTTGGGGAAGTGAGGGGTTAGGGAGCATTCAGGAGTGTCATTGGCGGCATGTTTCTGCCGTATTAGAAGAGCTGCTCAGGCGCTCAGTGCGCGAGTAACAAAAAAGACCCCAAAAGGCATCAGTTGAAAGAATGACTTGAGTGGCGTGGCATCAACGCGTCGGGTAATCTTGAAGAAGTTAAGATGGCGACAAGGATTCTGGGATGCAATGCATGTGGTCGCTGACAGGTAGAGGCATGGTGTTTTAGGGATGTCAGCCTCAGTGACTCAACGTAGGTGTCGTCATGGTGGTATATAGACCTGGTGATACCCTGTGTGACTGATGCGCAGAAAAAGGTATCCTGGCATCTGGGACTTTGGATTCTGTTGGTGAGGGTGTTAAAAAACTATGATAGAAAACAGACAAAAAGGGGGGAACTGAAACTGGAACAAATAGAAGGGTGACATAAGTAAAAGCGGGCGGAGGCAGGTGTACATGAGAAAAGGGGTCATACAGTTGTTATAAACGTTAAAACATGAAAGAATATATTAAATTGAGTAAAATTGAGTAAATTGAGCAGGTAAAAATTGGAAACGGTGGAAGAGGTGCGGTTAAGGATTAAGTATAGCTGGAGGCACAATGTGTTTTGTGCCTTAGTCGGTGACATTAGGCTTTCCGATTTAAGTTACAGCTTTAAAGTTTTTAAGGATTCTAAGTTGCTATGTCCTAAATTGATTCCCATTGGATTTAGGCATTTAAACTTGTGTATGAGGTATGATTCCATATATTTCCTCTAGCGAGGTGAGCGGAAATGTGTAGTCTATAGAGCCTTGCTTTGTCACATATATGACATGTTCGTTGAAGTGGCTGGCTACTGCTTTAGGTAAATTGTTTTGTACCTGTGCGGTGACCGTTGCGTCTTTTATGAATTTTTTGTCCTGTCTCACCTATGTATTATTCCTCCAAGTGGCACATTCTAGACAGTAGGCTACACTGCTTGATGTGCACATGAAACTCGAAGTTACCTTGTTTGAGCAATGTGATGCTGTACTGATTACTGTAGTAGTAGATTAAATATGTTTGCATGTAGAGCACCCGGGCGGCCACAGGGACTGGTTCTTAACTTCGTTTTTGTTTTTAGTTTGGCACGTACAAGAATATCCTAAATATTATAGTGTTGCATCTCAAGACTACTCTGGGCAGGACGGGAAAAATCTTGTTTCTGGTTGCTGGTGAGAATCGGGTAGTACTTATTGAGGATGTTGTTCATGTTTGGGAGTGTGTTTGAGAATTTTGTAGTAAGAAGAGGCACTGTTCTTGTGATCCTAGGGTGGGGCTCGAGCACCTCGGCTCAGTCAAGTTTGGTAGCATCGGTGCAGGCTTTCTGAAGGGCCCTCTTTGGGTGGTTCCCGTTTGATAGGGTTTCTTTAAGGTGATCAAGTCTATGTATAGTCTTGGTTTTCAACACACATGCGACGTAGCCATGTGCTTGGCCTTTAAGGATGCCTTCTTTGCAATGTGGCTTGATGGTGGCTTGTATATTCTAGGTACTGTTGTTTGTCAAAAGGTTTCCATACAGCATTGTCATTAGTGTCCCAGTGTCAATGTATATTGTTGTGTCCAGAAAGTTTATGCGCTCCATTGAAGATTTTGATGTGAATTTTATTGTTGGGTGAAAAGAATTTATAAATCCTACATATTTATCAAGTCTGTCTTGACCACGTCCCCATATTATGAATATGTCGTCTATGTATCGTAGGTATGTGTGGGGCCTGTCAGTGCAGCGCAATAGGAAGTCTGCACAATCGCCATAAATATGTTCGCATAAATATGTTTTCCCATGTATATCTGCTTCCGCCCGCTTTTGCTCATGCCACCCTGTTATTTGTTATTCCAGTTTCAGTTCACCCCCATATTTGTCTGTTCTTTATTATATTTTTTCGAAACACCCTCACCAACACATTCCAAAGTCCTGGGCGCCAGGATACCTTCTTCGGTGCCTCAGCCACACAGGGTATTGCCACTTCTGTATACCGCTGTGACGACACCTACGTTGAGCTACTAAGACTAACGTCCCTAGAAAGACCATGCCGCGGCCTTCCAGCTACCCTAGGCACTGCATTTCGGACTCCTTGTTGCCATCTTAACTCTTTCTAAATTATCCGACGCATTGCAGCTATGCTACTGAAGGTATTCTTTCAACTAATGTCTTTTTGGGGTTTTTTTTGTTACTCGAGCACTGACCACCTCACCGGCTCCTTTAAAGCCACAAGAACATGCTGCCAAAGACACCCGTAAATGCTCCCTAACCTCTTGCTTCCCCAACACCCTCCTATGCCCTTCTTTTTCTTTTCTTGTTCTTTCTTTCCCTCTTGGTGTCTCTTTTTGCCGCTTTTCTCCCCGCCTTCCTACTCCCACTCTTGTTCCCACGTCTTAGGAATCATGCTTACAGACATCAGGTGACCGCGCTCATTCTCATTCAAGTCTCTCCCTTTACAACCAGCCACTCCCGACAACCGCATGTGACCTCACTCTACTAAAACTTTCAAACTAACATGCCGAGGATGACGAGGCAGCCTTTGAGAAGATAGGTCCTCCAAAGGAAACGTTGGCCACCCTTTCTGAGGCACTTTATCCCTGTTTATAACTTTTACATCACAATAATCAGAATAGTGTTTTGAAATTGCATGGCTGTGAACGCTGCAGATTGTAAAGCAGCACATCAGGTGACCACAGTCAGCACTTTGGAAGGCAGTGGTTTAAAAAGCTTCTTTTAAACCATAAAATTTGCCAAGCTGTGTCGGAACCCAATTTTCTTGAGAAGCATCATTTTAAAAAAGTGAAATGAAAGCTGCAGCATGAAAAGCTACAATAACGTATGCCAAGTCTACATTATAAATTTCAAAGACAACGAGGTGCTTAAGTGTTCACTTCTGTTAAGACAATGAGCAGCAGGTGAATGCAAGCTATCGAGGTCCTGTCAAATTAACCGCTCGTGTAGCCACCCGACATTCTTGATTGTTTTTCATTCTAACTGTTTATGGGGGATACATTGTGGGCGGTTTTCACCGGAAACTCATATCCTGAAATTATCTTGTGCTGCTTTTCATACCCACAGAGACATTTAAATTGTGCGCCGAGACACAGTGCATATACAGCAGAAGAAAAACATATACATATAGGCACTTGCCTCATTCTTGCTATGGCATTTCTTGTCTCTCTGTATACATCATGCAATGCTAACTCATTCAGATAACTTGTAGATATGCAGTTATGTTTCTTAAATGAGGTGACTGTTGACTTACTCTTCAAAGCAGCCACTTTCTCCGGTGTTGCCGGAAGCTTCCCAGATGCGCGGCAGATTGTCCGGCAGGCCTGACCAGTCAGGCTGCTTTCACCTGCTTGCACTGGTGTCCACAGTTGCCATGTCACCTCTAATGTGCACTTTCCATCGGAAGCACACTTGAATATGTAATGCCACTTGTTGAGTGGCATCACAAATCCCACACCAATCTGTACGTGCAATAGATATGAAGTGTTTTTTTCCTGAGCAGTATTCTTAACACTAAAACACACTTGTATAAAACAATATGATATAGGTTAGTTAGGTCCGTCAATTTCTGATGCAACTTTATAATTTCCAATTTCTGCCCCTCGAACAAGTTTTAAAAAAAAGGGGTTAAACCCAACCTTACCAAGACATTAATTTTTGTGTAAAGGATTAAACTAATAAAATTTTCCCATTTTAAGGGCAGCAAACACTCATATTTCGTACAGTCTAACCTTGCAATAATGAAATTAACACAGAAAGCGATACAATTGATTCAAATAGGCGCACTGCCATGCAGAGAAAGTGACACCATGCAAGAACGAGTGACGTCAAGGCCTCCAAGATTGCAGTGTCACACGGAGAACAGTGCAGCACACGTTACCTAGAGACCTACGCATGCCAGTTTCCAAAGGCCACCACCATCACACACTAGATGACCTTGTTCTAAAGAACACTAGAGACATGCCTTGAAAGTATGATTATCCTTGCATGGTTGAAAACAAGTGAATTCCCTTGAGGGCTCTGAAAACCACCTGCACCACTCACTCATCTCAGCAGTTATATTTTCGTCATGACTAAACTGCAGCGACGAATGCACCAAATCCCGTAACAACTTCAAATTTTAGAACTCGGTGTGCACACTCCTTTTACTGCGACCAGGTTTGAAATGTTTGTGCGACAGTACAGCGCTAGTACAGCGGCAGTGGAATTCCCTTTGGTGACAATTGCACCTTCTACATCTTTTTGTAGGTTTTTGCGCAATATGTGCGTTGCTGTTTTTTGTCATTAAGCCCTTTAGTTGATGTCTAGCGCCCGTTCAGTCTGTGTCTCTTTGTGTGTGTGTGTGAGCCCTTGCACTTGTCATGATGTCCAAGTTCAGCTACCACTAACTAGAACAAACTTTTGCATTATTCAAAAGTACATATTAGCACGAACGACAGAAAGCTGAGCTAGTTGGTATGGATTCATTATGCAAAAAAGAAGTGAGGCGTGCAGACAGGGCACAAGAGTAGAGAAGTGGACAACACGAACACCGCACGCTTTATAAAAAGCCAAAGGAGTAGCACTATGCTGACTGGAAATGAGACATGGTAAGAATATTCTGGCTCAAAAGAACATTTCATGTTTATCAACACTGACAGGCAAGTAATTAAGAAAGTTGGTGTACGGTAATGTTTACCTTTTGAGTGATACAAGGGACAGAAAGAAGACAACAAGACACAAAAGCTACCAATTCAACATTAATTTTGATGCAAAAATTAAAGATAATATTTATACTGCATGTGCCCTTGCACTGCACAAGCGATCTTTTAAGACAAAGGGCACAAGTTGCAATACAAATGTACAAAATCATGATAAACAGTACTTGCATAAAAATAGAACAAATAAGCACGGAGTGATCACTATTCCGTGTCATTTAGAGAGTATTCCTCTTTGTAATGCAATCATAATGAGCACTGGCTGACAGATATCCCTCTTTTTTTAAATGGTATGCCTCAGTGATATTGTTCATCAATCGCTTGCCTTAAGTAAACAAAACAGATGAACAATCTAAATCTGGCGTGCATCACCAGTTGTGTCAATGCATTGGCAAGTGGGACGAGCATGCTTGTCCCTTGAGTGGATAATGGTGCTCTCCTGGGCACATGCTGATGCACCGGCCAGTCTGCCCCATGTACAAGACCTTCCATTCTTAGTACGAAGATGGTGCAGAGTGGCCGAACTCCGCGGATTGCCAGCGCGCATGGCATGGCTGTGCAACGGAGCTAAGCGGCGCAGGCGCACAGGGGCTTAGAGGTGGGACTTCATGTCGTGTGTCATCCGCTAAAGCATGGCGCGCTCCCGCACTTTAGCAGATGACACGAAGCTCCACACCCCCCTGCGCCATGCACGCTGGCACTCCGCGGGGCGTGGTCACGCTGAGTCGTGTTCGTGCCAAGAGTTGACGACCCTGTACATTTGACCAAACATACACATGAACAGAGGATTCGGCCACTAATCTTACGACACGAAGACTACTGTCAGAATTATGATGTTCCTCATGAGGCCCTGCAGGTTGCTGAAAGGCCACCAAGGTTGCCACCATGGTACAACTTTTCACAGCTATGTGACTGGACACTAACACATCTAAAGAAAAAAGGCATTCAACAAGAACACATAATACAAGAGTTCCTAGCCATTCAAGAAAAATATAAAAATTACACGGAGTTTTACACTGACGGCTCCAAAACACTAGAATACGTAGGTGTCGGGATCAAAACAAAAAATTGGCAAAAAAGCATTCGGATAAATAATTTTTCTTCAGTGTTTACCGCCGAAGTTTTTGCATTACGGACGGCAGTAAAAAAATTACTAGCGACAAGCAGATGAATGCTATCATATATACCGATTCGTTAAGCGCACTCAGATCTCTAAACCTTAAAGCCGCATCTGAACCCATAATTGGTGATATCCTAAACATATTGGCCTATAATGAATACGGAAGAACCTTACGACTCTGCTGGGTCCCAAGCCATGTTGGGATACCAGGGAATGAAGCAGCAGATAGATGCGCGTTCATGGCAGCGCACAAAGGTACAACACAAACACTTCCATACAAAGACAGTATTCGAGCGATTCATAAGGCCCTGACATCAAAGTGGCAACTAGAACGGGACTCATGCACAAATAACAAGTTACACACAATAAAACCCCTGCTTAGAGAATGGAAGTCGTGCAGTCACCAGCAACGCTTCTATGAGGTGATCCTATGTAGACTTCGAATTGGGCATACACGCCTGACACACAATTTTCTACATCAAAACGAAAACCCGGCAACTTGCGAGAAGTGCCATGAACCACTCACCATAATGCACCTTATTATGACATGTCGAAATATTGAAACACAGAGACAAAGGCTTTTACAGAATCTCTACAACTTACACATACCTTTACACCCTGCATCAATACTCGGAGATGAACAGCTAGTGCCCTTCATTGACTTGTTCAGCTTTTTAGAAGAAACTGTTTTTTTACATAGACTCTAAAGTATCGCAGCTTGCACTGCTTTAAGATTTGAATTCTTAGTATGTTCTGCATGGCGCAGCATAGCCCTAGTCGCTTTTGCGCCATTAAAGCCGAATTAACTAACTAACTAACATGAACAGAGACATAGACTACACCACTAATGACGGACACAAGACATATTTAGTGGTAATTTATACAAATCTCTCTTGCCTGGATGTCTTTCTCAATGTGCTTGTGGAATGCTATGCACACATATTTCCAGTGAAAAAATAAATTAGGCAGGTATGCAGCACAGTCCACAAATGAACTGAGAAAAGCGAGCAGGCAAGCGAGGTTCGCTTGGTTAAATATGTCTAGTGCGTGTTAGGGGCAGTGTACTGCATTCCAATGTTAGGAAGCTGACTGGCCAGGAACTAAATATGTACCAAAGAAATCACCACATTTTACTGAGAAGACCAGCATGCTCGTCTGACTTGGCCGTGCATTGCCGCGATAGGGCTTTAGGCCAGATTAAATTAGTTTATCTGTTTCCACCCACGGTGAAAAATTGACAAGAGAAATCAGAGAGGCATACCACAAGATAAAATGTGTGAGCAAGCCCCCATTATGAATGTATGCAAAAAGGCGGCCTTTCTAGATTACAGGGGATAGAAATTAGTCTTTCACTATTCACCTTTTTTTACGCAAATACTGTTTATTGTGATTTTTTGCCTTTGTATTACAACTCACATTTTCCTTCTGAAGGAACTTGTGCACAATATAGGCACAAATTCAGTGTTATTTTTATTCCTTCTATCAAAATATTCAGTCATCACTGGTCATGTTGTATGGTCTCCCTTCCTTCACTGTGTAAATTTTGTCCTCAAGAGTTATATGAACGGACTGGCAAACTCAAAACGACACTACGAATTTCACCTAGAGGAAATGGCTGGTTCTCAGAAAAGGCACAAATACGGCGACAGGTGCCTGTTGGCATACTGTAGCAATAATGGGTGCAAGCTACCTTTGACACTGCTGCAATACATCAGTTCTCACATGGCTACAAACCTTAAGACACAACAGAAATGTAAGTGTACAGCAAAAACAAGCAGGTTCATCAACCACAAATTTGACTTCGGCAGCCACAACATAGGCAGTTTCATGTAGCTAAAGCATTAGCTAATATGTGGAAAATATATGCAAAAGTACCCTTAGCTTGAAATACCCGCATACCAACATAAAACCATGAGTTGCAGTGCATATGATGCTTGTTCTTGACACTAGTATTTTGTGAAGAATACTTTTTGGATTACGTACAATGCTTTCAATTCATTTGCACAGTAATCAAAGGCTTTTGACAGCATTACACTTTGTACTTGCTAGTTGAAAATATTCTCACCTGAACAGCACCAAGCAGAATAAATAGAAAACTGCCCACTGTGCTGACCAAATATGTGGAGAGACCCAAAGTAATATAATTATTTCTGGACATCTGTAGACTTAGCGCTTGTTGGCTGATAATCACTATTAAAATTACACCACTACCAAGCAGATGTTCTGTGTGGTGCTGTTGAAATCAACTTCACTTGATGAGCACCATAGCAATAACCAGCAAATGCTTTAGCAATAGCGAGCAGGCTATCTTGCATGTGCAAAATTGCATGCTCATTTAATGATAGTGCATCAATAGACTGAACTATGTACCAACTATGTGGTCTATGCAGTAAAGACAGAAAGTCAAAATGGATGCAACTGGACACAGACTCTGCCACAATGCCTACTCGGATGAATGGGTATAGCTTAAGAAGAATATAAAAATGTAGAGAAAGAAAGCAAGCTTACTAGAAAATTCCTCACTGCTGTAGTACATACAGCACAGTGAATACTGGCCTTCATGTACCATTTAAACAAATTCAAGATCGTGTTCATTGTTCTGGGAGCTTGACAAATAATTGTGAAATTATTGCAGAAGGTTGGGCTACTTGGCATTGACACAGCTCCTGTGACATAGTTACTAGCACAAACAAGGCGAACGGAATAAAGGTCGCACTAGCCAAAGCGGTAGACTTCAACTGACAACTTTTATTCAGAAGAAACATGCAAACAGACCACCGCATGCTCAGTTAATGTGCAGACAGATGCATAAATGAATGTGCGACATAGGGGATAACCAAATGCACACAGAAGCTGATAAGCATCCACAAGAAGCCATTACAAAAGATTCACCAGATTCTTCTTAAGACACAACACTTATTTATCAGCTAGTACCAGTGATGGAGTGCTTATGCATTCATCAGCAGCTTTCGAAATGCAAAACACCTCAAACATTTTCCTAAATAACTGCTTGGCAAACTGACTGAGCACTTGTGTGTTATAAAAACATTAGGAGCATTTATGGGTACTTCAGCAGTGATTAGCCAAGTAGCCAGTGCCTGTAAGAACATTTACAGCGTTCCGGTACTCCCCAAGCCACTCATTCAGGCACCTGTTTGTCCAATATACCACTTTCCACAGGGAAGTGCAATGTAGTATACGACCAGTAAATTTCAGTTAACAAAGCGGGTGACATGCTCCTTAGCATGTACCTTGACGCCCGGCATTATTTACTAACATGCATATTCTTGTGAGCGTTAGCGGTGCTGAAAAAATGCCTACACGAAACTTGTTCGCCACCTTTCTTCTGGGCGGTGGGACACCCTGTGTATGTATGGCACTGCTGCACAGCTACCACTGGGACATGCGTTACTGCACGTCCAGTGGGCAATGTGGTAGTGCCAATGACTTTCTTGTTGGGCTGGCTTTGCTGTTAAAAACATTGTGGGTGTTTTCGAACAGTGTTCAGTAGGACTCAAGTTCACACGAGTTGCCAGAAGATGATCGCCTGTAATCATTCGATATTCTAGTGTAATTTTAAAGCATACTTTCCTTTATTATATATAGATGGATGGATGAAAAACTTAATTGTTATATATACTCTCTTAGGAAAAAGAGGTTCTTGCTCGACTACCGTTTGGCATACTCCATGTAAAAAGATGCACAGCTCTTAGCTGCCCGAGAGCTGTTCTGATTAAATCTTGTGCACCAGGTTTCCTGCAGCGCTCAGCAACAAGCGAGCCATTTATTTACGGCCGGGTATCTCGATAACACCTTGGTGTCAATTACTGGGAGCCTGATTAAAGAGGTAAAAACAGATCTGGCAGCTGCTCGGTGCAATAACGCACGTCCCAGTGGGCGCCCTATGGCTGTGCCATATGTACATGGGGTGTCCCACCAACTAAACAAAGTGGCAAACTAGTGCAGTGTAGGTGTTTTCTTCAGCGCCACTAGAGCTCGCAAGAATGTGCAGGTTGGTAAGCAACGCCGGGAATCAGGGTGAATGCACTATAGAGCATGTCAGCCATTTATTAACTGCAATGTGGGGGTGGTATACAAGATGTCGCTTCCCTGTAGAATGTGCTGTATTAGACAAAAGGGCAGGTTCTTGAATGAGAGGCTTAGGGAGCACCAGAACGCTGTAAACGCTCTAGCAGGCACTGCCCATTTGGCTGACCAATGCCGAAGATGTGCTCGCTACCTGTGTTTTCAAAACAAGCAATTGCTCAGATGGTCTGCCAGGCAGTTAGATAAGGAAATATATGGTGTTTGGCATTTCAAAGGCTGCTGATGAATGTGTAAGCACTCCTTCACTGGATCTCACTGATAAAGGAGTGTTTGTTGTACCTTGAGAAGAACCCGCTGAATGCTTTGTAACGGCTTGTTGTGGGCAGCATTGGCTTCGTTGCGCATTTGGTTTCCTCCTATGTGGCCCATTTATTTATGCATCTGTCTGCAGATATTTTTGAGCATATGGTGGGCCTCATTTCGTGTTTTCTGAATAAAGCTTGTAAGTTGAAGTCTAGTGCACTGTCTTGTCCCACTTTTTCAATTAGTCTTGTTCGTGCAAGTAACCATCAAAATAATTGTAAATACCAATGTTACACAATGGTAAGCATGCTGCATGCTTAGACCTGTGACATATTTGGCCCATTACACTTTTAATCCTTACGTGTGCAGAAACTGCCCAAGCGTGTAGCCTAAACGAAAAAGAAAGTGGATGTAGAAGGTATAACACAGGAAAGTTTCAAATCAATAAAACAAAATAACAAGAGGTAGGTTTAATGTGTACTTAGCAAAATAATATGTAACGCACAGCCAAGTGATTGATGCAAGAAAAAATAAACCTCAAGACATGCTAGGTCTAGTTTTAAAGTGAACAAGGTAATGTGTACACAATGTCTACAAACACAAATAAGCAGCAAGTTGAATAAAGTTGAGCAGATATTCAGCCTATTTAGCAAGCACTGCTGAGTAATATGTCCATAAACTTTTTGACGAATGATACCGAGATCCTACTTTTGCAAACACATACACTTCAGTCATACCTGACCAGACCATCCGATTACACACAGTGCTATTGCAGCTATAGCTCCTCCCTGACGTGGACACTGTTGTTGGTCACGGCCTTGCCACTGCAAGATAGGTTCTGTGTTAACTTATAGCAGTGGCACTTTAAAGAAGTCACGTTGTGAACACATGCAAGGAGCATCTAAAAAGTCTCAAAAACAATGTTTGTACCACTGCAGGGTGGGAACAGAGCACAAGGTTGAAGTTACTGATGAATACTGTGATAATAGGGACCTCTTCATGAAAATAAAAATTTTAAGACATACAGCTACAGTACATTACAAACAAATGTTTGTTTACTTAACAATTCATTTTTTTCTCTCACTTAGTTAAAGCAACTTTCCCTTATGTCTAGTTATCCCTATTGAAAATCCGAGCATTGCACATCATGAATTTTATGCTGGGCATGATGTAAAATGTGCTGGGCATGATGGAAAACATTGTGGTTATGGTGGAATTCATCGTTGCTATAATGGGTGGATGGTGGGTACAGTGGTAGATGGTGGGATGTATTGGTGGGATACATACTGGGTGACTTGTCTGAATGGTGGGCGGGCTGGGTAATGGTGGGTGTAGTGGGTGGGTGGTGGTATGACTACTCGGTGACCCGTGTAAATGGTGGGTGAATGCTGGGCGTGCTGGGAGGATGGTGGGTACATACTGGGTGAACTGTGGGAATGGTGGGTGAATGATGGATGTGGTGGGTGAATACTGCATGTACGTACTGGGTGAAATGTAAATGGTGGGTAAATGGTGGGCATGCTGGGTGAATGGTGGGTGTACTCGGTGGTTCGTAATACACATAGTGGAGGAAAAATGAGCGAATATATGTGACAGCCAGAACATGACAGGTGTGTGTGTCAATGGTTGTAACATTTGGAGTGATAATGGTGGGTGCCTAATGTGCACATGATTGTTTGATTTGCCAAATGGTACCAATGCATGTAGTCCCATTTTTTACGTATATAAACATGCATGCACATGTACTTTGCTATTGTACCATTTATTCTAATATTTCAGCATATTATTTCATAATGCATGCATAATACATAATATAAGTAGTTTAAAATATCTTGATGTAATGACTAATGAATGTGTACCGTTCCTACACTTCGTAGAAAGGCATGAAAGGAAGCGGTTATGATAAGGAAAGGTTCTGCTTGTAGCTTTCATAAAATCAACTTTCATTAATGTGCTGAAAGCCAGTAGTTGGGCCTAGAATTTGTGTTATATAATGCTTGATTCTAGTTGTGTTAGACTATACTAAACATTACGTGAGAACCAAAAAAGAATTCCACATTGTGATGGTATGAAAGGGTTTTTGCTAAACGCAAACGCTGTGCTTACAGATGGCTTGGCAGTTCTGTAACTCAGAAGTGCAGACATGTTCGCTCATTAAATCCGTCATTTTAGCAGTAGTGTGACATAGGCACTTATTATTTAGTTAGCACATTGTTGCTCATACCATCTTCTGTGCCATTGTCCAGACCAATGCATATCAACATCCGACATGCATAACAATTTCGTGGCAAAGCCAATTGCCAAACAAGATAGTGTAGAATCATACTTCAGCACAAGCTGAAATGCATTTCTTTTTTGCTTCATGACATACGAACTACAGGTGGTGGAGGAATGAGATTTGGAGTACTGATATATATATATATATATATATATATATATATATATATATATATATATATATATATATATATATTTACTTGACAGAGTAACTATAGACGGCACAACCTATATTACTGCAGAAATCATGTCGACACAATGCAACAGCTAGTGTTAAATAATATCTCAAAATGTCTTCTTAACTGGAAATGGCAAGAGTGCACAGATGAGAATTTTGTACTTGGAGCTAATGATATGAACAAATGACATACGCTACTCCAGACAAATAAACAATTATATTTGCCTTTATAGTGGTGGAAGGGCGCCAGCACTGGGGACATGCTGAAATTCGGATAAATCAACCCGAGATTCACGTACTGCAACAAGTTTAGACAATTTTGCTTTATTGTACGATTTCTACAGCTGGCTTGCTATGATATTTCAACTCCACTAGAGGCATTTTACTGTCAAGCAGGAACATTTTTATAAGGACACTTATTCAAGAAGGCGAACAACACAAAATTAGTCACATGTGACGTCATGTCCCAATTTAAAAACACAACCTGGTCAATATTTAATTCAAAATTGAGAGACCTCTTTAAGGATATGTATATTTATTAGTACAAAAAAACAAAAGTGTAAAAAAAATTACTTCTCAACCGAGATTCGAACTTGGAACCTAAGGATCACGAGCCTACCATCTTACCACTGCACGACGGCGCACTGGGCCGCTATTTTGTAGCGATGCCTTATGCCTTATTCTATGCTATTCTTTTCATCCATCACACACGGCCGCCTGATCGCGTTGATAATGTGGGCAGATCGTCGCTCTGACCAGTGGCCAAGCACGAAAAGCTTGAAAAAGCATAGAATCGGAAAAGGCATCGCTACAAGATACCGGCCCTGGTCTTTCAGCGTACATTTTGCCTACGTCAACAATAAAAATCGCTGTCTGCGTTGCTCTTTCCATTTGTATTTTCAAAACCAAGATTCGCATTCCCTCCACCGCGTCAGCTGCCGCTTACTGGCTTCTCACGGCTGCACTGTACCAGATTAATAAGACCCGAGCGAGACAAGTTTTCACGCAACTTTGTGGAACAACCCAAAACTTCCTTTCCGCTTCGCATAAGCTTGTGCCATAATTCTGGGGAATTAACTAATGTGCCAGTGTAACCGCACGTGTAAGTCCACAGGCTTGTGTGCCACATCTTACCAAACAAAACAAAACGGATAAGCAGCCATCTCAGCAGGTGGTATGATCTTCATCAGCGGCCGATTTAGAGGAGGCGGGTAGGGCTTTGCTGGTGCCGCGTCGTCGCGCACAATTGTAACAATTGGCCACGTTGACTTTAATACCGGTGTCGGTGCTATCAGCATTGCCGGCTTGAGAGAAGCACGATTGAATACCGCCCAAGAGAAAAGTACAGTGCACACCACCGATGCGAAACTGACAAGCAATTTTAAAGGGCCGCGACGGAAAGCACTTCTGTTGAGACTTAAGAACATTTGGCCGTCGCGACTGAATGTTTCTGTTGCGACATCACAATTTCTGTCGTAACGTCAGGAATGTCTGTCAACTACGGAAACGTCAGGAACTTCTGTCGTACAACAGAAATTTCTCTAGTTGCGACATGAATTCCTGTTGTCTTTTTCAACTGGGGTACCTTGTGGATTCTATCGCAGACACAAGTAACTCACAAAGCTAAACAAGAAACACTGAATAAAATCGCGCATAAGCAGCCGCGTCTATGCCCTGGAATGCACGGTAGCGCTTGGCTGCGAACACATTGTACACCGCCGCACATTTCCGGCACCCACCACATAGGACACATTCACGCGGCAGAGACATGCGGTTTTTTCGAGAAATATTCGTGGGCCGCACGATAAATACAGAAGGCATGGACCACAGGAGCGCAATACGCACACATTCACCGCACCAACACGAAATCATTGCGGATGACACGGGTGTAAGCCACGCCACACGAGCGATTAATCCTGGTAGATTTGATGCTTTCTGACTGAATAAGTTACAACGCGCACGGAAACATCGCACACTGGACGTGCACCTCCGAGATCATGTCAACAATTCTAATGCTACAGTAGAGGGTGACGACAGCAACAAGTCGTTCAAAACGAAGTGACGGCGCAGGTACCACGGGCCAATGCACGGGCAGTAGCGCAAGGCGTCGTGGGTGGGCATGGATGGGCTTCAAAACGGCAGAAAGTAGGCGGGCAACTTTCCGGAAGGGAGCAATGGGAGATTTGGCTCATCAGCCTCGACCAGGCACGGCGGACCGCACAAGCCAGCGGAGTTCTGGGCTAGGGGCTACACCCCCTCGCTTTCCACACCTATTTTTTTTCTTTTTTACTAAACCTTTTGATATATATTTGTTCAAATCACAGCCCAGAGAAGGCTTCCTAAGAATGGCATATGCCAATCTCGAAGGCCATCTTTTTACTGCCCGCATGCGGCGGAAGCTACTGGTAATCAAAAATATGTCATAGAATTTCTTTCTGCGCTAAATTACAGCGGATAATATAAACTGTGCAATGGTTTATGTGTTGCAACATCTATATGTAGTTGGGCGCAAGAAGGCACAAAGCGAGTGTGTGCTGGTTATTATTTTAGTCATCGCGGAGGCCAAACAAACTCCCGATTTCACAGGAAGCACCACCCACCGCCCCGTTTCAAAGAGGTTGCTCATAGTATTCATCCACCAATGTTGTTCCCTTGTTTACATGTGCTGTCGGTCGTACGAGGTGCTACGATGTGTTTGTCTGAACGTGTTTTTGCGCTTGCTATAATGAATTGTGGCTTAGTTCGCGTGCACAAAAGTGCCAGAAGATAGCTTGTGTCTCGCTGCCAACTCGCGGTATGCGTGGTGCGCCAGGCAAACGTGGACCAACAATTTTCATGCCATGGAGTGCGTTCCCTTTGTCCCTAGTTGTTGTGGAGAGTTCGGTGGACGCCGCAAAGAAGTGATGCGCATTATTAGCGTTCCGCAGGTCGTCCACTACGCAACGGCATGTATGCGGGAATAACTTTGCAGCTCCGGCAATTTGGAGGGCGCTTTTCGACCGCATCATACCATTTAAAAGAAGAGTACACGCGTGCTGTGCTTGCTCCTCGTGTGTGCATAGAGTGCCTTGCGAGCGTAGGAAATCTCCCACGACGACATGGACGTAAAAAACTCCCACGACGACATTGACTGTGCCGATGCTTGCTGAGCGTCAGTTGGCATAATTTGCTTGCGCAAGCTTATTGGCTTAATGCTAAATTGAAAATCTTGGTGCGCGTTTCCTTCCTGTGAGAGGGATTAGGTTCGGCAACAGTCCTAATTTGCGCGAGCTGCCACTTTTCCGCTGAAGTTGGATAATAAAGACTCATCTGCCTCTTTACCTATTCTTACTGCAATGACGTTTCCTCTCTTACTTATGATTCGAGGTTGTAAATAATCTCTGTTTACGCGGTTGTCGGTTTGCGAGTAGTTATTGGGAGAAAGTTTAAACACCATGCAAGTGATCTTGCGCGCGGCAGCGACGCGATATAGATGGCTGTCGCGCTCGCTCGTTCCCTACAAGTCGTACCCCATGCGAGCGGTCTTGCGCGCGACAGCGACGCGATGTATATGGCTGTCGCGCTCGCTCGTTCCGTACAAGTCGTACCCTATGCGAGCGACGACATTGAGAGCCGTCTCCCAGGTGTTGCCGGTATGAGGGCAGCAAATACGCGCCAAAAGTTTGCTTTATTAATTTAGGTAACTGTGTTTTACTCAAAGGAGCAGCGTAAAATATTTCTTTAAAGTCTTGCAGTAGGTTCCTAACCTTGCACGTATCAAAATAGTCGTTTGCTTGTTCCGTGCAACAAGCGGTAGTGCTCGACTGATGTACATCCAGTTCTGGCTTCGCGCTATTGTCTGTTCATTCATAGCACTTCTGGGCGACGAGCGACAAATTCTAGATTTCCAGAACCAGGCGAAAAGAACGAGCGATATGTTTGCGCGACGGCCCGTTTTCTCACTCAAAGCCATCGCGCATCGCCACCGCGCACAAAATCTCCCTCACAGGGTTCGGGCAAAAAAATTTAAGCAATTACGGCTTGCTGCTACTACAGCTTACGTTTTGAGACAACGTGTTTCGACGTAACTTTGACATAACTGGACATGACAAGGGAAAGTTGGTTTAAGTAAGTGATAGAAAAACATGAATTGTTCCGTAAACAAACATTTGTTTTTAGTGTACTGTAGCTGTATGTTTTAAAAATTTTATTGTCATGAAGAGGTCCCTATTATCACAATATTCATCAGTAACATCGACTTTGTGCTCTGTTCCCACCCTGCAGTGGTGCAAAGATTGTTTTTGTTACTTTTTAGGTGCTCCTTGCATGTGTTCACAATGTGACTGCTTTAAAGTGCCACTGCTATAAGTTAACACAGAACCTATCTTGCAGTGGCAAGGCCGTGGCCAACAACAGTGTCCACGTCAGGGAGGAGCTATGGCTGCAGCAGCACTGTGTGTAATCGGATGGTCTGGTCAGGTATGACTGAAGTGTATGTGTTTGCAAAAGTAGGATCTTGGTATCATTCGTCAATAAGTTTATGGACATATTACTCAGCAGTGCTTACAAAATAGGCTAAATATCTGCTCAACTTTATTCAACTTGCTGCTTATTTGTGTTTGTAGACATTATGTAAACATTACCTTGTTCACTTTAAAACTAGACCTAACATTTCTAGATGTTTATTTTTTTCTTGCATCAATCACTTGGCTGCGCGTTACATTTTATTTTGCTTAGTACACATAATATCTACCTCTTGTTATTTTGTTTTATTGATTTGAAACTATCCTGTGTTATACCTTTTATATCCACTTTTTTTTTCATTTAGGCTACACGCTTGTGAACTTTCTGCACACGTAAGGATTAAAAGTGTAATGAGCCAAATATGTAACATGTCTAAGCATGCAGCATGCTTACAATTGTTTAACATTGGTATTTACAATTATTGTGATGGTTACTTGCACGAACAAGAATAATTGAAAAAAGTGGGACAAGACACTGCACTAGACTTCAACTTACAAGCTTTATTCAGAAAACACGCAATGAGCCCACCATATGCTCAAATATATCTGCAGACAGATGCATAAATAAATGTGCCACATGGGAGGAAACCAAATGCGCAACGAAGCCAATACTGCCCACAACAAGCCATTACAAAGCATTCAGCAGGTTCTTCTCAAGGTACAACAAACACTCCTTTATCAGTGAGTTCCAGTGAAGGAGTGCTTACACATTCATCAGCAGCCTTTGAAATTCCAAACACCAAATATTTCCTTATCTAACTGCCTGGCAAACCATCTGAGCACTTGCTTCTTTTGAAAACGCAGGTAGCATTTACGAGCGCATCTTTTGCAGTGGCCGGCCAAATGGGCAGTGCCTGCTAGAGCGTTTACAGCGTTCCAGTGCTCCCTAAGCCTCTCATTCAAGAACCTGCCCTTTTGTCCAATACAGCACTTTCTACAGGGAAGTGAAATCTTGTATACCACCCCAACATTGTAGTTAAAAAAGCGGGTGACATGCTCCTTAGTGCATTTACTCTGATTCCTGGCGTAGCTTACCAACCTCCACATTCTTGCGAGCTCTAGTGGTGCTGATGAAAACACCTACACTGCACTGCCTTGCCACTTTGTTTAGGTGGTGGGACACCCCATGTACATATGGCACAGCCGCAGGGTGCCCACTGGGACGTGCTTTATTGCACCGAGCAGCTGCTAGATTTGTTTTTATCTCTTTAATGAGGCTGCCAGTAATTGACACCAAGGTGTTACCGAGATACCCGGCCCTAAATAAAAGGCTCGCTTGTTGCTGAGTGCTGCAGGAAACCTGGTGCACAAGATTTAACCAGAACAGCTCTCGGGCAGCTAGGAGCTATGCATCTTTTAACATGGAGTATGCCAAACGGTAGTCGAGCAAGGGCTTCTTTTTGCTAAGAGAGTATATATAATAAATGAAAGTATGATTTAAAATTATACGAATATCGAATGATTGCAGGTGATCATCTTCTGGCAACTCATGTGTGAACTTGAGTCCTACTGAACGCTGTTCGAAAACACCCACAATGTTTTTAACCGCAAAGCCAGCACAACAAGAAAGTCATTGGCACTACCACATTGCCCACTGGACGTGCAGTAAAGCATGTCCCAATGGTAGCCGTGCAGCTCTGCCATACATACACAGGGTGTCCCACCGCCCAGAAGAAAGGTGGCGAACAAGTTTGGTGTAGGCATTTTTTCAGCACCGCTAACGCTCACAAGAATATGCAAGTTGGTAAGCATTGCCGGGCGTCAAAGTACATGCACTAAGGAGCATGTCACCCGCTTTGTTAAGTGAAACGTAGTGGTGGTATACTACATTGCACTTCCCTGTGGAAAGTGGTATATTGAACAAACAGGTGCCCGAATGAGCGGCTTGGGGAGTACCGGAACGCTGTAAATGCTCTCACAGGCACTGGCTACTTGGCTGATCACTGCTGAAGTACCCATAAATGATCCCCGTGTTTTCATAACACACAAGTGTTCAGTCAGTTTGCCAGACAGTTATATAGGGAAATCTTTGAGGTGTATTGCATTTCGAAAACTGCTGATGAATGCATAAGCACTCAATCACTGGTAGTAGCTGATAAATAAGTGTTGTGTCTTCAGAAGAATCTGGTGAATGCTTTGTAATGGCTTCTTGTGGATGCTTATCAGCTTTTATGTGCATTTGATTATCCCCTTTGTGGCACATTCGTTTATGCATCTGTCTGCACATTAATTGAGCATGCGGTGGCCTGCTTGCACGTTTCTTCTGAATAACGCTTGTCAGTTGAAGTCTGCCGCTTTGGCTAGTCCGACCTTTATTCCGTTCACCTTGTTTGTGCTAGTAACTATGTCACAGGAGCTGTGTCAACGCCAAGTAGCGCAACCTTCTGCATTAATTTCACAATTATTTCTCAAGTTTCCAGAACAATGGACACGAGCTTGAATTTCTTTAAACGGTACATGAAGGCCAGTATTCACTGTACTGTACGTACTACAGCAGTGAGGAGTTTTCTAGTAAGATTGCTTTCTTTCTCTACATTTTTTTTATATTCTTCTTAAGCTATGCCCATTCATGCAAATAGGCATTGTGGCAGAGTCTGTGTCCAGTTGCATCCTTTTCGACTTTTTGTCTATACTGCATAGACCACATAGTTGGTACATATATCAGTCTATTGATGCACTATCATTAAACAAGCCTGCAATTTTGCACATGCAAGATTGCCTGCTTGCTATCGCTAAAGCATTTGCTGGTTTATGCTATGTTGCTCACGAAGTGAACTTGATTTCAACAGCACCACACAGAACATCTGCTTAGCAGTGGTGTAATTTTAATAGTGGGGGGGGGGGGGCGGGGATTATCAGCCAACAAGCTCTAAGTCTACAGCTGTCCAGAAATAATTCTTTTTGAGTCTCTACACATATTTGGTCAGCACAGTGGGCAGTTTTCTATTTCTTCTGCTTGGTGCCGTTCAAGTGAGAATATTTTCAACTAGCAAGTACAAATTGTAATGCTGTCAAAAGCCTTTGATTACTGGGCAAATGAATTGAAAGCATTTTACGTAATCCAAAAAGTATTTTTCACAAAATACTAGTGTCAAGAACAAGCATCATATGCACTGCAACTCATGGTTTTATGCGGGTATGCATGTATCTCAAGCTAAGGGTGCTTGTGCATGTATTTTCCACATATTAGCTAATGCTTTAGCTACATGAAACTGCCTATGTTGTGGCTGCTGAAGTCAAATTTGTGGTTGATGAACCTGCCTGTTTTTGCTGTGCACTTACATTTCTGTTGTATCTTAAGGGTTGTAGCCATGCGACAACTGACAACGCAAAAACCTACAAAAAGATGTAGAAGGTGCAATTGTCCCTAAAGAGCATTACACTGCCGCTGTACTAGCGCTGTACTGTTACAACAAACATTTCAAACCTGTTCGCAGTAAAAGGAGCGTGCACACTGAGTTCTGAAGTTTGAAGTTGTGACGGGACTTGGCGCATTCGTCGCTGCAGTTTAGTCATGGCGAAAATATAACTGCTGAGATGAGTGAGCGGTGCAAATGGTTTTCAGAGCCCACAAGGGAATTCACTTGTTTTCAACCGTGCAAGGGTAATCATACTTTCAAAGCATGTCTCCAGCGTTCTTCAGAACAAGGCCATGTAGTGTGTGATGGTGGTGGCCTTTGGAGACTGGCGCGTGTAGGTCTCTATGTAACATGTGCTGCACTGTTCTCCGTGTGGCACTGCAATCTTGCAGGCCTTGACGTCAGTCATTCTTGCACTGTTCTCTGCATGGCGGTGCGCCTATTTGAATCAATTGTTCCGCTTTCTCTGTTAATTTCAATATTGCAAGGTTAGACTGTACGAAATATGAGTGTTTGCTGCCCTTAAAATGGGAAAATTTTATTAGTTTAATCCTTTACACAAAAATGAATTTCTTGGTGAGGTTGGGTTTAACCCCTTTTTTTTAAAGCTTGTTCGAGGGGCAGAAATTGGAAATTATAAAGTTGAATAAGAAATTGACGGACCAATTTAACCTATATCATATTGTTTTATACAAGTGTGTTTTAGTGTTAAGAATACTGCTCAGGAAAAAAACACTTCATATCTATTGCAGGTACAGATTGGTGTGGGATTTGTGATGCCACTCAACAAGTGGCATTACATATTCAAGTGTGCTTCCGATGGAAAGTGCACATTAGAGGTGACATGGCACCTGTGGACACCAGTGCAAGCAGGTGAAAGCAGCCTGACTGGTCAGGCCTGCCGGACAATGTGCCGCGCATCTGGGAAGCTTCCGGCAACACCGGAGAAAGTGGCTGCTCTGAAGAGCAAGGCAACAGTCACCTCATTTAAGAAACATAACTGCATATCTACAAGTTATCTGAATGAGTTAGCATTGCATGATGTATACAGAGCCACAAGAAATGCCAAAGCAAGAACGAGGCAAGTGCCTATATGTATATCTTTTTCTTCTGCTGTATATGCACTGTCTCGGCGCACAATTTAAATGTCTCTTTTGGTATGAAAAGCCGCACAATATAATTTCGGGATATGGGTTTCCGGCGAAAACCGCCCACAAGGTTTCCCCCATAATGAGTTTGAATTAAAAAGTCAAGAAAGTCGGGTGGCTACACGAGTGGTTAATTTTGACAGGACCTTCATAGCTTGCATTCACCTGCTGCTCATTGTCTTAACAGAAGTGAACACTTAAGCACCTCGTTGTCTTTGAAATTTATAATGTAGACTTGGCATACGTTATTGTAGCTTTTCATGCTGCAGCTTTCATTTCACTTTTTTAAAATGATGCTTCTCAAGAAAATTGGGTTCCGACACAGCTTGGCAAATTTTATGGTTTAAAAGAAGCTTTTTAAACCACTGCCTTCCAAAGTGCTGACTGTGGTCACCTGATGTGCTGCTTTACAATCTGCAGCGTTCACAGCCATGCAATTTCAAAACACTATTCTGATTATTGTGATGTAAAAGTTATAAACAGGGATAAAGTGCCTCAGAAAGGGTGGCCAACGTTTCCTTTGGAGGACCTATCTTCTCAAAGGCTGCCTCGTCACCCTCGGCATGTTACTTTTAAAGTGCTAGTAGAGTGACGTCACATGCGGTTGTCGCGAGTGGCTGGTTGTAAAGGGAGAGACGTACTTGAAGGAGAATGGGCGCGGTCACCTGATGTCTGTAAGCATGATTCCTAAGACGTGGGAACAAGAGTGGGAGTGGGAAGGCGGGGAGAAAAGGAGAAAAAAAGACACCAAGAGGGAAGGAAAGAACAAGAAAAGAAAAAGAAGGGCAAAGGAGGGTGTTGGGGAAGTAAGAGGTTAGGAAGCATTCACGGGTGTCTTTGGCAGCATGTTCTTGTGGCTATTAAGGAGCCAGTGAGGTGGTCATTGCTCGATTAACAAAAAAAAAACCCCAAAAGACATTAGTTGAAAGAATGACTTGAGTAGCATAGTAGCAATGCGTCGCATAATTTAAAAGCAGTTAATATGGCAACAAGGAGTCCGGAATGCAGTGCATAGGGTAGCTGGAAGGCAGCGGCATGGTCTTTCTAGGGACGTTAGTCCTAGTAGCTCAACGTAGGTGTCGTCACAGCGGTATACAGAAGTGGCGATACCCTGTGTGGCTGAGGCACCTAAGAAGGTATCCTGGCGCCTGGGACTTCGGAATGTGTTGGTGAGGGTGTTTCGAAAAAAATATAATAAAAAACAGACAAATATGGGGGTGAACTGAAGCTGGAAGAACAAATAAGAGGGTGGAATGAGCAAAAGCGGTCGGAAGCAGATGTACATGGGAAAACATATTTATGGGAACATATTGATGGGGATTCTACAGACTTCCTATTGCGCTGCACTGACAGGCCCCACACATACCTACGATACATAGACGACATATTCATAATATGGTGACATGGTCAAGACAGCCTAGATAAATATGTAGGATTTCTAAATTCTTTTTACCCAACAATAAAATTCACATCAAAATCTTCAATGGAGTGCATAAACTTTCTGGCCACAAGAATATACATCGACACTGGGACACTAATGACAATGCTGTATGGAAACCTTTTGACAAACAACAGTACCTAGAATGTACAAGCCACCATCAAGCCACATTGCAATGAAGGCATCTTTGAAGGCCAAGCACAAGGCTACGTCAATGTGTGTTGAAAACCAGGACTACATAGATAGACTTGATCACCTTAAAGAAAGCCTGCACCGATGCAACCAAACTTGACTGAGCCGAGGTGCTCAAGCCCCACCCTAGGATCACAAGAACAGCGCCTCTTACTGCTAAATTCTCAAACACACTCCCAAACATGAACAACATCCTCAATAAATACTACCGAATTCTCATCAGCAACCAGAAACAAGATTTTTCCCGCCCTGCCCAGAGTAGTCTTGAGATGCAACACTATAATATTAAGGATATTCTTGTACGTGCCAAACTAAAAACAAAAACGAAGTTAAGAACCAGTCCCTGTGTCGCCCGGGTGCTCTACATGCAAACATATTTAATCTACTACTACAGTAATAAGTACAGCATCAAATTACTCAAACAAGGTAACTTCGAGTTTTATCTGCACATCAAGCAATGTAGTCTACTGTCTAGAATGTGCACTTGTAGCAAATAATACATAGGTGAGAAAGGACAAAAAATTCATAATAGACTCAACGGTCACCACGCAGATACAAAACAATTTACCTAAAGCAGTAGCCAGCCACTTCAACGAACATGTCATATATGTGACAAAGCAAGGCTCTATAGACTACACATTTCCGCTCACCTCGCTAGAGGAAATATATGGAATCATACCTCATACACAAGTTTAAATGCCTAAATCCAATGGGAATCAATTTAGGACATAGCAACTTAGAATCCTTAAAAACTTTAAAGCTGTAACTTAAATCGGAAAGCCTAATGTCACCGACTAAGGCACAAAACACATTGTGCCTCCAGCTATACTTAATCCTTAACCGCACCTCTTCCACCGTTTCCAATTTTTACCTGCTCAATTTACTCAATTTTACTCAATTTAATATATTCTTTCATGTTTTAACGTTTATAACAACTGTATGACCCCTTTTCTCATGTACACCTGCCTCTGCCCGCTTTTACTTATGTCACCCTTCTATTTGTTCCAGTTTCAGTTCCCCCCTTTTTGTCTGTTTTCTATCATAGTTTTTTAACACCCTCACCAACAGAATCCAAAGTCCCAGATGCCAGGATACCTTTTTCTGCGCATCAGTCACACAGGGTATCACCAGGTCTATATACCACCATGACGACACCTACGTTGAGTCACTGAGGCTGACATCCCTAAAACACCATGCCTCTACCTGTCAGCGACCACATGCATTGCATCCCAGAATCCTTGTCGCCATCTTAACTTCTTCAAGATTACCCGACGCGTTGATGCCACGCCACTCAAGTCATTCTTTCAACTGATGCCTTTTGGGGTCTTTTTTGTTACTCGCGCACTGAGCGCCTGAGCAGCTCTTCTAATACGGCAGAAACATGCCGCCAATGACACTCCTGAATGCTCCCTAACCCTTCACTTCCCCAACACGCTCCCATGCCGTTCCTTTTCTTGTCTTTCTTTTTTTGCCTCTTGACATCTCTTGTTTTCTCCTTTTCATTCGTTTCTTTTCTCGCCGCCTTCGTATTCTCACGGTCTTATGCCCTCGTCTTAGGAACCATGCTTACAGACGTCAGACGACAGCGCTCATTCTCTTTAAAGTCTCTCCCTTTACAACCAGCTGCCACTAACAACAACCGCTCGTGACGTCACCCTACTACCCCTTTAAAACTAACATGCCGAGGCTGACCAGGTCGCTTTTGACGAAGATAGCTCCTATCGAAACGTTGGCCAGCCTTTCTGAGGCACCTCATCCATGTTTATAACCTTTATACCACAGTGTGCTATTCCATCTGTCAGCCCCTTTCTTGATTTTGGATGTTCTGATTATTGAAGTTTCTAAGATATGGCCTATCAGCACTTTCGGCATACTTTCAGTGGTCTCATTTTATTTAAGCATAAGAATGAGGAAAGAACTGTTACACAAAGAAAGCACCTCGTACATTAGTCGCATGTACGCTCTGATCTGGATAGCTGATCTTGTTCTATGAAAAGGATCCTAAAATTGTCATGCCTCTCGTTGGTGCCAAGAAAAGCAAGGTGCTGGGCATCATGCGGAATTCCGGCGCTTTCTGCCAGCCTGGATTACGAAGGACAATATAGTGTGGCTGTAACTGGCATTCTTCTGCCAAGATTCAATTGTTTTATGGATCAAAGTACCAGTTACTCTTGTAGTCACATCAACACTCTGCCGCAGATTTCCTTTCCTACAGAAATATGTTTTTTTGAAGAGGCGAGCATGCAAGATTACTCTGCATTACGTTAAGATGCATGAAAGATTACTCTGTATTATGTTAAGATGCTTCTTTAGGCTTCTTTTACCTTGAATATGTGTGTTAGCTTAGTAAAGTAGCAATATAGAGATTGAAAAGTAGAACACAAAAAGTGGCAGATCCGTTGCACTGTGAGAATCGATGTACACGAAGCACACATTGTTTGCTTTGATTGACAATAACTAACGGTGATTTTAGTGGCAAGTTTCTAATTTTTTCAGCGTTTAGTCCAATACAAATGTGGCAAGTTGATGTTAAGTGTTACCTTGCATGCACCACTTCTGTTTGTCTGCATAGTCCACAGAACACACAGGGAGATGTGTTTGCTTGAGGCGTTGTTGCGAGTCATTGTTCATAATCTCTGAGAGGGAATTGAGCGTTGTCATTGCCTCACATGGCGCACCGCACCATGGCAGAAATATTAAACTTTAATTGAATTATGAGGCTGTGCATACTTCAATTAGGTATTGTAATTGTATGTATACATTGTATACATAAGTTTGCGGTCTGCACTACATTTCACTGCGTAGCGAAGACGCTCGTGTTCTGTGTGACGCTTCTTTCAAGTCTGGGTGTCCTCGACGTCGAGTGCACGCCCTTTGGTCACGTGTTAATGGGCCCCTTCTACATACATGGCCAACACACTGTTGATATCCCAGCTCAAAGCGCTGTCTTCAGACTAAGGAAGATTATAATGTTTACAATATCACAGCCCAGAATCTGCATTTTTCTTGCATAGAAATTAAAACCAGCACAGGACGTGCAATACACACTAACAGTGAAATGCTGGGACAGCAGCGCCGGTCAGGATGTGCAGAGGTGAGCGCCATCTGGTAATGTTGCAAGGAATCCAACGGTACGCATGACAAGACCATAGCAGCTGCCGCGCCCGTAATGTTGGGAGAAGAGGCAAAAAAAGCCTCACTATAAAACATTGGTTGCCATCATTTGCAGCTAAATAAAGCTTGTAAGCCAGCCATTATACAGCTTTTACATGAAATCTTTTATGCCTATATGGCAAATGCTAAAGTTACGACTTGCTCGCCAACTGCACGAGCAACAAGTAAAGCTAACAAATGATAGAATGGACAAACCAGACAGCTTGCACCTTGCAGCTCTCCTGCATGTGTTAGAGACAGTGTAGCCAAATTGTGGCTCTCCGAGTTTGACAGGAATTTGGTTGGTCGAAGAGCAGACAAAGTATGCAAAATCAGAAGCCGAATATCCACCACATAAGACTTTGAGTACAGCTCCCATGTTGCTAAATTTTGCCGTTAAGCCAACCTCCCTATGAGAAGAGGCGTGGCTTTGGCTTTGGCAAAAAACATACAAAAATTCCATGTAAATCTACAAAACAATGCGAGGCATGTATATGCATTCTCAATGCAAATAAACCTGTGCTGGCTTGCGCCCTGGGTAGCATGTTTGTGTGTAATATTTGCTGCATTTTGTTATCTGAAAACTTTGTTGAATCGATATTTCACTTGAAGTGATTAGAGCAAATTTCCTTCATTCACTCATCGGTAGAAATCATTGGAAAAACAATTTAATTATATATTTATTCCACTCTCCTTTTAGACTGCCTGGAGAAATACATAAGTGACCATCCTATGATGCCACCTGCACCGCATCCGGAGAACCACCTTGCTTCTCTGCGAAAGCACCTTTGGAGCTTTCTTTTACACAAGCAGGACGCCAGGGCAAGCGAGTGGAACAGTAAATACAGTACAAGTCCATTGATGCTTTTTCAATAAAGTGTGATGATATGCTACGTATTATGGTGCTTTCGAGATTGATTCTTTATGGCATGAAAATAGCCGCATCTTGGCCACATGTATATACAGACTGTACACTTCACAAGACTCAACATCACATAAAGATAGCCCGTCATGAGCTTCCGAATAGCAATGACTGCTCCTTCAATTCATCACACAACTTGCCTTTGACGTGCTGCGCCCACGATGATATCCAACCCAGTGCCCACCGTGCAAGCCAGCGCCCACCATGCCACCCATCACTCACCATGCCGCCAAGCACCTACTGTGCCCAGCAACCACCATGCCGCCCAGCACCCGCCGTGCAAGCAACAACCATGATGCCCAGCACCCGCCGTGCCCAGCAACCACCATGCTGTCCAGCACCCACCGTGCCAACCGTCACACACCGTGTCACCCAGCACCCACCATGCCACCCGTCACCCAGCATGCCACCCACTACCGTAATTCCCCATAATGATGGATGATGGATTCCACTATGCCCAGCATCGGGCAAATTTTCGATAGGGATGTCAAAGTTATGTCAAAACACCTTGTCTTAAAACGTAAGCTGCAGTAGTAGCAAGTCCTAATTGCTTAAATTTTTTTTTGCCCGAAGCCTATGAGGGAGTTCTTGTGCGCGACGGCGACGCGCGATGGCTTTGACCGAGAAAACGGGCCGTTGCGCGAACATATCGCTCGTTCCTGTCGCCTGGTTCGGGAAATCTAGAATTCATCGCTCGTCGCCCAGAAGAGCTATGAGCGAACAGACAATAGCGCGAAGCCGGAACTGGATGTACATCAGTCGAGTACTACCGCTTGTTGCACGGTGCAAGCAAACGACTAATTTGATACGTACAAGGTTAAGAACCTACTGCAAGACTTTAAAGAAATGTTTTACGCTGCTCCTTTGAGTAAAACACAGCATCCAAAATTATTAAAGCACACTTTTGGCGCGTATTTGCTGCCCTCATACCGGTAACACCGGAGAGACGGCTCTCAATGTCGTCGCTCGCATAGGGTACGACTTGTACGGAACCAGCTAGCGCGACAGCCATCTACATCCGCGTCTCTGTCACGCGCAAGATCGCTCGCATGGGGTAAGACTTGTAGGAAATGAGCGAGCGCGACAGCAATCTACATCGCGTCGCTGTCGCGCGCAAGACCGCTGGCATGAGGTACGACTTGTAGGGAACGAGGGAGCGCGACAGCCATCTAGATCGCGTCGCTGTCGCGCGCAAGGTCACTTGCATGGTGCTTGTAATTTTTCCCAATAACTGCTCGCAAACCGACAACCGCGTAAATAGAGATTATTTACAACCTCAAAGCATAAGTAAGAGAGGAAACGTCATTGCAGAAAGAATAGGTAAAGAGGCAGATGAGTCTTTATTATCCAACTTCAGCAGAAAAGTGGCAGCTCGCGCAAATGAGGACTGTTGCCGAACCTAATCCCTCTCACCGGAAGAAAACGCTCAGCAAGATTTTCAATTTAGCAATAAGCCAATAAACTTGCGCAAGCAAATTATGTCAACCAACGCTCAGCAAGCATCGGCACAGTCAATGTCGTCGAGGGAGTTCAATTTCCTACGCTCGCAAGGCACTCTGTGCACACACGAGAAGCAAGCACAGCATGCGTGTACTCACCTTTTAAATGTACGATGCGGTCGAAAAGCGCCCTCCAAGTTGCCGTAGCTGCAAAGTTATTCCCGCATACATGCCGTTGCGTAGTGGAAGACCTGCGGAACGCTAATAATGCGCATCATTTCTCTGCGGCGTGCACTGCACTCTCCACAACAACCAGGAACAAAGGAAACGCACTCCATGGCATGAAAATCGTTGTTCCACGTTTGCTTGGCGCACCACGCATGCCGCAAGTTTGCAGCGAGAGACAAGCTATCTTCTGGCACTTTTGTGCATGCGAACTGTCACAATTCTTTACAGCAAACGCAAAAACACGATCAAACAAACACATCGTAGCAACTCGTACGATCGACAGCACATGTAAAGAAGGGAACAAGATTGGTGGATGGATACTATGAGCAACCTCTTTGAAACGGGGCGGTGGGTGGTGCTACCTGTGAAATTGGGAGTTTGTTTGGCCTCCGCGATGACTAAAATAATAACCAGCACACGCTCACTTTGTGCCTTGTTGCGCCCAACTACATATAGATGTTGCAATACATAAACAGCCATCGCACAGTTTATAGTATGCGCTGTACTTTAGCGCAGAGAGAAATTCTATGAAGTTTTTTTCGATTTCCGGTAGCTTCCGCCGCATGCGGGCAGTAAAAAGATGGCCTTCGAGATTCGCATATGCCATTCTTAGGAAGGCTTCTCTGGGCTATGATTTGAACAAAAATATATATAAAGGTTTAGTAAAAAAGGGAAAAAATAGGTGTGGAAAGCGAGGGGGTGGAAGTTTGTATAGGTGTTCTGTGGTGGAGCCCCTAGCCCAGAACTCCACTGGCTTGTGCGGTCCGCCGTGCCTGGTCGAGGCTGATGAGCCAAATCTACCATTGCTCCCTTCCGGAAAGTTGCCCGCCTACTTTCAGCCGTATGAAGCCCATCCATGCCCACCCACGACGCCTTGCGCTACTGCCCGTGCATTGGCCCGTGCTACCTGCGCCGTCACTTCGTTTTGAACGACTTGTTGCTGTCGTCACCCTCTACTGTAGCATTAGAATTGTTGACATGATCTCGGAGGTACACGTCCAGTGTGCGATGTTTCCGTGCGCGTTGTAACTTATTCAGTCAGAAAGCATCAAATCTACGAGGATTAATCGCTCGTGTGGCGCGGCTTACACCCGTGTCATCCGCAATGATTTCGTGTTGGTGCGGTGAATGTGTGCGTATTGCACTCCTGTCGTCCATGCCTTCTGTATTTATCGTGCGGCCCACGAATATTTCTCGAAAAAACCGCATGTCTCTGCCGCGTTAATGTGTCCTATGTGGTGGGTGCCGGAAATGTGCGGCGGTGTACAATGTGTTCACAGCCAAGCGCTACCGTGCATTCCAGGGAATAGACGCGGCTGCTTATGCGCGGTTTTATTCAGTGTTTCTTGTTTAGCTTTGTGAGTTACTTGTGTCTGCGATAGAATCCACAAGGTACCCAGTTGAAAAAGACAACAGGAATTCATGTCGCAACTAGAGAAATTTCTGTTGTACGACAGAAGTTCCTGACGTTTCCGTAGTTGACAGACATTCCTGACGGTACGACAGAAATTCTGATGTCGCAACAGAAGCATTCTGTCGCGAAGACCAAGATCTCTGAAGTCGCAACAGAAACGTTCTCTCGCGACAACAAGAGTTCTGAAGTCGGAACAACAGCTTTCCATCATGACAGCGACTCTGACGTCACAACAGAAACATTCGGTCGTGATGGCCAAGAGTTCTGAAGTCGCAACAGAAGCACTTTCCGTCGCGGCCCTTTAAAATTGTTTGTCAGTTTCGCATCGGTGGTGTGCACTGTACTTTTCTCTTGCGCGTTATCCAATCGTGCTTCTCTCAAGCCGGCAATGCTGATAGCACCGACACCGGTATTAAAGTCGACGTGGCCAATTGTTATAATTGTGCCGTGACGACGCGGCACCAGCAACGCCCTACCCGCCTCCTCCAAATCGGCCGCTGGTGAAAATCATAACATCTGCGGGAATGGCTGCGTATCCGTTGTTTTATTTGGTAAGATGCGGCACACAAGCCTGTGGACTTACATGTGTGGTTACACTGACACATTAGTTAATTTCCCAGAATTATTGCACAAGCTTATGCGAAGCGGAAAAGAAGTTTTGGGTTGTTCCACAAAGTTGCGTGAAAATCTGTCTCGCTCGGGTCTCATTAATCTGGTACAGCGCTGCCGTGAGAAGCCAGTATGCTGTCAGAATGAAGACTCATCCACGAGTGTTTATGTAGCTATTTTGCGTTGAGCGCACGAATTATGTGCGCGCTCAAAAGTGTAAAGAGGGAGAGAGAACTGTCAAGATTAGCAGTAACAACCCTAACAGTGTCCCCGGTCATCGTTGTCTATTTCTGAATTTCTTATTCAATATGCATATGGTACAGCAAAATCGATGTTCTATCACTCCACGATGTACCTGTCGATGGTAACAATTGTGCTCTTCTAGAGATGCGGCAGCTGACGCGGTGGAAAGAACGCGCATCTTGGCTTTTAAAATACAGATGTAAACAGCAACGCAGACAGCGATTTTTATGTTGACAAAGCCAAAATGTACGCTGAAAGACGAGTGCGCCGTGGTGCAGTGGTACGATGCTAGGCTCGTGATCCTTAGGTCCCGGTTGAGGTGGTTTTTTTTAATACTTTTCTTTCGTTCGTACTAAGACATTTACATACCCGTAAGGAGGTCTCTCAATTTTTAATTAAATATTGATCAGGTTGTGTTTTTAAAGTGGGACATGACATCACATTGTGACTAATTTTGTCTTGTTCGCCTTCTTCAATACGTGTCCTTTTAAAGATGGTCCTGCTTGACAGTAAAATGCCTCTAGTGGGGTTGAAATATAATAGCAATCCAGTTGTAGAAATCTTACTATAAAGCAAAATTATCTAAACTCGTTGCGGTACGTGAATCTCAGGTTGATTTATCAAAATTTCAGCATGTCCCCATTGCTGACGCCCTTCCACCACATTAAAGGCAAATATAATGGTTTACTTGTCTGGAGTAGTGTATGTCATTTCTTCATATCATTAGCTCCAAGTACAAAATTTTCATCTGTGCACTGTTGTCTTTTCGAGTTAAGAATTTTGAGATATTATTCAGCACTAGGTGTTACATTGTGTCGACATTAATTCAGCAGTAAATTATTGGTTGTGCCGTCTATAGTTACTCCATTCAAGTATATATATATATATATATATATATATATATATATATATATATATATATATATATATATATATATATATATATATATCAGTACTCAAAATCTCATTCCTCCATCACCTGTAGTTGGTATGTCATGAAGCAAACAAGAAATTGATTTCAGCTTGTGCTGAAGTATGATTCTACACTATCTTGTTAGTTTGGTAACTGGTTTTGCCACCAAATTGTTATGAATGTCGGATGTTTATATGCATTGGTCTTGACAATGGCACAGAACATGATAAGAGCAACAATGTGCGAACTAAATAATAAGCTCCTATGTCACACTACTGCTAAAATGACAGATTTACTGAGCGAACGTGTCTGATTTTCTGAGTTACAGAACTGCCAAGCCATCTGTAAGCACAGCGTTTGTGTTTAGCAAATACCCTGTCTTCCCAACACAATGTGGAATTATTTTCTGGTTCTCACGTAATGTTTAGTATAGTGTAACATCAGTAGAATCAAGCATTATGTAACAAATTTTAGGCACAACTACTTGCTTTCAGCACATCACTCAAAGTTGATTTTATGAAAGCTACAAGCAGAACCTTTCATTATCATAACCGCTTCCTTTCATGCCTTTCTATGAAGTGTAGGAATGGTACGCATTCATTAGTCATTACATCAAGATATTTTACACTACTTGTATTATGTATTAGGCATAAGCATTATGAAATACTATGCAGAAATATTAGAATAAACGTTATAATAGCAAAGGACATGTGCATGCGTGTTTATATACGTAAAAAATGGGACTGCATGCATTGGTACCATTTGTCAAATCAAACAATCATGTACACATTAGGCACCCACCATTATCACTCCAAATGTTACAGCCACTGACACACACACCTGTCATGTTCTGGCTCTCACATATATTCGCTCATTTTTCTTCCACTATGTGTTTCACGAACCACCGAGTACACCCACCATTCACCCAGCATGCACACCATTTACCCACCATTTACATTTCACCCAGTACATACATGCAGTATTCACCCAGCACATCCATCATTCACCCACCATTCCCACAGTTCACCCAGTATGTACCCACCATCCTCCCAGCAGGCCCAGCATTCACCCACCATTTACACAGGTCACCCAGTAGTCATCCGACCATCCACCCACTTCACCCACCATTCACCCAGCCCGCCCACCATTGAGAGAAGTCACCCAGTATGTATCCCACCAATACATCCCACCATCTACCACTGTACCCACCATCCACCCATTATACCCACGATGAATTCCACCATTGCCACCATGTTTTCCATCATGCCCAGCACATTTTACATCATGCCCAACATAAAATTCATGATGGGCAATGCTGGGATTTTCAATAGGGTAGGCAAGTTTATCTCTATCGAACCACTTAAGAACTGAAATGCACGAAACCAATTAAAATAAGGGTGCCTGTTTCTGTGCTGTCATCCTCATCGCCACCCCTTGTGGTAGCTTAGTAGCTATAGCGTTACGCTACTGTGCTTGAGGCTTCGGGCTCAACTCCGGCCGTGGCAGCCTCATTTCGATGGGGCGAAATGGAAAAAAAAACTCTCGTGCTTGGATATTGGCGCTCCTAAAAAGATCAGGGTCGTGGTCAAATTCATACACTGCGGCCTGCCTTCTAATGAGACCGCGGCTTTGGCTAGTAAAGCCAAAGAATTTCAATGCTTAGCATGGTGCTCGACCTTGTTTTAAGCGTTGCTGTTGCAGCGAGGCCCATGCAACTGTCGTTTACATGAACATCGTCATAATATAATCATGAAAAAATGTCGTGGCCGGTGTCGTGTCCTGTCTAATAAACGCGGATTGACCAATAAAACAGGCTGGTTATTGTTCGCGAATCAAATGCCACGATTTTGTAAAGAAGTAGTAAAAAATTCTCAAATCGCATGTAATCGAGGTCACTAGTTTCTGTCCCAGCCCTGGATATCTTTCTCATGTTGCAAATTTATTTCTACGAAATAATTTTTGTACTCTGGATATTTTAAAAAAACAAGCTTTTACTCAGAAATCTGTGGCGTATCGCAGAAAAAAAACATGTTAATCTGGTGTCCCTACAGATATATTCCTTCGCGGAAAAATTATTATTATTATTATTATTTGTTTTGAACACATATACACATATACACATATACACAGGTGACAGGAAATTGGAAAAAAAGAAGGCTGTGAAAGCATGCAAGTCTCTAATTAAGAGAGAGAAAAAAAGCAACCTTTGCAATAAATATGGCTTATTTTTCCCTTCGAAGGACTGTCCAAATTTGCTACTTTTATGTGCTCCACGCTTAAAAGTGCCTTGTCATAAAGATGTCATAATATCACAAACTTGCTTTTGAAGTTGTTCTTATTACTCCAATATACCTAAACATATCTGTCAAATATTAAAAAATATTTAACTGATTCATACAGTCTCAAACAGACTGCTATCACAGCAGAACTATTTGTTGGGCTAGTTGGTGCATGTTACTGATGTACTAAAGGGCCAAACAGACGACACAAGAAGAGACACGGACGAGCGCTTTCCTGCTCGTCCGTGTCTCTTCTTGTGTCGTCTCTTTGGCGCTTTAGTACATTGCTAACACAGTAGCTGGTAGCAAGAAACACTTGGTTGCATAAGCAGCAAGCGCTTATATACATTTTTTCATCCTTGATGGTATTTCATTGTGTAGCTGACATGTATTACTGAGTTTATAAAATTATTTAAATAGTGGCATCCGCAGCATCTGGAGAAGAGGGCAAGGCACATTCCGTGTGATGCTGGTGTAAATTTTCATGACGCAGCAACAGCAGGAAACATTCTTACGCCATCTGGTTAATGCTTTGTGTGAATATAAAAAGGATGTTTAAGGTCTATCCCTGCATTTGCGAATCTACTTGGTGACACTGAATAAACAGACGTAACATAACAAGAACCAGTTGCACATGACTTTCCACATTAAAAGCCCCTGCGCACGTGCTCTGTAATAATAATTGGCGTGTAGGTGTTGAGGCCCTCCAGCCTAAACACCTACATCTCATTGAGTTGTATACTTTCTGTATAGCGGCTGGTATAAAGCTCTTGCCACATTTACCATGACTCCTTACACTGTTGTTATAGCTCCTTATAGAGAACATCAATACTACTTGGATTTAACTCGGAAGCTTCTAGTAGATATTTATTTCTTAGTTTTGTGACTTAAACAGACATAATTTCCTTCTAATTGATTTGCTAAAGCTGCAAATTGTTAATTTTACTGATATTTTTTCAGGAAACGCCTGCTCACTTTCCGGGAGCTAGTGTTCAGTACAGGCGCCCAAATCTTTAACTGGCGTGCGCGAGCGGCGACTTTTCCGTGCGTCAGCGCCGTATGACGGAGCGCGGCTGGAAAGAGTCTGAGGCTAAGCGCATGCGGACAAAGCGCGCTCAGCTGGGCCCATCGTCTGCTAAGCCGTTTCCAGCCTCGCCCCGTCATACGGCGCTGACGCACGGAAAAGTCGCGGCTCGCGCACGCCAGTTAAAGATTTGGGCGCCTGTACATGAAGAACAGCCTGTCCTTGCTTTTTTCGCGATAACAAAAAATAAGTAATACCCTGCCTTTTCATATGGCTTCTTGTTTGTGACTGTCGGCTGCACTACTTATGCAGCCTCAGTAAGCATTATCTTCCATGAAGACTTTGCATTGAGGAATGCATGAAATGAAAACTTCATAAAGATACAGCGCACTTCAATGACAACCCAGTAGAGAAACAACAAAATAAAAATACAATTTAGACCCGATGGAAAAACACCACAATATTACTCCAATGGATATACAATGGATTCAAGGTGGCCACTTTTCTATGTCTATTAATAAATCCTCCATAAAATGCCAATGAAATTTCCACAATTTTTCTGTTGTTGGTACAATGAAATATTGATAGAAAATCAATGGATTTCGAACAACAATTTTGTAAGGCGCATTTCATATGAACGTCAGGTGAAAAGAGCGCCAGCTGTCCTTTTTTGGCGTTGCGGGAAAAGACTTGTCACTTGTTTCGAAGCATCTAGGAACATCAACAGATTGCCCACGCCATCGTATGTATGAATTGTTTCAGTTAAAAAATGTTTCTATGAAAATGAATATATGATGCACCTGATTGGCACATGCATAAATGGATGATCGTTTGAAATACACGCTACTTATAAGCTAAGGGCACGTCCTGTTGTGTATGTTCCGTTCATATTCGTCGTTAACGTGTTCTTATGAAAACTGTCAAGATGAATCAACTTGCCCACAAATAAGGTATTGTTCCAAAATGAGTTTCAAGCAATTTCAAACTAAAAGCAGTTCCAGTAGAACTAAGAATTGTGGCGATCCAATGCACATATTGCATGATATATGGAGGAAAGCTTTTGCGAAACTCTTGATGAAATGCCGCGAATTTGACCAATTCATTTCTGCGTATTTTGAGTAAAACAAACTAGTGCGCCCATGCGCACATTCTCTGGCAGGCCCGTGCAACTCTATGCGACAAATCTTATATACGTTTCTGTTTATTCACTTCTAATTTTTTTTATTTCTCCTGGCCCTCTTCTTCGCCAGTCTCTGTTGTGGACACGTGCAATATTGTCTAGATCATAAGCATCATGAAGACGCGGCACTCATCTGAAAAACCTATTGTCGATGGCAAGAAAGATACCACTGGAGTGCTCGCTACCATAGATAGATACCACTGGAGATCGCACGGGCGAGCTCCTTGGCCGAAGCCCTGCTGTGATGTGCCATAGTATGGGAATCACAATCATTAACACGCACCTATTATGCCAAAGAACTAGTTCGTGTTCGCACGACAGAAGTGTGCGTGCGGTTGTGGCCTATGTTTCCTGTGTTGACTGAGCATGTCTAACTGTAATTCTTCCTCTCCTGCGACTCTGCTATTAAATAGGATAAATGAGATCTTATGGCAAGGCTTTGTGTCTGCCAGGTAGAAATCACTGAAATACGTGGGATGTCCAAGCATTTTAGCGAATTCCTTTACTGCGCTCATTGGTGTTGGTGTTAAGATTGGTGCTTAATTTTGTGTCCTAATTTACTTGTAGTTTGTTCAGTTTAAGTCTGTTACAGCTTGTCGCCCATTCGCCATCGGCGCGAAGTCGTTCACGGGGTATGCAAGCTGGTTGGCCGTTTTGTATTCAAGCAAACAAAGCGAAGTAGTCAAAGTCGGGAGAAAGCCACAAAAAAGTATTTATCGACTGAGAATAACACAAAGATTAAAAGAAAAAAAAGACAAGAACACTAACCCACATGCACTTAACCTAGATGAATGATGAATACAAAGGAAATTCAACGAGCAATAACAGTGGATATAGAAAGTCATCATCATCATAATCATCATCAATAGCCTGATTACGCCCACTCCAGGGCAAACACCTCAACCATACTTCTCCAGCTACGGCGGTCATGTGCTAACTGTGGCCATGTTGTCCCTGCAAACTTCTTAAACTCATCCGCCCACCTAGCCTTCTGCCGCCCCCTTCCACGCTTCCCTTCCCTTGGAATCCAGTCCGTAACCCTCAATGACCATCGGTTATCTTCCCTCCTCATTACATGTCCCTTCCATGCCCCCCCTTCTCTTTTCTTCATTTCAACTAAGATGTCATTACCTCGCGTTTGTTCCCTCACCCAATCTGCTCTTTTCTTATCCCTTAACGTTACACCCATCATTCTTCTTTCCATAGCTCGTTGCGTCGTCCTCAATTTAAGTAGAACCCTTTTCGTTAGCCTCCAGGTTTCTGCCCCCTAGGTAAGTACTGGCGAGAGACAGCTATTATACATTTTCTCTTGAGGCATAATGGTAACCTGCTGTTCATGATCTGAGAATGCCTGCCAAACGCACCGCAGCCCATTCTTATTCTGATTATTTCCTTCTCATGATCGGGATCCGCCGTCACTACCTGCCCTAAGTACATGTATTCCCTTACAACTTCCAGTGCCTCAGTATTAATCGTAAACTGCTCTTCCCTTCCGAGACTGTTAAACATTACTTTAATTACTGCAAATTTATTTTTAGACCCACCCTTCTGCTTTGCCTCTCCAGGTCAGTTAGCATGCATTGCAATTTGTCCCCGGAGTTACTAAGCAAGGCAATATCATCAGCGAATCACAAGTTGCTAAGGTATTCGGCATTACCTCTCATTCCCAATTCCTCCCAATTCAGGTCTCTGAATACCTCCTGTAAACACGCTGTCAATAGCATTGGAGAGATTGTATCTCCCTGCCTGACGCCGTTGTTTAATGGGATTTTGTTGCTTTCGTTATGGAGGACTACGGTGACTGTAGAGCCGTTATAGATATCTTTTAGTATTTTTACATATGCCTCGTCTACACCCCCATTCGGTAAGGCCTCCACGGTTCCTGGGGTTTTGATTGAATCAAATGCTTTCTCGTAATCAATAAAAGCCTTATATAAGGTTTGGTTATATTGCGCACATTTCTTTATCACCTGATTCATAATGTGAATATGATCTATTGTTGGTTAGTCTTTACGAAATCCTGCCGGCTCCTTTCGTTGATAGAAGTCTAACGTGTGGCTGATTCTATTGCGATTACTTTAGTAAATACTTTGTAGGCAACGGACACTAAGCTGATCGGTCTATACTTTTAGATGTCGTTGGGGTCCCCTTATGTATTAGGATTAAGTTGACGTTCTTCCAAGACTCCGGTACGCTCGAGGCATTCAGTATATAGGGTGGCCAGTATTTCTGCCACAATCCAGCCACCATCCTTCAACAAATCGGCTGTTACCTGATCCTCCCCAGCTGCCTTCCCCCTTGCATAGCTCCCAAGGCTTTCGTTACTTCTTCCGGCGTTACTTGTGGAATTTCAACTTCCACAAGATTATGCTCTCTTCCATTATTATCGTGGGTGTCACTGGTATTGGATAAATCTCTTTCGAAATGCTCAGCCACGTGAACGATGTCATCCATATTAGTAATGATATTGCCGGCTTTGTCTCTTAAAGCATACATCTGATTCTTGCCTATTCCTAGTTTCTTTTTCACAGCTTTTAGGCTTCCTCCGTTCCTGAGAGCATGTTCAATTCTATCCGTATTATACTTCCTTATGTCAGCTGTCTTACGCATGTTGATTAACTTCGCATGTTATGCCAGTTCTGTTCTAGCTGTAGGGTTAGAGACTTTCATACATTGGCGTTTCTTGATCAGACCTTTCGTCTCCTGCGATAGCCTACTGGTATCCTGTCTAACGGAGTTGCCACCGACTTCTACTTCATACCCCTAATGATGCCCATAAGATTGTCGTTCATTGCTTCCACACTAAGGTCCTCTTCCTGTGTTAAAGCCGACTACCTGTTTTCTAGCTTGATCCCGAATTTCTCTATTTTCCCTCTTACCGCTAACTCATTGATCGGCTTGTTCTGTACCAGTTTCTTCCGTTCCCTCCTCAAGTCTAGGTTAATTCGAGTTTCTACCGTCCTATGGTCACTGCAGCGGACCTTGCCGAGAACGTCCACATCTTGTATGATGCCAGGGTTAGCGCTGAGTATAAAGTTTATTTCATTTCTACTCTGGTTATTCGGGCGCCTCCACGTCCACTTTTGACTATCCCTCTTGCGGAAGAAGGTATTCATTATCCGCATGTTATTCTGTTCTGCAAAGTCTACTAATGACTCTCCCCTCCTATTCCTAGTGCCCATGCCATATTCCCCCACTGCCTTGTCTCCAGCCTGCTTCGTGCCTACCTTTGCATTGAAGTCGCCCATCAGTACAGTGTATTTTGTTTTGAAATTACCCATCGCCGATTCCACGTCTTCATAGAGGCTTTCGACTTCCTGGTCATCATGACTGGATGTAGGGGCGTACACCTGTACGACCTTCCATTTGTACCTCTTATTAAGGTTCACAACAAGACCTGCCACCCTCTCGTTAATGCTAAAGAATTTCCTGTATGTTGCCACCTATATCCTTATTAATCAGGAATCCGACTCCTATTTCTCGTCTCTCTGCTAAGCCCCGGTAGCACATGATGTGCCCACTTTTTAGTACTGTATATGCTTCTTTTATCCTCCTCATCTCACTGATCCCTATTATATCCAATTTACAGCCCCCTAATTCTTCCAATAGCACTACTGGACTCTCCTCACTAGATAACGCTATAGCGTTAAGCGTTGCGAGGTTCAGATTCCAGTGGTGGCCTGTCCGGACCCAGATATTCCTAGCACCCTCTGCTGCGTCAGAGGTCTGACCGCCGCCGTGCTCAGTTGCTTCGCAGCTGCTGGGAACTGAGAGCCGGGGTTTCATTGTTGTATTCGTATAGGAGGTTGTGGCCAAGTACTGCACCAGGGTGGCCAGTGCTACTCTGGTGAGGGAGTGCATTACCATCTGGTCACCGGAATCAGGCCGCATTCCAGGTCTGTTTATGCAATTTGATCAAGATGCGGATTTTTTTAATACGGTGGCAAATTGCGCGGCACCATGACTCGAATCACGGTCCTCTTGCATGCGAGGCGGATGGTCTATCTCTACGCCAACGCTGGACTACACAAAACACTAACACTACACATTAGAACTACACTACACTACAAAATTAACACTACACAAAACACCCTTAACAGTGGTCAAATAAACAGAGTTGAAAAGAAAGCAAATGATAGCATACGCATGGCCGTACAGCTGCAGCAAGTCCATAAAACGGGAAGTCGAGGGGAGTGCTTTCCAGAAGAACGCTGGCAAGCCGATCTCGTTGCGGTGTATGCGATTGCTGGGCTGGGTTTCCACGGAGCCCAGACCTGACGTCTTCCCTCGAGCAGGTTGAGCTAACTTGAGGGAAACTCATGATCAAAAATAACGTGCGGCGCGAAGGACAAGGACCGCGATAGACGACATACACAGCGCTGACTTCCAAAAATGTATTGCGTTGCCACATCGTGTGTATATATACAAGAATAGGCATGCGCAGAAAATGTACGACAGTCACATGGGGTGTTCTAACAGCAAGTCATTGAACTCAGAACATAGTCACCTGAAAAAATAAAAAAACTTTAAAAAATAGAAGCATTACGATTTCTATCTCTTTAGATACGAGACTTCACCAGGGGTCAGCGCGATTGAGGGCGCACTAACGCAAATAATACCACGTTTTCTGATGAAATCAGCTTCCACAATTTACCGGGTGAGCTGAGAGCTGTGTCTCGCTAAAATTTCAGTATCTTCAAGGAATGGCACGCAGCCGCAGTCCCGGCAATGGATGCCCAAGTAGCTTTGTACAGTGCTGCGGACATTGTTACAATGCTCTCTTAGTCGATCATTTAAGCACCTGCCTGTCTGTCCTACATTACTACAGTACAGTACTACTGTAGTACTACAGTACGACAGTACCCCATGTGACTGTCGTACATTTCCTGCGCATGCCTCTTCTTGTATATATACACACGATATGGCAACGCAATACAAAGTCAGCACTGTGTATGTCGTGTATCGCTGTCCTTGTCCTTCCCGCTTTACGTTATTTTTGATCATGAATTACCAACAAGCCCAAGCAACCACCCTAGTTGAGGGAAACTACCGCGAGCGTTGTTGCAGACGGTTCGTCGCCTCTTACGCCAACTAGTAACTCGCAGTTCAGACGCTGCTAGGTGCCCCAGGCGATACTGGACGGCACTAGCTCCTTGACGCGTGTCAGCAGACTGTAGGCTCAGCTTCTACACTCTGGACTGCCCAGCTCGGTCTAAAACCTGCACTTAAATAACGTCTTTCCCTAGTGCCCTGGGTTGCAGGACGGTAGATATTCGTGACGATCGAATCAAATTCACCCAATTGTTTACTGACTCGTGCCAAGGTCTTGTCCGCGGCCCTTCTAATTAGGGGCGAGGCAACTGGATATTCCACCCTGCATTTATAGGTCGCGCACTCTAATTGCACTACGCACGTAGATCCTTGAGTCCGCGGCGGGCCTCTACTGTTCGTTCATAAACTTTTCACTGCAAACTGCTCACTGTTCATAAACTGCTAATAAACTGTCTGCTGCTCACGTCAATGAATTGACAAGCATAGCTGCTGGCTTCGACCGATGTACCGTGCCGATCAAGGAACACTGGTGCAGTGATCGCCTTATCTTCAGCCTACAAATACCGGGATCTGGCAGTCACCCAGTGGGGCGTAGAACTGGCATGGCAGAAGCTGTGCCACTCACGTTTTTTGTTGCTGCATTTGCAGGTTAGTAATCCGAACTTGCATAGCTTTCGCACGCATTTTGTTTTGCCGGTTCCACCCCAAATGGTATTGTCTTGTCTGAAAACTCACTCGGAAGTGATAGATTATTCGCGTCATCGCTTCGATTGTTGCGTCGTATTTCCTTTTATCTGTTGCTACTACTTTAAGTAGCGACGTTGAGCTTTACCCTGGCCCGACCACTGCCGAAACTCTGCAGAGGCTCCTCGATGGTCAAGATAGCATTAAGGCCAAGTTACATGCAATATAACTAAGCCAAGTTGAAAGTAAACGCGCTATGAATGAGCGTAGGTTAGGGCGTGTTGGTTCATAACTCAGGTTTTTTAGCGCACGAAAAGGGACGAAGGACAGTGGCAAGACGCGGACACAGCGCTAACTTCCAGCAATTGTTTTATTCCACGAAGCGGTACACTTATATATAGGGAACGGCTATGCATGGTCGTTTTTCATCTTCGATATTATCATACACGTGTCTCGTTGCTGTCTGATCTTACTAAAAATCAGTACATATGCGCATGCGTACGGTGGTGTCCGTTCCCTATATATATGTGTACCGCTTCGTGGAATAAAACAATTGTTGGAAGTTAGCGCTGTGTCCGCGTCTTGCCACTGTCCTTCGTGCCTTTTCGAGCGCTAAAAAACTAGCGCTATGAATGATCTCAGCACTCATATAGTGTCTATAGAATTCAGAATATCTAGTATTGACCAAATTACCTGCGCAGTAAAGAATGTAAAGAACAATGTGAAGAACATCAGCGTATGCTGGGTTCAGTTACGGCGAAGGTAGTCCATCTCGAGAACCAGAGGAGGCGTTGTAATTTGCTTTTTTTTCGGTGTACAGGATACAAAGATACAAAACCAAACGAGTCAAGTGAGGACTGTGGAGTATGTGTAAATGATGTGTGCAAATCAAAATTGCGTATCCAATCACTGGAAATGGCAAATGCTCACAGGCTAGGCAAATTCAAGGCTGATAGCAATCGTCCTTTAATAGCGACTTTCGCTTCCTACGTTGAAAAACAACATGTTTTAAAAAGCGCTTACAAATTAAAAGAAAGCAATCTCAGTATTTCAGAGGACTTTTATGAGAATGTACGTAGAAAGAGAAAGCATCTATGGCAGTTCGCGAAATCGCGACAACAAAGTGGCGACAAGATCAGTATTAAGTACAACACTCTTATTATAAATGGTCAGAAGTACTTGTTTGATGATAATACAAATGAGGTGGTACCAGAAATAGAAGACAAAGCAGATGCTACAAAGGGAGTAGAACAGGTCGGGTGACGGTGTCGGCATAATGCAACGCTTATTTCCTGTCTTGTAATTAACTGCCGAAGCATTAAGAACAAGGTTGCCGAATTTTCATCTCTAGTTGACATGGTAAAGCCGTCTATTATTCTTGGTACTGAATCATGGTTTGCAAATGAAGCTGCTGATGGTGAAGTATTCTCAGATCGATTTAAGTGTTATAGAAAGGACAGAGGCTTGCCTGGCGGAGGTGTATTCATTCTTGTGGATTCTAGAATTTTTTCTCAGATAAATGTTGGCAGCGATGAATGTGAGGCTGCATGGTGCAGACTGACGCTTAATAATGACAAAGTTTTAACTGTGTGTTCGTTCTACCGCCCGCCTGATTCATCCGTCGATGTGCTGATGCAGTTGGCAGTTACAGTTGACGCAGTTCAAACAGACTTTATGGTAGTTGGAGGTGATTTCAATACCCCTAAAATCGCTAATATTGATTGGAGTCATCAACCTCACTTTCACTTTTTTTCGGGTCGGTCCAGCCAAGAACTGATTAACTTGGTTGAATTTTTCGCGCTAGGTCAAACTGTTTCGGAACCGACACGTTGGAACCACATCTTATATTTGTTATTCATAAATAAACCTGAATTCGTCCGGTCTACTCAAGTGCTACCTGGAATAAGAGATTATAATGCTGTGCTTTGTAAGATGAATGTTGATAATTTCATAAGCCTTGGAACAGCAAAGAGACGAGTATATAACTACGAAAAAGCAAATGTAAGCGAGATAAATAAAGTGTTGAATGAGTACCGGACTGTATATGAAACATATGCCGACTACACTGGAGTAACTGAATTATGGCTTATATTTAAGGAGGAGATGTTTGAGCTGAGGCAGCGCTTTGTTCCGGCGTGGACATTAACAAAAAGAAGAAGTAAAAGTAAACCTTGGTTTACTCGTGAGTTACGCAGTCTAACACGCAAAAGGCAACTAGCTTACAGTAAATATAAAGGAAAGCCGACACGTGATCATTGGTTGAAGCTGCATGAAACTACCGAAAACATGCAAGTTGCAGTGGTAGCTGCAAAGTATTCATTTGGAGTTTCAATGGAGTTGAAATTAAAGGATAATCCGAAAGAATTCTGGAAACATGCAAAGACAAATGGAAAAGACACTGTGACTATACCACCGCTTGTATCTGGTAACATCTTTATTGATGATGAAATATGAAAAGCTGAGTTCTCTTAAACATATTTTAGCTCGGTTTTCAGCTGTGCATTGCAACAGACACATACTATGAATACATTGAATTTCCACCCGCTGATGAATGTTATTGATGATTTTGTTATTAGCATTAACGTTATAGAGTCTCTGCTGCAGAATCTGAAGATCGCTAAGGCTGGGTGTCCTGATGACTTGCCAAACAAGTTTTATAAATTTTGTGCTCAGTCGATTACACCGTACTTGAAGATTATTTTAGAAAAATCGCTTGACGAATCCTCCCTTCCAGATGACTCAAAAATCGCAAGCATAGTGCCAATTCACAAATGTGGTCCTCATGACAGCGTCTCAAATTATAAGCCAGCATCACTAACTTCAGTTGCGTGCAGGACTCTTGAATATATCTTGTATACTAGCAGAGTAGCACATATGGACGCATATGCATTGTTTAATCCTCGTCAGCATGGTTTTCGAAGGGGCCTATCTTGTACTACGCAGTTGACTGAATTTGTGCACGACTTGGCAGGTGCACTGGACAGACGTCTTAGCGTGGAGTGTGTGTTCTTGGATTTCAAAAAGGCATTTCATACCGTGAGGCACTGTTTAATAATAAAAAATGGCCTTTTACAATATCAGTCCTCAAGTGATATCATGGGTAAAAGATTACCTGCGTTTACGTCAGCAGTTTGTGATGGTGAATGGGACTCAGTCTCAGAAGGTGCAAGTTGTGTCCGGTGTTCCGTAAGACTACGTGTTGGGGCTGCTATTTTCTTGCTGTACGTGAACGACATTAGTCACGGAATAGTGTCTCAAATGCGGTTATTTGCTGATGACTGTGTCCTGTATAGAGTAGTCACTTGTGACCGTGATGCTGAGATGTTTCAGGAAGACTTGAACAGAATCTCAGAGTGGTGCGTCAAATGGAATATGAACTTGAATTTGTCTAAAATTGTTTATGTGAAATTTGCAAGAAAGAAAAAACTTTGATATGCAACCATATGTTATTAGGAATGTAATGTTGGAACAGGCATTCGAATTTAAATATTTAGCTGTTTATTTTACTCCCGCTTTGAAATGGCGCCGTCAAGTTGATTATGTCGCTGCTAAAGCATGCAAAACCATGGGATTTCTTCGCCGAAATGCAAACATTTTTCCATAGTCATGTCGGGACATTTTGTACAAGACTTATGTGAGGTCAGTAATCGAATACGCGTGTTCGGTTTCGGACCCGCCTAGTCGTAGAGATAAAGATAAGCTGGATCGGGTGCAGAACATTGCCGCTCGTTTCCTATCTGGCACATGCGGGGCTCAGCACAGTGCATCGCGTACGAAGGAAGCACTCAACTGGGAATTGCTAGACACGCGCCGTAAGAAGTTGAGGTTGAAGTTTTTTTCATGCTATTTAATATTCAGCTGTTCAGGTTGATCACTCAAAATTTGTGCAAGGGCCTTCTTATATAGCAAATCGTGTTGACCATGATTTTAAGGTCCGTGAATTTGCGACAAAAACTGAATTCTTTAGAATGTCTTTCTTTCCTAAAACCATTAGGGAATGGAATAGAATGCCGAGTGATGTTGTGAGGGCTGAATCAAATTATGCTTTCTATTTGATGTTGTAGACTGTAGATGTGCATTGTTGAGGGCTTTGCCTTTTTTTCGTTTTTCCTCTTTTGTTATGAATTCTAACACTGTACAGGAACAGAGGTGCCGTGTGTATTTCTTCTTGTACCCCCCCCCCCCCCCCACTGTAGTGTCTTGGCCCTGTGGATTCCTTTGTAAATAATAAATAAATAAACTAATACGAGAAACGATGGCATCCAGCCATACCGCGCTGTCGGCACACAAGCACTGTCAGCAATTCGTACACACGAGATTGCACAGAGACGCGACATACACTGTCAGCACTTCGTGGACACAGAATCGCACAGACACACAATAATTTCGAGCATTCGCACCCCCGCCTTCTTAGTAAGCTTCTCAATGCACGCGCTCGGCACAGAATACATAGGGGTTGCTACAAAAAACCGTCGGAGCATCACGGTCGCACCGACGAAAAAAAAGCAACAATCCAAAAACATGCTTTCGTCCTTTTCGGCCGCTTGCCCGAGTGGCCAGCAATAACCGTCTTGCTCGTCAGTCCCTATTACTAAAACTCTTTCGGCACCGGTTGATCGGGGCTTCACGGAATCGAGTAATACCACACCGTCACAATGTCCTACAGTTTTTCTTCCCTGTAATGAAGGAAAAAAGATGAGTACGCTTCTGCTATAATGCTTAAAACAACAGTTTTCTCCGCTGGCCCGCCCAGGTGTATGTATCGTCCCAGGCGGGATCCCTTTTTCTTGTGAATGCGAATCTATCAGCGAGAATGCAGGTGAACCAGCCAGGCGAAACCACAGTATGACAGGAAAAGAATGTTTCGCTCAGAAAATAGGTGAGAACTTGGCACCGCTAACTATTCGACGATGTGACCTCTCGATAGCTAACAACCTATCGTCGCGAGCGACCTATCACACTCGTTTGTGAAATTGACGTCTGTAAACCTCGTGTTCCTTACAACATTGCCATTTTGTGCCCCACGGTGATGCGGTCACCTATGGTCATCACACCTCGAGTTTTCCATTAGATATTTTTAGAGTTGGTGCAGTCTGCCTCTAAAGCTATTAAGAAATTTTTGGACGCTGACGAGATCGAACTTTCCTCCCACCAAAGTGGCTTAACCATTAACCATTTCACAATATTCTCGCATTTTTTTTTTCGTGCGTAATTCGCTATTTAAAACGCTTGGCTTGTGATTTACGTTCAAGTTTCTGTCATCCCTTCCCCGTGCCAGTTGCGCTATCCCACGCTGTGTTAGACTAGAGTGCTTTTGGTATAAAGCCATACTTTGTCTTACTCACCTCGAAATTGGACAAAGTTTGATTATAACTCCATAAGGTCACAAAACAAAGAATACTGCGTCACATTCACAACACGCGTCGATTCAGAATTAAATCTATCGTGTTGATTGCCCGGCCTATGGAGCCGCTGTAGAGCAGCTGATCGGCTGTATGAGCTGCATTTTCTTTAGTTTTGACCACACGATGGTGAGATGGATCGAAGTTTCCGTTAAAAGTGTGTTCATTTGATCTACGCATACTGTGCTAGCGCCAATGATGCGGCGAAACCTTAAAACCTTAGAACGAGCAGAGCAAACATTGTTTACCTAAATTCGTTGAATATACTCTAACAATCATCTCGATTTCCCTTTTGTACTTTGGTATCAATATATGAAATACAAGCTGCAGAGGTAGCCAACAGTGGGGCAATTTCTTTATTTATTTGTGCCCCATTTGAAGTCACCCTATATTTAACTATATGAACTGTATCTGTAAAAGTAATTGTGGTTTGAAGTCCTGCGTGACAGCCATTTTGACGAAGGTCAAGCTGGCCCGGCGGCGTTAATATTCGTTGATTCGTCTAGTTTTATTTCTATATTCCACACAAAGAAAACGCTAAGAACAGAGAGAAAAAGTTCTCATACCACCGCTTCACGGGGTTCACTTACCCGGCCAGATGTGGTAGACATTATTTAGCCAAGTTTGCTATTATGGCAAGAAGAAGAAGTAGTTTAATGATTGGAAATTGTAGAAAGGTCGGCCAGAAAGTGGAGCATCTTGCCTGCTACTCTACGTAAGGGAAGGGGAAGAGGGAGAGAAAAAGGGTCACAATGGGGGATGATAATGGGAGGAATGAGGTGAAGGACACATTGCATATATGTTATCACAAGGGTGAGTACTGGCCCGTCCCGCCTAAGTAACGTGAAAGAGCACGCATTGTCTCTATTGTCATAGCAAAACATGATAAGTGTCACAAAGTATGAGCGAATGGCGCGTATATTTGACAATAATTGTCAACACCAGGTTTTAAGATGTTCAAAAATGAGTATGCAGTGAAGCTAACAATAGAACAAACGAAACCCCATCGTTCAGGGAGAAAGAAGTAGGTATATATTTTTTCTAACACGAGATCGAACACATTCTGATTTCGCACACCTTTCAGATTAAGAATTATTTTACAGGGTAACCGGACAAGTGGTTATGTAGGATAATCAGCTTAACCCTTCTGGCGTCATCTCTCATTTTCAAAATGACGAAAACGTCAGTTCTGATGCTTAGATGCATTTCGGACACTTGGACACTTCAGAAGTATTAGACATGTCATTATGAAATCTGGTACATGTGAAACTGATGATATGACCGGGTATTCCAGGAAAAAACCAACCGCCGTGGTTGCTCAGTGGCTATGGTGTTAGGCTGCTGAGCACGAGGTCGCGGGATCGAATCCCGGCCACGGCGGCCGCATTTTGATGGGGATGAAATGCGAAAAACACCCGTGTACTTAAATTTAGGTGCACGTTAAAAAGCCCCAGGTGGTTGATATCTCCGGAGTCCTCCACTACGGCGTGCCTCATAACCAGAAAGTAATTTTCGCATGTAAAACCCCATAATTAATCAAATTCAAGAAAGCATAGCAAATTGACACAATGATCTTTTTTTTACATAAGCAATATGGCTAAAATGTTTTCGCCATCCTAGCCAAGAGGTAAGAGCTGTAGGTAAATGTGATGAAGAGAGGTAGCAATATATGAAATGTCTTCGCAGTGAGAAAACGTCGGTAGGTTCACTAGACTTCTATTTTGGCAGTTTTATGATCGTTACTTTAAAAACTTTTTATAAGACGTTCAACAACTCCGAAAATGACTCGCTACCTTCTTGAGTTAGTGAAGTTCTATTTGACGCGCAGTTATTGCGCAGTTGCAATGGTGGAATAAGAACTACTTTTGTTTATTTGTGTTATACGGAAAGAGCATTCTACGCGGCCGCCTTTGGGCTTTTGCCAGGTAGAATGTGCGGCTGCACTCAGTTTTCAAATTTTGCCAGATTATGTGAATGTTGTGTCCCGCGCATCTGTAGAGAAATGCTCCCGTTATTCTTCTTTAGAAGATGTTTTCGAAGTAATTCGCACAGGCACGGTCCTCAAATTCTGCGTAAAGAACACCGTTCTTAATCTTTCTGCGTTGTTAAGCTTTCAATCAGTGAAAGTAACTACTGTGTGATAAGCATATATGAACCTGTTAGGCCTCGTTTTGAACCACGTGCATGGTGCTGTTTGTGAGAATGTTTTTTTTATATATTGTTGAGCATGCTTGGTAATTCAAATTGGCATATCCTTCTCAAAGCATACAACAGCACAAAGAATAAATTTTTCCAAGAAGCATATTATATTTCTTCCTGGTCCAGGAATGCTATCACGGAGGCCAATTTCTTGGGAAAAGTTCAAAAGAAAGGGTCAGCATAATGATTTTCTATTATCGTCTAATTCCGCGCAATTCACGGAAATGTTGTCTTTGTAAAGCCTTGGAGCTTACAACAACCTTAAAATGTAGGCAGTTCATAATAAATAGTACTTAGTAAGAAACAAGCAGTATATAAATATGGCGCCGAGAATGTGACGACTGCCAAAAAGTTTTCTTTATTTTTTTGAGGAAGGAGAACAAATGGTGCTATTTTTCGCATGAACTTCTAAAGTGAGATGTTTACTCGGGCTCACAGAGTTTCTTTAGAGGCTATGACTCATGGTGACAAATGGTGCTATTTTTCCCATGAACTTCTAAAGTGAGATGTTTACTTGGGCTCACAGAGTTTCTTTAGAGGCTATGACTCATACGACATTCATAAAAGGAACGAAACGTTTCTGTAAACAACATGATTGTTGTGGATTTCTCCTGAAAGAAAATACATTTGAAGGTTTGATACAGCTGAAATTTATAGGGGTATCATGCTGCTTCAAAGGTAGCAATTCTACAAAATGACAGTTACATTTGATGCCTGTTCTCCGGCCTCTTGGTTTGCGTTTCAGAGCACGCAATTTTCAAATATTACGGCAGAATTGGCTGTATAGACTCAGCTGTGCCATCTTGCGATTGACCTTTTATTTCGGAGTATTTTCAAAGCTGCAAGCGCTGCGAGCGAGTACACACTTTGTTGTGTTTTTATTCCCGTGTGTTCAGTTCTGTGCTCAGGCTTGACATTCACGCAAACCGTACAGAAGAAATCATTAGAAGAGGGGGGCGGTCACATTGAATGTAGGGAGGAAGTAGTGCATTTATTATTATTATTATTATTCCAAGATACTGTCAATTCCTGGTGTGATTGTAACAGGGGTGGGTTCAATAATATGTTGGTACAGAGTTCTAATAATTAGAGTGATTATCCTTTTGAAACATCCAAACAAGTCCGCAGAAAGTCTGTACACTCACATTGCTATGACCTTCCTAGGCTTACTTTTGTAAACATGCTACCAAAAATCCTCTCTGGCAGGATAGGTCTTATCTGCACGAAAATCACAATGTTGCGAAGAACAAAGGTACAATAAAGCATGGTAGTGCCGACGGGCGTTAATTCTTCCCGCGTAAGATAAATTAGAATTCACTTAACCGGAACTCGAAGGGAGAGGAGAAAGTGTTGGACATCAGGAGTTACCTAAAGTTGGAGCGCATATGTTCAACAACAATTGTTTGGAAAGCACCTATTGCTTTGAGTGTACTGTGATGAAAAAACAAAAAGAAACGTTTTTGTTCCCAGCTTTGAATATCGCTTTGCGTCTTTTATACAATGCACATTTTCATGCACGAAAGCTTTTTTAAGACTTTTGCGCAGGCTTCGGGTTCAAATTAGCACAAGATATTTCATATACCTGCATTCCGTCTAGTCTGAAGCACTAACGCGCACTGAAGTAGAAAAGCATGTGCAACGATTCTCCTTAGAACCATGGTATTCAACAAGAACGTCTGCGACAGTCTGCTCTGAGCAGGTAACGAGGGCATTAGCTTAAGTTTCGTATTTCTGCGGAGTGTACTAAGCAGTCTTGGGTAGCTGACTGTAGAATTATTGCCTGTTGACTCTTTTGACGTCCGACTGAGTGATCACATGCCTAGCCAAGCCCTCTTGGTGGAAGCAATTTTGAAACTTCCATATCTCAATATGAACAAACTTGCCCGCAACAACAGCCTGCAATTGATTGCTTGAGTATTTAGCGTTACCATTTGACATGTTGGTCATACTTTCCCGGTTTTATACACCGTATAATCGCCGATCATATAAGCGGAACTTTAGATTCTGGGTCGTTTAGCCAATGTGACCAGAAAAGTCTTTCGTTTATCCCACGCTTTGTAAAGCTTTGTGTTTGAGGGCCTACAAAACTTGATACATTGTTCCGTTTATCGTGCCTTTCCGTCTGGGCGAGTTTTATCCTTGGTGTAAACATGGATACATTTTATTGCTGTTTCCACAGATCCGAGGGTACTCTAAACATCGCACTTGGATATACTGGCAGGACTTCAATTTATCGCTTCAGCATAGGTCGCTGTTGACGTGTGCCTATAAATAATTTTGATGAGGTGCCATACAATTCCTCAAAGATAACTTTGTCCCTCCCCTTACCATTCTTTCGAAGGCCTGAATTTCTAGCTTATGTTGAAGAAGCATCATAATATTTGTTTCTTTGGTGGCAGCGTTTGCCTACACACAATTAAAATACTTATTTACTTAACCAAAAACCTAACTTTGGCACCGCACCTCCTTGGCCTATGATCTATTTCTTGCATACAAATGCGCGCTTTATTCCAGGAAATAAAAGAAAACAATGGTTCATATGAAGTTAATTTCCCACACACAGCGTGCTCCATGTAACATGTGGTAAAGTTAAAATAATAAACGAGTACCACGTTACTTACCAAGAGTAGCACTATAGAAACAGATAACCTCGCGAATTTTTTATGATTGACAACAAATTCCTGATTGAAAATTTCACTCTGATTACATCATTTAGCTAAAATAATTACCACAACTGATAAATTAGTTAAAAAAAGAAAACAATAGTGTGGTGTGCCCAAAGCGCCTGCGGTGTTTCCGGCTTGAACTCGACGTCACATTTAGCTGTATCAGCGGCTCAGCGATGCGTGAAAATTCCTTGACAAATCGCCTGTAGTGGGCACACATGCCAAGAAATCTACGCACTCCCTTCTTGTCAGTGGGCTGCGGGAACTTGGCGATGGCAGCAGTTTTATGTGGGTCAGGGCGGACACCAGACTTGCTGATGACGTGACCTAGGAAGAGAAGCTCACCGTAAGCGAAGCGGCACTTCTCTGGCTTTAGAGTGAGCCCTGATGACTTGATGGCCTCTAATACTGTTGCAAACCGCCCAAGGGGATCGTAGAAATTTCCGGCGAAGACAACGACGTCATCCAAGTAAACAAGACACGCCTTCCACTTCAATCCTGTTAATGCTGTATCCATGACGCGCTTAAACGTTGCAGGCGCCAAGCACAGTCCGAATGGCATGACCTTGAACACGTAGAGGCCGTCTGGCATGGTGAACGCGGTCTTTTCGCGATCTCTCTCGTCGACTTCTATTCGCCAGTAGCCAGACTTGAGGTCCATCGACGAGAAGTATTTAGCATTGCAGAGCTGATCCAATGCGTCGTCTATCCGTGGATCACATCCTTTTTGTGATCTTGTTCAGTCGACGATAATCGACGCAGAAGCGTAGGGTTCCGTCCTTTTTTCTTCCCCAGCACTACAGGAGATGCCAAAGGGCTCTTCGAGCGCTGGATGATGTCGTCGCGCAGCATTTCGTCGACTTGCTGCCTAATAGCTTCATTTTCTCTGGTCGAAACTCGGTAAGGGCTCTGGCGGTTTGGTCGAGCCTACTCTTCTGTTATTATGCGATGCTTTGCAGCTTGTGTTTGTCGAATCCTCGATGACGTCGAAAAGCAGTCTCTGTATCGACGGAGAAGACTTCTGGTCTGTTGCTGCTTACTCATTGGAAGACTTCGCCTTACGTCGAAGTCTGGTTCAGGGACCATGCTCATCGGGGTAGATACGGCAGAATGCTAGGGGACAATTGCATTGCTGGTTTCTACAATTTGCTCGATGTACACGATTGTCGTGCCCTTGTTAAAGTGCTTGAACTCTTAGCTGAAGTTGGTTAGCATAACTTCTACTTTCCGTTCGTGAAGCAGAGCGATACCCCTTGCGACGCAAATTTCACGGTCGAGCAGTAGATGTTGTTTGCCCTCGCTGACGCCTTCTACGTCAGCGGGTGTTTTGGTGCCGACGAAAATAATACTGGTGGAGCGCGGCGGGATGCTCACTTGATCTTCGAGCACACTCAATGCATGGTGACTACAAGAGCTCTCCGGCGGTATCGCTTGATCTTCCGAGAGCGTTATCGATTTTGACTTCAGGTCGATGATTGCGTTGTGTTGGTTCAGGAAGTCCGTGCCGAGAATGACGTCTCGTGAGCACTGTTGGAGGATAAAAAATGTGGCAGGGTAAGTCCAGTCATGAACGGTAATTGTTGCCGTGCAGATTCCAGTTGGCGTAATCAGCTTTCCTCCAGCGGTTCGAATTTGAGGGCCTTCCCATGCACTTTGAACTTTCTTTAACTGGGCCGTGATGTGCCCACTCATTACGGAGTAATCGGCCCCTGTGCCCACTAAGGCGGTAACTGTGTGGCCGTTGAGGTCGGCGGTTCTTTGTCTGGCCTTGCAGTTAGGTCTTGGCATCGGATCACGGCTACGTCGTGTTGAACTAAAGCTGGAACTTCGCGTCGTCAAGTTGTCTTTCAAAGGTGTAGTCTTGGCTCCCTGACTTCGTCGTGACGGCGGCGTGTCGTTATTACGTCGTCGAGATGGTCTCTTCGTCGTCTTCATCGGCGGCGGAGGATCTTCGTCAGTTCGACAAACAACAACCGCACCTCCATCGATTGCTACTTTTAGTTTTCCTGATATGGACTCCCAGAGCGGCCCCGGGCTGTGCCGGTGTATGGTCGGCGCTGCGGCGACAGTTAGCGGCCTGGTGACGGCGAACGGGAGGGTCGTCGAGTGCTCCAATGAGTGGCGGCGAGGTAGTCGGCGATATCGCGAGGTCGTTCGCCAATGTGTGCTCCCTGGCACGTTAACGGCGAACCCTCGGAGTCCCATCTCCCGGAAAGGGCCTCGACGGTAGATGTGCCCGGCTTCTCCGCAGTGATAGCAAAGCGGACGGTGGTCGGGGATGCGCCAAACATCACTCTTCCTTGGAATGCTGCGTGGGGCGAGGGGTTGACCTGCTGGTGGCGGGGGTGGTGGCGGGCGACGGAACTGTTTCGTCACTGGGCGCTGCCATGGGAGCGGCGGGGGTACGTGATGGCGGGCTACAGAGGCGTATGTCATCGCTGGCGGCTGAGGCTCCGGTGATTCAGGGGCTACTCTGAGTTGTTGTTGTAGCTCCTCACGGACGGCGTCGGCAATCGAAGCCACTTGAGGCTGCGATGAAGGGAACAGCATTTGTAACGCCTCCCGCATGACCGCTTGTATAGTCTCGCGCAGGTCGTCAGTGGCCAGTGAATGAACTCCGGCGTAGTTTGTCGAGTTAGTGCGGCGATTGAATTGCCGGTTCCGCATTGTCCGTGTCTTCTCGATGCTTGTGGCCTCGCGAAGAAACTCTTCGACGGTCTTCGGTGGGCTCCGTACAATTCCAGCAAAAAGTTCCTCCTTTACTCCACGCATCAGTAGGCGGACTTTCTTTTCCTCGGGAATGTTCGGGTCGGCGTGGCGGAATAGGCGGCTCATTTCTTCTGTAAATATCGCGTTGGTCTCATTAGACAGCTGCACTCGGATTTCTAGTAGTGCTTGGGCTCGTTTTCGGCGTACGACGTTTGTGAATGTCTGCAGGAAGCCGCTTCGGAAAATGTCCCAAGTCATTACGGTGGCTTCTTGGTTCTCGAACCACGTCCTGGCAGCGTCGTCCAGTGCAAAGTAGACATGTAGCAGTTTGTAGTCGCTATTCCAGCTGTTAAGTGCAGCGACCCTCTCAAACGTCTCAAGCCAGGTTTCCGGGTCCTCGAATGTTGAACCGCGGTACGTCGGAGGCTCCATGGGCTGCTGCAGCACGATGGGGCTGCCATAGGGGTTGCCTTGGCCACAATCATTTAACTCGATAGCGTTAAGGAGCTCGTGTCGCAGAAAAGCCGGTGTCGTCGGCGTCGGTGTCGGCGTCCGCGGCGTTGGCCGTGAGCGATAAATCACGGCAGGCACTTCATAAATAAAAAGCAACTTCCAAGATGGGGAGAGGACGCGAGGTGGCGTCGCCGCGTGTGGACGTGTCTCATCGGCTCCGTAAGTTTTTGGGTGTAGCGCCCGTTCTTTTTGCTATATCCTAGTGGCTCTTTCACGCGACATGTGTGAAGATTTCCGCGACGTTTTGAGACTATTTTTGAAGAGGTCTGTGCATTAGAACGCTTGTTATTGTGACTTTTGTGGTTCCTCGCCTACGAGAGCTTGGTGGCTCTCCGACGCCGTAGGCGTTGACACGCCTCGTGCGGGCGTCATGAACTCGGTTGAGGTAGTAGAAGGGGAAGATCTTTCCCCGGAGGAGATGCTCAAGTGGCGACAAACGCACATATACGACGCCGCATATCAAGACTCACTCCGCAAGGACACCATCACTGCCTCGGCCAAGGCTGCTGTATGGAAACAGATGATCTCAGGGAATAACAAAGTGAGGCCTCCCAAGTTACCCAAAGGCTCATACAAGGCCATTTTTCGCATTCGCGGAGGCTTCGACGCCTCCCGCTTCAGCCACTTCCAACTCACCAAGATCCTCTCTACGGCAGCCGGCTTTCCAGCCACTGCGGAGCTGCGCCAAGACATCGTTACCATCAACCCCACCACCAACACAGTTACCCTCAGCACGGAAAGCTGCGATCGCTTGAAGAAATACCTCGCCATCAAGTCGCTCACAGCCGACGGCCAAGAGCACGAAGTCACCTCCTACAGCGTTCCAAACTCCGAGACGTGCAAAGGCATTATCTACATCGACAGAGTGTGCCTGGGAGAAGTTATCTATGAAAAAGACATTCTACCCATGCTTCGTGAGTGCAACCCACAAATGCACTTTTTAGAAGCCAGACGAATGGGAAAAACTTCCGATGCAGTCCTCGTGACTTTCTTGGGAACGAAAGTTCCTTTTTGGGTCAAATATGAAATGGCGATGCTCCGGTGCAAGCCTTTTCGACAAAAAATGGAGGCCTGCACACGCTGTTGGAAAGTTGGACATCGACCGGACGTGTGCCCTACGCATACTGAGGATACTTGCCATAAATGCGGAACTGTGAATCCTCCGACTGATCATGTGTGCATTCCTAAGTGTGTACTATGTAGTGGAAGTCATGAGACTGGATCCATTCAGTGTCCACTACGATATAAGCCCAAAATCTCACTCCTCAAGGCTGACAAGACTCCTCCTCAATCCAAGACCAAGTCTTCTCCTTCGCCCAAGAAGCAGGGACCTCTTCCTAAGAAAAAACAAGACGAAGATTGGCCTCTTCTATCCGCTGCTCCATCTAACAACAAATCAAGCTCTCCTCAGGTAAGCTGGGCATCGGTAGCTTCCCACGGCTTACCTAAACCTAAGCAACCTGATGCCCCAATCTATGCCCTCCTACAGCACTATCAGGACGAAAATCGTCTTCTGCGTAAACAAATTCTCGACCTCCAAACCCCTTCTCCTTGTACGACTACTACCACTCGATCTCAACCCTCCACTGATGAGCAACCCACTGTAACTCCTCCCCCTGTCAGGGAGAATGGCGATCAATCTCTAACCATGGACACTTCTCCTCCTCCCACTACCATAACCGCCACAAAGCGCAAATCTATTGATGATGGGAGAGATACTTGGGAGGAACACGATAAGCTAAGTCGTAAACTCACCGCACACATTAGAAACTCTAACAATCGCTTTGAGGCCCTTGAAAAACGCGTGGATGCCGTAGAAGCCAAGCTTGAGTCCCTCACTACTAACGTTCATAGCCTCAGTGCCCATATAAATGCTAAATTTAACCAGGATGACGCGCGACTTAGCCAGATTGATGAGCGATTCAATCAAATTATCGAAAGACTCGATCGACTGCATGGCCGCATCCCCTAAGCGCTCCAACCTAGTTGTTTGGCAGTGGAATTGTAGGGGCTTTTCGAAAAAGAAGGCCAGTCTGCAACAATACATAGCCAATCTCACGCAACCACCCGCAGTCATTGCTTTACAAGAAACGAATGGTTACGTTAAATTCCCCGGATACAACACATTCCAATGCAAAAGATGCGAACGTCCCAATACCGCGATCCTAGCACAAAAACATTTGACTGTTATTTGCTCCCATTTTGAGAATATCGACATTGATCACGACTTCGCAGAAATACTTCCTAAAAAGACCAGGTCAGCTCCTATTTACATCCTTAACGTTTACAGCAGTCCCAGCTCTAAACACCACCGTTTTACTACCGTTTTTGCTCGTGCTAAACAGGAAGCTCGAAGAAACCCGCTCCTCATTGTTGGCGATTTTAACTCTCCAAATCAACTATGGGGTCACAGTACTTCCACACCTAAAGGTCGAGCTTTATGGACCCACATTCAGGATCATCAACTCACCCTCCACAATGACTTCGACATACCCACTCGCTTAGGAAATAGTGTCTCCATAGATACATCACCAGATCTTACCCTCACCTCTCGGGTTAACTTCACTAAATGGGAAAACCTTCAAATCAATTTTGGTAGCGATCACTACGTCATACAGATTTCTGTTACCTTCTCTCACAAGCCCTTTCACACTCTGCCTCCCAAACTTACGGATTGGGACAAATTTCGGAAAACTCGCGCAAATAATGCTCCCAATTCCATTCTTGATCTACAGTAATGGATTAGTCAACTCCAAACGGACGTTGACAATCATACTACAACTATGCCACCTGACGCTCCTTTTCAAACAGCTGATGCCAAACTATTACACATGTGGCAAGCGAAGGAATCACTACTAAAGCGGTGGAAAAGACGCCGCCATAACCGCAGGCTTCGCATACGTGTAGCCAGACTTGACGATGACATACAAGCATATGCGACCCAACTAGTTAATCAACAATGGGGCCAAGTATGTGAGAGCATGCGTGGTAATCTCAGTAGTAAAAAGACTTGGCAACTGCTGAGACATTTGCTTGATCCCTCGACCGCGCGCGCGCAACACAGTCACTACATCACTCAATTATTGCACAAACACAAGGATAATATTCCCCATCTTTTTCAGGAGCTTGCACGATTACACCTCCCTCCTACCACAACTAATGAGAATTCAGATTATACAGGCGATGTTAACGAACTTCTCGACGCCCCAATAACGGAGGCAGAAGTGCGACATGCCTTAGCTTCCCTTAACACTACATCTGCTCCCGGTATAGATAATGTAAATAATAAATTACTCCGAAATCTGCGCGACAAATCAATCTCTGCCCTCACAGAATACTATAACCATTGCTTCGATAACAGCTCTCTTCCGAGCTCATGGAAAACTGCTAAAGTAATCTTTATTCCCAAACCCAATAAACCATCTGACATAGCTAATCTTAGACCTATTTCCCTCACGTCATGCTTGGGCAAAACGCTCGAACATGTCATGCTTAATCGCGTCAATAAATACGCAGAAGACAATCAGTTATTCCCGCCGGAGATGATTGGCTTTCGCCAGTCGCTTTCTTGCCAGGACGCCATGCTAAGGCTCAAACATGACCTTCTCACTCCTACGTTTAGTAAAGACACCCAAGCCATCTTAGGACTCGACCTTCGCGGTGCATTCAACAACATAGATCATGGATCTATATTACGTGAGTTGAATGTTATTAACTGCGGTAGAAAAATGCATGACTACATCCGCGAATTTCTTACCAATCGCACAGCTATCATAAGTCTCAATGATCAAACTTCGCCCCCAATCACCCTAGGTAGCTTTGGCACTCCTCAGGGATCTGTGCTCTCGCCGTTTCTATTTAACCTAGCTATGAGGTCTATTGCTGGGAAGCTAGCACAAATACCGGATCTCCAATATTCCTTATATGCAGACGACATTACCCTATGGATTAAGGGTGGCTCGGATGGCTACATTCAAGATACCTTACAAGAGGCTGCAGACGCAGTGGCTACGAGAGCCGGGTTCATGAACCTCGAGTGCTCGCCCACCAAATCTGAGCTGTTAATTCTATCCGCAAATAAACGTGTTACGCCGAACATTCAGATTAACATTAACGGGAAGGAAGTTCCCGTAGTAGACAAAATCCGTGTACTTGGCATGCACATTCAATCTAACAGACTCAATACGTATACACTTCAAACGGTTACTGCCAGCGTAGGTCATACCACACGGCTAATAGGAAGGGTGTGCAATAAGCACGGAGGTGTCCGCGAGGCAGAATTGCTAAGACTGGTACAGGCGTTTTCTGTCAGTAAAATCACATTCTCCCTACCCTATCTCCACTTAACTAGGGCCGAGGAAGATAAAGTTAACTCATTGATACGCAGACTCTACAAATTTGCCCTTGGAGTGCCAAGTAGAGCTTCTACTGAGAGACTTTTGGCTACAGGTACCTTGAATACTTTTAGTGAGCTCGCAGAAGCCCACCTGACCGCTCAATACCAGCGCTTATCGAACACCCACACTGGTAGGCACATCCTAAACTCCCTAAGTATTGCCCCAGCACCCATGACCAATGAGAAATTCAATATTCCCCACTCGATACATGAGCACTTTCATATCCCTCCTCTACCTAAGAATATGCACCCTGTTCATCACGAACATAGAAGGCAACAACGAGCTAAAGCCCTGCAGAAAAAGTTATTTAACTACAAAGACGTGCTCTATGTCGATGCCGCAGAGTATCCGTGTAGACATAAATTCGCCATATCAGTTGTTGACTCCACTGGCAGTATTGCGACGGGAGCATCCATTATAGCCTGTTCCTCGGAGGAGGCAGAGGAGGCGGCGGTGGCACTCGCCGCGACAATACCCAATTACTCTGTCATATTAAGTGACTCCAAAACTGCCATACACAACTTTGGAGCGGGTAGGGTTTGCAGGACAGCCCTGGCAATTCTATCTCACAATCCGCCAGCCCAACTTCTGAGTTTAATCTGGACACCTGCTCACGCAGGCCTAATCGGCAATGAAGCGGCCCACCTAAGTGCTCGAGCTTTCACGAACCGAGCACAGGCAGGGGACGGTTCAGACGCCAATAATCTCCCTCCAGCATTCACCTCCAAAGACAGATTACTTACTTACCACGACATTTGCGGGCATTACCGCCTAGGTCGCCTAACCCTCCCTCCTTTAATGATTCGGTCGTCACGCATACACGAGGTACTATGGCGTAAACTACAGACTCGCACTTTTCTGTCTCCTGCCTTACGTCACAAAATTCACCCGGGAATATACCCTAATTCAGCCTGCAAGTTTTGTCCTGCCAGCAGAGCGGACCTTAACCACATTATGTGGCAATGCAAGAACCACTCCACTCCTCCTAACCTTTGTAGAGCTTTAAGTAGTAGGGAGCTGTGGGAGGCTGCCATGCGCAGCTACAACCCCGAACTTCAGGAAGCTATCCTGAGGTGGGCTGAGGTGGTAGAGGAGGCCTACCGCGAGTAGGATAACCTCCCTCGCCTTCTTCCCGCACTTCCTTTCCCTTTAAGATGGGATAAATAAAGTTGTCTCTCTCTCTCTCTCTCTCTCCAAGATGGGCTGGGTGGGAATCGAACCAGGGTCTCCGGAGTGTGAGACGGAGACGTTACCACTGAGCCAAGAGTTCGATGCTTCAAAGCGGTACAAAAGCGCCTCTAGTGCACGCGGTGTTGCCTTAGAAACGAGCTGTTTCTAAGGCTCAGGCGTGCGTCGCTTGCTCAGGCGCACATTTCGTTGTCGCGCCGAACGCTGCGTTGCTCGACGCGCACCGCGTCCGATGCGGGGCGCGTAGTCGCTGCGCCGTAGCCCATTGTCTTACACCCCTTGGCGGGTCGACGGGAACGCTCTCGCGTTCAACTCTTCAAGGCGAAGCTTAAGCGTCCTCCAATTTTTTTTTTCTTCTCATGTAGAAGTCCGTGCTTCGGGGGCAGCTGTTCGGGGGCTTGCTCGATGGTCCGGCACTACTTTGCTGTTCTCTTCGCCGCCCGGGCTTGGATCGCGGCTAGTCGGGGGTGTCCGGTACACGAACGAAAAGCACCTTCACCAGATGTCACGTGGTGGTGACGTTGAACAACACAGTAGCAATACCGTGAAAGCCAAAACTCAGTTTTATTGGGCGAGACTGCCCACAACAACAGGCTACACTTATAGCACAACGGTAGCGGCGAACACGGTCGGCGATCGTCGAAATCTGCTGGGCGGGTCAAGCGCGTCGGCTTTTATACATCAGTCGTCGAATGTTCCAGAGTAATCGCTTGGACCCACGTGTCTTACACAATGTTCTAAATTATTGGCGTCACGCAGACATGCAATCAGTTTACACAAGATTCGGTCGCAAACAGTGGATGGAACCATCGATAACACTCCAGAAACTTCCGTTACATGCAGGCGCGCCCGGTGCTGTGCGATAAGATTTGCTAGGTGGTGAAACGTGTCGCCCGATAAAGGCAAGTACACGTGCCCATATTTTAAAATATTAACACAAATTACGTAGCACACTCTGTACATAAAAAGGCGGATGTACATACGTGGTAAGAACGACAGGATAAAAGATCCGTCACCACAGCTTGACTGGCGCCACCTCCCCATGCCCTACGCAGAAAACATCGCAATATTTATTGTAGACTGTTATGGCAGTACATCGGAGAACATATTACAAGAACAAAATTTGCATACTGCAAGAAATTTCATATCTCTGAGGTAGGAGAATTTACAAGAATTCGCAAGAACGTTTGCAGTAACCTGTTCCTCATTAGGAGGTGTACGATTCCTGTACGATTCGATTTGTGTTTAACGGTCGCACATAGTACATGGTCGCGGAACAGGTTTATTTAGCGACTGGTTCGGCTGATATAGACATGGCCACAGGAAAAAGGAAGCTGGTTCAAAACTCCAATTCTGCAAGGCACAACGTGGATGCGTGCTTGCTAGTGTTGTCTTAGTAAAAGTGGAAGCTGCCTAAGCCAACTTCCTATTAAGATTAACGCACTTTGCTCATTTTGTAAGGGCATGAAATAGGTCGTTTACATCAAACCTACCTGCTCATTTTTTCCACTCCTAACAAGCAAAACTTGTGTTAAGACTGATAGGATGCTGGTATAGGTTGCTTCCACCTAACTAAGAAAGGCTGCAATACTAAGAACGCGTCCCTGTTGTGCCTTGTAGAGTGGGAGTTGTTTAGGAGCTTCCTATTTCCCGGGGTCAGGGCTATTATATCGCAGAGAGCAGTCGCTGCCTCTACATTAGATTGTCTGTCGATTAACTTAACCATTATTTAGGAGTGGGCATCATTCTGTAACCTAAATACTCATGGTACTCCTGATCACCACAAATAAACAGGGTATTGCAAATTGAAACCTGATGAATAATAGAAAACGTTTTGTTTACAGGATTTTTGGGAGGACAAAATGTATTCGTGGCCTTCATGAAGCTTAGAAACAAATGCAATATACACAGCAAAATAAATATATGCGACAATTTCAGACGTCTTTTTTAAAGAAATTGTCGTTTTGTTATTGGCTAGTTGTATATGTTAGCCAGCGCATGCTACCCTTCTAAATACAGTCTGTAAGTAGTTTCGCTACTTTGATTTGGCCTAAAAATATCTGCAAAAAGTAACACAATATTTTCTGACCTCGCAAAATGACCTCGTAAATGACCTCGCACGTTTCATCATCTAACAAATGTTATAGCTCAGCGCAGGACACGACTGCATGTATCAGAAGTTTCTCTAATGTTATCGATGATTCAATCTGATGTCTGTTGTCACCGAACCTTGTGTAATAGTATTGCATGTCTGCACGAGGGGCAGAACGCAGAACAAAGTTATTGAACGTAAGGCCTACCACACTGATTACTGAACAGGAAAAAGATTCCACCCTGCGTAACTGAAGGGCAGATGCGAAAGAAGGTGTGGCGAAACAGAACGTAATGTTCCTCAAGAGGGCAGGCGTCCTATATAGAAAGTAACCCAGTCGAAAGGGAGTGCAATTCGACCAACTCGTAGTGCCGCATCCCCATCGCGAGCAGCTCCTGCAGCTGTTCCACGGCGCCTTTTGGTCGGGGCATCTGGGCATTCGGAAAACAAAGGACCCCTTACTACAGGAATTTTATTGACCCGGCTGCTTTTGGGAAGTGGAAACATTCGTAAGAAGCAGTGACACATGTCAACGCATAGGCAAGCCCGTAGGTAAGGCTGAAACGCCAATGAAACTTGTTCCCATTATCACTGAGCCGTTTGGCCGTCTGATAATAGACACAGTGGGAGATTTCCTGCAACGCACTATGGCTATCGGCATATTATCACTGCACTATGCCCCGCAACGAAATTCCCTGAGGCAATGCCTCTCAAAGAACTAAGCTCTGTAGAGACCCCCAACGCGCTTTTTTCTATCTTCGCGCGAGTGGCGCTTTCCCGCAGAAATCAAGTGAGATGAAGGATCCATCCTTACGCGCTCACTGACCTCGACGCTTCTGGAAACGCGTGGCACTAAAATCATTCATAGCTCAGTGTACCACCTGCAGCAAAACGCAGTAGAGAAAGTCCACTCAGTCATGAAACGGCTTTTGCGAGCCCTTTGTTATGCGCATAAAGCCAATTGGGAGGTTTGCTTGCCTGCAGCAAAGTTTGCGCTTCCAAGTGCACCAAACGAGTCAACAGGATTTTCACCTTCAGAGCTCGTTTAGGGGCGCTGCCGCCGAGCTTCTCTTCGCATTGTTTGAGAAGCCTGAGAAGGCCGGACGGACGATCCATCGCCTGATAGGTGCTAGAGCAGCTAGACCGACTGCACACATCTCAAAAATTAGGAGCGCAGGAAATGCGTAAGGCACAAAGCAATGCTAAGCATTACTATGACAGGACGGCTCGAACGCGACACGTTGAAATTGTGCAAAAAGGTAATCATTCTGAAACCCTAATTGAAAAACAAACTATGGGTTCAATGGGAAGGACCGCTTGACACAATTCAGAAATTATCTGAAACAAACTACGTAATCATGGTACTGGGAAAACGACGGACACCACAAATGTACCACAGCATTACACTTAAACATTACCGGATACTTAACATATCCGTTAACCCTCCTGAGGAGATGGCTGTCGACTTTCCGGAGTTAACATCAATAACGGGGCCAAAAGACATTGAAGAGACCATGGACAAGCTATTAGAGCAGCCAGAGATAAATGCCAATCAAAGGGCCGAGCTGAGGAAACTCGCGTTTGAATTTAAACACATTTTTTCCGACACGCCTGGCAGGACCACTGCGATCGTTCACGATAATGAGTTAACCTCATCGGACCCAGTTTGTTCGAAAGCTTATCGCGTTTCACCTAGTAAACGACAAGTCTTGGCCGCTGAAGTAAATAAGATGCTAAAGCTAGGTGTAATCGAGCCAGAAGAGAGTGATAATACCTCGCCTCTTATCTTGGTTGAGGTCCCAGGAAAGGAGCCGCGACCGTGCATCGACTACCGCCGGCTCAACTCAATCACGAAGGATCAGACCTACCCAATACCGCATATCGAAGAAAGGCTTGAGAAAGTCAGCAGTTCTAATTTTAACTCTACGTTCGATTTAGTCAGAGGACACTGGCAGCTTCCGTTGACCAAGAGGGCATCCAGGCTTGCAGCGTTTATTTTCCCTGTGGGAACCTTTCGGCCGAAAGTCCTGAGCTTTGGATTGAAGAATGCTCCCTATTCTTTCTCTAGTCTGATGGACCAGGTGCTTCGGGGAATTGAGGATCTTGCACTTCCGTATCTCAATGACATAGCAATCTTTTTATCATGGGCGGACCATATTCAACATTTTCGAACCGTGTTGTGTAGTCTACGAGGGGCCAACTTAAATGTCAACGCTCCCAAATTCCAATTAGGGCGCGCGGATGTAGCTTATCTAGGTCACGTAATAGGGCAAGGCCGGCCTTCCGAGGTTAAACTGACCGCAATAGACAACTTCCTTCAGCTAGGCATGAAGCAGTGCATCAGGTGATTCCTTAGCTTGGCAGTTTATTACCAAAGATATATCCCGCGTTATTCCCAGATTGCAAGTTTTTTAGCAGATTCTCTAAGAAAAACAGAACCGCAACGGTAAAGTGGGATCACGAAAAAGAAAAGGCATTTGATAGGCTGAAACAAAGCACTAACGAGTCTGTCACTGTTGAACGGACCCGACTACTCAAAGTCATTCATTCTTCAGTGTGATGCTGGCGAAAGGGGTATGGGGTGGTGCTTTGTCAAGAGAGAACTGAGGGAAACGAGTGCGTCGCAGTGTACGCCAGTAGAAAGCTTTCAGTTCGTGAGAAAGGAATGCGCCTCTGTAGTATGGGCTGCGCAGAAGCCGTCTTTTGCGCTGGAGCTTGGCTCTTCAACGGTACATCTTCGATATTCTCTACAAGAAGGGTAAAGTTAACGGCAATAGCGAGTCTGCGTCGTTGCCCCTAGATTAGCGAAAACCTCATCGTCACTCGGGCTTCCGTGGAATTTTTACGATGGTATATTTTTTCATGCGTTTTTTTATTTCCGTGAAGTTGTAGTTGATTGTGAGCTGATTTTAGTAACCACGTCTTAACGCTTTCTAGAAATGGCTGTCTTTAGTGGTCGGGGGGGGGGGGGGTAGGACGCGCGAGAGGGGTGAGGAAGCAGTAGAGGGTTTTAGTTTTTTTTTGTAAACCTTGGTGTTTCTTCGGGGAGGGTGGCCTTGTACTCGCTTACTTTGTGGTTGTGGCTCCGACACTGTTCTGGAGTGATTGCTTGCCCAAACAGGAGAAGAAAAGTTGCGAGACCGGTTTGCATGTCCACTTTCACTGGACCTGACCAGGGACAAAAGGCACAAGAGCGCCACGAGGACTGATGAACGACTCCAAGGAATGTACCAGCTACGAAAATAGGGTTCGTCACCCCTGAGGGAAATTCTGCTGCTGAAACGCCGATCCCTCGCCTAGTGGCTGCGGGCCCCTTCGCGTCGGGATCTTCCTCCCCCGCTGGAGATGCTGTTACGGTTGGTATGTAACACCCCGGGAAAAAAGGATGCTTGAATGACCCTGCTCAACCGAAACGGCTCATTGATTCCTAATTCGCTATGGTTATCTCATGTGGTTGCCGGTCTCGCAGGCACCCCGCAGTGATGAGAGGCCCCTTTGTGTGTGCGACCAAGGGGGAAACCCTCCCCACGAACTGTCCAACTCTAGGGGAGAACGCTTTCCGCGAACCAAACATGACCTGCGGCTTGCCGCCAGAGGAGGCAAGCCCGTGCAAACTCACCTGGGAGAAGGGATCCGCAAAAAATCCCCGCCCAGACTCAGTGCATCTAACGTGAGGTTGACGTGAGCAAAATCCCACCTACAATTTTAGTGGGCCTATTTAACGGGCCCCGCTATGTACTTTTTTTCAATTCATTCATTCTCTGCTTCTTATGCTTCGTATGCTTCACCAGCCACTGAATAAACAGTGCAAGTTTTGCACTAGAAATCATCTCATCCCTGCCTGGTCGCCATGGTCTACTGGACGCATGCAGCCCATCAACAACGCCACGCTACCCAATACTAACGCCGGTCGAGGTTCCAGAAACGGCGTCGCAACAACGGGCAACCCCTATTCGGAGCCGTGAACCCAGTCCCGAAGCTGCACCTCTCGTAATGACTCCAATCCATCGTTTCAGTCGGCGTCTCTTTGCCTCAACGTGGTGTTCCCTCCCGTTGCTACTCCCACCAACTTGGCTGCATTATCGGCGCGTCTCCCTCCTTAACAGAAGGTGCCTTGCCTATCGCAGGTGACGAACACCCTCGCGTCACCGAAATCTTCCACGGCGATGTCTTTGAAGATGTGTTGAACTTGCTTGACCACTACGAACGTGTCCCTCTGGTAAATCGCTAGAAGGGACAACAAAACATCGCCCATGCTTATTTCGCGCTCGAACACAGCGCTCGTACATGATACGTGAACAGACAAGCGAGCTTCTAAACACGGTACAATTTGCGCCGTTAGTTCCTCGATTCATTGTCGAGCTTGGACCGGCGAGATTACGCACAGCTTATATAGGCTCGTGCACCAAACCCAATGAAACCGTCTGTATGTATGCGGAAGATATGGCCGGTCTGTTTCCCCGATTTGACTTCAATATGACCGGGGCAAAGAAGGTACGTCACCATCAATTCATCAAGGAAGCGTGAGATGCAGGTTCTCTTGTTTAAAGGCTCAGACGGTTCGCTTAGGTGGAGCCTCCGAGAACCCAATTGAGGACAAAGCCGTTTGTTTAAAAAGAAACAAAGACACAAACTTGAAATAAAACTAAAACGAGGATAAAAAACCATAAAGTAAACACTCAAAGAAACATCACAGCAAGAAACTCGCTTAGGGCTAGTATGGTATTAACAGTACGCGAGTCCGGGCTGACCACGACTGTTAGGGCGCGTGGTAGTCTCGACGTGGAGAAGCGGAGACAGGATAATGAGAGAATTGGAGTCCGTCTCACCAAAGGTAGGGGTGTTGGACCGTTGACCGTGCGGCCAGAGCGTAGCAGCTCTGGCTTGGAGAGGGAAGGCAGGCGGCTTGGCGGCATGAGCAGACGCCGGCGACGTTCTGCCCATGCAGGTGGGCGTAGAACTGTCCACGGGCGCACAAGCTCGCAAGCCTCGGGCAGTAGTTAACGATCGGGTAGAATGGTGACGCACAGGAGCGGGTTGGCTGGAAGTCCCGGTTGGGTGAACTCTTGGTGGCTCGGGTCTAGAACCCGACCGCCTCTCTTCAACTGCCAGTCCGGTGGCCGACCTTATCCTGGCGTCGCTCCCTGGAACTCTCTCTTCCCTTCTGCCAGCGCGCCTCTCTTTTCTGCCGCTCTTGCCGATTCGTCGTTTGCACTTTGACTGCTTGAAGCTCCGTGGCTTCTTATGATTGGATTGCTTTTTTTGTTTTAGTTTATTTTTTTGCTCCGCGTGTTCACGTGGGGGACGCTCTTCGGCGTTGTGGTTTTCCATCCAGCATGCAATTTGCCTCGGTGCGCGCACTACTATCGTCTGCTTCTTGTCCTCTCCAACCCCCGCACCGTATCCTGCAATACGCACATCACAGTCTCCAGCCACCATACCGTATCGCACACTACACACGTCATAGAGTAACTGTCATCGACCGCCAGCCAAGCAACACACCAATAAGCACTGCAGCTTAGCTTGTTGACCACATTTCTTTAGGGGACCTGATTCGAGACATCCTGCGTGAAGAGCTGCGAGCCCTCGACATTCCTCTTAATGATTCGTCGGTCGTTTCTGTTGCCGAAGTCGAGCGCCAGGAGTTGCGGCAAGCCTTCTCCTAACCAGCTGCATGGACCGACGTGTCCATCATTCACCTCCGGTAGCGCATTTCCGCCACGGCCTGCTCCTGTGCCCTGGTGGGAATGGGAATCTGTGAGACGACCTCCATTTAGCCCTACCGACCTGTGGTGCGCGGCCCGAGTGTCCATCACTCTGCTTTTACTGCGGCGAACGAGGCCCCATTGACGGTTACTGCCCCATCCAGATGCTGGAGCCAACTTCTATTTGCCTGCCGTTTCCGTGCACTTCTACGACCGTCGAGCACTGAGCAGTGATCAGCTGTAGCCCAACCAAGAAGTTTCATCCTGTCGTCACTTGCAGACCGCAGTCACGTGTGCGCTACACTTAACAAACTACCAGAGTTTCACCACTGACGGCGGCAGCGGTGGTCGCTCCCCTAGCCCTTCCCGGGGAAACTAACGACAGCGACCTCCGGAGGAAGATTTTCCTATCCCGAGACGCCAACAATACCCTTCACGCTCCCCACGAATACGACATGACGACGACGAATATTCACGCCGATGACGTTGCCCGTGCCGATATCAGCATTCTGGTAGATGGACATCACTTCACCGCATTTCTTGATACTGGTGCAGACTTCTAGATTATGTGGCAAGAGCTGGTCGACTGAATGAGGAAAGTGAAGACAGGGCCTCGCATAAGACGTGCAGGGGGTCAGCTAATGACACCAACGGGATCATGCACCGTGCGAATCCACATCGGTAATTGTAGTTTCGCTGCCACTTTCATCATTCTCCCCGACTGCAGCAAAGGGCTTATGTGGGCGACAAATTTCCTCGAGATTATGGCGCAGTCATAGACATTCCGTAACGTATGGTGACATATTCTCCCTACGCCACGGCGGCACGGTGAATAACAGGGAACATGAGCATTTGCGAATAGCCGACGATGTGACCATTCAGCCGCGATCCCGCCGCCTTGTATCTGTATCATGCCAGAAGCTCTACCAAGGGGAGGTGATCGCGGAGCAAATCGTGGCACTATTGCTCACGCAAGGCGTTTCCCTTGCTTGATGTGCACTCGACAAGACACATGGGCATGCGGAAGTCCTTCTCACGAACTTCATCAAGGAACGCCGTCACATCGAGAAGGGTACCGCAATTGCGTACTGCGACGGCATCACCGAAGTAAGCAATTGTTTCGCTCTACAAGCAACGACCGTCCAACCTCGAAGCCTTTGTCTTTGGAGGTGAGTTTCACCTTGTCGCTTTCCGAGTCACAGCGCCTACTGAAGCTGATACACCAGTTCGAAGATTGCTTTTCGACAATGTCATAGGTCAAACAAACACCACTGAACAAGCACGCATCATCCTGCATGATACTACGCGGCCAATTCGATAAAGTCCCTGCCGTGTAGCTACAAAAGAATGCGAAGAGATCAAAAAGCAAATGGAGAAGATTGGCAGGTGCACCGGCGGCGTAGAGGTAGGGCATCTGCCTCGCGTGTAAGAGGACCGTAGTTCGAATCCCGATGCCGCGCAATTTTCCACCGGATTAAATAAATACGCGTGTTGATAAAATTGCACGAACAGGCCTGGAGTGTGGCCTGATCCCGGTGACCACAACCGGAAACGCACTCCCTCAACAGACCAGGATTGGCCACCCTGGTGGAGTACTAGGCCACAACCTCCCATATGAACACAACAATCAAACCCCGGCCCTCAGTCCCCAGCATCGGCGAAGTAACTGACCACGGTGGCGGTAGGACCTGCGACGCAGCAGAGAGTGCTATGAATCCCTGGATCTAGACAGGCCGTCATTGGAATCTCAACCTGGCAACGTTTCGCGCTAGAACGTTATATAGTGAGGCGAGTGTAGCACTGCTATTGGAGGAATCATAGGGCAGTAAATGAGATATAATAGGGCTCAGTGAAGTTAGGAGGGCAAATGAAGCATATGCAGTGCTAAAAAGCGGGCACGTCCTGGGGTACCAGAGCTTAGAGGAGAGGCGGGAACTAGTAGTCCGCCTCCTGACTAATATGAATATAGCTGGTAACGTACAGTAATTCTAAAGCATTAACGAGAGGGTGGCAGGTCTTGTTAAGAACCTTAATAAGTAAGAGGTAAAAATTGAAGGTCGTACAGGAGTACGCCCCTACATCAAGTCATGAAGACCAGGATCTCGATAGCTACTATGAAGACGTGGAATCGGCGATGGGCAAGGTCAAAACAAAATACACTGTACTGATGGGCGACTTAAATGCCAAGGTAGGCAAGAAGCAGGCTGGAGACAAGGCAGTGGAGGAATATGGCATAAGCACTAGAAATAGTAGGGGAGAGTTATTAGTATACTTTGCAGAACAGAATAATATGCGGATAATGAATACGTTATTCCAGAAGCCGGATATCCAAAAGTGGACGTGGAGGAACCCGAATAACCAGACTAGAAATGAAATAGACTTTATAATCTGCGCTAGCCCTGGCATCATACAAGATGTGGACGTGCTCGGCAAGGTGCGCTGCAGTGACCATAGGAGGGTAAGAACTCAAATTAGCATACACATGACGAGGAAACAGAAGAAACTGGTACATAAGAAGCCGATCAATGAGTTATCGGTAAGAGGGAAAATAGAGAAATTCCGGATCAAGCTACAGAATGTGTGGTCGGCTTTAACACAGGAAGAGGACCTCAGTGTTGAAACAACGAACGACAATCTTAAGGGCATCATTAGGGTGTCTGCAATAGAAGTCGGTAGCAACTCCGTTAGACAGGATAGCAGTAATCTATCGCAGGAGACGAAAGATCTGATCAAGAAACGCCAATGTATGAAAGTCTCTAGCCCTACAGCTAGAATAGAACTGGCAGAACTTTCGGAGGTAATCAACAAGCGTAAGACAGCTGGCATAAGGAAGTAGAATCTGGATAGAATTGAACATACTCTCAGGAACGGAGGAAGCCTAAAAGGAGTGAAAAAGAAACTAGGAATATGCAAGAATCAGATGTATGCGTTAACATAACGAGCCGGCAATATCATTACTAATATGGATGAGATCGTTCAAGTGGGTGAGAAGTTCTATAGAGATTTCTACAGTACCACTAGCACCCACTACGATAATGGAAGAGAGAATAATCTAGAGAAATTTGAAATCCCACAAGTAACGCCGGAAAAAGCAAAGCCTTGGGAGCTTTGCAAAGGGGGAAGGCAGCTGGGGAGGATCAGGTAACAGCAGATTTGTAGAAGGATGGTGGGCCGATTGTTCCAGAAATACTGGCCACCCTGTATACGCAATGCCTCAAGACTTCGAGCGTACCGGAATCTTGGTAAAACGCTAGCGTAATCCTAATTCATAAGAAAGGGGATGCCAAAGACTTGAAAAATTATAGACCAATCAGCTTACTGTCCGTTGCGTACAAAGTATTGGCTAAGGTAATTGCTAGTAGAATCAGGAACATCTTAGACTTCCGTCAACCAAAGGACCGGACAGGATTCCGTAAAGGCTACTCCACAACAGACCACATTCACACTATCAATCAGGTGGTCGGGAAATGGGCGGAATATAACCAACACTTATATATAGCTTTCATTGATTACGAGAAAGCGTTTGATTCAGCCGAAACCTCAGCTTTTATGGAGGCATTGCGGAATCAGGGTGTAGACGAGCCGTATGTAAAAATACTGAAAGATATTTATAGCGGCTCCACAGCCACCGCAGACCTCCATAAAGAAAGCAACAAAATCCCAAAAGAAAGGCGTCAGACCGGGAGATACGATCTCTATAATGCTATTCATAGCGTGTTTACAGAAGGTATTCAGAGACCTGGATTGGCAAGAACTGGGGATAAGAGTTAATGGAGAATACCTTAGTAACTTGCGATTAGCTGATGATCTTGCCTTGCTTAGGAACTCAGGGGACAAACTGAAATGCATGCTCACTGACCTGGAGAGGTAAAGCAGAAGGGTGGGTCGAAAAATTAATCTGCAGAAAAGTAAAGCAATGTTTAACAGTTGCGGAAGAGAACAGCAGTTTACGATAGGTAGCAAGGCGCTGGAAGTGGTAAGGGAATGCATCTACTTAGGACAGGTAGTGACTGCGGATCCGGCTCATGAGATTGAAATAATCAGAAGAATAAGAATGGGCTAGGGCGCGTTTGGCAGGCATTCTCAGATCATGAACAGCAGGTTGGCATTATCCCTCAAGACAAAAGTATATAACAGCGGTGTCTTACCAGTACTCACCTACGGGGCAGAAACCTGGAGGCTTACGAAAAAGGTTCTACTGAAATTGAGAACGACGCAACGTGCTTTGGAAAGAAGAATGATAGGTGTAACGTTAATGGATAAGAAAAGAGCAGATTGGGTGAGGGAACAAACGCGAGGTAATGATATCTTATTTGAAATCAAGAAAAAGAAATGGGCATGGGCAGGACATGTAATGAGGAGGGAAGATAACCGATGGTCATTAAGGGTTACGGACTGGACTCCTAGGGAAGGGAAGCGTAGCAGAGGGCGGGAGAAAATTAGGTGGGCGGATGAGATGAAAACGTTTGCAGGGACAACATGGCCACAATTAGTACATGACCGGGGCAGTTGGAGAAGTATGGGAGAGGCCTTCGCCCTGCAGTGGGCGTAACCAGGCTGATGATGATGATGATTATGGTGATTATGATGGAGAAGATGGTCGAGGGTGATGTGATACAGCCTTCGAAAAGTCCCTGGGCGTCACCGATGGTCTTAGTCAAACAGAAAGACGGCCGTTTGCGATCCTGTATCAATTACCGCAAATAAACCAGGTGAGGGAGAAAGACGCCTATATGGATCCAGGCATCGAGTATTCGCTGGACAGGCTATGGCATGCAAGTTATTTTTATCAATGGACATTCCAAGCGGGTATTGGCAGATCGAAGTCGATGAGAGGGATCGTGGGAAAACTGCCTTCGTGACCCCCGACGATCATTAAGAAGTTAAAGTCCTTCCTTTTGGTTGGTGCTCAGCGCCTGCCACTTTTCAACGTCTAAAGAACCGTACTTTGTGGCCTAAAGTGGCAAACAAACTTGGTCTAACTACATGACGTCACAGTGTTCTCAGCTACATTCGATAAGCACCTAAGCCAGTTACTCCCTCTTGTGCAAGCTATACGCTCGGCTGGCCTGTCGTTAAAGCCCGAGAAATGTCATTTTGGTTTAAGTGAACTCTGCTTCCTCAACCACGCCGTCAGTAACGAGGGTGTCCACCCTGATCCAGCCACAATAGATGCTGTGGCAAAGGTTCCCGCACCATGCTATAAAAACGCCGTGAGGCATCATTGGGACTATGCGCCTATTAGCGGCGTTTTATTGCGAATTTTCCATGTATTGCTGCGCCGTTAAGAAGCCTGACACGAGAGGATGTTCTCTTTCTGTGGGGACAAAATGAGCAAGTAGCATTTACCGAACTACGCCAACACCTGCAAACACCTCCTTTTCTTGCACAGTTAGACCCTTATGCTGCAACAGCACTTGACAGTGATGCGAGCAACGTTGATCTCGGTGCCGTACTGGTGCAATGGCAAGGCAGCTCAGGAAAAGTAATCGCCTGCCCTAGGTGAACTCTCTGGCGTACGGAGAAAAACTACTGAACTACCGAGAAGGAATGCCTAGCTTGGCTGCGAGGTTATGAAATTTCGCCTGTATTTGCACGGCCGTTCTTTCATGATTGTCAGTGAATATTTTCTTTGTTGGCTGGCTAACTTGAAAGACCCATCTGGCCATCTAGCGCGCTGGAGTCTTAGGTTTCAGAAGTTCGAAATGACCATTATTTACAAATCAGGAAAGAGGCACATAGACGCCGATCGCCTCTCGCAGTAACCCGTCGAGTCCACAGGCAACAATGGAGTGGACGTGGACGCTGCATTGCAGTGGATGAAATGGACGCTGCCGATGAAGTGGACGATGAAGCAGACGCTGCCATCGTGAACGCTCCGAAAAACTCCTAAGACGGTACCTTGGGCCGCACAGAGTTATTCGCCATCTGAGCGACGTGAATTTCGACGTCGTTCCAGACAGCGACAATAGCTCCAGTCGCCGCAATCATTTACTCGAAGTGGTGCGTGTGGTACAGACGAAGCCCTGTCGAACTTACTTTTGATTTTTTTTGTTTTCTTTTTTGCGTCTGTGACTCTATGAGGTTCTACTTTGATTTTCCCGTGGCTCGCCTAAATTGCCCATGGGGACGATGCTTCCTTACGAGGGACGCGAATGCAACGCCAGTATTCCTATCAAGAAAACTACCAGGAATAGCTTGCCTGTATCCTCGATAGCGTACGAAATAGTCCTAGGTGCCTAGCGGTCAGATCGTTGCTTAGGGTGTGCAGTACTTCTGCACGGAGTGTTGAGGGAACAACAAGAATGTAGTTGGCGCGGAGTGGTGAGAAGGTCTTCTTTACGAGTCGGTTGTTTTGAAGCAAGAACGAAGATCATCCTCGCTTAAATGCCCAACGAACAATGTCGGCGTTCCCCTTGCAAATACTCTACGAGGCTTTTTATCTCCAAATCTACACGTTGCTGTTCAGCAAAGTCGTCCACGCTTACTATTTTAAGGAAAGCGTCGTGATCATCATCTTGTGGTGGCGGATGAATGGGAGCGCGTGATAAGCAATCGGCATCGGAGTGTTTTGTCCGGACTTGTAGACTACAGTGATGTCCTATACTTGCAGTATGAGGCTCCACCGCGCTTTTAAAAATTCTTTTAAATTCGCTAGCCAACACAACGGGTAATGGTTGGGGACGACTTTGGTTGACCGGCCACATAGGTCACGGCGGAATTCCACTGTAGCCGAAATGATAGCCAGGCATTCCTTTTCGGTCACAGAATAATAGTCTTACGCTAATGATAGTGATCGGCTAGCATAAGCTATCACCTGCTTAAGTCCGTCTTTCTTCTGGACTAGGACAGCAACAAGGCCTAGGCTACTGGCATCAGTGTGCATTTTGTATTGGCGTCCTTGTCAAAGTGCGCACGTATCGCTGGCGGCTGTATGCATCGTTTGAATTCTTGAAATACGTCAGTCTTCGGCGTTTCCCACTTGAACTCGACATCAGATTTGTCACATCACATATGTCAGGGGATCAGCGATACGGGAAAAGTCCTTGACAAAGCGCCTGTAGCTGTCATACATGTCAAGAAATATGTGCATTGCCTTGTTTGGCGATGGGCTGCGCTACTTTGCGATGACAGCTGCGCTTTGCGAGTCAGGGCCGACTCCAGAGTTGCTGAATACGTGGCACGGGAACAAAAGCTCTTCGTAAACGAAGCGACACTCTTCTGGCGGCAGAGTGAGCCCTAATGACTTGATGACCTCTAGTACTGTCGCAAGCCGTCTAAGGTGATTCTTGAAATCACCGGAGAAAACGACGAATTCATCCAAGTAGACAAGATAGAGCTGCCACTTCAACCCTCCTAACACCTTGTCTATCATGCACTGGAGCATTGCAGGCGCTGAGCGCAGACCAAATTGCATGACCTTGAACTCGTGGATGCCATCTAACGTGTTGAAGGTGGTTTTTTCTCGATCCCACTAGTGGACTTCTTGCCTGTAGCCAGTCTTGAGGTCCATCGACGAGAAGTATTGTCTTTTCTGTCCGGGCTTGGATCGCGGCATGTCGAGGCCGTCCGGTACATGAACGAACAAGCACCTCCACGAGATGGCATGTTGTAGTGACGGGGACGAAAAGCAGAAAAACTGTGAACGGTTAAACTAGTGTTTTATTGTCCAGGCCGTCGATTTTTTTTACATGAGCCATCCAACGTTCCGCAGTAATCGTTGGTGGCCACGTGTCTTCCAGAACGTTGTACACCATCCGCGTAGGGTGTACATGCAATGAGATTAGGCAAGGTTCGTTGACAACAGACAGTGTAGAAAACCATCAATAACATTCCAGAAACTTCGGACACATTCAAACGCCTCCTGCGCTGCGGGATAACATTTCTTAGTCGATGAAACGCGGTCACTCAATAAACAAGTACTCGTGTCAATATTAATTGATTCATCTAACTTTGTTGCTGCATTTTACACAGAGAAAACGCCAAGAAAACAGACAAAAGCTTCTCATACCACCCCTTGACATGGTTCAGATATTCTGTCCGATGTGTTAGACAGTATTTAGCCAAATTTCAAATTATGTCGAAAATGTCAAACATTGTAACCATCACAAAGTAGGAGCTAACGTCGCATTTATCGGACAATAAGTTCGACACCAGCTCTCAAGATATTGATAAAAAAATTAGGGAGTGAGCGCGCATTATCAAAAACCAAAAAAAAAACATTGGTCAAGCAGAAAAAAGTACGATTAAATTTTTTCCTCTAACACAAGATCTAAGAAATCTGATTTCGATTTGTTTTCTAATCATGAATCGTTCTACAGGATAATAAGAGGCGTGGTGATGAAGCATAGGCTGCTTAACCCTTCTGGTGCCGTCTCTCGATTTGAAAGCAACGAAAAACGTTGGTTCTCACTTTTTCACGCATTCCGGATCGAACATGGACTCTTCAGCAGTGCAACACATGAAATAATCAAATTTGATACATGTGGAACTGGCAATATGACTGGCTATTTCAGGAAACGAGGCACATTGATAGAACTTTTTATTTCTGAAATAAGCAATAAGACAATTTTGTTTCGAAGTCCAGCGGAAGTCGAAATAGCTGTTGATAAACGTGATGAAGAGAGGTAGCTATATAAGTAAGGTTGGCAGTTAGTTCATATCGGTGGCTTCATTACACTTCAAATAGTTTTAAGGCATAGTCATGCATATATTTTAAACACTTTTCGAAAATGGTCAAGATGTCCGAAAATAACTCGCTAACTTCTGGTCCTGCGAAGTCAGTGAAGTTCTAACTGACGCGCAGCTGCAATCGTGATATTAGAACTCCTCTTCGGCAGTTGTATTATATGGCAAGACCATTATATGCAGCAGTTGGTAGGCTTTTGTCCTGTATAATGTGTGGCACTACAAGCTTTGTCAAATTTGTAAGATTATATGAATGTTTTATCGTCCACATAATAGAGAAAAAGCTCCCGTTAGTGTTCTTCAGAAGAGGTTTTTCCAAGAACGTTAAAGAGCAAGGGTCTTGGAATTCTGCATGACGAGCACTGCTCTTAAGATTTCTCATTTTCATAAACTTTCAACTCGTCAATGTGACTGCTCTTTACTATTCACATGTGACATTATTAGGCATTCGGTGGCGCCAGCCAAAGTGTACTGTTTTTGTGGATGTTGTTTATCAAATCATTGCTGGACATGTTGGGTAATTGAAAGAGCCAAATGCTTATGAAAGCCTACAAATATACTAATAATAAACTTTTTTCCAAACAATTTTACATTTATATTTGTTCCAGGAATGCAATAACGGCAGCCGATTTCATGGAAAAAGTTCACTGAAAGGGTCAATACTGGTTTTCAATTACCTACTAATTCCGCCTAATACCCTCAAATGATGAGTTCGTAAAACTCTGAACACTAACGTTCAAATGTAGGCAATTCGCGAGTTCTTAATAAATAGTAAACAGCAAGATACAAATGGTCTCTAAATGTGTCGCAGAGAATGTGATGACTGCCAAAAAGGTTTTTTTTCGAATGGAGAACGAAAGGTGCTGTTTTTCTCAAGAACTTCTAAAGTGAGATGTTTACTTGTGCTCACAGAGGTTCTCTAGAGAAGTGGCAGATACGACATTCACAAAAGGAAGGAAACATTTCAGTAAACAACATGACTGTTATGGATGTCTCCTCAAGCAAGAAATATTTAAAGGTATGATATAGCGGAAATTTATAATTTATAGGAGTATTATATTGCTTCAAAGGAAGCACATCTACAAACCGACAGTTATATTTGATGGCTGCTCTTCCTGCCTCTTGGTATATGTTTCGCAGAGCACGCTATTTCTAGATATCGCTGCAAAAGCTATCTGCGTAGACTCAGGTCTGCCATCTTGCAATTGACATTTTTTTTTCTGAATATTTTCAAAGCTGCTAGTGCTGCGAGCGAGTACACACTTTGTTGCGTTTGCGTTCCCGTGGGTTCAGTTGTGTGCTCAGGCGTGACATTCGCGCAAACCGTACAAAAGAAATCATTAGAAGTGGGGGGCGGTCACATTGAATGTAGGGAGGAAGTAGTGCATTTAATATTATTATTATTATTATTATTATTATTATTATTATTATTATTATTATTATTATTATTATTATTATTATTATTATTATTATTATTATTATTAATATTATTATTATTCCAAGATACTGTCAGGTCCTGGTGTGATTGTAACAGGGGTGGGTACAATAACATGTTTTTACAGAGTTCTAATGAATATAGTGATTATCCTTCTGAAACATTCAAAAGAAGTTCGCAGAAAGTCAGTGCACTCACATTGCTATCACCTTCGTAGGCTTATTTTTGTAAGCATGCTCCCAAAAATCCTCTGTGGCAGGAGAGGTCTTATCTGCGCGAAAATCACAATGTTGCGAATAACAAAGGTACAATAAAACATTTTAGTGCCGACAGGCGTTATTGGTACCTGCGTAAGATATAGTAAACGCCACTTAACCGGAATTTGAAGGGACAGGAGAAAGTGTTCTTGATGGGAGATTCGTCAAGATTGATGGCAGTAAATCCAACAATATTGGTTTGGAAAGAGCCCATTGCTTTGAGTTTATTGTGGTGAAAAAAAAAGTTTATTGTTTTTTTGGGTTTGAATATCGCTTTGCATCTTTTTTGCAGTGCATGCACGAAAGCTTTATGAAAATTCCTGCGCAGGCCTCGCATGTCAACTTAGCACTGAATATTTTTAAATACAGGGTTTCTGTCTGGTCTGAAATACTAAAGGGCACTGTAGCATTAGAACAAAGGCCGTAATTATCTCTAGAATTACGGATTTTGTCACGAACATCTCCTCTGTGCAGCTAACGAGAGTATCAGCTAAAGCCCTATATATTTGCAATGTTTGCTAAGCAGTCCTGGATCCCTCACTATAACCTTCTTCGGTCTCGACTCCTTTGTCATCCTCCTGAGGAATTACGTGCCTATCCAAGCCCTCTTGGTGAAAATGCTTTTGGAACTAATGCACCTTAATACGTCCCAACCTGCCCGCAGCTACTGCATGGAATTTATTTCTTGTGGATTTAGCGTCACCATTTAACAGAGTGGTCTTCCTTTTCTGGTTTCATATGACATAGAAAGGCCGATCTTGTAGGTTGTACTTTCGGATTATGTTTTGTTTAAGCAAAGGTATCTAAAATGTCTTCTGTTTTCCCGAAGTTTTCTGAATGTTGTGACTTTGAGAACGAAACAGAATAGATACTCTCGTTTCGTTTAATCTGCTTTTCCGTCTAGGCGAGTTTGGTTGGGCCGAAGCTCGCTGTAGTTTAAAAATTCTTGCCATCCTTGGAGTAAATGGGGAGACATTTTATCGTTCTTTTAATAGGCTCAAATTATTCTAAAGAGCGCACTTCGATGTACTCGCAGGACTTCAAGTTATCGCTGCCAGTGTAGGCCACCCTTGGCGAGTGCCTACAAATAATTTGGGTGAATTGTAATATAATTTGTTCAAGATAACTTCATGCCTTCTTTTACCATGCTTTGCAAAGGCTAAATCTCTAGCTCATATTCAAGAACGAGAAGAAAGGGTTTGCGCGGAGGGGCCTATATTTAGTATTCACATCATGCGAAGCCAAAAAAATGAAACCAATGAACACATAGAAAAATCACTGGTAAATAGTAATTGTAATAAATAAATGAACAAATAATGTCAATGAATGTGGATGAAAAAACAGCTTGCTACAGGCGGGGAATGACCCCACGTTTTCACATTAAGCGCGCGATGCTCTAACCAATCGAGCTACCGCGGTGCACTCTGCCCATCCACTTTCTGGGTATTTGTGTGTTACTACTATAACTACCGTTGGGAGCTTTATCGAGCGCCACCACTCACAAACGTTTGAGGCGGATTTGCACCTTCTTCTCTGTCACAGGCGTCACGAGTACGTGATCTTTCTGGGTGAAGGCAACTGGCCAGCAAACCCGCCCATGCTACATGAAGGAATCAATGTCACCAGATTCGAGATTATCGTTATAGAGAAGAACAGGGTTAACCGAGGGGTCCGATATTTATTATTCATATTGTAACGCCGCATCAGAGTAGCGTAGAAGAGAAGGAAGAAGATGCGTGAGGGTTTTGAGGTGAACGGCGGTCATGGAACGTCCTATGTCTTCCCTACCCTTTTCCCTGGAAATAAATCATTGTACATTCGTAACAGGTGGTGGAGGGGCTGGGCCCTAGATGCCCTGGACAACCAAGTCCTACAAGATATTCGAAGAAGCAGACACCTGCCAGAACTATCACCAGAGCCAACAAACGACGGACACCCAACCAGGTCGGTCAACAAACATAATCGAAGAATGCATCGTTCAAGCGAGCCAGACACCAAGTCATCCTAGCTACTCGACGCCGGAAGCATGTATACACTCAAGTAAACGAAATGAAGACATGGATGACTGGCTGAGACATTACAAGAATGTAAGTCGGCATAACGAATGGAGTAGGTCAGCGTAGCTTGTCAACGTTGCCTTCTTTCTCGCCTGAACCGCTCTGCTTTGGCTTAACAATCATGAACGTGTGCTGACCGCTTCGGAAACTTTTTTCCAGGAACTGAATGCCTGCTTTGGCGACTCCGATTCCAAAAAAAAAGAAAACGAAATACACACTTTCCCGGAGAGCCCAATTTCGTCGTTATACGTATACAAAGTATATTGAACAAATAATAATGCTATACGGAATTGTCAACGCGAACATGTCGGATTAAGACAAAGTGGGACATGTGTTAAAAGGAATAGCTGAAGACGTCTGCAATTTTTAATGGCGAAAGCATATCTGAACACTCCTTCCGAATTGAGGCAGCAATTTCTTGCGTTTGAACCTCTGAAGACCTGAAGGATCTTACCGTAATTAGGGCTCTTGGACGACGTCACCACGGTTGCAAGTATGGACGTCTCTGCCTGCGATGACATCACCTCGATCGTGTGTCGATTGCTTAAAGAAGATCTAGCACGATTTGAGGGAGTAGACGCTGGTTATCAGTGCGCGTGTGGTGAATGCATTCCTGAAACACCATCTTGGTCGCGAGTACATCGCATCGAGCGCCTACCACCTTCTGAAGAACCATACTTAATTAACACCAGCTTTCGCTCTCTCCCGACGAATCTGTCACCGACATTTCCTACCAGTCCGTCGTGACACTACGGAGTGATACCCAACACCACGAAGTGTTCCTGAGGAATACCGGATGCCACGACATTCTCCTGCGGAATTATAACCGGTATTACGCGTAACTGCTCCATTTAGTTTCAGCTGCGACCCGTCTCCTTCGCCTGTGGCATCCGAGGAGGTATATTGTTGCCACCGCCTGCAGCAAGCGCCAAGCCACGTGTTTCGGCGTATACAGCTCGTGTGCGCGAAGACACGCCCGCACCACTTAGACTCCATCCTCTGCGGCAACAGTGGTTGTACCAATCGCGCGATAAGTCCCCCGTCTTCGAGCGTGCGTGTGTGTGTGTGTGTGTGTGTGTGTGTGTGTGTGTGTGTGTGTGTGTGTGTGTGTGTGTGTGTGTGTGTGTGTGTGTGTGTGTGTGTGTGTGTGTGTGTGTGTGTGTGTGTGTGTGTGTGTGTGTGTGTGTGTGTGTGTGTGTGTGTGTGTGTGTGTGTGTGTGTGTGTGTGTGTGTGTGTGTGTGTGTGTGTGTGTGTGTGTGTGTGTGTGTGTGTGTGTGTGTGTGTGTGTGTGTGTGTGTGTGTGTGTGTGTGTGTGTGTGTGTGTGTGTGTGTGTGTGTGTGTGTGTGTGTGTGTGTGTGTGTGTGTGTGTGTGTGTGTGTGTGTGTGTGTGTGTGTGTGTGTGTGTGTGTGTGTGTGTGTGTGTGTGTGTGTGTGTGTGTGTGTGTGTGTGTGTGTGTGTGTGTGTGTGTGTGTGTGTGTGTGTGTGTGTGTGTGTGTGTGTGTGTGTGTGTGTGTGTGTGTGTGTGTGTGTGTGTGTGTGTGTGTGTGTGTGTGTGTGTGTGTGTGTGTGTGTGTGTGTGTGTGTGTGTGTGTGTGTGTGTGTGTGTGTGTGTGTGTGTGTGTGTGTGTGTGTGTGTGTGTGTGTGTGTGTGTGTGTGTGTGTGTGTGTGTGTGTGTGTGTGTGTGTGTGTGTGTGTGTGTGTGTGTGTGTGTTGTTTGTGTGTGTGTGTGTGTGTGTGTGTGTGTGTGTGTGTGTGTGTGTGTGTGTAGACGGTGAAAATACTACTGCTCTTGTCGATACGGGTGCCGCTATTTCTGTTATGGGCCTTCGCTTGAAAGATCGCTTAGGACAGAAACGTAGGTTCGCGTGCGATCGCAAAGAAATTTTTCGTGAAGTTGGAGGGCAAGCGTTGCGTCCTGTTGGTGTTTCTTCGGTTTTTGTTTTGTTGCGATTGGAGGACAGACCTTTAGAGCCGAGTTGACTTTGTTAGTCCATGCAACTCATGATGCTATTTTAGGCATACATTTCCTACGGGAATGCAGCGCTACACTTGACTGTGGGACAGGATGAATTGTACTACGGAGCACGTCGCCAATCACCATACTTGGTGATTTTCAGACCGATCAAGCCGCTGTGTTTTCGCTGTCGGAAAACGTGTTACTGCCCGGTCGGGCAGCCATGTTTGTTCCCGTGAGTTTGTCACGGGTCCGGATGAGCTCTCGCACAGCTCTAGCTTGATTATAACAATCTGATCAAGATAATTCGTTGGTCCCACGATCTATCGTTCAAGCCATCGACGGGCGCGCTTTCTTTTCTACGGAGTCTGTTACCTTGCCAGCCAGACTTAAGTTGGTAACATTTGTGGAGCAAGCCACAATTGATGTACGAACAGTTGCAGTTTCTTCAGACATCGGTCTACCATTTCCCAACTATTCGGATCACTTGCGACGTATGATCAATAAGTCATTGTCGTATTCCGAGCAGGCGGTGCTCCAACAGTTGCACGCGTGCTACACGTCATTATTCGATTTTATTAACCGCGAGCGTTCTCGGATGTTACGTGGAACGCTTTAGATATACTGGATAGGGGCAAGTTGGTATACCATAATGCAGGTCATATATGATGCCTATTCCGATGGTAGGATATACAAGAACTATGCGCAAAAGAATGCTGTTTCCGACCAATTTTAGTTTGACGTTTTCATGCTTGTGTAACACAAAATAGGAAGATAAAAATTTGGCACAAACACTTAAGACTGCTTACTTGTGCGACTGCTTACGCGTGCACACTTTGCTGTTCATACTAGAGAATTGTGGCTCTTAGCCTCACTTTGGCAGTTCTGAAGAGATTTGAGGAGGCTTATTCCAATCAATGGACGAGAGAAATTTTAGTTTTCCAAAATTTCAGCTCCTGGTAAGGAGAGTCAGTATAGAGTGAGGAGGAATGTCAGAAAAATACTTGCTTCTTTAAAGAAATGAACGTCAAAGTATGATTATGTGCTGACCAGCACGCCTGATTACACTGCAAATTTTACAGCCTTGGTTGCTCCGTTTTTTGTGTTATACTTTGCGCTTTATCTGAATGTGTTGTTATGGTCAGTGAAAATTCAGTACTTGTTATTGTTTGTCACTCTAGCTTCGCTCACTAGCTGTTAGGTCTGGTGCTAAATATTCGGCAATATCATTTGAATGTAGCTTGAGTGTCTCAAATTTACGTGGCCGGAAAGCTCAAGGCACATTAGGCAGCATTCAGATTACGTCATCAGGATGCTGTATTGATGTTGTACCAATATTAAGAATATGCTGTTTAACGCTACCATAAGGATACGTCCCAAAGTAGTCCGTTCATCAAAAAAGAGAATATTAGCAGCTTGTAGTTAAGCTTATGCGCAGACAATAGCACACCTTCAGACAACGCTTCAGTAACAACGGCTTACGCAAGGGGAGATGTGGCAGAGTGCTGTGTGCAGTGATTCTATCGAAGTTTCACCCTGAACACGTTCAATAAGGTATTGTTTTTCATTCACGTAAACTACAACTTCATGTGGTGACAAACTATTTATTGTCTTCTTCAAGGAAAATATATTACGGCATGACGTTCACTAATGCGTAGGACTTCTGCGTACATATGATCTAATGACGCCCTAATATGAAACAAAGGCACATAACAAGAATGACAACGATTTTCACAATTAAACTTAATAACATTTGCGGTTACACGTGATCTCACCAGGTTGTTATTGCGAAACACGCCGCAATGGGAGACCCTGGGTTAAGTTTGACTACCTTGGTTTCATAAACATGCCCACAATGCACTCTATCCAGGATTTTCGGCATTTCGCACGCTTCTTGTGTACAATTACGTATAAGAGTACATCGCACAACAGGAACACACTATAGAAAGCCAGCGTTAACTTGCAACTAATTATTTTTGGGATAATCCAGTGATTCGTACAGGTGACCAAAAAGTAATACAGCCATAAGGCCACATAAAAAGCGCTTGAACCACCTTGAAACCGCATTGCAGGTGTTGCGGTGGACCTTCTCCTAGGCCTGACAAATAGTCTAAGGCGTCGTCGATCTACAGCAAAGGGTTAATAATACTTTCAAATTATCTTCTACGACCGGTGATAATTTACACGGAAGTGTATGGAACCTCCCTTCCTTTAGTGCGTTAGCATTCTTTGGGAACTTCACGCACTTTTGAGTGACTATCGATCTATGTATATGATGGTATTTCGGCCTACCCGGGTTGCTGGGTAGTTCGTGGCTGGATGGGTAGCACATCAGACTCTAGTAATGAGATAGCAGAATTTGAAACCAACCATGTGATTCACTTGGGTCTGTGAGTATCCGAAAATGTGTACATACCTGCAGATCTTCAACAAACCTCTAACAAGCCGACAAGGGCCATTGAAGACGCGGCACATGATAGGCACCGTTGTTCGAAGGAACTGTGTCGCTGACCTGGAGCACTGGGCATGCGCTGCTCGGCCTTTGCTGGCTTCCAGTGAACCTCTTTGATGTCAACTTGGGTCAATTGATATACGTCAGTTGTATAGCGTCGCCCTACTGTGACAAAAAGATGGGTTAAATTTATCTGATAGTGAGCTGAATTTAACCCACCTCACAAGGCGTCCTCACGGACAGCAACCCGATGCATTTGCAGGTTGCGCCACAAACCAACTGGATATGTGCAGCTTTTTAATGAACGCCTTTCCCGTCAATGCCTTAGCGTGCTGCAGCATGAATGCACTTGACATGTGCCACTCTTCAATAAATGTTTCGCCAACTTGCTCACGGACTTGTGTGATTAAATGCTGGGCAAGTCAGGGAAGTATTCGTAGTGTTAGCAGGCGTCAGCATGTCATGATTCTCCTATTGAAAGCCAAGCGCGGACTTCTCGGCAGCGCCACTATATGGCCCAGCGTGTCATTAAGGAAGAGCGAGAGAACAGCCCCGTTGTTTCATGACGTGTTGCTCTGCATTTGAGCTCATGGACGCGTCACGCATTTTCGAGGTCACGCGCAGGTTTCGCCGTGGCGGCGCTAGATTGTGTCGAGCTTTGTTAGGGAAGAGCGCAATAGGAGTCCCGGTGTAGCACAACCGTCATACAGTGGTAGTACATTCATTTGCGATATTGATTCAGTGTTAAAGCATTACCGTCGACAGGCACTATGAGCTGGGTTCTGGCCAAATTTCTTTAACTAAAACAAGTGCGCATGGCCATGGCCTTGGCGGTGAGGTTCGGAGTGTGCGCCTCCAAAGAAAGCATGGTTAATGCTCCTTTCATGCCGTCACATTACTTCTGATTCGCGCATTTCGTCCTGGCAACGTAACGGAATAACAAGTGACGCAATCTCCGTCCCTTCTACCGTTCACAAATTATGATTTGCTGCAGCTCTCCCTGGTTCAAGGTTTTGAGATAATAAGTGTCACGTTGGCAGTTACCGACACAATGTAAAGCAATAGTGTGCATTTTTATATTGTTTTCATCATACGTGTCTTTATCACATCTGGAATGGCTGTAGTCTTTATGAAGATTTACACGCGATCCATGAGAAAGGTCAGTTAGGAGGTGTTGATTTTTGGATAGTCTCTTTTTCGATCCCTTGATTCGGTATTTGAAGCTGGCAATAATTGCTTTAGAAACCTTGGTTGTTGGGAGATCTTTCGGGTCACTGTTTTGGAAAATTGCTCTTTGGGAAATGAAGCTTAAAAACGACGTCGCTACCTGTAAGACCAGAAACCACGGACAGTCAACAGACCATCCGTGCCTTGCTAGTCGAGAAAGCCCATTGATCTAAGTGTGGCCGAAAACAAACATAAAAACTAAGAAGTTCACCAGCTCTTTCACATGGTACTAACAAACGCCGACTCCTACAGTGAAACACCTGGGAATGCTGCAGTTAGAAATGTTAAATGGACTGTACTGCTAAATGCTAAATGACACGCCCGCAACACCACTAGAGGCACCCGTGGTGATGGCGGTGTTGTAAGGCATACCGTAGCTGCCACTCCGATATTTCTACAACGCTGCTGCTTTAGTTCGCTCAGTTGCAGTATCGCTTCATTATGACGTCCCCGCGTTCACTTAGACCACCACTGGAAAAGCTGTAGAAGCACAGCCATATTGGTCAATGTTTCTTGAAGGGACAGGCTGTGTCGAACACGTTCTGTAGCGTACTGCTGCGTAGCACGAGTTCAAAAGTCCAATGCCCCACCGCGGTATCCTTCTTTAGATAGGGGGAGGGGAAGGAGAGAAAAACGTTTGCATTTAGATGCATTTCAATGTAAAAACCCAAGATTGATAAAAATTTGTACGAAGCCTTCCAATACCAGGACCTACTTAGTTTGTCTTCCTTTGGAAATTTGAACACCACCTAAGCTACACAATAGGATCACTATTAAATCAGACGAAAACACTTTGTGCTGTCTGACAATGCGGAAGACGTAGCCAGACTCTTCGTGGACGAAAAGGTATTGCATCACAGTACAATGGAAGTCTTCCGCATACACCACAAGACCAAAGCTACTAAATTCAGCCAATTACCAATTTGAGCATTAGAAGAACAACCGCATTCTAACAACGCACGAGAGGCCTTGCTTCGCGAACTGTTCTTGCGCACGTCAGGTTACAATACAACATTCCATAGCAAGAGACAACCCGCACATCATTTATTTTTTTTTTTTCATGTCATAGGCCTCGATTAATACCATGATAAGCACAATAATATTGAAGTTTGCGAAGGACGGCAGCGTGAACGTTGAAATCAGCATTTTCCTTAAGTGGAGGTCAAAAAAGCATTCCAGTTGAGAGACGCCAAACACTACGACGTGACGAGCACGAGTACTGGCTAGATGATTGTGCTTGAACATCGACAGAGAAGCGGCATGGAAGACTTTGGAGGACGAAGCTATGGCACTACATCTACAAGGATTAAAGAACAAGTGTTTGTGATAGTCTGGATTTTAAGAAAATAAAGGACGATCTGACTAAATGCCAGCAATACTACTCATAATAAAGTTGCCCACGTAGTGTGCTTGAAAACTTTGTTGTTATTTACATTTCTGAATTCTAGCGTTACTTGTCCACACTTGTCCATATTTGCGCCACAAAAGAGGGAGTACGATTATCATCCTTGAGAATCGCAGTTGCTGAAATGCAAGCAGTGAAGCAACGAAAACGATTGAATTCGGAAGCTGCGGTTGTTGAGTGCTACAGGATCTATGAAAGCATAAGCGGCAGGCAATAGTACTTGCTCGAAGATGTCACCTGGCTTGGGTAATTACATGGCTAGACATGTTCGATTATCCCGAAAACCCTTTGAAATTATCCGCGAGAAGCTTCCTCTTTCAGTGCAACGTATCTCATTCCGTTTTCTTTTGATGTAGCCTTCTCTTCTTGCGCATTCATAAGAGGTTCTCGTCAAACACCCTTAACTAGATTGTCACTTTGTAACTGCAGAATTGAATCAATTCTAGGGTTCTTTGCACCAAAGTCACAATCTTCTTATCCGGAAGCGGTAATAGGCTACTGCGGATTTATTTTCACTACGAGGAAATCAACCTGATATGTTGGAATTACAGATGAAAACTAAATATGTAATGCTTCTCTATGCCCCACGCGATCAACAGTGATACCGAATGGTGTAGCTAATTATCGAGAATGATATTGAGCACTAAGTTACTTTTGTGAGCTTGTGAGGGTCAATTAATGCGTTATCGTTTTAAGGAGTGAGCACAGGAGAGTCGAAGAATGTATATTTATTCACGGGATAATGCCAACGCAGACCAGCTCAAGCTGACCCAGAGAGCTGAGAAGATGGCAACAGCTAGCGCAGCCCTGAACCAGGGGCGCCGATTATTAGCGATTATTCTGAGTATTCTTCTAATACATTTTATCATTGTATCAATCGGTATGAATGCTTTTGGTACGTTCATGTTCTTTTCTGCGTTTTGATCAGTTAACGTGCAAGTTGTCCTGAACTGACGTGTTGGCGTTCGCTGCCTATCACATGACTAAAGCAAGCCACATGCATTGTAATCGACATAACTCTTACCAAAGCAGCGAATAAGCATTGGGGGCAAGGAATTCAGCTTCAATATTGCGCACAAATATTTGAAGGCTGCTGAGACAGCGGCAGAAATTTGCTGCCGTGCTGAGACGGAGTGTTGTGAAAATCAAGAATACCATTCACTTGCTGTTAACATCGGAAATGGAAAGACATTTTCTTGTACATAGAGAGTCCGACATGGTAGGCCGTCGCGCCATCGAAGAAAAGTCCATCTCGCATGGCGCCGATGTAGCCAACTTATCGCTTTTTCCACTGGATTTAACAGTTTTGTCGCTGCCTCAGGGGAAAATTTATTATGTTGCGGGCGGCGGGATTTTAGGCGATTCTCAGCTGACGTTGGGTCTTTGGTGGTACAGAAACACAACCTTTTTTCGAAATAATTCAATATTCACATGTTCGAAACATGCAGCTAATCGACAGTCCTTTGGGAGCAAGTAATAAGATACTTAATTTTCGCTCGCTGAATGTAATTAAATCAATGATGAGAAAGAGAATATACACTCGGCTAAAAAATGCCATAATTACTGTGCGGGATAGTCTCTGATGAAAAGAAAAATGCTGATCAAGCCATATGCCTCAGGGAAAATGTTTTCGCAAGATCTGCATGGTAGAGGCCTATAGTGTCGGAGATTGCAGCTACCGTACACCTATCTACGCCAACCAACAAGCACACAGGACACGCGGCCATGCCACGATGAACCAAAGAACACATCGCTGTAATTTTTTTCACAACTGAGTAGTTAAACGTGTCTTTTGGCCAGTTATTGTAGTTTAGTTCGTGGAATCATCTTTTTTGTTAGTGCCATGAGTACCGACGGACACTGGTTCTAGCGAAACATCTCCGGTTAACCTCCGGAGAAGATCGGGTAGGAAATTCATTATAGATAGGAGAAAACTACAAAGGGTACTACAGTGCGAAATTCACGGGTTTCAATAAAGATACGATGTCAGAATATAAGGTTAACTGCAAGTTGAGTTACTGAAGTGTCTCGAACAACTATAAATAATTAGAAATGACAGAGATGATCGGGTATGCAATTCAAAATTAATAAGGAAAATAAGAAAATATAGTTCGGCCGAAATTGATAGGTTTCATCATACTTATTGTTACGAACAGGCAGCCCGATGCACAAATGAATTTAAAACTATCTACATGGTGAAAAGGTACTGGTAATCATGGAGGTTGGTACAAAGTTCACAGCTGCAGGAGACCGTCTAGGAATTCCGCTTCGTCTCCCTGTTGCCTGGGCGGTCCTGTCCAAATGCACCATAATATAACCGCCAGGGGCTAGAGAACCGTCCCGACGCTTCATATAATGATAACGAGCTGGATGAACAGTGCGGTTTTAAACGGGACGTATGGACGACATCAGTTCGTGGCCGAGACAAGGATGGCGTGTCTTCAACAAGGGTATATCGTATTTACGGTAGGGCCCGGTACAACGTGACAGCTGTTTTTCGGACTGGCCAGCATGGCATCTTCGAGTCCACATCAGAAATATATTTCCGGGAGAGAACTGAAGATTGCGGCGACGAATGTCGCGGTGTGCCTTTCTTGACGCCGGAGCAGCGGTAAGTCGATCACAGGCCACCTGACGACGCATACGAGCCCGACCAACGGCGTCATTCGCATATTCTGTGGCATAGCCCCTGGTGATTATTTTACGGCTCCTTTGGACAGGGCCGTGCGGGCAAGAGGGCAACAAGAGGAAGTGGCAGACTGTCTCCCGGAGCTGTGAACTTTGAACCGATGTAGCAAAGTGTCAAAAAGCAGAGCGGGATGTGACAAAACAATAGGAAGGAAGGCGAGAAACGTATTTATAGCACGATTGAATCTGTAGTCACGCCTCAACAGTAATCCCGTGATCTGTTACGTCACGTTGGCTTCACTATAATGTAACTAGCGCAACGACCCTTGCATTGCCTGGAAAACTTGGAAAAGAGTTGCTGCTGTTTTCCACTGCTACGCAATTGAACAAGCAGCCAAAAGACGTTCAAGCAGCCACGTGGCTAGTTACCGTAGGCGAAGAGGCTAGGAAGTCGTACAGTACCTTCAAGTTCGAGGAAGCGGACGACAGGAATGACGTTGAAGTTCTGATTAAGAAATTTGAGGATCATTAACAGCCTGCAACGAACTTAACATTCCAAGAATTTTGTTTTGTTTCAAGGAACCAAAAAGAAGGCGAGACGTTTAACGAGTGGCCAACATAACTGCTGGTGTTAGCGAAGAACTGTGAATTTGGGGACCTTGACGACCGCATGTTGCGTAGCAAAATCATTATGGGCACTCAGGATAAGACCCTACAGCAAAGACTGATCATACAAAACCCGACGTACCAAAATTAGTCGACTTTTGCCGCGCGCAAGAACAAGGCAAATAGCATTTTCGTGAGATAAATGAAGCTACGGGCGCCAGCGAAGGCACCATAGTAAACGCGGTAGCAACAACAAAAAACGTTTGCTACAAATGTGGGGGTCAAATGCACCGCAGTGACACGTGCCCAACAAAAGGAAAAAAAAAACATGCCGGAAGTGCGGAAGGCTGAACCATTTCGCTCGAGCATGCAAGTCGTCCAACCTTCTGCGCAGTGCCAACCAACAAATAAGAGGGTTACGAGCCGGAGACGACGATTTTTTTTTTGCAAACGTTGACTATCGGTGCGGTAGCCACCGATCACTGGAGCGCAACGGTCTACATTGTGGGTCATCCTATCGCCTGCAAGCTAGACACAGGCGCCAATTGTTGTGCCATTTCAAGAAGGGACGTTGCAAAGCTTCCAAAGAAGCCTCAACAAGGCTGGAATGTCAAACTCACAGCGTTTTTTGGCCACGCAACAGCCGCGCATGCGAAAGTCCAGTTGATACTTTCAGCAAATAACAGAACCAAGGAACAAACCTTTTTTATTGTCGAACAAGACGTCCCTGCCACTTTGAGTGGTGCCGCCGCTGAACGTCTCGGCTGCATATACCGGATGCAAAACATGCAGCATCATCTATACCCGCCAGCGCAGCCTTTTGCAGAGGTCTACGAGGGACTCGGGCAGCTAAAAGATTTCGAGTACGACATGAAGCTCAAGCTAGACTCGGTGGGCGTCGTCGTTCTAGAAAGAAGAGTTCCTGTTGCTCTTCAGGACAAAGTCACGGCTGAGCTACAGCGTATGGAAGCACAAGGCGTCACAACAAAGGTAACCGAGCCTACGGAGTGGTCTAGCCATGTGGTTACATTTGTTAAGAAGAATAAGGTTACAATTTGCCTAGACCCTACAGCGCTTAATAAAGTGCTGCTGCGCGAACATTACCTAATGCCAACCTTAGAAGACACAGCCTCGCAACTGTCCGGTGCTAAGTTCTTCTCAAAACTCGACGCAGCGTCAGGATTTTGGGAAATTAAACTTTCTGAATCAAGCTCTAAACAATGTACGTACATAGTTAGTACTAAACTATGTACGTACATATCGGTTTGTTCGAATGCACTTCGGCATTGCGTCAGCTCAAGAAATCTTCCAAGCAGCTATGCATCGCTTGCTGGATGGCTTACTGTGCGTATCCGTGGTAATGGATGACATACTACTTTGGGGCCGCACGAAGGAGAAGCAGGGCCACCACCTGTCGCTTTTGTTGGCACGATGTCTCGAAAACTACTTCAAGCTAAACCTGAAGGAGCGCACCTTTTTGCAAGCCGACGTCCGCTACCTAGGGCACATCCTTAGCACAGAAGGCCTCCGCCTGGACCCTGGTCGAGCGAACGAAATACTGGAAATGAAAGAGCCAAAGAACAGTAAGGAACTCCAAGTCTTTCTAGGCATGATGAATTATGTACAACGTTTCATTCCTAACATGTTCGTCATGAATGCATCACTGAGAACATTGCTGCGCATAGACATTGCCTGGGTTTGGACCGAGGCTCAGCAATGAAGTTATGAAATGTTGTGTGAGGGCTTAGTAAATGAACCAATTCTTTCCTTTTTCCATGCAACTGAGCCGGTCACCCTTTCGGTCGACGCGAGCCAAATGGGAGTTGGTGGAGTGCTTATTCAAGACGGCCGCCCCGTCGCTTTTCCGTCACGTTCACTAACAAAGGCGCAGCAACGCTACGCACAAATTGAGAAAGAAACATTGGCAATTGTGCATGGCTGCATCAAGTTTCATGATTACATCTTCGACCAGGAAAGCGTAACTGTCGAAACTGACCACCGCCCCTAGGAGCCGATATTCAGCAAACCATTGTATCAGTGTCCACTTCGCCTACAGCGCATGCGTTTCACTTTGCAGCGATATCCTATTAAGCTGATCTACAAGCCAGGGAAAGAGCTGTTTATGGCTGACGCCTTATCTAGATTACCTAGCAAGCAACTCTTGCAAGAAGAAACTGAGCAATTTCAAGTAAATGTGCTTGATTACATTTCAGCTTCGCAACAGCGCCTGAGGGATCTTCTGGCGGCCACCAATGGAGATCCTGCTCTTGTCAAGCTTCGAGGTTACGCCGAAAAAAGCTGGCCAGAAGGAAGCTAGGTGCCCGAAAATGTGCGTCCGTACTGGTCCTACAAAGAAGAGCTGCACGCGCGAGACGGCCTTGTTTTTCGCAGCAACAGGGTAGTCATACGATCTTCAAAAAAGCGCGAAATTATGCTGCTGCTTCACGCTGCGCACCCGGGAGCGGAAAAGATGAAGGCACGGGCAAGAGACGTCATGTACTGGCCAAATATGTCCCATGACATAGAGAAGTTTTGCAAAAATTGCGCTGTCTGCCAGAAATACCAGCCGCGAAACGCGAAAATGTCTATTTACTGCCACGACTTCGCAAAGCTGCCCTGGTAATTTGTTCGCATGGAACTGTTATTTCATGAGGGTCGTGAATTTGCCGTAATTGTGGACTTTTATTCTTTCTTTTTTTGAGATCTGCGAACTCCGTCAAAGCACTGCTAGCGCTCTGGCGTCATGGTGCGCAGAGCTGTTCTCCACACATGGCTTACCGCTTAAGCTCTGCAGTGATAACGCACTACCAAGGCAAGGTTCGTTGACAACAGACAGTGTAGAAAACCATCAATGACATTCTAGAAACTTCGGACACATTCAAACGCCTCCTGCGCTGCGGGATAACATTTCTTAATCGATGAAACCCGGTCACTCAATAAACAAGTACTCGTGTCAGTAATAATTGATTCATCTAACTTTATTGCTGCATTTTACACAGAGAAAACGCCAAGAAAACAGACAAAAGCTTCTCATACCACCCCTTGACATGGTTCACATATTCTGTCCGATGTGTTAGACAGTATTTAGCCGAATTTCAAATTATGTCGAAAATGTCAAACATTGTAACCATCACAAAGTAGGAGCTAACGTCGCATTTATCGGACAATAAGTTCGACACCAGCTCTCAAGATATTGAAAACCAAATTAGGGAGTGAGCGCGCATTATCAAAAACGAAAAAAAAAACATTGGTCAAGCAGAAAAAAGTACGATTAAATTTTTTTCCTCTAACACAAGATCTAAGAAATCTAATTTCGATTTGTTTTCTAATCATGAATTGTTCTACAGGATAATTAGAGGCGTGGTTATAAAGCATAGGCTGCTTAACCCTTCTGGTGCCGTCTCTCGATTTGAAAGCAAAGAAAAACGTTGATTCTGACTTTTTCACGCATTCCGGATCGAACATGGACTCTTCAGCAGTGCAACACATGAAATAATCAAATTTGATACATGTGGAACTGGCAATATGACTGGCTATTCCAGGAAACGAGGCAAATTGATAGAACTTTTTATTTCTGAAATAAGCAATAAGACAATCTTGTTTCGAAGTCCAGCGGAAGTCGAAATAGCTGTTGATAAACGTGATGAAGAGAGGTAGCTATATAAGTAAGGTTGGCAGTTAGTTCACATCGGTGGCTTCATTACAATTCGAATAGTTTTACGGCTAAGCCATGCATATATTTTAAACTCTTTTCGAAAATGTTCAAGATGTCCGAATATAACTCGCTAACTTCTGGATCTGCGAAGTCAGTGAAGTTCTAACTGACGCGCAGCTGCAATCGTGAAATTAGAACTCCTTTTCGGCATTTGTATTATATGGCAAGACCATTATATGCAGCAGTTGGTAGGCTTTTGTCCTGTAGAATGTGTGGCACTACTCGCTTTGTCAAATTTGTAAGATTATATGTAAGTCCGGACAGGCCGTCATTGGAATCTGAACCTGGCAACGTTTAACGTTAGAACGCTATCTAGTGAGGCGAGTCTAGCAGTGTTATTGGAGGAATTAGAGGGTAGTAAATGGGATATAATAGGGCTCAGTGAGGTTAGGAGGACAAAAGAAGCATATACAGTGCTAAAAATCGGGCATGTACTGTGTTACCGGGGCTTAGCGGAGAGACGAGAACTAGGAGTCGGATTCCTGATTAATAAGGAAATAACTGGTAACATACAGGAATTCTAAAGCATTAACGAGAGGGTGGCAGGTCTTGTTGTGAAACTTAATAAGAGGTACAAATTGAAGGTGGTACAAGTCTATGCCCCTACATGCAGTCATGATGACCAGGAAGTCGAAAGCTTTTATGAAGACGTGGAATCGGCGATGGGTAAAGTCAAAAGAAATACACTATACTGATGGGCGACTTCAATGCCAGGGTAGGCAAGAAGCAGGCTGGAGACAAGTCAGTGGGGGAATATGGCGTAGGCTCTAGGAATAGCAGAGGAGAACTATTAGTACAGTTTGCAGAACAGAATAATATGCGGATAATGAAACACCTTTTTCCGCAAGCGGGTTAGTCGAAAGTGGACGTGGAGGAGCCCGAATGGTGAGACTAGAAATGAAATAGACTTCATACTCTGCGCGAACCCGGGCATCATACAAGATGTAGACGTGCTCGGCAAGGTGCGCTGCAGTGACCATAGGATGGTAAGAACTCGAATTAGCCTAGACATGAGGAGGGAACGGAAGAAACTGGTACTCAAGAAGCCAATCAATGAGTTAGCGGTAAGAGGGAAACTAGAGGAATTCCGGATCAAGCTAGAGAACAGGTATTCGGCTTTAACTCAGGAATAGGGCCTTAGTGTTGAAGCAATGAACGACAATCTCATGGGCATCATTAAGGAGTGCGCAATAGAAGTCGGTGGTAACGCCGTTAGACAGGAAACCAGTAAGCTATCGCGGGAGACGAAAGATCTGATCAAGAAACGCCAATGTATGAAAGCCTCTAACCTTACAGCTAGAATAGAACTGGCAGAAATTTCGAAGTTAATCAACAAACGTAAGACAGCGGACATCAGGAAGTATAATATGGATAAAATTGAACAGGCTCTCAGGAACGGAGGAAGCCTAAAAACAGTGAATAAGAAACTAGGAATAGGCAAGAATCAGATGTGTGCGTTAAGAGACAAAGCCGGCAATATCGTTACTAATATGGATGAGATAGTTCAAGTGGCTGAGGAGTTCTATAGAGATTTACACAGAACCAGTGGCACCCACGACGATAGTAGAAGAGAGAATAGCCTAGAGGAATTCGAAATCCCACAGGTAACGCCAGAAGTAAAGAAAGCCTTAGGAGCTATGCAAAGGGGGGAGGCAGCTGGGGAGGATCAGGTAACAGCAGATTTGTTGAAGGATGGTGGTCAGATTGTTCTAGAGAAACTTGCCACCCTGTATACGCAATGCCTCATAACCTCGAGCCTACCGGAGTCTTGGAAGAACGCTAACATAATCCTAATCAATAAGAAAGGGGACGCCAAAGACTTGAAAAACTATAGACCGATCAGCTTACTGTCCGTTGCCTACAAAGTATTTACTAAGGTAATCGCAAATAGGATCAGGAACGCCTTACACTTCTGTCAACCAAAGGACCAGGCAGGATTCCGTAAAGGCTACTCAACAATAGACCATATTCACACTATCAATCAAGTGATAGAGAAATGTGGAGAATATAACCAACCCTTATATATAGCTTTCCTTGATTACGAGAAAGCGTTTGATTCAGTCGAAACCTCAGCAGTCATGGAGGCATTATGGAATCAGGGTGTAGATGAGCCATATGTAAAGATACTGGAAGATATCTATAGCGGCTCCACAGCCACCGTAGTCCTCCACAAAGAAAGCAACAAAATCCCTATAAAGAAAGGCGTCAGACAGGGAGATACGATATCTCCAATGCTATTCACAGCATGTTTACAGGAGGTATTCAGAGGCCTGGAGTGGGAAGAATTGGGGATAAAAGTTGATGGAGAATACCTTAGCAACTTGCGATTCGCTGATGATATTGCCTTGCTTAGTAACTCAGGAGACCAATTGCAATGCATGCTCACTGACCTGGAGAGGCAAAGCAGAGGGGTGGGTCTGAAAATTAATCTGCAGAAAACTAAAGTATTGTTTAACAGTCTCGGAAGAGAACAGCAGTTTACAATAGGTAGCGAAGCACTGGAAGTGGTAAGGGAATACATCTACTTAGGGCAGGTAGTGACCACGGATCCGGATCATGAGACTGAAACAACCAGAAGAATAAGAATGGGCTGGGGTGCGTTTGGCAGGCATTCTCAAATCATGAACAGCAGGTTGCCACTATCTCTCAAAAGAAAAGTGTATAACAGCTTTGTGTTACCAGTACTCACATACGGGGCAGAAACCTGGAGGCTTACGAAAAGGGTTCTGCTGAAATTGAGGACGACGCAACGAGCTATGGAAAGAAGAATGATGGGTGTAATGTTAAGGGATAAGAAAAGAGCAGATTGGGTGAGGCAACAAACGCGGGTAAACGACATCTTAGTTGAAATCAAGAAAAAGAAATGGGCATGGGCCGGACATTTAATGAGGAGGGAAGATAACCGATGGTCACTAAGGGTTACGGACTGGATTCCAAGGGAAGGGATGTGTAGCAGGGGGCGGCCGAAAGTTAGGTTGGCGGATGACATTAAGACGTTTGCAGGGACAACATGGCCACAATTAGTACATGACCGGGGTAGTTGGAGAAGTATGGGAGAGGCCTTTGCCCTGCAGTGGGCGTAACTAGGCTGATGATGATGATGAATGTTTTATCGTCCACATAATAGAGAAAAAGATCCCGTTAGTGTTCTTCAGAAGAGGTTTTCCCAAGAACGTTAAAGAGCAAGGGTCTTCGAATTCTGCATGACGAGCACTGCTTTTAAGATTTCTTATTTTCATAAACTTTCAACTCGTCAATGTGACTGCTCTTTATTATTCACATGTGACATTATTAGTCATTCGGTGGCGCCAGCCAAAGGGTATTGTTTTTGTGGCCGTTGTTTAACAAAACATTGCTGGACATGTTGGGTGATTGAAAGAGCCAAATGCTTATGAGAGCCTACAAATATACTAATAATAAACTTTCTTCCAAACAATTTTACATCAATATTTGTTCCAGGAATGCATAACGGCGGCCGATTTCCTGGAAGAAGTTCACTGAAAGGGTCAATACTGGTTTTCAATTACCTACTAATTCCGCCTAATACCCCCAAATGATGAGTTCGTAAAACTCTGAAGACTAACGTTCAAATGTAGGCAATTCGCGAGTTCTTAATAAATAGTAAATAGCAAGACACAAATGGTCTCTAAATGTGTTGCAGAGAATGTTATGACTGCCAAAAAGGTTTTTTCCGAATGGAGAACGAAAGGTGCTGTTTTTCTCAAGAACTTCTAAAGTGAGATGTTTACTTCTGCTCACAAAGGTTCTCTAGAGAAGTGGCAGATACGACATTCACAAAAGGAAGGAAACATTTCTGTAAACAACATGACTGTTATGGATGTCTCCTCAAGCAAGAAATATTTTGAGGTATGATATAGCGGAAATTTATAGGGTTATTATGTTGCTTCAAAGGAAGCACATCTAGAAACTGACAGTTATATTTGATGGCTGCTCTTCCTGCCTCTTGGTATGTGTTTCCCAGAGCGCGGGATTTCTAGATATCGCTGCAAAAGCTATCTCCGTAGATTGACGTCTGCCATCTTGCAATTGACATTTTTTTCTGAATATTTTCCAAGCTGCAAGTGCTGCGAGCGAGTACACACTTTGTTGTGTTTTCATTCCCGTGGGTTCAGTTGTGTGCTCAGGCGTGACATTCGCTCAAACCGTACAGAAGAAATCATTAGAAGTGGGGGTCGGTCACATTGAATGTAGGGAGGAAGTAGTGCATTTATTATTACTATTATTATTCCAAGATACTGTCAATTCCTGGTGTGATTGTAACAGGGGTGGGTACAATAACATGTTTTTACAGAGTTCTAATAAATATAGTGATTATCCTTCTGAAACATTCAAAAGAAGTTCGCAGAAAGTCAGTGCACTCACATTGCTATCACTTTCGTAGGCTAATTTTTGTAAACATGCTCCCAAAAATCCTCTCTGGCAGGAGAGGTTTTATCTGCGAAAATCACATAGCGAAAATCACAATGTTGCGAATAACAAAGGTACAATAAAACATTTTAGTGCCGACAGGCGTTATTGGTACCTGCGTAAGATATAGTAAACTCCACATAAGCAGAATTCGAAGGGACAGGAGGAAGTGTTCTTGATGGGAGATTCGTCAAGATTGATGGCAGTAAATCCAACAATAATGGTTTGGAAAGCGCCCATTGCTTTGAGTTTATAGTGATGAAAAAAGAAGTTTATTCTTTTTTGGGTTTGAATATCGCTTTGCATCTTTTGTGCAGTGCATGCACGAAAGCTTTATGAAAATTTTTGCGCAGGCCTCGCATGTCAACTTAGCACTGAATATTTTCAAATACAGGGCTTCTGTCTGGTCTGAAATACTAAAGGGCACTGTAGCATTAGAACAAAGGCCGTAATTATCTCTAGAATCACGGATTTTGTCACGAATATCTCAGTGCAGCTAACGAGAGTATCAGCTAAAGCCCTATATATTTGCAATGTTACTAAGCAGTCCTGGATCCCTCACTATAACCTTCTTCGGTCTCGACTCCTTTGTCATCCTCCTGAGGAATTATGTGCCTAGCCAAGCCCTCTTGGTGAAAATGCTTTTGGAACTACTGCACCTTAATACGTCCCAACCTGCCCGCAGCTACTGCATGGAATTTATTTCTTGTGGATTTAGCGTCACCATTTAACAGAGTGGTCTTCCTTTTCTGGTTTCATATGCCACAGAAAGGCCGATCTTGTAGGTTGTACTTTCGGATAATGTTTTGTTTAAGCAAAGGTATCTAAAATGTCTTCTGTTTTCCCGAAGTTTTCTGAATGTTGTAACTTTGAGAACGAAACAAAATAAATACTCTCGTTTCGTTTAACCTGCTTTTCCGTCTAGGCGAGTTTGGTTGGGCCGAAGCTCGCTGTAGTTTAAAAATTCTTGCCATCCTTGGAGTAAATGGGGAGACATTTTATCGTTCTTTTAACAGGCTCAAATTATTCTAAAGAGCGCACTTCGATGTACTCGCAGGACTTCAAGTTATCGCTGCCAGTGTAGGCCACCCTTGGCGTGTGACTACGAATAATTTGGATGAATTGTAATATAATTTGTTCAAGATAACTTCATGCCTTCTTTTACCATTCTTTGGAAAGGCTAAATCTCTAGCTCATATTCAAGAACGAGAAGAAAGGGTTTGCCCGGAGGGGCCTATATTTAGTATTCACATCTTGCGAAGCCAAAAAAATGAAACCAATGAACACATAGGAAAATTACTGGTAAATAATAATTGTAATGAATGAATGAACAAACAAATAATGGCAATGAATGTGGATGAAAAAACAGCTTGCTACAGGCGGGGAATGACCCCACGTTTTCACATTAAGCGCGCGATGCTCTAACCAATCGAGCTACCGCGGTGCACTCTGCCCATCCACTTTCTTGGTATTTGTGTGTTACTACTATAACTACCGTTGGGAGCTTTATCGAGCGCCACCACTCACAAACGTTTGAGGCGGATTTGCACCTTCTTCTCTGCCACAGGCGTCACGAGTACGTGATCTTTCTGGGTGAAGGCAACTGGCCAGCAAACCCGCCCATGCTACATGAAGGAATCAATGTCACCAGATTCGAGATTATCGTTATAGAGAAGAAGAGGGTCAACCGAGGGGTCCGATATTTATTATCCATATTGTAACGCCGCATTAGAGTAGCGTAGAAGAGAAGGAAGAAGAGGCGCGACGATTTTGGGGTGATCGCCGGTCTTGGAACGTCCCATGTCTTCCCTACCCTTTTCCCTGGAAATAAACCCATTGTACAAGGTTACAATTTGCCTAGACCCTACAGCGCTTAATAAAGTGCTGCAGCGCGAACATTACCCATAGCCAACCCTAGAAGACACAGCCTCGCAACTGTCCGGTGCTAAGTTCTTGTCAACACTCGACGCAGCGTCAGGAGTTTGGGGAATTAAACTTTCTGAATCAAGCTCTAAACTATGTACGTACATTGAGCACACCGTATGGGCGATATCGGTTTGTTCGAATGCACTTCGGCATTGCGTCAGCTCAAGAAATCTTCCAAGCAGCTATGCATCGCTTGCTGGATGGCTTACTGTGCCTATGCGTGGTAATGGATGACATACTACTTTGGGGCCGCACGAAGGAGAAGTAGGACCACCACCTGTCGCTTTTGTTGGCACGATGTCCCAAAAAAACTTCAAGCTAAACCTGAAGAAGCGCACCTTTTTGCAGCCCGACGTCCGCTACCTAGGGCACATCCTTAGCACAGAAGGCCTCCGCCTGGACCCTGGTCGAGCAAACGAAATACTGGAAATGAAAGAGCCAAAGAACAGTAAGGAACTCCAAGTCTTTCTAGGCATGATGAATTATGTACAACGTTTCATTCCTAACATGTACGTCATGAAAGCACCACTGAGAACATTGCTGCGCATAGACATTGCCTGGGTTTGGACCGAGGCTCAGCAACGAAGTTATGAAATGTTGCGTGGGGGCTTAGTTAACGAACCAATTCTTTCCTTTCTCGATGCAACTGAGCCGGTCACCGTTTCGGTCGACGCGAGCCAAATGGGAGTTGGTGGAGTGCTTATTCAAGACGGCCGCCCCGTCGCTTTCCCGTCATGTTCACTAACAAAGGCGCAGCAACGCTACGCACAAATTGAGAAAGAAACATTGGCAATTGTGCATGGCTGCATCAAGTTTCATGATTACATCTTCGACCAGGAAAGCGTAACTGTCGAAACTGATCACCGCCCCTAGGAGCCGATATTGAGCAAACCATTGTATCAGTGTCCACTTCGCCTACAGCGCATGCGTTTCACTTTGCAGCGATATCCTAATAAGCTGATCTACAAGCCAGGGAAAGAGCTGTTCTTGGCTGACGCCTTATCTAGATTACCTAGCAAGCAACTCTTGCAAGAAGAAACTGAGCAATTTCAAGTAAATGTGCTTGATTACATTTCAGCTTCGCAACAGCGCCTGAGGGATCTTCGTGCGGCCACCAATGGAGATCCTGCTCTTGTCAAGCTTCGAGGTTACGCCGAGAAAAGCTGGCCAGAAGGAAGCTAGGTGCCCGAAAATGTGCGTCCGTACTGGTCCTACAAAGAAGAGCTGCACGCGCAAGACGGCCTTGTTTTTCGCAGCAACAGGGTAGTCATACGATCTTCAAAAAAGCGAGAAATTATGCTGCTGCTTCACGCTGCGCACCCTGGAGCGGAAAAGATGAAGGCACGGGCAAAAGACGTCATGTACTGGCCAAATATGTCACATGACATAGAGCAGTTTTTTAAAAATTGCGCTGTCTGCCAGAAATACCAGCCGCGAAACGCGAAAATGCCTATTTACTGCCACGACTTCGCAAAGCTGCCCTCGTAATTTGTTGGCATGGAACTGCTATTTCATGAGGGTCGTGAATTTGCCGTAATTGTGGACTTTTATTCTTTCTTTTTTTGAGATCTGCGAACTCCGTCAAAGCACTGCTAGCGCTCTGGCGTCATGGTGCGCAGAGCTGTTCTCCACACTTGGCTTACCGCTTAAGCTCTGCAGTGATAACGCACTACCAAGGCAAGGTCCGTTGACAACAGACAGTGTAGAAAACCATCAATAACATTCTAGAAACTTCGGACACATTCAAACGCCTCCTGCGCTGCGGGATAACATTTCTTAATCGATGAAACGCGGTCACTCAATAAACAAGTATTCGTGTCAATATTAATTGATTCATCTAACTTTATTGCTGCATTTTACACAGAGAAAACGCAAAGAAAACAGACAGAAGCTTCTCATACCACCCCTTGACATGGTTCACATACCCTGTCCGATGTGTTAGACAGTATTTAGCCAAATTTGAAATTATGTCGAAAATATCAAACATTGTAACCATCACAAAGTAGGAGCTAACGTCGCATTTATCGGACAATAAGTTCGACACCAGCTCTCAAGATATTGAAAACCAAATTAGGGAGTGAGCGCGCATTATCAAAAACAAAAAAAAAACATTGGTCAAGCAGAAAAAAGTACGATTAAATTTTTTTCCTCTAACACAAGATCTAAGAAATCTGATTTCGATTTGTTTTCTAATCATGAATTGTTCTACAGGATAATAAGATCCGTGGTTATGAAGCATAGGCTGCTTAACCCTTCTGGTGCCGTCTCTCGATTAGAAAGCAACGAAAAACGTTGATTCTGACTTTTTTACGCATTCCGGATCGAACATGGACTCTTCAGCAGTGCAACACATGAAATAATCAAATTTGATACATGTGGAACTGCCAATATGACTGGCTATTTCATTAAACGAGGCAAATTGATAGAACTTTTTATTTCTGAAATAAGCAATAAGACAATTTTGTTTCGAAGTCCAGCGGAAGTAGAAATAGCTGTTAATAAACGTGATGAAGAGAGGTAGCTATATAAGTAAGGTTGGCAGTTAGTTCATATCGGTGGCTTCTTTACACTTCAAATAGTTTTACAGCTTAGTCATGCATATATTTTAAACTCTTTTCGAAAATGTTCAAGATGTCCGAAAATAACTCGCTAACTTCTGGTCCTGCGAAGTCAGTGAAGTTCTAACTGACGCGCAGCAGCAATCGTGATATTAGAACTCCTTTTCGGCAGTTGTATTATATGGCAACACCATTATATGCAGCAGTTCGTAGGCTTTTGTCCTGTAGAATGTGTGGCACTACTCGCTTTGCCAAATTTGTAAGAATATATGAATGTTTTATCGTCCACATAATAGAGAAAAAGCTCCCGTTAGTGTTCTTCAGAAGAGGTTTTTCCAAGAACGTTAAAGAGCAAGGGTCTTGGAATTCTGAATGACTAGCACTGCTTTTAAGATTTCTGATTTTCATAAACTTTCAACTCGTCAATGTGACTGCTCTTTATTATTCACGTGTGACATTATTAGGCATTCGGTGGCGCCAGCAAAAGTGTACTGTTTTTGTGCACGTTGTTTATCAAAACATTGCTGGACATGTTGGGTGATTGAAAGAGCCAAATGCTTATGAGAGCCTACAAATATACTAATAATAAACTTTTTTCCAAACAATTTTACATCTATATTTGTTCCAGGAATGCAATAAAGGCGGCCGATTTCCTGGCAAAAGTTCACTGAAAGGGTCAATACTGGTTTTCAATTACCTACTAATTCCGCCTAATACCCCCAAATGATGAGTTCGTAAAACTCTGAACACTAACGTTCAAATGTAGGCAATTCGCGAGTTCTTAATAAATGGTAAATAGCAAGACACAAATGGTCTCTAAATGTGTCGCAGAGAATGTTATGACTCCAAAAAGGTTTTTTTTTTCGAATGGAGAACGAAAGGTGCTGTTTTTCTCAAGAACTTCTAAAGTGAGATGTTTACTTGTGCTCACAAAGGTTCTCTAGAGAAGTGGCAGATACGACATTCACAAAAGGAAGGAAACATTTCTGTAAACAACATGACTGTTATGGATGTCTCCTCAAGGAAGAAATATTTTGAGGTATGATATAGCTGAAATTTATAGGGTTATTATGTTGCTTCAAAGGAAGCACATCTACAAACTGACAGGTATATTTGATGGCTGCTCTTCCTGCCTCTTGGTATGTGTTTCGCAGAGCACGGGATTTCTAGATATCGCTGCAAAAGTTATCTGCGTAGACTCACGTCTGCCATCTTGCAATTGACATTTTTTTTCTGAATATTTTCAAAGCTGCAAGTGCTGCGAGCGAGTGCACACTTTGTTGTGTTTTCATTCCCGTGGGTTCAGTTGTGTGCTCAGGCGTGACATTCGCGCAAACCGTACAGAAGAAATCACTAGAAGTGGCGGCGGTCACATTGAATGTAGGGAGGAAGTAGTGCATTTATTATTATTATTATTATTATTCCAAGATACTGTCAATTCCTGGTGTGATTGTAACAGGGGTGGGTACAATAACATGTTTTTACAGAGTTCAAACAAATATAGTGATTATCCTTCTGAAACATTCAGAAGAAGTTCGCAGAAAGTCAGTGCACTCACATTGCTATCACCTTCGTAGGCTTATTTTTGTAAACATGCTCCCAAAAATCCTCTCTGGCAGGAGAGGTTTTATCTGAGCGAAAATCACAATGTTGCGAATAACAAAGGTACAATAAAACATTTTAGTGCCGACAGGCGTTATAGGCACCTGCGTAAGATATAGTAAACTCCACTTAACCAGAATTTGAAGGGACAGGAGAAAGTGTTCTTGATGGGAGATTCGTCAAGATTGATGGCAGTAAATCCAACAATAATGGTTTGGAAAGCGCCCATTGCTTTGAGTTTATTGTGGTGAAAAAAGAAGTTTATTCTTTTTTGGGTTTGAATATCGCTTTGCATCTTTTTTGCAGTGCATGCACGAAAGCTTTATGAAAAATTCTGCGGTGGCCTCGCATGTCAACTTAGCACTGAATATTTTCAAATACTGGGCTTCTGTCTGGTCTGAAATACTAAAGGTACTGTAGCATTAGAACAAAGGCCGTAATTATCTCTAGAATCACGGACTTTGTCACGAACATCTCCTCAGTGCACCTAACGAGAGTATCAGCTCAAGCCCTATATATTTGCAATGTTTACTAAGCAGTCCTGAATCCCTCACTATAACCTTCTTCGGTCTCGACTCCTTTGTCATCCTCCTGAGGAATTACGTGCCTAGCCAAGCCCTCTTCGTTAAAATGCTTTTGGAACTACTGCACCTTAATACGTCCCAACCTGCCCGCAGCTACTGCATGGAATTTATTTCTTGTGGATTTAGCGTCACCATTTAACAGAGTGGTCTTCCTTTTCTGGTTTCGTATGCCATAGAAAGGCCGATCTTGTAGGTTGTGCTTTCGGATTATGTTTTGCTTAAGCAAAGGTATCTAAAATGTCTTCTGTTTTCCCGAAGTTTTCTGAATGTTGTGACTTTGAGAACGAAACAAAATAGATACTCTCGTTTCGTTTAACCTGCTTTTCCGTCTAGGCGAGTTTGGTTGGGCCGAAGCTCGCTGTAGTTTGAAAATTCTTGCCACCCTTGGAGTAAATGGGGAGACATTTTATCGTTCTTTTAACAGGCTCAAATTATTCTAAAGAGCGCACTTCGATGTAATCGCAGGACTTCAAGTTATCGCTGCCAGTGTAGGCCACCCTTGGCGTGTGCCTACGAATAATTTGGATGAATTGTAATATAATTTGTTCAAGATAACTTCATGCCTTCTTTTACCATTCTTTGGAAAGGCTAAATCTCTAACTCATATTCAAGAACGAGAAGAAAGGGTTTGCCCGGATTGGCCTATATTTAGTATTCACATCATGCGAAGCCAAAAAAATGAAACCAACCCAGTCAAGAAACCCAACAGGCTGTCAGCCTGTCAGCTTGTCGGCTATACGTTATTTTGGCTTGTAAGTCTGTCAGCCTGTAAGTCTGTCAGCCTGTAAGCCTGTCAGCCTGTAAGTCTGTCAGCCTGTAAGTCTGTCAGCCTGTAAGCCTCTCAGCCTGTAAGTCTGTCAGCGTGTAAGTCTGTCAGTTTGTAAGCCTGGCGGCCTGTAAGTCTGCTGATACCTACTATTGGCTGCCGCCGCCTGAGGCAACATTCTCCGACGATCACATTGAGCGATAGCTTCACTTTTGCGAGATTTCACGATTCAGCCGTCAAGATTCTTGCATTTGCCCGACGCTTGTGTGCAGCTGTCCATTGTTGATCCTCGCAAAAGTGAAACTACCTCTGAAAGTGATCTTCTGAGAATACATCCCTATAGTGGTCTGCGTAGCAAGCATGCTTGACTACGCTGATAGTTGCTGTATAGAAAATACACCTTTGATTGATCATTTCAAAGTTTTATTACACAGTAATACACCCGGCCTTCATAGAACTAGCATATTCATATATATCTAACACAGTTGAATCCCGCCACAATGAATACCGCTACAACGAATAATTCTTAATTCCCCGTCAGTATACCATAGAAATTATAGCCCCAAGTTTCTCTGCACGAGCCATTTTTGGTGAGCGTTTCCGCTTCAACGAAATTTTCGCAGTCAAAATCAAAACCAGAACAAGTGTTATTGGCAAAAGTTTAAGTTAAATCCAAAGCCGTAGTAAGCACGAAATCATGTGATTGCAGTTTCGCCATTTTGCGTTTTTTTTTCGTGGTCGCGTCATTCGCAGCGTGTCTCTTCGACAACGAGCTTTCATCCATGCGTGGGACGAGGTGTCAACGCAAAACCCTTTCCCTCAAGCAGAAAGCTGAAATCATCACCCAAGCTGTGAGTGGAAGGAAGGAAGTGGCAATCGCTGAAGACTTTGGGATTCCGGCCAGGTTGCTGTGTACGATTCTAGGAAATAAGGACAGCGTAAAAAAGGCCCTTGCTTCAGGCACATCTTCCAAGCACAAAAAGGTGACGCGGCCCCTCCATGAAGAGCTGGACAAGGTGGTGCATGCGTGGTGTGTTGAAGTACGAGGCAAGAACTTCCTCCTCAATGGAAGCATCGTCCAGCAAAAAGCCTTGAACCACGCCTGCCTACTCAGCATTGACGATTTTAAAGCCAGCGTTGGCTGGCTGAACTGTTTCAAGGTCCTCCATAACATCATCGGAAAAGTGTTGTGCAGCAAATCGATGTCCGCAGAAGTTGACGGAGCTTGGAAGGTGAGCGATGTGGCCGACATTTTAGGCAACTTCACGCCGGCAGACATCTACAATGCCAATGAGACTGGGCTATTCTACAAGATGTTGCCGGCCAGGATGCTCAACATTAAGGGGCAGCGCTGTCACGGCGGCAAACAGCAAAAAATGTGTGACGGTGCTGCTTTGCACAAACATGGATGGCTCTGACAAGCGTCCTCCATTAGTCATTGGAAAAGTGCCAAGCCGCACTGTTTCAAGAAATCCCGTAGCCTACCTGTGCAGTACAAGGCGAACAAGTCATGGACGACCCGCGCTATTTTCACAGAGTGGGTGGTGGCATTCGACTGCAACATGAACCGGCAGGACCATAAAGTTTGCTTGCGTCTGGACAATTGTTCAGACCATCACTCCGAAGAAGTCAAGCTCACTAACACGGAGCTGATGTTTTCCCCTACAAATTGCACATCTGTCCTACACCCTCTCGACCAGGGTGTGATTCTGAGCCTGAAGCGCGCTTACCGCGGGAGGTTAATTCAGCGGCTGCTCTTCAACAGTAAAACCGGCCAAGACACGAAGGTGGACATGTACGTGGCACTGCAAATTATGTCTGCTGCCTGGAACATACTGGGTCACTCAATAATTGCAAACTGTTTTAGGCACCCGGATTTGCCGAAGATCTATCCTTAGACTCTGACGTAGTAGTTCTGCGGAAACCCGCAAGGTGGAGAGAAGTAATGAATAAAGGGAAAATGAGACATCCACCTGTTCGTAGCAATTGCTACAAAGGAAACCCATACGGGTTCCTAAAAAGAAAAGCCTCATAGTTGAAGAAAAAGTCCCTGACCAGGACGAATTTTTCTTCAACTATGAGGCTTTTCTTTTGAGGAACCCGTATGGGTTTCCTTTGCAGCAATTGCTACGAACAGGTGGGTGTCTCATTTTCCCTTTATTCATTATCCTTAGAGTCTGCTAGCGCAACACCGACGAAGAGGCGTCAGCGGCACCGGGGATCACGGCCGCCTGGAAAACACTGGAAAAAATGGGAAACGTGTTGCCTAATCTCGAGCTTGATGAATACATCGGTGCTGACGATTGTGCTATAGTTCATGAAGAGGAGAATGATGAGCAGATTATCAAAGCCGCCTGCAATGATGAAGACTCTTCTGATGTCGAAGATGACGTACAGGATGTGCCTGCTGAGGCAACTGCCTCACAGGTGATGGACGCTTTCGATGTAATGAGGAATTTTGTTGATGTCCGTGATGACGATGTCGCGATGGGTCTGTAGACTGAATGTGAAAATCACGTGACAGCATTGCTCACCATGAAGCGCAAGCAAGCCATGCTTGCAGATTTTTGGCATTAGAAGTTTTTGCTGCTGCTTGGGCAATTATTTCTGCGTTTCGTATCAAATTTCCGTGATAACGAAGAACGAATTTTTTTCGGGCACCGTAAATTTTGTTGTAGCGGGATTCAACTGCATATATAACTCCCCCTTTTCTTTTTGAAGCGGTCGCAAGTACGGGCTCCCACGTACCAAGATGTGAAATCAGCTTTACTTCGCTGGATGCAGAAAGCAAACGCAGCCCACCTTCCCGTCAATGGGATGATACTGCGGGAGATGGCCAGCGACTTGGCTCTACAACTTCGGCACGCAGAGTTCAAGTATAGCAATGGATGGTTCAGCAGTTTTAAAGAGCGCAATAATTTGACCTTCGTAGCAGTCTGTGGCGAGAGCAGCAGCGCAAACAAGAAGGTCATCGACGCCTGGAAGGAACACACGTTGGCTCCATTGCTTAGCGAGTACAGTACAGACGATGTGTACAACGTTGACAAGGCAGTCCTTTTTTACAAGATGCTGCAAACATTTGCAGTGAAGGACACCACGGTCAAGGGTCAAAAGCAGGGCAAGGAAAGAATCGTTGTTCTGTTCGGTGCAAACATGTGTGGCAAACACAAGCTGCCGCTACTTGTAGTTGGAAAGAGTGGGAAGCCTCGCTGCTTTAAAAATGCACGGCTGCCGCCAAGAGATGAGCTTATCATACCGGCACAGCAAGAAAGCTTGGGTCACAGGCGCAATATTTGAAGATTATGTTCGGCAGGTTGGCCGCAAGTTCGCGGCCACAGCCAGGAATGTACTCTTCTTTGTTGATAATTGCCCAGCGCATGGCGTCATCCCACACCTGAAAGTTATCCAGATGGTATTTCTTCCTCCGAACACCACGTCGATCTCGCGGCCAATGGACCAAGGCGTCATTCAACACACAAGGAAGATTTACCGCCGCCACCTGCTCGAGCGCATGGTCCTTTGCTTCGACAACGGCAAAGAGTACTCCATCGACCTCCTCGGGGCCATACGTGTTATTGTGTATGCATGGAGGCAAGTGGAACCCACTTTGGTCATGCGGTGTTTTGAACACGATGGCTTCTCGAAGGAAAGCACCGTCGATGCTGACTATTCACGTGCACTTGATGAAGATGGAGCTGAGTATTGTGACCGCATCAATGCACTCTGCGCAGAGATAGCGAATCCAGTGCAGTTGGCTTCGCCGAGTATCTGAACTTTGAAAAAGATCAACAAACATGCTACTCAGATTTGGAGTGTGAAGCTACCGCTGATGCGGCCAATGTGCAATCACAGCGACAATGGCGGCGCTAACGAGCCCTTCCGAGCACCCGCTGTCGGGGAAGTTATCGGATTGCTGAATGTTATCCGCAGTTTTGTTGAGTGCTACTGTGGAAATTCGCAAATGCTGCATGTAGTTGGTCAACTAGAAATAACATGACCCTTGGAGCCTCGAACTACAGGACGTGGCAAACCGAATTTGAAGATTTTCTGCGGTCCCAATGACTTCGAATTAACGAGGCATACCATTATCATTGAAAAAGAAGGTATACAATCAGTGCATTTTATCAGCGATGACATATGGGGAAGAGACTTGGAAACTGACAAAGAAGCTTGAGAACAATTTAGGGACTGCGCTAAGAGCAATGGAACGAAGAATGCTAGGCATAACTTTAAGAGACAGAAAGAGAGTGGTTTGGATCAGAGAGCAAACGGGTACAGACGACATTCTAATTGAAATGAAGAGAAAAAAAAAGCGCTTGGCAGGTCATGTAATGCATAGAGTAGATCACCGTGAAGGTGACAGAATGGGTACCAAGAAAAGGGAAGTACAGTAGAGGACGACAAAAGACTAGGTGGTGCGACAAAATGAGGAAATTTGCGGGTGCTAGTTGGAATCAGTCGGTGCAGGACAGGGATAATTGGAGATCATGGAGAGAGGCCTTCGTCCTGCAGTTGACATAAAATAGGCTGATGATGACTGTACAAGGACTGCCCCAAAAGTTTGTGCAGTTCATGCCACCACACCCTCTACTGCATTTTCGCTGACTCACTTGTGCAGTGAGTCAGCAAAAATGCAGCAGAGGGTGTGGTGGCATGAACTGCACAAACTTTTGGGACAGGCTTTGTAGCTGTATCAGCGGCACTACTTCCTTTTTGCATCAGCAAGTTTTTGCGCCAGGTGCCTGCGTACACTCTTCATTCTTTTTTGCTCGTCTTCTGGCGTCACATTGCTGCCCATGAAGATCCGGAGGAGGCCTGCACAAGAAAAGCAATCACAGCTATAAAGTAATGAAAGCAGCTAAACAAATATTTCCAGCATGAGACTGCATGTTCCCAACAATATACCGAAGGTTAAACGAAATATTTTATCATAGCTACGTGTTTAATATGGCAACAAAATTACAGGCTACTTGTTGCCTAGTCATTTGCATGCCTCAAATTGTTTTTAGAGCTTCAACATGAAATATTTCAGTAGCAGGTTATCACAACATGGTGCTTTAGCACAACAGCTTCGCTGTTACTGTGGCCTTTCGCGTTTGCCATCTATAGATGAGCAGAAGAATTAGCTAATGCACACAGCTGGCACCCGTCAGTAAGGCTAAAGGTTAATGATAGGCTAAAGCATTCTGATCAGCATTGCAGCTCTCAATTGTGAACACGTAGCCTTGTTGGTTTATCGTCTTCCAGAAAGTAGCGAAATTACACAAAAGTAGCACTCCTATACATATGAACTCTTTTTTGCTGATGTAATTTCACTGATATTATCAAGCTGTCGATATCAAGCACACTGGATAGTGCTGCTATGTTTGAGCTCAGCACTACATCCAGACACCATAAAATTCTAATTTATTCAGAATTAAACAGACAACTACCACAACTGAATGTGGAATAATAGTAGACATGTTTTTTAATGTCTCCGTTATGTGAAATATTAATTGAAATGAGTTACTAGATAGTATGTTTTCTGTATCAATGTCATTTTCAATAGCAAGCTCACTACTATGAGGAGTTATTAAGGATTTCAGTTTGTTTATTACAGGATGGCACATCAATGCAGATTAAGCGCACTGTTTTGCGAAGCACAGCACCACCTTCAGTGGCTGTATCAAAAATACTGCTGCTACATTTTTTTCATTTGAACAGTATGTTCAATTGTGCATACTTTTCAAGGATGACAGCTTCTCTGGTGTTACAGCTTGTCTGGCCTCCGTCCTTCCCATGGACCGCGACTTGTTTGACAAGGTTCCGGTGACACTTCTGTTCCGGAGTTCATCAGGCGTCCAGTAAATAGTCGAAGCCATGCGACAAGACATGGAGTCGCCCGACGCCCGGAACAGTGCCCCCCATGCTGCCTTGTCAATCCACTTCCCGGATCCAGCATACATCTGCAATATATCATACATACAGAGCTAGTAGCTAACAGGTTTTATACTGGACGATATACACTGTATTTTCTCAATTCTGCAGTTTGCTGGCATTTTGGCACATTTATTTATGTCATTTGGGCCGATACCTGCATGAGCGGAACTAAATTATCCAGTAATATTTTTATACATCTTTTAGACCCTCCTACATAAAAATCTCCTAGGCATCAGTAGCAAGCTCTAAACTAGGAAAACTGACAATTATCTGCGAGAATATTCACTGCTACAGCTTGATGAAATCACTGAAATCTACCTAGACATTGGGTAGCCGAATTTAAAATATGTTCCATGTAATATCTGTACGACCATTCTCTTCCACAGGTTACTCTGTGGCGTCACTAGAGGCAATATAGAAATCTGCACCAGCACTGTGGTCCAAGGAGTGCATGATTACATAATTATGTTAATGTACACAAACCAAAAACTTCACATGCACTGTGATCATGTAAAAAGAGGAGTAGGCCACTAATTAGGTTGTCGAGCCCCATTTTCGAGAACAAAGTGCAGAGGCAAGCACATACCAAGGTCAGATATTCTACTTTGGCACTCGAGCCAACCAAAAGTGGTTACAGTAGTATGCTGTAAGCTCACCCCTTTTCATTTATTTTGATATGCCTGTGGTGTGGCAAGCTGATGAGGGGTTGACTGTGCTTGGCCAGTTGCGAATTGTGACCATGATGCTGTGCAGCATAGCTGATCGACATAAGCTGCCTATCTACATAATTTATAAGAGGAACACACTGCCTGCTAAGGAAGCCTTCCCCAGAGATGCTGATACCCAGTTGAAAAGTGCCATGTTTGGCTAGTGGATAAGAATCACGTGGCAACACCGTTGAAGAACTGTCTCCTTGTCCTTGATCCATACTTGAACGTACATCGCTATCATTCCAAATGGCATGATGGGCCAGCCTGAGTCACTTGACGTCTGCATCAACAAGTGTTTCGAGGACTGCCTGCGGAAATACTTTGCGATGTGGCTGACTGATGAAGCGTGTAAGCTAACAGCAAAGGTTGTATCAAATGCAGATCACTAGAGCAAGTGGCGAGCTGGGTCACTGCAGCATGGGACGACATGCCACGAAGCTTGATTGCATGTCTTCAAGGAGCGCAGCAACTAAAGTGCCCTAGATGACACCAAATATGGTGTGCTCTATGTGCTGACAGTGATACGGTAAGCGACAAAGCTAGCAGCAATGATGACATCACATGATCTGGGGCAGGTTCGCAGTTAAGAAATGCTGTTTGCATTTTGTGTCTGTCATCCTTTCTTTTGTCCAGCTTACATTCAAGAAAAGCGCTTTTTTTGCTTTGACTTTAGACCTTCAGGTGTTAATTTAGGAGCAGGACTGGTCTAGATGCATAAATATGGTACTCAGCCATAAATCTAGTTAATGGATCATACACAGTTACTTACATTCGGAAAGAAAAAACAAAAGGTGCATAACTCAGTAAATTTCTTCAACATTCTGAAATGTATGAGCACTTTTAGCACCTAAGTGTAACACGGAGCCTTAAAGAACAATTCTGTGACTTAAAAATTACCTTTCCATCATCTCTTGAGGATCCGATTACCACATCGACGGCCTCTTCTTCAGCGAACAGGTCAATGTCAGCTGCAAAGGAAAATGTACAACTTTTCCCTTGAACTGCCAGGTTTGATACTTCAAAAGCAATATAGAGGAGTTCCATACTAAGGAAAGAGTACGATGTAACCATTACACATTACCAAGGAATAGAAACCAAAAATATCAGTTGTTAAGAACGCTGTGTGGGACATGCCACACACTGGTATTGTAGGCTCTATAGCCTCCAAAATAGCGAGACACATACTTTCGACAGAAAGCGTGTCAAATTCTCTGGTCTCACAGGTGCCCCCTATTTCTTGGCCGACAAAACGCTCCCAGGGACAGTGTTATTCTTTCTTTTTTCAGTCAGCACTATCATTATAATCACTCAATGCAGGATAGATAGTTCTAAAGTTTCAGTTGATTTGTGCATGTGGTGTGCACATATAGGCTTTCTGTGGGGTGTCTACAGAGCAGGTGTGTCTCGGAGACGTCATCGCATCTAATAAAGCTGTTGTACGCGGCGCTCTTTTGATTGCAATCAAGCCGAATCCAAATCTAATTTCCCAGTCGCGATTGGCTTCTTTGCTCAATCTGTGGAAGAAAACCAGTCGCGGTCGAGAATTTCAATCCAAATCGCGGTCAGTCTCAATTGAAAGTGGCCACTTGACACCGGTATAAGTTTCGGTTGCTTTCTGCAAGCAGTCTCTACAGAGCAGGTGTGTCACAGAGACAATGTCGCATCTTTGTGTGTATTTGTTTGGCCTCGCATTTGTGTGCACCACCTCATGTGCCTTCGCGAGAGCCAAGTGGTGCGAAGAAACATGGCTCATTTCTTCAATCTCCGTGGCGACCCTGGCAACAGAAATCACCAATACAGTGATGCTCTAATCAGATCGTGTATGGAGATGATGTCACTCTTGCACAAATCCATGCAAATCTGATTGCCTCCAAGCGTTGTATGAGGCAGGGCATTATTAGAGATTTCTTAAGCTGCCCGAAGCCTAATACATTTTTTAAGAATTTAATCAAAAATCTAAAATGTAATAAATTTTATTTTGGGGGGTGAACGAATTTTTCGGACTATTTTTCGGTCCCCGCGAGGCCCGGAACATCGGTCAGCAACTGTACAATGTTTAAACTGCCATACCGGCAGCAAAGCAGAATAACATGTAAAACAATCAAGGAATACTGTGGCTCTGCTTTGCCCAACCCTATTTATGTAATTATCTATAATATCACAGAAGTGTCGACACAGTGTCTGAGCTGTTCTGGTTATCAACTATGAATATGGCATGTGGGCCCTCAGTAAGGCAATCCATTATTTTAGGAGCAGAGAAGGTCATGCGCATTCTATATGTATTGCTACTGGCCACACATACTTCGATGTATTGTACACTTAAGGAAAGATTTCTGGCTTCAGCATGTGACGGAAGTATTGTTTGTTCTCAAAAGAGCATTCAATAATTCAAACATAGGTCCTGATCCCGCTAAGCAGAAAAGATTATGCGGCTCCTAAACCATTATGTGCAAGGCAGTGTTTGTATGGATGACTGACTTATTTCCACGGAATCGCGCATGCTTTGAGCAATCAAAGCTGCAATGTTAGTATGTCCAAAAGCAAATGTACTTAAAGCTGAAGTTGACGGCTCAAAGATCTCAAAGGGCGGCTTCTGTCAGAGGGACTCTTCACCACTTTGAACCCTCACCACCCTGTAATATTCTTGCTAGGCTCACATCGTACTTGCAGATTCAACAGTTTCAACTAGCTAAGTACCCGCAACATTAATAGCCTGACTGTAAGCGCAACAGGAAAGCACAGCGGCATTGTACTGTCAGTTCCCTGTATATCATCGCATGCAGTGTAGTGAGAAATATTACATCGACACACACCAAAATTAGGGACGTGCAAATACTGATTTTTGACACCCGAGTCAAATACAAACCAATTACTGCCATAGCGAACTGAATCGAACCGAACAGTATTCAAATAGTTTGCGAATAATGAACAGTTATCACAATTGATGTAGAACAAGGTTTCCGTCATTACATGGTACATTATGAAGTGTTTATTAAATGCAGAAGTGGACCATTAGAAGCAAGAAAGTACTGTCTTCGCATGCACAGGGCTCTTCAGAGTGAGCAAATGATCACTGTATAGCCTGTAAAGTTTGGCAACCTGAGCAACGTAGCCTGCTCCACTACGAAGTATGGGGGCGAAAATTTACAATACCTTGGCTCCAATTCTATGTTCAGTTGGACATAGTTGGCGTTTTAATTTATTCAAAAAGTATTAGAAAGAAATTCGCATCTTAAATAGTGACTATTTGGTTCGAAGACCGAATCGAAGGGACACTATTCATTATTTGAAAGGTGTGAATATTCGCACACCCCTAACTACAATTAATGTGAAACAAAATATTTTCCTACCGAAGTCATTTGGCACCATGCCTGGCATCTCGCTGATGAAGCCATCTTCTGGCGCTGAAAAATTAATGTTGAAATCTCTTTTACAATATCATAAAACCTAGCATTTCTCGAACTTTATATGCCATCTTTCTCTTAAAATGCCAAACCATGCAACCCATTTTGTTTACATTATATACAGTACATAATAATAATAATAATAATAATAATAATAATAATAATAATAATAATAATGATAATAATAATAATAATAATAATAATAATAATAATAATAATAATAATAATAATAATAATAATAATAATAATAATAATAATAACAGTTGCTTGTCATGTTCTGTTTCTGCTGCTTCACAGATACCTCCAAATTTGGAAAAAAAACACTCCGCATGAAAATAACTTTTACCAGGTGGTCTCTGGTAGTGTTTTTCAGGTAAACTGCTAGGTTCTGTCAAAAGCAGAATTCAGTTTTGTGTGCCCACCATAACTAATTTAGTCAAGAAAAAAAAAGCAAAATATATAAACCACTTCTATTCCGTGAAATTTTGGACATGACTGGGAATAATGTTAGCACGAGTAGGCATCAGTGACATCATAAAAGCAAATGTGAAAAAGTGCAAATGCATGATGAGCGCGTGTAGGCACGAATGAATTTGTAAGGTAGTGGTAGTGAGTAAGCACTGCTGAGCAAGAGTGAATATCAGTGATGTTGAATTCCAATGGCAGATCGCGAGCGCTTGGCCAGATCACGAGCGGAGCAAGTCGTTCTGACTGAGATCTCGTCAAATTTGCAAATGGAATGTGTACGTTCCCATGGGGTACTTAGTACAAGGAAATCAAGTGAGAGGGCGCTAACCTAGAGGTGGATTGGGTAGGCCTCATCACCATGACCACCTGAATCATCCCGGCATTCCGTGCGTTTGTTTTTCTTCCGCATCAAAAGAATCATCACTGCACTTAGGAATTTATAGTGTCCGAGTCTGAGCTGTCACTATCAGGAACAAAAACGCACGGCGCGACGTAGCATCCATATTTTTAACGTCCATAGCCATCCGCGACCGAAAACAAGCGACCATGACAGGAAGCAGAGGTGGGTGAAGGAAATATGTCACGTGGACTTCCGGTCAAATCTGCCAATTCTGGTGGAGAAAATATTTCTGCTCCACAGACTGATCCGGAATCGGTGGCTGATCCCAATCTGCCATTGGAACACACAACTCACGCTCTCATTCTGCCATTGGAATAGGATTGCTCCATGCAGAGCAGAAAAACTTGATTTGGATCTACCATTGAATTGAACATGTATGAAGTACTGCACAACTAAAAAAATTTGTGCTTGGAACTGATCAGTGCTGTATAAAGAAATACAGTCTTACCATGCTATTGTGCAAAGCTGCAGTTATAATTTCTTTAAAAATTGCACAATAAAATGAATGCAGACATGAAAGTGCAACTTGAAGATGGAACCACAGAAGAATGTCTCATTACCTGGCTCTCGTGTCGAAGCCCCTGCAGTGCTCTGCACTTGTGTGCAGCTTGTACCTGCAGCAGGAAATTTGTTTGGTGACAGAACTGCCAAGACTGCAGAAAATATGTCCTGAAAGATGTAATGAACTGCCACAGAGAAAAATGATCCTTACTAGGCTCTGACATGCAGTCCACTGCATTTGGCTGGCTTGGAGCTGGGGCAACAGTGGTTCCTGATGACAAAAGTGCAATTACCACACACATTATCTTCTGAAAGATTCACTGAACTGCCACAGAGAAAAATTATTCTTACTGGGCTCCGACAAGTAGCCAGCTGATAGTGGCTGTACAATCGTAGCCGGGGCAGCAGTGGTTCCTGAAGGTAAAACTTAATGACCACTCACATATGTGATATTCTCAAAGGTTCAACAACATGACCACAAAGAAAATGTATCCTTACTGGGCTTTGCAGAAAAAATTGTATGGCGCGGCTGAACCAGATGTACGGGATCTGTGGTTCCAAGAGATAAAACAAAAATATCCAAATTTGGGTGACAGATATGAGTGAACAAGTCATCCACCAGATTGTAAAAATATATAAAAGTGCCAATGGCTAACAACAGTGGCCCTTTGTACTAGTTGCATCAAATAAACATGTGAAGTCAAACTTGTGGCCAAACAAGCAGTTCATGCCCTCTGCCAGTTGCCATCAAAGACAGGAGCGCATATCATGGTGATAAAGCATGACTCAGGATAATCATTTTCTGTTATGCTTTTTTTTTCCTCGCCCCCAGTACATCCCATGCCTTCTACGTGCCATTTGCATGAATAGCACACAGAACAGGGAAGGCATGGAGGGTGTTTTTATGAGGACTTCTAGCATTATTTAAAAATTACCATTATGAATAAACGGAGAGCTCTTATGAGGTTGTGATTTTTGGAGAAAGCCCAATTGACAGACGCCCGTAAAGATATGTCGTCATCCTTCAAATGGCTGTGGTCATTAAAAATAGCCTCTTAATGTATTCCACTTCTCAGCAGTCACAGTGCATTTTACAGACCCTAGAAAGTCACATTATGGAGTGTTTCCCAAGAGTGAGCAGCCGTAATAAGGAACATTTTTTGCCAGCTGACGGGCTGAAAATTTGTATTTTTTAAATGTTCTTGCATATTGAAACAGAACACGCTCATAATTTCAATTATAATTTTTCCAAAACTTTATAAACAAAAGCCAAGTCAAGACTTTTGTACAATGATAGAAATATTAAGCTAACAAAAATGACACAATTCCACACTTTACAACTTACCGTTGGCTCCTTGTGCTCCTGTTGGTCCTGGAGGACCTGCCGCCACCGAAACTCCCAATGACGTGGCGTAGATAATCCTGCTCTCTGAAATTTTTGCAATACATCATGCTACAGATGACTGGATTGCTTCCACAGAATAGAATGTAATTTGGTACAGTTGGCTGTGACCTATGGTAGACACGCACATGTAGCTACGAATTTGCTAATACAGCTTCACAAGCACTCTAATGAGTATGCAAGAACAAAATTTTATTTAGGAATGGAACGTACACCTGCAGACACACTAAAAAGCAAATAAAATTGCTCGTTGACTGGGGTTTCTCCACTATCTACATTAGCTTTCAATAGTCTCAAATATTTCGAGTATTCCAATATAAGAAAAGACAAAGGGGTTCAAAAAGTCCACCTCACCTTCACAAATGTTTTTGTTATTCTTCTCTTATGTTTTTTGCAGAAGCACTCAATCATACTTCATGTGATACAAACTTCGCTGTTACTTTTGGCTAATACTGCACAATACAGCTCCGTCTCCTTTCATTAATCAATCAGAATAAACTTCAATCATCTGCTGAAACAAGCCCACAAATTTTACTCTATTTACTATGATGCCCTAGCAGTTATTTCAATACTGAAAAATTACGAACTAATGGCATGAGAAACAGGTAAATGTGAATGTTGCCAAGGCCTTTTAAAGATATGACTAATTCCCATCAGTAGACGAGTGAAAATTTCAGGCCTAGATTAACTAACAACCCGACATATTTAAGATGGTTAGGATACTAAAACGAAAGGGCCAATGATGCGAGCAGTACGAGCCAACTTACGGGCTCACTTGGGCCGAACTTCTGCTAGGTGGAAACGAAACCAGCACAATCGTCAAAATATGCATTACTGCAATGGCACCACGTTACACATTTAATGAATATTCTTGGACCCAGAAGATGGGTTACAGCAAACACATGTCCATGTGAGGGCCATGTCACACATTGTCATGCTGCAACGTGGCAACCCGAGTCAAGTTAGCACTTGCCTTGCCAAGCGTATAAATGCATGGGCTGTCTTCCAGAGCATTGCTTCAGTTCAGTTACAGCTTTCCATGTACATTTTAGACGAGCTACCCTATCTAAGCTAATGGCAGCTGCTGTCAGGGAGTATCCATGGCAGAGACTGGTTGACGACCGTTACTTGGCAACAAATTGTGTGATAGAGTTTAGTTTAGTTGCAGTGCTTTAGCGAGAGTGCTTCATTATGTTGCATTAAGGTATACCTGCAGTGCACGATTTCCATGCAGAAGTGTGCGATCGCGCCTACAGATCACTAATTGAGTATTGCTGCTGAATGCATTAATTCTCTGCCAATTCTACTTGCACTCGAGTATATTTAATTCCACCTTCAGCAAACGAACGCTTACTCACCACTTGCTAAGACTTTTGAAGCCAAAGCATCTTGCAGATGTACATTTCTGTTCTCCAAGATGAGCATCTTTGCCTTCAGACTCCTTAGCTCCTCAGAGACGTCTTCAAACTGCTTGCTTTGTTCCTCAAGCTGCTTGATTTGCTCTGCAGTTTCTTTTTTGTACTTCGCAAGTTCTTCGAGAACAACACATCCTTGGTCACAGCATGTGCACTGCACATGCTGTTGCGGGCATGCAGCTTGGATGTCTGCGAGCAATTCCCTTTCTACGCTTCGCTGAACTTCCACTCTCATACTTTTTGTTGCCTGTGTGCCCTGCTGTTGTAAACAAAATCAGTTTTAAGGACATGGCAAGAACACAACAGAACTCATCTTAAAATCCCTTCAGTGCAATCTCGCAAATGTAAAACACACAGTACATGCACGAAACATGCTTATATGATAATTTTAGGCAAAATTTTGCAGTTGAACAAAAATTTTTCCCACTCCCAGATTCGAATCCCAAACCACGACAAATCTTTAGGGCACAGGTCTTAGGCGCCTGTTCCTGCAGCAAGCGTCAGCACTGTCACTTGTAACCAGGCGAACAAGCGCAGCAAAGAATGAAAGAGGGAATGCAGAACGCCGCAGGGCATGAAAGAAGCGAGGAGCAAAGCAGAGAGGAGCAAAGCAGAGAGGAGAGTGCAGCAGAACCATGAGGCAGAAAGCGGAGGGGGGTATGGTGAAAGCATGAGAAGCGCAGTTTGGCGACGATAGCTACAAAATGGTGCCAGAGTAGCATGCGTCATCTGGGAGGTCTGGCGGTGGCGGCTGTGAATCGCGCCCACGCGCTGGCTCTGATGATCTGAAGATTGGCGAAGTCGTGCCACACTTTGCCCCATTTGCAACATGTCACACGAGACAGATTGTCTGTGTCAGCCAATATATTCCAAAATGAAAACACGTACAGAGTTGCGCTCAAATTTCGCCTTAGGGAGCATCGCAATTGTTGAATTTTCTTCAGCTGCAAATTATCGTTTTAAATTATAATTTAAGAACAATGAAGCCTTCTGTCTGTGTTCCTGTCGGCGGTTTCTGCACTGAGGGGTGTTTTAAGATCATTCACACATGAGCAAAGCATGGCTTCCTTCAAGCTGTCATTGAATTTGCTCTTGAGCTTCCGCATGCTAGCCACCTGGTTAGCTCGGTTGAGCAATCACCCCGGAAAAGCGGTGGTTGTTTGTTTAACCCTGGGCAAGGACTAATTTTATTCGCCTGTGAAGCCTTATTTGAATCTATAGAATGCATGACAGCACAGAAATTCACTTTCATACATCCCAAATAAAAAGATCTACTGAAACTCAAGCATGCTTAAATCTTATTAGAAGAAATTTACCACATGCCAAGCTTCCCTGAAAACGCAATGCAGTGAAGTACAGTGGTACCTCAGTTTATAAGTCTAATTCCATAACTCAGGTAGCATCTGAACTGATCACGGATTGAACCACAGTTTCCCATAGGAAACAATATAACTGTGGTTTATCTATTCACACTCAAGGCATCTTTAAAAAATTGCACACTTATAACACCATTCAGCACAGTCAAGAAAAAAATTATTGGGTTTTACATGCCAAAACCACTTTCTGATTATGAGGCACGCCGTAGTGGAGGACTCCAGAAATTGCACATAAATCCGTGCACCTAAATCTAAGTACACGGGTGTTATTCGCATTTCGCCTCCACCGAAATGCGGCTGCCGTGGCCAAGATTCGATCCCTCGACCTCGTGTTCAGCAGCCCAACACCATAGCCACTGAGCAACCACGGCGGGTGAGCATAGTCAAGCGGGTGAGCATACTCAACAAGAATTGTACTATTCAATTTCCTAAGCATTTTATCATTCTCTGTAAGTTTATTGCCATGTGGCAACAATATTAAGCACACAGAGGTATACGCACCATATGCAGTACTGAACAGAAAGATATATTTTGCATTTGGGCTCTATGAGGTAAACTGCTCAGAATGTTGGTGCTGTGTTATGCCGGACCGCTAGCATAGAGGAACGGTCTCTTGAACACGTACTGCCATTGTACTTTGCTCACACAGCACAGCCAGCCCACCATGTCAATAATTTGTGTATTCCAATAATGTACTGCAAGAAAATATCAAACAGTAGTCAAGGTATGTGTGCACTGGTGAGAGAAACATTAATGATAGGTGAGAGGTTAGCCACACAAAAGGCTTAGTATGCTACTACACGTTTAATATGTAATGAGATGAAAGAATGCCAGAAAAGAAAAATGCACACGCATTCACTCACACAAACTCTGAAGGGAGCAGCAGTGAGCCCCTTGATGTCAACTAAGTGGAAAGTGGAGCTTATAGCATCACCAATAACCAAAATGTTATCCATTCTTGTGGTGCAGCCAAATGGACCGATATCAATAACATTTCGTTTATTTTCGGTGCCATAAAGCTCCCCTATCTCCATGTTCATTTAATGATGCTCATTGCTACCCGTTTCAGAGTTCCTACAAGAGTAGATGCATGTGCATATTTTTCTTTATTCACACAAGATAGGCTGGATCCTGAACCTGCCGGCCAAAAAGAAATATGGAGTTTTACGTGCCAAAACCACTTTTTGATTATGAGGCATGCCGTTGTGGAGGACTCCAGAAATTTTGACCACCTGGGGTTCTTTAACGTGCACCTAAATCTAAGTACACGGGTGTTTTCGCATTTCGCCCCCATCGAAATATGGCTGCCTTGGCCAGGATTTGATCCCGCAACCTCGTGCTCAGCAGCCCAACACCATAGCCACTGAGCAACCATGGCGGGTGCACCTGCTGGCCACTTTGAACAAGAACAACAAATTGCGTAGCGGTATGCGCGCTCTCAGAGTATAAACCATTATTAAAAGAATGTTTTGCCAAGGCCTCGCTTGTTAACTTTGTAGCAATGTATTGAACCTGTAGTATCATTCCACACCTTTTGTTCGCCTAATCTTTCCATCCATCATTGAAATTTATCGCACCAGCACACACACATTTTCACTACCGGTTGATATTACGGTTTCCTTGAGATAAATTCTTGGACTACACAAATTACGTACACAGCCATGCGGTGTGAATAAAGTATGACAGAAGTATGTGTTCAAGAGACCTATTGCCCTAAGCTAGCAGTCTGGCATAATGCAGCACCAACATTCCGAGCAGTTTGGCTCAAAGGACACAACCGCAAAATATATCTTTTTGTTTACTGCTGTACCCTGAGCAGAGTAGACCCTGTGCTCATGAAGATGGCAGGCATCTAGTAGCTGTGACCTCATGTGAATGACGTCAGTTTCAGTTATGATTCATCGTCAGATTATTGTTTGTATATCTTAGCATAAGGTCTAATCATGATTTCAATTTGGATGATAGAAACCTGCAAAGCGCAGACCATCTGCGCTTTGCTGACAGCTGAGCTGAACAGCTGACGATGGTCAGCTGTTCAATGGCCGATGACATGAGTCAATACAAAATAAAACATATCAACCGTATATCACTGAAGTGTAGTCAGTGAGCCTGATCAACAACCATAGCAGCAATGTGGGCTTGTTGGTATGGTATCTTGGCGGGAGTGTTTTAGCGTGGATAAGACTGGACAGTGGACACAAGAACACGCACAGTACACACACAGTACACACACAGCGCTACACGAATGGCCGCATGTGCCTTTTGTGTGTCATCTTGTTCCCAGTCTTATTCGAATAAGCGCCAGAACACTCGCACGATGATGATGATTTATTGCCATCCCACCTGAAACGAGGCGGTGACAGCCTAGCTGGCTTGAGTTAATCAGGTGTGCTATATTTTTTCTCCTTTCTCAAAACTTCTGAATCTGCCTTGCACCATTATCTATGCCTGTAATGGATCCGTTCATATCAATCTCTTCCCTGCCTTTTTTCCACCAATACTCCGTCTTTTGCTTATCTCAACTGCTAACCAGTTGATGCTCCCGTCCATTCTAAGTACCAGCGCTTCTGGAAGGTGGACCTTACCTACGACTCTCATTGGGTGAATCCCTTCGGATAACCATGCCAAGAGCCTGATCAACACTCCCTTGTGCTGAGGCTAGCAAACTAAGTCGTATTAATGCTGCATGCATAAATAGAAATACGTGTACTGTAAAAAGAACAAAGAGGTGGTAAACAGCAGACTAGCTTAATTTAGAGACCATACTCTTACACAATCCTGTTTGTCACTTGAGGCAAGTTTCATCAACAGAGGTAAGCTTTTGGAAATGGTGCTGTTAGTGAACAAGAGCATTCATGAAATGAGATAACACTGTTGTTATATAAGGTGTCGCTGCCTACCGCAGCGCCATGAGAAGGCGCGTGGTAGGAGTCGCCCAAGGGGGAGGAAAAAGAGGATGGAATAAAGGCAGAGAATGAGTAATGCCTCCATTACTGTCGTACTGAGTAATATGCACGACATAACTGTACAATGTTTAAATGACAGCATATTGAGGAATTTTTATAAAAATGAACAAAGCACAAGGAAACAGGTGTTGGGTGTTTAGTTATCTATGCTGAAAATCACAAGAAACAGTGCGTGGGAGGACGTAATATATGCTCTACATGATGTCTTCTGCAATGTTCTTGTAAGGCGCAATGCTCTTGTAAGGCCTTCAACAAGCCCAACTTGTTTAGAAAATGCTAGCAAGTATACCAACATTCTTTCGCTCATAAAACATAGCCACATGACCCAAATCAGTAGTAACATATAAAACTAAAATCCTGTTAACTATAAGTTGCCACACCTTTCCTTTGGCCCTCTTCTTGCCTTTCTCCAAGGAGACTACAGGCTTTCTGAGCCTTTTGGACATATGCGTTCGCATGTCTTCTTCGGTTTCTGCATTGCATTTAACAAAGTATTACAAAGCTGACACTGCTGACAGACAGCAATGTTAGGCGAGAAACATGAAAGGGTCGTAATGAGAAATCTGGCCAGTATACTAGTTCCTCTGGCATTACTCTCGTTTCATCTTTTCATAATTGCAAAGCATTTGCAAGTGTGGCTCCCACGTCCACTGCATGACAGTTATCTGTTCAAGCAGTGGACAGGTGTCATCACATCCCACTAAATATGGAGTCAATACCCCAAAATTTAGTGTCGAAACAAAAAGTATACTGGTAACTGACAAAAGCACACATTTGCGCTGATGGCTCCTGCGAAGCGGTGTCCGCATTGAGCGCCCGAGGCAGGACGTGCTGCACCCACTCCCCATTTCTTAACGCCAACCCTTTCAGGCATGTTGCAGACAGCCCAAGACTCTAATCAAAGCCATACCCAGAGATACGTCTCGGGCGGACCTGTGTGCAGCCGCATCGAAACCCCTAAGCCTCGTTACGAGATTCCGTCGGCCGTTTGCTTAACTACTGCACAATGAGTGGGACAAAGCACACGCTGGTTAAGAATATATCGTTCGAAAGGCGCGTCGTATAAGCTTAAGGTATGCTTAAAGAGGATTGAGTGGTACTTACCAGCCATGTGCAGCACTCTGGCCTTATAGTATCCTCCCGACGTGGTATCGTCCCCATTCCACCACACGTCGTAGCGGACGGTGGGATCGAAATCCGCAATATTTTCAGGATGAAAGTTTTGCACTTCGGTGTGCTCCAGAACCGCAGTGGTCATGTCCACCTCATACTCTACTAATACGCGCATCTTGACCACGGAGGATATGCACAATTTGCTTGATATCGACGAACAACAAGCGACACAGTCGTATCCTCCAAGATGACAGCTGTGTAGTCTGTGGATATGGATTTGCATGCGACTTCGCCAGGACCATAGCAGAACCAAAATAAGAAAATAAGAATAATGATGTAAAACAGCATCGGGGTCAAAGTTGTACAGAAGCTTAATGATAACAATTTTCATAACTTCATTAGGCGTAAGCATTCATAAAATGACCACGCAACTCATATGAGAGTAACTGTAACTGCGTTACAAAAACATGGGTTATACTTAAGCAAGAAATCAAGAACGCGTCACATGAATTAGATATTCTAAAGTTATATCTAGAGCATTTGGAGCGATATTCTGCGAAAAATAATAAGGACCACAGCAGAACCAAAATAAGAATAATGCTGTAAAACAGCAGCGGGCTCAAAGTTGTACAGAAGCTTAATGGTAATTTTCATAACTTCATTAGGCGTAAGCATTACCAAAATGACGTCGTAACTCATATGAGAGTAAGTGTAACTGCGTTACAAAAACATGGGTTATATTTCAGCAAGAAATCAACAACGTCATATGAATTAGATACTCCAAAAGGGTATGTTATATCTAGAGTATTGGGAGCGATATTCTGCGAAAAAGACATACATAGGGTCAACAGCGCACGGTCAGTGCTCATTTCAGGAAAGAAAAAAGAACATTTCCTTTTAATGTTGCAGTAATGCAGCACAGGTATAGCGAACACAAGAGCTGATCAAATACATAGATAAGCATGCATGTGCGTCCACAGAAAGGCTGTATTCGAGAAGATATGTAGCAATTTCTGCCGCAAACTATTAAAGGAATGCTGATCGCCATGACGCTACATATTTGATGGTCCAAGCTTGTGCATATATTTATCAGATCTTGCAAAACGACACCGCCGAAACAAGAAAATTTGAAACAGCTTGATTCTGTTCAGAAACGGGTAATCGTGCATGCAATTTAATTAACAACGCATTGGCATTTCTGCTCGAGGAAAACTGAAGACAGCTTGTATGCACCAAAGCTTAGAAAAAAACGGGCACAGAAATAAAGATCATAAATGCTCAAGAACCACAATCATACAAAAATAACTTGTTCTGATTGGGGTTGCAGAAGTCGCTGGGTGTGTGAGCGCAGAACCAGCGCCGCAGGACTCAGCATCTCAGCGTCACACAAGTTGGTGGCTAATATATATATATATATATATATATATATATATATATATATATATATATATATATATATATATATATATATATATATATATATATATATATATATGCGTATACATGTGTGTGTGTGTGTGTGTGTGTGTGTGTAATGTTTCATTATTGCGTATGGCAGCGCCTCTAGGACACCAAAGTGGCTAATGGGGCACCGACAAGGCCCACGGGCCGCCCTGCTTCTAGCATCGATCCTCCCGCATTACATAATCTCAGGTGCTCTATAAGGCCTCCGTTTGCCGGTTACATGTGCCCTCCTGTTACTTGTAAAAAATGAAATATATCGTCGAGAGGAGATATAGCCGCCTGCAGCTTCTGCAACACGGATCAGAGTTTTGACGGCTAATTGGCTGTGGTTTACTGAAGGGGTAGGCTGTGCCCGCCGCTTTTACAAATGTGCTGCAACACCAAGATGTGGTAGCACTGCGCGCAAAATATGCAGAGACGTCGATTATGCTTGGATCAGTTGACAAAGCACAAAATAAAGTTAATCTAGCCACTTGCTTGTCTGACATACGTGCATGTGCTTGATAATTCACGAGCAAGCACGAGTAAAATTAAGATATAGTATCTTCTCGGCTGCGATATTCAGAATCTCTCTTCCGGATCCTTTGTCGTTTTGCACTAGCTTGGTCAGAGCGAATCTTGTGCTAGCATAACCAACCTTATAAGAAGAAACAGAAGGACAAAGGGCGTTTACCCTTTCGCTATCCCATCAGTAAAACATTTATTCAATCAGTCAATCATTCGTATACGCATGCGTGCGTTCTATGTTTTTTTACGTGTATGTGTATGCCGCAACCCTTCAAGGCGGTTTTCCGAACCCTTCATTTATAAAGTGATTCACAATAAACAAGCAACTAATCAGTTCGTCATGTTTCTTGAACAATGCTTTCACTAGGTCACTCTAGCCATGTCTAGTGTTTCTAGCTTTAACCAACGTTTCAGGTATGGATAAGCCATAGAGTTTCCTACAAAAATTGTAGGAAACTCTATGGGATAAGCAGTTACAAATTTTCACAGCGGCCGATGTGCAGGCTCCGAGTCGCATTTCAAGCAGTAACATTTTTGCTTACGAGTTGTTAGGCTGTAATTACGGCCAGCAAATAAATTGAAACTTTTTTTTGCATTTTTAGTGACATAATGTACTTTACAATATATAATTTGACATTGGCTTGGCATCACGTGATTTCGCCAGCAGAACGTGATTCTGACTACTCACACGAAGCCAAGCTATAGCCAAGCTAACAGTTGACATCGTGCATCGTGTGATCGTGTGTGAATTCAGTGTTGCGCCATTGCTTACGCTTACATTGTCACATTAGACTGCCTCGCAGTGTTCGCCACAGCGGAAAGTTTGGGCTTTCGAACTTTTAGCAATGTCCCAAAATCAGCGGAAACGCTACAGGCAGTACCTGCAGCCGGACTCGAACGTTGAAGTGCCACGGCAAACTCGAGAGTACGTGCTGAAAAGAGCCAAGTCATCCACCGCTGCAAGTCAGGTACGTGTCGTTGTAACTTTCAATATTCCAATCTACGATTAACAAAAAGGAGTAATGAGTTTTACTGCAAGAGGGGCAAACTATAACGCGTCAGAGGCGTCGGTCTCCTTCCCGAGCCATTTGTCCAAAAAACGCTTGACTTGAGTGCTGCCCCGCATATCGATCGGTCTCGACGCGAGGAAAGCGAGAATTGTTTCGTGCTGGTACTCGATCGGGATGCGCACGTTTCTTCTGAGTGCGGTCACAGCCAAGGAGGTTTCGTTACAACGTGCCCCGATCGAGTCACGGTTGCCGCCGCACATAACTTTAGCGATCAGTTTTCTCTCAGAACGAAGTTCACGAGGTATCCTAATCGTGTAGCTACTGTATTGTTTCCAAATTTCAGTATCAAATATTACTGACATTGAATTATGCAATTTTACTGACTTGTTAATTCAGTGGCTTAGAGGGAGACATACTTTAATGCGCTGTGGTGCATGTGGTGAATGTTTTCTGTAACTGCTGGCAGGATAACTTCTATCCTATTTTTTTCTATGCAGTATTAGGCATCTATACTAATTGAAATGGATTTTTGTGAGATTGAGCATGTAGACGCATTGCAACACTTCTCTTTCAACAACCCAGTGAAATATTGGTTCTTTAAGGAGCATTGTTGTGGTAGGCATTACTGTGAGTACGACAAACTATGTGCAGAGTTGAACACTTGGACACATGGATATTGCATCTGGATGGTTTAACTTTTAAACATGGAACAATAGCTCGCTACATATAGCCAGCCATGTTTAGCGGATTTCCTCTTGACGTCCACATTTGTTGCTATAAAGTGCAGGAAGGGTGTGATGATGCCCATGAAACAAAGTGACTTAGCAACGGGAGATGCTACAAAAACACAATACTTGGTTACATTGGCATTACTTCTCGGCACATAATTGGCTGTCATAATTACTTCTGACCTTTGTGCTTAGACCTAAGCTGACGTGCTATGCCGTGCCAACACTATTTGTAAATACAAGGCAGGGTGCTTGCAAAAAGGACTTGGCCAGAGGTGGCTGATGACAGAATAGGCGAACTCCTAGGGAGCACATTTTCACAGGGTTTCGTTAACTGAGGTAGGGTTGGTAAACTGAGGTAAAATTCTGGAAACATTGCTATTTGTAAAGAGAAACATTCTCGAATGGAAAGACCTGTACACCTTGCTGCTCCTTGGGACGTACACTGTCGCACCCATAATTCAATTAAATATGTATGTAGAACAACACGGTTCTTGTTTGTGCTGAATTTTAATCAATGAACTGGCTTTGCACAGGAGAGGTAATCGCACTGTTACCACTATGCCCTATGTATGTGTCTTGTGAATGCGACACTTGTTTTGTCAGTGTTATCCCCAGAAGATAAAATTTATTTGTTTGCTCTTTCAGACGAATCTGGCAAACCTGAGCAGCCCTTCCGCGGATGTCACTAACATTGATTCCAACGAGAATGAAGCAGATCATCTTGGGCAGGCTGATCTTGCTTCTGAAAGTTATGCTCGTGAAAGCACAAGTGCCTATGTCAGCAACGTAGAAGGCACTAACGAATCTGCAAGCGAAATAGGCAGTATTGATGAATGCAGTTCTGCCTTCGAGTTGAACAATGATGATGATGCAGATAGTCAACCAGAGAATGCTGCTGAAGGAAGCGAGCATGAAGCCCTTGAAGATGATGAGTTTGACATGTACTTCACAAAGCTTTCAGAGGAGTACCTTCCAAACCAGACAACAACAAAAGCACAGGCTCTTCTCCTTGTGCTGGCATAAGTTGTTACTTCTGGCTTTACATGGACACAACTACAAGGGCTTCTTACTTTAATAAATGCTCTGTTTGGGGTTCAAGTTGTGCCATGCTCTACATATTCTGTGAGGAGGCTGTGGAAGAACAGAAAAGAAGCATTAAGGATCCACCTATACTGCCAGAACTGCCATCAATATCTGGGAAAGTACAGCGATGTCAAAGATGAAGACACCATCACTTGTGCTTCTTGCAGCAGTGAGAAGAAGCTGCAACATTTAATGAATTCTGCAAGTTTTTTCCTAATGTTTAACATTAAGCAGCAGCTTCTGGTGCTATTGAAACAGGTTGGCAGTACCTTGCTTTCCAATTTGCAGAAGATTGCATCTGTTGCTCATGTGTCGGGTGTCTACTGTGACATCACGGATGGCATTCTTTACCGCAGTGTTAGAAAGCAGAAGAACATGACATGGAACGACATCACTTTGACCATGAACACTGATGGGGCGCCTGTGTTCGATGCTAGTAAAAACTCTATATGGCCAATCCAAGTGATGGTTAATGAACTGCCAGTTTTAACTCGGTGGCAAAATTTGCTAATTTCAGGCGTCTGGTATTCGCATGTTCACCCACCTATGCACCTCTTCATGAAGCAGTTTGTTGAAGAAGTCAACAGCATCGGAAATCTGGTGTGGTCACACGCTGGAAGAACTATTGAGTCAGCAGTGCACGTTATTGTGTGTTGTGTGGACTCCCCAGCAAGAGCCGCTATCCTGAACAGGAAGCAGTACAATGGGTATTTTGGGTGCAGCTGGTGCTTGGAGCAAGGCATCACTATAGATGGTAAGTGAACTCACTTAAACAGCAAACAGCTATTGTCAAGTCTATGAGAAAAACAGTGTGTGCTCTTTGCTTATGCATACTAGTATGCTTCGAATGTATTGTGCACAACTGAAAACAGGCTGTCAAGAAAGCTTTGTGGGTTGCATGTTTATCTGATCTTTGTTTTAGTGCATGTGCTGCACATTTGAAGAATACAAAATAGCTCTTGTCAAATCTCCTTACTGCATTTAACATTCACAGCAAGGTTTGTAGTAATTAACAAAGCTATCCCCGTACCATACTGCTTTTTGTTTTGTTTGGTGCATTAGCAGCCTTGGCTGACTATGCCTGATGTACCTTATATTGACTGCATACTTTTTATACTATTCTATAATGCAATTATGCGGTCATTAACCTTCAGTCATTTTCCCACTAATTATTTTTAACCTTTGTTGCAAATCCGACAATTTTAATACCTTAATGATGTCGCGTTTGTCGTTGGCAAACAGCAGCTAAGGGGTGTACCTGCATGTGATGACAAGTTTGTGCAGAAGGTGTCCTTAGCAGGATACTGCAAAAGAAGTACAGAAAGCTTTTCCAACTAGGCTGACTGCTGTACTTATAAATCTAGAAAACAACGAAACTATTTGAAGCTTGGACTAAATTATGGCAATTCAGCTCACATGCATCACTTTTCAGTGCAATTCTTTTTCTATCTTCGAAAAAAAACTGGCAAAAAATTCTGCTGTATGGTGGAAAGAAAAAAAAAGTAAGGAGACACTGACTTTAGTGTTGCCATAGGGCGAGTGTTGTTTCTCATTCAAGGTCCGTAGCATAAAAGGCAAGCACAAATTCATTATGCATTACACACAGCAGCGGTGTGTAGTGCCGTTTTTCTTGGCCTTTGACAGCTTTTGCATTTTTTTACCACTCAGATATGCGTTTTTCTAAATAGTATTTGACACTCCTTGCACTGTGGCATGGGTAGTAACATGATTTGCTGCCATCTGCTTCTGTGAAATCTGTGCGCAGGCTTCCTTTTTGTGCCTGCACAGCTATGCTTCTGTTCACAGCTGTGGTCCAAGCCACAGAAGCTTACCTGCAAATTTCTCTTCAAACAGCAACTGCAGGGCAATGGCGTTATAGACCTTACACAAAATTGGCACACCATATTGTAGGAATGTACCCATCACAAAGCTGAAAGAACCCGCCTAGGACCATCCAAGACTTGCAGTAATTGTGAGCCATGCCAAATAGCCCTAACAAGACCACTTGCACAGGAGTGATTGTGTATTGTCAAAATTTAAATTTTAATCGGCAATGCTCATGGGCCACTCCAAATATTACTGTGCACTGTCGTTGACAGTGTTAATTCATGCCTTAATTATGTGTAGTTCAGGACGTTGTGCAACTGTAAGTTGTTTCAAAGAAACTTGTCACGATCATAAACGGCAAAAAATGGTAAGCGTTCCTTTCTGTGCATAAAAATGCATAGTGTAGTTGGATCAATCATATCTGACTTTAACAGTAACTGCATACTGATGGAAAATCTCACAAAATAGGTTGTGGATAAAGTGCTGCTCATGCTGGTTGCTTTTGTTTCACGATATATATGTGCAAGAAAGAATACTTACATCCTTTGTTTCTAGCTGGCACCCAAAAATTCTATTTCATTACCTCTTTAGTCAAAGTCAAAAATGAACCCGGGAAATGTTAGAGCTATCTTGCATGACTCATGCAAACCACAAGTCTTGTACTGTCCTAGGCAGGTTCCTCCACTTAGTGGTGGGTGCAGTATTGCAACATTGCAACTTTTCACCACTTCTTCTGCGCTGCTGAGAGATGCCATCAATTTTGCATAAGGGCTATCTGTGAAATGTTTTACTCGGAAGTGTTTTAAAATCTTTCATATGTTCACTGCAGTGTCCAACTGAACATTCTAAATGCAGATATCATTCTGATGCTTAGTACAAATGATGCTTTGCCTGCAGGCACAATGAAGTACCCTTTCAACAGCCAGAACGCCCCTGACAGGACTCACAGTGCTGTGCTCAAAGGAATGGTTGAAGCAGCACAGCGTAAGGAACCTGTCTGTGGTATCAAGGGACCATCAACTCTGGTCAAGTTGCAAGGCCTTGATCTTGTTTGGGGGCTTCCACCTGACTATATGCATTGTGTTTTGGAAGGCGTTACCAAGCAGATCACTGAATTGTGCCTATCGTGTACTGGTTCCTCGTGGTATATAGGCAGGCACTTGAAGCTTGTAGATGCAAGACTACGTTCACTAAGGCCACCTATAATTTTCTCAAGGTCAGGACGGCCCTTATCAGACCGGGCATATTGGAAGGCGGCTGAATGGCGCTCTTGGCTTTTGTTTTATTGTCTGCCATGTGTGTCCAGCATACTTCCACGAGCCTATGTGACGCATTTTGCACTTCTTACACAAGCAGTCTTTCTTTTGTTGAAAGACATTGTCATAGAAGCTGAAATCTGTACTGCTTAAAAGTTACTGTTAGCATTTGTTGAGCAGACTGCAAAGCTATACGGAGAAAGTGCAATGACATTTAACATGCATCAGTTGTTGCATCTTTCAAAGTCAGCACGGATGTTTGGGCCTCTTTGGGGTACCTCGACATTTCCATTTGAAGATGGCATTGGTAAGGCACTCCAGCTTGTAACAGCTGCTAAGCATGTGCCTGTTCAAATTGCTGAACGGTGCATCATGCACCAGGCCTACCGGACTGCTTCAGCACAAGTAGAACTTTCGTCTTATCTTTTGTCTGCAAAGAAGGAGCTGGAGCACACATATAAGAGATGCTTTCAGACATGTGCTCTTGGGTAGGCACGACCAATTTATGATGTTCCAGAAAATCTGAAAAGGCTTTTCATTTCACGATTTGGTACCCTCCCACAACTGTGCAAGTTTTTGAGGTGCCAGGTTGGCCCGATTGTCATTCACAGCTCCGAGTACTCTGTGCCAAGAAAAACCTGCTCTTCTTATGTCAAAATGTCCGATGGCATGTACTGTTATATCTTGGCCATTTATGTTGTTTCAGGCACTATGTACTTTCACTGCCAGCAGCTGCTCACTACACCCAGTGCATTCGATGTGCCACACATTTTGCAGTGCCGTCATCCACCTCCAATTGAGAACCACTTCTTGTATTGCGTTGAAGACATAACATTGCAGTGTGTCTTCTTAAGTGTTGGTAACATCTCATATTTATCTGAGTTACCTAATAAGGTAGAAAAGAACTAAATCGAAATTTGAAGGTTCATTCCATGATTCAAGATTGCAGGTACAGGTGACTTTGATTAATTTAAACTCTGGAAAGATAGTTGTAGAGTCATTATTAAGGTCGAGTAGTTGTATTTATCAATTCCAAATTGTGTCGTCCGTCGAACTGTAGCAGGCTACTACAATTTAACCGTGTGTACTTTCTCCAATATATAGGCTTGTGGGAGCAGCATGCTGATTGCGGATAGTGTACAGCTGTTATCCTGTATTGACGAACCTTCTGTGCTGTGTTTCAAAACACTGGCCTTTATGTGATCCCATTGTCGTTGTACTAAACCATTAAGGCCTTTAACGTGCCCTGAATGGTGCCTTAGCTTTTCCAAAACCGCTCCCTCCGTCCAGATCGGGTTCCCTCCGAAGTTTCGAAAGAAAAATGCTTGTCCTGCAACAAGTGCTCTCGAAACTGTGTTGCATATGCAGTTGGTATGGGTTTTGTTCGCTTTTGCTTGGGTTTGAATGCATGGGTGCTGTATACAGCTCGTGCCCGAGCATAAGTGCAGCGGTTGTTTGCCCATTGATGTGGAGACAGTGGTGTGTTGCTTTAGCAAGAACTGGGCCAGCCTACACAGGAATGTTCTGTCCTTGTTTTTGGCTAATGCTCGTTTCGTTTCAAAAGTCATACTTTCTGCTTGACCATTCATTAGAGGGTGACACGGTGCGCTTGTTGCATATGTCACCCCATTCTTCTTTAGGAAACTCTCAACTTCTACTGAAATGAAGGAAGGTCTATTATCCTCGCAAGCTTTTTGGGAGCCCAAATATTGCGAGACAGTTCAGGATTTCTTCAATCAATGTGGCAGACTATATGTTGGCCTTAGAGCACATTTCGAACGATTTGTTGTATGCTTCGACAATAAACAGCATTCAGCCTTTTACGGGGCCAACAAAGTTTGCGTGAACCGTGTCCCAAGACGTTAATGCATATTCCCATTCGGAGACCGGTGCCCTAGTTGGTTACCTTAAGTGTTGACAAGTTGCACAGCTTTTAGCAAGCCTTTAGATGTCTGTGTCAAAGTCTTGCCACCGAAATTGACTGCATGTGCATGGCTACAGGGCCACAATTCCACAGTGGTTTTCATGCGCGAGTTCAAGAAGGTCATTTCTCGCCTTTGTTGAAATTACCACCCTGGAGCCTCTAACAAGGCATCCCCTTTTGCACTGAAAGCTCTGTCTCAAGTTTCCTGTATGATGAACACCTTTCCTTTGCCAGTTTATCCCATATATGCCTGAACTTGGGGAAATTAAGAAAAGTGATTTATTTTCCCGTAATAATTGCTTCTGGTACCTCAGAAAGTAGAATCAACCTTTTATTCAAAAAAAAAATTTTTCGAACTGCGTTTTTGTAGCCGTCCTACATATAGGACACTAGGCACATATACTACTCCTTTGAGTGGTACAATTTGAAACATTTCACATTGACTCCGATGTCGCATTTTTCACAACGTGTTGTGGTCTTCTCATGGCAATGAGCACACCTTGTTTGCTTCTCTTGAGGAATCACTGTGTGGTCGATGCGGTCAAATCGGCTTTGGGCTTCCAGTAAAGATTGCCGGCTTTTTCGACGCAATGGCTTGGTGCCATAACTCTTCATATACGACATTGCTATCGTCCTTCGAAATGTGAGGAGCTCTGTTTTGGTCGTTCCAATTCTGTACAACTGGAATGCATTATTCACACATGCATCAACCAGATATGTCATGAGTGAAGAATACCACTTTTTTCCTCGAATGGCTGTGCAGTGCTTTGAAATATTTTGGTCTAGTCTGTCAACTCCTCCCATGTTGCCATTATAGCTCGAAATCAAGAACGGCTGCTCCACCGTGACTTTGGACTTGTTTTCTCTCGAATATCTTTTCACCATTTGTGTTGGCTCGACCCCGTGAGCATTTGAGACGACGGTCACTGTGCTGTTGTCCTTCCAGCGACATACAATAATTTCAGATTCAGCGTCGACTTTGTAATCGTAGAAGCCTCGATTCTTGCTTTTCATTTCTTTCTGTGTCAGGATGGGACAGTTTTCTATTCGGTTATCCCGCACGGTGCCTGTGCACTTGACACCCATTGACGAAAGCATTCTAACAAGTTTGAGACTTGAAAAGAAGTTGTCAAAGAACACATGAAAACAGTAATCAAGCCTTTCTTTCAACCTGGACACCATTTCTGTAACAACAGATCCTCCTAGACCAAGCTTGTTTTTATCATCCACATTGACGCCATACCTCCCTTGGTAGGGCTCAACAGAAAGCAAATAGCCCAATGGGGTGCAAATGCACCACAATTTATAGCCAAATCGGATTGGTTTCCCTTTCATAAACTGCTTGCATCCATGCTTTCCGAAGTACTCGCCCATGCTTTCATCAATGCTGAAGCAGTCTAGTAATGGAGCATACAACAGAAACTGTTCATTCAAGAGCCTAAACAGTGGTCGCAGTTTTGTGAATTTGTCTTCTTGTACTAGGTTGTTGTTGTCAGCCACATGTAGGTTGGTGAAAATGGCTTCAAATCGGTCCCGCCTCAAAGAGTTCGCGACGAGTTCATTATGAGAATCACGTGAGTTTTCCCACAACGTGCGACGCCTTGGAACCGGCACATATCCACTGAGAAGCAGAATGCCGAGAAAACATCTCATCTCACTTGCGTTCACGTTCAACAACCGATTCTTCTGTTGTGCATAGGTGTTGGTGTTTGCAACAAGCAGGTTGATGACTTCATCATCGAAAAATTTTTCAAATGCCTCTACTGGAGTTAGCGGTGCTCCTTCAGCGGAGTCTGAATCACACGAGTGGCGAGTTGGGAAACTCGCGTTCAAATCGCGTTTATCCCACTTGACACGTCGTTTCTGTTGCTTAGTTTGTGGCTCCTGGTCGTTCTCGTCCTCACTTGACTCTGAACAAGTGTCCAGAACTTCAGCACGAAGAGTGCTCCCCGGCAGATGGTCCATGCTGGTGCATTCTTCATCACCGCTTTCTTCATCTGTCACTGCCGCCGCGTGATTTTCGGGCGGAAGAATGGCCACCGTAGACGGTACATCTTCCCCAGCGTCAATCTGGTTTAGAATGTCGTTGAGTGTTTGCGGATCTCTTCTGCGGTAAAATGAACTGCAGGGAATCTTCTGACTGCAATTGGAAAAAAAAAAGTTTCTGCCATACGTCCATATGTATTTTACTATGCTACTTCAACGCTACGCGCGCGACGCATCGCGCGTTCCAGAGTGACACAACAGCGACCCCCGATCTGCCTAGCGTCCTACATATAGGACACCGCTGTTTCACAGATCGTAAACAAAAAAATGTTGCCTATACCACATTGACATTGTTTTCACAGCATATTCAATTACTTAGGAATAACTGACAAAAATCTCGAAAACATCAAAAATCATTTCAATTTATATTACTTACATTTTCTTTCTCGGCATGGCGTTCGTCGAAGCTCACGCAGAACGCCGATTTTGAAACTGCAAGCACGTGGCGAGCTGTGCTCCCACGCTAACCAAGACTTGCACGCGAGAAGGCCATAGCCTCAGAAACACCCCCTAGGGGGCGCTAGCTTTTTGACAAAAAAAAATTTCGAGTTATTTGAAAAATTTCAGTGTCCTACATATAGGACACTAGGCATATATGGGTTATTCACTCGGCCATTTGAGTGGCCTCCAGCACCGAGGACAAAACCAAGTCCTCTTGGGTCACTTGCAAGAGTTTGTGGTGAAAGCTCCAAGCTGGGCATGGTATTTAACATGAGCACTCCTCCCGGGCAACAAAGCTCGTCAGCTTGTGCCAGTATTGGAAGTCTGCTGAGAGCGTCGGTGTTTTGGTGCTGTCATCCAGGCCTGTACACCAACTTGTAATGTTATGTTGCTAGTTTCAGGCACCATCGCATAATCCTTGCAGAAAGGACCCAGGGTACTTGCTTTGTTTCACCTATGATTTCAGTCAGTGCCTGGTGACCTGTTATTATGGTCATGTGCTGGCTAGCGATGTACTTATGAAAATGACATGCCATAGGTTGCTGCCAAACCGTTGTCGAGCTGGGAGTACTTTTCAATGCGTCACCGTGTTCGCAGTGGAATACAATGGATGCCTCTCAGCCAACAGAATCTTCCTGAGCGAGGACAGTGCCGACACCATATGGCGATGCATCCACGAAAAAAAAGGGGGGGCTTCATCTTGTAGTGAACGAGTACTGTAAATGTGTGGATCACCTCTTTAAACGCCTCGAAAGCGGCTTGATGCTTGCTGTCTCACTTCCAGGGTGTGTTATTTTCTAGAAGCCTATACAATTCAGCAGCTGTTGCTCTGTCCTCTAAAGTGTGGTCATTCGTAAAATGAAATAAGATCCAGAAAAGTTCCTAGCAATGTCTTGTCAGATGGTTTGGGTGCTTGAAGCATATCCTCAAGCTTTTTCTCAGTGGTGTGAACACCAGTGGCATCAATTTGATGTCGCAGATACTCAACTGACGCGATTCCAAAGTGGCACTTTTTTTTCTTGAGGCGAAGGCCTCTCTCACTTCGCCTCCACAGAACCTGATTCAGACGCTGTGCATGCACATTTGCACCCTTCCCCTTAAGAATGATGTCATCAAGCTAAACACTCGCCCCTGGAATTCCAGCCAACATTGTTTCCATCAGGTGCTGAAAGGTAGCTGGTGCGGTGGAAATTCCGAATGGGAAGCATTTCACTTTGAACAGTCCTTTTATTGTGTTGACTGTGAGCAGTGCTGCTGTTCGACTTTCAGTTGTTGATATGCTTGATATATATCCAGTGTTGAGAAGGGGGCTTCACCATGTGGGTTTGTGGACACTTCATCTGTAGTTGCTAGCGGGTATGATGCCTTCTTCACTGCTGCGTTAACAATACTCCTGTAGTCACCGCAGACACATAGTGTCCTGTCGTCGTTCTGAGTGAACCAGTGTGGTTGCCAATTTGGTACGCTGCGTTAGTTTTAGGACGCCGTGTTGCTGTAGATGATCAAGCTCCTTTTCCATTGGCCCTCGCAGTGCCGGCAGAACTGGACACTTGCAAAGGTTCACAGTCACGCCATTTTTGGTTCCGAGGTGAACCAAGGGAGCTGTGTAGCTCCAGATGTTTTTCTGGAATACATCTGGGGGCCGTCAGAGAACCTCTGTAATCTCCGACATGGCTCTCCTATGTAGCTGATCCCTTTCACCTGCTTATGAAGTGCCGAAAAGCAGGCTTTTCCTGGAAGGTCGCACTTGGTACCCTTCATAACCAGCAACAGCAGCACATAGTTCTTTTATTTGAACTTGATCTGAATTTGCGCAGAGCCCAGGATGCATATCTTTTCACCTGACCATGTGTGAAAGTCCAGCAGCTTGCTTGAAAGCCGGAGAGCATTTTTATTCTGCATTTCGTGGTATTTGTCGTCAGTTATCAGGGAGCAAGCTGCACCTGCATCTACCTCAAACTGGAGCAGCTTCGCCTCCATCCTCAAGTCCGTGAGGAACTTTGAGGAGCGTATTCATCCACTCGCTGATTGTAGCTCATAGCAGGACTCACTGCCAGGTAGTGGGTTGGTACTTGTTTTGTTTTTCTTTTTTGAAATGCAGGCATTCTCGATGTGACCTTTCTTGTAGCAGAAGCGGCACTCGGCTGTCTTGAATTTGCATGTTTCAGGGCAGTGTGAATCATCGCATCGATGGCAATTTAGGTCTGATGAATTCTCGCTTCCTTGCTTGGTTTGCGACATGCTGATAATTTCCCCTGAGTTCGCCACGACACACTTTCCGCTGATGAGGCTAAGTCTAGAGTGCATTGAAGTGTCAACACTTTTTCCACGAACAGTCTCTGCTGAAGATGTTTGTCCCGGATGCCGCAAACAAATCTGTCACAGAGCATCACATGTTGTGGTAGCATGGTTGGGTTTGCTGCTGAAGTGCTCGTTTGGCTGTCCGGTGACGTCAATGTTGCAGCCATTGGCAGCACTCCAATGTTGCAGTTGGCTGTCAAGTTTATGAGAGCTGCAATGTAGCTGCTGATCGACTCATCCGGCCTTTGGTCACATCTTTGAAACACATACGGGCTGTAAAGCTCGGAGGGCCTGAGGTCCATGTGCAGCCGGCGAAGTGTGGCTAAATCATTGGTTCACTTCTTCCGCGGTCTTCGCTGTGACCGGTGTGTACACAATCTCGAAATTGTCGGCCCCACAAAGCCAGAGGAGAAGTGTCCATTTCTTTGCTTTGCTTCGTTGCTGATGTCATTTGCCATGAAGGAAAAGTCGAGATGCTGGATCCATGATGCCCATGATTTTGCCAGAGAAAAGCTCGATGGCATAGTGAATTCCTCCTATAGCCATGGCCTTAACTTCAAAAACTTATCCGCTTCGCAACTCCTGCCTTGTCAGCAGGTTTTCATGTGGGGTCGAGCCCCGTCTGTGAAAGGAATGCTCATCGGTCGGTGGCAGAAGACAGGGTTTATTTTCTACAAAAGATGCAGGCAAGCACCATATGCGTTTGAGGGGGCCAACCCTCGACCCTTGTTCGGTCCCTGTCCGGTGGCCGAGATGCTGGCGCGACGGAAGATTCTTGGAACTTGACTCATGGTGGGACTGCTTCCGGTTTCTGCTGCACTGGTGCTTCCTCCAGCTGAAGAGCGGTGGTGTGTCACTTGTACACAACCCTTTTCTTGTGGCATCTGCATTACTGTAACCTAGTTTGGGGAACTTCTCCGTACACTACGGCTTTAAGAATTGCCGTCAACCAACCTTATGATCACCCCTCCGCAGACCTCTTCAAAGACAGCAATATACTGTGAATATTCAGTCTTTTTGATATATGTCTGTGCTTATACTACAAACAGGAAATTCTGGGCAATGTTTCAACTCTGTCAGAATTGGCTAATCTAGAACTGTTATCGGCGGCATACCCGTTACGCCATGAATCCAAGGCACTACACTCTTAACACACCACGGACTAACTATGGACAACAGATGCTTAAATATTATCTTCCAGCATTATTGAACTGCCTCTATGATGCGTCCCTTGATATTAACAGGTGCAGCAATGTCGACCTCCGAGCGTTCTTTCAATAAGTGTTTTTCTCATTTTTTGTATGGTTTGGCTCATGCTTGCGGAATTCACGGTTAAAAGTGAAATATGTAGCTTGCGGAAATAGGTGGTGAAACTGTGTTGTAAGTAAGCATCCTATCTTGATCATGTGTGCTTACAACTCAGGCTGAGTTGGGAGCATCTTGTTATGCTTTTGTATATTGTCTCCATTGTTTACACTTGTGTATATAAAACCTTGTCATCGCTTTTCTTTTTACCTAACCTTACAGCCAGTATTTGCTACAATGAAATTAGTTTTGTTATCCCTGTATATATTCTTCTAAAGTTGCATTCTTCAAACCCTTAATTTTGTATATTATTTGTTGTTTTGTGTGTATATCTTATACTGCTGTCTTTCTTGGTGTTTTTTGTTTAGTAATACAAAAGTGCTCCGTTTTTTACTGGAGTCAATTTTCATGTTCCTGCATCCCGTCTTTGTGCCACATGCTCGATGGTGTCATTGTCAACGAACCTTGTGGGCCTCGGGAGCTAGTCAAGCTACGGCTTTTTTCCTGAGGTCCACTGCTCTTTGAATGCAGCAGGAAATAAAATGAAATGTGAAGTTACTATAGTGCACCATGGTGATAGCCAGCAAATTCAAAGTGTCACAGCAAACATATGGTGCTGATGTGCATTTGTATGTTCATATAATGAGAAATGCAGGTTTGACTTGAGCAAGCCACATATGTTATCTAATTTCAATAATTCGAAATGTTCTGATAATTCGACTTCGATACACAGTTGTTGGAGTTGCATTGGTGCATGTTCATTGTACTTGGCACATTATTATACTGGCTGAAGACTGGCAGGTTGCTGGATGGAATTGAAAACTATCTAGATGCCTGGAAGCTTGGAGACAAATCTGTAGCTGACACAGTAACATGAATAACTGTATAGTGGCAGTGGACTGTGCAATAGCCCCAGCATCAGATGTTCCCAAAACATTTACAGTGTATTGAAATGCATATGCTTTTGTTTGGGACTGTATGGCTAGAAATAAGACAAATGTACTTTGCTAAGAAATCGCGTGACTTCCCCCTAAAAATTGCATGTTTTTATGAATTATTAATACATTCAAACTTGCCTTAATATTGACTGTATAAAAAAGATATATAAATGGCTGCTGCAATGTTAAAATCACTTTTAAATTTCTTTTTTGTTTGTCAGTTTTTGTACTAGGAGGCTTATAAGATTACTGCAACCATGTGTACTGTGTGTTCATGCTTATTCAGTCCTTATTTTTTTTTCATGCAGTAAACATTTTCTACGAAGGAATTTCTGAAGTAGATTTATTTCATCACGATTAATGTACGCAACATATCTTGACTGCGCTTAATAAGCATCTGTTCACAAAATGCACGATAGCTTTGGGGCTCAAACTGGCAGGTTGATTGAAGGTGACTTCCCTCATCCAGTGACCATGGCCATTATGAATTGATGCTGCGAAAGGGTGTGAAAGGAGCGAAAGACAACACTTGATTGCAGGTGTGAGTGGCCTTGGCTATTGCTTTATGTCCACTGGGTGTTCTACTCTTTGGAGAAGGTTTCTAACCAATGTCACTCGTGCTCTCAGCCTCGGCAAAGCCAGCATATCTTTGCTGCATCAGTAGACAAAAGCAGCTGCTCGAAACTAAATTCAAAATGCCCTTTGTCAGCTTTGCTGCTGTTGCGGTATACAATGCCACTTGCATGAAAGTTTTAATAGGCAATGGCTGGATGCTGTCTTAATACCTTTGTCACACTGGTCATTTTAATGTCATTAGATTTGAATGTCATTCAGTGCAACAAATGCCATTCAACTCATGGTGGTGCTACACAAGAAAGATTAAGTGTCATTCAGTCATGATATCGGCAGCACTAATTCCAAAAATACTTTGCAAGAATAGAAGAATGTGTATGTGAGCGTCTGAAGGGTATATATTTTAAAATAAATATGGAGCATCGCTTCACTGAAATGACACGAGCATAAAACTTCTATTTCAGAATCTCGCCACAGCCAAGACAAGGCTTAGCTAGCTTAGCAGTGAGCCGATAAATTGAACAAAAATGATATGAGTGACATGGCACCGCTGAACGATGACTTGCATTTGTGTACCAGTTGGTCCTTTCAAGTATCGCCTAATCAACCCACATGGCATCATCAAAAACCAAAGAGAAACAAAAAATATGCAGATCCCATGCACTGTGGGAATCGACATAAGTGAAGCTTTCTCTGCTGGTTGCTTTCATTGACGGTAACTACTGGTGATGTTGGCAGCGAAACCTTAATTTCTTCAACGTTTAGTCTAACACGAGAGTTGTGAGTTGATGTTAAACATTACCTTTCATTCATCACTGCTGTTTGTCTGCATATGTATGTAGTACACAGAACACACAGGGAGAGGTGTTTGCTTGAGGCATTGTTGTGCACCATATTTCATAACCTCTGAGAGGGTTCTGAGCATTGTCATTGCCTCACATGGCATATTGCATCATGGCAGAAGTATTAAACTTGAATTGGATTATGGGCCTATACGTGCCGAAACCACAATGGGATTATGAGGCACACCGTAGTGGCGGACACCGGATTAATTTTGACACCATGATGTTCTTTAATGTGTCCCAAAATCTAAGTGCCTGTGCGTTTTCTATTTCACCCCCATCAAAATGCGGCTGCCGCGGTCGAAATCAAATCCACGACCTCTAGCAATGCCATAACCGCAAAGCTACCGCGGTGGGCACAGAAGTGCTGATTTCACGGTCAACTACTTCCATAGTGTTGCTTGGGCCCTGTGGTGCAGTTTAATTAGAGCAGCTCTGCTTCTGGCACGCCCTGTGTAATTTGTCCACTTGAGATATTTGCACGGTGTTTATTTTTCAGAAATAGCAGATACGTGTACCATAGCTTGAACTTCAGCTTATTCAGTTTCCCTGCAACCACTGTCGTATAGTAGTAGGGTTTCCTTGCCTTCTCACGTCGCCTTCCCCCCCATTCCCTTGTATGGGAACTGCCTCTTCTCCTTGCTCTCTACAGTTCTATGTCCCCTCTGGACTTGCACGTTAGTTGCACTGCTTTTGAGGGGGACCACGGATAATTACAGCTGTCAAGGGACTGGTGTGGCAATGCCCAGAGAGCTCCAGAGGGCATTGTGCACATCCAACATGGTGGGGTCCAAACGAGTTTCCTCTTTCCCTCTTCTCTCTGACTCGCCACTGTCATGTATACACACGCTCTGAACCACGCCCTAACGCCATGGTGTAGCAGACAGCAGTAGCCACAGCAACAGCAGTGGGAAAGTCAGAGAAAGCTTCGCTTCAATACAGACGCGCACACCCCGACCTTGTAGGGGAACAGGCAAGAGACTGGCATCACATACAGACAAGCACATATCAACACCTCCAAATACGTCCATGTAACTTGGATATGTAAACTAAGGCCCCCAAATTCCAAATTTGCCCCTTATGGCGGAGATGCCGAGTAAAAGGCACTGAGTTTCTCAAACTCATTCGATTGCGAAAGTAATTTGATTCTAATCGCGTTAAGTGTCGCTGTGTAGCAGCCAAATAATGTCATTCGATGCTAATGCTGTTCACTTTGAGTGACATTAAAACATCTAGTGTAACAGGGGTATAAATGACAATGACGGAGCATATTAAAATAAATATTAAAAAAGAAAAGATAAGTATTGCTGCATTTTTGTAGCATGCATTTGTGAGCCTCGACTTGCTAGGATACAGATGCTTGGCAGTAAACCAAGAGGGATGACTCCTATTGGAGCCATTTTTACTGTAAAGAAGTGGATTGTTCGTAGCAGCGATCCAAATTCACTTTTATTTGTCTACTTTTAAAGGGACACTAAAGAGAAAAATGATTTCTTCTGCATCAGTAAACTACCTTTCAAACGACACTGAAAACACCACTCTTACCATGATAACACGCCTGGTAAGGCAGAAAAGCGCGAAAATGAAAGATGGGTGGCAACGCCTCCTTGAAGTTCCCGCAACTGGTCACTGTGACATGAATTTTGATGGCATCTTCTAGAGCCTACTTAATTATATAGCAGTACAGATTGACTACATTGTGTTCTAAATGAACCAAATATTAAACATGGCAAGTTTCGGGAACCTTTACTCAGCCAAGGTAGCCCAGATGTGAAAACATATGCTTTGGAATCCCTGATGTCACACTGACGTATTGGCGTCGAGGTTTCGGCATGAAATTCAAATGCTGATACTTCGACCTTCATTTTCTCATCTAATAAAATATTATTTTGAAATGACTGCCTTCAGGGTTCTCAAACAATGCTTTATTAGTCTAAACTGATTTATTGTTTCACTTTAGTGGTCCTTTTTAATGTGCACTAGCTTGTAATGACTTATGATAGCTATGTTTTGCACATGCTGTTTGCTACCTGTGTACCACATATTTTTCCTTTTGTTTGCTTTTTCATGGTACCTTCAATTATGTCTTGACAACTAGCCCAAGGGGAAGTTTTACTGCAACTGTGTATGGTTGCAATACTAAGTCATGTGATTCTTAGCAATGTGCTTCACTTGGTGGCTATTGTGCACAGTACTAGACAGGGACATTGTCATTTTTACAAGCACTTTTTTCGTATGCATTGACTTGTGCACAATGTGGTAAAACTTTTTCACGTCTGTAATGAATGAGGAACATGTATGGCATAAACATATGCTGTTCTAGCTGCAGTGCTTGTATGTGCCAGCTATGAACACTTCCCCACTGTTGTTGATGCCTTCTACAGCTGCTTCTCCAGTCTACAGCTGCTATCTATGTGTACCATTGTTCTAGCCAATGTGTACGTTAGTGTGTCTGACGAAGCTGAACTTGTTAGTGCATCTAGCCTCAACTGCAGATTTGAGTCTGGACGCTGTAGTAAATGTTGCATATTATTAGAACCGTTAGGGAAAGAGTTTATGATGTCCTTTACTGAATAAAACTGTGTGTGAAAAGTGGTTACAGAGCTTGTGTGCATATTATATGTCTATATACCGTATTTACTTGAAGATATGTTGAACACAAGTATAGTTCGACCCCTGTATATTGAACTCACCGAGAAATGAAAAATTATAATTCAAATTTAGGTTGACTCGTATCTTCTTGAAAAACAAGTTTTTGAACATCACACACCTTTATTAAACCTAAGCTCGGCTACGAAATCTCTCTGGTCTACCCACAGCAACATTCCCGGTGGAGCTTCCAGAGATGTTGCCTTAGTCAGCTTAGTCAGATGCTTCGCAAGCATCGTTGGCACCCCAAACGATGTCCTTGATGCTGTCGAGTGCATTGGTTTTGCAGCAGTTTATAAATCCAGTCACGGTGATCTCCACACTGGCTTTACAACGGGCACAACAGAGAAATTTGGTACCTTTGCTAGCTTTGTTAATGAACACAGGTCAACAGCTAGTGTTTAACATTTTCAAGAAACAAAGGTAGACCAGGTGCTAAGGGTGCAATGTTTCAGTGTAGTGGTTGGCTTAAGAAAATACTTGTCCAGAGTGGCTAATGTATATACGCGTGCTTGCTGCATAGGCAAGATCACTGCAGTGCTTTGGCTCCAGTACCTGCCAAGTGTACAGATTGGCAGTGAACCATAATTTGCATAGTGACATGAATGTTGCACTCTGCTACTGTTCTACAACTTATCATGGAAATGTGCATGACCATAGTAGAGAGAAAGAGAAGGGAAAAAGAGCAGGGAGGTTGACCAGACTGAGTTCAGTTTGCTACTACACATGGGGTGGGGAATGAGGAGTGAGAGAGAACATGAGTCTACACTGCGCTTTCACACCCCTAAGTTAGGTGCAGCATGTCTATGATCGGGCATTCAAGTCTGTTGGCTTCAGGTAGTGAAGAAGCGCTCGAACTGCTTTCTGGGCTAATGAACTGTGAGGCCAGGCTCCCAAGATCTTTGCTTCTGTAAATGGCCTGTTGTCCAATCTATTCAAGGCACACTGGAGAGTCTTACACTGTTTATCAAAGCAAGAACAGTGGCACAGAAGATGACTGATGGTCTCTTCACACTTGCACTTAGTGCACATAGGTGAGTTCGCCATTCCAATATGATAGCTGTAGGAGTTAGTGAATGCTACTCCTACCCACAGCCGACACAGCAGTGTTGCGTCACATCATGAAAGGTTTCCTGGTAATTTAAGTTTCAGTGATGGGCCGAGGCTGTATAAATGATACTCAAAGTTCTGTGGTGTATACCAGTAACTTAACATGATGGTACGAGCGAGACAGACAAGCTCTCTTGCAGCGTCTACTCTCGATAAAGGTATAAGGAGTGATGGTGCGCCAGCCTGCGCACGTCCGGCAGCGTCATCGGTGAGGTGATTATTAACGATGCCACAATATCCTGGCAGCCACTGAAAGATGATATCATGTCCTCGTTCAGAACCACAATGGCAAGTTTCGTTGATTTTAGACACCAGGTGTTCATAATTGCCACGTCGTAAACCTCGCAAGCTCTGGAGAGCTCCTTTCGAATAACAAAATATTGCCCGTTTGTTAGGTGGTTCTTTTTCAATGTTTTTAACAGCAGCGCGAAGGGCGGCCAGTTTGGAACCTGCAGATATCATTACGTGTGAAGCCTTAAACTTGGTGACAACTGACTGAGACGGTATAACAATGGCGCCTGTCGAATTTTCCGAGACGGAATCATCCATGTAAACATGGATTCGGTTAGCGTACGAACAATGCAAAAGTTCCAATGTGATTTGCTTGAGAGCCGTGGTGGTCATGCTAGCTTTCGTCACTATTTCTGGAACAGCAAGGTATACGGGAGGCTTTTTCAAGCAGCACAGAGGGGATGCCGTTCTTGTTGCGGGCGAGTGCCTCAATGATAAAGAGTGCTGGTTAGCTGCAACTGATCTGGAAAACACTGTCTTGGGTTTTTTCTCAGGCAAGCGAGCGAGATGGTGGTCAGGGACTCTAGCTATATGGTGAACATGCACCTGGAGTGTGTCGATGGCTACATGGGTCATTGTTGGGTAGTCTCTCGCGGTGGCAATTGTTGCTATGGTTGAAGCATTTCGAGGTAGCCCCAGACATGTCCGAAGGGCTTGGCCTTGAATGCTCTGTAGGACCTGTTAGTTTTGCTAGCATTGGACAGCACTGGTGTACAAGTGTCCTAGGAAGACATGACCATAACAGCAAGCTGAATGAGAAGGAAGTTGATTCTCTGCTCAGTTGCAAATGTGCGGTTGTTCGACCATCATAAAGCATATGGGACGCAGACTTTTCTGAGGTCTCCATTCACTCATGCTAAGTCTGCACCCACAAATTCCCTGTCTTTGTGCAATGTAAACTTTTCTGTATGGTTGCATTTGTGTTACTCCCATTCTGTAATGCTGGACTTATTTTGTCTGTCCTGTTACTTAGGACGGGTGAGCTGCACCTATGTTGTATCATGTGAACTGTCGTGCTCCTCTGGCTGTAAGTATAAATTATTATATGGTCGCTATAAGATATTGATCTGCTCTTTATTTGTGTACTTCCATTTCTTCTTAGTTCTTTTTGCTCAATCTGTTCTATATTGTTCTCTGTGTAGCCTTCAAAGCTTTATGTAATTTTTTGTACAAAGTGTTGTACATGGGATCTCCTTACCCATCATTTTTAACATCCTGATGTGGTTCATTAGTGCAGCCTATATATTAAATGGCCATTTGAAAAATTTACTAGTTTCTGTGTTTGTTACATGTGTTGCCCTGTGCCTAAAGTTACACTGAGTGTATTACATATAACGCTGGTTGTAATTTAAATATACTAGTTTTTCTACTCTGGCAGCTCGTTTAGGCATTAGTAGTATGTGAGCATTTTCCAAGTGACAGGTTGTGTGTACGCTGTTGTTGTTCACAGCATTTTTGCATTTGTAGCATTCACAACTACACAGTTCAGTGGGGTCTCTTGAATTTGAACCGCATATGTATTGTTTGGTTTTTCCTCAGAAAAATAAAACATGCTTCTTCACAAATTGAAGTGAAATTTGTATTGATTTCTTAAAGAAGGGAAAGGGCCGCAGGCAAAACGCTATCTGCAAGGTAGCTTCGATGTGCTGCCGCCGCACACGCAGACCTGGCGCGACAGCTCCGTACGCAGTCAAAGACAAACATAATACAATCTCACTACGGTGATTAATTTCCACGGAACGAAACATTGACACGCTTCCGATAACATCGACTGTACGTGCATACGATGTAGTCTCGACCGGTGCTCGGTCGCATTAGTTGCCGCACAGCTTCAATCTTCTGAAGTGCACCCGCATGCAAGCCAACTGACGAAGCAACTTTTCTGATACGTGCATACACGCGTAGACTCGTTATTGCCATAAAGCAAGACACGCGTGTACGACTGTTTTAAGCGTTTACAATCAAGGCCGGAACGAGCTTGAAAGAGCACGACGCCTCGGCAACCAATCGCGACATCTTTCCTTCGTCATTGCTGACTTGCAACACAAATCCGCTAGCATCGATCCCTCATGAGGATACAATTATTCGAATACTTGGGGTTTGGTGTCACATCATGCCTTTATAAACGCGCGCATAACCTAACATGCGTTGCTTCGGCGACGCGTATGTTACAGTGCCCATCTAGTCGCGGCCGCCATATTGACGCTCCGTCAGTGGCATCAGCTATAGACGGCCGTGCAAACAGCAGTACTGACGGTGTCGGAAGGCTGCAAACAGGAATTCTATCGTTGCAAATAGCCTTGCTGTCGGCGACGGAAGGCAGCAAACACGAATGCTGTCGTTGCAAACAGCATTGCTATCGGTGTCGGAAGGGTGCGAACAGGAATTCTATCGTTGCAAACAGCATTGCTATCGGTGTCGGAAGGCTGCATACAGGAATTCTATCGTTGCAAACAGCATTTCTGTCGGTGACGGAAAGCAGCAAACAGGAATTTTATCGTTGCAAACAGCATTTCTGTCGGTGACGGAAAGCAGCAAACAGGAATTCTATCGTTGCAAACAAGCATCGTGTCGTTGCACACAGAAATGCTGTCGTTCCGTCAAAAACGTCTTGACGTTTTTTTTTTTTGACTGGGAATGAACACATAGGAAAATCACTGGTAAATAGTAATTGTAATAAATAAATGAACAAATAATGGCAATGAATGTGGATGAAAAAACAACTTGCTACAGGCGGGGAATGACCCCACGTTTTCACATTAAGCGCGCGATGCTCTTACCAATCGAGCTACCGCGGTGCACTCTGCCCATCCACTTTCTGGGTATTTGTGTGTTACTACTATAACTACCGTTGGGAGCTTTATCGATCGCCACCACTCACAAACGTTTGAGGCGGATTTGCACCTTCTTCTCTGTCACAGGCGTCACGAGTACGTGATCTTTCTGGGTGAAGGCAACTGGCCAGCAAACCCGCCCATGCTACATGAAGGAATCAATGTCACCAGATTCGAGATTATCGTTATAGAGAAGAACAGGGTTAACCGAGGGGTCCGATATTTATTATTCATATTGTAACGCCGCATCAGAGTAGCGTAGAAGAGAAGGAAGAAGAGGCGCGATGGTTTTGGGGTGCTCGCCGGTCATGGAACGTCCTATGTCTTCCCTACCCTTTTCCCTGGAAATAAATCCATTGTACATTCGTAACAGGTGGTGGATGGGCTGGGCCCTAGATGCCCTGGACAACCAAGTCCTACAAGATATTCGAAGAAGCAGACACCTGTCAGAACTATCACCAGAGCCAACAAACGACGGACACCCAACCAGGTCGGTCAACAAACATAATCGAAGAATGAATCATTCAAGCGAGCCAGACACCAAGTCATCTTAGCTACTCGACGCCGGAAGCACGTATGCACTCAAGTAAACGAAATGAAGACATGGATGACCGGCTGAGACATTACAAGAATGTAGGTCGGCATAACGAATGAAGTAGGTCAGCGTAGCTTGTCAACGTTGCCTTCTTTCTCGCCTATACCGCTCTGCTTTGGCTTAACAATCATGAACGTGTGCTGACCGCTTCGGAAACTTTTGTCCAGGAACTGAATGCCTGCTTTGGCGACTCCGATTCCAAAAAAAATAAACGGAATACACGCTTTCCCGGAGAGCCCAATTTCGTCGTTATACGTATACAAAGTATATTGAACAAATAATAATGCCATACGGAATTGTCAACGCGAATATGTCGGATTAAGACAAAGTGCGTTCCTTCCGAATTGAGGCAGCAATTTCTTGCGTTTGAACCTCTGAAGACCTGAAGGATCTTACCGTAATTAGGGCTCTTGGACGACGTCACCACGGTTGCAAGTATGGACGTCTCTGCCTGCGATGACATCACCTCGATCGTGTGTCGATTGGTTAAAGAAGATCTAGCACGATTTGAGGGAGTAGACGCTGGTTATCAGTGCGCGTGTGGTGAATGCATTCCTGAACCACCATCTTGGTCGCGAGTACATCGCATCGAGCACCTACCACCTTCTGAAGAACCATACTTAAATAACACCAGCTTTCGCTCTCTCCCGACGAATCTGTCACCGACAATTCCTACCAGTCCGTCGTGAAACTACGTAGTGATACCCAACACCACGAAGTGTTCCTGAGGAATACCCGATGCCACGACATTCTCCCGCGGAATTATAACCAGTATCACGCGTACCTGCTCCATTTAGTTTCAGCTGCGACCCGTCTCCTTCGCCTGTGGCATCCGAGGAGGTATATTGTTGCCACCGCCTGCAGCAAGCGCTACGCCACGTGTTTCCGCGTATACAGCTCGTGTGCGCGAAGACACGCCCGCACAACTTAGACTCCATCATCTGCGGCAGCAGTGGTTGTACCAATCGCGCGATAAGTCCCCCGTCTTCGAGCGCAGCCTAACACCGCCGCCTACCCGACTGCAGGGTTCGCTACCCCGCGCCGTCGTCGGTCACCTTCCCCGCTCCAGCTGGGAAACTAGCTGGCGCGGCCGACGGAGGGGCGATCGCGGCACGGTCAGACTCACCAATTTCTTTGTCTGTCTTTTTCTTGTCTTTTCTTTTTCTTTGTCTTTGATTGTGTGTGTGTGTGTGTAGACGGCGAAAATACTACTGCTCTTGTCGATACGGGTGCCGCTATTTCTGTTATGGGCCTTCACTTGAAAGATCGCTTAGGAGAGAAACGTAGGTTCGCGTGCGATCGCAAAGAAATTTTTCGTGAAGTTGGAGGGGAAGCGTTGCGTCCTGTTGGTGTTTCTTCGGTTTTTGTTTTGTTGCGATTGGAGGACAGACCTTTAGAGCCGAGTTGACTGTGTTAGTCCATGAAACTCATGATGCTATTTTAGGCATACATTTCCTACGGTAATGCAGCGCTACACTTGACTGTGGGACAGGATGAATTTAACTAAGGAGCACGTCGCCAATCGCCTTACTTGGTGATTTGCAGACCGATCAAGCCGATGTGTTTTCGTTGCCGGAAAACGTGTTACTGCCTGTTCGGGCAGCCATGTTTGTTCCCGTGAGTTCGTCACGGGTCCGGATGAGCTCTTGCATAGCTCTAGCTGGATTATAACAACCTGATTAAGAAAATTCGTTGGTCCCACGATCTATCGTACAAGCCATCGTCGGGCGCGCTTTCTTTTCTACGGAGTCTGTTACCTTGCCAGTCAGACTTAAGTTGGTAACATTTGTGGAGCAAGCCACAATTGATGTACGAACAGTTGCAGTTTCTTCAGACATCGGTCTACCATTTCCCAACTATTCGGATCACTTGCGACGTATGATCAGTAAGTCATTGTCGTATTCCCAGCAGGCGGTGCTCCAACAAGGGCGCGCGTGCTACACGTCAGTATTCGATTTTTTTAACCGCGAGCGTTCTCGGATGTTACGTGGAACGCTTTAGATATACTGGATAGGGGCAAGTTGGTATACCATAATGCAGGTCATATATGATGCCAATTCCGATGGTAGGATATACAAGAACTATGCGCAAAAGAATGCTGTTTCCGACCAATTTTAGTTTGACGTTTTCATGCTTATGTAACACAAAATAGGAAGATAAAAATTTGGCACAAACACTTAAGACTGCTTACTTGTGCGACTGCTTACGCGTGGACACTTTGCTGTTCATTCTAGAGAATTGTGCCTCTTAGCCTCACTTTGGCAGTTCTGAAGAGATTTGAGCAGGCTTATTCCAATCAATGGACGAGAGAAATTTTAGTTTTCCAAAATTTCAGCTCCTGGTAAGGAGAGTCAGTATAGAGTGAGGAGGACTGTCAGAAAAATACTTGCTTCTTTAAAGAAATGAACGTCAAAGTATGATTATGTGCTGACCAGCACGGCTGATTACACTGCAAATTTTACAGCCTTGGTTGCTCAGTTTTTTGTGTTACACTTTGTGCTTTATCTGAATGTGTTGTTATGGTCAGTGAAAATTCAGTACTTGTTATTGTTTCTCACTCTAGCTTCGCTCACTAGCTGTTAGGTCTGGTGCTAAATATTCGGCAATATCATTTGAATGTAGCTTGAGTGTCTCAAATTTACGTGGCCGGAAAGCTCAAGGCACATTAGGCAGCATTCAGATTACGTCATCAGGATGCTGTATTGATGTTGTACCAATTTTACGAATATGCTGTTTAACGCTACCATAAGGATACGTCCCAAAGTTGTCCGTTGATCAAAAAAGAGAATATTAGCAGCTTGTAGTTAAGCTTATGCGCAGACAATAGCACACCTTCAGACAACGCTTCAGTAACATCGGCTTACGCAAGGGGCGACGTGGCAGAGTGCTGTGTGCAGTGATTCTATCGAAGTTTCACCCTGAACACGTTCAATAAGGTATTGTTTTTGATTCACGTAAACTACAACTTCATGTGGTGACAAACTTTTTATTGTCTTCTTCAAGGAAAATATATTACGGCATGACGTTCACTAATGCGTAGGACTTCTGCGTACTTATGATCTAATGACGCCCTAATATGAAACAAAAGCACATAACAAGAATGACAATGATTTTCACAATTAACCTAATAACATGTGCGGTTACACGTGATCTCACCAGGTTGTTATTACGAGACACGCAGCAATGGGAGGCCCTGGGTTAAGTTTGAGTACCTTGGTTTCATGAACATGCCCACAATGCACTCTATCCGGGATTTGCGGCATTTCGCAAGCTTCTTGCGTACAATCACGTATAAGAATACATCGCACAAGAGGAACACACTATAGAAAGCCAGCGTTAGGTTGCAACTAATTATTTTTGGGATAATCCGGTGATTCGTACAGGTGACCAAAAAGAAATACAGCCATAAGGCCACATAAAAAGCGCTTGAACAGCACCACCTTGAAACCGCATTGCAGGTGTTGCGGTGGACCTTCTCCTAGGCCTGACAAATAGTCTAAGGCGTCGTCGATCAACAGCACAGGGTTAATAATACTTTCACATTATCTTCTACGACTGGTGAAAATTTAAACGGAAGTGTATGGAACCTCCCTTCCTTTAGTGCGTTAGCATTCTTTGGGAACTTCACGCACTTTTGGGTGACTATCGATCTATGTATATGAAGGTTTTTCGGCCTATCTGGGTTGCTGGGTAGTTCGTGGCTGGATGGGTAGCACATCAGACTGTAGTAATGAGATAGCAGAATTTGAAACCAACCATGTGATTCACTTGGGTCTGTGAGTATCCGAAAATGTGTACATACCTGCAGATCTTCAACAAACCTCTAACAAGCCGACATGGGCCATTGAAGACGCGGCACATGATAGGCACCGTTGTTCGAAGGAACTTTGTCGCTGACCTGGAGCACTGGGCATGCGCATCTCGGCCTTTGCTGGCTTCCAGTGAACCTCTTTGATGTCAACTTGGGTCAATTGATATACGTCAGTTGTATAGCGTCGCCCTACTGTGACAAAAAGATGGGTTAAATTTATCTGATAGTGAGCTGAATTTAACCCACCTCACAAGGCGTCCTCACGGACAGCAACCCGATGCATTTGCAGGTTGCGCCACAAACCAACTGGATATGTGCAGCTTTTTAATGAACGCCTTTCCCGCCAATGCCTTAGCGTGCTGCAGCATGAATGCACTTGACATGTGCCGCTCTTCAATAAATGTTTCGCCAACTTGCTCACGGACTTGTGTCAGTAAATCCTGGGCAAGTTAGGGAAGTATTCTTAGTGTTAGCAGGCGTCAGCATGTCATGATTCTCGTATTGAAAGCCAAGCGCGGACTTCTCGGCAGCGCCACTATATGGCCCAGCGTGTCATTAAGGAAGAGCGAGAGAACAGCCCCGTTGCTTCATGACGGGTTGCTCTGCATTTGAGCTCATGGACGCGTCAAGCATTTTCGAGGTCACGCGCAGGTTTCGCCGTGGCGGCGCTAGATTGTGTCGAGCTTTGTTAGGGAAGACCGCAATAGCAGCCCCGGTGTAGTAGAAGCGTCATGCAGTGGCAGTACATTCAGTTGCGATATTGATTCAGTGTTAAAGCATTACCGTCGACAGGCACTATGAGCTGGGTTCTGGCCCAATTTCTTTAACTAAAACAAGTGCGCATGGCCATGGCCTTGGCGGTGAGGTTCGGAGTGTGCGCCTCCAAAGAAAGCATGGTTAATGCTCCTTTCATGCCGTCACATTACTTCTAATTCGCGCATTGCGTCCTGGCAACGTAACGGAATAACAAGTGACGCAATCTCAGACCCTTCTACCGTTCACAAATTATGATTTGCTGCAGCTTTCCCTGGTTCTAGGTTTTGAGATAATAATTGTCACGTTGGCAGTTACCGACACAATGTATGGCAATAGTGTGCATTTTTATATTGTTTTCATCACACGTGTCTTTATCACATCTGGAATGGCTGTAGTCTTTATGAAGATTTACACGCGATCCATGAGAAAGGTCAGTTAGCAGGTGTTGATTTTTGGATAGTCTCTTTTTCGATCCCTTGATTCGGTATTTGAAGCTGGAAATAATTGCTTTAGAAACCTTGGCTGTTTGGAGATTTTTGGGGCCTCTGTTTTGGAAAATTGCTCTTTGGGAAATAAAGCTTAAAAACGACGTCGCTACCTGTAAGACCAGAAACCACGGACAGTCAACAGACCATCCGTACCTTGCTAGTCGAGAAAGCCCATTGATCTAAGTGTGGCCGAAAATAAACATAAAAACTATAAAGTTCACCAGCTCTTTCACATGGTACTAACAAACGCCGGCGCCTACAGTGAAACACCTTGAAATGCTGCAGTTAGAAATTTTAAATGGACTGTACTGCTAAATGCTAAATGACACACCCGCAACACCACTATAGGCACCCGTGGTGATGGCGGTGTTGTAAGGCATACCATAGCTGCCACTCCGATATTTCTACAACGCTGCTGCTTTAGTTCGCTCAGTTGCAGTATCGCTTCATTATGACGTCCCCGCGTTCACTTAGACCACCACTGGAAAAGCTGTAGCAGCACAGCCATATTGGTCAATGTTTCTTGAAGGGACAGGCTGTGTCGAACACGTTCTGTAGCGTACTGCTGCGTAGCACGAGTTCAAAAGTCCAATGCCCCACCGCGGTATCCTTCTTTAGATAGGGGGAGGGGAAGGAGAGAAAAACGTTTGCATTTAGATGCATTTCAATGTAAAAACCCAAGATTGATAAAAATTTGTACGAAGCCTTCCAATACCAGGACCTACTTAGTTTGTCTTCCTTTGGAAATTTGAACACCACCTAAGCTACACAATAGGATCACTATTAAATCAGACGAAAACACTTTGTGCTGTCTGACAATGCGGAAGACGTAGCCAGACTCTTCGTGGACGAAAAGGTATTGCATCACAGTACAATGGAAGTCTTCCGCATACACCACAAGACCAAAGCTACTAAATTCAGCCAATTACCAATTTGAGCATTAGAAGAACAACCGCATTCTAACAACGCACGAGAGGCCTTGCTTCGCGAACTGTTCTTGCGCACGTCAGGTTACAATACAACATTCCATAGCAAGAGACAACCCGCACATCATTTATTTTTTTTTCATGTCATAGGCCTCGATTAACACCATGATAAGCACAATAATATTGAAGTTTGCGAAGGACGGCAGCGTGAGCGTTGAAATCGGCATTTTCCTTAAGTGGAGGTCAAAAAACATTCCAGTTGAGAGACGCCAAACACTACGACGTGACGAGCACGAGTACTGGCTAGATGATTGTGCTTGAACATCGACAGAGAAGCGGCATGGAAGACTTTGGAGGACGAAGCTATGGCACTACATCTACAAGGATTAAAGAACAAGTGTTAGTGATAGTCTGGATTTTAAGAAAATAAAGGACGATCTGACTAAATGCCAGCAATACTACTCATAATAAAGTTGCCCACGTAGTGTGCTTGAAAACTTTGTTGTTATTTACATTTCTGAATTCTAGCGTTACTTGTCCACACTTGTCCATATTTGCGCCACAAAAGAGGGAGTACGATTATCATCCTTGAGAATCGCAGTTGCTGAAATGCAAGCAGTGAAGCAACGAAAACGATTGAATTCGGAAGCTGCGGTTGTTGAGTGCTACAGGATCTATGAAAGCATAAGAAGCAGGCAATAGTACTTGCTCGAAGATGTCACCTGGCTTGGGTAATTACATGGCTAGACATGTTCGATTATCCCGAAAACCCTTTGAAATTATCCGCGAGAAGCTTCCTCTTTCAGTGCAACGTATCTCATTCCGTTTTCTTTTGATGTAGCCTTCTCTTCTTGCGCATTCATAAGAGGTTCTCGTCAAACACCCTTAACTAGATTGTCACTTTGTAACTGCAGAATTGAATCAATTCTAGGGTTCTTTGCACCAAAGTCACAATCTTCTTATCCGGAAGCGGTAATAGGCTACTGCGGATTTATTTTCACTACGAGGAAATCAACCTGATATGTTGGAATTACAAATGAAAACTAAATATGTAATGCTTCTCTAGGCCCCACGCGATCAACAGTGATACCGAATGGTGTAGCTAATTATCGAGAATGACATTGAGCACTAAGTTACTTTTGTGAGCTTGTGAGGGTCAATTAATGCGTTATCGTTTTAAGGAGTGAGCACAGGAGAGTCGAAGAATGTATATTTATTCACGGGATAATGCCAACGCAGACCAGCTCAAGCTGATCCAGAGAGCTGAGAAGATGGCAACAGCTAGCGCAGCCCTGAACCAGGGGCGCCGATTATTAGCGATTATTCTGAGTATTCTTCTAATACATTTTATCATTGTATCAATCGGTATGAATGCTTTTGGTACGTTCATGTTCTTTTCTGCGTTTTGATCAGTTAACGTGCAAGTTGTCCTGAACTGACGTGTTGGCGTTCGCTGCCTATCACATGACTAAAGCAAGCCACATGCATTGTAATCGACATAACTCTTACCAAAGCAGCGAATAAGCATTGGGGGCAAGGAATTCAGCTTCAATATTGCGCACAAATATTTAGAAGGCTGCTGAGACAACGGCAGAAATTTGCTGCCGTGCTGAGACGGAGTGATGTTAAAATCAAGAATACCATTCACTTGCTGTTAACATCGGAAATGGAAGGACATTTTCTTGTACATAGAGAGTCCGACATGGTAGGCCGTCGCGCCATCGAAGAAAAGTCAATCTCGCATGGCGCCGATGTAGCCAACTTATCTGTTTTTCCCCTGGATTTAACAGTTTTGCCGCTGGCTCAGGGGAAAATTTATTATGTTGCGGGCGGCGGGATTTTAAGCGATTCTTAGCTAACGTTGGGTCTTTGGTGGTACAAATACACAACCTTTTTTCGCAATAATTCAATATTCACATGTTCAAAACATGCAGCTGATCGACAGTCCTTTGGGAGCAAGTAATAGGATACGTATTTTCGCTCGCTGAATGTAATTAAATCAATGATAAGAAACAGAATATACACTCGGCTAACAAATGCCATAATTACAGTGCGGGATAGTCTCTGAAGAAAAGAAAAATGCTGATCAAGCCATATGCCTCAGGGAAAATGTTTGCGCAAGATCTGCATGGTAGAGGCCTATAGTGTCGGCGATTGCAGCTACCGTACACCTATCTACGCCAACCAACAAGCACACTGGACACGTGGCCATGCCACGATGAACCAAAGAACACATCGCTGTAATTTGTTTCACAACTGAGTAGTTAAACGTGTCTTTTGGCCAGTTATTGTAGTTTAGTTCATGGAATCATCTTTTTCTTTAGTGCCATGAGTACCGACGGACACTGCTTCTAGCGAAACATCTCCGGTTAACCTCCGGAGAAGATCGCGTAGGAAATTCATTATATATAGGAGAAAACTACAAAGGGTACTACAGTGCGAAATTCACGGGTTTCAATAAAGATACGATGTCAGAATATAAGGTTAACTGCAAGTTGAGTTACTGAAGTGTCTCGAACAACTATAAATAATTAGAAATCACAGAGATGATCGGGTATGCAATTCAAAATGAATAAGGAAAATAAGAAAATATAGTTCGGCCAAAATTTATAGGTTTCATCATACTTATTGTTACGAACAGGCAGCCCGATGCACAAATGAATTTAAAACTATCTACATGGTGAAAAGGTGCTGGTAATCATGGAGGTTGGTACAAAGTTCACAGCTGCAGGAGACCGTCTAGGAATTCCGCTTCGTCTCCCTGTTGCCTGGGCGGTCCTGTCCAAATGCACCATAATATAACCGCCAGGGGCTAGAGAACCGTCCCGACGCTTCATATAATGATAACGAGCTGGATGAACAGTACGGTTTTAAACGGGACATATGGACGACATCTGTTCGTGGCCGGGACAAGGATGGCGTGTCTTCAACAAGGGTATATCGTATTTACGGAAGGGCCCGGTACAACGTGACAGCTGTTTTTCGGACTGGCCAGCATGGCAACTTCGAGTCCACATCAGAAATATATTTCCGGGAGAGAACTGAAGATTGCGGTGACGACTGTCGCGGTGTGCCTTTCGTGACGCCGGAGCAGCGGTAAGTCGATCACAGGCCACCTGACGACGCATACGAGCCCGACCAACGGCGTCATTCGCATATTCTGTGGCATAGCCCCTGGTGATTATTTTACGGCTCCTTTGGACAGGACCGTGCGGGCAAGAGGGCAACAAGAGGAAGTGGTAGACTGTCTCCCGGAGCTGTGAACTTTGAACCGATGTAGCAAAGTGTCAAAAAGCAGAGCGGGATGTGACACAACAATAGGAAGGAAGGCGAGAAACGTATTTGTAGCACGATTGAATCTGCAGTCGTCACGCCTCAACAGTAATCCCGTGATCTGTTACGTCACGTTGGCTTCACTATAATGTAACTTGCGCAACGACCCTTGCATTGCCTGGAAAGCTTGGAAAAGAGTTGCTGCTGTTTTCCACTGCTACGCAATTGAACAAGCAGCCAAAAGACGTTCAAGCAGCCACGTGGCGAGTTGCCGTAGGCGAAGAGGCTAGGAAGTCGTACTGTACCTTCAAGTTCGAGGAAGCGGACGACAGGAATGACGTTGAAGTTCTGATTAAGTAATTTGAGGATCATTAACAGCCTGCAACAAACTTAACATTCCAAAAATTTTGTTTTGTTTCAAGGAACCAAAAAGAAGGCGAGACGTTTAACGAGTGGCCAACAGAACTGCGCGTGTTAGCGAAGAACTGTGAATTTGGGGACCTTGACGACCGCATGTTGCGTAGCAAAATCATTATGGGCACTCAGGATAAGACCCTACAGCGAAGACTGATCGCAGAAAACCCGACGTACCAAAATTAGTCGACATTTGCCGCACGCAAGAACAAGGGAAATAGCACTTTCGTGAGATTAGTGAAGCTACGGGCGCCAGCGAAGGCACCATAGTAAACGCGGTAGCAACAAGAAAAAACGTTTGCTACAAATGTGGGGGTCAAATGCACCGCAGTGACACGTGCCCAACAAAAGGGAAAAAAACATGCCGGAAGTGCGGAAGGCTGAACCATTTCGCTCGAGCATGCAAGTCGTCCAACCTTCTGCGTAGTGCCAACCAACAAATGAGAGGGTTACGAGCCGAAGACGACGATTTTTTTTGCAAACGTTGACTATCGGTGCGATAACCGCCGATCACTGGAGCGCAACGGTCTACATTGAGGGCCATCCCATCGCCTGCAAGCTAGACACAGGCGCCAATTGTTGTGCCATTTCAAGAAGGGACATTGCAAAGCTTCCAAAAAAGCCTCAACAAGCCTGGAATGTCAAACTCACAGCATTTTTTGGCCACACCAGAGCGGCGCATGCGAAAGTCCAATTGATACTTTCAGCAAATAATAGAACCAAGGAACAAACGTTTTTTATTGTCGAACAAGACGTCCCTGCCACTTAGAGTGGTGCCGCCGCTGAACGCCTCGGCTGCATATACCGGATGCAAAACATGCAGCATGATCTATACCCGCCAGCGCAGCCTTTTGCAGAGGTCTTCGAGGGACTCGGGCAGCTAAAGGAATTCGAGTACGACATGAAGCTCAAGCCAGACTCGGTGGGCGTCGTCGTTCTAGAAAGAAGAGTTCCTGTTGCTCTTCAGGACAAAGTCACGGCTGAGCTACAGCGTATGGAAGCACAAGGCGTCACAGCAAAGGTAACCGAGCCTACGGAGTGGTCTAGCGATGTGGTTACAGTTGTTAAGAAGGACAAGGTTGCACTTTGCCTAGACCCTACAGCGCTTAATAAAGTGCTGCTGCGCAAACATTACCCAATGCCAACCCTAGAAGACACAGCCTCGCAACCGTCCGGTGCTAAGTTCTTCTCAACACTCGACGCAGCGTCAGGATTTTGGCAATTAAACTTTCTGAATCAAGCTCTAAACTATGTACGTACATTGAGCACGCCGTATGGACGATATCGGTTTCTTCGAATGCACTTCGGCATTGCGTCAGCTCAAGAAATCTTCCAAGCAGCTATGCATCGGTTGCTGGAAGGCTTACTGTGCGTATCCGTGGTAATGGATGACATACTACTTTGGGGCCGCACGAAGTAGGAGCAGGACCACCACCTGTCGCTTTCGTTGGCACGATGTCTCGAAACCTACTTCAAGCTAAACCTCAAGAAGCGCACCTTTTTGCAGCCCGGCGTCCGCTACCTATGGCATATCCTGAACACAGAAGGCCTCCGCCTGGACCCTGGTCGAGCGAACGACATACTGGAAACGAAAGAGCCAAAGAGCAGTAAGGAACTCCAAGTCTTTCTAGGCATGATGAATTATGTACAACGTTTCATTCCTAACATGTACGTCGTGAATGCACCACTGAGAACATTGCTGCGCAAGGACGTTGCCTGGGTTTGGACCGAGGCTCAGCAACGAAGTTATGAAATGTTGCGTGAGGGCTTAGTTAACGCACCAATTCTTTCCTTTTTCGATGCAACTGAGCCGGTCACCCTTTCGGTCGACGCGAGCCAAATGGGAGTTGGTGCAGTGCTTATTCAAGACGGCCGCCCCGTCGCTTTCCCGTCACGTTCACTAACAAAGGCGCAGCAACGCTACGCACAAATTGAGAAAGAAACATTGGCAATTGTGCATGGCAGCATCAAGTTTCATGATTACATCTTCGACCAGGAAAGCGTAACTGTCGAAACTGATCACCGCCCCTTGGAGCCAATATTCCGCAAACCACTGTATCAGTGTCCACTTCGCCTACAGTGCGTGCGCTTGACTTTGCAGCGATATCCTATTCAGCTGATCTACAAGCCAGGGAAAGAGCTGTTTTTGGCTGACGCCTTATCTAGATTCCCTCGCAAGCAACTCTTGCAAGAAGGAACTAGGAAATTTCAAGTAAATGTGCTTGATTACATTTCAGCTTCGCAACAGCGCCTGAGGGATCTTCTTGCGGCCACCAATGGAGATCCTGCTCTTGTCAAGCTTCGAGTTTACGCCTAGAAAAGCTGGCCAGAAGGAAGCTAGGTGCCTGAAAATGTGCGTCCGTACTAGTCCTACGAAGAAGAGCTGCACGCGCAAGACGGCCTTGTTTCTCGCAGCAACAGGGTAGTCATACGATGTTAAAAATGCGAGAAATTATGCTGCTGCTTCACGCTGCGCACCCGGGAGCGGATAAGATGAAGGCACAGGCAAGATACGTCATGTACTGGCCAAATATGTCACATGACATAGAGCAGTTTTGCAAAAATTGCGCTGTCTGCCAGAAATACCAGCCGCGAAACGCGAAAATGCCTATTTACTGCCACGACATCCTAAAGCTGCCCAGGGAATTTGTTGGCATGGAACTGTTATTTCATGAGGGTCGTGAATTTGCCATAATTGTGGACTTTTACTCTTTGTTTTTTTGAGATCCGCGAACTCCGTTAAAGCACTGCTAGCGCTCTGGCGTCATGGTGCGCAGAGCTGTTCTCAACACATGGCTTACCGCTTAAGCTCTGCAGTGATAACGCACCACCGTTCACCAGCCGGCTTTTCAAAGATTTCCAGCAGCAGCTAGGCGTTGCCCATGTTACGTCCCCAAGTCCGTATTATCCCCGCTCTAATGGTATGACGAAAAGAGCAGTACAAGAAGCCAAAAAGCTTCTAAAGAAATGTTCACATAACCGAGTTGACTTTCATATGGCGTTGGTCGAATGGCGCAACACCCCCAGAGAAGATATTCTAAAGTCGCCTGTGCAGAGTCTTATGGGACGGCAAACCAGGACCTTGCTGCCTGTGCCCACCAGCCACCTATTACCAGAGGCAGTATCAAGTAAAGCCGTCCACAGCCGGCTCCGGGAGATCCGTCGACGCCAGAAGATCTATTATAAGCGCTGAACGAGGCACCTACCACCTCTCTCTCCAGGTCAGCCAGTCACTACATACGACACCCTCCAGCGAACCTGGCCGCCTGCTACTCTTTTCAGGCCAGCCAACACTCCCCGCTCAGCGATCCTGAGAACGGAACATGGTCGAGAAATCAGATGCAGAAGAGAACACCTGCGGGGCATTCCGATCCATCGCGAAGATAGTCCAGCAGAGGCTCCCGGAGAAAGTTCCAAAGAAGACCACTCGTCCCAAGAGCTACGCAGAAGCACGAGGACTCGCCACAAGCCCTGTCGATACGCGCAACCTGAAAGGCATAATTAATTTGTCTCCCAATAAAGGGGAGATGTAGCACGGCTGAATCTGTAGTCGTCACGCCCCCCCCCCTTAATCCCGTGATCTGCAACGTCACGTTGTATTCACTATATATGTAACTTGCGCAACCGCAATAAACTTGTTGTTCGCCCAACTGCTGGCCTGGCTACACTATCATAACATCATCATCATCATCATCATCATCATCAGCCTGGTTACGCCCACTGCAGGGCAAAGGCCTCTCCCATATTTCTCCAACAGCCCCGGTCATGTACTAATTGTGGCCATGTCGTCCCTGCAAACTTCTTAATCTCATCCGCCCACCTAACTTTCTGCCGCCCCCTGCTACGCTTCCCTTCCCTTGGAATCCAGTCCGTAACCCTTAATGACCAACGGTTATCTTCCCTCCTCATTACATGTCCTGCCCATGCCCATTTCTTTTTCTTGATTTCAACTAAGATGTCATTAACTCGCGTTTGTTCCCTCACCCAATCTGCTCTTTTCTTATCCCTTAACGTTACACCTATCATTCTTCTTTCCATAGCTCGTTGCGTCGTCCTCAATTTGAGTAGAACCCTTTTCGTAAGCCTCCAGGTTTCTGCCCCGTAGGTGAGTACCGGTAAGATACAGCTGTTATATACTTTTCTCTTGAGGGATAATGGCAACCTGCTGTTCATGATCTGAGAATGCCTGCCAAACGCAGCCCAACCCATTCTTATTCTTCTGATTATTTCCGTCTCATGATCCGGATCCGCAGATACTACCTGCCCTAAGTAGATGTATTCCCTTACGACTTCCAGTGCCTCGCTGCCTATTGTAAATTGCTGTTCTCTTCCGAGACTGTTAAACATTACTTTAGTTTTCTGCAGAATAATTTTTAGACCCACTGTTCTGCTTTGCCTCTCCAGGTCAATGAGCATGCATTGCAGTTGGTCCCCTGAGTTACTAAGCAAGGCAATATGATCAGCGAATCGCAAGTTACTAAGGTATTCTCCATTACCTTTTATCCCCACTTCTTCCCAATCCAGGTCTCTGAATACCTCCTGTAAACACGCTGTGAATAGCATTGGAGAGATCGTATCTCCCTGCCTGACGCCTTTCTTTATTGGGATTTTGTTGCTTTCTTTATGGAGGACTATGGTGGCTGTGGAGCCGCTATAGATATCTTTCAGTATTTTTACACAGGGCTCGTCTACACCCTGATTCCGTAATGCCTCCATGACTGCTGAGGTTTCGACAGAATCAAATGCTTTCTCGTAATCAATGAAAGCTATATATAAGGGTTGGTTATATTACGCACATTTCTCTATCACCTGATTGATAGTGTGAATATGATCTATTGGTGAGTAGCCTTTACTGAATCCTGCCTGGTCCTTTGCTTGGCAGAAGTCTAAGGTGTTCCTGATTCTATTTGCGATTACCTTAGTAAATAGTTTGTAGGCAACTGACAGTAAGCTGATTGGTCTATAATTTTTCAAGTCTTTGGCATCCTCTTTCTTATGGATTAGGATTATGTTAGCGTTTTTCCAAGATTCCGGTACGCTCGACGTCATGAGGCATTGCGTATACAGGGTGGCCAGTTTCTCTAGAACAATCTGCCCACCATCCTTCAACAAATCTGCTGTTACCTGATCCTCCCCAGCTGCCTTCCCCCTTTGCATATCTCCCAAGGCTTTCTTTACTTCTTCCGGCGTTACCTGTGGGATTTCGAATTCCTCTAGACTATTTTCTCTTCCATTATCGTCGTGGGTGCCACTGGTACTGTATAAATCTCTATAGAACTCCTCAGCCACGTGAACTATCTCATCCATATTAGTATGAGTCATCCATATTAGTCATGATAACATGACGTGACAAATTGTAAGCGAATATCACGTAGTGTAAATTGCGTTCCCAATCGCAACGGTCACCTGAAACATACATAGATAACATCCCTGTAAGTGCGCGATTTAATCATTCAGTCATTCCGTTCGTATGTGGGTGATGTCCGGTTGCGAGCTTGAGTTCGATGCAGAAGGAACGAAGTATGTCTTCGACAACTTACGAGAGGAAGTAGCGGTCATGATCTGTCTGCAGCTGCCTGGCGCCTCGTGGTAAATAATCACGTCTTGAAGTAAAAAAAAGTCTGCTACATCATTAGCAAAGCTGGCGGGCAAGGCATTCGTAATTCCAGTCAAATATTCCATCACGCTATCGGTTTACATGTCTGTTGACTAACCGTAATTTGGGACCTTGATGGCCCACAAACTTGGTCTACAAGTCTATCGGCCTGCATGTCTATCGGCATATTGGCCTACAAGCCTACTAGTCTTATGTAATGCCCTGCCGCTCTACTGCTTGTCGCTATACCATTTTGTCGGTGAGAGCGGTTCAAATGTATATTGTTTATTGAATTGATTAGTCTTCATTTTGACTGCTTGTGGTGTGTGGTGCGCGACATGGTGCGGTGATCGGGACGGTCAGGAGCAGACGACGCTGAGTGCACGCGCGCCGAGGTGGAAGAAGGAAAACAACGACGCCGAAGAGCGTCCGGCACGAGAACACGCGGCGCATGAAAAACAACAAAAAGAAGAAAAGCAACCAATTAGAAAAGACCACGGGGCGTAAGGCAGCCAATCCGAGAATGCCAAATCGGCCAGACCAGAAGAAAAAGCGTGGTGCGCTGGCAGAAAGAGAGGAGACGCAAGGGAGACGCCAGGGAGACGCCAGGAGAGTTCCAGGAAGCAACGGCACGAGGAGGTCAACCACCGGAGCGGGCGTTGAAGACGGGCCGCCGTGTTCCGGACCCGAGCCCACCAGGACGTCACCCGACCGGGGCCTCCTGCCAACCTGTTCCTGTGCGTCGCCCGTCTACCCGAGCGTGCCTCAGCTGCTCAAGGCCGGTGACCTTCTGCGCCAGTGGGCAGGACGAGAACAGTCGGGCTTCGGGCCCGAGTGGCCAGAACGCCACCCCCGTCTGTCGTGCCGCCTGCTGCCCGAGGCCGGCGTTCGAGCGTCTGCGCCCGTGAACGGGACAAGAGCAGTCGGGCTACGGGCCCGAACTCTACACCCAGCTGCCCGGCCAGAACGCCGACGGCGTCTGCTCCTGCCAACAAGCCGCCCGATTTACCTCGCCTAGCCAGAGCTGGCGCGCTCCGGTCACCCGGTCGGTCAGCTAACACCGCGACTTATGGTGAGACCGGTGCCACTTTTTCGCCTGCATGTCGCCGCGTCGCCGCGTCGAGACTCTTTTGTGTCCCTGCCGTCGTGTCAAGCCCGGACTCGCGCACTAGTTAGCTCCTTACTAGCCCCAAGTGTGTTTCTTTCTGCGATGATGTGTATTTGAGTGTGTCTTTCATGGTTTCTATTTTCTTCTATTTCTTTTAGGTTTTTTTTGTTCCACAAAATGTTTGTGTGTGTGGTCGAAAAGTACGGCTTTGTCCTCAATTGGGTTCTCGGAGGCTCCGCCTAAGAGAACCGTCAGAACCTTTTGAGTACACGAACCTTTGTTCCCATATTAGGCTCATCACACTGCTATTACAGTCATTCAGTCATAATTCGGATATATTTACTGCCTTTGAACATCTTACTATACCAGTCGGTACATGTGATGGCTCACTGCATAAGTAGGCACACCATTCCATTTAAAATTTCATTCATGGCATGTGTGCGTTGTGCAAATGAGATTTTTAACATACAAACAATATGTGCGCAGATGCGCAGATGAAACTTTATTGCAAAACTTCACAGCTACAGCACAATACCAAACTTCTGCAAGGAGTAGCAGTGCACTGCTCTCAGCCTCTTTTCCGTCAACTCTTTAGATGTAGTGTTGTCCACATTGTGAAAACAGCTGCACCAAAGAATGAATCATTATTGGCCTAAGACACAGACAAGTATGTAGAATACAATACGTTGACAAACACTGAGGAATTGAGCATAAACACAGTTGTAGGGGTGTTGCTACATTTGCTACATTTCAATAATTCTGCTACATTCATGCTACAAATGAGACAAACTGATCCGCAACTGATCCAGGATGAGCTGCGGTGCGCAATATTCAACCCACTGCGAAAATGTTATATGTAAGGTCACGTGGAAGTTACCACCACCCTATGCGATGAGCACTGCCGCATCTTCTGCCAATAATAAAAGCTAAATGAGCAAAAGGGTCACTCAGCTAATCTATTCCAGAGCACTCGTTCATGTTCACGGTCAGCCATTTAGAAACTCTATTTGTCATATTCGCCAGATGTGTGCAATTTAGGAGATAGTTCTCTTGGACTTAGTACGTGCACGTAGTAGGTTAGGCTCCTTGGCGCGACAGTGACCAAGAATGATTGTGGAGAGCAAGAGACCCGTATTTGTACTTCGTATGTACGGTGCGGCCTTGGTTGCAGAAGTGTTCCTCAGCCGACGACGTGCATTTTGCACGTTTGGTATGGCAGCTCTGTATGGTGCACTCGTCAAACTGAAACTTGCCCCCTTGGATGTTATGTTATCCGATTTGCTATGTTGTGTTTATTTGTGTGTGCTCATAACGCAATGCATTTGTAGCTTGCCAATGCGCTAGCTAGATGTCTTTAGGCTTTCAACAAAAGGCTACGTGATAGTTGTAATTTGTTCATGAGTGATCGCGGATGGAGTTATGTTCCTTGAATATATTTGCAATGAGGTTCACAGCTACTCTGAAACCTTTTGATGCGCCGTAATGGTATCCTGCTCCAAACCCTGCTCCAAATTATCATTTTGCCTTCTACAAAAGCTGCTCCAAAACGCTTGGCCATTCCCACAAATGTAAACCTCATTAAAAAAGCAACAAGTGGTAAAAACAATACAAGTAAAAGCCATGACTGTTTCGGAGCAGGCTTGGGAGCTGGTCAAGGGTCAACTATAATTATATACACATTTTGAAGTAATTGTAGGCTAGGCGCGCCAAGCTGGGGTCTTCAGCGAGCAGATTCCTACTCAATAGCAACAATAATCCCAAACTAGCTAGGCTTTATTGCATGCCTACTTGTTTACCTAATAGAAAACATCAGTTATATGCTTACAATGCAAGTTCACTGAATACACGCCGCCCCCTCCGCGAAATGACCCGTACATGCAAGTCTGCCCTGCAACCGGTGGCCTAGTTTCTACTTCGACCGATAATGATGATAGCAAACAACGCATGCCAGCTGTCTTCTGACACTAGCAGCACTGCAAATATCTAGCGCTGCCTTCCCAAAATTAGTACATTTCTGTGTTCAGTTTGTCGATCTGGCTCGTTGGTCGTGCCGCACATGGATGGAGTAATCGTACTACTAGCACGCCACGTGAGGCAGTAAGCAAGCTAGAGCACCGGCTACAAGCTCAGTGCTGTTCAGGATGCTTTGAAGAATCACAATCATTCATTGCAGAGCCACTTCACCATCAACGAAATAGACATCTGCTATTAGAGACGGCAGCATAAAAAGCTGAATGCTGCCAGCAAGACAAGAAAAACGTGCATTTACGCTGACCGAAGACTGATTTTTACGCACAAGTTCAAGTAGCAGTGCTTTACAGATCAGAAATCTCTGGATAAACAGCTGTGCAATTTGAATTGAAATAATACGGAACAAACCTTGCCGACTTGCAACGAAACAAACTTCCTGGCTACAAAGTTTAACGCAAGCAGCAACTTCATGAAGTCCTTCATGTGGCAGCATGTACTTTAGTTTCGAAGAACGACATGTAAGCAGCTGCCATCCACATAAAAGAAACATGGACTTTCACTTTTCGTTATCATTCTCTAATAGCAGGAGGCAAGCTTAAAAGGCAGCCAGTGTAACTGTTGTGTACGTTGGTCCTAGAGGCACGGAGCGCGATTTTTGATAGCACTGTCATCAAAAGCGTCAAGAGAACTGGAATCTCAAGCTTAACTGACGCCACTGAGGACCACCTGTTATGGGACGACGCTATTGAAGCTGAGGCAACTAGAGAGCCAGTTAGAAGAGCTCATTACTTAAGGAAAGATTCTTATTCGGAATGTGTGTTTTCAAGGGTCGAAAGTTAGACTTAGGGAGCAGGTACACATTGTTTTTCATGTACTGGTTCAGTTGACAGTAGTTGACAAAAAATCGCCAGCAGCGATCCTTCTTGTTGACCAAGACAATCGACGGTGCTCAAGGACTCGAAGAAGGCTCAATTGCACTTTTGGTTAGCATCTTATGTACTACAGCTTTGATAACGTGGTATTCTGCGTGAGGCAAGGGACAGGATTGATGGCGTATAGGACTAGCATCACCACTGCCAATCTTACGGATAACAACGGACGTCTGTCCTAGCGAGTGATCCTCAAAGTCAAAGACGTCGCGATGAAACAAAAGGACGCGACAAAAACTCCGCAGCCTGTTTGTGAAACAGGTCTCGAGTGGCCATCTTCAAAAATATGCTGGGATCGTACGTCGCGGAGCTGATCAGACAGCAGGTGTCTGCAGACAGGGAAAGAACATTTAATACATAGATGGCGGAATCCTCGATGGGAGACGCGGTACTTATTATTAACTGGCGCACTTAAACCAACAATTAAAACAGGAAATATAGTTGGTTATCGTCGATAGTCACAGTAGTATGGGGAATGAAAACTGAGCGTAGCAGAACGTTGACGCTTGAAGTCAGCACATAGTCAACGTCATGAACAGATGGCAAGCACGTGAAAGGCAGATGACGTCAAAGGAAGACTTGAGGCTGCAGCCATATGAAGATTGCAGAACCTAGACGAGGCTCAGCTGATTTTGGAGCACAGGAGTGCATATGCAGCTCGAGATAGAGGAGGCCAGCTTCGCTGTCAATCAATGCTGAATGGTCCGGTGAAAAGTCCAGGACGAAGATCAAGTCATGAGAACACTTCTCTACAACGGCAAATAAAACAGAAGCGTAGGAAGCAGCGGCAGTTATTAGGGGAGTGAACGTGCCGAGGATATTTGGCGTTGCTCCATCAGCGACCCTGATAGCATGGAATGTGGCAGGCGTAATGATTTTTTTCAAGCGGCAACGGCAACGGTTGCTTATCTTCGACATAGGCGCTCCATTGTCCACAAGCGCTGGGACAAATACACCGTCTTCCAGATCGACAATATTGCGTCTGGTGGGCAGTGTGAGAGGCGTTGGCGGAGACGTCGACAATGCAGCGTCACCTCCGGGAGCTGCATCGTTTAATTTATGTGTGTAAGATATGTGCCCAGGTGGGAATGAGGGAAACAGGCGACGGGACTGGGGCGATCTGGACGACGGGGGACGGCTTTTCGGTGAACGGGACAGGTGACTGCTCAGCGAAGGAGAATGAAAGCGCCATGCAATCGCACCCTCGCCGGCGTGGACATTCGACTTGGCTTGCGGCTGAATATGGTGAAAACTGCCGTCTGGACGAAGGCTGTTCGGGAACGGCTTCGAGAACCAGCGGTTGCGACAGTGTGGGACGAAGCGACCAACGCGGCGACAACTGAAGCAAGTAGATCACTCATCAGGTTTTTGCCACTCCGCCATAGTGCGAAAACCATGAGGGATCCATCGATTTTCATTAAGCTCAAGCGAAAAAGCTTGGTTGGCCGGGAACTGGCGACGGTGCAAACTGACTGCAAGCCGACATTGGCAGGTTCTTCGCGCACCATCGAGGGAAACAATAGGAGCGCATGTGTCGTTGACAGGTGGGTATACAGTCGCAGTACACATGGCTTCCAACTCATGGTGCACAATTTTTGTCTGCTGCTTTGAAGGCTGCTGCTGCCGCAAAGGAGTGTCCTGTCCGCCTTCTTATAACGGTGTTGCTGCCGTATTAGGAAGTCGAGGAAATGACTGATAAATACGAAGTCTTTACACCTGCTTGAAACGCTTGCACTCTGTGGTGTATGTCAGTAAGCGAAGTACAGTTTAATGAAATGATTAAATTGAAGGCGTCATCAGCGATAGCTTTTAAGACATGCCCCACTTTTTGAGACACGGGATTTTTTTCCTCTCTTCCCTAATGGCTACCTTCCGGCGCTGAGGTTTTCCGAAGAGACCTCACAGCTTCTGCTTGCAGTTATCCAAGTCATGGAGTTATTGTTCTTGGCTTTCAAACCGCACTCGTGCAGTTCCCACCAAGTAAAGAAAATGATGTTCGTCAGCATCTCTGTAGGATCCCATTTGTTCTGGCTGATAAAGCAATGACACTTATCCAGTTTGTCGTCGACGCATGCCTCCGTCATCGGTGTCGCGGATGGTTCCTGGATCACGAGGACGCGTGAGTACGACAATCGACGCAGTGGACAAAGGTGTTGTCTAACTAGGCACCGTCTCCTGGAATAACGGAGAAGACCCGAAGCGGCGGCCGCTGCGAAGCTCCGGTGTGACTCGTGACCCAGCAACTCCGCCAAATAACGATGAGAAAGCCCGATACACAAATGTATTTACAACTGTTTACATGGTGAAACGTTAGTGGTAACAGCTCTGGCTGGTAGAAAGGTCACAGTTCGAGGAGACTGTCTACCACTGCCTCTTCGACTCCCTCTTGCGCGTACGGTGCTGCCCAAATGCACCGTACCGATATGATACTTGATCATCAGTTTAGTTACAAGTTGAGTTACCTAAGTTTCGGAATTATGAGAACAAATCATAAATTACTGAGACGACTGGGGAAGAAGTCCCGAAATAAAAAGAAAAAATTATAAACAAATAGTACAGCGCCAAATTCGTGGCTTTCATTATCGATTTGATATCAGAATATAATTTTAGGTAAAGCTTGAGTTACTGAAGTCTGTGGAGTGATTAAAAGTATTTAGAAACCACTGATTACCGCACAGGAAACCACAGAATCGTAGAATTTAGAGATCCGCCACATGAATACGACTTTGGCGAAATTATTGGAAAGCCCCAAGTACAAAGCGAAAGTAATGACGTCCCTAATGAGGGCCCACACAAGAACGTACGATGATATTTAAACAGCTAATTATTGGCAGACGCTTGCCTCTGAGTTCGGTTCATGTTTTGTGTTCGCCTAAAGTTAACCTGAAGAACACTAACGCCGAGGTGCAAGTACCACTAAGAGACACCTGTGAAAAAGATAAGAGTCACCTATTGTTCTTTAGTTCTTCAATATGTCTGCGCTCATGACAGGCGCACAAAAAGCACCTATCAGCCTGGACATCATATACATTTTACTTCATTATGGACGAAGAGAAATTAACTTGCTTTATGCAGTGTAATGTTTTTAATCTGTTTTACTCTAATAAATTTTTGTCTACATTTACCGGGTATGGCTGCTCATATAGTTAGTGTAAGTTTTTTTTTAGCTCTTAACTAACGATGTTTTTATTTCTAGAAGACATCACAACATGGGGGGGTACAAAATTGGAACCCCTCGCCCCCCACCATACTCATAACATCAAAAATAAGTTTGCCGCTTACTTTTATTTGAATGCGGCTTTGGACTGAACAACCCTAAATGTTCAGCGCTTTTAAAGGCCAGGAAAATGATATGTGGTGTTTGTAAGAAGTTCCTGACATAATATGGGCTTCCGTGCTGGGATTTATTTTCAACAATGCAGGCACGAATACGTTTTTTAGGCGCCCCAACGATACGTCTCGCTCCGAAGGAAACGCCCCGTCGCATTTGAACGTAAATGGAAAGGTCAGATGAAATAGTACGTGAGACTTTGGGAAAAAATTCACCGACGATTACAATACTCCTATTTCGAATCTTGAGGGCACCTCAATACGTTTTTTTTTTCATTTTGCCATATATTGAGGCAAAGAATTTGAGAGAGACACGTCAAAAATATGATCTGCGGGTCAAGCGTATCAGCATTTATACATGAATTACCCAAGGTTCCATGTAATCGCTGGTGCCACTTGGCGTACAGAAAGTACTTCACAATTCGCGTTGCGCCCACAATCAGACTTCGAAAGAATCGCAAACCATGAGGATCAAAACAGGCACCAACGAGATCAAACCAATCAACACAAACAAGCGCAATTGACAGTTGACGCAAAGAGACGATATTGTGAAATGAGCGGTCTGGATAAAACCAGATAGGAGCGGATATCGAGAGGTCGGGCGGATGCGCATAAAACCTGTTTCATGCACGCCCGTCACTGAAGGGGCCAACCTCATTAATCTACGCCGTTGGAGGCTCGGGTTTTTCATCTGCTGCTGCGCATTCGCTCTTTCAGCTTTTGCTGTTGATCTTGTTAGCTAGGCCATGACGCTGCTAACTTTTCCCACAGGAACTGGTCATTAAGAGCTGCGCCCTAAAAGGCTGCCTGAACAAACTGTTACCATCGTGGACAAGGGCATTTATGAGAGCAGTAAATGAAGCGAGACTACGTGATGAAGACAAGCAGATTAGTTCAAAGGAAAAAGAACTCTTCTTTGTTTCACAATATCAACACGCAAACAATTTGAGTTTATTGATCGCAAATAAATTTCCTACTCCACCTCGTATTACCCCTGATGTTTAAAAAAATATAACCTTCTTCTATATCGAGGACATTATTTACATCTTTCTCAGTGCCGGCGGAAACAAGATGCTTCCATGGCTCAGTCGATCACACTACAGTGTATCTCTTGCATTTGGCCGAAGGGTGTTATCGTAATGATTGCCTACCATACTTTAGAATCCCCTAGCATGTTAGCTTGTTCTGCTCGTCGAAGTTTGCCTGAACTGAGCGGGTGTGGCACATGCTAGATGCGCTTCATCTTCAGTCGACGTGTTGAGCATAAAATAGTGAGTTACGACCGTCATAAAACTGTTAGCAGACAGTCTTTAGGCACCCGCCGTGGTTGCTCAGTGGCAATGGTGTTGGGCTGCTGAGCACGAGGTCGCGGGATCGAATCCCGGCCACGGCGGCCGCATTTCGATGGGGGCGAAAACACCCGTGTGCTTAGATTTAGGTGCACGTTAAAGAACCCCAGGAAGTCAAAATTTCCGGAGTCCTCCACTACGGCGTGCCTCATAATCAGAAAGTGGTTTTGGCACGTAAAACCCCAAATATTATTATTAGTCTTTAGGTGACTGAGCTTGCCGACTAGCTTGGCGTCACATTAATGGACCAGCACTCCGTGCTGAAAGCTTTTATCGACCCGCGAAGAAACGATGTTTTGTGCATGAATGCGATAGCGACATCTACACGGTTGTTATTCCGCTGCGTCGTTTCCCGTGTTTCAAGTTCGAGTCGAAGCGGGAGACATTTAAAACATTGCTCTATGAGAGGTAACCAAAACAAACTTGCATAATTAGGTGAACAATGAAACGACGATCGCTGTGATGGCGAAATGTAAGCACAGCTTGGCAGGACTCTTTCGTCTCTGCGGACATTCTGTATTTGTAAACACGTATTGTGAAGGTATTTTGTAAGTACGCCTGACATTTGGTGGAAGTGCTGGGTACTAGTCTTCGCAACTGAGGCACGCTGTGGACTTCACATCAAGCTTCTGACCATGACTCCTGTAGAACACACGTCACTAACGCCTCCACCTCTACCTTTAGCTACCGAGACCCAATACGCTGCCCTTTCATATCCTCAAAGCCCTGGCAGATTCTCCAGCCTCGAGGGCATGAACGTAGCAGAACGGCTGAGCATCTACGAACGTGTCAGCGAAAGCGAAAAGCTGAAACTCGATAAAAATACTAGCCAATGTCATTTTTATCTCGAGGGAACTCCACAAATTTAGTTTCAGACACTTGAGCAATAAATTGCTAGGTTGGATCTGCTAAGCAGAAGCTGTCGGAACTTTCTGGCAATTCATCTGGTCGACACCTAGCCACCGAACCAGAGCACGCTACAGGCACCGAAGCTGCAATCGAGTCAAACGCCTCCTACATTCAAGGCATCTTCAACCTTTGCCACAAAATAGACGCGTCTACGGCAGAGTCCTACAAAGTAGTACGTACAATGAAAGCCTTGCTGATGAGGCATTCAATATCCTCGTTTCCAACAACGATGTTTTTGCTGCCGACGCTATCATAAAGGAATGACGCCGCTCAATGCTAGCGAAGAAGCGCCGTGTCGCCGTTCAGTTTTTCTGCCTTTGTAACACCACCGCAACATCCTTCTGCGCGGATCAAGAAAGCTTGCCACACTCATGCGAAAACGTGACTCGGGTTGTGCGTCGCGGAACACAAGCTGCGTTTCCCGCTTCGCCCCATCACACGTCCTGGGACAAGTACGCCGCAACAATATATTTAAGCCAGCCCGAGCCTCCCCAGGAATTCGCTAACTTCGGCGTCCACATCGCCTACTCTTTCAATCATCCTGGCACCAGTATAATTACTGCTCTGGCCATACCCTGCCGCAGCCCCCCCCACTCACTTATCGTTATTGAAATACATATGAATAGCGTACACCTGACAAGAACCGACTGTTATTCTGTTGCGGGAGAATTCATCATGGTTCCCGTCACTTCCGCAGTCATTGGACGCTCCCGCACAGAAATGCCTGCTGGATTCCTTCTACAGCGGACCGCAACCCTCCAGCCCGCACTTCCCACGACGTTTCCGACTTATCTGCCCCTGAATGCGGTTATGCTCACTAGCCCTTACGACAACGTCTTCAGCCAAGTCCGCAATAATTTCGCTACTCTACTTCGCTGACGTAGCCAGTACCCAAGCAGCCGAAAACCTAGACGATGCGACGCCTAGACGGCTGGTTGTCGTGTCCGATTTGCCGCAAAATCCTACGGTAACGCCATTCAAAAGGCCAAGCTTTATAGATATCAAGTCGAAGACAGCTCTCATAGTTGCCGCAACGCATCTCCATTACGAGCGCTCATCTTCGCCGTCATATTATTACGATAGTATAGGGAGATAGCCAAGAGACAAGCCGCCGCGAGAACGACGACGAAGTGGGTCTGTGCCCTTGGCACGAGCGAATGTCGGCCTGGCGCTCTCGCTCCAGTCCAGTGTAAATAGCCAGTAAATAGCTTCTTTCGTCTGTGTCTTTCTACACGTAACGTTCTCGTGGAGGTCAGCGATCCCCGTCCTCACCACAGAACTCCGGAGTGGTCGGTACATTGAGCTTGTCACCATGCCTCCCGGTGTGAAGCGCCCGCCTCTGCAACGGCTTCGGCTGGTCCGACTGCTCCAATCGTCACGGTTGCCCAACATCGCGACCCTGGTGTGTTCTCTGGCCTGGAGGGATTGGATGTTGACGAATGGATCAAGCTATGTGAACATGCCAGCGCTAATAACAGGTGGCACCGGAACATTATGCTCGCCAATGTCATCTTTTATCTCGGTGGCCCCCACGCGTTTGGTACCAGACGCGTGACGACGAGATAAGCAGTTCGGACACTTTCAAAGAAAAGCTACGGGAACTGTTCGGCGACCGCATTGGCCGCAAAGTTTCCGCGAGGAGGGCTCTTGCGTCGCGTGTTCAGACATCTACAGAGCCGAACGTTTCATACATCCTCGACGTCTTCGCTCTATGCCGCAAAGCTTACGATGCCATGTCCGAATCAGATAAAGTGTCACTTTTTCTAAAGGCATCGCTGACGACACTTTCAATTTGCTTGTTTTCGGCAACGTCTCGACAATCGACGCCTTCTTTAAAGAATGCCGTCACCTTGAACCAGCCAAGAGCCGACGCATCACACATCACATCACGTGGCTACCCAATACTGCTGCTACGTCGACATGTGAGGGTCGACCGCGTCAGGCCACCTCCTGTGATGACGTCACCCGTATTGTTCGCCGCGAGCTCGAGGCCGCCTGTTCGCCAGCTTTCTCTGCGACGCCTCCCGATCCGCCAGCAACCCCGATTGCCATGATTCAGGCCGTAGTCAGACATGAATTTGAGAACATCGGTCTGAACTCCGTGTGTTCAACATCTGAATCCAGCGTTCCCCTGTTCTCAACCGGCCGTCTTCGTCCCCGACAGTGCTTTTCTACTACATCTCGCCGCAACCCGTCCGAATGGCGTACCCCTGATCACAGACCAATCTGCTTCCACTGCTGTCGCATCGGCCACGTCACTCGTCACTGCCGCAACCGATGGCAACAGCCTCCTCGGACATACGCCGCCACTAATTCCCGCACATTTTACCTTCTGTTCCCTATACCAACCACCATGTAACGACTGCCTCTGATGCCCCTGCTCCGAACCTTCCCTACAGCCGCTCGCCCTCACCTCGACGCCATCTGTCTCGTTCGCCCCAACCCCGCCGCTTCTCTTCGCCACCTATCGCCTGCCGGGCACAGCCGGAAAACTAGGCACTGAAGCTTCTTGAGGTGAAGCTGCGTTGTCGACACTGCCCTCAAATCCTCTGTTAACATTACCTACGAAACAAAACCTCCTTGACGTTGGCGTTGATGGCTATCCGTCACGGCACTCATCGATACAGGTGTACGTTTTTCTAATATGAGTGCTCCCTTCCGACGACGACTGAACAAGGTCCTCACTCCAGCGTCGGTACGCGTCGTCCACGTTCCGGATGGCGGTATTGTGCCTATCATCGGCATGTGTACGGCACGTGTTAGCATCGCCAGCCGCCACACTCCTGTCCTCCACCATGATTGCTGTTTGCCGCCACGACCTCATTTCGGCATCGATTTTCTCTCCGCGCATTCTGCTCTTATTGACTGCTCTACAAGTACCATTTGCCTTGAGTTGTCGATTCTCGCCGAACCTTCTGACGCATCCCAGTGCCGCCTACGCCCCACCGGCTTTATTCGCCTGCCGCCAAAATCAATAGCCTACATAGAACTCTTGTCTTCCCCACCAATCCCTGATGGCGAGTACCTTGTCACTCCTCTGCCCGACATTCCACTACAGTATGACGTTACCGTGCCTCACAGTATACTTACTATTACTGCGAACCGCACTTTCATGCCTATCTTCAAATTTCGATTGGCTAAGCAAATTCTGCCGCAAGGTATTGCCTTGCCAACGTTGATTGTCTTGGAGACCATCTTGTGGCAGCGTTATCAACCGATGGTTCTGGCGAGCTTCGCAGGCCCCTCGCGCCAGCCTCGAGCGCCGATTCCAACATAAAGAAAATGGTTGCGACGGACCTGTCGTCTGCGCAAGCTGAAGACCTTTGCCGAGTACTATCGTCCTACCGAGATATTTTTGACTTCGACGATCGCCCTTTAGGCCGCACGCTCACGGTCAAGCATCGCATTCTTACTGGCGATGCTACGCCTATTCACCGACGACCGTATCAACTTTCTGCGTCATAACGCCGAGTAATTCAAAGTGAGGTGAACAAAATGTTAGATAAAAACATCATTGAGCCTTCTTCGAGTCCCTGGGCGTCACCTGTGGTGACGCCCAGGGACTAAGAAGACGTCTTCCCGCTCCCACGTATAGACGATGACCTTGACTGCCTCCACGGTTCCAGCTATTTCTCTTCCACTGATCTTCGTTCTCGTTACTGGAAGATTGCTGTTGACGATATGGAGAGTGAAAAAACCGCGTTCATCACACCTGATGGCCTATACCAATTTTAAGTAATGCTGTTTGGATTATGCTACGCCCCTGCTATCTTTGAGCGTATGATGGACTCCGTGCTCCAAGGTTTGAAATGCTCCACATGCCTCTGCTACCTCGACGACGTCATCGTCTTCTCGCCAACGTTCGACACTCACCTTGAGCGTCTCACAACTTTATTTGATGTATTTCGAAAGCGAAGCTGCAGCTTAATTCGTCCAAATGTCGTTTTGGCCACCGTCTAATTACTCTTCTGGGCCATCTCGTTGATGCTTCCGAAGTGCAGCCTCATCCCGACAAAAATCGCGCTGTCCGAGACTTTCCGGTTCCGAAGACAGTCGCAGATGTCCGAAGTTCTTTAGGACTATGCTCGTACTTTCATCGTTTTGGTTCAGATTTTGCAACAATTGCTAGACCCTTCACTAATCTTTTGAAGAAAGGCGTACAATTCTCCTGGGGCACTTCAGAAGCCACCGCCTTCTCTCGTCTCGTCATTCTTCTAACCTCACCACCCATTCTCGCCCACTTTGACCCTGATGACCCTACAGAATTGCGTACAGATGCTAGCGGTCATGGCGTAGGTGCTGTCTTAGCCCAGCGTCAGCGTGGCCAGGATCGCGTTATTGCTTATGCGAGCCGCCTCCTAGCACCATCGGAGCGCAACTATTCCATTATGGAACGTGAATGCCTTGATGTTGTCTGGGCGGTTGCGAAATTCCATCCTTACCTTTACGGTCGCCCTTTTTCCGTAGTCACTGACCATCAAGCCCTCTGCTGGCTCTCATTGCTAAAACATCCTGCAGGCCGGCTTGGTCGAACAAGAATTTTCATATTCCGTGGTCTACAAGTCTGGCCGTCGGCACCAAGACGCTGACAGCTTGTCGCGTTACCCTGTTGACGACCCTGACTCCTCCTATATTACCAGTGCTGTTTGCGTATTCTCTGTATCACAGCTGCTTCATTTCGCCGACCAGCAACGTCGTGACGCCTACATAAGAGCACTCATCGACCGTTTTGAACACTCTCCGGCCGATGCCTCTCTACGCCTCTTCGTCCTGCGCGACGGTACTCTGTACCGTCGTAACCTTCATCCAGACGGCTCTGAGTTCCTACTTGTCATACCTAAACACCTTGGCTCAACCGTTCTAGAAGGCCTTCACGACGGACCAACGGCAGGACACTTCGGTGTATCTCGAGCCTATGAACGTGTACGTCGCCGTATTTTCTGGCCGGGCCTTGCCCGTGCCGTACGACGTTACGTCACCGCTTGTGAACTTTGTGAAGAAGCCTTCACAGCTCCCCTCTGGTTACCTGCAGCCGCTCAACATCCCTGCCAAGCGTTTCCATCCTGTTGGCTTAGACCTTCTGGGCCCATTTCCGGAATCTACATCAGGAAACAAGTGGGTTGCAGTCGCGGCTGACTACGCGACCCGCTACGCCGTAACCCGCGCTCTTCCGACCAGTTGCGCCGCTTATGTTGCGGACTTCCTTCTGCATGATATCATTTTCATGCATGGTGCTCCGGGTCAATTGCTAACAGACCGTGGCCGTACGTTTTTGGCGAATGTAATTGACCACATCATGCCGCACCCTTACATACATGCTATCCAAATACGTTTCAGACGGCTACCGTTACTAGGACCAGGCTCTACCTTAGATTACGTTTGCGTACAACTCTTCCCGTCTCGACACTGCTGGCTTTTCTCCTTTTTACCTCTTATATGGCCGTGAACCAGCGCTAAAACTGGACACTGTGCTTCCATCCACCACAGCATCAACTAGCGCTTATGCCCGTGATGCTATCGCCCATGCTGACCATGCTCGCCAACTTGCGCGCGCTCGTCTACAAGTCTCTCAAGGAAAACAAAAGCAATGCTACGACCTCCGTCACCGTGATGTCCATTTCGTGCCCGGCACCCTCGTGTTGCTTTGGTCACCATCGCGTAAAGTTGGCCTTTGTGAGAAACTGCTTTCCTGCTATACAGGCCCATATCGCGGGCTCCACCAAGTGATCGATGTCACCTATGAAATTATGCTAGCCACGCCCACTACGTCCTCCGCTGTGACAACCAGTGACATTGTCCACATCGCCCGACTCAAGCCCTACAACGCTCCACGAGCCTTGGATGTTTAACAGCACCGTGACGGTGCTTTTGCTGGCGGGGGGTAGTATTACCATATTATCGGGAGATACCCAAGATACGAGCCGCCGCAAGAACGACGATGAAGTGGGTCTTTGCCCTTGGCGCGAGCGAATGTCGGCCTGGCGCTGACTCCTGTGCCGTGTAAATAGCCTGTAAATAGCTTCTTTTGTCTGTCTTTTTCTACACGTAACAATATAAAGAAAAGTCTCACACCTACCATCACTTGCCTCGCCTACAGCAGCACCACTCCCGCGGTGGGAATGTGTACCGCTCATGTAATCAGTGCTGGTCGTCATACTATCTTTCTTTTCAGCGTGTTTGCCTACTGGCCCCATGGCGTTATACTCGACGTAGGCTTGCTCTTTAATTAATATTCGCTCATTTCGCTCAGTCGCATTTCGCATTAATACTCGCTCAGATTGTTCCCCAAGTACTGTCCGCCTCAACCTCGGTCTCCTCTCCAATCCTCCTGCTCCGTCTGAGATTGGTGCGACTGATTTTGGTCACCTTCCACCCCAGGTTCTGACGCACATGGAACTGTCACCTTCGCCGGCAGTACCAGACGATGATTAATTCGTTGCTCCAATCACGGCTGTTGTTCTCACGCACAGCGCCACCGCCCCTCATACCCTACTGACTGTTACGGAAAACCGTACGTGCCTTCCCGTGGTAAATTTTGGCCTTACAACGCAAGTGCTGCCACACGGAATATCCCTGGCCACGGTGAGTGCTTTAACTGATCGCCGCATTGAGACTTTTGCCGTCGGCAGCTCCTGATAGCCTTTCAATCTGCAAGTTATTCTAGCGATGAGGCTATAAAAATGGTTTCTCGGACATCTTTCCTGGCGAAGCTGAATCTCTTTGTAACTCACGGGGTTTTAAGGGGATATTTTTGACCAAAACAACCCTCATTCTGGCCCGACATCTCTTGTCAAACTTTGTATCCACAGCGCAGATCACAAGGCAGCGCATTGGCCACAATGCCGAGTTTCAGTGTCGGAGCGCAGTCAGCGAAACTGAAGTGGACAAGCAAGCAAAATACATAATTGATACATCGTCAAGTCCATGGGCGTCACTTGTCATGTTGGTAGAAAAAAAAGAGAGCACGTGGAGATTCTCCCTTGACTGTCGCCACCTCAATCACATCACAAAGAAGAATATTTGCCCCTGGAATCGTATAGATGGAGCGTTTGATTGCCTCTATGTGGCCCAGTACTTTTCATCCATTGACCTTCGGTACAGGTATTGGAAATCGCTGTGGACGAAGTCGATCGTAAAATAAAATCTTTTACTACGGCTGATGGATATTATCAATTTAAGGTTATGACCTTTGACTATTATATCGTGCGGGCAGTCATCGAGCGTGATGGGCGTTTTCTTTAATGGTTTAAATTGTCAACAAGCCTTTCATACCTGGATATCCTTATGCCTTCTCACCTACTCAAGGCGCACACCTTCAGCGACTCTCAGACCCTCTTGGTATTTTTCGTAAGGCTGTCCTGCAGCTCACCCTGAAAAAATGCTATTTCGGCCACCGACAGATAACAGTGCTTTGACATCTCGTTGGCGGTTCTCAAATCCGACCTGACTTTGGAAAAATTCCGCGCCGTCAACAAATTAGCTGTGCCGCACTTGACAAATGATGCATGCAACTTCGTAATCCTTGCTCTTAGTGCCGCTAATTTTTTTTTTAGATTTTGCAGCCATGGCACGAAATAATTCGCTCAGAAGCCCTTGAAAAGATGTGTGCCTTTTTCGGGGGGCTCCTCGCAAACTGCCGTCTTCGCTCGTCTCGCGATCTTACTCACCATCTAACCTACATTCTCAACCACTTTGATCTTTCAGCCCCTACAGAGGTGCGCACCGGTGGGAGTGGTCACGATTCTGTGCTCTCTTACGGCAAGTTGAACGTTGTCATGACCGTGAATTGCTCACGCCAGCTGCCTTTTCTTACATTCGCAGCGCAACTACTCCAATACCAAGCGACAGTCTCTGGCTCCTCTCAGCTCTGTTTCTACATTCCTTCCCTTCCTATATGGCCGGTCCTTTTCCATTATAACCAAGCTTAAAGCTCTCTGTTGTCTTTCGTCCGTTAAATACCCCGCACAGAGACTTGGACGAAAGTCTCGGGAGCCCTGCAACGTTGCGGCGGCCGGAGTATTCGTTCTGGCAGTCTACAAATTTCGGCACAAGCACACTAACGTCGACTATTTGTCCCCTTACCTCCGTAGATACACCCGACGCAGGAGAAACGGACGCTTACGCCTGCGTTTACTTTACTTCCTAGCCTTTGGAAACGACCAATGAGCAACTACCTGGCCGCACGCTGCGGACTCTTATTAGGCGAGTTGAATATGTGCCTAATGACCCGTCAATACGGTGGTTCGTCCTCCAGGGGAGGAGTTCTGTACCACCATAATTTTAACTTCCATGGTTGCGTCCGTCTCTGTGCCGTCCCTGTGCGCTTTCGCTCAGCCCTTCTTCACGAGCTTCGTGACGCACCTGCTGCAGGCAATCTTGGCGTCACTCACACCATCGACCTCGTCCGCCGTCACTTCTAGAAGGCAGGCATCGCTGGTTCTTTACCGCAATATGTTGCTGCGAACGAGCACTGTCTGTCAACATCAAGAAAAACCAGCGACACCTATTGCTATGCATGTTCAAGCCCTTAAGATTTTAAATAAGCGAATATTTCGAGTGGGTTTATATCTTGTCGGTACTTTCCACCAGTGCAGGTCCAAATACAGGTGGATCGCTGTGGCTAGTACTTACGCGGCGCGTTACCCCATTGCGTTAGCATTTTCAACCAACTGTACAAGTGCTGTCGATGCCTACCTCCTCCAGGGCATCATTTTAGTGCAAGGTGCCCCAAGACAGCGTCTCCCGGACCGTGGTCATATTTTCTCTCCCAAGTAATTACCGACATCTTGCTAGTACAGAGCTCAATTTAAAAAAATGAAATGAGGCGTTAACGGTATGGCGTCAACAAGCGATTTGAATTTCGCTGCTGCTACCGCTTCTTGCCTCAGAAACAAGCTAAAATGACGCGACTTCTATAGATATAGCGAGCGGCAACCATTCCTTCATACCACCGCCAAAAACAAGGGCACTCATCTGGCGTGGCGAACTTCGTTCTCTGGGACCATGAATTGTATAGTAAGTGTCACCCCCCTGAGGCGACGACATTATCACGGGAAATATTTACTTAGTTTGCTTATCCGCAGGAAGGCACAGTGCCGTTAAATAATGCAGAGTTGAGCAATATATGTGAGATTCTGTGCACTATTTCGCGCTGATAAGACACAAAGGTACAATCACACTAACGGTAGGAACTGTGAAGAATTTATATTCACAAGGAGCACACAAGGAGCTCACGTGAAACAAGGCGGATAGAAGCGTGCTATGCATTTTGATTAAAGGTTTCTTTCCTTGCGAACAGCTAAGAATATTTTTCCAACGTCTGACCTTCTAGAACAAAGCTTCCATGTACGTCAGCGTACCATCTTTGCTGTCGCCTTCTACCAAATGAATTATTTTTTTTTGCGTCTGAGTATTGGAACAATGTAACAAGCTTACTCTAAGGGACTTCATTTCAAAACTTAAGGTCACGTTTTTCTTTTCTGTATTTGTAGAAGGCCACCTTTAACTTGATGACGAGTTAGCTGTAGGTTGACAGTGACGTATTCATTGCTGTTTTGTGTCATCTAATGCGTCATTTCGAATGGCGCTTGACGCTGTTTGAGACCAAAGCGCAGAGCTAGCGAAAATGAAGAGATACAAAGTTAGGGTAGTCTGCATCAAGGGCCAGCCACAGTGGCGTAAGGAAACATGTTGTGGCTGCTGCAGAGGGGCTATGGCACGTAACTAAATAAACAAAACATTTATTCAAGCATTAGAATGCTGATATGCCCAACCTTTGTTACAGCTGGAGGCGTTCTTTCGGTCTAAGTTTGCAATCGTGCCCTCCAGTGGGCCAGTTTGTATCACAGAGGGTGCTTGGACACCTAAATATAAAGATTTGACGCTCCTACTGGCAGCGCCTGAAATGGCCCTGCGTCGTATGAGACTATCAATCTATCAGCTCCAGCGATCGACTCACTCTGCTGTGCTTGCGGTTCTTAAGACGATGGAGACGTTCCGCCATGGTCAGAGTGGTTTAGTATTCCCCTGGCTTGCTTCTCGAGGGCCTTCACGTTATTTATGGATCCTGCAAGTTGAAAGCGGGGCGCCATATTCGAGCAAGCGTGAAATTTACGCAATAAATCTCACTTTTTTGGAACATACACCTCCTGGTAAGCATCAGTTCCATTTTGACGAATAATAGCTACTATGGCTGAGTGTGCTCTTTCAAAACTAGACCAGTCGCACTCGGATCGACAAACGTGCTGCCTAGATGTGCCTCAGCGAAGGCCATGCGCGGGGCTAAACTTACATCTGATCGCATGGTGTGTGGCTTCAAAACGGCGACATCTCCGCATGCTCGAATTATATATTTGAATAATCGTTACCCTCTTGGACACAATGATGCCAATGTTTTTTGTGTGGGTATTCTGATTACAATGATATGAGCAGCAACCGTTCTCTATGTTTTTGATGTATCAGTTTTTTCAACTCAGTCACCTTGAGGCTTTCTACAGCCGTATCCCATAAAGAAAATTTTCTAGTCCGCATGACACGAAGGGAGACATAGTTGCGCTCGTTCACAAAATGTCGCATCGCGTAAATGCGTTGTTTCTCAACTTTTGTCATTTTATTGCAATTGAACGTTTGTTGCCATACTGAATGTGCCGAAAAGTTACTGTGAATGACCAGTTTTTTATGTTCGTTCTACCCAGATGTGTTGGTAAGACATGGCGGAGAAGGCATGGGCTGTATGTTGAAGTGGAGGCACGCAACAACAAGAATAGACTAAATACACGAAAAATTTCGTGTATATTATAATGCGACTAGCATTCTTCCTGGCCTGAGGTGTACCGCACTCGACGAATGTTTGTACCTACTTGATCAAGCTCATCGCGCTGTAACTTTTATAGAAGAAACTAACTGAGGTTGACGTTGTAGCTTATTTTTTTTATAAATGAGAAGTCCTTCAGGCACTATTTCTTTAATTTTGACATTCTTTTAGGAGCCTGAACTGCAGTGCCTAGTTTTATGTTTGTGTCCTGTACTGTATGTGCAGCTAACTTTTCTTTGCAAATGACAAGACGTATGCTAAGATTTCTTCTATTATACCACTCTTCTAGTAGCGAGTTGGTTGAAACAGTTGATTGAACTTTTTAACTGGAGCTGACGGCGAGTGTCTAACTGCTTTCTCTGTCGACATCGACGATTTGTATTATTCTTTGCCACATGAGGGTTTGCTGTCCAGCATCGAGACGGAAATAGATGAGCTCGGCGCTGTCCTTTGTTCTAATGCTTGTGGTGTCAGTGGGGCAAGCTCTTGAAAGCTTTTATCATTTTATTTGACATCCACGTTTGCTGAATTTGACAATAACATTTACCTGCAAAGCAGGGTGTTTGCATAGGCTCATGCATAGCACCCAAATTAAGTGACCTTTTTTTAGCTCGATGTGACAAAGCTGTTTCTGCGCAGTTGGGCTATCTGGGAATTGTAGAGGTTTTTAGATATGATAGATTATTTTTTGGTGTACTTAGGTAGATCACTAGTCGATCCGGCCGCCAGTTCTCATGTAGATTGCTGTTTTGACTGTTAAACCCTGCTGTTGATAGTATTCTTGCCTCATTAAATGAGTATTATAGGCCACTTACGTTCACACTGAACTTCCTGCGCAGGGCAATGTCTTTAGACTTGCGTTTGCATTTCAAAGCTGAACACGTGTGTTGGGTATACGAGCCCAGAGCTAACAAGCCGCACTTCAGTTACAGGCGCGGCCACTGTTAGAGGTAACACGGCTCGCGTGGCTGCGCTCCTTGGACCACCAAGCGGGCGCCGCGACAAGTACTGCGGCGCAAGCGCAATCACCGCCATAGGTGGAGTTAGGTGCGCGCCGTCTGGTATGGTCCCTTCCACTTTTCCACTTCGCCACACGCGCTCTGGTACAAAAGACTGTAGCCATGGTGCTCGAAAGGAAGGAGACCTTGATCAAAGCTTCATCTACAGCAGTGGTCTGCGCTTCTTCGTGTTTACCACATAAGTCTGGAGCATTGACTTATAGATATGCCTTGTTTGTCATAGGATCTTTTACTTCCTTAGCAAACGAATTCTGAAATAGACCCTCTGTGACAAAATGGACATTTTAGAAGTAAAAGACGCAGTTAAAATTTTAGAGGCGTACAGCATGCCTGCGTGTTTTAATAAGTGATTTAGAATACTACCTGTTGGCGCACCATTCCTACATGGTTTGTGTACTTCAAAGCGCGCGCGCAATTTAGGTTTCGGTGCTCTCGGCGAAATGGGAGTAACCGTAGCAGACGACGCGCAGCTAACTCCGCCTCTGGCACTGATTGCGCTTGCGCCGCAATACTTCGCGCGGCGCCCGTCATGGCGCTCAGCGAAGCGCGGCCACCCGCTCCGTGTAACTTCTAACAGCTAGTGGCCGCGCCTGTAGAGTTCTGCACACTCAGAACTCATAAAAAGAAGTATCGTACGTACTTTCTTGTCATATGCTCTCTATAAGTCATGTGCTCACTTGTTGGATGAAGGCCTTACTAAGCAGGTGCCTCGTCTGGAAGCAGCGAACTATCCGAGACATATCTTTATCTCGGTTGCTCAAAGCCTGCATTGTCGATGGAAGGTGACTTCACGCCTGAGCGATGAGCAGAGAGCTGATGACGAAAGAAAGAAGAAAGAACAAAGATACAAAGGAAATGTGGCTGTAATTTCTTATTTTCATAGGCTTTGTAACAACCTAAAAAAGGTAGGGCAAAGTTCTGGTGTAAACGATGGTTTCGCAGCACCTAACAAACTTTTTAGGTTGATTTTGTTGAGCTGTCCCACGCAGAAACGAAAACCAGGTTGTGCTACCACGCACAAGGATCCTTTTGTAACATGCACTCCTAACGTGGCGTATAAGATTCCACTGTCAAGTGGGAAGTACTGCGTGGGCCCGACGGGCAGATGCTTAAACGTGCGTCTGGCGGAGCATAGCAGTAAAGTAGAGAGCATCGGAATAGATGGGCATCTGGCTGCGCATTGTAGAAAATGGGACGTGAATGCGCCATGGTACCCTCTCTAAAAACAAACTGCTGTTGTCTATCGCCACAGCAATAACATAGTGAGGGAAATTGTCGAAGCAGCTGGCACAGCTAGAGCAGGTGACGATTGTGTTAGCACGCCGTCTATTCTTTTATCTAAGAAAGAGCTTGAATTTTTGGCATAGTAGTCATATGAGTGGTTTCCGTTTTCTTCTTTTTCTTCAATGTGTCTATTGCAGTGACTTCCCTGTGAGTATATGTATGCTTACCAGCTGCAATAAACCGATTGTTGAAAGTTAGTGCTCATCCCATGTTCTTGCTTTGTCCTTGTGTCGTTCTTGCGCTATGTGCCCCAGTTGACGATTAAACTACCAACACGCCCAAACTTCTTCCCTGCTAAAGAAAAAAATGGAGCTGAGTAGGTCACGTAATGCGTAGGTTAGACAGCCGGTTCACAATTAGGGTTACTTAATGGATGCTAAGAGAAGAGAAACGCAGTCGAGGATGGCAGAAGATTAGTTTGGGGTCATGAAATTAAGAAATTCGTAGGCGCTAGTTTCAATTGGTTGGTGCAGGATAGGGTTAATTGAAGATCGCAGCTACAGATCATCGTCCTGCAAGTGACATGAAATAGGTTGACAATGATGATGTAAAACTATTTCAAGTATATTTACGCTCCGAGACGGTACAATGGCGCGTCCCTCCATTTGTGAACGTCTTTGATGGCAACTTGGGTAAGCAGGTACGCGCCGCCCTACAATAACAAAAAGATCTCTACGAATCTGAGTTCAATCGAACCCACGAAGCAAGGGCTCCCCATGCACAGCAACCGGACGCATTTGCAAGCTGTGCAGGAACTGCACTGGGTGTGAACCGCTCTTCACGGAACATTTCGCTTAATTGGGTAACTGAATATGTTCTACTAAGTGTGCGACAAGCGAGGAAACAATGTTCAGCGTTCTTCGGCACCTACGCTGCTCATTTATCGGCATGGAGGTCACGCGCGCAGTTCTAGACAGTGCCACAAGATGGCGCATGATCCAATTGCCCGACCTAAGTGTACACCACCCAATTGCAATGCAAGACGAAGAACCACCAACCTCGACATACTTATCAACGGCCACAGCGTCACCGCTGTAGTACACACAGGAGCCGACTACTCCGTCGTCAGTAGACTCTACGTGGCCAAGCTGAATGAAGTCAACACAACATGGGATGGTCTTCATATGCGGACAACTTCAAGATACCTTAAAACGCCGCATCGAATCTGCACAGCAAGGGCGACAGTGCATGACCGGACTTATACTGCTCACGCAACGTAATTCTCGGCATGGACTTGCTGAATGAACACAACGTAGTCATCGACCTAAAGTCGAACTCGATAACGCTGGGCACACACCAAGTGATCACGCGGAGCGAACTTGCCGTAAGGGTGCCATGTGCGTACTTGAAAACCAAGTCAGCATACCGCCTTGCTCCAGTATTATCATTGCTATGAAATTTCCAACGAAACGCCCGCAGACGTAGAAGGCGTCATCGAGGCCAACCAACGTCCGCTGCTTTACCGCGAAATTGGCATCGCAAGAGGGATCACTCTGTCGCAGACAGAAAAAGTGAAAGTGATGCCGACAAAGCTCAGCCAGCCGTTCAAGCCCATCAACCAGGGCAGGAAGATCGCATCCATCGAAGAAATTGGGGACACCAGCAATGCCTTTGTTCTATCGCATCCTGCCCCATATATGTCGGTGACCATAGGTCTTGAACCATGCTTCTACATAAATCCAAGTATCCCCATGAGTGAGGAACATGAGCTCGATAATCTCCTCCGGCAATACAAACGCTGTTTTTGGACGCCATCATGGATTCGATTAATACCAGTTGTAAAGCATCGCACACAGAACCGAATAGTGCACTCTGCCACTCTTCCAGAGCGCGTACTGAGTCTCGACTCAAGAAGGTGAAGTTAAAAAAGAAATTGATGAAAAGCTGTGCGATGACGTCATCCACCTATCGAAAAGCCCGTGAGCGTCTCTTGTAGACATGCTGCAGAAAAGTGACGAAGCCTTACGTTTCTGCGCCGATTATCGTCGACTAAACCAGATCACGCAGAAGCATGTATACTTCCTCCCACGGATAGGCGACGCATTGGGTCGGCTCTGCAACGGTAATTACTTCTTGTCGATAGATCTCGAAACTGGCTACTGTAAAATTGAACTAAACGAGAGGGATTGCATGCAGACCGCCTTCAGTACGCCGGACGGCTCCTAAGATATGAAGGTGATGCCATCCCGAGTGTGCTGGGTGCCTTCAACGTTCCGGCGTGCGATGGACACGTGTTAGCAGGGTTGAAGTGGCATGCCCATCTCGCCTGCTTACATGACGTCGTCGTCTTCGCCGGGAATTCCGCCGATCACCTTAGGCGGCTTGGATGAGCACTGGACACCATAAAGTCATCAGGGCTGAAGCCGTGAAAGTGCCGCTTGGCTTACGACCAGTTTCTGTGTTTGGGTAATGTCATCAGCAAAACTGGAATTCGCCCTGGTCCGCAGAAGACATCTGCCATCACCAACTTCCAACAGCCCACCGAAAAGAAAGGAGTGCGCCGATGCATTGGCTTCCGTGCCAATTACAGGTGCTTCGTTAAAAACTTTCCGAGCATCGTCGAGCCATTAACTTCTCTCACGAAATCAGACATCGATGTCAAGTGGCAAGCGCCGCTAGCCGTAGCTTTGCGAGAGAGTAAACAGTGAGTGTAGTCACCACTAGTGTTCGCCCACTTCGACAAAAGCGCCGAAACCAAAACACACACTGACCCAAGTAGCCTAGGCGTCAGCGCTGTCCTAGTGCACAGGAAAGACGGATATGAAAGGGCCGTTGTTTACGCTAGTCGGTCGCTGTCGAAAGCGGAAGCCATGGCCATTGGCCTGCTGCTGCATGACGACTAGGATGACGACTCGTTCCTGGGAACAATGCGAGCGGAAGACTTCGGTGATCAGCAACACCCATACCTCTTAATGTATTTGGAAGGCGACACTGACGTCCTAAGGACATTTAGCAGAGGATTGTCTTCGTTTGCCCTGTAAAACGACGTCATCGTAAATAACTCACCAGTCCGTGCAACTATCTTCGTATTGTTCCTTTAGCACTGCGTCCAGATGTACTGCACGCTCTAAAAGACAATCCGACCGCTGGGAAGCAGTTTTGCAGAGTTAGAAATCCGGAACCGGAATGGCTCCGGAATCGTTCCACATTTTCGCGAGCCCGGTATGGAATGGGAATAAAATGGCGGCAAGGCTTGGAGGGAAGGAATTCGAATGGAATTAGGCACCTTTTATCCGGAATATAATGGCAATGTAATTGGTTTTCCTGAAATAGAGCGCTTTTTATTCTACGCGCTGTTTTGGTCAAAATATGCTGAAGAACGTACCAGCCCACGTTCAAGCATTAGGCTTGCGATCTTGTACGCGTTCCAAAATGGAACGGAGGCGGTCCATTCCAGTGAGCCGCATACGAATCGTCAATTGGGACGTGATATCTGCTTTTAATCATACCGTCTCGTCTGCTATCGGACGAACGCGACGGAACAGACCGCTAATTTCGCAACGTAAGGAATGGACCGCCTCCGTTCGTTTTTGGTACGCGTACAAGATCACAACCCTAGCAGAGCCTCGAATTTACCAATAAAGGAGGATTGCTAAAATGGGTCAGCTGATTATAAGCACTGTGCACTTATAAGCAACGCACCAACTACAACGCCCTCACAGACCAAATTCCGCCGAAGCTTGTCTCGATTCGTCGCGAAACCGCGGCTCTATGCCACTGGCATCCGTCGAGCAGAACTACGGCGGCAGCATACTCACCTCCCCCTCCCTCCCATGCCCCACTTACGCCTTGTGATTTTCCTTACCTTGGCGGCGCCTTCGCCCCAGCCGCCTGCTGCTCTCTCCCCACCTTTAATTTTTTGTGTTACTTCTTGCACCCTCAGTGACTCGGACGCATATTCCAAAAGTACTTCTCTAAGTTGTGATGCGAATTGATGTTGGCGCGATGCTTGCTTTGACTGCAAGTCTTCGCATGCCAGCTTGAGCGCCGTCTGACCTCGCTGTCCTCCCCCCTCTTCCCCAAACCTTTTGCAGTACTTTCCCTCATGTCTAGACGCACTGACACCTTTGCCCGAAACTCTGCAGCCAAGGTGTACAGGTCAGTGCAGAACAGAGTCACACACTATACACTGTGCGCCCTCTCCCTCCATACAGAGAAATACACAGAGAGAGAGAGAGAGAGAGAGAGAGAGAGAGAGAGAGAGAGAGAGAGAGATAAAACAAGCTTTCGAAAGCACTGCTGCAGGAAGCCAGCCTATTCAGGAGGGCTCACATAACTGCGGACATGGCAGAGCCTCCCGAGGCCCCGACATGGCGATTCGCGCCGAAGAAAAGGCACGTTCGCTCTGTTCTAGGTAGATCTTTTTGATGGTGGTGGAAGGATGGGAGGTTGGAGGTCCGGGTGGTGCCGCCGCCGCGCTGGCGCCTGTTGGTGGCTAGAGAAGCCCAACGGTTCATTTAGTAGCTACCTCATACTCTCGATGCTAGACAATTATTCGAAGCATCCCCGTTGTCTTTGTGTGCTACCTCCCCCACCCTCCTTTCCAGCCTTCCATAGTAAATAAAGAGCGCTTCCAAAACGCATGGCCACACTGAATTCTACGCTCAAAGGCTCACGCACACTGTAAGTCCGCCAACATGGCACCCTGGAAACAATTTTTTTGAAATTACTGGCGAAGAAAGCAGACAAGCTGCTCGCTGCCTGCTTTGCTCTCAAGCTGTACATGCTGTAGTCGGCGTTTTATCTTATTTGATGAAGCACCTAAAAATAAAGCACGAGCGGGAGCACACGCCACAAGAGAAACAGCTGGCAAATAAGCTGAAGATAACGGCGGCCTTCACCACTGGGTCTCTGTGCCTGTTCATCGAAAGGCTACTCTGGACGACGCCGTAAGCAATATGCTTTGCACTGACATGGAGTCATTTCAGGTTTCAGGGATTCAAGCAATTCGTGACGGTAAGTTTGACAATAAGAAAAGTCGACTTTCATCAAAGTAACTGTTTTGCATTCTTTCAGATTGACAAGTTGTCATCGCGGGAAGACCTGAGGGACAAGTTCCTGCTCGGGTAAGTATCAGCGCTGCAGGCCAAAATATCATCGTCTTTCGTGGAAGCGGAGTAGGCCGGTATCTCACTAGACGTGTGGACGCCGCGGCCAAAGGAGGGCATACTGGCTGTCCAAGCAGCATTCGTCAATATCGACTTCATGGCTCACACGTACCTCCTCCTTTTGCACTCAGAAGGTATGTGGCGTCGCTGCAGTGGAACATCGCTGACAAGGTGCAATATGTATTTTCGTACAATTGGGCCTCCGTTAACTGTTTTTTTTTGAACATTCAGATCATTCACGTGGTTGCAGATAACGCTTCATTAATGATGAAAGCATTTGCTTTTACAGGGCGGGAGACTGAAGAGGACGATGATCATGTCAATTTCGACAACTGCCCGGAACGCTTAACCAAAGAAATCTTAAGCGAGTTCTATCACTTAGGACAATCCTAATTTGGCTGCGCCGCCCAAAGCGTGCAGCTTGTAGTAAATTACGCCATTCGGCAGGTAAGCGCTAATAAATGACATATTTCTTTCATCCTATCTGCATTGATACGTCGTTCATTTATTAGTATTTTCATAAACAATAGTTTGAGCCAAGCTTCGTCAAATGATTTGCCAGAAATGCATAGGCAAAGAATTTATCAATATAATAATTGCAATTGGAAAAGTAATGGTAGACAAGTGCACTTATTACAGTTTCATTGATTTAAAGCTTTATCATGCAAATCATCCCAGCTCAGGTTTCGCCGAATTTTCGAGCGTGCTTCGCTTTTTCATGCGAAGATTCGGGGTGCATTTGCTGCCTTGGCCAAGGTTACAAAAAGTGCTTCCCATCAAATATTGGCTGAGGATATTTTTTTCTAAATCAGACTCGGCATCAAGCTTACGCCACTTCAAGGTCTGCTCTCACCACGTCACTCAACCGTTCCGAGTTACCTCTAAAGACAAACGTAATCAAAACAGGCCCATCACGTAAAGAACGCACGTGGTGTCCCGAAGTAACATTTTAAAAGATTTGGATTTGGTTCATTCTTTATTCAAGCTATTTTTCTCTGAATGTATTCGATATCTTGCGTATGTCACTACTTCTAGTACAAATTGCTCTGCTAGTAAACACAGTTGCCAAGCAGATAAGACCAGTCAGTATGGCGGCAGTCTAGTGCTGGGACGTTCATATGATTTACGAAGTGCCGTAGCGATGGCACTACGGGCACGAAATATATTCGTAAATAGCAGAAAGGTGCAGCCTAAGCATTAATGTGCACTCAATTTATCGTAGCGCTGGAGAAAACGGCTGAGTCCGTCTTTTCTTATTTTGCCTTATGCAGTTTTCAAGAGTGTGAGCGTGTAATCGATTGCTGTACCGTGCGGTTACACATGTCATTATTCTCTTTCTGAAACTCTATTGCATTGCATGTTTGCCGTTTGTGCCACCTGTACTTGCAGTGGAAATGTTCTGTAACTGTGGTCCTCGCTTTATTTTAGAACCCAAGTGCAGCGGAAATCTCACAAGAATGCGGCGTCATCGTTGCATCTATACGCAAGTCAAAAGGTCTGCATTTGAAATGTCACAACGCGACGAGGTGGAATTTGCAACTGCGAATGATGACAAAAATTGTTACCATGTTTTCGTGTCATCCAGAACTGTCAGAAACTCTGCACGTGCGCAAGTAGGCTAAACTGGCTGAATATATACCGAGGCTGGCGACAGACATGATTGACTTTCGCTCTCCTGTAGAGGAAGCCACGGAGTTGCTGCTGAAAAGGCACGAGAACGTCGGTTTTTGCTTCCGGCGTTACGAAATACCGAAGTTTCCCTCGCAGAAACTTTAGCTAAGGCTCACTTCTTTGCAAAGATGCCGCTAAATGCCTTCAGCGTAGCCAGGAGAGCCGGTTCGCAATTACGTGCACTGACTCATTTTTTTTAATGTGTACCCTCCTAGACCCATGGCTCAAGCCTTCATGGTATTCAGCTGCAACAGCCGAGCAGGTGCGTTCTCTTGCGCTGAGAAGGGGGGCCGCGTTTGTTAATGCAGGTCAGCGCCAGCGCCGTCGCGAATGCAGACTCTGAAGCCGCGCTAAGCAGACTAATGTTTAAAAATATCACGCACAACCAAAATGCCCACCAAGACAATGTGCCTGGATTCCTTGCAAGGGAAATTTCTCTTTACCTTACAGAGAGAACTCGCGCAAGCACGGTTGAGCCCCTGACCTGTTGGAAAGCGTGCGCCAGGAGCGTTCCCTTGCTTTCCCACCTCGCAAAGGCAGTTTTGACTGCAAATGTGACGTCAGCGGAAGTGGAACATGTGTTTTCTACGGCATCCCTGATAATGACAGCGAAGCGAAATTGGCTGTCGAGCAACTCTTTCGAGCAGCTCAGGTTTGTGAAGCGCAACACTTAGGTAGAAGGCAATTGTTTTGTGTGACTTTTTTTTCTTTTTAGAACTACCCGTTGAAGCAGCCGTCATTTACACTTCGTGTTGTCAAAACTAAACTGTGACACACCATTTAGCTCATGATAGTTTGTTGCAAAATTTCAATGAATCAAACCATAATAAAGCGTGTTTTGGCACCTTGCACTGCTTGCGACCTTTACTGCAGCATTTCAACATCAAGAGGACACTTAAAGGGACACTGAAGGCAAGTACTAAGTCCACGTGGACTCTTTAAATACCATTCCAGAAACCTCGCAACGTTAGGTTCGTACCAAGATAAGACGAACCTTAAGAGAAAATTGAATTTGACGGTGGTGAATGCGTTTTTAGAAATTCAAATCTCCCGCCGTCCAACCGGGGCAGTGGTGCCGTTGCACACGCCATAACCACCCCTTGCTGCCGTCGGCGCTCGACAGACGGCGGCACCAAGCCAAGACAGGCGTGCGGATTCGGTGCTGCAGCTTCTTAATTCGTGGTGAAATGACGTAGAGCGTTCAGGCATCTAGCGGCATCACATGGAAGTTGAATTCTCTGCTACTTGCAATTTTAGCGAGTTTCGCGAGCCAGCAAATCCAGCGCGGCAACACGCGACCACGAAAGTACTGAGACAGGCAAGCGTGCGCGGCGCATAGTTGAGCGAAAACAAAACCTTTCGACCACCAGCGTCGTTGTCAATGGTGAGTTCCATGAGTTCTTTCAAAGCATGAAATGGAACTGGACAACTAGAATTTTATGTAATCTTATAACATAATGGCGTTTTTCCGCAACGAGTAGTTGAGTACTAGTGAAAGTATTTACCTGAGGAGTGCTTGCGTCATCGGGCAAGTACTTGAATATCCCGGGGAAGTCTCTAATCATGGCCTGCATTTACCTCAATTTCTCAATTATTAAGGCCCTGTTCCCTATTATATTCATGCCTTACAGATTCTCGAGCACTAATCTATCACTTTAATTTAACTTAGTATTTCATTTTAGTGTCCCATTCAGCAAAAATACGCTAGGTCACCATTTTAGTATTAACATGCTTAAGCTCGAACAATATTAAAACATCACAAGCCTTTAAATCGTGCAGATCATGCAAATACTATCGGTAGCAGAACTGCCTCTATGCGAATTAGTACGGTGGTTCTACTGCACGAGATATGTCAAGCTCTCGACATTGGTAACGTGTTTCACGTATTTTTGCAGTTCTTAATGGGTCGGATGATATCAGCTTTAGAGTGCGTTCAACCCTAACTCAATTAAACAGCCAAGGTGCATTTCCTATGTTGAGGAATTACGGAAACGGAATTGAACTGCCCAGCTATTCCTGGAGTGGGCAGGGGCTAATTTTTTTTTCATTCCGGGGAATCGAAAGGGTGGTTCTAATTGCCGGAATCTAATTGAAATGAAATGGGGGCGTTCACTCGACAACTATGCTTGGCACCCGCTAATACTTGTGCTGGTATACAGCAAAGGTGTTACTGGCCGCTCCATGTCTCCTATGTCGCCGGTTACGTAAGGACATGCGGAGACTATCAGCAACAGAAGACAGCGCCGAGTGGGATTATTACCGCCGATTAAGCCTTCTTCCCGGTAGTTTCAACAAATTTGGATGGACTTACTAGGGCCTTTTCGAACGTCAACGTCCGGAAATTAGTGGATCGTCATGGCTACTGACTACCTCACCCGCTACGCCGAAACGAACGCGTTGCCTTAAGGTGGTGCGGCCGAAGTGGCAAAATTCTTCTTCGAAAATATACTGCTACGCTATGGTGCCCTGGAAGTCCTCATTACCGACAGAGGAATGGCTTTTACAGTAGAGCTCAAGCATGCAATTCTGCAACAGAGCCCTACAAGCCTCAGGAGACATCAGCCTACCATCCACAGAGCAATGCTCTTGCGGAGAGGCTAAAATCCTCGCCGACATGTTGGCAATGCACGTCGACGTCGTACCCAAGACGTCGGATGATGCCCTACCATACGTAACCTTCGCTTCTAACACGGTCGTGCAAGAAACAACGCCTGTCGTGCCATTCAAGCTGCTTAACAGAAGGAAGCCCACGAGGACTCTCAACGCCATGATGCCGCACGACACAGACGAATAGAATCTCGACGATGACGCGTATCTCCAGCACGCCAAAGAAGGCGACTACAAGCCCGCCCGCGCATCAACAGGCAGAGGACTGACAGCCGGCACTATAATTTCCGACGTCGATACGTGGAGTAGCAGCCTGGCGACAGTGTTTCGGTTTGTACCCCCATTCGCGGACGAGGTGTTAGTGAGAAATTTCTATCTTCCGACCCTACAAGATAATCCGACATTGGCACACTGGACTCTTACGTCGTGCCGAGGGCATTTCGCTATCGCAGTGGCGACGCTCACAACCTGAATAGTCCATGTTGTGTGGATTGAACCGTTGCACCAGCGCTGACAAACTTTGGGACTCTGTTTCCTTTTTCTTTTTTTTTTCTTTGGTACGCGTGCTTTCGTATGGACAATGCTTTTCAACAAGGGGGCATTGACGTGTGCACTTGTTTATCTTTCTGAGGTGACCGCTCTTTCACCTGCTTAAAAGGGTTCAACGTTATCGCTCAGCACGGGACGTGCCTGCATCTATCGGATTTTGTCGAATGTTATCGATGGTTTTGTTTATTGTCCTTTGCCACCAAGCCTCGTGTAACCTGATTTTGGCCATGACGCGAATTGTGTAATTGTTTCTGGAAGCTACGCCTCACCGAGCGATTACACTAGAACGTTCGTTGGTCATGCTTAAAAGTCTACGCGTTAGCCCCGCCGATCCGATATCAACAATTGCCTACTGCGTTCGCCGCTATCGTGCTTTGTAACTTGCTTTTGTAGTCACAGGTTCGCCCAATGAATAGTTAGTTCGGCCGCTGTTTTATTAATCGCCAACGTGACAATATCCGATTAAGTGAATCTGTTAACATAACTACATTGAAATAATAATCTCATACTTCCTAATTACAAAGTTCTCTTCGTTGAATACAACAAAGAGCAGAAAAAACGCTCTTGCAGTGCTCAAATATTAGGCATCGGATGAATTAAATATGCAATCGTGCTAGCATGGGGACATATTCCCAAGAATGTGAAGAGCGTTCCCAAGTTGTGCGCGTAGTACAATATTTCGAAATTTGTATGCGTACATGAATAAGTCGAATCACTTTATGTTGAGCGAGATATGAAAGCGGAAATCTCGGAGGCGGATAGGTTAAAATTAAACCTGTGATGTGTAACGACCACACGCGGTGCCCACGTGGACATTTGCGGCTTCAAGTGCGCTGCGTCATTATAAAATTCATGGTTCAACGCAGAGTTCTCCAATTGCTGGCCTTGCATATTAACACCTGAAAGTACGTCAGCATATCGTCACTGCTTAGGAAAATGATGCGTCTGTCTGTGAGCGATTAAATATAATCACGGTGGAAGTGCTGGGAATTGTTGCGCTGCGGGCTTCCGTTTGGTGCGGTGAATTTCAAGAAAGTGATTCGCTCTCGGTGTTTGACATTTCACAGTACTGTCTCACTTCATCGTTTGATGAGCTCACAAATATACATTAAGTTTGATTGACCCTAATTAGCAGTAAATAATTTATAACCTTTGCGCATTCGTCTAAATGTTTGGCTATATAAATTTAAATTTTACAACGACAAAGGATGTTTCTTCTTTATTGCAGTAGAAGCGCGCTGCATTGTATTGTGCTGAGGACGCTGATTTTTTCATAATGAGTGGCCCACTGGGCGAAGTATGTACATTTTTTGTACTTAAGAGGTGTGGCGCTTGTCCAGCATAACAAGCAGTCGTTGCTCTCACTTTCTCTAAGTGAAGCTTTTGATGCTCGTATTCCTACAGTGAGTCCATACTCCGCCCACGCAGATAACATGCTGAGAATCTGCATTAAACAGAGTAAGATACATTTCAATGTTTTATAATTGACGTTTTATGTAGAAATGTGCACTTTTATTTGCAGTCAGACATGGTATTGCGATTATTTCTGCTTTTCTTTTAACGTTGCTTTCCGATGATAAACGAGGACTTCATTCCGACGAGCAGAACACGCCATGCCTTCCCAATGGAGCTTTGTAGGCGATTTTGTTTTATACAGCCTTTTTTACAATTTTGGTAGTTGGTGCTTTATGCATGAAAAAAAATAATGGGAGCGACACCAACGTGGTTACAAAACGGCATAACATTGTTCGTGCTCGTGCATGCGTTCCTCCGTTCGTGTCTGTCTTGCGCTGGTCCTTCTTTTTTTTTGAAGGTTGTTTTTTTACCTGTGTCATTGGTTATTAGGAACATATAATGACGCCGTATAATATATATAAAGTCGTACGGCAATTTAGACACGCGGGAAACCTAACTTTTAGTGACTGGACTTGAGCACGATCCTACAGTAACATTACAGTGTGGAAGATTGCGACGAGCAAAATCGGTGATTGACGAAACGAACAACAATACCTATGTTTATTCGTGATTTAACATAGAAACATAGCAGATTTAAAAGCATTTCACTGGGGCCGCGAGTATCGCATATTTTTCAAAACCCGTTTACATTAGTTTGTAAGTAAAAAAGTGCCGCCTTACCGCTGCTTCCCTTTATCCGTAATTCAGGCCCTTAAAGAAGCAAAGAAGTGCTTTTTATTGCAATTACGCACACCTACTGGGGGATACAAATGAACTTGTACGGTTATCCTAATGTTGGGAGCTGGGAAGTACGTGAAATTTTCCTTTGCGAATAAATTTGTGGCCAAAGGGACAAAAGGTGCGATAATCATTATCCCTTTCTGCAGGCCAAATAAATTAAATCGAATAAATAGCTGTTTTAGTTACTGCAGTAACCGGCAAGTTATGCTGAAAAGCGAGATGAAGTCGTGGTTGTACGCAGTTTCACTTTGCAGTATCTTTTTAGCATGCCTATGTTCCGGATATCCGGCTGTATATTTTAATATCTCTAAGCATGATTACGCATGCAAGATAGTGTGGATCGGCACGAAGTTCTTCCCTGATGTGACATGGCTTTGCGCGCGGCGTTTAGTCTAAAGCATGTTTGATGCATAGCCAAAGATGATAACTGTTGCCCTTTCACTCTCGGCTGGCAAAATCAGACATCGACCAGTCCGGAACTACTGACGAGAAACGCTATCGCGCTGCTTTTAACCATGGCCGCAATAGTCATGCCGAGATAAGGGAACCAGCTGAGAAGCCGGAGGAAAATGCGCATGCCTAACAGCAACGACACCAGTAGGCATTATCCCTGCCTGGGTGAAGCAAATATAGTCACTGCTAATATTTAAATATTGTAATTTCTAATGATGTCGTCAGCAAACAGATTTGGTCATGGCTACAAATATTTCTCATGGAATAGGGTCTGAACATCCCAGCAGAACACGGACAAAGAAGTAACTGACGCACGAACTGAACCACTTGTCTTTGCTCATTCGTTTATTCTTGCGTCCGTGTTTGGCTGCGCTATCCAGACACCATTCTATGATGAGCGACAAACGAACCTATATCGCCATCTTTGCCGAACAAACATTATATTCTGCTATTTAAAATCGGTGTGCACATGCACAAATGCTACTTTTCATGGATACAGGACACTCATCTAGATATCAATGATTTAAAATTTTCTAAATGCTTTTCTTACACAGGACCGAAAGCATAACCCGCTCTCGCATTAACTCAATCATTCCGCGCACTACTTCTGGGCTGATGCTCGCACAGGCAGGTATTATCATGTTACTCTTTTCATTAACGCCAGTGGGATCTGTTGCATAAACTCGATCCTAAACGTAGCCTTAAGAAAGAAGTCGAGTGGAGAAAGGTTAGGGGTACTCGCCGGCAAAAACATCGCGCCTGCGTGGCCAGTATAATGTCGTGGAAATGACGGTCCCACCAGCTCTTGGTAGAGGTGGAGAAATGGGGTGGTGCTCCGTCATGTTGGAAACCTACTCGGCGCAGGTCATTCAGGGGAAGATTCAAGACGAAGTTGACGACGACAATAATTAGCATTTCCTGCGTGTACTTCTTACTATTCAGGTTTCCTGACGTGGGGGCTGGCTCTCCCTTTTGGAGAGGAGATCTAAGCAATAAATAGCTACCGGCAAAGAAGATTGGTTGGACTAATGGCGACGATTACTCACAACAATCTCGCAACCATCCGCGGTGTGCCGGACTCTGCCGGCCTGCTCACGCAGCGTGGCACCATCTCTCGAAGGACGCGGCGTAAAACCCGTGCCATATAACTCATACACCGCTGGCGTTGCAAAAAGCGCCGGTAACCTTGACTCAGTGCCAAAGGATGACAATCAAGTGTGTGGTGCACTGTATCTGCCTTTTGAACATCGCCATTGGGAACGACAATCTTCAGCGTACAAGAATTTACAGCTTGAGTGATGCTGTCAACAAACATTAGGACTAGGAAACAATATTTTGTATAACTTGTTTAGGCACCATGTAGCGTATTTGATGCAGTCATTTGCAAGGGGGGGAGGCAAGAGACCGCATTCTTTTAAGTTTTGCCCAGTTGCCCGTATGATAGTGTTTTGTTCTCGCAACGAGGCCCGCATGTTATTCTTTTGTTCTGGATTCCTTCTCGTCCCGCCCTCGTCTTCAGTGCTGAGATAACGCCTCCGAATTTCGGCTCAAGGTCTCTCGAAAGCCACCGACAACGGGAGCTGAAAGCATTTGATATTTAAAACCAATATCTAATGATCCTGTCCCCGACTTTTGCACACCACCATATTCACACTTCAACGAACGCCGTAATTGTGTTGCCGCAGCCAGTGGAAATTTTCTTTCGACCAATAATTGGTTTTGTGCACATTAACTGTGCCATTTCCGCAAAACTGAGCTTCATCTTTCCGAATTAATATTTCCAGGCACTCATTTTGTTCGTCACTTATCACCAGCCGCCAATTGCAACAGTCAAGCAGCCTTACTCAGTCAAGTCAAGTCTGCCTCAGTCATGTTCTGGTGAAGGCTAAAATAGTAGGAATGGAACCTATGATTCCTTAGCCCATTTTAGACTGTTCCAAAGCTGCGTCCGCAGTCATCAGCAATTGGTCAGATACTCATTTCTGTCATCAACGCTACATAACCTAAAACTCCCATTTCGAAGACTTCACCGATAATTATCTTTTTCGTCTGTCTCTGATGGTGGACTGAGCTATTGTGTGAAAGCGGCCACATATGTTTATGAAGGTTGGATGAGTCGGAAGTAGACTGTCCGGGTGGGGAGCCGCGTCCAGCCGCATCTCTAATGAGGCTTTGCCATTCCATTCAGCCGTTGCAAAAAAAAAACACGTCTATTTTGCTTCCGGTAGATTACCCCGTCCCGGTGGAAGCAGCCATGTCAGCACCAGTGGCGGTGGTCGTAGTGAATCCCAAGGTGCCCTTTCTTTATTGTCTTGCCAGAGGCACCGCTACGGCGGAAGCAGTCCAGTAGATGGGAGGAAACCTACCGAGCTGAGAAGATGATGTCCCGGTGCGATGTCAAGTTGTACAAAAACGTGCCGAAAAATTATGCCCTTAAGAGGATAATACTTAATGCATACGCCACACCATGCACTCATTGCTTGATTTCTCCAGGCAAGAGTGGAAGAAAACAGTTATCTTTGTCTACGCTTCCGCCTTATTTTGAGACTTAACTACACACGCAACAGCCACGTCACATCAGCGAAGAGCCTTGCACCTATCCTCGCTGTTTTGCATGCGTAGACATAGAACGAAAATAAATCTACAGCCTTCTATCTCGAAACACGGGCATGTTAGAAGAATTATACATAGTGAATCATGTAGAATCAAGGCTGCGCCTAACTTTTGACCATAAACATGGCCGATTACTGCTCTCACTAACATACTATGATTAAACTTTAGGTAATTGCCAGTGGACACTGAAATATATCATGTCCCCTTGTATCGCCCTGACCACATAACTTGTTTGCATAGGTGAACTTTATGTACATTCATGTACTTTTAGGAAAAAAGCTAAATTTAATTTCATCACCCTGTAGAAAAGGATATCACGTAATCACGCCCTTTCCCAAAAAAAGGCATTTCGCGTGAACCGCAGCCAAAATTTTCCTCTTCACAGCGACATCTTTAATGCTCTGCTCCTTTCTTTCATTTGAATATGCCAGTTAGGCAAGTGCCTGTTCCTAAAAAATGAAAAGAAACATCTTGTTTGAGAGTTGCATACAAAAAAGATAAGTATTCGTTGGCCTGCATGAATCCAAAGCTCGGTCGCAGTGTGGAGTAGTCAGAAGTTTTGCTCTCAGCCAATCTACCAAACCTGCAGAAAATAATAACACTGGGCCTGGACAGCGTGGTGAGTCTGAAAGTTAATTTAGTGATATTGTTTTGACAGTGAAAAATCAGACAGCACAAAAACTATAAGTTACTAATCCGGCTCTTTACTTGATATGCCCAGAAAAATAAGCAGTACTAAAACTCAACGGTAGTGGCGAGCACAGTCGTCGAAATACAAGCTACGAATAAAATGTGTTGTATATTTACGCCTACTTTTACTGCATACCGGGAAAATCGGTGGTTCATCCCTTCGTTGCAGAGCGTACACTGTAATAATACTTGCACCCTTCAGGGTGTCGCCTTTCCACACGGGTGACAGGCCTACCATTAAGGCATTACCAAAATACCCTTCAGGGGGTAAGATTGAATTGTTGGTGGGAAGTAATGGAAGCATCTTGTTTGGGGACATTTCCTTGCAAGTAAAAAGGATGACACGTCTGCCAGGTAACACAAAAGTGCATTAAATAAGGTTTCATGTCTATCCCTGTGAAATTTCCTTGCGGGATATTTCTGCGCGCCCAAGGCTAACAGAGTGATTACATTGTTTTCAACTAGGTCCTTTGTCATCGCACGTCTTGTTATAGCTCAGTTGTTGTCCTCTATAAGTTTTGTAACGCCCTGACGGTAGGTGTGTTGCCCGTGCGACAAGCAAACAACCTTAAGTGTCTAAATATTTTATTGCGATAGCAATTATATGTATACTGCAAACGCATTTCTGCCGGGATCGTCCTTGTCGTCACCGTGATGCTTCCTATAAAGTTCAAAAATGATAACATCGTCGACGCTTGCCGTGCACTGTATGTTCGAGTGACACTTTGCGAGAGTCAGTGAAGGATCGCGGCTCAATTTCACGCACGTGAAAAAGGAAGCGGGGCGGAAGCATGCAGTCTTCTGCCACGTTCAAGGCACGAGAGGGGAGGGGAGGCTCTACTTCGGCGGCTGGCTGCTGACGGTGCGGTCGCACCGGTGCCATATTTTGCGAGCGATCCGTGACGTGGACGAACTGCTTGCCCGTGCGGCCCTCATAATCAAAGCGATCTGCGATGTGTACAACATACGCTGAGTGCTTGCGGCTTCGTATGCGCTGTGCTTTTCACGTTTAGTTCGCGTTGCAGTGAATGACAGCACGAAGGTCAATTCGCTCACTTTTGCTGCCACGCTTCACTCCAGTGTTTTGACAGCGAATTTCCGCGGTCACCGAGCGAAAGGTTCTCTTGTTTATGTAGGCGCGTGACACCATGCTTGTTAATTTAGTGAGTCAGCAAATGTTTGCAAGTTTACAGTGCCTAAAAAACTAATATCTTCACCTCTTATAGCTGTCTACTAACTTTCTTTAGAAATCGATACTTCGCCTTTCAGGGCAAAGTGCGTCTTGTTTACAGTGTAGGCTACCACTGTCTTAGCGCATGCTGTGAAATCCACCAGCACCATTTGCTATAGAATGGGCTACAACATTCAAGTATCTTCCTATGCACGAAGGGGCGTCTTGCGCGGAGTGATAACAGTGTAACAACAGTTACTAGTTCAAAAGTGCTTACGTGAAAAGATAAAAGAATGTATGCGTATTCCAGTGATATGCTGACAGAATGCTCCGCAGCTTATTTATAAACTAGCACTGCTATTTGTGTCAAGAAATAAGGCAACAAAATAGCGCGGAAGCCAGATTGGAACAGAGGACATCTAGCAGAGAAGCCTGATGATGTAACCCTTAGTCCACGGACGCTCTACTCCTATAACGGCATGTCTCGAAGCCGGATCGCAGTTTCGACATGTTCCGTCCCTGAAATTTTGTAAAATTAGTTACCTTCCATCACAAGTTTTCATAACATGTCATCAGAATGCACCTGGTAGTACGGGTGTTGGAAACGGATGACGTCGAATGAGGACGATACAGCCTGTAGGTCAAGGAGGCTATGGATACGATATTGCAGATATATATATATATATATATATATATATATATATATATATATATATATATATATATATATATATATATATATATATATATATATATATATATATCCAAACTTTTATTTAAACGGAAAAAAATGCAGAAAGCGAGTGGGTGGAGCCCCTAGTCCAGGGCCCCACTGGCTTCAGCGGTCCGCCGTGCTTGGTCGAGGAGCGCTAGTTGCATCTCCCGATCCTCGCTGGCGAGCCAAGTCTCCCACTGCTCCCTTCCGGAAAGTTTGCCGGCTATTTTCGGTGTATTAATTTTGGGTGGCCTGTTCTGGCAGTCCCACGTAATGTGGGCGCGAGTTGGCCGGCCTCCGCACCAAGGACAGCCAACGCTGTACAGCGTTGGGTGAATGGCATTTTTCAAATGAAGGTTTGGAAATGTGTGCGTCTGTATTCGGCGCCAGTCATAAGAGTCCGGCCTGGATAGGTCAGGGTGTGGTGGACTGTACTTTCTTCGCTCGCGCCGCTGGTGCTCAAGGATGTCTCGTGGTAAAAAGGGATTTTCGTCAGAGTGGTCGACCGCTCGGTTGACAATAGCACGAGCTGCGCCGTCCGCTCTCTCATTGCCCTCGAGTCCTGCGTGACCCGGGCACCAGATGATCATGTGTTTCTGCGTTAGGTTGGATCCTAATAGGTGAGTGGTGCTGTGTGGTAGCCTCCCGGTGAGGAATAGTCTACATGCGACTTGGGAATCTGTAAGAGTTATCGACGATTGTCCCAGAGCGTCCTTAGTTTTAATAGCTAGCGCGATGGCTGAAGCTTCTGCGGTATTCGCAGATGGAACTCTAGCCGTGGCGCAAGTCACAAGCCCTTGATTTGCGGCCGCTCCTACCACTGCGAGGGCGTATTTGTAAGCACCACATCGAGCGACATCTGTGTAGACTGTATTCGGGTTTCCACCGAATTGCTGCATTAACTTTCGAGCTCGAGCACTTCTACGTCCCCGGTGGTATTTTGGACTCATGTTCTTAGGGATAGGGGCTACTATGATCCTTTCACGAAGGACTCTGGGTAGAGATTGGAGTTCTTCTCCCACATACTGTGGATGAGTAGGGTAACCCACGCGGCAAAGTAATTTTCTGCCAGACTAGGTTAAGCTAAGCCGCTCCCGTTGAGATATGAGCGTCGCTGCCCGTAGCTCCTCGTAGTTATTGTGAATGCCGAGGGCCAGCAGGCGTTCAGTGGAAGTTCCCTGTGGTAGGCCGAGAGCCGCTTTGTACGACCTTCTAATCAACGCATCTTTCGCCTTTAGTTCTGTTTTCGTGGGGTCCTGGCAGACACACTGACAAAATTGCCTGCAAGATAATTTTGTCAGCGTGCAATCATTTCGGGAAACTATCAATGGCCTTTTTATCACATTATTGCGTAGACTGGAGCGCAGAAATTGTCATTGTAGCTGATCCAGCTGCAAGTCAGATGAAGTTGTAGAACTTGCCTATTATTGTCATATCCACGTTCTCGTGAGTGGCAGAGTTGAACATTATCCAAAATTTGTACCACAATTGACGATTGCCATCGAATTTGAATATCTCGACTTGTGGCAACCTGGACTTACCATCGTTCGCAGTCTTTTCGTTTGCCTGATGGACAGACTGAAGAGGCTAAGCGCTCTGCATTATGAAGTGTAATTTTATTGCCGCCCTCGTGACTAGATTCCCGTAACTCGCAGAGCCGCTTGTTTCTTTACCTATTAGCTAGGTTGTAGTCTTCATATAATATGTCATTGAGTTTCTGTAAATGCAAACATAACGATTGTGTACATATCAGAGAAACTTTTCTGTGTAGCCGTGAGTTCCGGTTCATGTACGGCTCCTTCGCCTCGCTCCTGATGTGCAAATACGAGCAGAGGTTCTGCCGCCGTCGGCAGTAGTCATACCATGATGCTTACTGATTGCCTTGCCAAGGTAGTTGGAACCAGTTTTGACATAAATTAAATTATGGGGTTTTACGTGCCGAAAGCACATTCTGATTATGAGGCACGCCGTAGTTGAGGACTCCGGAAATTTAGACCACCTGGGGTTCTTTAACGTGCACCTAAATGTAAGCACCCGGGTTTTTCGCATTTCGCCCTATCGGAATGCGGCCGCCGTGGCCAGGATTTGGTCCCGCGACTTCGTGCTCAGCAGCCCAACACCATAGCCACTGAGCAACCACAGCGGGTGAGTTTTGACATAAGAAAGCACATGGCTGGGCACGTCAGTAGAAGCTTGGCGTCCAGTTGAAAGTTTCGTCGTGTACGGCAGTATACGGCGATCGACGGAGATCAATTTATGGAACTATGGCCTCTGAACAAAACGCGCGCAGTGACACATGATCTTGGAGAACAATGACATGATGATACCGCCTCTTTATGTGGAAGAAGCTACAAGACGTAGCTTTTTCGCCATCTTGAGCTGCAATCGATGGTACGGGCTAAGTAAGCGGCTTTTCTACTAATGTTGCAGGATATTGCTAGGCCTCTACTGAATTGGCCTTAATTTTCCTGCAGTAATGCTTATTTTCTGCACCCATGGTGAAGTTGACGTTGTTATCCTGGTTGGGGTTAGCAACTCTTCACGGGATGCAATGGGTTTCCGGTACACAACAAAGTGCCTCCAACAAATGTGACGATAAGGAACCACATCAGTACAACTGCAAGTCGCGACACTAACAGTATTTTGCGCGAACTTATGTCCACAAACTCATTAATACTCAGAGCACCAAGAAGCACAGAGCAGGACAGTTGTTCATCTAAATCTGATCTGCAAGACACGCGTGACAGCTCGTCAAGAATTCCAGCGTATTTACTGGTGCTCGCGTGCGTTCTAGAAGGTGGAAAACTGTAGGCGTGGCGCATGCAGTTTGATTACGAAAGGTTCAGTAACACATAGGAGGACACATAGAGTAAGCGACAACACTTGGAAATGTTTTGATACATGCAGGCGTGTCCTTCTCCAATCGACTACTTTCGCAGTTGTTAGCAGATTATAAGTGCCACGGTCTAGGTTTACATCCCAATTTAAGCAGTTGTGTAATTGGCTATTTTGATGTTTTGTTGACCATGTGGACGATACGCGCCAAAAGTTGCACCATGTGGTGAAGACATAAAAGGTAGATTTGGCGCGCTAGCCCTCAGTGACAGTAAAGCAAATAATGGTTATAATGATGGTAAATACAGTTCACAAAGGAACATTGCGCCGGTCGACGGGCATGTGGCCTATCAGTTGCTCGCGTTTGTGGGCGTTGCGGACGGCGTTCAGTTGGGGGCTGCGGTGATACACGTTGCATTTCAGAACCTGCGTGTGACTGCTGAATCTCTTATTTGCAGATGTGAGATACACTAGCGCCACCTTAGCATCCCGCAGTCTATGAGCACCTGTTGGCTAGATTTTTCTGTTTCCTGCTTTGAATTACTGAACATGATAGTTACATTGATTGTGGCTTTTCCAAGCGACTTCTTAAAGTGTTCCTTGCAAACACTTGGCGTTGCTCAAGAACTGGTTGTTCACCAATCTATCGAGAAACACTTGCTTCATGCACCTCACTACGAAACCCATTTGTTTTACTTGAGAGGTCTGGTTCCCTACGTGAAAAATATCACGCATTGTAGAAGAAGGCTCGTTGCATCCATGGTCACTGAGTTCTCATTTCGTTCCTGCACTCCCAGATATAGCATAGCTTTATCCCATGTTGAGGAAGCGTCTGCTAAACAGTTCACAGATAAAGTGAAGACGCAGCTCCTTCTTATTGTTGAGATGCCCAAGTGCTCAATTCTGCTGTTCAGCCGCCACTGGTAATCGCAACCAGCAAAACACGGTAGACGGCCTTTACCTTGCATTCAGCAGAAGATTCTGACAGCGACAGATCGACGCTCCCCTGCTTTCCCACGACTCGCCGATTGCGGTCAGCCTGACGGCATGCGGCTGGTTTGCTAGACTGTATGATGCCGTACCCGTGCCCTTAGTCTTAGCAGCACTATCCTGCTTTCTGCCAACTACCCGCTCCAGAAACAGTCAAACCTGTGACGCTTGGCTTCGCGGATAAAGAACAGCTTGCCATGTCTTTGGCACAGTGCCTACGCGACCCACATGGCTTCAGTCAGAATGGGAACGGCGACACACCACTGCTTCACTTCCGAGCCCTGTCATTGGTGTGTTGCATCGTGCGACTTTACCGTGACTACTGGCCATATTGGGAGCAATTCGCCCTTGCCTGACGTTCCGTCGCTACTCCGCCTGGCTTCCCATCACGGCGGCTATCTTATCAACGTAGCACACCTGGTCTGCTGGGCTGACATCCGCCTGTATACAAGAACCCTAGAAAAAATATATATTGTGTACCTGAATTAATCAAGCATGCTAGGTTACTATGTCACTGCCGCGTTTCAAATGAGATCCAATAAATCGTCGCCATCACAAGCATCATATTGTACCACTCGCTTGCCATGTGAGATGCGTGCCGCGTAACGTCTATACTTGGGCACTTCCATTTCAGTTGCACATTAATACACCACGTGGCACGCCATCTAGCAGTTGCATAGATAGCTGTACAAGGTACAAGTCATGAGCAAGAAAAAGACTACGCAGATTTTTAAATATTGCTGTCATAAAGAATTTGTATGCCATACGTCATTATTTCAAGCAGCCTTGATGACTGTTTCTCACCGTCGCGTTTTAAAAAGGCGCTATTTAATATTCACAATCATAATCATAATTATTATAATCGTATCCGGCCATTTGGCACGCGATGTGACATGCGCGTGGCGTAGCGTCGATAGGGTCAAATTTTATATTGCAGTTCCACTATATTCCACCAGGTGTTCCGACATCACTCCATCAGGCTGGATGACTACTTGCCACCACCCCGCTTCGATGGAGATGCCAATAAACCATCATCATTATTATCATCATCATCATCGTCATCATCATCATCCACAGCGACGGAACGTGCCATGTGCCAGTGAATGCGACATGGGAACCACGTAGTCTGGATACCTGTGTTTACTCTTCGGTACACCTTATGGCAACTCCTCGCAAGATACGAACCTGAATAATCAATTCGTATGGCTGTGCGCGCGGCTGCACCAAGGCAACATAGGGCTCAACAGAACGCTGTGCAGAGAGCAGGACCAGCCGCATCTCGCCGTCGTCGCCTGGGGGACAATTTAAATCTTTCTAGTGAAAATGACACGAAGAGACTTCACTGTGCAGGCCCTGTAGTGTGTGGCACCGAAAATGGAGCTCACATGAAGCTACTCTTAGAGCTTACGTTATGGCTGTGCTGCATATGTTTCGCAGGCCTGTCACTTTTTTTACATAACCTGACGCTGCATTCATAAAAGCATAAAAAACAATAATTCATAAAGCCTACTAAGGTTTCGGGAAAGTAGGTTCGTATGGTCTCCAGTGGCTATTGGTGGACGAAGTTCTTGTTTCACCGCCATATTTTTTACGGTACAGTAAATAGGCTTCAATTTTTTCTAGGAAAAGTCGTTCTAAAAACCCCATCCATACTCCATACTCATTGTCTTGCTTGCGTTTTAGGAGTGCCTAAGTAGCGCTCATCCAACCATGATCATAAAACATAACCAAAAGGCAGCGCTTGCTTATTTACACACACACATATATATATATATATATGTGTGTGTGTATATATATATATATATATATGTATATATATATATATATATATATCACTGAGTGACGTCATGTGCACGCGTGTTCTTTCAAATGTCACAAGGACAATGCGAGAAAGTTTTACTAAATGTCAACGCTGAAAGCAACGCTGAAAGAATGCTGAATCCACGAAGCCTGCCGCACAATCGATGCACCGTGAGATATGGCTGACATTGTTCGTCACTCTATATTTTTTTGCGATCTAGCTACACCTACACAGAACCTCGAGGTACGCATTCTCCCAAAACTATCAGATTAGGCGTAGCGTGAGAAACACAATGGAATGGCAGCAGCAGCGAGCATACGGAGCTATGCGGCATTAACCTTACATCGTGATCCGAACGTGTAGATAAGGCATTATGTATTAAGTGCATTTTTGTTCTGGCAAATACGTGCGGATAACCAGAAGATGTGTAAACTCGAGACTAAGAGAGCAGCAAAGTTCGCCTAAAGGGACTGCATGCACGCGCACTTCACTGTGCATTGTCGCGATTGTGTCTGTCTCCTGAATTTAGTAGACAAAGATCATTTGCAAATGGAGCCCATTGAAATGCGTAAAATAGCTGAGGCTTTGAAACAATTATCAGCTGCACCCGCAAGCCAAGCATTGCGAGAGATGTGAAGGTTTAGGACCTCAGATCGCTGAACAAAAACCATGCTGAACGTGCACGAAATGAGACTGAAGAAAAACCGTTGGTCTTGCTCGCGGTCTAAATAAAGAATTACAGAAATAATCGTGATCGCGGTGGAATGCAAGCACAGTCTGTGGTGTGGTTTAGATCCTCCTACAGTCATCCGGCAGGATTGTGTGATTGTCTAGAACACTTAATAAAGAACGTCTGACGAGTACGATACTCCCCAACTCGAAGTTTGAGCGCACCTTTTTGCGTGTTTTCGTTTTGCAATACATTGAGGCAAACAATTTGAGACCGAAATCACCGCACCGACTGGTAGTGAGCCAGTGCCATCAGCGCCTTTTTAGAGGCAGTGGCAGTACGTGGCTAGCATGATGAGCGGCATACGAGTCAGTTGTGGAAGAGGATAACAACGACGAACGCGCGAGCAGTGGCACGCCCACGTTGGCATGGTAACGCCGGCACCGACGCTCAACGCAGCAACGGGCGCCTAAGCGTTACGCTGTTAGATGTCGTATACTTCATAAAACGTCTCTCGGTGTAGTGGGGTCCGACAGAGATGGTACTTTATTGGATGACATGAACAAGAACTAGTGAGCCCTAAATATGGTGCTTTGGATAGGATAGGATAGGATACACTTTCTTGCTCTAATTTACAGAGTCATTCAACGGTCAGACCGAGTGCTTCCATCTTCTTCTTGTCGATGGTGACTCCCGTCTTGCAGTGTTGGCGCCCCTATTCCAGGGCACCAAGGAGCGTGGCTGCTCGTCAGGCATGGTGTACCAGGCCCCGTTGGAGGCATGGGTTGCCGCTGGAGAGCACACTCTCCCACTGCTCCATACTCAGATTTCTTATATTGTGGAATGTTTTGTTTTTGCTGCATGCCCACGTTATATGATAAAAGGTGGGTTTTTCGTCACACCGCGGGCATATGTAGCGTATGGCGTGTAGTGGTTTGGGAACATTTTGCTTAATATGAGTTGATTTGGGGAGGTTCCTGTTTGCAGCTTCCGCCAGCAAACTGCCTCTTGTTGGTTAAGCATGTTATGGGGCGGGGAGTAGTCGACCCTCGTTCCTCTACGATAAATTCGTATTTCGGAGTACGTCGGTATCACCGTCATGAAGTCCTCGGGGTCTCCATTTAGGTCCTCTCGGTTAGTACGCTCGCGAGCGGTCCCATCGGCGCTCTGGTCACCCTCAATTTTATTGCGTCCCGGTGTCAAGAAAATGTTTTGTCTAACTCGTCTTTCGTGTTGGCGAGCTCGGAGGAAGATTTAGAACGACGTTTGGCCAATTGTGCTATTGATGTAGTTACGGAATGCTTCCTTAGAATCCGTTAATATTGTTAGCGCGGTAACCCTCCGCAGCCGCTAGAGCGACAGCCATTTCTTCTCCCTCAGTTACCGTACAGTCCGGTGCCGACACGCAAGTGATCTCCTTATAGTCCGAGACAATTACTGTCGCGACGACTTTTCAAAGATTCAAAGATTCAAAGAGTTTATTCAGACAACGTGGTACAGTTGCCTAGGGCGCAGACCAAAAGACTTTTCCTCCGTTCTTCCTCGTTTCCGAGGATACACCGTGGCGTCCGTATATACCGTGTTCGCCTTGGTTGGTAGACATTTCTCCACATATTTTGCTCTAGCGTGTAGGTTTGGGTGAACGTTTCTTGGCAAGGAGCCTACCCTGATGGTGCTGCGGCACTCATGTGGTAGGTTTCCCGTTCTCTGTTCTTCCCTTTCTATTTCTTGATGTCCCAGCCTTTTTAGAAGCTTCCTGCCCGTGGTATGAACCGCACCTAATGCAAAATAAAAATGCCACAATAAATACACCACATTGGCTTTTGGATGTTCGTGGCTCAAGTTTAACAAGATGATTTTGCAGATATTATATCCCATTTATTTTCAACTTCTTGACGCCCCTCACTGCCGCTGCCTGAATAGCTCAGCTTAGCAAAGTGGATATGAAAGACAGCGAAGAAGTAGGGCTAAGGCTGCTTGAAATCATCACCTCTTCCTTCGTCTGAGCTGGGCCCGTGGCCGGGGCCTAGTTGGTGCTACATTTAAAGGTAGAAGAACGCTAAAATACTGGTGAAAAAGAATACAGGCAGAAAAAACGCAGATAGAAAGAGCAAAGACGCTCTTCCTGTCTTGCCGGCTTGCAGCCATGTTCTTTGCGGCATTTCAGCATTTCTACATTTGAGCTTTCCGGCATCAGCATTTCAGTGATCTTCTACTTTCAAATTTGTGTTTTCCCTCACGGTGCCATAATGAAGCAACGAATGGGAAAACTATACCTTACCATTTACAGTAAACTCTCAGTTGTACGAACGTCAGTTTATCGAATATTTCTGAATAAGAAAGTTTTTAAAAATCCCCGGCAGTTTTTTTATAGATTCTAAAATGTTTCACTTAAACAAATTTCGGAACAGTCAATATTTCAGTTTAACGAACTCCCTCAGAGGACCAAGGCTTATTGTTACGACCCACGTGGTGTGTTTTTCATCGACTCCGTACAGGCTTCCAGTTTTAAGTAAGAACGGCAACTCACGTGCCCACTTTTGAGGTGAGTGGGACGAAATGGAAGCGGTTGTCTCTCTCGGACAAGCTGGAAATCCTTCAGCGCCTGTACAGCGGTAAAAGGCAAGTGGACGTTGCAAAGGACTATGGAGTAGCGCCGTCATGTTTGTCAACGACTGTGAAACAAAAATCAAAGCTTGAAGGAGAATCTTCGATGAATCCCGCAAGGGAACGACTCTGCAAGGGGTACTTCAAAGAAGTGGACGATACGGTTGCGGTATGGCTTGACGACCTACGATCTCAAGCCATTCCAGTGTCCGGCCTGATGACACAGGGCAAAGCGAAGGAATTCGCTCTTCTTCTGGACATTCGCGGCTTCGAAAAAAGCAGTGGATGGCTTACATGATTTCGGGATAGGCATGGGATCGCGTGGAAAACGATTTGCGGCGAAAGCAAGGATGCCGACCTAGAGGCCGCGAGAACCTGGAGGGGTGAGATTGTAGCCGAGGTTGTAGGGTACATTGGAAAGTCTAGAGACTTTGTGTCTCAACAGCAAGCTGTGCCAGAAGAAGTGTACAAAAACATTGACTCTTTGGACAGTTTTGTTACTTCCTGTGCTTTAAAAGTACAAGTGCAGGATAAGAATACAGATTTTTTCCTAAGTGAGAAAGGCAGCATTATAACTGTAATGAACCTTGTACTTGTTGAAATGTACAAATTTTATTTCACACTTTCCTAACACTATGGATGCCATGCCTTTTGCTCCAGGAATTGCACTTCAAATTTTTTACTCTATGTGCCATATCTTATGTTGGTCTCGTGAATATTAAGTTTAGTGAATTTTCAGTAAAGTGAACTATTTCCTTCGGTCCCTTGAAGTTCACTCAAGTGAGAGTTCACTGTATATGTACCTTAAAAATGTCCGCCATGGACCACCAGTGAACAGAAATAGTAGGCAAAATTAAAAACAGACAGCGCTTTCTACACCGTCCGAGTAATGCTGAATGGAGAAAAGAGGTCTCGTGGTTTACCTCATGCAACACGAAATCCCTATTACTGCTCAAATGTCCCTGAAATCCTCACACTCCTTAGCATAAAAACTTTTTTCTACGTTACCTATACACGTTATTTTAGTATGCCAGAGTAACGAAAACTGATACCAAGATTGCCAACATTCACGATTTTGCGTCTGCCGGCCGTAAGAAGGTCACTGCAAGCAATACGTTCAAGGCACTGTCGTTATGGTAAGAAACAGTAAACGCCTATATCCCTTCAGCAGCAAGAAGATTAAGCTACTCGACACAGAAATGTGTTACATCCCCTTCGCATACCAAAAGTGTGTTTAAAATTATTGTCGACGAAAATGCCTGACAGTATGAAGCCCTGTGACGCTTTGTACAGCTACTACCACAAAGTTATAAACTGATTGTGGCAGATGCAAATGTGACCCAATCGGCCTCGCGTACCATGTGTATAACGCTGTATTTAGCTTGGTAATTTCAGGGGCTGCATAAATTTTTTTATTTTTTTGTTTTAACCTCTAACATGCTTGTAATCAATAAAGGTAGAATTAGACATACACCTGTTCGTAGCACTTGTTAAAAAGGGAACCCATACGCGTTCTTCGAAAGATAAGCTTCGCAGTTGAAGAAAAATTTGTCCTGGTCCGGGACTCAAACCCGAGGCCACCGCCTTTCTGGGGCAACAGCTCTATCATCTCAGCTACAACGCTACAAATGAAGCCATATGGCTTTCCTCTGTAGCAATTGCTACGAATGGGTGCAGGGCTAATTTTCCCTTTATTCTTTACCTCTCTCCACCTAGCAGGTTTCTGCAGAACTATATCGTTATTCTTGTAAATACTACAATCAATAAAATGTAAATTTATGTTGAAAAGAAATTGAAGAAATTGGTAATAAATGGCACAATTGAGGCTGCTTGACGACTTTTCAATCACGCACCATAAGCGACAGCCAGAAATTAAGACACAGAGTTGTGTTTTTCACTTCGTATTGTCGAACATTTATTTTAGTCATACTGGGGCCGTATAACGTAAAACTATTGCAATATGCTTTTATTCCAATCTCCTGACGTCAAATTTCTGTAACCACCAGCGCAAGCGTCGGGCGTTCACCCACAGGGTTGTCTGAGCAAACTAATCAAATGCTCCCCTCGTTCGTAGGAGGTCACCTTTGTTTCCTTGAAAAACGAATAACATTGCCTGCACTTATCGCCTTGTTTTACCTAATTGGATTACAAGAGGCGAGGAACATGCTCAAGTGGAGAGGGATTCGATGGGTCCGACCCGCTGCACTGAATATCGATAACCGGAGGAAGAGGGTGGTGCCGGCGTCTGCGATTGGCCCGCTTTGTCTTACTTAGCTTTCTGTGGCTCGCCGAGAATCGCGGCGGCATGGAACGGAAGCTTAAGAATGGCGCTAAAACGGATCCTCAGCAAAGAATAGTTGGCAGAACGAGGCCGTAAACGTGCTGAAAGTTCTCGTAAAAGTTACACGGCCACGACACAAGTTTTATTACACGCAAATAAATGGATACTCTCCGGAAGGGGCGAGTAGCCAGCGCAGGAGCGATGGGCGGCAGCCGTCTTTTATTCCTTTCAGAACGGGGCAGCCTGCGGCTATTCAGAAGAGAATTCAGTTTTGTTCGGCTTATTAATGCAACTTTATCTCGTACGCGTCACTTTGACGCGGTAAGCTTTTGTGGTTTTGTGACCTCGCAGACAGGCAGGTGAAGTGGGTGCAGCCCGAAAGCTTTTACCAATAGCCGAGGGCTAATGGCAAAAAGGCGCGAATCAGAAATAACTATTTTTGTTTAATTCGGTCAAAATACACATAATCAGTGTGTACACGTCATATCAGGTGGGGAGCTATCGCGGTCTTCGGGACGTCGCGTGACGGACAAGTGAAGTGAGGGTGGTCCAAAAAGGTTTTTGACCAATCGTGGGGGACCGATTGCGAAATTGGAATAGAATAGTTTGGTATAGTTTTACATTATAGCGCCCCTGCTCTGTTTTATCGAACCTTTGCAAAAAGGTCGTATCTTATGGTCTTTATCGCGGAATGTAACACTAGGCACAGTCACTTTACTAAGGAAGAAGATTCCAATTTAGATAGTCTATAAGGAAGCAAGCTGCTCCGGAGGCGGCGATAGCATAAGTTTGTGTCACCGCCATTCAGCTGTAGCAGAAAGCAAGCGTTCCAGAATTGCGGCTGTGTGTTAGCAGCTCCTCTAGAGTACTCGGCAGCACTCCCGGAACGCTTGCTTTCCGCAAGTGCTGACAGGCTGTGATACAAATTCACGCGAACGTCGCTTTCACAGGCGCTTGCTTCTCCTTAGACTAGGACCCATCAGGTAAGTATCTGTGCCAACTGTTGCAATGAGTCATCAATGTCTTAAATTGTTATGTTCGTCCAAAGAGTTTGGAGGGAGGAAAGTAGCCGTACAAACCAGTTTTCTACTTTACTAGACAAAAAAAGAAAGAATGCTCTTGTGAGGAGGCAATTAACGTAGTTTGTTGCAAAACACATCTGTATAGTAGTCGCAGTAGCACAGAAAAACGATTTTTGTGGAAACTGAAATTTGAACGGAATCGCAGAAAGAAGCCTATATAAGCTATAAGTAAGATAAGTAGGCTATCGCTTCTTCCAGCAAAAAATTTGTCCGTATTATAAAGTATTTGTTCTTAACATCACAAATACATATTTCAAACTACGAGTGTTACATAGGCGGTTTTCTTGTCATCCTAATATTTTTTTGATATTACGTAACAAACAAGGTGGCTATAAATAAGATTAGTCTCCCATAATTCGTTTTCGGGATTAGTTACCTATATTATTGTGTGCTTTGAAAATTATCAGGATATTGTTATACGAAAAAAAAGGAAATAGCTAGATTAGCTATCTCCTTAGAAGGTTACGTTGTTTCATGGTAGCAATGTGTTGCATGTACTAAACAAAATGAACGAAAGGAAGGAGGAAATGCAAATAGGTAAAGCATTTTTTTTGAAATCGCTGCTAAAATACATATATTCCGAGTGCTACCGCTAACTGAACGACTCCGGTCAAATTATTTTAGTCGCAAGTCTAGTTTGAAGCTATGTGGCATTCATACGAGGGATTCATTGCTAATTCACTCCCAAGTTGATGTGGCCGAAATGCACAAATGTATGTGTTATTAAATCAGCTACACGGTCAAATATGTCAGATTGTCAAGTTCGATTTGCGTTCGCAGACTATGTCATTTCCCTGAACCCAAGAGCCAGTTTTGTCAGTTAAACCCCTGAATTAAAAACACAGCAGATTCGGGAACTGTTACCTTGTCCTCTGGGCGGTTCAATTCTGTGAGAAGATTCTCTTCATGCATGTGAACGGTGTACCCTCGAAATATAAGTGGCAGACTCCCTGAACGCTTTTCACCACAATTTTGAAAAGCTTTGCTATGCGCGTCTTGGAGCATAGCCTAGAAATGATTAGGAAAAGTAAAAATTCACGCATCACAGCTGAATAAGACAAACCAGATAGAACGAAAAATTGTAGCCGTAGGGACAGTGGCCCTATAAAGCATCAAAACACTGCCTGGTGCAGCAGCATTCTTACCACCGACCGTAGAAGGATCCCATGGAACTCATCTCATTATGGTTGTCGACGTTGAGGCGTTTCTGAAGCAATGCATATGCACACCGTATTGCTGAAGACACCTTTATTTGGAATCTATTGTGGTCATTCCTAGATATCAGTTGCTTCAGGTTCGCAACCAACAGCACATATAAGGAGTCTGCTCATCTATATCGGCAGCTGATCAGGCCGTCTTATGTTTGTTGTGGTAACTGCAAGGGAGGCTTTCTAACCGGTTTTATACATACTCACCACTGACGTCATTATGGAGGCAACGTGCCGCTGCTGCATCTTGTATTGGGTGAGGTTGAGCACCTTGTGACAACATGAAGAAAGCTTCAGCAAATGTGGCGTCCCAGCTGAAGCCACTTCGGTCCTGCTTGCCACCACAAATCACCGCGCCTGTGATTTGGCGTGCCACAGAGAAAACTTAATTATTCGCGGCCACTATAGAGTAGTCAGTTTCGTCCCACTGGCACTAAAGAATTAAGGTCCACCATATCTGTCTTCGAATGAACTTCGGTGCGATTGGATATGCTACTTCTTATGGCATAAAGCATTACTTATATTGTCAGCTATAATACGTTTCATGCAAAGCAAGCAATGCTTCGAAGGATAGAGAGACTTTCCTCACTCTTCGAATCCATAGGCAAAAATGTTGCATCATATAAGAAAGGAAGATATAGGCGAACACAATATTGACACGTGTACAGTTTACCTTTCTCGGGTGACCACGTTTCACCGCTTACCAAATGTTAACCCGCAGCACAGGACGCGCCTGCATGTATAGGAAGTTTCTGGAATGTATCGATGTTGTTATCGATTACACAAGGTGACAGACAGCGAATGTTCCATCCGCTGTCTGTCACCTTGTGTAATCTGATTGCATGTATGCGCGAGACGAATAGTGTAGAACCTTGTGAAAGACACGCGGGTCCCGGCAATTAGTCTGTAACATTCGACGATTGATGTATAAAAGCCGATGCGCTTGACCTGTTGATCAGATTTTCGACAATCGCCCACCGCGTTCGCCGCTATCGTTGTGCTACAAGTGTAGCCTGTCTTTGTGTGCTCAGAATCGCCCAGTAAAAGTTAGTTTTATCTTTCACAGCATTGCTACTGTGTTCTTCAACGTCACCACCGCGTGACATCTGGTGGAGGTGCTTTGTGTTCATGTACCGGACGGCACCACAGAGCCGCGACCCAAGCCGGCACGCGGAAGACAACACCAACTTCGCCAAGAATCAGCGAGGTAGCCGCAGGCTGCAAGAACTGCCCCTGGAGCACGGACGTTTACTTGATACGACCAGGAAGATCGTCGCCCAGTCAACCCCAATGGCAGCCCCAGCATCCCCCATCGTGCTGCAGCAGCCCAGGGGGCCTCCGACGTTCCGCGGTTCAACATTCGAGGACACGGAAACCTGGCTTGATACATACGAGAGGGTCGCTGATTTTAACAGCTGGAACAGCGACGACAAACTTCGACATGTGTTTTTTCGCATTGGAAGACGCCCCGAGAACGTTCAAGAACTGGGGAGCCGCCTTAACGACATGGGACCTGTTCCGAAGCGGCTTCCTGCAGACATTCACAAGCATCGTGCGCCGAGAACGAGTCCAAGTACTACTAGAAACCCGAGTGCTGCTGCCTAATGAGACCACTGCGATCTTTACAGAAGAGATGAGCCGTCTATACCGCGACGCCAACCCGGAATCGTTGAGAAGAAGAAAGTCCGCGTACTGATGCTTTCTGTAAAGGCAGAAATTTTCACCGGAATGGTTCGAAGCCCACCGAGGACTGTCGACGAGTTTTTTCGAGAAGCCACTAGCATCGCGAAGACACTTGAAATGTGGAACCGGCTATTCGACCACCGCACGAGCACGACAAGCTACGCCGGAGTTCAGTCACTAGCCACCGACGACTTGCGCGAGACTATCCGAGTGGTCGTGCGGGAGGAGCTCCAGAAGCTGTTCCCATCATCACAGCCTCAAGTGGCTTCGATTGCTGACGCTGTACCTGAGGAGCTCCTACAACAACTTGGAGTAGCCCCTGAATCGCCGCAGCCTCAGCCACAAGCGATGACATACGCCGCTGTAGCCCACCGTCACGTTCCCCCTCCGCGCCCACGGCAGGGCCTAGGGCCGACACAGTTCCGTCAACCACAACCATCCCCGCCGCCAGCACGCCAACCCGTCACCCCACGCTACATTCCAAGGAAGACTGACGTTTGGCGCGCCCCAGAACACCGTCCGCTTTGCTATCACTGCAGAGGAGCCCCGCACATACACCGCCAATGCCCATACCGGGAGGTGGGACTCCGAGAGTTGGCCGTTAACGCGCCGCGACAACAGATTGGCGAACGACCTCACGATATCGCCGACTACCTCGCCGGCACTCAGTGGAGCCTTCTACGACCGTCCCGTTCGCTGTCATCAGGCCGCTACCTGTCACCGTAGGGCCGACCAATCACCGGCCCAGCCCAGGGCCGCTTTGCAACCCATAAATCCTGAAAACTAAAAACAGCAACCGATGGAGCTGAGGTTGTTCTTCGTTTAAGTGATGAAGATCATCCGCCGCCGACGAAGACGATGAAGAGACCATCTCAACGACATAATAACGACACGCCGCCGTCGCGACGAAGTCAGGAAGCCAAAACTACGCCAACTAAAGACGACTTGACGACGCGACGTTCCAGCTTCAGTTCAACACGACGCAGCCGTGATCTGACGCAAAGACCTAACTGCAACGCCAAACAAAGAACCACCTACCTCGACGTGCTTCTAGACGGCCACGCGTGGAGATAGGGGCCAGTTACTGCGTAACCATATAAGTCGCTGCAACATAACTTATAATACTTTTAGGTTTACAAACATGACGGAAACATTACAGAATTACATCAAAAGCTACAAACTACTTGCCATAAAACAGACTGAGTGATATTGTCACGTGGTAGTGACGTTAAAGAACACAGTAGCAGTACTGTGAAAGACAAAACTAGCTTTTATTGGGCGAACCTGTGCCCACAAAACAGGCTACACTTATACCACAACGATAGCGGCGAACACAGTCGGCGATCGTCGAACATATGATCGGCGGGTCAAGCGCGTCGGCTTTTATACAGCAGTCGTCGAATGTTCCAGTCCAATCGTTCGGACCCGCGTGCCTTCCACAAAGTTCTACACCATTCGCGTCACGCGATGAAATCAGATAATACAAGGTTCGGCGACAACAGACAGCGGTTAGAAGCATCGATAACTTTCCAGAAACTTCGGATACATGCAGGCGCGTCCCGCGCTGTGCGATAACATTTGTTCGGCGGTGAAACGTGGTCGCCCGATAGAGATAAGTGCACGTGTCAATATGTTTCGGCGACCAGCGGCCGCACCGTATACTGGGCACTCACCAGCAACATATAGCGCGCTGGAAACTTGAAGCACCAGGTTGCCGAAATTATTGATCATTTGATATAAACGTTCGTCAAGACATAGAGAGACAAAATGGGAGGAAAAACAGGGGGGTTAGCCAGTGCCGGCTGGCTACCCAGTGCTGGGGAATGGGGTAAAGGGAATAAAATCTCAAGATGTTATACATGTCATATATGCATTAGCTTGTTCTTTAATAAGTGTCGCGAAACTGTAGCTACTGCACTTTGAAACGCGCGCTGTAAGATTTTACTGAGCGCACTACTCCTACAGCTTCCAGTGCGTTGCCTGTTATCTTTGAAACGGAGTATAGAAGAGCGCGTCTTTTCAATTTTGTCAATAAGTTGTTAACGTGCGAGGGTACTCGCGGGCCAAGCGTCACTTCATTTCTTGGGCGGGAGTGGCTTACAACGTACTGCCGCTGCCTTGTACCACAAACTACATCGATCACACAAGCGGCTGCAAAATGAAGGTTTAAGAGAGCACAAGAAAAACATGATGAGATAAAACATTACCCGTCAAAGGAACAGTTACCAGTCAAAATGTTGGAATGATTCGCTACTCTACGATTTTTTTCAGCAGCTCTGTCCTCTGCTCAAACAAAAATAAATGCTCACGTCAACTTCTAGAGTAAAAAGCAATAACCAGTAAATTTAAAAAATATGCCAGTAAACAATGGGCTTATTTGTCTGACAAGGAATTGCTTCTCGCCTCGATTGTCCAGTAGATATGGGGTTGCGCTGCGGAGTGAGAGATCGCGAGTTGAATCCGGGCCACGGAACCTCCGTTAGCGTGGCCGCAAAATACGCAAGCGCTCACTGAGAAATCCCACATGGTGAAAAATCTGGCGCCCGTATTACTGGTTGCCTCACATTCCGATTGTAGTTTTGTCACATAAAACCGCAGTTACGTTTTAAAACGGCAGCATTATGTGCCTCAGAAGGCGTGTAATGCGGCGTATTTGTCCGCGCTGGCGCGCCCACCGATGCTCCAAAAGTCATCGAACCCCCGACCAATAGTGTGAGGCAAGCCCACCAACATTGGTGGAAGGAGAAGCCATGACCATTGGCGTCAATTAAAGAGAATTCATTTGGACACAGGTAATTAAGCTTGAGGTAAATAAGGCAGTTGAACCCACTACCTTTGATGGGTGTCTAACCCACGACATTTCGGTGTTAAGGCGAAGAATGTTAAGGCTAAGTCAATAAAGATCGAGGAAATAAGGCATTCCAAACTCGACCTTTGGTGGCAATGAAATCATCTACCTTCGCTCTGGCGTAATGTCTAAGCAACGCATGATAGTCGCAATGCTTTCGTTTTGACCCACGTAGATATAACTAAGTGCCCTTTCAACTTTTTTATTTATAAAATAATTTATTTTTAAACTTCTCAGTGGAGATATTTACGGTGCACAACGTGGCTCTACGTTAAACTCGGAAAATTTTCTATGAACGTGAGTCACTGGAACGCTGCCTTACTTATCTTTGTGTGTCTCACTATGGCGTTTGTTGCCAAAGTGCAATCTAAGGACAGTATAGAATGACAACTCTCCTATGAAATATGTCTGCTTTGGTAGAAATATTATTGAACAAAGAAGTGTAACGAAGAAATGCGAGAAAAACCACGCGAGATTACACATTGACTGGCATAACAATGTCGCATAATTCAATCCACAGCTCTGCGTGCGGCGTTAAGAGGCCCAATCATGTAAAGATCACCTCCCGTGGCAGCACGCCGACGGATTGAATGGTTCGATAGGCACCGATCTCACAACCCAAGTAGCACGTGCACGTGACAGGCAGATGTTGATGGGTGGCCGATTGGGCAAAAATAGTGACCGTACAGAGTCCGGAAGCTTCGTTCAGCCTTTTTATGACGTAAAGAAAAGAGAGGTGGGCTTCAGTGTGGCCCAACTGCTTCTGCAGAAAAGGGAGCATTGGAAAGTCTACACATAAGCGATGTTTTACCAGCCCCACCTTTTCTTTCTCAGTTAAAATAAAAGCGTTTGAAATGCGTGCGTAATACTTATGCAAAGTATACATTTTTTCTGGCACGCTTTGCTTGTCCCGTGGGATAACTTCAGCGTGAAATGGAATATATGTATGCAGGCCCGTTTTATCCAGATAATTCAAAAGTGACTATTACAGTTTTCCCTATTTTCCAGATGTTGCTCTTCATTCCCATGTGTAGAACGGCGCTCACCCCTGTTCAATGGCATGTACTACCCTTTCACATTTAAAGAAACAATTCATGATTTAACTGTTACATTCCTATGAACATGAGCGAAGATGAAATACGAGCTACCTTTTTAAGCAGGTGAAGTGTATCATAAATAATATTTCTATTTTCCAGTATTTTGCTTGTGCTTACTAATGGAGGCTTTCTCAGCCAGAGATGACGCAGAATATTCCAATGGTAATGAAGTCTTTACGTACCAGGACCCTAAAATGGTTAGCAATTGGTTTATTTTATTATTGCATGCAAAACTAGTCGCAATTGTGTAGTATAAGTTGTCATTTTCATTGCAACTGATGAAAATAAAAACCGTGCTGCAATCAGAAAACAAAATAAACACGACATTTGGGAATACAATTTTATGTCACGCTAAGTCAGAATTCCGTCCACACCTTGAGACAACGGCTTGCTGAATATAGCAATCAATAAAAACCTGCCATATGGTAGAGAAATTTGTTGAACCTCACACGTCATTTACTCTTATGGCATTACATTTGCACTCTCAAAGACACCCACAAAACTGACACGATGAGCGCACGGAAAGAAAAAATGAAGCTTCTAGAAATCTTAAAGTGCTGTCTGTCTTAAGGGGATGCCTCACATCGCTTGGGTAGAAGGTTAAATTTTTAAATTAATCTAGAACAGAATGAGAAGTATGCAATCTCTTGCAGCACATATTGCATCAAATTTGTCTTGTAGGAGTGTTTCGAACCGAATTGTTTTTGTAGCACTAGGAGGCTTTGGCTCATACAATGGCAATGTGAGATTTTGAAGTAGAGGGCTTATAAGCAGTATTTACGCTGATACGGAAGTCAGGTTCACGAAAACGAACATGCCGAAGCGTGACACATTTGAGCTGGACAAACTTTTTTTATCCGCTGCAATGTCTTCGCTCCTCCTTCTTCTACGTACTCCGAAGAATAAACTGTCAAGCTTAGTTTCTAATGGATTGTTGCCCACCCTACTCTATACGTCATATTTAAAAATATATGCGTTTCTTCTATATAATTGGTTGAATGGTTAGGTTAGCATTAGATAATTACCATTTATTTAGATTGAGGTAAGCTTGGCGTGACTGCACTGTGTCGTCTTCCAGGCTGAATAGTCATCGCTCTTCTGTTCTGGCAGGCTGCAATCGCGCATAAGTAGTGCCGTTCATTCAACGCTTCACACAGCAGTAGGCAATCTGACCATCGGCTATGTCGCAACTACCGCCTGTCCGGGTTGGTATCACAGTCGGGACTCTGGCGTTCTATTTCACACAGACAAAACAGTGTTTCTTAATCCATTGGTGCACTGCTGTCAGATGCTGCCGTCCTACTGCACGCATTGCGCACTACTCAGATGTGATGTGGGTAGTTCTCTGCTTTCGTAATGACGTTCGCGTATAACCCCTTGCATTTTAGAGCGAATCACTCTTAGATTCTTCCAGCAATTTGGATATACCCCAACCACTTTCCAACAGCGACAACGCACAATAACGTTAAATTTTTTCTACATAAAACTACCCGTGTGTATCGGCCTATACGTTTCTGATTATTTTCTCCCCTTTTAACAAGATAGGCAAAACTGACATGCCTATATTTGAATCTCACGGTAAAACGCATGCTCGCACAACTCCTTACAATCATGCTTTTAGTTTTATGTATAGTTCTTGAAAATCATGCCTCAAGACATTCATTTTTGTATTGACGTATACTGTGGCTAAATCATACCACATATTGCGCACGCTTTCAACACTCCTAACTCCTATGATTACATAGTCATCCTCGGTCGACTCAGACCTTCAACTCAAAGTTGTGCGCTACGTGTCTTGTTACTTGACTCATGTGATTTATAAATAAAATTGGCAACAGTAACGGGAGTTGTATCTTGGAAATAGCCTTAAAAAAGGTGCTTTTAACTACTGCCCAAACAAAATGATGCATTTGTAGTAATTCATCATCTTCAGCCTGTTTTATGTCCACTGCAGGATGAAAGCCTCTCCCTGTCACCTTCAATTACCCCTCTCCTGCGCCAACCGGTTCCAAGTAGCAGCACCGAATTTCCAAGTTCCGTCCCCCGCCCCCTATTCTTCTGCCATCCCCGACTGCGCTTCTCTTCTCTTGGCCCCCGTTCTCTAACTCTAATGGTGAATCTGTTATGCAAGCAATGCATAACGGTTCCTGCCCAGCTCCGTGTTTTTCTCTTAGTGGTAATTAGAAAATCGTCTATACTTGTTTGCTATCTGATACAAACCGCTCTTTTTCTGTCTATTAATGTTAGGCCTAGCGTTCTTCGTTTCACCGCTCTTTGCGCGGCGCTCAATTTGTTCTCAAGCTTCCTTATCAGTCTTCAAGTTTCTGCCCCATATGTCAGCACCGATAAAATGCACTGCTTGCACGCCTTCATTTTCGATGATAATGGTAAGATTCCAGTCAGGAGCTGATAATGTCTGATGCGTGCGCTTCAACTCATTTTGATTCTTCTGTGAATTCTATTTTCATGATCAGGATTCCCTGTGAGTAATTGGACCTAGGTAAATGTACTCCTTTATTGACTCTAAATGCTTACTGGCAATTTCGAACTCTTTTACCTGGTCCAGCTATTGATCATTATCTGTGCCTTCCGGATATTAATCTTCAACACCACTCTTACACACTCCCTGTTGAGGTGTTCGATCATTTGTTGAAGCTCCTCTCCAGTGTTGCTGAACAGGACCATGTCATCTGCCAATCGCAGGCTGCTGTGATATCGCCCGTTGATCCTTACTCCTAAGCACTCCCGGTTTTCTAGCTTGAAAACTTCTTGTAACTACGCAGTGGATAGCATTGGCGATATCTTGCCTCCTTATCTGACCCCTTGCATTAGAGGTATATTCCTACTAGTGGATAATTAAAGTAGCTGTGGAATTTCTGTAGATATTGCAAGATATTTACCCAAGCTTCCTGTACTCCATGACTACGTAATGCCATTATGAGTGCTGATATCTTCACCGAACCAAATGCCTTTTCGTAACCTATGAAAGCCATATAGAGAGGCTGATAGTACTCTGCGGATTTCTCGATTTCCTCATTGATGACATGGATGTGATTCATTGTAGAATATCTCTTTCTAAACACAGCCTGTTCCCTTGGTTGACTGAAGTGCAGTGTTACGTTTATTCTTTTGGAAATTATGCTGGTGAATATTTTATATAATACTGGAAGTTAGCTAATAGGCCTATAATTTTTAATTCATTAACGACTCCGTTTTTTGTGGATTGGTATATTGTTGGCATTCTTCCAGTTTTCTGGGACCTTTGAAATTGATAGGAAGTTCGTGCGAAGGGCCGCCTGTTTTTAAAGCATTATGTCTGCTCTATTGTTCAATAAATCGCCTGTTATTCTGTCTTCTCCTACCGCTTTTCCCAATTTGATATCTTGGAAAGCCACTCTATCTTCATCGCTAGTTATAGGAGTCCCTTGAGCCTGTTCATTACTACTTCGAATGGAGGTATCGTCGCTGCTGATCGCGATAGGTAGCGCAGTATAGGCTTATCCTAGTGTTTTAACATCATGGTTGCGGAATATCACGTAGGTGTGCGGCCATGAATACGACCACGAACATGACGTGATTACGTATAACGAAAAAGAATCCAGAGTGCGTTTCCTGTCTGCTGCGAATGAAGCTCCTTCAGGAGATGCTGCAAACTGTGAAACAATACAAAAAATACCTACCCATGAATACGACACGTCTCTACCATTCTATAAATAATGATATCTGCCCATTAAGGATAGCATGTGTACTCTTTAAATTCGCACATTTCTTAAACCAAGTAAGCGTCGCTTACACGGACAGACAGCAATTATTTTATACAATTTTTTTTGCAGATCTTCCCGAATACTGGTTGCAGCAGAAGTTCGCTTACCCTCTATTTTCCTGTCATGTTTCCTGACAAAAGCGTTATCCACAGAGTCGTTATTGAGATTTTATTAACTAGACCCGCAATGTAAATAGTGCCACCTCTCTAGCTTCATGCAGCTGATTTAGTCTTTTCTATACCTGAGGTAATCTTATGTCCCAATTTTTTCTCTTCGTAGTCATAACTGATCTCCAAAGATTCCTATTTTTAAGCGGTGACATCGCTTCTTGCCGTTGCATTTTCTTACGCTGCTGACGCAGATTTGACACGTTGCCTCAAGTTTGGCACACATGAGGTAATCCCTACACCACAGATGACTCAAGACCACACTACAAGCCAATGACTATTTTCTCCGAGAGTCACGACCGTACACGGTTCTTGGTGTTGGAGTTATTTATAGAGTCCAGTCAAACATTTTTCTTTGTGCTGTATTGTATTGGTCTATTTTTTTTCTTTTGCGCATCAAACATATTCTATGGCACATTTACATCTGGCGCATAACTCTGAAGCAATGATCACCTTTGGTCAAGGCATATTTGCAGTCCGAGAGCTGCAGCAGCTGTTGAGCATGGTGCCCGGTGTCTAATTGCCTGTGCGCCAGTTGCGCGCCAGTTGCGTCGTAGCTGGCCTTCTTGAACGTAAAAGGGGTCGAAGCTTTGGACGTTTTTGCAAAAGATTTGCTATTGGTTTGGTGAGGACTAAGGAATCCCAAATTATGGTGTTGTAACGTGACTTTCCCTAAGTGAACCCGTATTTCAGAAGCTATACACACTGACAATTTCCAAACTATTATCAACATTATGACTTAACGCTCCTTACAAACCATGAAATTAATTTTTCTTCAATTTTTAGTATTAACATATTGGATATATTCTGACACACTTCGGGTACTATATACAATACCAGGTCTAGGAAAAGACCGTAGCAAACTTGAAAGCGCAAAACTAGGTTTTGAAGTTGAGCTGAAAAACCTAAAATGACAACGTGGTGCCTTGCTTACAACTTCCTATATAATTATTTGCGTTATTAAGCAACAGTCAACAGCTATGAAATAAGAGGTCATTATGTTTTTTTCTACTTTTGGCCATTGAGTCCTAGGGCAATGTTCCGCCACATCTCCAGGCATTTTGTCATGACGCAGTTTTATGTAGTTTTCATGTAACGTTTAGAATGCAGTTTACTAAGTGTTCTGAATATTTGCGAGTGCTTCGCACTCCGTACTTTTAAACTCACGGAGATGCATGTAGAGAGACATAAACACATTGGTTGTCACAGACTTTATTTTGCATGCAAGGGAATGCAAAGTATTTTGTCGTATGTACATATTGAAGGATCTGTATCTTGTAATTTCAGATGCTCCAGAACAGCGGTAGGCTGCTACTTTTCAGGACGTCAAAAAGCTGGACCTCGAATTTAGTTTTGTGCTTTCGGTCAAGCTTTATTGATAAAAACAGCACGACCTATTGGCGCACTGCGGAATTTTATGCCCCAACCAAAGTGTAAGCAAAACACGTTCAGAGAAATTACTTTGCCATGGCCCCAGTTGCTTCATTAATAATATTTCGCAATCACAGTATCCTGAGCAGCGCGGCTCTAATGTGCAATATCACTGACAGTCTCCTACTTCCAAGGTGTTGCGGAGGCAGGCAATGAGCGGTGGGGCTTAAAATGAATCTCATTAAGGTGGAACGCTGGGTGAGTTGCAATTCATGCAATTGTTTTAGTGAACGCAGAAAACGACCGGTAATGGAAAACAAAGTACACAGAATGAGGCGTCTAATGTGTCTTTCCTTGATGTGTTGATGTCGTTTTCCACTTTCCAGCCAAAAAAATACTGAAATGACTTCTGAGCCACTGGTAACGACTCAAGCGGGAAGGAATTAGGCAGCAAAAATCACTCTGAAAACGAATTAGGGGGATGGTATACGACAGAATAACAGCTCTTCCCTCTGAAATATTGCGTTTAGCTCAACCTCTTTTTAAAAGTTCGACAGAACCGGTTTCACGATGGCGGTCAAAGGGTAATGTGTTCAGCATAACACTATATATAGTCATAGAATAGTACAGAATATTATAGAAGCAATATAGTCACAGAACGTATTGCCACCTTCGAAAAGGATTACGCATGTGGCGTCTAAAGCAGCGGGAGTCCTCTTTTGCTGGTCCCTAAGAGCTCTCGGCACCATCTAATGCCCCGGCACGGACTCTGTGTATGGCCTTGGGAATGCATCGCACGCTTGTGCATCCGAACCCTACGAAATGCGTCATGTGGCCACCGGGCTCCTCTATCGCGCGCCTTTTTGGTCACCCTGCACCACTGAGCAGACCTGCCGAGGAGTACATTCGTGGTCTCTGAGACTAGAAGCATGATGCGCCGCTGCTTTCGAGCGCTAAGAATTGTTCCTTCGTTTGCCACACACCCAGCAGCTCATACTCGATGACCAAGTGTTTCATTGCAGAGCCGCATATGCGGAGTGCGTTTACGGCACAGCTCACTACAGCGTTCGAGTGAAAGATGTGCAACCAGCTAAGCTATCTAATTGCTCTCCCTGATGCAACCCTGCGACGTGCGTTGTATTCCGCTTTAAGGAATTTTTTCGCGCTTTAGCATTCGTAATGTACATCATGCACTTTTCGGTATCTATCTATCTATCTATCTATCTATCTATCTATCTATCTATCTATCTATCTATCTATCTATCTATCTATCTATCTATCTATCTATCTATCTATCTATCTATCTATCTATCTATCTATCTATCTATCTATCTATCTATCTATCTATCTATCTATCTATCTATCTATCTATCTATCTATCTATCTATCTATCTATCTACGTTTCAGTGCACTGCTGACCCAACAACGATCTTCTCAGAAAGGCTTATTTTACAAGTGCTTTGAAGAATGTTGATCACAGAAATTGGGACTCCCTACAAGAAGGTATAGAAAATTTACTTTATCTCTTGCGGAACGAAGAAAAATACTTCCGAAAATCTAGTTCAACACGAACCTTGCAAATAGGCCTTCTAAGCCGCGTGGACCTCACAAGCCATCTTGACCAATTTCTGTCTGAGGAGAGCTTAAGGTAATATTAGAGTGCATCTTATTAACATATATGTTGAACCATGTAATTGGTAATTATGATTAAACGCGTATATTTCAACAAGTGCTTGTTCTTCAATTGGACAGTTGTACTATACACGTAACATGAGAACGCCTATCTTGTTAGAAATATTTGTTAATTAGCGGAAGCTTAATTTACAGATTGTTAGCCTCTAACACCAGTAAAATTAATCTAAATTGTAAGGCAAACCACATTCCTCATATCGCCACACAAATACGGTTTTCATGTACGAGCGCTGCCGTGAAGCATTTTCACCGAGTAGATCTATAACCTAGTTATAGATCTACTTGGTAACTAAAAGCGGCTAAATCGCTGCTCTCCCCATTATTTAGAAAGTGGAATTACAAAGCGAAGCAAATTCCGCAGTTACTTTGTCACGTCCGGCATTTGCTTCGCCATACAGCTGCACCCTCTCCACGGCTATTTGCGGGAATTGTTTCACTGGTTTCCCGGCACCCTAAAATGAGACCCTGTATCAGCCTCTTTGCGATCTGCTTTCAGATCCTTCCGAAGATGTTATGGCCTGATAAACTCTAAACATTACCGCTTACCTGTAGCTGTTTCATGCTCAAATTTGAAATTTACCTGAAGTACAGACCACACTGTATCATAAGAAGCCAACAAACACTGACACCAAGGACAACATAGAGGAAATTACTTGTGCTTAATAAATGAAATAAAGAAACGATGAAGTAATGGAAATTAAAGTGGATGAAAAAACAACTTGCCGCAGGTGGGAACCGAAACCACAACCTTTGCATGCGAAGGTTGTGGGTTCCATTTAATTCCGTTCCTTGTGGGTTCCACTTTATTTTCCATTACTTCATCGTTTCTTTATTTCATTTATTAAGCACAAGTAATTTCCCCTATGTTGTCCTTGGTGTCAGTGTTTGTTGGCTTCTTATGATATGACTGATAAAAATCGGGCCCCTCGGTTAACCCCCTTTCTTCTCGTTCAGACCACACTGTAGTGCGATAGCGTGCTGGACTTACTCTGTTTATAAGCACGCCGAGCAAACAAAGTTCTGAAAAGAACAACAAGGATGCCTGGTTCTATAGCCCTGTGGCAGCTTCACCTCTTTCCTTGCACTGCCGCCTTAACAAGCGTCACGCGCATCCGCAACATAGACGCCATGTTTCTGCAAAACCTTACTTGAATGGGCTGCCTGCTCAGTTCCCTGCTCGTGGTGCTCTGTACAACGGTTGGTCATCAGTTAGCTCTGTTGGACGACGGAAGAGAACCGCCGAGCAAGTTCTTCAATGTCACAGACCGCATCACCTGCGTTACTTTTCTCACTGACAGAGGCGTGGAAGTGTACAACCTCAGTGTCTCAGCGAGATTCTAAATCAAAATTTTGCTTCCTAGAATTGATACATGTACACCTTGTCTCTCATTAGCGAAAAATTGTGTTCAATTTAATCCAAAGGCCAGCGCATGAAAGCTTTGTAACATTTTATGTGATTTCAAATATGAAAGTCAGAGCTGGCCTCAATCTAACGATTCCTTTAATTATAGTTTTTGCAAAGCAAAGTGCATTGATTCGTTGTGAAGCGAGTATTAAAAAGTATCAGGCTATTGTTTAGGCGTATAGTGATTTAGCTTAACAATATTTATGGCGGAATGCGTTTTCTCCTTTTTATTTGCATTTCGATGAGGCCCGATGGCACATTTGAAAATAAATGTATGTAAAATATAAAGGATATAAATTTTGCCTTCTTGGCATTTATTGTAACCGCCTAAAGCAGTTTACCAGCAGCTTCTTTCATTTCAACTCACTTCATTTCATTTCTTCTCATTACTGGAATGATGTATTTGTATGTCAAAAAAGCACGTATGCTGTAGGCCTCCAGGTTCTCTTTAATATTATTCTTCAAAGCCCGACTCACACAGAATCAAATAGACACGCTCTATACGCACCTGTGCCGATCATTAGGTCACTATTTTGGTCACACTGCTCTGTGAGGTGGAATAATTAGGCCAAATAGTATTACCTCACAAAAGATGGCGTGAAAGCGTGCTGTCTAGGTGGTGCGAGTCAGACCTCTTCAGGAGTTGTTTTTCACCGGTATTTTTGTGTTTCTTACAGGAATAAAAAGTGGGTGATGAAATTTATGTAAGTACCTCCAAATTTATGACCTCCTATATATTCTTATTCGCCACCCTGTATTATGTCTGGGCACACTATCCTCTCTCTCATGCGCACCAGAAAAAGATGCCAATCCTATCATGTTCATGACAGATCATCATTATCATCATCAACATTTATTGTCCCTTAAGAACCCCTTTCAGGGTATTACACAAAGGGAGGGGGGAAGCAACAAAAAACACTATGGTCTTTATTATACATTGGTTAACTCATTTGTACAGCGGTAAACACAACTTATTATACATGCTAGTAGACGATGAACAAGAAAAATTAAAAACAAAAAAAGTAACGTACGAACCGGCAGTAGAAATGGCAACACAACTGCCAATATAACGGAGAAGTAAAAAGAAGTTAGAGTAAAAGCATTGTAGTGGTACATTAAGGGTTTAAAATACATGACAAGAGGTGTCTAAGCTTATCTGGATCACTTTCATTTACTATCCTGTTGAGTAGTGCGTTCCACAATTCAATAGAACTAGGTTAGAAAGAGTTGTTGAAGGCATTAGCGCAACCATGAAGACATTGTAGACACAGGTTGGTAAAGAGACGCTTAGAAGAGCGGTTGGGCGGAAGTAAAAGGTGTTCCTGGGATGTGGGAAATTATAATAGAGTTTATGATAAAGGGAACGTTGTGAAATCTTCCCAGCAAGTGTTAGGCTAGCGATGCTGAGGGATGATTTAATGCTGCCTGTACTTGTATGCCAGCCACAGTTTGAAGCGATAAAACATGCTCCGCGATTCTGCACAGTTTCGAGCGACTTGATAACACAAGACTGGGAGAGTTCCAAATTGCTGAGGTATGCTCAAGTTTAGTCCAAAGGAACGTGTCATAGGCGAGCTTGCGTACGGGAATGAGACAGAAAAATCGACCTTTTGAGTAGGCCAAAACATTTAGAACCGTCATTTATAAGTTGCGTTATGTGTGCAGACCACGTAAGCTGAATAGTGATAGTAACGCCTAGAAAACGGTAAGAGTGGAATTGAGTCAGGGCTCTGTAATTAAGAGAGCACTGGTGGTTAATGATGTCCCGCTTGCAAGTTACACACATTTACTTGCTCTTGGAAACGTGGAGGGACATGAGCCAAATAGAGCCCCAATTTTCTATTTTGCTTAGGGCTTCCCGGAGTATTGGTTATTATGGGAGGATATGCGCTGATACAGGATGCAGTCATCAGCGAAAACCGGATTGATGAAAGAATGCTGTTAGGGAGGTCATTTCTAGAAAGTATAAACAAAAGAGGCCCGAGGACAGAGCCGTGTGGTACACCTGACAAGACTGGACTACTTGACGACTTGAGGTTATCCATGACAGTGGGCTGTGAGCGGTTTCTTAGAAAACATTCAATGCAGGACAATACAAGTGGGTTGAGATTAAGACAAGCAAGTTTCGCGGTAAGACGTTAGATGGGCAACACGATCAAACGCTTTTGCAAAGTCAAGATAGATAACATTGCTTTGGAAACGGGAGTCAAGTTGGAGGTGAAGGTCCGCGGTGAATTCGAACAGCGGCGTTTCACATGAGTGACCTCGTCTAAATCGATGTTGTTTTGAAAGGAAAGAAAGGTGCTTGTCTAAATGAGGTGCTATGCTGGAGTACAATATGATAATGCTAATGGTTATCCTGGCAATATATGCTAATGGTTATCCCTCGGCGCAAAACCTCGCTTGTAAAGAAAGGGCTGAAGTTGTTCTAGAAGTTCAAGTACAGGCACCCAAGAAGGACATTGTGATTTTCATGGAAGAAATGTCTTGCCTGTTCTGCCACTCTGAGCCCAACATGACAGAATAAATGACGGTCCATTTCCTGATGCGTGGCGTGAAACAAGAAGTGTTGGCCCGACTGGTACAGAACTCCCAAAACCCGTTGCCGAACTCGCTTCGGAGGCCACAATGATCGAGGAAACAGTCAACATGCGGAACCGGCAATACAACCACGTTATACTAATTGAAACCTACACCGAAGGTCAAGCAGTATCCACCGACGACTTTCTCAGGCTATCAGAGCGGTCGTGCGGCACAAGATGCAGAAGTTTGCTTTCAGCGCGGCGTGAAGTTTCTTGTGTTGATGATATCATTCCAGAAGATGTTCAGCAATCATTACGAACTCCTGAACCAACACCATCTCTACTGAAAGCGATGTCCCACGCCGGCGTCGGCTACCGCACAATTTTCATTCCCCTTCAGCGCCCGCCGCTTGTACAGTAACGCTGCTATTTCTTAACAAGCGGCTACCGCCAGCCCTCCAGCCTTTACTACCACGCAATGCCCCAAGCAAGAGGGACGTTGACGTTCTTAAGATCAGCGGCCATTTTATGATCCCAGCGGAGAAGTGAGCTAGCCCCGTCTACTACGGGTGCTCATGTCACGAAAGGTGACTTCGAGGGCTCGTCCTCAATGCGCCGCTCCCCTAGCTTGGTGAACGACTTCGTGAGATCATCGACTATGTCACAGCTACTATGGGGACACCTCGAGGACCTTCCCGATGATCAGGCCGCTACACGACGCCGCAGGGCCAATCGTGCACTGGCCGAGCCAATGCCAGTTACCGCTTCTCTTATATGAAAAAGTGAAAACAGCGACCGATAAGGGTGCGGTCGCTCTTCATCGAAACACCAAAGAACCTCAGCCGACGATGACGACGCTACAAGAACCATTTGTACGACGTTGGAAGGACACACCGCCACGCAGGCATGGAATCCAGGCAGAGAAAACATCACCGAGACAGGACTTCATGACGGGACGCAACAACAGCGGCACTTTGCGACGCAGCGGTTACCTCACGCTGCAACCTACCTAAAATGTTGGAGAAAGAAGCACTAACTTCTGTAGTAACAGGTGTTGTAGGCGCAATAGCTGGCTTTTGCGTCATCAGTGCGAACTTTACGGCGAACTTAAATGACGTAAAGATTACATGAGACAGCCCTAAAATCCGGACAGCCGGACGACACTTGATAATACCACCGGAAATGGCACGGCAAGAATTGCGGTTCATGACTGGAGCTACCCTTCGACCGACGTTATGCTCGAGCAAAGCTCTCGAGACGTGATTCTCGGCATGAACATCCTGAACCAGCACGGCGCTGGTGCAGCCCTCAACCTTAGGGTCAATCGATAACGCTGTCCTGGCACGAAACGATATCGCCGATGAGCTTTCCGAATCACCACGCCCTGAGTGTACTTGGAGATGAAGTAAGCATTTCCGCTTGGCTCCAGCATGTTCACTTCCATCAACACCAAAACATCAGCGGGACGTAGAAGGTGTAATTCACGGTACCCTACATCTACGCCTAGGCCGCCATGTTTGCGTGGCAAGAGGGATTGCTCAACTGCGTGGAGAAAAAGCAAAACGGATGATGACAAAGTTGAGCCAGGACCACAAACACATCATTAAGAGAACTAGGATCGTATACATCGATGAAATTGTGGAAGACAGCAACACCCTTGTCCTTTCGGATACTACCGCATTAACCTCAACGGCACTAGCTCCCGAACCATCGAGCGACATAAAGCCAAGTCTTCTCTTGCATAAACAAGAAAAGCTTTGAAATCTTCTGCATCGGTGGAAAGAGTCATGCTCGGCGCTATCAAAAATTTCCCAAATTCCACTTCCTATATATCGCCTAACTGAATATTGAACTTGACTGCTCTGCCAGGGCCCCTACCATGTTTTGGCACGAGAACGAAAAGCTCTGACACAACCATTCCACAAAATGGGCGTTTGGGCGTCTCCTGTTGGTTTGGGGAAGAAGTGTGAACGTCTGCATTTTTACGCTTATAATTGAAAGTCGAAAATGTCATAAACAACCAGGATCCTCTGAACCGACGACGCACTAGACCAATTCCAGAATGGAAAATATTTTTCGTTGAATAGCGGTTTTCCAATCGAAGTCGATCATAGAAAGAGGCCTATATCTAGAAACGAAGACTAGCCTTAACGCGCTGGACAACCTCTTCAAATGTAAGCGCATGTCATTCGACCTCTACTTGGCACATGCAGCGTTGCAGCAGTGATGAACGCTGTCTAGTTAGTCGACAAGTGGCACACGTTTCTCATGTTCTTGGATGAGGGCATCATCTTTGCCAGAAACTTCGACGATCACTTTAGATGGCTTGACCATTCTCCACGCAATTATGTCTTTCGGACTCATCCTTACGCCAGGAAAGTACCGCTTCGCGTACGAAGGGTCCTTGCTTTTGGGCCACGTCATAAGCAATATTGAAGTCCGTTCTGCCAAGTTGCGGACAGCTGCCATAGCGCGACAGTTGCAGCCCATCAAGAAAAACGGAATGCGCAGATTTCTTGGCTTCTGTGCCAGATATAGGCGCATTGTGAAGGACTCTAAGATGTCGAGTTGAAGTGGTAAGTGCCGCAAGGGCTTTCAGAAGCCTAAACAACACCTGTCGTCACTACCAGTACACACTAATTTCGACCAAACTGCCGATTCGGAAACCTACAATGACGCAAGGGGCGTTGACTTCAGGGCCTTGCCTGAACAGCGAAAAGACCCGCCATGGTTGCTTAGTGGCTGTGATGTTGGGCTGCTAAGCACCAGGTCACGGGATCAGATCCCGGCCACAGCGGCCGCATTTCGGTGGGCACGAAATTCGAAAACGGACGTGCACTAGGTTGATGTGCACTAGGACGTGCACTAGGTAGACAATAATTGGCTACGGCCAATTATTGTCCGAATGAACAAGAATGCCTTCTCATCATTCAGGGCACCGCAAAAGTTTGACTTTACTTGTAAGGCACGCACCCCAAAGCCATGAGCGACCATCACGCACTCTGTTGACTGGCAGACTTAGAGTACCCTTCAGGATGCCTTGCACGGTGAAGCCTTAGACGGCTACAATTTGAAGTCACCGTGGTGCAGACGTACAAACCAAAACATTTCGATGCAGACTGCCTGTCTCGGGTCCCTATCTACCCAGCACCACAGTACGGTAATAGTTAAGGCACCTTGGGCCGTATAACGTAAAACTATTCCAACGTGTTTTTATTCCAATCTTCTGACGTCAAATTTGCGTAAGCACCGACGCAAGCACCGGACTGTTACCCGCAGGGTTGTCTGGAAAGACCAATCAAATGGTCTCCACGTTTACAGGAGGTCACTTTTGTTTGCTTTGCAAACGAATAACATTGCCTCCACTGAGCGGCTTCTCTTAACTAATTGGCTGACATGAGGCGAAGAGCACGCTCAAGTGGAGATGGATTCAATGGGGCCGAGCCACTGCACTGAAAATCGTTAACCCGATGAAGAGGGTGGTACTGGCGTCTGCGATTGGTCCAGTTTCCCTTACTAGCTTGCGGCGGCTCGTCGAAAATCGCGGCGGCACGGAACGGAAGGTTAAGACTGCAGCTAATACGGATCCTCGTCAAAGATTAGTTGGCAGAGCGAGGTCGTAAATGGGCCGAAAGTGCTTGAAAACGTTACCGGGCCACGTAAAAAGCTTTATCGTACGCAACTAACCCCATGCTCTCCGGCAGGTGCGAGATAGCCGGTGCCTGAGCGATCGGCGGCAGCCATCTTTTATTCCTTTCGGAACGGGGCCACCTGTGGCTATTCAGAAGAAAATTCAGTTTTGTTCGGCATATTAATACATCTATGACGCGTACACGTCACTTTGACGGGTCGAGTTTTTGCGGTTTTGTGACGTCGAGCAACAGGTAGGTGAAGTGAGTGGAGCCCAAAATTTGACCAATTGCAGAGGGCTAACGGCGAAAAGGTGTCCAATCAGAAATAACTATTTTTCTTTTGTTCGGTCAAATCATGCATAATCAGTGTGTAGACCTGATATGAGATGGGGAGCTATCGCGGTTTTCGTGACGTCGCGGACAGACAAATGAAGTAGGGGTGGTCTAAAAAGTTCTTCACCAATAGCGGGGGGTTGATTGCAGAAATGCAGAAAAAAAGTTTGGAATAGTTTTACGTTATAACGCCCCTTTTCCCTGAGAACAGTGAGCGTCACCTAATTCGCGAATAAGCAGCGAGTAGATCCGCAACTAAGGAGCATTGTTCAGTATTCATAATGAAAGAACGACCGCGTCCCGGCAGTGTATAAGCGTGTATTGTCGTTGTTCTTGCTACACTACCACGTCTTCTAAAAAAGGACTTCCCAGTCCGCGCAAGCTACCATCTTGTTGTGGCCACAGCTAGGTGGCCAGAATTCCTGTAACCCCTTGTTATTAGACGCAGGGGCCCCTCGGGTTTTCCCTCACACATGCAAGGATACAAAAGCAGTATTACTGACCACGTCTGACTGCGGACGTCACCCTTTGCATCAAGGCAGGCAGAGACTGCCATGGATGCACGACGCTAGTGAAAGGCCAGCAGGACCGCTACATCCAATTGATCATCCATTACGACAGTTCCAGCAAATCGACATACACTTATTCCAGCCCTTTTCCGATGTCAACATTCAGGAATAAGTAGATCCTTGTGGCTACTGACTTCATTTTCCGCCACGCCTAAACAAAAACCCTCCCTAAAGGTGGTGTGGCCTAGGTGGCAAAATGGTTTCTCCAAAATATTGTGCTACGACATGGTGCCTCGGAAACACTCGTCGCCGGCTGAGGAGCAGCTTTCAGAACGGAACGACCCAATCTTTTCTGCTATACAGCCTGGCATCCACATGAGGACTAGTGGCTATCACCCGAAAAAGAATGCTTTTACAAAGGAGCTAAACAAAACCCCACTGATAATTCAGCAATGTGTGTCGACATCGAGCACAGGACGTTGGATACCATCCCTATCTAAGTAACCTTCCCTTACAACACAGCAATTGAAGAAGCAATGAAGGTCACGCCGTGCAAGCTAGTTAAGGGAAAGAACACGACTACGGCGTTCTACGCCACGCTGCCACGCATTATCGCTGGAGAGAATCCTGACGTTGCCACCAATCTACCGCGTGCCGAACAAGCACGACAGCTCCCCCGCTTGCGCATCAAGAACCAGCAGATCAGCGACGGTTACAGTAAATGCCAGCACTTAGAATTGTTCGCTCGCTTGACGCACACCTACTGCGACATAATTAGTGATCGACTTGGAGACAGGCTAATTGGAGCGGGCAGATACGCAGTGCTTTCATGGAGCAGCTACGTAACGCGTTCGCATGAAAGACGGTTAATACAGCGTAAGCTGTTATGGGCCCATTCCAATAGCCGTTTCGGCTGGCAATGATGTGGGCCGCTGCCTCTCCTCTGCGGGCGTCCGTAGCAGCTATTGCAAAGAATAAAAGAAGTACATTTGCTACTGGGATCGAACCCGGGCCGGCTTCGTGGTAGCTTTTTATTTATAATAGGGGACAGGGTTTTCTGCAAAATAAGAAACCAGACCACTACATATATTTAGAGCTCCTGAAAACACATTCAAAAGTCAGGAAATTCCGTGCAACCATCCAATAAAGGCATCCAGTCAGGCGCTGTTCCTGATGCAACGCACATATTACGAAAGGTGGCAACAGATTCCTGAAAAAATGCCAGATTGCTTCGCGGTGGTTGAGCATGTTTGTAACACTTTTAGCCGCGAAGTGTCCCATGAAGAAGTCCTAGTGTGCTAGGAGGCAGACGATGAGACTTGTGTGCCGGTTAGCATCGATACGCGCACGTTTTCTATTGTATATTGTTACACCAGGTGGAATGCCATGTAGCAGATGCACGAGTAGCGGTAAAAGGCAGTTGAAGGCTTGAGGAAGAAGAACTTTAGGGAGGTCTATAGACCCTTTCGCTGTCTAGAAACATAGGCCCTGGACGGCTTCCGGTTTTGCTCACTGACGTGGTTCGCTAAATCTAGCCAGTAAGAAAAACATTGACGGCTTTCTCGAGTAGCCAAAGGGCGCTAAAATATAAGCCTGCAGATTCTCAACACTTTTCCTCTGTACATAACTACAATTTTACAAGTCAAGTTTGCCGTAAGTTATGCGAGAAATGTGTAATATTTAAGGCGTAAGGCATAGGTCATTTATCTCAAAACTTAAAAATAGATTTTCCGCACAGTGGAGGAACTCAAAAACACGCTATGGTGCTCCGGCACAGCAGGCTGGTAAGGGCTGTCACAGGAAGTTTCTTCAGGCCACTCTCTCGCTCCTGCTATCGCGCAAGTGGAACCATCTCTAGACGAATGTTAGCAAAAGGTACATTGTATACCTGAATAAATCAAGCTGCATAGGTGAACATATCACCGCCGCGTTTCAAAGTGGATGCCAATAAATCAGCATCATCACAATCAATAGCCTCGTATTGTGCCACTTTTGAAATCAAGCTGGCTAAGTGGCTACGTCACCGCCGCGTTTAAAGTGAATAGGAATAAAGGTTCATCATCATCATTGGCATCGTATAGTGCACTTGCCTTGCGATGTGAGATGCACGCCTCGTAGCGTATATACGTGGACAATTTCTATTGCAGTTGCATATCAATACGCCAGGTGTCGCACCATGTAGCAGTTGTGTAGGTAGCGGTACAAGGCAGATTTAGAAGTCTTGAAGAAGAAAAAGAAGATTTGCATATGTTTCAATATTTATATAATGAACAACTTGTGTGGCATACCTGTTTAATTCGATAGGCTAGGCGACTGTTTGTTACCATTCCGTTTCAAAGGGAATGCCATAAAATCATCATCATTATTATTAGCATCGTAAAGTGCCTTTTGACACGCCATGTGACATGCGCGCCGCGTAGCGTCTCAATGTACAAACTTTGCATTGCAGTTCCATTGTATCCAAGCAAGTGTCCCGACATGTAGCAGTTGCTTGCTGCATGTAAATTTATCTGGATAACTCATGCAGGCTAGGTCACTATTTGTCACCTCTCCGTTTAGAAGGGGATGCCAATAAACAAATGATCATCAACAGCGACGTACCGTGCCACAGGTCAAGGGATGTGACATGTGCACCATGTCGTCTAGGCACCTGTGCTTACTCTTCAGTACACGTTATGGCGCATCCATGCAAGGTACCAACCGTTGCTGAAAAAGCGCCTCGTAGAGCTTGGTGCGCGGCTCAAACCATGCAACTGTCATAAATAAATAAATAAATAAATAAATAAATAAGCTTGTGTAATAGCCAGCAACGAGGTGGCGCCATGTATCCATAGGTGCGCCGTCACCGTTTCACCTTTTCAAAGCCACTCTTCTTTTTCTCCATCTCGTTTCTTTGTTTTTTTTTTTTGCTCCGTGCTATTAAATGAAATGGCAGCTTGACAGTTGTGTGTCGTTTCGTTGGCCTCGTGCCAAATCCACTCAATCCGCGACCCCGAAAGATCTGGTTACCCTGCGTACTCAGCAAACGCAACAGGTTATGGCCCTGGACGACACATCGACCGCTTTTTGGAAGAAATGAGACGGATTGCCTTGGTTGAGTGATAAAAAAATGCGACCGCATTGAAGCAGAAAACGTCACGCTACACCGTCTTCACTACGTCGTGCCGATGCCTTAAGAAGTTTAGACAGGCGTGAGTATCGTGGAATTGTCGGGAAGAAGTGACTGACAAGCGGTGTGCCCCTAAAGGAAAGTGAGAAGAGCGTTTTTTTTTCTAAGAAAGACGAACCGTCACGCGACACCGGCTTTGCTGCAGGCTCCGTGTTGGGTGTGTACGGAAGACGCGTATGCACGTGCGGCGTGAGCACGGCAAAACTGTCCGGAAGAAGTGACTGACAAAACATCTTCAGTGGTTGTTAGTGGCGAAATTTTTCGGCAAGAAGTGATCGACAAAACGTTTTCGCGTACGCTAATTGAGAAACAGCTCCGAAAAGGAGTGCATTGTCCCTCTTGCGTTCGAGGATCAGTGATCATGACTGCATTAGACAAATTTAGACTGCCGAAGTTGTCATCAGATAACTATCACACATGGTCGATAAGGGCAAGAGCAGCTCTCGTGCAGAAGGGATGCTGGGAAGCGATCGACCCTGGATTCTCGAATAGAGAAATGAACGAGCGAGAAGTGCAGACTGACAACAAGGCCCCGACCTTTCTGTTCCTTATTGTAGAGGACAATTACCTGGACGACATCGGGACTTGCTGAACTGCAAGAGAAGCCTGGAATACGCTGCAGGAAATGCACTCAAAGTTTGGACTCTTGCGTATACTCCAGCTGATGCGCGACTTTATCAAAGTAAAAATGAAGAGAGATGAGTGAATGCAAGATTACCTAGGAAGATTGATGGTGCTGCATAGGAAGGTGTCAGATGCAGGCTATGCATTTACAGACAGACAAGTTGCATTAGTGATGCTAATGGGGCATCTTCAGACATACGAACGACTCATTCTGAATTTGGAGCAACATGAACAAACCCTCAGGACCAAAGCAGTGAAGACAAGGCTGCTGATCGAAGAAAAGAGAAAGCTGTGTCGTGACGAAGATTGGTTGAGCGACGAAGAGAGTCAGACGAGGGTCCTCATCACTAAAGCGCGATTAAGGACTGAGAGCAAGCAACCCAATGAGAAGGTGCATCATCAACTCACTGTCAAGAAGGACGAGAAGTTTCCCCAATGCACCTCAAGTATGCAAAAGAAGAACGTTCGATGCTTTGCCTTTGGCAAAATTGGGGCCGTAGAACGTAAAACTATTCCAACATGTTTTTATTCTAATCACCCCACTTCAAACTTGCGTAACCGCCGACGCAAGCATCGGTCGGTGACCCGTAGGGTTGTCTGAACAAACTAATCAAATGCTCCCCTCGTTCATAGTAGGTCACTTTTGTTTGCTTGAAAAACGAATAATATTGCCTGCACTGAGCGGCTTCTCTTACCTAATTGGCTCACAAGAGGCGAGGAGCATGCACGAGTGAAGAGAGACTCGATGGGGCTGAGCCACTGCACTGAATATCGATAACCGAATGAAGAGGGTGGTGCATGGCGCCTGCGATTGGTCCGCTTTCCCTTCTTAGCTTGCGGTGACTCACCGACAATCGCGGTGGCATGCAACGGAAGCTTAAGAATGACGCTAAAACGGATCCGCAGCAAAGAAGGATTGGCAGAACGAGGTCGTAAACGTGCCGAAATTTCTCGAAAACGTTACATGGCCACGCAAAAAGTTTTGTTAGACACAAATAAACCCATGCTCTCCGGCAAGGGTGAGTAGACAGTGCCGGAGCGATCGGTGGCAGCCATCGTTTATTCCTTTCGGAACGGGGCAGCCTGCGGCTATGAAGAAAAGAATTCAGTTTTGCTCGGTATATTAATGCATCTTTAAGGCGTACGCGTCACTTTGACGCGGTAAGTTTAAGTGTCGCAGAAAAGCCGGTGTCCTCGGTGTCGGCCGTGAACGAAAAATCCCGGGAGGCAATAAAAAAAGAACTTGCAAGATAGGCTGGGAACCGTCCAGGGTCTCTAGAGTGTGAGGCGGAGACGCTACCACTCAGCCATGAGTTTTTTTTTTATTACCGGCTTTGCAAAAGACAATACAATGTGAGTATTACATGGCCATAAAAGACAACTAGTCAATGCCGGATCAGTGTGGTGAGATAAGAACGATGTAGGCTACTCATTTTGTCCAAGGCACTTAGCCAATCAGGAGGATTACTCTGTGCACAGAAAAATTCGCGTACATATAACACACTTTCAATGAAGTATTCATGTGCTGGGGTCTGATCAATGCGCTCATGCCTAATATCCATACGCATTCGCCACACACTGTGCATGCACAGAAGCATTAACAGATCGACAGGCACTCCCTCTGGTTCCGCGCATGGCAGGAAGCGTATCCCGAAAGCACTTAACGGCATCATAACACTGCATCATGACAGTCCAAAAAGATATGCTCAATCGTCTCCGGTTTCTTGCATATAAAGCAATTCACAGACCAAGGTACAAAAATGCCTTTGCTTTGCAGCCACAGTATCACTGGGAGAGTGCCTGTATGTAGTTGAAAAAAGAAAGATTTAACAGAAGCTCTTCGATCGTTCAAAGTCGGACAAAAACGCATCTAGTGAATGCAGTGTTGACTTACAAACGTGCCGTAGAAAGCAATACTGCTGTGTATATCGGTAATTATGAGCATGTAAATTACAGAAGTCGCAGTTAAACGCGTAGCGAAGTACGTTTCCGCTACATTTCTTCTGCGATTTCCGCACACGCAGAGCCATCTTGCGGCAAACACAGAAGACCCCCTCCTCGCAATGCACGGCGCTGCCCCGATAGGTGGCGCGCCACGCGCGCATTGGGGCTGTGCGTGGACCGGTGCGAGGCGCGTCGCCGCCGGGTTGTCCGTGCCGATCACGACGTTCCGAGACACCGAGTTGTTTGGTTCCTCCCGCTTGCTCAGGCGCACGTTTCGTTGTCGCGCCGAACGCTGCGTTACTCGGCGCTCACCGCGTGATTGGTGGGTGCAAATTCTGATGCGCGGCGCCTTGTAAGTGATCGCTGCGCAGTAGCATATTGTCTGAGACCCCTTGGCGGGTCGACGGGAACGCTGTCGCGTTCCACTCTTGAAGGCGAAGCTTAAGCGTCCTCCAATTTTTTGTGACGTCGCTTGAGAGGCAGGTGAAATGGCTGCAGCCCGAAAACTTTTGACCAATAACCGAGGGCTAATGACAAAAAGGCGTCGAATTAGAAATAACTATATTTGTTTTGTTTGGTCAAATTATGCTTGATCAGTGTGTACACGTCATACCAGATGGGGAGCTATCGCGGTTTTCGTGAGGTCGCGTGACGGACAGGTAAAGTGGGGGTGGTCGAAAAAACTTTTTCAGCAATCGCGGAGGGCTCATCGCAGAAATTAGAATAGAAAAGTTTAGAATAGTTTTACGTTATAGCGCCCTTGCTCATATAGCCACGGATTGCGACCAGTTTCAAGACGAAGGGGATGACAAGCAGAAGGGAAACTTGTCACAGGCAAAGATTGCAACACACATGGCTTTATGTGCCAAAAACGTGGTACAAGCGCCTCCTCATTTGTGGCATCTTGATAGCGGTGCTACAGATCACATGACATTGCACAAGGCAAAGGTCATTGACTTCAAGTCATGCGAGTTAGGAGTAGAAACTGCAAACAAAGAATCCATGATTGTCATGGGGAAATGAAGAGTTCAGATTCAACTATCTGAAGAGTACAGTGGGTCATTCATCACGCTAGAAGATGTCCTTCCACTACGACTTAAACGGCAACCTACTATCAGTCGGAAGAATTGAAGACCCAGGTTTGCACGTGACGTTTGCAGGGCACAAAGCTGAAGTTGCGAAGGGCACCGGTGGGCTGATCCTTACTGCAACTCGACAAGGAAGACTGTACTCTGCCAGAGGAGAAATAATGTCGAGAAAGATGTCAAAGACAAAAGACAGTTTTGTGGCACAGACGACTAGGCCACCTTCACCAGGATGCTGTTAGACGCCTCTCTGGAGCTAGTGAAGACCTTGTGAAAGACAAATGTCACACATGTTGTCTGGGAAAGCTAACGCGAAGCAGTTTCCCAAACGGTGAGGCAACACGGGCTTAGGTTCCACTGGAGCTCGTGCATTGAGATGGGGTTGGAAAGATCACACCAACGACTAAAAGGGGCTCAAAATACTTGACCTTCATAATAATAACCTTCACAGACGACTACTCAAGATATACTGTGGTGTACCTCATGAAGGTCACAAGCGAAGTGCTTTAGAAGTTTGACAAGTACAGACACACGACAGAAAATCTGCACAGCATGAAGGTAAAGACCTTGCGTAGTGACAGTGGAGGAGAGTACACAAGCAAAAAGTTCAACGAGTACCTAGCCAAGCATGGCACAAGGCACAAGCTGAGCATTCCTTGCACGCCTGAACAGAATGGAGTCGTAAAGAAAATGAACCAAACATTGCTTGACACAACGAGGTGCCTTCTCATCAAATCATATGTCAACAAAAGGCTTTGGGCATTCGTCGTTGTCACTGCAAGTCACATCAGAAACAAGTGCCCATCGAAGGCGGTTGGCGGAGAGTCACCAGAAGCTCTGTGGACAGGATGAGAAATGAAAGTGGAGCACATAAGAGTGTTTGGTTGCAGAGCATGGAGTGTGCGAAACAGACGGTGCGAGGGGAGCAAGTTGGCAAGTTGCAAGTCGCATGACTGAAGCACAAAGCGACACTTATTGCACAATCACATTACAAGTTGAAGACAGCTTGAGCGAGCGACATGATGTTGGTAGTTCAGATAGCAATGATACTGATTACAACTATGCTGAAGAAGTTGGCTCATCAGCTGGTGAAGACGAAGCAACTACAAAGGACAATGGAGCTACGCAGTGACTGTCCAGTGGGACAGATTGTGGTACACAGGCACTAAGATGGTAGGAAAGACTAGCAAACAAGAAGCCACGTCAAGGTGAATATCACGGCTGCTGCACCAAACAAGGAGGAATGGAAGGCCGCTATACAGAGTGAACTGGAGAGCCTCAAAGCTTCCAACACCGGGTAGCTAGTGTCACGACCGAAGGACAGACAAGTGATAAAATGCAAGTGGGTGTTCCGCAAGAAGTACGACGAAAATGGTGACCTAGAGCTATAGAAGGCACGGTTGGTTGCATGCAGACACTCACAGTGAGAAGTACCGATTACAGGGAAACCTTCTCTCCTGTAGTGAAGCTGAAGTTTGTCAGGACACTGCTGACCACAGCAGCAGAGAGGAATTGGAAGTTCTACCAGATGGACATCACGGCAGCATACTTAAATGGCATTCTGAAGGAGACCGTCTACATGGAGCAACCGCAGCCTTTAAATTACTAAAAAGGATGAAGTCTGCCTTCTGAAGAAGTGCCTTTATGGGCTAAGACAGTAAGGAAGGGAGTGGAACCTTGCTTTGGACAAATTGCTCAAGTCAGAAGGGATGACAAGATCAAAACCAGAACCATGTGTTTATGTCAGCCAGAAGAACCTCATCGTAGGAGTCTGCGTTGATGACTTTCTGGTCATCGCAGAAGATGAGAAACAGATTGCTGACTTCAAGAGCCGCTTGGGTCAAGAATTTGATGCTAAAGACTTGGGTGAAGCTGGCCACGTTCTTTCCATACGACTGAAGAAAGAAAAAAATTGAGAACTAACACTGGACCAGACGGCTTATTTTAACGATATACTGGAGACGTTTGGCATGTCAGATGCAAAGGCAGCATCCTCTCCCTTGAATCCTGGAAGCAAGTACCAAAAAGGAGACAACAATTACTCTTCAAGTGAGTAACTGCAAACTAATTACAGACAAGCAATTGGTGCGTTGATTTACCTTGTCGGGGGCGCAAGGCCGGACTTGGCATTACTACTACTTACACGAGCCATTTCAATGAACATCCCACAGGAGAACATTGGAGTGGCAGAAGGCACATTCTTCGCTATGTACAACAAAGAATAATGGGCCAGTCTACCAGAGAACTAGGAAGTGAATATACAAGCGTATTGCGACGCAAATTGGGCTAGTGACAAGGCTGACAGGAAGTCTTTCAGCGGGTATGTGTTTACGCTAGCTGGTGCTGCGATTTCCTGGAGTAGTAAGAAGCAGCAAAGCACTGCATTGTCAGCAGTCGAAGCGGAAAAGTTACAACTCCAGTGCGTCGAATCGTCGACCAACTGTGCCGACCTCTTCACTAAGGCCTTAAATGAAAGAATGACCCTCAATCAGTGTGAATGTTTGGGTATTAAAAGTGTGGGCGCATTGACAGTCCATTGAGGGTGAGTGTCAGTAGTGTAATAGCCAGTCACGAGATGACGCCATGTATCCATTGGTGCGCCGTCACCGTTTCACCTTTGCAAAGCCACTCTTGCTTTTTCTCCCTCGCTTTTTTGGCTATGTGCTATTGAACAAAATGGCAGCTTCACAATTTTGTATCGTTTCCTTGGCTTCGTCCCAAATCCACTCAATCCGCTACCCCAAAAGATCTCGTCACCCTGCGTACTCAACAAAACCAACAGCGACATCGGATTCAGGCAACTGCTGTGCAGAGAGCAGGACAAGCCACAGCAGCAGCCGCAGCTAGACGTCGACGTCGGGTGCACATTTGTGATCGTTCTCGTGAAAACAAAGCCAAGAGACTTCGCTGCTGAGGCCCTGTAGTACGTGGTGCTGAAAATTGAGCTCATATGGAGCCGCTCTTCCAGCATATGCCGTCAGTGGGCTGTGTATGCCTGGCAGGCCTGCGACTTTATACAGCGAAGCTGTTTATGGCTAGCTTCTGGCGGATGTCGTCTCCGTGGACGTAGACCACCAATTTTTCATACGGGGGCCAATCCCAAAGATTGTGCAATGCCGGGCCGACCCCTCGCGGAGGCGAAACAGGAGTTAGGCACTCCCCACATGTGGACAGATTCCGAAGGTAGTACATTGCCGGGCCGACACACGGTGCAGGAGAAGCAAGCGTTAGGCACTACCCCCACGTAGGCCAATCCTGAAGGTGGTAGAATTCCGGGCCGACACGCGGCGCAGGAGAAGCAGGCGCGAGGCACTCCTCATACGTGGATCAATGCCGAAGGTATTACAATTCAGGGCCGACATGCGCCGCAGGTGAACGAAGCCTTAAGGACTTTCTATACGTGAGCCGATCCCCAAAGTAGTACAATGCTGGGACGACCCGCGGCACCAGCGAAGTAGGCGTTAAGCACTACCCATACGTGGGCCGATCACGATGGTAGTACAATGGCGGGCCGACACGTGGCGCAGGTGAAGCAGCCATTAAGCACTCCCCATGCGTGAGCCGATCGCGAAGGTAGTACAATGCCGGGCCGACACACAGCGCAGGTGAAGCAGGTGGGAAGCCCTCCCCATACGCGGGCAGATCCCGAAGGTAGTACAATGGCGGGCCGACATGATAAGCAGTTAAAGCCGGGGGTAAGCACACCCCATACGTTGGCTGATCCCTAAGGGAATACAATACCAGGCCCACATGCGGCGCAAGTGAAGCAGGCATTATGCATCCTCCATACGTGAGCCAATACCCAACGTAGTACAATGCCGGGCTGACACGCGGCGTGGTTGAAGCAGGCGTTAAGCACTCCGCATACATGGGCGGATCCCGTAGATAGTGCAATAACAGGCCGTCCCGCGGCGGAGGTGCATTTCACCCTTAAGGGGCGCAATTCATAACTTCGCTTGTCATCCTTCTTCGCAGATTGGAAGGAACTGAATTTCTGAAAAAGCGGCACACACGAGTGCATATTCGTATGCCCACTTCCCCAGTCGGAATGTTGCTGGGTTTGAGGAACCGTGTTGTGTCTGGGTTTGTTTTCGCTTAACATCGGATAAATTTAAAGGGATACTTTTCTTGTCATTCTCCTGCGGCACGTTCTCAGCGGCAAATGTCTAGTAGGCCAAGTTGGCTTCATAGACGTTCATTGAACCACTTTACGAATGCTGTACCTGTACCAGCACCTGTTAGCAACACTACCACTACCATGTCTGGTGGCCTCCAGAGAAAAGTGCCCAAGCAACAAAACAAAACTCACCCGCTGAGCAAACTGACCATGCGGCAAAGGCATGCCAACCCGTTGTACACAACACCATGTGTTGCTCCCCTCCCTCCCCCACACAAATTGTGGTGTGTGAGTGTGTGAATATGGGTGCATGTACGCACGCACGCTTCACCTTTTCCTATTTTCCTGCACCCATCTTCCAAATTGTTTCCTTTTTCATTATCGTTACACAGCCTTACTACCCAGAAATACTTGTGTTGGTAGGTGTGGTGGACATTGTAAAATTCTATGGATGTAGAGTTGTTTACCCCATGTTTGTTAGCTCCTGTGAATGTATGTACGTGTGCCTCTGTGCTTGTGATGTTCGCCCGCCACTTCCACCTGTCTACAGAAACATAAATGAGTGTATGTTATTTTTGTTTGTGCATGTTGGAGTAGAGGATGCTTATGTGTGACCACTTTTCTCTGTCTATGAGAACAGACACTTTAGTGCGCTGCCACATCTCTTCTGATGCTTCCCTCTTTCCTTCAATTCAACTCCTCCCAAACAGTCACTGTACCCCTTCTCAGCAGCCTGTCTCATCCTTGAACATGCTTATCTAAGGAGGTCCGGAGTACACCCACACGTGTTAATTAACGATTTCGTGCCACAAAATATGCTGCGTGAGCAAGCCTTGACGAGGGCCACTCCCCTTCCCCTGTGAAGGCTGAAACATTTAGAAAAATCTAGCTAGAACAGCTGCCACCTCCCTCTGAATTCAGAGACATGCTTGCCTTACTCATGAGGTTCTTTTGAACTCTGGAGTGCAGCAGCCTATTTGCGTACTTGCTGAGTTCCCATTTTGCAGGAGTGATGCTTCTGCATATGTGACAAGTGTTTTTCTCTGCCGAGGAACAAAGGGTTCCGTAGTTTCTTGTCTGAGGCACTTCACCAGACTTCCTTGCCATGCCAATCTGACTTAGCTCAATGGTTGTGCCGAGGGAAATCCAGTTGTGCCCTGTGCTTACATTGATGCAAGATGTGAAAACAAGAAAACCACTCAAAATTTCTGTGAAGTCTGGATATACTGAACTATTCTTTATTTGTTTGCTTTGATTTTGCAAAATTGAATGTTTTACAACTTTTGTCCCTAATAAATGGGACTAATGAATGCACTAAAGTGCCTGAGGCAAGGATATGAGGCACCGCAACACATTTCACTTGCCATTATGCACACGACTGTTTTTATGGAGTTCCTAAAACCAAAGCTTAGGGTTTAAAAATCGTACTCGAGCCAGACTACTTACTTTAGGCTGGTGGGTTGCATGAGCATAATATTTACACACAGCTTTCACACGACTGTTCACGGGTCCCTTTTGCTTTATTCATGAAAGGGGCCTACTGGCGAGAAACTTGTCGATACGAGTAGTTGCACATGCACATTTTTATTTCCTGTGCATTTTTTTTCGATTGCAGGGGGGGGGGCAGTTTCATGGGGCCAGTTGTCCTGTGCTATTCTGCAGGGCAGGATTCTGGCAGAGCAGTGATAAAGAATTGCGGAGATATGAGCCGATAAACAGTATACTTCAGGAGACGCCCGTCATGTCATGTCAACAATTCTGACATTGTTGTACACTCGTGTTACTTCCTACGTGCTGTGTTCGATACACCTGAGTAACACTCCCGAGAACCAGCATAACCTTTGTCCAATCATTTAGGCATTTCAAAATTTTCGCCTAATCTACTAGTTCCTATACATTGAAATCTGTCATTTACAATGCTTATATTATGTTAGTGCAACTTACCATGATACTGCACTTCGTTTTTTTTTCTGCTGAATAAGTATTGTACTAATGACATCAACACATTTTTTTGTTTGAGGAGCATTGATTCTGCGATTCTTAGCCATGGTGAAGCGAGAAAAGAATTAAAATATTGATGGCAAAAATACCCCATTGGTTATTGCCAGTTTTGTCAGTTCCGAACTGTCCGATTCCAAATGACCCCAACTCGAAATTTTGGCATGAACCATTTTCTATCGGGGTCCGTTAGCACTACATATTTTTACCTACACGGTTTTGACAAGATGGGCTGCGCCATGAACAAAGCGGATACGATGCATCTGATGCAACGTTCTATCTTCATGAGAGATTTGAGTTAAGATTCCTAATAGATTATGCATCATTATTTTGTTAATTATTGGATTAAAGTCTCAGCTGAGGCACACGAGAGTGTGCACAGGAACAGCATGTCACACATTTTTGCAGTTTATGAGCATACCTCGTCAACTGGTGCAAAGAGCGGGTAGCTGTCGTCGGGATGTTGCTGTAAACCATGCATTGATGGCATGTCAGCTACGGAAAACGGTGCGAGAACAGAAACGTGCTGCACAGTTGCTTGATCGCGTGGTCCTGTTGGTTTGTAGGTTTGAGTAAAAACTAGGTGCGCATTGCATTTTATTGCATTCGCTTTGGAAGGCTGCCGTTATCAAAACACTGCCCATAGAAGCAAAATCACTACATGCATTTTGTATTCTCTTCATTTTCTTAGCTGCTGGTTTTGGTTGTTTCACGTTTGACCTAGTGATAAAAACGCAGACGCGTGTGATTGGCGCAACTTCAACTCAAACTCTGAATTTCCCATGCCCGCTTTTTCTAGTTTCTAAGAAAGACGCTATATACGCTATATCTGGAGGCTATACATTTATCAATGAATATTAGTAATTAAGAGCTTTTCCGCGTACCCTTGTCAAGGTGTAGTTTATTGTCGAATGTGCTGCACGTGGGACTACTGAGCTGAGGGAACAGAGTTCGAAACCAACCGTCCGACCACCTTGTGTCATTGAGTACGTGTATACGGGATGTTTCTCTGATTACTTTAGGTAATACATAAGAATAGCAGTTTTGAAAGGACAGTTCTTTCGAAGACATGTTGCCAACAGTGGCTACCATAGGGTAACCGGTGATACATTGTAACGAATGCTGAAGCGGTAAAAGCGAACTAGTTTCGAAGTTAGAGCAGCGGTTCGCGATGACTAAGCACGCTGCAGTAAGCGCTAGACACGTACCCGCTTCTCGTCGGGTATTCTTGGGTATGCACGTTGTTGGAATTACCAAACGTTTCACAATTTGTTCTCAAGATCGTCGCACGTTAGCATGCGCATTTCGGTAGGAAAGACCGGAAGGCCACCCTGGCCACGGCTCACGCGTTGCATGCACGCCAACGCAATATATTGAATTTAATGTTACATTGTCGTGAATTACAAACTGATCTCCTTCATGGCTTTTGTGTGAAGAGCCATCGACGATGTTAACATTGTTAGTTTTCTAGAGCTCGATTATTTATCTCAAATTGTGGGGTTTTACGTGCAAAGACCAAGATGTGATTATGAGGCACGCCATGGTGGGGAATTGGGGATTGATTTTGAGAACCTAGACATACTTAACATGCCGCGAATTCACGGAACAAGGGCGTTCTTGCATTTCGCCCCCATCGAAATCTGACCGACGCGACCGAAATGAGATCCCCCGACCTCGTGCTTAGCAGCGCAACACCACAGCCGGTAAGCTCAATTAGTTTTTTATGCCCAACGACACGGCTTCTAAAGAACTGTCTATGCGACATTTAACTCCTTTCTTTTAGCAGTGATCTGTTCTATCGTGTCTGCCGTTCCTCCTGCACTTAATATATTTGGATTGAAATTGCTTGAGCGTTTGACTTAGTTTGCCACAAAGTTCATCTTGTAAGAAAACATGCACCAAAAATACAGCTCAACTTTTCAAACGATCTGGTTCTTTGGTGTGTGTGCGTGTGTGTGCGCGCGTGCGTGCGTGCGTGTGTGCATGTGTGCATGTGTGTGTGTGCGTGTGTGCGTGCGTGCGTGCGTGCGTGCGTGCGTGCGTGTGTGTGTGTGTGTGTGTAGTCATGTACGCTTCGTGACAGGTCATGTTTATTTATTCTGCCCTGTGTGCTGTGACATCCAGCGCCACTCCGCTTTCTGTCGCCCACCTGTTGTCGTGTAGACTAACACGGCTTAGATCTCCATAAATTGAAAACTAGAACCTATTTGCCAGCTTTGTGATTTATTTCAATTGGGAGTCCCAGCCTAACCTTTTTTCACTATGGTGCCGTACATGGTCACAGAAACCTAATGTTCACAAAATTAATGGCTTAAATAATTAATTACGCGGCTTACTGTTAGTACAGCGCTCTGCAACTATTGCCTGAGCAACTTATTTTCCGAGTTAACATTTATAATACCTTGGTGTTTGTATTTGCGATAAGTTTTCACAGTGGTACAAAATTTAACAGACCACCAGTAATGGTAGTCGCTTACTGGGTAACGTAAACTTAACTTCTCACTAGCTCCTATTACCGCAATACTCTTGCTTTAAAAGCATCAGGGCGCTTGAAACTTGACTAGGCATCGTCTACGGAGAACGGACCCGTTATTTCTTAATCTGTTTGCACTGAATGCATCCGAAACAGCTGTACTCGTAATATTCTGTCCTGATATTTCCTCGCAGCAACTCTACGATACTAAAACTTTCTCATTGCAAAAGCTTTGGCTTGTACGAAAATCTCTGCTTTCTCTACTTTCAATATTCTTCCTTTTCCCCAGTGCAGCCTACAAGGTTCAGTCTGGTTAACCTCCCTACATTTCTATGATGATTTCTTTCTACCTCTCTCACCAGCCCCGTCTTTATCTAAATGTATAACATCTGAACGCTATTCACTATAACTTGCTCCTCACACAACTCTCTTATAATCGTCGCAAAAACAGCGCCTCAAATTGCTGTAAGCAATTGTTCAACTAATATACATATTAATTAGTTAGTCCTAAAGGCAAACATCGCCTTCACACTTTTCCACAAGCATCCGTTGTATAATTGAGGCCCAAATATTTCAAGAGTGACGTTTACATTAATTTTATGCAATTATAATAGCCTGATCTTGAACTACAAATCCTTGCTCTGTTTTGTTACTGAGTTGAGAGCGAATAAATGAAATAAAGTTATTCTGGAGCGTATGAAAGTGCTGAACTGTTCATGTCTGAGGATACAAGGATTAGCAATCAGTGAGAATATATTCTTCTTGGCAATGTGGGACATTTTTTCGGATGCGCTGGATGAGTTTGGTAGATTCTATTGAAAGATTACCATTCCTGATTACAAATTCTTTCAAGAGTTGATGTAATCATACTTGGTACAAAAGTACATAGAGTATCTCTTTCCAGTAATTTAACGCTGCAAATCACTCCGGAAGTGACGGGGCACCACCAATCCCAAATCATTGTACAAGGTGTGACAAGCACTGAGCGACGACATACTTCAGGATCGAGTAAGTACTTAAAAGAGACGCTCCGCAAACCGTAAGACTTCTCTAAAAATTTCGGATCCCAATCATTGCCCTGATCGCTAAAGTAGGTTGCAATATTGGCTGCCCCACATATACGTATGCCATCGGTCAGTTTCATAAATAAATTGAGCTTTTTTTGCTCGCGTTTTCATTCCCCTCCCCCCTGCAATGATGACTTTGGGAGCTGCAGGTACTTGGAATAAATAAATAAAAAAACACCATTGCCGCGAGGACACAGAGGCAGGCTATTACTGTTTTTTAATAACAACTGCACTCTTAGTGAAGCACTGCCTAGCGTCCTCCGTATAAGCGGTAGTATCTCGGTTCATCCTTGACGACAGAGAAATAAGCATTCTTTCAAGAGAGATCATGCCTCACAAAACGAGGACGACCTACTGCTCACGGCTGTATGCGACCAATGAGCAAACGCACCCTTTATATGCCGCCCTGAAAATTTGGCGCCCAAAAAAGCGTGCACAAGCATTCAGAGAGCGTTGCAAAGCGAAAGGTGCAGAGAGTCACGAAGGAGAAGCTGTGAGGGAGAAAGAAAAGCGAAAGGCCAAAGGAGGAAGCGAATAGACTAAAGAAAAATATCGTCGCCTCTGTGCGTAGGTTTCATTGCCGAAAAGGAGAAAAGACTGTGCAGGCCGGGAAGAAGCCAAAACATGGCATGAGCCGGCGGTAGGGGACATTCGTTTTGGTTTCAATTATCGTCCTTTATTTGTACCAGTGATGTTATGCGACTTTCTTCGCGTTGTAAAGTCATCTGGCATCTGGGAGCGACGATGAACGCCCTTGGTGATCTCAGTGATGTTCAATTTAGCTGGTGTTTCCGGCAATTGTAAGAAGCCAGTGTAACTTCGACAACTCGTGGGTGTGCCACCACAGGGCGACAATCAGCACCGATGAGCCTCCACGTGCGCTCGACAGTCGGGCCCTAGAGCGTGTACTCAAAGCTGCAGCTCAGTGTCAATAGCGGTAGGTTGATTTTTTTGCTTACCATACTACTATATGCCTAATTTCTGCCATTGCATTATTTCGAGGCAGCAGATTACGAATCTCCGTGATTAAACGCCTGAAATTGTAGTACTAATGCGGAGACGCGCATTCAATATTTGGAGTTTGAGCTACTTATAACTGCAGGCGTAGTTCCGTTTCGGATGTCTCAAATTGCATTATTGCTGGCAATATTTTTGTGCTTCGTAGCCAGGTGTCCTTTCTTTGCAATTTTATGCGCGGATTTTCTTAAGGGCTTGCGTTTTGTTGCGCCGCTAGTAACTGCGTGCAGCCTTCTAACTCTGAAATCTTCCGTTGTTTCATACCTTTCGTGGACTTTGCAAAATTAATTCATTGGATGTTGTAGTTTAAGTTTTTCGAACGACGGCTTTATTATGAAGAACACATTTTTGGTGTGCTACACCATTTCCTTGATGTAATGCGTGGATTTGCGTAAGTTTGTGGCTTTCCTCTTAAAAGCGTCGTGTTCAATGGAATTCAAAGCTCAGTTTAGCTTGATGCGGGCAGGACTAGAAAACGTTAAGCAGGCACATGTTAGGCATGTTGCATTTGACTATATTGATTAGACTGGCGTGACTAGATTGTCCGTCGTCGTCTTCACAATTCGCATCGGATAATTTTTATAACGTTGACACATGCTCTTGGAGGAACGAGGAAGAAAGATAGAGAGATGGGCAGCTTATCCAGCGTAAATACAAGTGAACTACTCGGTGCTTGGGAGAGGCTATAAAGGGAACGAGAGGAAACCGGAAAGCCGATATTTAAAATAAAAAGTAAAAAAATGTGTGTACATCAGTACAATAGAGTGCACTCTAGCAATAACCCACATGTCATGTAGCAAGGTCACGCAAGGGCATTCCGCACACTCTCCTCACTTGTTCTCTCCACCAAGAAGGTGCACATAAGTGCAGTCGAGTTTGGTTTTCCAGCCATACCACAATAAGGGCAGTCACATAAGAGATCTCGGATCATTTTCTCAGAGCCTCAGAAGTTTCCGCCTCATGTAGAGACCTCTGTAATGTGAGATTGCCACTACATTTGACTTAAACAACCATTAAACGAAACATAGCTCTAACAGGGCCAACATTTAAAAATGTTTGTGAAATTGTGTAACATTGAGTGTAATTTCTTTTTCCTGTCAGGTACGCCTATCGAGTAGAGATCTAGGAGTCATCAGGACAAATAATTTTGAACTTATACGAAAGATATCTGACGTGTTTGTGATGAAGAAGCAATTAGGTCAATATGAAATACAGATTTCAGAAGGCTTCCTTTTTCTCGTTGGCAATGTATACATAAGCAACTTCACTTGCACCTCCGTGCATTCACCCAAACACCGCGACATGCATGCGGAGTATGCTCCAGAGCACAAAAAATGTTGAATAGCTTGGCTCCCACAGAATTTCTTCAATTCAAATACGTACATTTTCTTGCAGCACTTTCACTCTTTCTTTTTTCATGCGGGTCATAGAGAGGCATCTTTTCATTAGCTGCGGGCTTTTCACGGTCCAAGTTCCACATTAGATTACCCATCTAAAAAACCGTGACCTTATACGATGTTTGGGCCTTATGCGCGCTTTGTTCGGGATATTGTACTTGTCTGCTATTTTAATAATTTTGGTTGATAAACAAAGCTTCTTTAGGGAACCAGAAAGCAACGAACTGAGAGGCTTAATTTTGTGGGTCCCATTGCACGAAGTTCACGCAAGTTCATGCGTTATGATTTTTTCAAGTTTTAAAAGCTACACGCGCGAACACTGCATGTCTGCTTTTGTATTTCCCGTTGCAGTTTGTCTTTTACTTTCTACAGTTAGATCGTGGTATATAAGTCCTCATTCGGTGTTGAGAACCTAGAGTGCAACTATGCTTTGTAGTACTTTGTTGTATTGCAATATCATTGTCCTTTGAAAAATACGTTCCATGTCTAAGTCTGCATGAACACATATGCAAGAATGTATAGCATGCTTTCAGATTACGTACACAGATAAAGTGAACGTTCCACTAAATCATACTTAAGGAGGTAAGAGAAAAACGTGATTTTATTACTGTATTGATAGGCAGTTGATTTAACAAACATGACGAAGGCAGATCCACTTAAATATTGCACACGAAACCTAAATCTTGATTGAACCTGTCCTTCAAGGTAATTGGGTACGCAAGCATGCAGTCCATGTCACCTGATTGCAACCGTTACCTGGCACACGATACCTTGCATGACACACAGCACAATACCCTCGTGCCCGTCTAATACAGCGCGTCCACTTTATTACAGTTGGTATTTTTAATATATCTCAATCACTGTCTCAGCACAGTCTCTCAATCCATGCCAGCAGGCCCCAGTTTTGGCTGGCCGCGCAAAGGAGCGCCAAGCCGAGCCTCCAACCACAGCTCGAGCTCTCCAGTGACTTTGTCCTCTACTTCTTTCATTGCTGGTTCCAATTCCGGAGTTAACATGCTGCTCCTCCCTCTCTGACGGCGATGATGACTCTCGCCCAGGGCGGCTTGCAGCGACTGCACCGCATCCCCGGAGGCGGGCAAACCTTGCAGACTGCTGCACCAAACGAGGGTCGGTGGAGTAGTCAACGTGGTCTTGCAGGAACCCGAAGGCCCTAAACCTGGCTGGTTTTCCAGACGTACACCTCGCTATGGGAAACAGTGAAGAAGAAACTAGGAATTGGCAAGAATCAGATGTATGCGTTAAGAGACAAAGCCGGCAATATCATTACTAATATGGATGAGATAGTTCAAGTGGCTGAGGAATTCTATAGAGATTTATACAGTACCAGTGGCATCCACGACGATAATGGAAGAGAAAATAGTCTAGAGGAATTCGAAATCCCGAAGGTAACGCCGGACGAAGTAAAGAAAGCCTTAGGAGATATGCAAAGGGGGAAGGCAGCTGGGGAGGATCAGGTAACAGCAGATTTGTTGAAGGATGGTGGACAGATTGTTCTAGAGAAACTGGCCACCCTGTATACGCAATGCCTCATGACCTCGAGCGTACCAGAATCTTGGAAGAACGCTAACATAATCCTAATCCATAAGAAAGGGGACGCCAAAGACTTGAAAAATTATAGACCGATCAGCTTACTGTCCGTTGCCTACAAAGTATTTACTAAGGCAACTGCAAATAGAATCAGGAACACCTTAGACTTCTGTCAACCAATGGACCAGGCAGGATTCCGTAAAGGCTACTCAACAATAGACCATATTCACACTAACAATCAAGTGATAGAGAAATGTGCAGAATATAACCAACCCTTATATATAGCTTTCATTGATTACGAGAAAGCGTTTGATTCAGTCGAAACCTCAGCAGTCATGGAGGCATTACGGAATCTGGGTGTAGATGAGCCATATGTAAAAATACTGGAAGATATCTATAGCGGCTCCACAGCCACCGTAGTCCTCCATAAAGCAAGCAACAAAATCCCAATAAAGAAAGGCGTCAGGCAGGGAGATACGATATCTCCAATGCTATTCACAGCGTGTTTACAGGAGGTATTCAGAGACCTGGATTGGGAAGAATTGGGGATAAAAGTTAATGGAGAATACCTTAGTAACTTGCGATTCGCTGATGATATTGCCTTGGTTAGTAACTCAGGGGACCAATTGCAATGCATGCTCACTGACCTGGAGAGGCAAAGCAGAAGAGTGGGTCTAAAAATTAATCTGCAGAAAACTAAAGTAATGTTTAACAGTCTCGGGAGAGAACAGCAATTTACAATAGGCAGCGAGGCACTGGAAGTCGTAAGGGAATACATCTACTTAGGGCAGGTAGTGACGGCGGATCCGGATCATGAGACGGAAATAATCAGAAGAATAAGAATGGGCTGGGGTGCGTTTGGCAGGCATTCCCAAATCATGAACAGCAGGTTGCCATTATCCCTCAAGAGAAAAGTATATAATAGCTGTGTCTTACCAGTACTCACCTACGGGGCAGAAACCTGGAGGCTTACTAAAAGGGTTTTACTCAAATTGAGGACGACACAACGAGCTATGGAAAGAAGAATGATAGGTGTAACGTTAAGGGATAAGAAAAGAGCAGATTGGGTGAGAGAACAAACGCGAGTTAATGACATCTTAGTTGAAATCAAGAAAAAGAAATGGGCATGGGCAGGACATGTAATGTGGAGGGAAGATAACCGATGGTCATTAAGGGTTACGGACTGGATCCCAAGGGAAGGGAAGCGTAGCAGGGGGCGGCAGAAAGTTAGGTGGGCGGATGAGATTAAGAAGTTTGCAGGGACGGCATGGCCACAATTAGTACATGACCGGGGTTGTTGGAGAAGTATGGGAGAGGCCTTTGCCCTGCAGTGGGCGTAACCAGGCTGATGATGATGATGATGACCTCGCTATGATGCGGCAGATCTTGTGGTGGAGCCTCCGAGTTGTCGAGGTCTTGCAGGAACCATTCCCGGAGGCACACCTGGGGCGGTATTCTTCCCCAGCTTCGTTCTCAGGAGCGCAAGCAGCAGGTGGCCTGAAAGTGCAGCCGCTTGCTTACTGTTATGGCACCGCACAGACACCAGTGCCAGCCACCACAAGTGCACAGGTGACAGGATGACAAGATTGCAGACTCATGATCGTTGCTCGAAGAGTGCTGCTTCCACTACAGTTGGCAACTAGCCTCGAGCACCCGGTATTGCACTGGAACACCGGGCACCAATCACCAGGTCTTCTAGAGCATACTGTGTGGAAGTCCTTCCAATGCATCATCGAGGCACGCTGCCACTAGTGAAGGTGATGTCGACGCCACCGAGTTGATGTCGCGCTCGTCCATAGCGTCCATCTCTGATGGCGGCGCCGAGAGCTGCAGCAGCGCGCAGCAGACCACGAGGCCCCCAAGCACCATACCCGACTTGATTACGGTGACAGAGGAGGAGCGGGCGGAAACACTTCTCAGCGAACGCCAGAGCTGCAGCTTGCACCGCGGAGATGGTGACGCACCAGGCCAGGCAGACGTCTCTAGTGACTGTAGAACGGGCGCCGCCCACCTTCCCCACGATCATGGTCCGTCCCGGAACACAGCTAGGTCCTCACGTTATGGGCACCAATGTGGGAACGGCGCGATCCCTCAGTCCACGCCAGCAGGTCTCAGTCTCGGTCAGCTGCGCCCAAGAGTGCCAAGCCGAACTTCGGACCACCGCTCGCGCTCCCGAGTCACTTTGCCCTTGACTTCTTTTACTGCTGGCTACGATGCCGGAGTCCCATAATATATAGACATAAAAGTGGTTCGTGCATGAATACGGCTCGCCTTCCGCTCGGAGAAGTGCTTGCATTCTCGACAGCACAAAGTGCTCATTGCGGTGGCGCTGATCACAAAAATGTGACAATAAGACAATTGGCTAATCGCGTTTGTTCCAGGTTCATTCTGCTTCAGAGCCATCGACTTGGAAGTCTAGGAATGAAGCAGTTGTTTGCATCGATAAGCAGGCAACCTCGCGCCTCATTATACAGCTTCAAAGAGCTGAATCGTTGTTTTGAGGACAAATTCTACGGTAACGTGGTGGCTCTAGCGCTTCGGCCCGGCTTGTCTATTCCGGCGGAAATGCAAAATGCTTGCGTCACCCTTCGGGTGCGCGTTAATTAACCCGAACTGTTGACAAATAATCCAGAGCTCTCTATTACTGCGTACCTCGTAATATGCAGCTATCTCGATATGCTAAGTCCCACAATATAAATTGTTTAACCATACCTTCAGTCCTTACTCCCCTTCCTTCTTTTAACATCGACGGCACAGTAGGTATAGCTATGGTGGTTGTGCTGACGTGCGCCTGGCAGGTAAATAGGTGAAAACTAGCTAGTATGTGCAAAACAGTGAAGCTGCTAATATTTGCAATAGAGTTACGTTAGGCTCACAAACGGAGATAGCGACGCGTCTTGCTGCTTCAAAATAAACACTGAAGCAATAACCACAACAGAGCGGCCTAACAGGCATGGTTCACGAGCATTTTTCTCGTAGTCACAAAAGCTCTATCTATCAGTCTTACCGGCAAGGCATCCTTGTAAGGGGCAGCGGAAGTGAATAGAAATATTCGTCGGTTAAACAAACCTACAGACGTGCCAGCAAATTCCGCCCGCTTACTCGACGTCTCAGAATAGTGTAGCCATATTGCCGTTATACCATCGAGGCAGCGCAATTGAAGCAAGTGCAGTTACCTATATTTGTATGTGTGTATGTTAGCGGCGGATCACATTTGAGTGAGCCTTGCGAAGAAGTTTAAAAGTTTCTCGGACAAAGCCAAGTTTCCGGTTAAACAGTGACAGCATCGAACAATCTGCCGCATAGCGAAGAAAGACAAAACATTGAACCACAGCATTCGCTCTGGCGGCACCTGTTCATAGAATAAACTTTTTGATGAACAATGCTCGTTGGGCTGTATAATCCTGAGCGGTATAATGGTTTAGCCACTTACTACCGCAAACAGAATTGATCTGAAGTACCGCCTAGAGGCTTGTCGTTATGCGTCACACTTTCCAAGCCGCCCTTCTCTCCAATGAAAGGGACCGTTTAGGTGCGGGCGGCATATGGAAGAGTCGCTTAAAATAGGCCGCATACGCAGTAGGCCACTTGGATTGAGTCACTTATAAGCGTCAAAATTTTGATCTACTGTCCCCGTCATAAACGTTGTCTTAAGCCGGTATTGACTAAGAGTGTATATACATAAGATAAACGCAATATATCTTTCATCTGTCTCTCGCACAAGCTACTACAAGAAGGCATTTTCGTGCTATTCACAATATTATTTGAGACTGGAACGCATCACGCTGTCACTTTTAGGATATTTCAACAGTGTTCGACGCTAGAACAAAATAGTTTGTATTGATATGTAGCTTAAGCAATTGAACCACAAACAACAACAATTTACAAGGCTTTGTGCTAACACAATGGTTAACAAAGGTTTACAATTTTTGTTTGTAATGGGTATGTGTATAAACTGTGCAATGTTAACTATTCCTAGGAATGCCGTAAGGAGCAGAAGGAATTAAATTATTAAAAGAATAAAATGCACGGAGACGTTGCCTTTATTTCTTTCCTTCAGCTTCGCCCGGAGGCGGTGGGATGGTGGGTAGAAGGGAAGATCCTCAGTCCACGATTTCTGTAGGGCATTCAAAGCCTCTCGGTAGGGCTTTCACTGTCTCTTGGAACAATTCACCTTAGTACTCAACCCCTGTATTCAAAGTACCATGTACAGGGTAAATCCTTTGGTAGGAAGCAGTGTTTTGGCTATACGTAGCACCAGTCTGACTCTCGTGAAATTGGAGTTCAAGCGCGAATATCCGTAACGAATCGGCCACAGAACCACCGCGTAGAAGCAGTAGTGTATCAGCAGGGCTGAGCATGGTTCACAATATGCGTGCCACCCTGCATGCTCAAATTTGCCATTGTGGGACGCAGTTTTTAGGCACTTCAATTATTTCACGCATCCATTGGCTGAATACCCCAATTATTATGGCGAACAATTCAAAACTTCGTGCAATATGCGGTCTTTCCCATTAAATTCAAATGTCAACAGCCCGTGCATGAGTATCGCCGTAAAAGCAACCTGAGGCAATTTGAAAGATCCTATATTTCCTATATGAAATACTTATGCACTACCTGCGCAACAAGCAGCAAAATTATTTATAGGGTTGGCCGTAAGAGTTGCAATACTTCCTTTCTGACAAACCTACTGGTAAACCTTATTTTATATTCGCAGTTGCGCGCGTATATTTGTTTAATGTACCCGCCCTTACTTGCGGATTTGTAGTCTGCAGGACGCCTCATTAATTATTTTGGAGCTCTGGGTTTGCTTTACATCACAAATGAGGATAGCAGCCAGGTACTTAGGCCAAAAATGATGAGAGGGACAAGATGGCAGGCACATGCAGGGGCTTATACAGTACGCGTGTAGCACTTGAGTGTGCCCTGCTTCATGTTACGGTCTCAGGGCTTTTTGCACTATATACAAATTAGCATGTAGCACTACAATATCCGTAAGTATGCCCTTGGATGGAATAAATCTTTCAAGTCACATTAATCAATTTCGATCGCTCTTCTTCAAGGACGTGCCAATCTCAGCACTATCCAATAGGGCACTTAGGAATGTACGCAATTCTTTCTTTGAGCTCCTTATCTCCCAGACCTAATGAATATCGCATACCTTGCGGTCATGAGTCAAACGGACAGCCAGATGTCTGGTTGTGTAACGCATGCGCTTCACCGCCCAATTACTCCACGCGATAGGCCACGGTCATACGCAATTGAATAGCAGCTATTACTGCCACTAAAAAGTTCCTTTAACTGAAGTTTATGTTCTTTGACCTGTTATTTGAATTACGCTTTCTAATTGCGTCGTGAGAAAATATATGTATACGTTTAGGCGATGCTCACTTCATGTGGTCGGTTACACATAGACTCGCACGTACGTTGTTCGCAAAGTATTCTAGTGCCCGAGTTTGCCTAAAAAAGCATATAACGGTAATATATCGTTCTAATGGGCAAGCCCATCGGCAAAACTTTCAATAGAACAAACATATGTTGAACTTCATGGACGCGCTTCATGGACGAATAGATCGTCAGGTAATAAAAGAAAACAAATGACTAATATAAGCAGCATAACACCACGGAAAGCGGTAACATCATCTGCTAAATTTATTGGGCTTTCAAGGTTGTGATATTCGACTCGTGTCTGAGGGATTTCATGGATAGTCGGTGATTGAATTAGGGTACGCATCAAGATTTAGTATTTGAACTACAATATTTTTCCTTCCATAGCAATGCATGGTTGTTCGACCAGCTGTCCAGCGTGGTCAAATTGGGCAGCAATCAAATTAACCAAGGTCTAATTACCGGAACTCGATTTTACCGCAAATCCTTAAGCATATCTCAAAACGAAAAGGCAGTAACAGCGCAATTTCAAGACAGAGTTTGTGTTCGGCTCTGTTCATTAGATGCAATGCGGGGAGCCGTCGCCGAGCATTCATACCAAGAAGACCGCCACAAGGGCACCGACAACCGCTCAAAGGTTGGAGCTTAGGGCCAATAGTAACGTACTCGTATTCGGTCCGCAAATTCCTCTAAAATTTGTAGCATTGATAGTGGCATTGCACTTTGGCCAACTCCGCCTGAAGACCTCTTGTAAGGTTGTCTATTACCATTAGGTTAAGTTTCAATTTTCCCTCGCCAACAATACATCAAAATAGTATAATTGCGTATAGATTCGTCCTATGTGTAAATTATCAGTATGCGTATTTAATTTACAAATTATCGGGTTAGCCGAATCCATTCGCGATATTAATGCAATATTGTGGCGCAGATTAACACAGAGTACACTGAAGCATTACTGTAGTGACAAACCACATTATACTTATGTGTTGGTGTAAGCAATGGTATATAAATATGTTTAGCACACAATCCTTTGTATTTTCATCAATGCTAGAAGAAAGCCCATCTCGCACAAAACGCTTGTAAGCGTTTGTGCTGAATAAGTCGTGATAATATGCCACTACGACTACGCCTATGGGCCAATATGCTAGAAATGTTCGATTATTCATTTCTTCATATGATTGCAACAGATCGCCCATTTTTCCTGTTGCAGCCAGAATTGGATCGCTCTGTTTGTCTCCGGTAACAAAGTATTCTAGAATGGGTTGTAGGTATACTAGCATGCTATGTCTCTATACCTCGACTTAGCAAAAATGTGTATACTTTTACTTGGAAAAAAATCTCTTGTGTAGTGCAAAGTTTCATAGCAGTTCAAAATGACACGCTCCATAACTTATTATCTTTGAACGGCCGTGGGTTTATGCCATTACTCCCCAAGGGAGGGAGCATTTTACTAGAGAAAGACAAGTAATATTATTATTTTTACAAGGTATCCTATCCCTTCAAGAAAGCCTGACTCGATTTCAACCTTCGCATTTTTGACAGCACCCATTGGAGTGCATATTTTCGCTCGCGACCACAGGTATCCAGTTCTCTTCGCTGATAACAGATGCCTAATCATCGGATATTATGGTAACTTTGGTAAGACCTATTCTTTCTTCCTATGTGAAATAAAGATGTAGGGACAATTATAAAGTAAGAAAATCAACTGTGTATATTTTATAATGTCTTAGAGACCTAATAGTCGGGTATAATAGCCTAAGATACCTAAGAGACATAATAACCGGGAATAATAGCTTAGTTTATAAAGGTTGAGAAGGCCGACAGCTACCGCCGTTTTCAACTACGACATCACGATGGACTAGCACCACCCCTGTCACTTGCCAGAGTATTTCGTGGTGTTTTCCTGCATTAGTGATGTACCAGCGCATTCGAACCATGCGCACATTCATGAGGGGAGAATGAATGATAGCTGAAAAGTTGCGAGGATAACAAGGACTGTGGCCGGTTTGCTAATCTGGGTGAAGAGGAAATGAGAACAGTTATCAAGTAATTGCTCATTCAGAACTTTATGACATGGTAAGGGACAAAAAATCAGGCACCAGCAAAAATAAAATGTATGTTTGACAATATCATGGTCACCGATGCAACAACGTACTAATTCTTTTGATTGAGAAACCCCTATGGTGCACTTTGAGAACAACATTCAGTTTATGCATAGGCTTTGTCGTAATCGTGTGTGCTTTGTCATAGACCTATACCATATTTGCATAGAAAAGTAGATGCCGTCGATATATTCTAAGCTCCTAGAGACGTCGCATGGGCTCACACATTCACCGCTTCCGCTCATATGCTCTAAAGTGTATTAATGCGAATAGCATTCTTTGCCTACTTCAGCCAGTTTGAACCTTCCTGCCTATCTATCTATCTATCTATCTATCTATCTATCTATCTATCTATCTATCTATCTATCTATCTATCTATCTATCTATCTATCTATCTATCTATCTATCTATCTATCTATCTATCTATCTATCTATCTATCTATCTATTCTTTTACGCCGTCCTAGCGGCCCAAGTTCTCTACCTGCTTGGGCCACTCGGAATGCACGCCTGGTCGTGACGCATAGTGGTCGTTCCATCGTCATCATTCTACCTTTGTACTATCTTATTTTTGTCATGCTGTCTTATCCGCGCCTCCTATTCCCTTCTAGTAGAAGCTTTCCAACAACAACACTAGGCATCGGCTCATGGTCGTGCTGTCTTGGCAGTCATTTCATCGCCGCAAATTCAGCTTTGCTATCCGGCACTCTTGATGCCGTCGTCGTCACATCATCGTTACCATACAGTCATCATGCATTTGTTCTCATGCTGCCCTAGTGGTGCCATCGTGGTCATTCAATCGTCGTCATTCTAGCGTCGGGATCAGACTTTCTTCCTGCGGCCGCCGTCCCTCGTACCACACTAACCCTGGGGTCAACTTGCCTAATAGCTTGGGGCCAGTTGGTACGTGCTCGGGGTCGCGATGATGTGGAGGTCGTTGTGTGTTCATCATCCAGCTTTGTCATCCGACTCTATTCACGTTATCCACACCACCGATTGTCGGCACGCTGCCGTTTTATCACTGTCATTACCTCAGTAACTTCATCCCATTGTTCTCATGCAGTCCTCGTCATACTACCTTAGTCGTTCCATCGAAGTCCAATTTTTCTTCTTCATTGTGTTGCAATAAAACGGTCGTCATTCAACCGTGGGGCACTCACTATCACGTCTATATCGTCCGACCGTCACCGTAATGCGTCTTTATCGTGCCGTCATTTTTACTCGACTTCCGTCATCCGACTTTTCTCTTGCCGTCGTCGTCACACCATCGCCGGCATGCAGGCTTCGTGATAGTCCTCGTCACACCATTGTCATGATACACTGATCATTACACCACTTTCCCCATGTCGTAGCTATGACAACATCGTCACTGCATCATTGTGATGCAGTCGTCGTCAGCAATTCTCTGTCATTTCGTCGTCGGCCAGACATCTGATTTATTTCAATGTAATCATAGTAACTGCGACATGGAACTCTCGTCATGCCATCATCCTCATACCATTGTCGTTTCACCACTGTCATCATTTCGGTAATGTCATTGTGTCATCATCATACCATCTTCATCAATTGATCGACGTCATTCATTTTTCGTCATTCTATCTAATAGTGGGTGTCATCATTCAGTCGTGATTATGCTATAGCGTAATGACGTTGTATAGCGTAATATCGTATAGTGTGCATTTATACAGCATATCATTGTCATGCCATGGTCATTATTGCGTGGTCGCCCCAAAGATTCTCTAATGCATTCGTTTCTATCTCGTCATCGTCACGCCATTTTGTGTGTGCCATCGCGTCATTCCCTCTTCTTCATGTGGTTGCCGTCATACCGTTGTCGATCACCGTCGTTACTCAGTCGCCGTCACCTCATTTTCCTCGTGTGTCGCGTTCAAGTTGTCGTTTTACCATAGAAATAAATTAAATAAGAGTATGTCACTGTCGTCATGCCATCGTCAATATGCGCTTTTGTCTTTCGACGTGCATCATTGCTTCTGCATCATTCCATTGTGACTGCGACTGCATGATGCAGTCGTCATCATGACTTTATGATCATGGTCCAATTTCGCAAGCGAGTGCCATAGCAAAGCGGGTCGATATCGGAGTAGGTGGCATACGGCCAAAGCAATTGGATTAGAGGCAACTTTATTTATGCCTGCAGTTGGGCGCTCGCGCGCCCCGACGAGGGCCTACGTCATCCTCGAAGTCGCCGTTACTCGGCGCGGGTCTCCGCTCGTCGTTGCCGGCTCGCTGCGTCCGTGCCTTTCGAGCGCTTCGAGGACCTGCTGGACCGCCCAGAGCTGATCGTCTCGGTCGTAGCTCTTCTCGGCTGCCGCGAGCCGCGGTGGGATCATTCTTGATTTTGCTTCCTCTGGATATTTAAGGCAGTCCCACAAAATGTGCGTGTAGTCTGCGGTCTCCCTCCGGCAGACTCTGCACATAATGAAATTCTGATAATTTGCCCTGCACGTGGTAAGTAAACATGACGTCAGGATCGTGAGTTATCGCTGCAATTCTCGATTCCTATTTGCATTACCATCGACCAACAACAGGAGACGAGTTATACCGTAGTTTTTACATGTATTTTTAACGGTAGGGTTTCATACACTAAACAACACGAATTGAAAAGGACGCAGGGGGTTTTGGGAGAGGCCAGCATAATAACTACTCGGAAATCTTTACCATGCGTCCAATGCAGGGTACAGGGTGTTTTACCATTTCGTCACCATTGAAATACGGCTCAGTGAGACGGTAGGCCTAGCTCGTTTAACGCCGCAGACTGCCGATGGCACTTGCAATCTGGTGGCTGCTCATGATAGTTTCCCTATTTTCGACAACCGAATTACCACGGCCTAAAAAGGGTTTTATTGATGTCTTTGTAGCAAATAGCAAAAGAAATGCACTACATGCAAGAGAGCCGAGCCACCGAGCCGAGACGATCGGTATTCGCTTTCCGTCTGCGAGGCGAAACGCCGTCGGATCATTGCTCACGATCACGGCATTGGTTTAGTACTACGCGCTCCTTTACGGAATAATCACACATTCAACATAATTTTCTTCTTTTATTTGCCATTTTATGTGAAAAATAAGCTGTAGATGATTTACATGCATCCATGAGCTGCCATAGAAGCGATCGGATCGGCTGGTGATGGAATCGGTGCGAACGGCGGCACCGGCTCTGTAGGGCCTCGCAATCAGCGCTCTTGACCCGCGGTGGTCCTATGACTGCTGCCATTGTACGACGATATCCAAGAAATTGGTTGTTCGTCCGGCGTCCTATCCAAGGCCGCACTTTTATCAGAATTTTTAGAGAAGTCATTTGGGTGGTTCTTGGGACAAGTCAGACGCCGGATTATACGGCTTGACTCCGATTCCTATCGGTAAAACATTGCTGAAATACCGCTTTCATTCGCGCTTGCCTGAAGGAACAATTCACACTTTATTTCGCACTTGGAAATTTGTTCCCACACCAAGGCGCGTTTATAACATCCATACTACATTTAGCGCAGCTGTGACCATACAGCCTCTGAATGTGGCCGTGTGCTAGGATTTCTACATGGCTAATATGTGACATGCTTACACGCACATCTGTCGGTTACACCTACATTGAAAGCTAATTCCTCTGTAGAATTCCCACAGTGATGAGAAATTGTAGCGACACCTTGTTAACAAATCTAGGCCCCCTTCTTGTCTAATGCACGCCCCGCCATATAACACAGAAGCACAACTGATAGGACGTGTTTGGCCCATGATTGATGAGCTGTTATCGACATGCAACTTTCGCCGATTTCGGCTGTCCAATGCTTGAGACAGCTTTTAGCACGAGGAAACTATGCAAGCTGAAACCTACTAATTCTTTAGGAACAACCCCCTACGACGCAGCTCGGCGGTCTCATGTGTCTCCTTCAGTGTACTACTGCGGAACGCACACGCAACCTCGAAAGCGCAGCCGCCATTGAGCGGGCACGGCGGCTTTTACCGTGCGAAAGTGCCTCCTGGCGACATCACATCTGCATCTTCGTGTTGCATGGTTTACGTCTATAGCTTTCCCATGTATAATTTTAAGAAAGTGTAAAAGGCGAGAAATTACTGTTCAAGATATACTTTGTCTTCATAATATTTACTTTGGCTTTTGGCATGTAGCGTTCCTAGTTAAAGGACACAATAGACGGAAAGTATTGCTATAGAACTGGCATCCATCTTGTCTACCATTTTATTCTCACTTCCTTCTTCTCTTCTCCTGAACCTAGACTGCTGCGCTTCTTCATCTTCTATTCCAAGGCTCATACCGCTTCACCCTTCCAGGTTTCTTTTGCTAACCCCTCCTGGGAGTAATACTTGAAAACATTTCCAATCGAAACACATTCAACTGAGCCACGTTCGCCAATGTACCACACAGTCTTCAATATTCCTTTCTGAGTGGCTGTCTTTGTCACAGAGTAAGGACCATAAAATTTGGCACTGGATTCTCTTACTCCTTTCCTAACTAGAATGAGGTCGGTGACTTGAATGTCTGGGATATCTGAGCAATGTCTCTTGCCAAATTTTTTTCATTCGTTTACGGTACCTCTCCTCCTGCGATTTCTGTTTCCTCTCCTCGACGATCTTGAGATTTTCTAACAGCCCCAGTTCACGGTCCGCCTGAAGAATAGCGGTCTCTCCTGAAGAAGCGAACTGCGGGCTGTACCCTAAGCCACTGGTGTAGGAGCGATTGTGATGTCTTAGAGCTGCTTCTGCTTCTAAAGAGCATTTACAACCACCAGGGAAACTATTGTGCATCCTGATGTATTGTTTCTCATCTCGTATAGCACGCTCTGCAAGCCCATTCGCTGCGGGATGGTATGGCGCACACAAATGGATTGATATATTGTGGTCTCGAGCCCATCTTGCTAGCTTTTCACTCTTGAACGCTGGTCCGTTGTCAAATACAATCGTCCTGGTTGTCCTAAACATATCCCGTTCGAGAAGGGCGATGACACCATTCGCATCTTCTTCTCCTGCCCGTTCCGCGACCATCCTGGTGCATCCATCTATGGCCAGAAGAAAAACTTGCGTTTTTCGGACTCCTTCTCGTTTCTTATTTAGCTCGGCGAAATCCAGGTGTATAACTTGAAAAGGCGCGTTCGAGTGGAAACGTATTATCACGGCGTCCGTAGGCTGCTTATATTTCACTTTGTTGTCTTGGCAAATGTGGCATGAACGAACGTATCGATTGACGTCTTCTTTCATGTGAGGTCATGTAAACTTCTTGACTAGCTTGTTGTAGGTACGCCAAAATCCGTCGAGTCCTCCAGATTCTCGGCTATCGTGGTACAAATAAAGCACCCTGGAAACCAGCGTTGGCGGGACTTGATAGCAACCTTCCATAAAAATCAATTGTTCAGTGCCTTCCCACAATTTAATTTCATCGATTTCTTCCGATTGTTCGTTGTTGGCCTGTATCATCAGTCTAGACAATACAGCTGCATCAGTCAAAAGGGATCCAGGTCTATGGAAGATGGTGAAATCGAACTGCTGCAAATAGTTCACCCATCTCGCGATGGGTCCCTTAGGTTGGGTCATATTCAAGAGATGAGTGAGGGCCTCGTGATCGGTGAAGAAAGTAAACTTCGCACCTTCTAGGTACGTACGGAAGTACTGAATTCCTTTAAGGACTGCAAGAGCTTCCTTTTCAGTAGTGGTGTACTTCACTTCAGGTGGCTTGAGGGTGTAGCTGTAGTAACCTACTACGTGTCGCTTTTCTCGGCCGGATGCTTCTAGACATTTCTGGTACAAGACTGCACCTGTCCCATAGTGTGAGGCGTCGGTATTCAGTTCAAAGAATAAAGTGAAATCTGGTATGCCTAGAATAGGGTCAGCAGGGATTCTGTGCACCAGATCACGGTAGACTCTCTCGCATTCCTCATCCCACTCAAATGGAACTTCTTTCTGCGTTACGTGCGTGAGGTATGTTGTTTTGATGGCAAAGTCTTTTACGAAGGGTCCGAAAGGTCCTGCTAATCCCAAAAACACACGCAATGAGTGGCCGTCATATGGTTTTACCAGTTGCGATATCCTCTCGACGGACTCTTGTTTCGTGCTTTTGGTAGTCCCATCAAAGACTCTTCTAAGAAGCAGAACTTTTTCTTTGAAATAGCGCACTTTTCTTAAAATTAACCTTGAGGCGTGCCAAGCTCAACGCATTTTATACCTGGCACAGGTGTTCCTGATGCTCCACCTCTGTTTTTCTGAAAGATCTTCTGGAATCATGCTGGTGATTTTAAAACTTATTGCGCGCACACAAACAGGCACGAAGAATTGCGCACAATATTTGCGCACAATAAGATATAAAATGAATTTGTTTCAACTAGGCCGACTCGCAGTCATGCTGGTGAGTTTTTCCAGCCGAAAGGAAGCCGGTTATACTCGTACAGGTCGAAGGGCGTGATAAAAGCAGTGTACATTTTTCTTTCTTCGGTTAGCGGGATCTGCCAGGAACCTTTGCACAAGTAAATACGTGAAAAACATCGGCAACCACCTGTCTCATCTGTAATCGTGTCTATCTTCGGCATGAGAAATGGTATAAGTTCTGTCTGTCGGTTGAGAACCCTGTAATCAGTGCACAGTCTGAAATTTCCATCTTCTTTCGGTGCAATAGTTATGGGAGAGGCGAAGGGAGACACCGAAGGCCGGATTATATTGGCGTCTAGCATCTCCTGCAATTCCTGCTTCAACCTTGCGCTCTCTTGACATGTTATAATTAGATTTTCGGATGACGGTCTTGTCAGTTCGAAAGGCACCTTGTGTGACGTCATCGCTGGTGGATAGCTTCCTATGCATACCCAAGTTCTCTGTGCCACCTGCAAGGCGGCGAGGTTCTCGCTGATTACGGCTTGACTAATCCGCGCCGGACCGTGTGAAGTGATTGCTTGAGCTAGCGCTTATATTTTCTTCTGAAGTAAATGGTATCTCGTGGAGGCACTCCAGAAGCCCATCCATAGATTTAGGTGACCGTATTTGCACTTGCTTCAGGACTTGCGCGTGCAGTCCGTGCATTATTAGTGCTACTACGGCAGACGGAGGAAGCATAGGCTCGGCCAGCTTTAAAAGGCGGCGTTTGTCGAAAAAATTCTCGACGAGGGAGCCTTGCTTGAATTTGAAATTAAGCGCGGCGTCCCACATTCGCACTGGGTTGCTTCGAAATGTCAAGAATTTTTCTTTCCACTGATTCCAAGAGTCGCCAGCCTCTTCAATTATGTGCAAATCATACCACTTCCGTGGAACACCGCTTAAGTAACTACGCATGTTAGTAATCTTGTCCTCATTAGGGTGTCAATTGTTCTTCCCAGCGGCATATTCATAGAATTCAAGCCAACCTTCTGGAGTTGAAAGCATGCTGTCGAACGCATCGGGATCTACAAATTTAGTCACCGGTTTCTCAGCGTTTAAAGAGCTTATAAGCGATGTCACAAGCTGGTTTTGTTGCGAAATCTGTTCTTGTTGTAGCCAAAGAGTTTTCAAAACGAGGCTCACCTCTAACGTCGACGACTGTGATCCAGAGTCCTTTCGACGCATCTGTTGAAGAACTAATTTGTCGAAGATCGCCAGACGCAAGTTCACTTTCACAGCACCCTTCAGACGTAGTTCATCATTGTCCATAGAAGCCTTCTCTAAATGCAGGTTCACGAGTTCTGCCGAGTTGAGTTCGCGAGGTAGTTCCACCGCTGGTTCATCTTCAGCTTGGTATCTCGAAAAGATGATCTCTGCGGAGGTATCCTCAAGGAAAAATGTCACCCACATGTTGGAGTCCGCTGTCGGCTGCCCCAAAATAATGTAGCGTTCCCAGCTAAAGGACACAATAGACGGAAAGTATTGCTATGGAACTGGCGTCCATCTTGTCTACCATTTTATTCTCACTTCCTTCTTCTCTTCTCCTGAACCCAGACTCCTGCGCTTCATCTTCAATTCCAAGGCTAATACCGCTTCATGGCAATTATAACAAACTGAGATATGCGTTAGCCACCGACTTGGGTAACACAAAAAGCGGTGTGGGTATAAGATTATTATAATAAAAACACGAACAGCGCAATATAGGAGGAGCGAGTAAAGAGCACAGGACAGAGCGCTCTCTTTTGTGCTCTATACTCGCTCGTCCTGTGCTGCGCTGTTCCTGTTTTTATTACAAAGAAGAACCAACCAGCCCCATTGAGAAGACTGCTAAATATTAATATGAACAGAGTGATTGCGCAGATGGATACTCATTTCCTGGAAAGATAGGCAGGGTTAAGGTAACATCATATATCAATTTTTCATTACGGCGATAGTTACAAAAAGAAATCTGGCCACTGGTTAAATCTGAACTCCAAGCACCCGCTTGACCGAAGCGGTCATCTTCTATTTGGGGTACCATTTTGGGTAGGGCGACGGCTGTCGCTATATTATATAGTGGCTATATGTATACGCGTAACTGAAACGTAACCACAAAAGCTTTAAGCAGCAGAACTCACAGTCATAGCCGCCAAAAGGCAACATTCGCTGTACTAGCTTTGTCACTTAGTGCGTGATTGTAGAGCCATATAACAAGCCAATGAAGCTGCACGCGCTATCTAGAAGAATCAGGGCAACCAACGTCCAGGCGATAACATTGAAATGATCAACAATAACTAGGAGAAGCGACAGAAATTATAATAACAGGCATATAAATTCTACGGAACGTTAAAGGAACAAGCTGTAAATATTTGTTGATATATTTAAAAATGTCAAACAGACTTTTCTTTTGTTGAATACATTTTATGAAGAACGAGGCGTTCGGCATTCCCCTTTTGATGTCGGTCCAAAACATAATTTGTGGTCTTTTTGGACGATGACTTAAGGGGAGAAATGGGGACACATTTCGCGCTGATTCAGCAAGTTGCTTCCAAGCTGTTGACTTCAAAGCAACACATTCACAGTTGCCAGCAGCAGCGACAACAAAAGAAAATTGAAACCAAAGCTTTACTGCAGATAAATATTAACAACCACGTATAATCCTCATCATACATATGTGTCGCGAAAATTACTTTTGCAACTGACAATAAAATGGCGCACTCTTAAAGAGCTCTCCTCTAGGGCGCCTGTTGAGGAACGTCACGCAACATCTTTTTCAAATTTCTTTTTCTCTATTATTACTTTCAGGACGTTCCTTCTGCATGCTCTGGCTGACTGAAGAAGCTCTCGGTAATCCACTGCGTCACTGCAACTTCATACTGCTTTCAATGTGCGGAACTCCACTGTATAATGCTTACACTTATGAACACCGTAAATATGGAATGTGCGAAACACTTCCGAAAAGCAACTTAAGTGGTCATAGTATATCTAAGGCCTTCCAAAAGTAATAAGTTTCCGTTCTTTTTTTTAAGCACATGCTGTATACAGAACACCTTTGCACTCTTTTCTGGTACATTCGGCACTAGGAAGGGACTCAAACTGTCGCATCTTTGCTAATGAAGAAGCACAACAATCAGGAAAGGTGTCTCCTCTTCTAAGATTCTACGTTGTTTATGGATATGTGGTTTACGCAGTTAGATCAGATGATGTTTGAATGTATCATGGCGGCGGCCTAATGTGGAGCTATTTGATACATCCACATGCGGGCTAACATTGTCAGATGGTCGCTAATGCTGATTTTGTCTCCAGCATAATAAAAGTGGTGTATTAGGATATAAAAATGAATAAAATAAAGAATTTAGAAGAGACACTTGTAACTCAGTAGTGAGTGATATAATTTGACCACTAGAAAAAGAAACACCGCGCCGTCAAGCATTCGGGATGCCGGTTAGAAAAAATTATTCCCGGCAACAGTGATCAACAGATATGCAGCGCTGAGTTTAACTGCTGTCTACTTAACAGACGCGACGTACGACGCGTCTTTTTCGCGTGTTTAGCGCTTTGCAGCGTTCTTTCGAGGCCAATGTCTGTTGTATGCGGGCGAATGATTATTTCGCAGTAATACCGAAGGCCTATCTTCCGAACGACCTTGCACTTTGGCGCTTCCTTATCAGTTCGTCCACCGTTTGCAGTGTTTTCCCCAGGAGAGCCAATAAAGTATTTGCCCTCGTGCTTGCGTGTTATTTTACAAAGCTTGTCTTGCTATATGTGCTAGGCAGGTAGTGCATTTCGGGCTGGATTGATACAAGCCTAGTGCATTTCAATCTGTCACATAGTTGATTCAAAGAAGTCATTTTAATAGTCTGGTATACTGGTGTAGTCTGTCTACTGGCATAGTAAAAATAAATATGTATACTATGCTTTACACACCTTACTGAACAATAACCGGTGTGTGTGCGAGCGTTTGTGACATTATGCGATTGCAGACATCAGCATTATTTATTGGTGATATTCTGAACGTCAGAAATTATGCATACAATAACAGTTGGCCATTTGTTAATATTCAGTGGTCTTTAGGCTTGTCGTATTCTAATGTTTGTTGCAGTACACAATAGCAGCTTAAAAAAACATCTACAGTAATTCTACAGACTACCGTAATTGCGTACAGAAAATCACCAAGTCTATCATGGTAATTGTGTCCAAGCGTGTGAGAATGATCTATTATTAGAGTGTGACCAAAGTTTTTTCTTTTTCATAACTGTTTTGTTTAGATGATCAACAAGCCAGTTATTAGTGATCAGCATGACTGCGCCACCAGGCGAGAAGGGAGAAATTGGACTTCAACGATGAAATTGGACATAAATAAACAGCACAATGCCTAGCCCTTCAGGCAACATAAGTACACAATTTTAGCACAATAGAACTGGCCCTTCAGAGGAGGGTTATATTATTGCCCCTACATTTTTAAAGCCAGAGTATTGAACAAGCAGGTGACGACGGGTGCAGCGCAGGGGCCGACATAGGCGTGGCTACTAATGAGTCAACTGCCGGATACCTTTTTTGCTGCTCATCGCAGAGAAATATGGACTGACGTGAGCGGGCCCCCACAGTGTTCTTTTTAAAGTGGCTGGAGGAACTAGCTTTGCACACAGCTTCTAATATTTTTTCATGTAGCTAACCTGAACCTTATCGTTATTCACATGCTGCAATATTACATATACTACAGTGCTATATTGGTTTTTGAAGAGGTCACTACAATTATAGTTTAAAGACACTATTTGTTAAGAGCTCGATAGCATCAGCCAATTTGGGCATTATGTGCTACCAGCTCATCTCTACGGCAACTTATTGTACCGCAAGCAATTGGCCGTCTTGTATTTGTGCAGGGGTGGATAAGAGTCAAAATAAAATGGGGGGAGTGGCTTTCTCCGTCAGTCACACTAGTAAATTGTCTTACATTGCTGCGAAGATAATGCCATGTTAAACAGTGAACACTAAAACGAGACTCTCAGGTCTGAAAAAAATAGACATAATAGGAGCATACAACCAACATTCCTGATCGGGCACAATTTAATATCAAATGCGATTCATACTCTCCTACGTCTCATCGCTGCAGAGTGGAATGTAGGTGAAAATACGATAGCTACTCTGACTTTTCAATAAGGAGCTCTCGCTCTTTCTCCGAAATGTGAGAGGAAATGAACAGCATGAAAACAGTGTAAAAGCACAATACCGCGCATTTGAATAAACTATTTCGGTCATAAAAATGCAGCAGCTCAAGTTTGTCTACTATCTCTTTAAAAGCATACACAACCACTTCACTTAACTTCATAGAAGGCACAGCGAACACGGTCTTCTTGTGTTAAAAAGTTTATACGGTGATATTATGGGTATGCAGGTGTTGAGACTTCTCAGAAAAACCTTTATCTCAGAAGTATGCTTTATGTCTGCCCAATAAGAAATCACCGCTTACAGGCAAGGTTTCGTGATTTGAAATAAAAACAGAAAAAGTTGTTTTTTTATTTTAATTGATACATGTTTACCTCTCTCGTGTTTCCTAGCTGGCGTACAGTACACACGCTTGTAGTAATGCGACAGCAACACACGCAGTAGCCGCAAGCCAATGAATAGTTTATTGCAGATAACGTGGCTGCTTTTATGCAGTGCGCATTTCGTCGAGTATGCGCACGTTTTTGCGATGAACGGGCATCCGAAAACGGAACACGGCATTTCCTTTCCTTTGTGATTATCATCATAAGCAGCAGCAGCAGCAGCTTGGCTACGCCCCCTGCAGGACAAAGGCCTCTCCCATACCTCTCCAACTACGCCGGTCATGTGCAAATTGCGGCGATGTTGTTTCTGCAAACATCTTAATCTCATCCGTCCACCTAACTCTCTGCCACCCGCTGCTACGATTCCATTCCCTTGGAATACACTCCGTACCCCTTATTAACGCCCGGTTATCTTCCCTCCTCAGTACATGCCCTGCCCATGCACATTTATTTTTCTTGATTTCAAATAAGATGTCATTAACTCGCGTTTCTTCCCTCACCCAATCAGCTCTTCTTATACCTGAACGTTACACCCATTATTCTTCTTCTCATAGCTCATTGCGCCATCCTCAATTTAAGTAGAACCCTTTTCGTAAGCCTCCAGGTTTCTGGCCTGTAGGTGATTACTGGTAAGACAGGGCTTTTATACGCTTTTCTCTTGAGGGATAGTGGCAACCTGCTGTTCATGATCTGAGAATGCCTGCCAAACGCACCCCAGCCGAATCTTATTCTTCTTATTATTTTAGCCTCATGATCCGGATCCGCGGTCACTACATGCCTTAAGTAGATGTATTCCCGTACGACTTCCAGTGCCTCGCTACCTCTCGTAAACTGCTGCTCTCTTCCGAGAAGGTTAAACATGACTTTAGTTTTCTGCAGATTAATTTTTCGACCCACCCTTCTGCTTTGCCTCTCCAGGTCAATGAGCATGTATTGCAATTGGTCCCCTCAGTTACTAAGCAAGGCAATACCATGAGTGAATAGCAAGTTACTAAGGTATTCTCAATTAATTCTTATCCCCAATTTTTCCCAATTCAGGTCTCTGAATACCTCCTGTAAACACGCTGTGAATAGCATTGGAGAGATCGTATAGCCCTGCCTGACTACCTTTATTGGGATTTTGTTTCTGTCTTTATGGAGGGCTACCGTGGCCGTGGATCTGCTATAGATATATTTCAGTATTTTCACATACGGCTCTTCTACACCCTGATTCCGTAATGCCTCCATGGCTGCTGAGATTTCGACAGAATCAAATGCTTTCTTGTAATGAATAAAAGCTATATACAAGGGTTGGTTATATTCCGCACATTTCTCTATCACCTGATTGATAGTGTGAATATGGCCTATTGTCGAGTAGCCTTTAAGGAATCCTGCCTGGTCCTTTGGTTCACAGAAGTCTAAGGTGTTCTTGATTCTATTTGCGATTACCTTAGTAAATACTTTGTTGCCAACTGACAATAAGCTTATCGGTCTATAATTTTTCAATTGAGTCTTACGGGTTCCTTAATCAAATAACACAACCAACTCGAGTCACCCCCTCCACAGCGACGCTCATCGACCATATCCTATGCAATTTTGAAACCTCACTATCTTTCTCTGGAGTTATTGATGCTGATATTTCTGACCATTTTCCAGTGTTTTTTCTAGCATCGTGTTCTCCTCTCCAAAAAGAAATTAAGAAACGCGTGAAAACAACTATTGATCATAACCTGTTAAGTTTCCGTATACGCACTCTAGTGATCAATGTTGAGAACAGTAAGAATATTAACAAAGAATTCGACCACCTTATAAATTTTATCTCATCTTGCTTTACAGAAACAATTGTTAATGCAAAATCTTATTATTCTGAACCAATATGTCCTTGGGTAACGACTGAGGTCTTAGCTGCTATACAAACTAAAGATAAATGGTGTAGAAAGCACAAGCAGTTCAAAGCTAATGAATACTATCGTATACAATATAAAATACATAGAAATAAAGCTCTGGCCTTAGAAAATCCAAAAAGAAGTATCATACAACTCTTATAGAAAGCAACCAACATGTCCAGCGTAAAATGTGGGAAAAAGTAAACTCGGTCATTACACTTCGAGAGAAGGATCATATATTGCGAGAAATTATCCCACCTACTAGAACCACAGAAAGCCTTGCGAAAGACTTCAATCAATACTTTTGCAATATAGGTCCAACTCTTGCGAAACAACTAAGTATGCACGAAGCCCCCGAGCTCCCAGCTCCTGTACTTAATTCTTTTGTTTTTGATGACATTACTCAGGATGAAATCATTTCTACCGTTAAAACAATGACTGGAGGAAGAACGCCAGGTAAAGATAAGATCCCCTTACTCGTCATTAAACAGCACATCGAGGAACTGAGTGGGCATTTAGAAAAATTATTTAATGCATCCTTCTACATGACCACATATCCAGACGCATTTAAAATAGCGCAAGTCACACCAATATACAAGTCCGGTAGTAAGGATGACATCGAACTACCAACCAATATCAATACTTAGTGCCCTTAACACAGTATTTCAGAAGTTATTGATGAAACGTTTTACCCATTTTCTAGATAAATATAACGTACTAGTAGATAACCAGCACGGTTTTAGGAAAAACAGATCTACTTCCACAGCTGTACAATGTTTAAGTGAATTTATTAACAAAGCATTAAATAACAAAGAGTATGTAGTTGGCATTTTTGTTGATATTAAAAAAAGCGTTTGACACTGTGAACCATGGTATACTACTATCAAAACTACATCGGTATGGATTCAGAGGTCAAGCGAAGCAGTTTTTCGAAAGCTATCTTTCTGGTCGCAAGCAATGTGTTAAAATCGACAAATCCGTATCAAGCGTTCATTCCATCCTTTGTGGCGTGCCTCAGGGCTCGGTATTGGGACCATTACTCTTTTTCTTGAACATAAATGATCTGCCAGATGCTTTGAATTATGCCCAAACTATTATGTATGCTGATGACACAGCCCTTCTCTTCTCTAGTCATGACCCTAATATGCTCGAAAGGCACGCTAATAGTGATCTTTCTCAGATGTGCCAGTGGTTTTTACAAAATAAATTAACAATACACACCTCAAAGACTAAATACATTGTGTTCTCTAGTCCATAAAAAAATTCATATAGCTTAAACGAGTTACGAATAGGCGCAAACCCCCTCGAATGAGTCGATCAACAGGTATATCTTGGTATAACTCTAGATTCAGCTTTCAATTTTAATCCTCACATAATTCGAGTAAGCAGCAAATTGAGACGGGCTTGCTTTATCCTAATAAAAGCTAGAAAGTTCTTTTCGCTTCGCACATTAAAAATTTTGTATTATTGCCTTTTTCAAAACAATATGACTTACTGCGTGGAGTCCTGGGGACTTACGTATAACACGTACTGAAATCAAATAGTAATTTTACAAAAAAGAGCACTTCGAATAATAACACATAGTAAACACACAGATAGATCCGCTCCGCTCTTTCGTCACTTAGACATTACACCTTTCTTTGCTATCCGGGATTTCAAACTAGCTTGTGTGGTTATACATATACTAAACCATAACATCCCACTATCATCATCTGTTTTTGTATATCAATCTCGTCCAACTAGAAATTTTTTCAGTTGTCGTATTAACCTTCCAGCTGTTAATAATGTGTACGGTAAAAGAACTATCGCCTATGCCACTGCTAAAATTTGGAACCAACTGCCTGCTAACTTAAAAGTAGGTCGATTCTCAATCGCCGATATAAAAAAATTTTTCCGAAGCCAGCAATATTCGACTCCACTATAAGTCTGTGTTTTTTCTTTGATGCATTCTTCATTTTATTTCTTTATTTTTATTTTTTTTTATTTTTTATTCATTTATTTTTTATGTTGTCCTCCGAACTATTGTATAATTTCTTGAGCATTTCGCCTGCCTTTGTGTATAACTGCTGTATGCCTGCTGTTACATGAATCCTGTGTAAAATACTGAGTTGTCTCGCTATAATGATTTTTTCGCACTTCCTGCACGGGCCCAAGTCTAGCCGAGAAGGCTAAAGGCCCAGATGTTTAACATGTATTTCTTATTAGTCGTTTGAATAAACTGATTTTTGAATTTGTATTTTTGAAATCTTTGGCATCCCCTTTCTTATGGATGACGATTATGTTAGCGTTCTTCCAAGATTTCGGTACGCTCGAGGTCATGGGGCATTGCGTATACAGGGTGGGTAGTTTCTCTATAACAATCTGCCCACCATCCTTCAACAAATCTGCTGTTACCTGATCCTCCCCAGTTGCCTTCCCCCTTTGCATAGCTACCAAGGGTTTCTTTACTTCTTCCGGTATTACCTGTGGGATTTCGAATTCCTCTAGACTATTCTCTCTTTCATTATCGTCGTGGGTGCCACTGGACTGTATAAATCTCTATAGAACTCCTTAGCCACTTGAAATATCTCATCCATATTAGTAATGATATTGCAGGCTTTGTTTCTTAACGCATACGTCCGATTCTTACCTATTACTTGTTTCTTCTTCACTGGTTTCAGGCTTCCTCCGTTCCTGAAAGAATTCTGAATTATGTCCATGTTATACTTCCTTATGTCCGCTATCTTACGCTCCTTTATTAACTTGGAATGTTCTGCCTGTTCTATTGTAGCTGTAGGGTAAGAATCTTTCATACTTTGGCGTTTCTAAATCAGATCTTTCGTCTCTTGCGGTAGCTTACCGGTATCCTGTCTAACGGAGTTACCACCGAATTCTATTGCACACTTCTTAATGGTCCCCACAAGATTGTCGTTCATTGCTTCAACACTAAGGTCCTCTTCCTGAGTTAAAGCCGAATACCTGTTCTGTTGCTTTATCTGGAATACCTCTATTTTTCCTCTTACCGCTAACTCATTGATCGGCTTCTGATTTACCAGTTTCTTCCGTTCTTAGGCTAATTCGAGTTCTTGCCATCCTATGGCCCCTGCAGCGCACCTTGCTGAGCACGTCCACATCTTGTATGATGCCAGGGTTAGCGCAGAGTATGAAGTCTATTTCATTTCTAGTCGCGCCATTCGGGCACCTCCACATCCTTTTTCGGCTATCCCGCTTTCGGAAGAAGGTATTCATTATCCGCATATTATTCTGTTCCGCAAACTCTACTAATAACTCTCCCCTGCTATTCCTAGTGCCTATGCCATATTCCCCCACTGCCTTGTCTCCAGCCTACTTCTTGCCTACCTTGGCATTGAAGTCGCCCATCATTATAGTGTATTTTGTTTTCACTGTACCCATCGCCGATTCCACGTCTTCATACAAGCTTTCGACTTCCTGGTCATCATGACTGGATGTAGGGACACCTGTACAACGTTCATTTTGTACCTCTCATTAGGTTTCACAACAAGACCTCCCACCCTCTCGTCAATGCTATAGGATTCCTGTATGTTACCACCTATATCCTTACTAATCAGGAACCCGAATTCTAGTTCTTGTCTCTCCGCTAAGCCCCTGTAGCACAGGAAGTGCCCGCTTTTTAGCACTGTATATGCTTCGTTTGGCCTCCTAAATTCACTGCGCCCTATAATATCCCATTTACTGCCCTCTAATTGTTCTCTTGAGGATGTCTAATTGGGAGATCGGGCTGGACCAAGCGACACGTGCGATAGCGAGTCGGCGTCTTCCCCTGCTGATGGTTGATCAGGCTGCGAGGCTTGGTCGTCTGAGGGAGAATCCGTTTGGGAGGTGTGGTGTTCTGGAGGCCGAGTTGTGCCGAGTTCCTATTTTAACTCTGCCATTGGGTGCTGTGGTCGCACTTGGTCCACGTGATGGCACTATAATACTCCTGTGGTGTCCACCATAAAGCGTCTAGCTCTCGTTGACGTCATCATGCTTGGTAACCATCTCTGGTCGGATTGATTGTACACTCCTGACCTAGCAGGGGCTCCCGGAGGAAACTACTGCGGCGTCGGTGCCGCGGGTATATTAACGCGACAGCGTGAAGGAGCCCGTGTCGCAGAAAACCCGGTGTCATCGGCGTGGGTGTCGTCGTCAGCGGCGTCGGGCGTGAGCGATAAATCCCAGAAGGGACTTCATAAATAAATCGGATAGTGGGAATCGAACCAGGGTCTCCGGAGTGTGAGATGGAGACGCTACCACGCAGCCACGAGTTCGATCGTTCAAAACTAGACAAAATAGCCTCTAGTGAAAGCGGTGTTGCCTTAAATACATGCAGTTGAAAGTTATACTGCGGTGTATATCGGCAATTATGAGCATGTAAATTACAGAAGTCGCAGTTTCACGAGTAGCGAAGTACGTTTCCTCTACATTTCTTCTGCGCTCTACGCACACGCAGATCCATCTTGCGGCAAACACAGAATAACCCCTCCTCGCAATGTACGGCGCTGCCCCGGCACGTGGCATGCCACTCGCCCCATAATCGCGTCCGCCTTCATGGCGCGTCGCGGCCCGTCCTGTTGCGTGCCGATCGCGACGTTTGGCCCGCGTAGATGGTTTGAGTAGGCGGTGCGAACGAGGCGCGATAAAGCTATCGCGTTCCACTCTTGAAGGCGAAGCTTAAGCGTCCTCCAATTTGCCACCTCCTTTTCTGAAAATGTACACTTAGATGAGTCCTTTGTTGAAAACCAGGTGGCATCTCGGCGGCCGATTTCCCTTCTCAAGTCGACGTCATCCTGTAACACAGGAAGAACTTGTTAATCCGACTGAGAAGACTTCCTGCTTTATTTTCCTTGATTTTCTCTTAATGACGTGCACAGCTTGCCCGGCCAAACGTTTGACTGAGGATGATATAGTGCCGAACTAACATGACGCACGTGGTTATAATTGGAGAATCTTTCAGTCATCGCACTGTTATATTGTGGCTCATTGTCAGAGACGACTGCGTGTGGCAGGCCAAAACACCAGCAAATCCCCCGCAGAACTTCCACTGTGGTTTCTGCATTTCTTATAAGGGACACTGCCGCCATTCATTTCGTTTGTGTACCCACTGCCGCCAAGATGATGTCCAGATAGCCACAAACACGAAATTTTTGGAATTCCAATGAACATCCATTTATTTCTTTTATCGGATGTACAGCAGAGAAAATTTGGGATATTCATAGAACGTCTATAAAAACAGTACTTCAGACGTACATTGCACAAAGTTTCACATGCCCATAAACGTCCATAATGTTTGTACTTCATACGTGTATTGTAGGCCCCCCAGAACTTACGCACTGTCCGCGTGCTCATCTATATTTTGACGTGGACGATGTTGCACAGTTGGAGCCTGTAGTTCGGTGCGACGATCACGCGATATCATCAGTGAACATGTAATCAATGTCTCTAGACGTTCCGTTTTTTTCAAATAATGACTTCTTTATCTCCGACTTTGGAAAAGCAATTGAAGAAACAAGGTACTGTACGCTTCGGATTGAACTGACATACATAGTAGAAAAAAACTGCATCAAAATTATGTCAAGGCACTCTACGTTTTTTTAGCACCACCAAACTTTTTTAAACAGTGGCAAATTTTCCCTGTGGAAGTTATTGCGTCGCCTCCGACACTTGGCACTCCATCTCGGAGGCCATCTGCGTTGAAATTATGCTCGAAAGCAAGGAGCCGGAAGCATGCCACAAATTTTGCCCAAAATGAATAATGGTGTTTAAAGACGTCAGAAAAGGTAAATGACTTAAACAAATATGACGCAGCATAATTATCTAATTATCAATTATTCTCAAGGTGAAGCCCCTCTCATTGGCACGTTATATTATGGACCATCTAGATGGCTCCGGCTCTGACCGACACCGCTGACCTGTTGCGGATGCGCGAACGTTTCTGTGATGTTTCCGTGGCCATGATCACCGACCACACCGTTTCTTCAGTTGTGCATCTTCCCGCCTTAAAGCCTTCTCTAGCCCAGCAACCACGAGTTACTATCAGCGTCGACAATCCACTAAGGCTACTTTACCCGACAAAGTCCAACGCATAATTTTTGATACGTAGAATTTTATGCCTGAGAAGTCTGATTTAGTGCTCTAAGCTAAATGTACAGCCCATAGTAGCTTTTTTGATATTCTGAAGGAAATGTTCAGTTGTGAATAGTTCAGCATAAACAATAATTAGGTAATTAGCATAGTAAATAATTTTTACTCATTTATAACTTTTCTGATTTTTTCATACCAATATACTCTTCGTGGCCAGAAATACGCGTGAGTAAATTGTTTTAAATTTCTTTGACGTGGAATGGCGTTCGAGCTTTGCGGGGTTCCACAACGTTGTCTTGTATTTCCATCAAATGCCTTCGTTCCACCTGATGGCCATGGGAATAGCAAACCTCGATATCGTTGGTCTACTTCTTCCCTGCGTAGGTGAATTGCTACCGCCTTACCTCGACAGGTACACACGATCGCCAGAAGACAGGCCAATCCCGGACGTCTATGTGCGTATCATGGCGGCTAATTTCTTCTCCACTTGCGTTTCGGGCTTCGCTTGACCATCTTCCATAATAGCAGACCACGGTCAACAATTTGAGGTCGGCCTCTTGAACTGCTTTGTATTCAAGGCACCGTGATATGACGTAAGACAACCTAAGACCCACAATCCAGCGGCCTCCTTGAGCATTTACATTGTCACCCGAAGACTGCGTTCACAGCTCAAGACTCGCCTCCAGAGTGGGTACAGCACCTACCTCTAAAGGTTCTCGGCATACGCACGGCGTTGAAAGCTGACTTAGAGTGCTCAATCGCACAGTCTGCATTTGGCACCACCCTTCATCTGCTCGGCGACTTGAAATCTGCAGCTGCACTGCCCTCAACCACGGAATATGTTATGGGTTGGCGTACCATGTTCCAATCACTATTCCAGTTTATCTGCCACATTGGCACGTGTACGACGAGTGTTACGTTTCACCGGAAATTTGCGCGGCAACAAATCTTTTTATGCGACAGCTCCGTCCATCATAAGCCCATTCCGCCGCTCTACTTGGCCCTTACACGTGGTTCGATGGCCACTAAAGCACATTTGTAATTTCCATAGATGTACGACCGGAAATCATTGCGCTTGAACGCCTCAAGCGAGCCCATATGATGGCCCGTCAGTAGAACCCCCTTGCCCAAGCTACCACTCCATCAACTCGAACGACTACCCTGTACAATCGGCGAACGCCACAGGACACCGACTTGTTGCACAGCGATGATTGTCGTGGATTACATCGATTGTTGGTACTACCTGCTCTCTTGGGCGGATTCAACCCTAGCACTTGCAACTTGGTGAAGGCAACGCCGTCGTCGCAGCAGCAGAGACGCGCAAGCTCGCGCTGCATGCGCTCGCGGCTGGGTTCGCCGGCGCTCCGGACGCCTGCTGACGCCGTCATACTAATAATTATCCGTAAGTTTTATTCGGGCCTAACGCCATTTATCCAAACTACGCTCCGTCCAAGGCCCCCAAACGTCTTTCATCGTCTCACCAGCAAGCGCTCTTATGGAGGGGTTGTGGCCACTGCAGTAGCACCTTGTCTGAATAAGAGGTCAGTATGAGATAGGAGTGTTTAGGGAGGTTCAATGGAGGTGCCCAACTACTATGTTGTAACGCTTCCCGTACATTACCTTCTTCATGGCTTGCTGTATACCCTGAGTTAATTCGCGGATGGTTAACAAGAAAAATGAAAAGCATCTGCCGAATAAAATTTCTATTGTTCAATCAGAAGTTGTTTATCAAAACTACACATTGCAATGTGGTACGCTATTGTGCAATGTGTATTTCGTCCACAGCTTAATTTCAAAGAGCAGCAACCAGGCAAGAATACTGCGAAACAAACTGGGGCGCAGAAACTATAATAATGGGTTTGGTTTTCGATACAAGAAGGTTTATATAGTTGTAGATTGTCACAGTCACAAATTGATGTTTATCGTAAGAACTTTCCTGATCACACAACCTTAAACAGTGAAAAACCTAAATTGTTTTACAATGACAAAAAAAGTTACTAAAATATTGCATTAGCATTGTAACGCAGTATACAATTAAAGCTCATTATGCTAGCGGGAATAATATAAACTAATTTTCTGGCAGAAACGTACTATCTCAATTCCCACTTGAAGGAAAATCCTGCATTTTCTAACCAATTTGTATTGGGCCCGGATAGTTGAACGACAGCGAAATGTCATGCTTAACAAAGTATCGTACCTAACATCGAAAACGCTCATTGGACATTGAACTGATGACTGGCTATTCGATTGGCACCCGGTGGTCGAGCCTGTGCCTACACTTATGACGAGAGTGAAGCAGCGGGCTATCTAAGTAGAGGTTCCGCAAGAAAGGGCTTGGGTTTTGACTTCCGCAGAAAATCGAAACATGACACGCTGAACCATCGGATATGTTTCTGGCATAGGTGAATTGAACTCAAGAGCCTTATTTTTAAGAATGCTATAGCGGGTGATCTTTAGAAGGCGCAAATTTTTGTTATATTGCTTGTGGCACATAGCACATCACTCTTGGTCTAAATTACTCGAATGAGGCGGCTATTAGTTCTACGAGAAATCAAAATGCGTCCTTCATTTATTAGGATAATTACGCTAACTATTTTAACAATTTAATTTACGGAATTATAGCCGCTGAGTTCACAATGCGTATCTACTTAGAATGAATTCTCAGGACTGCACCACTTTCGAAATAATATGTTCAACATATCCGGTGAAATGCACTGGGGTTTCAGTTACTTTCTGTATTTATTTACGATACTGCTGGCCATAGGGCCGTTACAGAGTGGGGATGTGAGGGATCACAAATAAGAAATCTGGTGTTACAACAATAATAAGTTGTCAAACATACAAGAAAGGTGTTAAAACAGTACATTATATAATCGAAGTGCCACTCATAGAAAAACGGAAGACTAAGCGATTGTACAGAAGTATAACACTCCTGCAATTAATTTCAAAATTACATCAATAAAGTGACAGGGATAGAACACATATAAACTAATAGTTTTAACAGAAACATTAAATTTTGGCAATCACTTATGTAATTCATGAAAAACCCTTGAATTCATTAAGCAGATTATACGAGGTCTATGTACTAGTTGATTAAAAAAGCATACCTGTTAAAAAAATAAACGTTCTTTTATGCATTGATGCTCAAAATTAACTGAACACCAATGCAGTTCGTGGGGCATTTTGAAAATTGATACGTGGAAAGGTGCAATCTACAGAATTCGTTCCAAGTAGATAAGCCTTGCGAACTCACCAGCTATGCTTCGCCGATATAAATAATTGACGTAAACTAAATAAATAAAATTTTAACGTAAATACGATAACCCTTTATGGCAGTATTTTGATATCTCGTAGAACTAATGGCCGCCTCAACGAGTTATTTAGACCAAGGGACGAATAGCCCTATCTACCATTGGCAACTGCTGAAAATTTTGGACATTGTAAAAAAAAAAAAACATCTGGTATACTTGCAACGCGTCCCACCAAAATGAGCCCCATATTCATAACGTTCACTCATTCTCTATTTCCGATTTCAACCCTGTTTATGATTTCTGCGGTGCTACTTCCTGTGAATTTCTGCTTTTATGCAATAGATCTGATATAGCTTGACAGATGTCGTGCTCAGTACAGTATACTGCCTTAGAATTGTTCGAGTACTTTATGTAGTTACTGGGGGCTATGCATCTGTGTATGTTTCTGTCTGTGTATCCGTATAGGTATATTTGTATGTGACTGTTTTCCGGCGTACCTGGGCAAGTAGGTAGTCCATAGTAGAGTGGATAGTGCACCAGGAGGCCTTGTTACAGGGACATGGTTCCAAACCACCATCGGGACAAGTTAGGCCGCTGAGCATGTGCGAATGTTTGCATACGTGCTGCTCTTCAACCAACATAATTTACGCTGCCATGGGTCGCTGTAGATGTGGTAGCGGGAAGGTACCGCTGTTCAAAGAAACTCATTGATGCCATCTTGGGCACCTCGTTATGCGCCAATTGGTGTGTGGCACTCTGCAATGAACATCTCTGACGCCAACTTGCGTAACTGTGTCCCACTGTGAGCGTGCTCGGCTACAAAGAAAGAAAAATATTCACTTTAAATCATGCGATGCTGAATGCAAAAGAAGCGACATCACATGGGCTCTTTCAGGAATGGATAGTTGATAACTTAAATAGTTATCATCGAATTACATTTCTGTACACCCTCTCTCCTACAATAATGCACGATAAGAGCGATGTAATTATTCGAACAATTAAATAAATTAAAAATATATGCAAGCACACGCATTTGTAGGCTGCACCACAAATGTTCTTGGTGCTTGCCGCTTTTATTACCGCCTTTCACGCCTACTGTTTAGCGAGCTGCGCCATGAATGCAGTGTATATGTTCCTTTCTTCAATGATCTGCTCGGCAAGTTGGGCTACTGCGTGCCATTGAATGTGCAGCAATCGTGGGCGCAATTCTCAGCGTTCGCAGACGCCGGTGTGCCAAGCTTATCATCTCGGAGGCTGCGTGCCTACTTCTCAGCAGCGCCACAAGGTCGCTGAGCGTGTGCAGAAAATAGCGCGGAAGAGGATACCAGTTTCCGCATGACGCGTTTTTCAGCGGTCGGACGCACCGGCGCGCCATGTATTGCACAGGCCACGCGCAGGGTTCGCGGTGGGGATGCTAGATGACGCCGAGGGCTCTTAGAGAAGCGGGGAGGAGCAATTTCCATAGCAGTAGACGACTCGTACACAACTCCTTTCGACTGTGGTCGTTAATATTTATTCAATATTAAACGCGCTACCGTCCACAGTAATCATGGGATGGGTACCTATACACTCTAACTACGAAAAGTTTCTAGATCGAATATCTTCCACGTGCACTTGCAAGGTTAAGCTATGGAATAGGCAAAGGACAAATCTTCTAGGGTGAATAAACATTCCTGCTTCAAAAAAAAACACATCATGGCCACAACAGGAGGACAACTCAGGAAATCAATTACTTGATCGGTTCGTACACACGAACAGGTGCATATGTACGTTTTATGCGCCGTGCGTTGCACTCTACGCATTTCTTGCCTTAAGCCTTTCATCTGTACCAACCGATGTCGGGTAATTTCCTGGAGGCGTCTCGTATGCGAATATATCATGTGACAGACCTAGGCATGCTTCCGTATCAGAAGTCCCATTTATGATAGCGCAGTGGGAGAGGCACGTGAACGTGCCAGGGTCACGTAGACGCGCGTGCACCGCACATGTGTACCGCATATTTTATCTTTATCTCTACTACGTTCGCATAACGGGCTATCACCTGCTCGAAAAAAAGGAAAGGTCACGGTTCTGAGTGCCACCGTAACAACAGTTATTTGAAGGCCACAGGCATGTCGCAATCCCTCAGAAACATCCAAGCACTCCACTTGTTTTTCCGCAGATAGGACGGATAGAGAAGCCATATCAAGGCCCTGGATTGACAGCCCGGAAACATGGTTGGAATTAAAGTACAAGGACGACATGACTAGTAAGTTTTTCAGTGGTTCATAACCGCAACTTGGGAGACGTTAGTGGACACTGCCTTTCTTGCTAATTCTTAGGGTCAGTGCATCATTCTGATAGCAATGTCTTCCTTCTGTGGTCTTCTACGGCATAATTACCTTTCAGTACCTTTGGCTTGGCAGACATACGTGTTAGGTGACACATTCATTAAATGCACGTTCATGAGTTGTGTACACGTTCTAACAATAGCCAGATTCTTTAAGTTAGGAGTTTAGACTGAACACCTGAGTTGGCTGTTTTCACATCTAAAAGTTAATAAAACCCAAATTGCTTGATTTTATATCTTCAAGCTTAGCTTGCAAACAACTGTACATGTCGGTGCTATCGATACAAGCTTTACAATTTTTTACATTTTTTTCTACTTAGAAATATTTGTCCTCTTAGCGCATTGTTGTGAACTATGCATAAAACACCAGAGAGGCTTCACTTGAGCTGGTTTGCGCTGTCTTAAAATTCAAAATAACATGTTAGTGCGATGCTTTACTCCAAAATTGCCTACCACCATTACTCACGCCATAGTAACGTTTAATGCAAGTCTTTCTGCTTGAACAGTACCAGTGCCATGGGCTTCATCGTATCGTTCAATATAAATAACAATACTGGGAAAGCCCTCTTACGAAATAGCTACCGGGCATTTGCTATGCAGAATATTTATTACATATTTGAAGTGTATTTAAAGTACATTCCAACGACGCGTTTTGTAGGGAAATTGCGCTACGGTAAGTAAATGAATATAAAACGAAAAGATAAGTAATAATCGCCTACCATCTGGTGTTTCACGCTGATTTATAACCATGTGAGGCCTAGAGGTAAGTGTTTCTCAAACTTTAAGAACTTTATTGCACACCAAGTGCTTGAGAGTGGTGTACTTCATTTTTCTTCAGTGCCACCTATGGCCAGGAGGATCGTCCGAATGATCAAAAACGATTTATTTTAACTGAGCCTCCTGGGCCACAAGCTATGAGCCAATACGGCTAACATTTAGAGCAGCTCCATTGCCATAAGCATCATAAGGCTATTTATTTCAACTGCAAGAAAATATTTAATCTCAGCGATGATCAAGTGCCCGTGTCTGCCACATCTGACAGATGCAGAGGGCTGCAAATTTTGTAATTTTTTCACACCGACCATATGTACTCAAGCATAAGCCACTCTCGTGTATAGCACGCACCCACAACTTCTGGACGCAAAAATTTGAAAAAAAAAGAAAACGCGCCCAAAACTCGCCTACTTCCACAATATTCTACGACATGGTGCCAGTAAGTTTTTCCGCAAAGCCCTGCTTGTGCTCGACAGCTTTAGAGGGTCACTAAATGTCTGAGCGAATCCTCCGCTGGTCGACTGCCGGGTGGACATGGCCGTGTTTCTCGCTGGCTAGACAAACGGGCTGGGATCGGTTGATGTTTGCTTAAACAGGCCATTCGAAACGGAATTTTGGCGGTGCTACACCGAGTGGATGGCCGCGTGCAACCTCCAAACAACTGCGACAGGGTGACAGAAGCGAGCGTCTCTTCAGCAAGTGCGCGGTTGGATTCTGTACGCGTGGCGTTCCGTGCCAGTGGACACCGTCGCAAAGAGCTTTACAGTATCGGGGAAGCCAAACGTCATTGAAGACACAGAGGACGACCAGCAGTGGGAGCACGCCGATGAGGGGGGCTGGTCCGACAGTGGTATGAATGCCGATGAGCTGAGCTTGACCGAGCGTGATTAGCTTGAAAGCGATGATAAATAGAGGAATGAAATGGTGATATCTGTCACCAGTTTTAAGTATCTGACACAATAGTCACATTGGCACTACATTGTGTCAATGTGTTGGAATAGGCCTGATTAGTGTATAAGCCGTACCTATGAAAATTTGAGGAAAGTATGAATTATGCGTTAGTATATACGGTACTACGTTTATGCAGTCATCAAGGGCGTTTAGCTTCGTTTGGAACATATTGTTACGCGCGAAGGAGACCGTTTATAACCCTTACGGATGAAGGGGACCGTCTACTTTAAGTAGCGAAGGTGAGCGCAAGAGCGGTCACCTGGTTTATCAACTGAGCGTCGTTCTCTTCTTTCTTCTTCCCCTCGGAACCGCAAGCACGTTCACTGGTCTTCGTTTTCTTCAAGCGTAACATTCCTCTCGTCGCAGACCAAGCCCGCCGGGCGAGTGAATTCATGTGTCTTGACGTGAACAATTTCAAGCGGGTGACATGGACCACATGTGTCTTGGCAGCTCTTCTCCCAGTCGCCATGAGGTGAGCAATGTTATGCGTGACTTCCGTGAGTCTGTTAATAATCACAAACGGTCCATCGTAGATGGCCAAAAGCTTTTGGCATAACCCGCGTTTCGGTACTGGAGTCCACAGCTAGAATAAATCACCAGGGCGATAGGTCACCGGACGGTGGCGAATGTCGTAGCGTGCTCTTGATCTGTCCTGCGATGCCAAAGTGCGCAAACCAGCAATACGACGAGCTTCTTCGGTGAGGCAGAGAGTCTCGGCAACAGTGGGTTCTTCGTGACTGCAGAAGGGGAAAACAGTGTCGATTGTGTACCGGGGTGGCCGTGCGTACAGCAGGAAGAAATGGTTGTAGCTGGTGGTCTCGTGCTTGGCGGTGTTGAACGCGTACGTGATAAACGGCAGTACGTCATCCCAGTTCTTGTGGTCGGATGAAACGTACATAGATAGCATGTTTACAATTGTTCGGTTGGTACGCTCCGTAAGCCCATTCGTTTGTGGATGGTATGGTGTCGAGTGACGCAAGTGGGAATCACACAAACGAAGCAGCTCCTCTACGACGTCCGCTGTGAATTGTCGCCCACGGTCGCCGATGATCACGCGGGGCGGACCATGTTGCAGGATGACATATTGCAGCTGGAATGTTGAAACGTCAGTGGCAGTTGCGGGAGGCACGGCCGCCGTCTCACAGTAGCGTGTGAGGTAGTCGACGCAAACAACTATCCAACGGTTTCCCTTGGCTGATTTTGGAAATGGGCCTACCAAGTCAATGCCCACTTGTTGGAAAGGCTCGCTTGGAAGCGGGATCGGCTGCAGGAGACCAGCTGGAGCAGTAGATGGCCGTTTGTGGCGCTGACACTGCAAGCAGCTGGCCACATACGTCTCAACAGACTGTCGAATTCCAGGCCAATAAAAGCGTACCTGAATCCGGTAGAGCGTCCTCGCCGAACCTAAATGGCCAGACGTAGACTCGTCCTGCATAGCACTCAGAATCGCTGTGCGAAGGCTCTCCGGTATCACTAGGAGAAAACGTGCGCCAGTGCCGGAAAAGTTCTTCTGATACAGGAGTCCATCACGTACACAGAAATGGTTTGCTGTCGTCGAGGCGAATAGCGGTGTTAATTTATCGTCTTTTTGCTGTTCGGTTTTGAAGCAGTCGAAGTCTGGAAAACGCGGCGACACAGAAGACACGAGGTGATCGAAGTCGTCAGCGTCACAGTCTGTAGTACTAAGTGGCATACGCGAGAGATAGTCCGCATCAGCGTGTCGTCAACCACTCTTATAAGAGACGGCGAAGCTGTATTCTTGCAGTCGGAGCGCCCAGCGAGCAAGGCGGCCACAAGGGTCACGAAGATTCACAAGCCAACACAATTAGTGGTGGTCGGTGACCACTGTAAAGGGGCGTCCATACAGGTAATAACGAAACCGCTTAACCGCAAATATTACCGCGAGGCATTCTTGTTCCGTCACAGTGTAATTCTGCTCGGGCCTACTTAATGAGCCGTTTGCATATGCAATCACGTGTTCGCGGTCACTGTAGCGTTGAACTAGGGTGGCACCAATACCTATGCCACTGGCATCCGTATGGAGTTCTGCCGGAGCTGAAGGACTGAAGTGCTGAAGAACCGGTCGTGACGTCAGCAGGAACTACAACTGACGAAAAGAAGAGTCGCACTCCTGATCCACTCAAAGGGGGTGTCCTTTCGTAGTAGGCATGTCAGCGGATACGAAACGTCGGCGAATTTAGGAATAAATCGGCGGAAATAGGAACAAAGTCCTAGAAAACTACAGAGCTCCTTGACACAGCGCGGTGCACTGAACGCTTCAACGGCTGCTGTTTTCTGGGGATCAGGGCGGATGCCATCCTTGTCGACGAGGTGCCCAAGCACAAGGGTTTGGCGGTCTCCGAAGTGGCATTTCTTAGAGTTTAAAACTAGACCAGCGTTTATGATGCAGTTCAGGACAATATCCAGTGGCGAGTTGTGTTCGCTGAAGGTGCGGCCAAAGATTACGACGTCGTCGAGGTAGCACATGCAGATGTTCCACTTCAAGCCACGCAATACAGTGTCCATAAATCTCTCGAAAGTTGCCGGAGCATAGCACAATACAAATGGCATCACATTAAATTCGAAGACCCGTCAGGGGTTACAAAGGCAGTCTTCTCCTTGTCGTCAGGATGCATCGGAATTTGCCAATAGCCGGAACGTAAATCTACTGAAGAAAACTAGAGGCGGAATAAAGGCAGTCAATTGTGTCATCATTACGTGGGAGTGGGTCACGTCCTTTTTTGTTACAGCATTCAAACGGCGATAGCCGACGCAAAATCTCCAAGATGCATCTTTTTTTTAACAAGAATCACTGGAGCTGCCCACGGACTTGCTGACTCTTGTACGACTCCCTTTTTCCTCCTTTCTTTCACTTGTTCGTTGATAATCTGGCGCTCTGATGGTGAAACACGATATGGCTTTTGTCTAATCGGATTTGCCGAACCCGTGTTGATGGTATGGGGCATTCTAGACGCAGGGATTGAGGTATTTTGCCTGTCTGCGCAAAGTCGAAAACCGAAACATCCTTCGGAAGCACACCCACTAACGTTCGGCGTTCACTCGGGCTGAGCGATTTATTTGCCATCGACAAAATGCCGTTTCCGAACTGTGGCCATCAGGTTCTTGCGGCACATCTGTAAGTTCAGCCACTGGCAAGGACGCGTGTTCCCTGGCGAAGGCTAATTTCGTGCCGTCAGATAGTATAACGGGCTCCTTAGAACAGTTTACGGTCCATAAGCCAGTGCGTCCGCCTTTGATCGACACCACACAATGTGGCACCAACACATTCTTCTTCATACAGTTAAAGTGCAAATGTTCTACGGGAGCTTCGAAGCAGTCGGAATCGGCGCCGCAACAGACAACGGGAACGCAAATGGTAGATGATGCAGGCATGACCGTATCACCACGAACACACAGCGTAGTTTCGCGATCTACAGGGTTCTCCAGGAGTCCTGATGGAATCCTACCACTTAAGAATACTTTTCCTGTGCGGCAGTGGACAGTAGCACCACACTCCCGCAAGAAGTCCATGCTGTGAATAACATCATGGGTCGACCGAGGAATAATTTACAAACTCTGTCGTAATAACATGGCCTCCCAAAAATACGTCGGCACTACACACACCAATAGGTCGCAACGGCTCACCACTCACTCCACAGAACTTTGATTCTTCGTCCCATATAAACAAAACCTTTCGCCCTAACACGTGTTTAAAAGAGACACTCACGACCGAAATTGTTGCGCCTGTGTCCACCAGAGCCATAACAGGGATATCATCTACAAGCACGCACACATTGGTTTTCAGCATCAACACAGGAGGTATTTCTGTCAGTAGCACGTCTCCAGCGACCTCACCTCCATCGGCCGCGCTAGCTAGTTTTCCGGTGACGAAGGGGACGCGGTGCGACGCAGCGGTGAGGGAGAACGGGGAGCACGACGTTGCGGTGGGGGTGTCAAACTTGTGTCAGATGCTGGGGAGCGATTCCGGGAGCTGCTCGGCCAATACTCGGCTCCAGACGATACGTGTGCTGGCCACGGGCCACCGTGTGGCCGTTCGGAGGGCCGAGAAAACTCTGACGGCTGGCCATACCCCGTGGTCACACGCTGGTTGCAAAACCGCAATATATGACCCGGGACACCAAAGGAATAACACACCGGGAGAGGTCGAAACCTTGGTCGTTCGTCGATAAAGCGGATATTATCATTTTCCCGCGTGTAGTGGGTTGGTTCGTGGCGTTTGTCACGACGATACATCGGGCATCGAGAAGGCGTAAGCTGAGTGCGTTGGTCATAGAGCGGAGTCGGCGGGCGTGTTGTCATCCTCGACCGTGGGGCTGCGCTGTACTCCACGGCCGCTGCGGTAACCATCGGTTGACAAGGGGCCGAATGTGGCGCCGTCATAGCCTCACGTGACGTGTACACGCCATGGTGGTCAACAGTTGAATGCAACAACCCTTCGTGGCGGGAATGTTCCTCGCGGACAATCTGACGGATGGTCGAAGGAAGGTCGTGGCTAGGACTCGTGTCCACACTGGCAACCGTCGTAACGTTTGCCAACCGACCAAACTTTGGCGCAATCCGACGCATCTTGAGCGTTTCAAAAGTTCTGCAGTGCCGAATGACGTCTGACACAGAACTGAGGCTCTCCTTTCCAATTGGAAAATTGTACACGTCCTCAGCCACTCCATTTAGCAAATGTCCAACTTTATCTTCTTCCGACATGCGAGCATTGACCACCTTGCACAGCTTTAACACTTCTTCGATGTATGTTGTGCATGTCTCACCTAGTAGATGCGCCCGTTGCGACAGTGTTTGCTCCGCACGCTTCTTTTTGGCGACTGAGTCCCCAAAACACGCCTTTAACTCGTCAACAAAATGTTAGCACGTCGTAAGCGCGTCCTCGTGGTTCTCATACCACACGAGGGCGGTATAGGTCAGGGAGAACACCACGTTGGTGAGCTGAGCGGTTGCATCCCACCCGTTGGATTTTCTCACTCGTTTGTAGTGGACGAGCCACTCGTCGGCATCTTCCCCCGCTTTGCCTCCGAAGGTGGGTGGAACTCGGAAATATGGCAGTAGACTGTTAGGCGCTGCCCTCGGAGTGGCTTCTTCTTCTGGCTTGTCGAAGATGGTCACGGCTGATGGCGGGAGGCCGGCAAGTCGACGGCTTCGATGAAGCTGCGGCAATAATGGTTCCGTTGTTGTGAGCGGTACCCCGCACCTCCACCAATTTATTACGCGCGAAGGAGACCGTTTAGAACCCTTACGGATGAAGGGGACCGTTTACATTAAGTCGCGAAGGTGAGCGCAAGAGCGGTCAGCTGGTTTATCAACTGAGCGTCGTTGTCTTCTTTCTTCTTCCCCTCGGGACCGCAAGCACGTTCACTGGTCTTCGTTTTCTTCATGCGTAACAATATTCTAGAACTCCATACGATCACCGTCATATGACCTTTCCATTACTAGGCCTAACAAAATCCATCTCTTCTTAAGAGGAAGCTTTGGCTCGGGTACTCCTATCTAGAGACAAGTAGAAGGAGAATTCGTTATTTTCGGCAACCACTGCACCAAACTTAACGTGGTTTGTTGCATATAAAAGAAACACTTCAAGCCTAGTGATTACTGTCTTCTAATTTTCGATTTAGGTTGTAAATGTTTAAGAATTGAGGAATTGCATGTTTCCAAAAAACAAGACTCTCATATTTATAACTCTCTAACTCAGCAATAAAAATACAAATTACAATTATGTTCATTGCACCTAATAGAACATCTAAAGCAGAAAAAATTAATATTTTACTCATGAATCTGAAAAATTTTTGCTAAATGGAAATGAAACTTTTGCAGAACCCTTGTACACAACGTAACAAATTCACGTAGAATATAAGCTGGCACAAAGAAGTTATCTGCTTTGAATGATCTAATGAACGCCGTTCACAGAACCACGATACCTATTCTTGATGTAAAGTTATTAATTTGTAAGATTTGTGCTTCGAGTTTTTTCCAGCTTTCGAATAATTCAAAATTCTTTAACAATATTAAACCGAAAATCGGGCTTGCGCTTCCATCAGTCACTAGAATATTAGTTTCCCTCTCAAGTTCAACAAATTTCCTTATAATCGGGGCAGGGGTTATCGCAGAAATATGTTTTTGCATTTTATGTATATTTGAATAGGCCGCGTCGGGCCGAGCTAAAGCTTCTTTTTAATCGCAACTTCAAAATTGGTTACACCATTTCGTGCTCTAATGCACATCAATGTCTAGCAGTCTCCTAACGTTACGCCCATGACTTTTATTTCCGTCGGTCGTTCCGCGTTACTTCTTTTCGCGTATTCATCCAATGGGTAGGACACACTGCTTGGCAGCGGGACGTACTTGGTTTGATAACTCGCACCGCACACCTACCACCTCATAGTAAGGGTACGAGCCAACCGTCAGCAAGGAATCTGGTTTCGGAGTGGCGCGTTGCTTCATAGATTCCCACATGTCGCCTTTATGTAACTGTAACAATCAAAATAAAGTACCATTCCTGACCTCGAAAAAGGTGCTATAAACATTTCTAGGGGTGATCTCGCGCGCCCCATGCGATACTACAAATGCCCTTGTGTAGTGCATCATCCACGTCTGTGGGAAGCCGATGAGGATGACAATTATTTACTCGCATCCCCTTCGAAAGGGGGGGGGGGGGGTAAAACAGTCACGTAGCCTGCTTGATAGAATCGGGTATGTCACGTAGCGTGCTTGATAATCAGGTATGCTACGCATGTTTTGAATTGTAGCATATTTGTATACATCTCCTTAAGTATTTTCTTTGTCAAAACTTCTATACCTGCCTTGTACTGCTACATATGCAAGTGGGGGACCCGGTCGTATATATTCCTTCTTTTTCTGCACACATACTCTTCACGTACCTTGCTTATCTCGACTTCTGAGCACCTGATGATTCCTTGCATTTTAAGTTCAAGTACTTCTGGATGGTATACTTGTCTAACAATATGAATACCGTGGTATTCTATTGAGGTGTGCTAAGTATTTTCCGGGTTTTTTGCTGCAGCATACAAGCACCTGATCTGCTTGCGAGTATTTGCTCCGGAATGTTTTTCTCCTCAGGCAACCAGTCCAAGCCTCAAATAGCAATTCTTTGCAAACAGCGCGAATAACGGAACACAGAAAAAAGCACACGACACAGGCGTCTGTGTCGTGTGCCTCATTCTGTGTCTCGTTATTCGCGCTGTTTGAACAAAGAATGTGTTCGTACCAACAAGCCCGGCTAGCCACTATTCTGAAGTTCAAATAGCAAGGCATTTGTACTTCTATTAACGTAGATTTTCATATCTAGTTCCTTCGGTCCCATCATGTAAACCTGTATGCTTTTTGTTTTCATCCACTGCCTCCAATTCGCTGTCTCTTTTTTTCTCATATTCATCCTGATGACTGCTGTTCGTCTATCTACACTTTCAATTACCCTGTACTTGGTTGTCAATTTCCTTGACATCTTCCTCCAATCTGTTTCCACGATTTATAGGTAAATGCATTTTTGCACTTTGGCCGCCCACTTATCTTCATCCATGTTACTGAGTATTTCCTAAAAACTAATTTTACTCTGCGTTTCTGTCATTAAAGAAAATGAACTCATGTCACCCTGCATTGCCTAATTTGTGGTTTTAACATCCCAGAGCCTAGGTAGCACAAAAGAGATACGTAACGTTTTCGTAGCGTTTATCCAAGACGATAAAAACGGGTTAAAGAAGACACAAATGAGAGAACTTCGGCGGGAAAACGTCGTATATCTCTGCTAATGTTCGGCTTAATTACTTTCTTGAGACGATCTAGAAGAGGTCTGCAAGACGTATTCGAAAAGCTGGTCTAGAAATAGGATTGGGAAAGACACAAGTAATCCCATTGCCAAAACTATTCGTAACCAATTTCTAAACGTTTTTACGACGTTATCAAAAAGCTGCTCTAGAAGTGGTCTTGAAAGATTTACGATCATCTGAATCTAATTTTCGCGGGTGACGGGCGCGATCAGACATCGTTGTTCAAAACACGGGTTTAGTTTCGCCTCACGCGACTGGCCTATGCCGCGCAGACGTCGTCAGCCGCACCCGTCGGCACGGCCTAGGCGAATCGCGGGAGGTGAAACTGATCGGGCGTTTCGAACAACGATCTCCAATCGCGCCCCAGATGAGTAGAAGCGTCGGTGTTGACTGTAAGAGCCATGGCGCAGTGCCAAGCACTGTTTCCCGCATGGCCTGCGCATCCTCTATCAAGTCACACGAAAATCAGCCTGTTAGGAATAATGAATCCTTAATACCGCCTTTAGAAAGCTACGATGCTTAAAACCAAAATGGGAATGACATCCTGCAAATAACAAATGGTCACGTCTTGGCAGGGGGCCAGACCAAGCCCTTCATGCCAAGAGTGCGTGAAATGAGAATATTGTGACCAAGCAAAAACACTTTATTAAAATGTAATGCTTATGCAAGGTTCGAACAAACTGTGTGAGAAATGCAAATCGAAGTAAAAGTACATCAACAATGACAAAAGTCGCAGGAAGGATTCGTAATGAACTCGAAAGTGAACATTCAGTAGCACATAAACAAAATTCCAAGTACACATACAAAAATGAGCAGAAAAGCTTGGAGTGTACAAAAGTTTCTCATTTATCATAGTAAAGAGCACATGCTATTAGATGGACTAGAGTTGTGCAGAAGTGACATCGCAGGGAATGGAAGAAGTAGACTGAAAAATGCAAGAGTATGAATTAGATGGTAACTGCCTCCAAGCAATGTTACCAATCAGCTAGAAGCTTGAAAAGAGCAAAAAAAGAAATACCACCTCATACCATCATAAAACAATCCTGTGACAAAAATAAAAAAATGGGAACAATGCAAAATTGGAAATATTGCCTTTAGGATATATCAAAGAAGGTAATGGCGAGAAAAATAACCATACAACAAAAAAGCAATAAAGTGAAATTAGTACAAAATACTTAAACAGGGGATTCAGTGCAACAAGTGAACACTACTGTAGTACAGCGAACGATGCGACAGTAATGCTGCATCTTGCCACTCCAGAACGTGAGAAATGAATATGCAAGCCTCATATTAGTAACTTACATAAACACGGAAATAAACTGGAATGCACTGGAACCTGCATTTGTGTAACAAACGAAGCAATGGTCATAATAAATAGTAAGCGTTTTGTCTAAAAAGCCCTGTACAAGAGGCAAAGTTGTACCTGTCTGGCACAAACAAAGCTGGAACGACTAATTTGCAAACCAGCAAATACATTAATTAGCACACTGACATGTCACACTTTGCGCACATCTCCAGTCTCCTAAAGTAAAAAAATCACTCTGAATGAGAAAAACGTTTAACACATGTAGCCCAGAGCAAATTCTTTGTCAGTTCACCCACACTTTCACATCCAAAAACATTTGCCACGAAGTCCAAGCACAGTTCCACTGATGTTTACTAATTCACCCCCACTTTCACGTCCAAAAATATTTGGCACACAGTCCAGGCAGAGCTTCATAGATAAAGAGCTTGAGAGCACCCTACTGATTAACTGATTATTCTGCAGTCCCGCTGGAAATAGAGCTGCCGCACATGCTGGTAGTGGTTTCAATGTAGACACACTTGTTGCCCTGGACAGCTATGATCAGATATCTGCACTGGTGCTCCATTTTGTCGAAGTAGACACATTGATGCACTATGCTGGTAGTTGAAATGTTTTGAATGAACAAGTATTGGCTTCCCCAGAATGACTTGCCCACATACCACCACTGGCATATATATGCACTTGCTATTCACTCAGTAGCATTGAACTTAAAGTGTTCCCTATGTGGGAGCCACGTGTAAAACCGGTGTCACACGGCCACTCTCGATCGCGATCAAGCCCAATCCGGATCGAAATTATCGATGCGACTGGCTCACTCTCGTAGCTTGCGCAAATCAGCCAATCACGACCGAGAAATTCGATTTGTAACGGACTGGATAGCGGTTAAAAGAGCCCCGTGTGAAACCGGTATCAAATAATGCACAGACGTACGCTAAAAAAATGTGTTGCACAAGGACAAAGAACTGCGGCATGCCCTGTGGTGCGAAGCGAGCGAACAGAACACATATAAAAAAACGCGCGAGCGCTTCGCAAACTCCCTGCGCACACATGGCACCCGCACGAACTCGGCAGGCCACCGACTAAGTAAAACGCGAAGGGCGCACAGCCTACAGTCCGACACATGTCCCAAACTGCAAACAATCGTACTACCTAAAGCATACAAGTCATTTTATACCAAGGGCATACTCGACTCATGTACGCAGTATCCACAAGCTAGTTATACAGCGTACATGCTGCATCCATTCGCCAAGTAGTGAAATTGATAACAAGCACAAAGCTACAAGGGACTCAATACATTACTACCTTTAGAGGCGTCAAATAAAATCGAATTTGGCCGTTTCATATATTGGGCACAATATATGGACACACGTGGTACCCCGTAAGACCATGAAATACCCACGTGGGTAAAGGGGGGAAAACACAATCGAGAACCTGAAGCGTAAACGAAAAAAGCACGGTATATATGGTGCACGCAAAATTCTGTCAGTGCGCTGTAGCGCGAGGGAAGAAAAGAGGGCGAGCACTTGATCTCACCTTTTGGGATACCGTACTAGTACTGAATCATTAAAAAAAGCCTGTTTGAACCAGTTCTCTTGTCTGCAACACTGTTGCTAAACGGGAGACTAAAATACCACGATGACGGCTCTATTGCGGAGATCGGCAAGGTGCGCACAGACAGCAATTTTGCCGCCTTTCTACGCATTCTGCAAAATGCTTTCCTGTTAGGATCACGCATAGCGGCCCATCCTGACGCTAGGGACACACAGGCACGATTTCGTCCTTCTAACTTTCGTCCTTATACTGCCCTTAACGCCTTAATTACAGCGTCAGTGAAAAGGCGCATCACACAATATGACAATGAACTTGATGAGCTGATTAGTGCCCTCCACTCGGCGGCCTCCAATTGAAGACACTACTGATTTCCAAATTAAAACCAAACAAACAGATCGCACAACCCAAACTAATCACAGAATGTCGGTTTTTTGACGGCAAAACACTGCAACACTTACAAGACAAAGGGCAGCGGCAGCACATTCAGAACAGCCGCAAACATACCACAGCGCAATGCAAGTGCGATAACGCATAATATTATGCCTGGCTCAAACAGATCGCCCAACCCAAACTAATCACAGAATGTCGTTTTCTTGACAGGAAAACACTGCAACACTTACAAGACAAGGGGCAGCGGCAGCACATTCAGAACAGTCGCAAAGAGACCATAGTGCCATGCGAGTGCGATAACGCAACTATGCCCGGCTTCACCAATAATGTGGCTGCCTTGGTCACATGGCAATGGAAAACACTATTGAATTCCAAATTAAAAACACACAAACATATCCCAAACTAATCACAGAATATCGTTTTCTTGACAGCAAAACACTGCAGCACTTACATAGCAAAGGGCAGCGGCAGCACCATTCGCAGCAGCAGCAAACACACCACAAGGCAATGCGAGTGCGGTGACGCGACTATGCCCGGCTCGCCCGGCTGCCCGGCATCACGAATCACGTGGCCACCTTGGTCACATGATTTCACGACGGTATCACCATCTTGCGCAAGGTTGGATCGCGTTGATGGGTTGTTGAATATTGTAGAAGCCGCTAAAGAGGCTGACGCGCCATGGCGTGGCCCCTTGGTGTGCGCGTCTTGCGTGTCGTGCGCATTGCGCTTTTGTACTTTTCGACCCGTGAATCAAGTTGCGCAGAGCCAGACGCCGCGCGCTCTTTCGTTGTTCTGTCGCCACTCTACCTGCGGCAAGAGTGGCGAGCTGCAAGTTGCCACTGGGCGTTCCGCAAGGCCTTTCAGTTTCCTTTCTCATTTCGGGCGCTTTCCGCTTTCACTGCCGCGTCATTGTGGTTACAGCATGTTACAATACAATTGCCGCTTCTATATAAGTGCGATCACACCACGCTCTGCGCCCAAGGGTGGCGAGCCTATAACGACCAGTTTCAGAAATAATAAATGGAATAGCTTTCTGTCTCTTCTCCGTCGGATGTTTTCGTAGTTCAGTCGTCGGTGGTCGGTCGACGGACTGTTGATTTTCAAGGAAAACGCTCGCGCGTTCGTTCGTTCGCCCTCACGCTAACTATATTTCGCTCTCTCTCTCGCTCGATTTCTCTCGCGTTGTTTTGTTCACTCGCTCGCTCAGTCTAATCGCTTGCATTAACAATCATCGCCGATGGTTTCAGCAAATTTTTTTTATGTACTATTTGCTCACAGTATAGAATTCGTTGCCACATTCCTACGAAGCACCGTTGCCAGAAACGACTGTACCGATGTGTCCCTCCGTTGGCACCAAAAGTGAAGTCACTTATTAACTCGATACTTTTATTTATGCTGCATGTGACTTTCATGATTTAGCGCTCTGGAGCCAAGCTCTAAGTTGTTCATGGGTCCCAGGGGAAAGCGCGTTATTTGATGAAAAATGTATGCTTACTGTATTGCATATGCATAAGATATTATCTAAAATGTCTTATGTAGGAAAACGTCTGCACACACAGATACACACAGTATAGATATATATATATATATATGTATATATATATATATATATATATATATATATATATATATATATATATATATATATATATATATATATATATATATATATATATATGATGGTTACCTGCATTCGTGCTTATGCAAATCATTGTGAACTTGTACATGCCAGAATAGTGAAAACGTTCACTGCGTTCTCTTTATATTACACAAGGCGGAAATAACATGAAGCTACTGTTTATAACCAAACCGCAGTTTTCACTATTCAAACGTTGGGCACAAAATGTTAGCTTTGTACGCCCAAAAACTGTGCAGCCCTCGTGGCTCAGCAGTAAAAAAAATTAGTTCAGCGGCAAGGTATTCACATCCTGCATTGTGAATAAGAGGAAGCACGGCGAAGCTGCCTTGTACAGCGAGAATTTTGAAGCATTTGCATGCGACGCTGCTCAGTTTCAGGAGCTCATTGTCACATGTAGTGATGACACTTTTGATACGCCAAACACACTGGAAGGAACCGGGTAGTCATACAGATCTTTCTTCCTGCTGAAGGCTCGGCCGACTACCATTGCCGTAATGGCGGCTTCGATGTTTCTGTACTCACGCTCCACTTCCTCCTGGCCCAAAACGCTTCCTGTTGGGATGGCAACTTCATTTGCAATCCTTCGTCTCTTCTGACGTTAGGTTAACACCACTAAAGAATTTCTTTTTCTTGCCGCACTCATTCGAATGTAGGTCGAATAGAGGAGCAATTGACAGGACGAGTGCTGTTTGACAAGCGAGGAATTATCCCGCCAAAAACGGCGCTGTCGAAAATGTACCCGGTATGCTTGATAACTAAAGAGATAGAGCGAGTCATGTGAAGACATTTTCAAAACTTATTCACCCCTCGTTTTTAAGCTGCCTGGTTTCCAACGTTATCAAAAAGTATTCACCCCTCATTTTAAGCTATGTTGTTTGGAACGTCTTTGATGCGTCGATTTTGGTCCAAAATTTGGTTCAGACGTTGAATCCCTTAATACGACGTTTTCAAGACTGTGTGCTACCTGGGAGACAACCGGCATATCGATCTTAGGTTAACTTCCAACCTCGAGGACATATTTTTTTTTAATACAGAATGGTAATTACGAATGTTAGCGCTGGTACCATTACTCCTTTCAAGATTCCATGCACCACTTCATATTTGCTGTGGCCCCAAAGGGCTCTGTGTCTCATTATTGCTGCATTCTGTTTCCCCTTTACGTTCAGGTTATCTTGTTGGGTGCTTGAGTCTTTCTTTCGCGGATGCATAGGGCGCGGTATTTATATAGCTTTACGGTGGGTGCAACTTGCTGTTGAATCTAAACCCCGTAATTACTAATCTCTTCATTAGAGACCATATTTACCCAGTTCTTAACGTAATAAGCAAGACCTAGGAGTGTCGCTGCGGTGTCGCGTCTGTAAATCTCTTGCATCGGCCGCTAGTAGCATATTATCGTTCGCTTGCATCTCTGCAGGGACCTTCTATTGCAACATCTGTGCATTAAGCATGTAGGGTAAATCAAACCTTAATTGCTTAAATTCCAGTTGTCTTTCTATGCCCCCGACATAAAGCTAGAACCATGGAGAAAGAGAACATCCTTGGTTTATTGCTTGGTAAGTTTCCACCACTTCATTATATCTTCTGCCTTCCCATACAATTTGTACTGGCTTGTCTCTATATAGATTCCTCATCAGCTCCACGAAATCATCATCTATGACTTCCTGGATGAGGATATGCCATAACAATTCCCTCCCTACGTTGTCGTAGGCTCCATTCATCTGTATAAATGTTATCCATAAAGGTATATTCTTCAGGTACACAAATGTCTATGCACTGAGTTAGTACAAATATATTAGCGTCTAAGCATCATACGTTGCTGGTGAAGCAGCGCACTGATACGGACACAGTGAAGACACACAAGAAAAGACGACACTCGCTGCACTCGCAACTATTTTATTTCACAGGGTGCGCAGGTATATAAATATGAAGTATGTGTTCTGAAATAATGTAGTTGCGAGTGCAGCGAGTGTGGTATTTTCTTGTGTGTCTTCACTGTGTCCGTGTCAGTGGGCTGCTTCACCAGCAACGTATGGTGATCACTCACCAACTAGCCCAACTTTCCACTTTACTGTACCGTCTACGCGTCAGCCTGGTCTTAACTCATTCTATAGTTACCCGAGCACATCATTTTAACGTGACAGCGTTAAAAGCCTCCTCTCGTAGAAAATCCGTCATCGACGTCGTAGCCGGCATGCGCGTCTTTTGAGCCAAAATTTCCGTATATATTTAGGTATATTTATATCCCACGCCTTGCTATATGACATGTGGTATGTGAGGGTTTTATTACCACACAATTCTATCACTGATGTTGCTCATACCTTGTTGCTTACTTTCTTGCCCATGTTATTCTGGTGAATCTTGAGAATTACAGGCCACTAAAAATGTCAAACAATTTTAAATCGTCCTGTTCATCACCACGAAACCACCCTCCTTATCCACAGGGATAAGTGTGATCGCATTGTCTTTCAAGAACTTAACAGTCTTATTCAAGGAGAACCTTTCGCTAAGGGGACGGGACCGCGTTAGCACATCCACTCCTTCAGATACACACTTACACTACTCAACATCGTAAACAATTCGTAACCTGCATTCATAACATTGCCTATGCCATTCCACTTTCGTACGGAAGAACGTATGTTGGTCAAGCCGGCAGATGACTCAATAAGAGATTAAAAGAGCAGCGATATATTATCACTAGGGTAATCTCGGGTCATTTGTGTATTCACTTCCGAGATTGTTCCTGCAAGCCCATGTTTGAAAATACTTCCATTCTGTATAGGGCTCATACCAGGATGGCGAAGGAGATTATGGAGACCTACGAGATATCAAAATCAGAGGAAAAATGCGCAATCAAGCCTTCGGTGTCGCGAGTTGAAAAGGAGATATGATTCCTCGGTTTATCTTTGTGACCCTTGCAGCACAGGTTTTAACCATGCCTTGCACACGTGTACGGTTCATCGAAATGCACCACTGAATTTTCTTTTTTTCTGCCAGGTTCGTCTCCGCTCGTGCGTTACATATTTATCGATGCGTGCGAAAATAAAATCGATGGTTGAAAGTCAAGCGCTGTGTCTGTGCATCTGTTTCCTTCTACGTCCTTGTTCAGTCGCGCTTCTACACTCTACCATGAATTGATAAACCCTTCTTTCTGACTCATATGGTAGCCTTATATGAAACGTTTAAAAAATGTTCTCCTGCGCTGTGGACGGACCATTATTGGCAAAACTTTATTACATTGAAGGCATAGGGGTAGTTCTATGGGTGACGTGTGCCAAAAGGTCGAATCTACTACGGTAAATATGTTCTCTCAATATAAACCTGTATATTCGTCTTGCACTAATTTTTATATTTTCTCCGCGGCATGTAGTCGTTGTTGCCCGGTCTCTTTCATAACTGTGCGATGCACAGGTCGATAATGTTTTTTTTAGCATGAAGCGTTTCTCGTGTGAAACCATAAACATTTATTCTGTGTAGCCTAAATACAGCCATTGTAAAAAGTTTCTTATCAGAGCGTTGCAGAGTGTGACAAAAACTCAATTCGCTATGTATACCAAACTAATAAAATAACTGCACAAGAGACCCACAGAAATTTCTGGGTAGTTAGGTCGCATGTTAACTGTAGTCGGGAGGTAATTTTCATTTTTCTGGAATAAATACTAGTGCAAGAAGAATTCCCAAAAACTCATTTTTTCCTTGTTTTCATGTGTCATACTACGTTTGTAGTTGGTTCCTGCGACATTCATGCTAAAATAGAAATGGAACCTCTTTACATATTCAGAAAATGAGAGGTAGGTTAGGGCTAATCTCAACGTAAATTTCGAAAACGGGGGTAATTGACGCATTTGCAATAGCTCGAGTGCTTCATTTTAACGTTAACAAATGTGTAATGGAAATGGGCCGGGCAATTTAGCACACATATATTATTTGAGCTGGAATACTCCAACAGGTATAGATTTCTTACACTGGCAATCGGCACACCTAACTGCATAATACTGAAATTTCCATAGTTACCTGTTTTCACGAATGACGTTAGTGTGCACGTTGCGGTACATGAATTGAATCCCGTGAATTAACAAGGCACATCCACATTGATCGCACTTTGAAGCTGGCACCATCCTGGAGATAAGCGCAATAAAACTTGCCGAAAAAATGCCGCGTTGTTCCATTTACTCTAACAAAACGCATTTTTATGCGTCGAAGCTCTAGATCTTTAGGATCCCACTGCATTTCGCCGCAAAGCTTGGGACGTAAATCTTGAAACTGGTACCATCCTCTGGGTTCGCTCCAAGTGCGTATGATTTTGTAAATCACTGTCTACATTCGTAAACTCATACACGTCGCATAAAGTAATTAGCTAAAACGTTATCTAGGAAAGATTTGTTAGTCAAATATTTACTTTGATAATTCTGTTGAAGTAATGTTTGCCTCTGAGAGTAATGTAGCTCAAGCAGTAAAATTATACAACATGTTAAGGGGTTGTCGTAAGAAGCCAACAAACACTGACACCAAGGAAAACGTTGGGGAAATTACTTCTGCTAAATAAATGAAATAAAGAAACGATAAATTAGTGGAAGTTACAGTGGATGAAAAAACAATTTGCCGCAGGTGGGAACCGAACCCACAACCTTCGCATTTCGGGGGTGTGGTAAGATATGCTGTTAAGAATGAATATATACAGTCTGTATACTACATATGCATTATACAGTATTTTCACGAATGGCAGAAAATTGTACTTGCAGCGGTGCAGAACAATAAGTACCAGCACGATGAAAATTACGAAGGTGTTATACGAGGTGTAAATTTGTTCTCGAAATTTTTTGTACGTGTATCACACACAGCTTTCGCGAATAATATATGAAAAATCTTACCAAATGTTATCCTGCTGCTATCAGCTGCGTTTTCGAATGCCCGGAAACAACTCTTTCTTACTCAATATTGAAATTTAGCAGGAATGAAAGGCTATGTTAGAGGAAGCTTCGGCTTAGGTGCTGATGTCCAAATGTAGAAAAATGGCGATATAGTTATTCTCGGCAACCACCGCACCCAATTTGATAAGGTTCGTTTCATTACAAAAAAAAAACGTCGAGATATATTGACTGTTGGTAGCAAATATTTCATTTATGTCGTAATTGTTTTATCAAAACCTAGAAATACGAATATTTGATGAAATCAAATCTATGAATGCTTCTCAGTAATAAAAACGACATGGCGATTGCGTAAATTTGCGGCTGGTAGTACATTTAGAGCGGAAGAAGTGGGTGTTTCTTTTTAGTTGGTGTCTGTGGTTGCCTCCATTAACTAAAAAAATTCGCAGGGCATATATTCGTTGAACTGTTGAAGCAGGTTATAGATTATGCGTAAAAAAATAGTTTCAAGTGTGTGGACAAAGTAGAGGCCTGAGCAGTAAATGACGTATGCAGGATAATCGGAGCATTATAATTGTGTTTTGGAAGAACGCAGAATCCAACATGCTGTCGTGGGTGAGCTGTATACTGCCACAAAATTGCGTCTACTGAAAATGAGAGGAATATCAGGGCTAATATTTTCGAAAAGTGAAATTCGCACGTGTGAATTACAGCATTTCTAAGATGTCTTCAGGAGCCGCCCAAATGGGTTATATATTGGCAGGTTTCATATGAACCAGTCCAATAGGGTTAACATTTCAAAGTGGGTGATTGAAGTACAGACTAAGCTGCGCTGCTCGCACTCAGTTTCTTAACAAAATGGTTCTTACGCTAAGATAATGGTGCGACCGATGTGGCAGCCCTCACCCTGTCAACCTTTAACAGCCGAACTCTTTCGAGTGAGGCTAGCGTAGCAGGACTCTTTGAGGAACTATCAGACATTGCTTAGGATACCATCGGCCTTAGTGAGATTAGAAAAACTGGTTCGGCTTATACATTGCTAAATAACGGCCATGCCCTCTCCTACAGAGGTCTCGCAGATTATAAGCAATATGGGGTAGGATTCCTCATCCATAAAGACATAGCAGGCAACATTGACAAATTCTACAGCATTAAAGAGTGGGTAGCTGTAATCGTAATCAATCTTAATAAGAAGTATATAATAAAGTCAGTACAAGCCTACATACAACACCCAGTCACGATGATTTTGTAGTAGATCAGTTTTATGAAGGTGTTGAATTAGCAATGAGGAAAGTGCAAACCCAGTATTCTATAGTAATGGGCGATTTCAATACGAAAGTGGGGAAAAGGCAGCTGATGACCAAGCAATTGGAAACTATGGTGTCGATTATAGGAACGCTAGAGAAGAGATGCTGGTGGAACTCGCAGAAAGGAATAAGCTTCGAATAATGGACACCTTTTTCAGGAAGCATAGCAACATAAAGTTGACCTGGAAAAGCCCTAATGACGAAAGATGAAATGAAACTGATTTCATACTTTCTGCCGACTTCAGCATACTGCAGAATGTAGAATTGATGCCTAGGGTAAAGTGCAGGGATCATAGGATAGTGAGGGCTAGGATTCACCTCAATTTGAAGAGAGAAAGAGCAAAATTGGTCAAGAATAAACGAGTCAAGCTAGAGGCAGTAAGCGTAATAGCAGACAAATTCAGATCTTGTACTTGCAAACAAATCGGCAGTCTTAGAACAGAGATGATGATGACTTAAACAGAGATAATGATGACTTAGACTGATGATGATGAAACCATAACTAGGCTGGCTTGATAGGCAGCAACTGAAATGGGAGGCATGCCACCAAGGCAACCAGTATGCAAGCTATCCCAAGTAAGAAAGGACCTAATAAACTAACGACCACGAATGAAGGTGGCGAACTAAAGAGATTGAATTGAATTCGCGAAACTGTCCAAACTGATCAACAAAGCGAAAATAGGTGATATCCGAAATTATAACGTGAAAAAGACTCAGGAAGCCGTAACAAACGGACGCAGCCTGAAATCAGTGACAAGGAAACTTGTCCTTAGATAAATTAATATATATGCACTGATAGATAAGCAGGGTAATAACATCAACAATGTCCAAATTATAGTAAAAGCAGCCGAAAAATTCCACACTCACCTGTACAGTACCTAGAGGATGCAGGATACCTCCAAGAATTAGAACGTGTGATGAACAGTATAGAGAGACTCCTCCTATAAGTAGCGATGAAGTGAGAAGGGCCTTGCATGACAGGAAGCGAGGAAGAGCGCCAGGTGAAGATGGAATAACAGTCGATTTAATCAAAAATGGAGGAGTCATATTGCTTGGAAAACAGGTGGCTCTTCATATGAGGTGTCTATCGATTGCAAGGATTCCAGAAAACTAGAAGAATCCAAGTATAATGCTAATCCACAAAAAGAGAGACGTTAAAGAATTGAAAAATGATAGGCCAGTTAGCTTACTTCCAGTAATATATAAATTATTCACCAAAATAATCTCCAATAGAATAAGGACAACACTGAACTTCAGTGAACAAGGGGAACAGGCAGGCTTCAGGAAGAGAAACTGTACAATGGATCACATTTATGTCATTGTTCAAGTAATCGAGCAATCCCCAGAGTACATTAAGCCTTTCTATATGGCTTTCATAGATTACGAAAAGGCGTTTGATTCAGTAGACATACCAGCACTCATCGAAGCATTAAGCAATCAAGAAGTACAGACAGCTTACGTAAATACCCTGGAAAATATCGACAGAGATTGCACAGCTACCTTAATTCTACACAAGAAAAGTAAGAATCTACCTATAAAATGGCTCACACAGGGAGACACAATCTTTCTAATGCTATTCACTGTGAGCTTAGAAGAAATATTCAATCTAATAAACTGGGAAGGCTTCGGAGTAATGATCGACGGTGAATATGTCCCGAACCTTCGGTTTGCCCATGACATGGTTCTATACAGCAACACTGCAGACCAGTTACAACATAAGATTTCGGACCTTAACATTGAAAGTGTAAGAGTGGGGTTGAAGATTGTCATGCAGAGGACAAAGATAATGATGAATAGCCGGGCAAAGCAACAACAGTTCATGATCACCAGTCAGCCTCCAGAGTCTATGAAGGAGAAGGTTTACCAAGGTCAATTAATCACAGAGAACCCTCATCATGAGAAGGCAATTCATACAATTAAAATGGGTTGGATCGCATACGGCAGACATGTCAGTTCCTGACTAGAAGCTTACCATTATTATTGAAAGGGAAGGTGCACAATCAGTGCATTATGCCAGTGCTGACATATGGGGCAGAGACTTGGAGGCTGACAAAGAAGCTTTAGAACAACTTAAGGGCCGCGCAAAGAGCGATGGAACGAAGACTGCTAGGCATAACCTTAAGAGACAGAAAGAGAGCGGTCTGGATTAGAGAGCAAATGGGTATAGCCAATATTCTAATGGGCATTAAGAGAAAAATATGGAGCTGGGCAGGTCATATAATGCACAGGTCTGATAACCGTAGGACCATTTGGTTTAGAGAAAGAGTACCAAGAGAAGCGAAACGCAGTCCAGGACGGCAGAAGACTAGGTGGAGCGATGAAATGAGGACATTCGCGGGCGCTAGTTGGAATCGGCTGGTACAGGACAGAGTAATTGGAGATAGCAAGGAGAGGCCTTCGTCCTGCGGTGAATAAAATATAGGCTGAAGATGATGCTGGTGAAGGATGTGGCAGCGCATTTACCTTACAGTGTCGCATGATAGCGAGGAGGAAACAAAGTTTGGAATAAATGACAAGAAATGAAATAAAGCAGTTGACTGATTGCTTCATCGCGCATTGTGCATCTGTGCTTGTGGCTATATTCTTACTGCAAATTACTGCATACACCTATTCCTCAGCTTCCTTTACCGGGCGTCTGCGACAGCGTCGAAAAGCGCGACCTTCCAGGCCCGTTCATTGTACCGCCTTCAAAACAAGGGCTGTAGAAGTGCCACGCATTCTTCTCGTATTTGTGCAAGAGACATGGCTTGTGGGCACATAGTGTCATGTTGGGCGCACGTCAGCCAGGCCCTATAAACTTGCCTGCAGCAACATCTCGGTCACCATATTACAGAGTGTAAACGTCTTTATTTCGGTAGTAATCACTGAATTGGAAGGAAAGCTGCATAATGTATAATTCATAAGGCTTCAAGGCAAGGGGACCTGCACCCGTACGTTCATCGGTATGGTATCTGGTCACGCTGAACACGCTTCCAGGTGCAGTTATAAAGCTGGGCATAGACTGAATATCAGCATCCTCGGCTGCCGGCACCGTTCATTATGTGCTGGTCAACGATCTCCTCGACCGCCTAACAATGACGAAAGGTGCGATCGCTTCTCATGAAATCCTTGTCAAGGGTACGGAGAGCTATGCATGCAGCCCTTAAAAAACGGAGAAAAAAGCCGGGACAATCGACACTCGCAAATTATGACAGGAAGCTTCACCAGATCGAGCGAAAGTTTGGCTGCCTATGATACATCGGCACCGTATCAGCGTTCATCGCTTCCTCGTGGCCTTCATAATCTGATAAAAGACGATAATACCTCTATTCTGAGGCGAAATGCACAAACGCGGGTACACCTCAATTTTGTAGAACGGTAATAAGACAACGGTAGGTGACGTCAGTGCTTGGAGCCTCTAACTACGCTCTGTGTCATCGCCCAAGCGGTTAGTCATAAAGTCAAGGCTAATCTGTAAACGTCACCACAATAATCAGCACCAACGTTTCCGTGGATGTACCTGCATGATTCGACACAATTTCAAGTGCACTTCAGAATACTGCGCAACACCATGCAAGAAGCACATATAGGTTCGACATTATAGCTGGCTTCGGATCCCATCGGGTCAAGTCGTCGATCTTTTGACTCTTACGCCCTCTCTTCTGAGCAGTCACTGCACATATAGTACGAGGCCAATATTAGGGTGTTGGTACCATACCAGTACCAGCCGCCGGTCTGTAAACATGTACATGTGGTTCTCGCTGTACGAAGCGCACTTTGGCTCAAGGGCAACAGTCCGTGTAAATTCTCGACGAATTTCGGATGGTGTGAAACAACCTCAGTGTATTTGTATGTCCCCTGCAGGACGAAGGACTCACGCCGCGATCTCTAATCTCCTCTGTTCTGCGCTAGGTGATTACATATTATTCCTGTCTATTTCTCTATTTCATTACCCAACCTAATTTCCCGACGTCCTTGACAGGCCTTCATTTGCGCAGCGTTTCCTACCCTAAGAACCACGCAGCCAGCCCAGCTCCACTTTTTTCTAATAGTTAGAACTACAACTACCCCCATCTGCTCTCTCATCCACATCGATCTCTGCCTCTCTCTTAGAGTTAGACCTAACATTTTTTCGTTCCCTCGCCTGTTCGTGTGGCCCTCAACTTATTCTCATGCTTTATTGTTAACAGTCGCGTTTCAGCCCATATGATGGCACATGAAAAATGGCAGGATTGTGCACTTTTCAATGAGCGAGGTATGTTCCCTGTCGCTCTTTCCTAACTGCGGTCGTATGAGATCCGACCAATTATAAGGATTCCATGTGAGTAATTTAACTAAGTATTTTTACTCCTGTACATGCTATGAATGCTGACTACCGATCCGAAATTGATGCTGGCTTCACAAGGTATTAAACATTATCGTTGTTTTCAACATATTCTTCAACCTACGCTTACCGTTGCTAGTTTTAGGTCCTCAATAAACTGTTGCAATGCGTCTCCAGTGTTGGCGTAATGTAAGCGGCAAGCAGAAGGTTGTTGAGATATTTGCCGTTGATCTTCCCTCCTTATCCTTACCAGACTAATAGCTGGAATATTTCTTCTAATACTGCCGTGAATATCATGGGAGAAATTGAGTCTCCTTGCCTTACCGCTTTCCATATAAGTCTATTTCTACATTCCTTGCAGGCAATTAAAACATGTAAAACGGGACCTATCAGTGAGGACAAGTCTAAACCTCAGAAGCTGCAGACACCTGCATTGTGGCTGAACGTAAATGTGGAAGTTACGCATAACCGAAATAATTTTTGAATTGTCTGCCTAATGTTTCAAGCACCTCGACCTTGATGTTAAGTTCGTTCAGTCCTTCAGTGCAATCCATAAGAAATTGACACGTGTACTTGTCTTTATCGGGCGACATGTTTTGCCGCCTAAGAAATGTTATCGCACAGCGCGGGACGCACCTGCATGTATCCGAAGTTTCTGGAAAGTTATCGATGCTTCTATCCGCTGTCTGTTGTCGCCGAACCTTGTGTTATCTGATTTCATCGCTGAACAAAATCACAAAGAAGTATGTGTACCCCCTACCACGGATAAACGACGCATTAGATCGGCTCTGCAACGCAAAATACTTCTCGTTTTGGATCTCAAGTCTGGCTACTGGCAAATAGAAGTCGACGAGAGATCGCGAAACGACCGCCTTCATCACGCCAGACGGCCTCTACGAGTTCAAGGTCATGCCATTCTGACTCTGCTCGGCGCCTGCAACATTCCAGCGCGTCATGGACACGGTGTTAGCAGGATTGAAGTGGCAGACCTGTCTTGTTTACTTGGATGACGTCGTCGTCTTCGCCGAAAACTTCAACGACCACCTTAGGCGGCTTGCGACAGTACCAGAGGCCATCAAGTCATCAGCGTTCACTCTGAAGCCAGAAAAGTGCCGGTTCGCGTACGATGAGCTTCTGTTCCTAGGCCACATCATCAGCAAGTCTGGAGTTCGCCCCGACCCGCAGAAGACAGCTGCCATTGCAAAGTTCCCGCAACCCATCGACAAGAAGGCAGTGTGTAAATTTCTTCGTATGTGTGCCTACTACAGGCGATTTGCCAAGGACTTTTCACGTATCGCTGAGCCGCTGACACAGCTAACTAAATGTGACGTCGAGTTCAAGTGGGAAACGCCGCAGGCCGACGCATTTCAAGAACTAAAACGACGCATGCAGTCGCCGCCCGTACTTGCGCACTTCGACGAGCACGCCGATACCGAAATCCACACTGACGCCAGTAGCCTGTGCCTCGGTACCGCGCTAGTCCAGAGAAAAGATGGTCATGAACACGTGATAGCTTACGCTAGCCGGTCGTTGTCAAAAGCGGAAGGCAATTATTCTACAACCGAAAAAGAATGCCTCGTCATCGTTTGGGCTACAGCGAAATTTCGCCCGTACCTACATGGGAGGCCATTCAAAGTCATCAGTGACCATCACGCTTTGTGTTGGCTAGCGAATTTAAAGGATCCTTCAGGACGGCTGGCGCGGTTTAGCCTAAGACTGCAAGAATATGATATAACTGTAACCTATAAGTCCGGACGAAAACACTCTGATGCCGATTGCCTATCACGCGCCCCCACTGACTCGCCGCCGCAAGATGACGAACATGACGACGCCTTCCTCGGCATTTCAAGCGCAGAAGACTTCGCTGAACCGCAGCGAGCAGACCTGGAGTTGAAAAACCTCATCGAGTATTAGGAAGGGCACACCTACGTTGTCCCTAGGACATTTAAGCGAGGATTGTCTTCGTTCTCGCTTCAAAACAACCTACTCGTAAAGAAGAACTTCTCACCAGTGCGCGGCAACTACCTTCTTGTTGTCCCGTCAGGACTGCGTCCAGAATTATTGCACGTCCTACACGACGATCCAACCGCTGGGCACCTTGGATTTTCCCGGACGCTGTCGAGGACACAGGAAAGGTATTATTGGCCACGCCTGACCGCCGACGTTGCCCGTTATGTCAGAACATGCCGAGACTGTCAGCGACGCAAGACACCGCCGACAAGGCCAGTCGGATTACTACAGCCAATCGAGCCTCCTTGCCGACCATTCCAGCAGATCGGGATGGACTTGCTGGGACCCTTTCCGACGTCAATAACCGGAAATAAGTGGATCGTCGTGGCGACGGACTACCTCACCCGCTTCGCTGAAACTAAAGCACTGCCGAAAGGTAGCGCCGCCGAAGTAGCGAATTTTTTTGTCGAAAACATCCTGCTGCGACATGGCGCCCCAGAAGTCCTCATCACCGACAGAGGAGGCCTTTACAGCGGAGCTGACCCAGGCCATTCTGCAATACAGTCAGACAAAGCACAGGAGGACAACTGCCTACCACCCACGGACTAATGGTCTTACGGAGAGGCTAAATAAGACCCTCGCCGACATGCTAGCAATGTACGTCGACGTCGAACACAAGACCTGGGATGCCGTCCTGCCGTACGTCACATTCGCTTACAACACGGCGGTGCAAGAAACAACACAGATCACGCCGTTCAAGTTGGTTTACTGCAGGAACCCGACGACGACGCTCGACTCCATGCTGCCGCACGTAACTGACGAAGAGAATCTTGACGTCGCTACCTATCTACAGCGCGCTGAAGAAGCCCGACAGCTCGCCCGTCTGCGGATCAAAAACCAGCAGCGTGCCGACAGCCGACACTACAACCTCCGACGACGCTTCGTCGAGTAGCAGCCCGGCGACCGTGTTTGGGTATGGACCCCGATACGCCGACGACGACTGAGTGAGAAACTATTGCGACGCTATTTCGTACCCTACAAGGTCATCTGACGTATTGGCGCACAGGACTATGAGGTCGTGCCAGACGGCATTTCGCATTCACAGCGAAGTCGAGCACGACCTGAAGTGGTCCACGTGGTGCGTCTTAAACCGTTTTACGGACGCTAACGAACTTTCCTTATATTGTTTTTTTTTCTTTGCTACGAGTGCTTATTTATTACTTTCGTTTTGTTTACAGCATCGGGTCGATGCTTTTTAAGAGGGGGGTATTGACACGTGTACTTGTCTTTATCGGGCGACATGTTTTGCCGCCTAAGAAATGTTATCGCACAGCGCGGGACGCACCTGCATGTATCCGAAGTTTCTGGAAAGTTATCGGGGCTTCTATCCGCTGTCTGTTGTCGCCGAACCTTGTGTTATCTGATTTCATTGCTTTGCACGAATGGTGTAGAACTTTGTAGAAGGCATGCGGGCCCCAACGATTAGTCTGGGAGATTCGATGACTGCTGTATAAAAGCCGACGCGCTTGACCCGCTGATCAGATTTTCGACGATCGCCGAGCGTGTTCGCCGCTATCGTTGTGCTATAAGTGTAGCCTGTTTTGTGGGCACAGGTTCGCCCAATAAAAGTTAGTTTTGTCGTTCACAGTATTGCTAGTGTGTTATTCAACGTCACCACCACGTGACAATATGCACTTACACAACTGATTATACACAAATGTCGTAGCTTCGTCCTAAAGCGCTGTGTAAGGTCATCGAACTTTGAGTCGCCGGGAGAGCATTCAAGACAGCATATTTCGAGTGATATAAATGCTGTTGTAGAAGATACGACTTGTTTTGTGACCGTGCATAGCGTCGTGCACGCTTCACTTTGTTCGCTTTGCGATACTAGGCCCCTGTGGCCTGAATTTTCATGACGTTATGGGGTCGTTACCTCTGCGCAACAGGCGCAGAGCACCATAAGACTGTCGCCGGCTGGGGGAAAATACCTTGCGCTGACTTCTCAATTGCGTATAATGCGTTTCTTAAGTAAGAGTATAAGAGGCGGAAAATATAGACAGAACATCGCACGAAGCGGTTAAAAGACGTCGATGGCACCATTTCGCCCAGGTTTGGTGCTGCGTGGTGTTTAGAATAATCATCTCTAGCCAGTCATACCAAGAGGATGGCTGTCATCTACTGTCACTTTTCTTTGTCGTGTGTTGGCCGGTTGCATGGTGCTGGCTTTACCCATGCAAAGCAAAAATGTAGTCGTCTATGGGAACGTTATGCTGGGAGCCTTCGTACCAAAACCAAAGTGTCTTCAGTCATGATCGTGAACGTTGCTATATATATAAATGTGTGTGCGCGCATACGTGCGCATTTGTGTGTATGTGCGTGCGTGAACTCATGCGACATTCTTCCGCTTCGTTCGCGAGGTGCGTCGAGTTTCACAGCAAAACTCTTGTTCCAGCCGTCCACATGAATTACCTATATAATATGGTACGTGACTGCTGTTGCCATTGCTTTCCTTTCAATAATAAAGCCTCGCTACCAACGAAAAGGTACTGCCATCTCTTGAACAACACCGCTTCTTACTCTCCTGTATCCCCGTTTGGATGATATCTGTCACGTCATAGCGCGGACAGCCATCGTCCAATCGAACTGAGCGGCGGTGGCGGCGGCGGGGCATGCCCGGCCGGAGAACATCAGCGGGAACGCTCGAGAGGGTGCAACCGTAGACTTGCTTTCGCAAGCAAAAGCAAAGACAAAACAAGGGCTTTATTAGAAGAGACGATAGACGAGAGATGAGATGGCGCTGCTTTTCCGAACGTAAAGGAACTATACGTGCTTGTATTCACCATTGCGTTTTTAATATGTTATCGCACGGACGTCTCGCGTTACAGACGGAAATACCTTCCGTCGTAGTCATACGATCGCTTCCACCTTATGCCAGCCAATCAGTAAAACTGTAGGAACAGACGCTAAGTCGCTACACCTTAGTGCTGAATTGAAACTGCCAGCTACAAATGGAAGGCAGAGGCTAACAGCGCAGAAGACAACAGCAAATTTTGCAAGAGCAAGAAGTTCTGATAATTTGAAGCATTTAAACGTTTTTTCACTGTTTGATATCGCATTGGGAATTCTAGCCTCAAAAGCATTGGAAAAATAATCTTTCGCAGCCCTATAATTAACAGGAAGATCAATGTAAAAAAGAAAGAACGATATAAGTGCTGAAAACGCACTAGTGACAAACTTTATGGTTGTTGGGTACGAACATTTCTATTTGCTAACACCCAATCGAGTTTCACGGTGAGTATTAAAATTCGGGCGATTGCGAGCATACAGAAACACAGCCTATCAGATATTAAGCAGAAGCTCGCAGCACAGCATCGCAGCAGAGTCGGCGTAAATACAATTATGCAGTGCAAATGCTGAATGCACTTTGAAATGACATATCAGAGCGTACTATAAAGATATAACTAAAGCCATCTTCGACCATAAGTTGTCGTGTCTGGCCAATCAGCCATAACAGCGCGATGCAACGCATACCCGTTTCATTTCGGGCGGCGCAGATACACATAATTATGTACCTAAGACTGCTTCCCCTATGGTCAAAATTTCTGATGTGGTCAACTGCAACGGCTGTTTAGGTTTTGTGAATTGAGTTAGCTCACCAGTAGGTCAGAAGCTGAAGTTCGCACCTGCGCTACACTTAGATACATGTCTTTTTTCGACAAGCACTCGTCCTTGCAGCGGCTGGCATCGCAGGCTTTGTGATCTTACAAACAGTTTTAGGTTTGTGAATACGTTGATTTTGCAAGATTTTTCTTACGCAGAAATTTCTTCGTAATTCGCCTAATGAATCTCGCCCCGGGAACGTTTATTGCAACTGCTTGAAAGACACAACTTCACTGGAAATTGGGTTGTGATTCGGCAGTGTCGCACAGATCTGCGGTGTTTCTTTTTTTTGCCATTGAATATCGATACATCAACAGTGGCACATGCCCAGGGACGCAAGTTGGCGTCAAAGAAAGCGGCACATATGAAGTGTCAAATCCTCAGTAAATCAAGTAGGTTCAATAGCTGGTTTTGAACAGTGTTCCCTCAGGACTGCAACTTGATTCTCTGCCCGTTAAACCATGGGCTGCTCAGTGACCCAAGTTGCGGGGAAAATGGTTAGAGACGTACATAGATGGGAACATAGATACCGGCAAAATGCATGGAGCCTCCTCAGAGTAGTAGTCGTACTTAAAAGAAATTACCATTCGCTGTCTTGTTTCAGTTATTAGCAATTACACTTATTGCGGGCAAGTGAGGAAATGTCTTTGGTCGCGCTGCAAACCAACTAAAAGAAGAAAAATATCGGTAAATACAGAAAGCCACGCTGAAATTATGGTATATGCAATATACCATAATGCTGCAGTAATCCTTATTTCCTGTACTTGTAAATAAAAAAAATGAAACACCGCCTATTAGCAACTCCAAAATGCACTGCTTCTGCTAGCAACACTGTTCAAATAAATAGAAATGGCTACTACACCTAGGTTCGATTGGTAATGTGCTGAAGTTTCCCGTTTGTGGCGCAAAATGAAGGTGTTTCGTTAAAGCCGGAAAATTATTGCTGTAGATAAGATTATTTTTGATCGGTATCAAGGACTTCAGGAAATCATGACGCTGTGCCTGAAATCTTTCTACTTGCTTATCGAGCCGCATCACTCGTTTTTCAACGCAAGGACCCTTTCAAGAGAGCCGGAGGTTAAAAAAATATTGAAGCGTTTGCGCGTAGTGGGCCTACGAATGGTGCAAGCTCTTGCTCGCGGCGTCCATACACTGCTACTGGTACGATACTTGACTCGTTCGATATTCATAAGCAACCCTGCACTGCGACTCGTGCTGCAATATGTCACATATCATCCCAAATATGCTAAAGGCAGTAACGTCTTGTGCACTGATAAGACTAGGCTAAATATATGTTAAGCTACCTATTCAGTGTCTCTTCGGGTAAAAACAAATGAGAGTTGCATCTGTGAGTCCGGGTGCACCTTTCTCTTTATAGATCCTTGTGACAAAGTAGCCTGCATCTGGTGAGCGATGCTTGTTCATGTTCGCAGAATGCAGTGTTCCAAGTAGGGTTCACACTGGGAACGCAGCAGACATCCACTGTCTCCGTAGCAATTCTGAAACCTCAGTGAAATATGAGAAGTAAATATCAACCAATCAGACTGAGTGCTCTTTAATGCGAAAGGTTTACAAAATTTCGCGAAGGTTTTCTTCCGAGGATTGCCACTTGTGTAAGAGTAAATGCATGGCTTCGAAAGGAATGGAATTTGAGTACAGTTTGAAATGAGTAGTGACAATGGAATTTGGATATATGCGGTGTCGGATAGCAAGCTAGTGGTTCTGTGGCCAGGCCAAATGCTGCAAATGTGGAGCTGGAACTACGGTTAGCTCCTTTTGAATATCATACAAGCAACTAAAGTAACAACTTTATGCTCTGAATAAGAAAACAGCATCTTCTGCTTACATCAATAAAGTAAAGCACGCTATCCAAACGATATGTTGCCTCACGGCGTAACCTGTTACGTGTTCAACTTCCAAAGTTGTGAGCTGGTTATGGTTCCTGCTCCCAGTTCCTGCGGACAAAAGTACATTGTCGACAATATTCCTTCTGCTTAAGAAATTAATTGCACTAATTTTGAGACAGAAAGTTATTCTAACATACACAAATGAAGCTTAAGCATCCAGCATTAAGTTATTCGCTCCATTGGCAACTGATTAACACTAGCTTGAGGACATTTCGCTTACTTTGTCCTTCCACAGCAAAACACCAAATTCATCGTCATAACTAATTTATTGAAGCGCCTGCCAAACAAGGCACACTCCGCGATTTGAAACGGCGGCAACATACTTGAAATATACAGAAGAATGGAAATGTCTACACGTCCGGAATAAACAAGCCGTCCCGATTGAAGCTTTTCGAACTAAGTACCATAGTGCCAGTCGCCTTTTATTCAATGCCCAACTTTCTTATCCATGTCGTTCTCCGTTGTGCATCGTCTACTACTTTCGAAAATTGACGAAATGATAAATTGCTGACTTTCTGGTGCGATAACATTCATAATGGTACGCAGGAAAATCCTTCCAACATCGTTTTTTTTCACTTTGGCAATTGTGCGCGGCGGCATCAAGACGAATCGAAAACTAAAGTGACGTTGCACCGCACCCTGTAACATGAGAACCTCTGGCTCAACCCAGATAGGCTGTTTCTCGGTGTGGGAGCTAGGATGTGACCGTTCATTTGGGGTGGAGAATATTCGCCATGTTGTAATATAGTGTTTTCGCTTCGCGTTGCTAAACCCGAGTACGTGCAATGGAATCCGGGCCGTGGCGGCTGCATTTTGACGGCAATTAAATGCAAGAATGCCCATGTACTGTGCATCGGGTCACGTTAAACGACCCCAGGTGGTTAAAATGAAACCGAAGACGCCCAGTACGGCGTGCCTCGTAGTCATGTTGTTTTGGCAGGCGAAGCCCCAGCTTTTAAGTATATGAACAAAGATCACCTATATTTTGCATCGTTCAATCGAATCCTCGAAGTGCAGCGTATGTTTAGCAATACGTGGTCCATGGCCTGGAGATTAGCAGGAATAGGTTCGTGGCTTCGTGATAACAATGGGGCGGCTTCGGGCAATCTGCTGGCAGTGCTCCGATCAGGTTAAGTGCGTGGCATTCCTTTTCATTGCAAGAGGCGATTTCCGCTTGCCGAGAAACTGCGGGTGTTATGGACTACGAGCCGAGGGCATCGCAGCCATAACTATCGTTGACGTCAAACAACAACGCATGACAATACGGGAGCGAGAGACGCTTCGCGATAATTCGTTCAACATGGCAGGCTGAAACTCGCATAAATGCCTGCCGTTCGAGCATATAGTACGCGAGTTTCTCGCATCTTAAGTTTTCAAAGAAGCCCTGCAAACATTTCTTCTTTTTACATACTGCAGTCTTCCACGGCATGTAATGCTAGTAAGTAAAATAGAGAATTCCCAAAGTAGCGAATAGCTACAAACATTATTACGAATACTTATCAAAATATAATGGAAACAGACATAGTAGCATCAAGTTGAGAAATAACACGATGTAGAAGAAAACGAACGGTACTTGCTTATGCATCGTCAAGTAAAATTTTTGAGGATAAGATTTGTATTTACTGCAGTAATGCATAAGGATGAATATGTCAAATGAATGTCGCGGTAACATTTTTCTAGCATACAGGGGCGCTATAACGTAAAACTATTCCAAACTTTTCTATTCCAATTCTCCTATCAGCCCTCCACGATTGGTCAAAAATTCTTTCGACCACCCCCACTTCACCTGTCTGTCACGCGACGTCACGTTAAGCGCGATAGCTCCCCATCTTATATGATGTGTACACACTGATTATGCATGATTTGAAAGAAAAAAGAAAAACAGTTATTTCTGATTCAACCCCTTTTCGCTATTAGCCCTCGACTATTCTTAAAAAGTTTTCGGGCTGCACCCACTTCACCTGCCTGTCACGCGACGTCACAAAACCGCACAAACTCACCGCGTCAAAGTGACGTGTACGCGATAAAGATGCATTAATATGCCGAACAAAACTGAATTTTCTTCGGAATAGCCGCACGCTGCCCCGTTCCGAATGGAATAAAAGATTGCTGCCGCCGATCGCTGAGACGTTGGCTACTCGCATCTGCCGGAGAGCATGGGTGTATTTGCGTATAATAAAACTTCTTGCGCGGCCATGTAACGTTTTCGAGCACTTTCGGCACGTTTACCACCTCATTCTGCCAACTCTTCTTTGCTGAGGGTCAGTTTTAGCGTCATTCTTAAGCTTCCGTTGCATGCCGCCGCGATTTTCGACCAGCCACCACAAGCTAAGTAAGGGAATGCCGACCAAGCGCAGACGCCGGCACCACCCTCTTCATCCGGCTATCGATTTTCAGTGCACTGGCTCTACCCCAGCGGATCCCTCTCCACTTGAGCGTTCTCCTCGCCTCTTGTCAGCCAATTAGATACGACAAGCCGCTCATTGTAGGCAATGTTATTCGTTTTTCAAGCAAACAAAAGTGACCTCCTATGGACGAGGAGAGTGTTTGATTGGTCTGTACACACAACCCTATGGGGTAACCGCCCGGTGCTTGCGTCAGTGGTTGCGCAAATTTGACGACAGGAAATTGGAATAGAAACATATTGGAATAGTTTTACGTTATAGGGCCCCAGTATTCAGTTTCTGGCGACATTATGGAATATTGAATCTCAGCTTCGGTCTGAGTTAATGCAGGCTCGTAACGTCATTGGGAGCTGTACAGCACCGCGTTTGGATCTCAGCATCCGTCTCCGAGAAAAAGAGAGGGATCTGCAAGTGGAGCAACGAGCCCTGCTGCGCACTATAATGACTTGTGTGGCTTCTTCTACTCAGGTTGAGCGATAGCCTTTGTTCTCTCTACAGTTTTTCTATAGCGTTCTCTACGGTAAGTACTTTACGGGCTGTCATGAGATTGCATTGACGATCGCGTCGCAGCAAATTGAGCGGATTATGTTTTATTCGCCCTGTCTGAACTAATGGCCCGAAGATGGACGACGACAAAAGTGATAGAGAGATGGTGCTGAAAAGACAGAGAGCTAAACCGTAACAAAAATTTAGCTTGCTACTTTGCACTGGTGGTTAGAAAAATGACGGAGAAGCAAGTAAAAAAAAATAGGAGAAGGAAGTGAATACGATAAGCAAAGAGTAATATGCAAATAATCGCTGCTGTTCACGGGACTGGACAACTGTTAAGAATATTACCAGAAAGATTACTTTTTTAATGAAATTATTTATTATGTTGGGAACGCTCCTTTTTCCCTTTTTCAATTTTTTTATATTTCACAGGAGGTCCAGCACAAAGTAAGCTGTTTTGGGAGTTATATCTGTACATTCATGTATTTTAAGGTATGGTGCATGATCTCCGAATAAAATACAAATGAAGAAATTGCGCGCGAAACTATCTGACGATGAGTGTCGAGAGTTATGTGGTAGCAATAAATAAATATCGTGACGCAACATATTGCCACCGTCGTAACGAATTATGTATGAAGCCTGTACTGCAGAGAGATTTCTCTTTACGCTTCCCTAAGAACACTCATCACCATCTAGCCCCAGGGCCGCAAAGCCTTCACGTGGCATCCGAGAAGAGAAGCATGGCGGGCAGGTGCATTCGAACGCTCAGTATTGTTCCCTCGCTTGCCGCGCATTAAGTGGCGCAGCTCGCTGAAACGTTGGCGTGAAAAGCGCTCATTGAAAAACGGCACATGCCCTGTGGGTTTGTGGCGCAGCCTGCTAATGCATCAGCTTGCTTTCCCTGAGAAACCTTTGTGACGCGCGTTCTATCCCGCTTTGCATCGAAGAAATGCAAAGCACCCTTTTCGTCATTGTAGAGCAGAATATTTCCAGTTGCACGTTACTAATTACCGAAGTTTCTGTCAAAGACATCACACACCTACTTCCCCCTAACTAGTACTCCTAGATGACGTCAGAAATGTGGTACCTAGTGAGACCCGCGCCTGCAGTGACCCATGTTCGCGCGATACAGGTTCGTTAAAGAGCGACCCGTATGTAGTCTTTGTCACAGTCTCTCTGGATCAAGTTGCTGCGGCGCTTGGTAAGAGTCCTGCTTCATGAGCACAGCAGCCCGATGAGATTCGACCAAGCGCTAAACAGTGAGACAGGTGGGAGAAAAAAGGTTGTATCTAAATATACATATGCAGATACATAGCCTTCAGAAATTGCGTAAAGTACTCTAAGAATGGTAGCGCATTATGATAGCTATTTGCAACTTCGAGGATTGGTGAAAAAAAAACTCCCTGAAAACTAGCTCATTGCACGTTAATTTTATCGAAAATTGGCAGAAGCCAGTTATGGAGGACTGTTGATTTTATTATTGTTAGCACCGAAGCAAAGTAGCAACACACTGTACTGGCATCGCCAAAGCGCCTCATTTATATTAGTGTAGTGCAGCCGGACTCATCCAGCGCTAAACCGCCACGAACTCCGCCCATGGCACATATCTAGCTTGGTACCCAGACGAGAGTGTCTGAATGTATACGACGCTGATTTGATGCTACCTATCACGGGAGAAATTTCGAGTGGTTTTCTTTTGTCATTAAAGAACGGCACATACCCAGCGACATAAGTTAGCGTAAAATATTTATGGGTATCGAGTGGCACGGACATAAGTAGGTACTGGAAAGTGTGTCAAATGCCCTAAAAGCAGTTATTCTAATAAAAAAGTTAAGAAAAATAATACGGAAACAAATGAATCAGAGAACGACAGTTACAAAAAGTGTAAAAGCAAAGGAACAAATAGTTTCTTACTGAATCAAAAACAAAACCCTCGTGGGTAACACGCAGCTACCTGCCGCTGTACCATGCATCCAGCACTTTAAAATGAACGGGTGATAAATTTGGTGGTACATGTATAATGTGCAATCGAAGTTGAGAGATTGGGTTTGCCGTCAATAAAGAGCTAAACGTTCATCATGTTCACCTTCATTAACTGAGAGTTCCCGGACAGAATTCGGAAAGCTAAACTTTGTGAACCACATCTTGTAGCTGGGTACATTACAAAAATAAGTAAGGGAGAAATGTGGTTTATAATTTTACTTGAACAACGTTTATTTAATGTAATGTAATGTTTAATGTAATGGTAACACTGAAACCGCTCCATGACCGCATAGCAATTGCCGTAAAGAAAGTACACCTCCGAGCATTTTCATTGTTTAAAACCTGTATGATTCTTTGCTATCCTTTCTGTATTTAGTTGAATTTGAAACTCTTGTCGCTCGAATATCTCAGTAATATTCGTAGGTAGCTGTAGAGCGTGACGTCGTTAAGCGCCAATATTTTTGTTCTTCTGCAGTAGTGAAAACACGGCGTTATTCTGTTGCAAATGTGAAAGCCATCAGTACGGTCACACGTTACACAGCAATGCCAATGCAAATAGACGGCAGCATGAAACTAAAACCTCTCATGGCTGTCCATAGAAAGCCGAACACTGCGCATATCGTCTAGTGATAATACCTCCACGGCTCTTATCTGCGAGGCACTATCTTCTTTATTTTTTTATTTTCTTTTGAGTCCGTATTGCACTTCCTGCCAGCTTATCTCTTAGCTTATCGTGGCATGGTAACCGTTGGTATTTTCTTGCTCTTTACACCAGCTGACGCGTCGCGGTTGATGATAAAAAAGACGAAGGGGCCGTGCTCAAACCACAGCTGCCGTCGCCAGAAACGAGCACGCCAATCGTTCACGAATTTTTGCCTCCTGAAACTCTGCGAAAGAAAACGGCCATGTCTCAGAGCGCAGGTATGATTGCAGTCCTCCTAACAGCGCTGTTCGCTGTCACCCTCGCAATTCCCGGAGGCTGGTCGACGAAGCAACCCTCGTCGAGCCCAAAGTACAAAGAGCTGGCCCACTTCGCTGTGGCTCAGCGCATCGAAGGTCTGCAGAAGTACGACACAGTTCTCGAGCTCACAAAGGTGGAGACTCAGGTACGCAACGAGTTTCGAAATATAAATCTTGATGTAAAGTTTACTGCTTTGCTCTGCAGCTTAAAAATATTTTAATCCATTTCTACCAAAATGTTCTTGATGGACGCGAGAGCTCACATCGACTAACTTATTCTTTTTCCTAAACGATATGCTGCAGTTCAGTTTTATTCCGGAGCCTTAAATTCAATAAATTGTAGCTGTTATCGTTCATTGTGCATTTTTATATTATATCTGCATTCACAGAGAGCATTCAGTAGTATGTCCTGCCAGTACTACAATTCACTGAGTGCTGCGTTTGTAAAATAATGTAGTGAGACATTACACATTTTAGAGATCAACATCGTTATGACTGTTGTTCTGCCATCTATTACTTTATGCACACTCCTAGTCAATACCGGCCTAAAACAACGTATATAATGCGAAAAGTAGAACAAAACTTCTACGGACATAAATGGCTCACTCCAAGTGGAACTACTGCGTATGCTGCCTATTTTGTACGTCGCTCGTATACGCAGCCCACCTTTAAACGGCGCCATTCATTGCAGATAACAACCGCTTGAAAAATGGAACACATAACGTCAACTCTTTATACCGCATTTCCGATCAAATCTGGCCAGCTTGCTAAGGGCTTCAAGTTTATGCTTCGGAATGGGTATTTTTTATTAAAACATATTTTCTTTTTTATATAGACAGGTGCCGCCAGCAGTCGTTTTGCACGCAGTTTCATACATATTGCTTAAAGGCACATTATAGAAAATTGTCATAAGAAGCCAACAAACACTGACGCCAAGGACAACAAAGGGGAAATTACTTGTGCTTAATAAATGAAATAACGAAGTGTTTAATTAATGGAAATTAAAGTGGATGGAAAAAACAGCTTGCCGCAGGGGGGAACCGAACCCACAACCTTCGAATTTCGCGTGCGATGCTCTACCAATTGAGCTACCACGGCGTTGTTTCCCCATCCACTTTCTTGGGTATTTATGTGCCCTATAGTAGAACCCTTGGAGGGTTAGCCAGCACCACCACTCACATACCTTGGCGGCGGACGTGGAACGTCTTTTTGCCGCAGGCGTCACGAGAACGTGATCTTTTTGGGTGATGGCAATTGCTCAATAAACCCAGACATGCTACCTGAAGGCATCAATGTCAGTGTGAATGCATCAATGAAGGCGTCAGCGTTTTTTGGCTTCTTATGATATGACTAATAAAAATCGAGACCCTCGGTTAACCCCCTCCCTTGTCGTTTATTACATAACGAGGGTCTCGAATCCGGCAACATTGGTGCCTTCAGGTAGCATGTGTGGGTTTATTAATCATGCTGACCATCCGCTGAAAAACTGCTCTTGTGGTGCTGCAGGTACTTGTATAAATAAAAAATAAGATAGAAAACGAAATTTGTGTCTGGTCAAATATTTGCAGGTAGTTGCTGGCGTCAACTACCGCATAACTTTCACCATTGCCGGATCCGATTGCATAATAGGTGAAGTTGAGTACAACGCTGAACGTTGCCCGCCGAAGGATAATCAGGTAAGCATTATTAAATTTCTCTGCGCAAGTTTCTCAAGACAAAAGTTAGGAGAAAAAGGCAGACACTTTAACCAAAGTAACTGTCCTGCGGCCAATTACAGCACGGGGGCCAGGAGAGCAAGAAGGGTAGAAAAGCTAAGCACAATACAATAACGCATGCGAAGAGAGTTTGTATAAGCAACAGGAAAGAGTGTGACAACGGTGGCAGTTTTTCATTCAGTGCTGGTGTTTTTCAGCAGTGCTTTGGATCTATTAGAGCCGATGTTCGCTAGGGCCATGATCCATGAATTGTTTTTCTTAAGGCGATGGTTGTAATTCTTTTCGACCGTGGGGCAGCACATTTTCTTTGTGCACAAAATGAGAGTCATACAGAAGGTGCACAATTATATCTTTCTACCCAACAACATTGCATTCACCGACACGGAGAAACCCGCCCGCACTGAGTCGCATTGATATTTCTCTTCAGTGGGATGAAACCATTTGACCTGCGTCGTAAAAATAGTGTGAAATTTAGTTTGAACGGCCTATGGACTTGTAGGACTGTGTAATTATTTGCTGCCGTTTATGTTCACGCAACACAATCAAAACATCGCTTGTAGAAACAACGCGGCAGGGCGTTATCGGTATGACGGGTCACGATATAACGTTCAGCAAACGCCCATATAAGATACTAGAAATGTATGAGCTTATACTTTATCACTCTTGTCGGCTAAGCATTCTGGGTAGTTGCTTTTAATGTTTTCGGGAAAAAAAGCATTACAATAATATAAAATTCTGGAATTATACGGAAATCTGGCATTTCCCGGCGGTGTTCTACAAGTCAAGCTGCCAATACAAAAGTTTTAAATATACATATTCGCCACCTATACATACCAGTGCACTTACATAGCGAAAAGAAACTATGCATGTTTTTCTGTTGTTGTAAGCGTAATGGTCCCTGTCGTTAGCGCAAAAACAACATGGGTTTCGTGAATAATGCTTTTGAGACGCTTCTAACACACGCGCACATGCCATAATGCTTTACATGCACCGTTTTTCATATTGACTGTACAGTTTTACTTCATTTTTTCGTCAGGTACTATGAAAATCAGACAAAAAAATAGACAAAACAAATGGCAGTCTGGGCGAAGCATCCACAGAGTCCCAGCTACCCAGGTAGACTAAAGCATCAGGTTAATGAGATGCATGCTCTTTTCCAACAAACATAAATATTCACCGGCACTGTGATGCACACATATGCTACATGGGTGCATATTACACTTTTTCGCAGCATAAAAATTATCTAGAGAGCTGTATTGTAGTTAAAGTCAGTTTGTGATGTCAAATACGCCCTTCAATGTTTTACGCATTCATTCTAAGGTATCGCTAAATGACAACGTTGATTTTTGTCTGTTAATGATTATTGTATTCATAATTGAGCAGCTTGATATAATCAGCTATGGCACGGTAAACAATGCTCAACTACTCATAAACCTGAAGTCCATACCACAGGACTATGCGTAGTTCTTTTTGCATCCGATACACTTCTCTAGGCTTTCAAGTTGTATTTATCTCTATGAACAGTTCTTAAGTACTTTCAAGCCTGAAGTTCATAACGCAGGACTATGCAGAGCCATTTTGCAGCCGATACGATTTTCTGGGTTTTGAAGTTCTTATTAACTCTACGTACCGTCACGGAGAATGAGCGGAAACGAAATGAATGCTCGGAGCAGCGTTCTTTTCTTTCGACACTGTCGAATTTGTAACGCAGTTCTCCCTGTAAACACATGCATGCCTTAAGCATTCTTTGTTTGTACAAACAGAAGCACCCGAATATATCAAGTTATCTCGTGCACTTCACAGCTTTTCTTCTTGGTTTGGCAAATTCCGCAAATATAAAAGTTTGAGAGACCGGAGATCAAAGAAGCTCCAAGAACAGCGTCCAAATAAGGATGGGGACCTAGCTCTCTGATGTAGATAAGAGCCATATTCCAACAACCTAAGAAATATGTACATGAGTGTTAAATAATATTTCAAGTCGGAAAATTTCACAGGCGAAGTTCATTTTGCCTCAGCAGAATTGGAGCAGATTGTAAATACTACCCTGGCATAGTTCAAAGAAATGTGGGAAATCAGCATGCGTACAAACCATTTCGCTCTCACATTTTGAAATCAAGCAATATTTTCTGACATCTTTACTATTGCCTGCATTACATGGCGGAACTAGCTATGATCTGCGCCACTTGAAGATGTTCCACTTACTCATTTAATACAGTATTGCAAATCAGGTATATGCTGTCAAGCTGCTGTGCCTTACCAGGCACTTTGTCAAATAACGCTGACAAACTTTCAGATTGTTAACAAAACAAGGCAGGACGCCGTAAATCTTGCTGATAACTGATAATTCTACAGAAATATAGCGTGAACATATGCAAAAAAACTGTAAACTGCTGTTTTGCATAGCTGTTTGAATGGACGGTTTGTTTTTGCAACATGCTTATACTCCTCGCTGTTTGCAGGGGTATTTTAATCAAAGAATCCCTTTGCTTAAGTAATTTTCACCCACATTTTTGCATGCGTGCATTCTGCAAACCAATAAGGAACCGCAACAATTGTAGCCTTTTGGTCTGAAATCTCACTATCACCGAATATCGGTTACTGGTGCCATAAAATCCTGCAGAAACATAATATGCATGATTACATCTGTCTGCCTGTCATTTCGCATTTCGCTGCGCAAGAAGTGAAACAGATATACTAAAAAATACCACGGAATTTGAGCAGTAACCTCTAGAGCCTGTTTTTAAGGCGCCAGTCATAGAGCCAGAAGAATGTTAAACACCAAACTGCCGACCTTTATTCGAGAATCATGTAACACTTTTCGTATCCCCCAAATTTAATCCTTCCCCACTGTGCTATTGGTGCAGTTTGGTCTACATGAAACACTTGTTGATTACAATGCTAAACATACTCACTAACCTTGACTGTTCTGTGACGTGACTTCACTGGTCTTTGCCGCTTCATTTCAACTTGCACTTGCAACTTGTAAGCCCGCCATTGCATTTTGTTGACGCCGCTTTATATGACGTTCGCTACAGCTAGTTTTTGAGATAAGTCTCCGTAGCTTCTTTTCTTTTTGGCATTATCTAAATATTAAATTATTGCATATCCATGGTTTTTCATTACAGGCAAAGGCAACCTGCACGGCCGTAGTCTACGAGAGGCCCTGGGAACACGTCCGAACCCTCACTTCCCTGAACTGCGCTTGAATTTAGGCATTGTCGCGAAGCCTTCAAGAGAAAGCTATAAAATTATCAATCGTTCATAGAAAGAGTTGGTCATAGATGTGTATACGGTTACTTATGATTACGTAATGCCAAGTAATTATTGGTGTATGATGTGAACTAGTTGCGAATGGGAAATTGTGCAACGAAATAATAAAAATAAATATCCGTTATGTAGGTGAGTAATATTGTCAATTTTAGAACAGTGGACTGCAGTTCACGAATATATATATATATATATATATATACATATATATATAATGGTGCATTACTGCATTTGGGCAGAAAGAAAAGAAATGTCACGACGTTGCCTTCAGACCTCTTCCCTCAGTATATATATATATATATATATGTGCGTGTATGTTCTGAATGTCCACTTACGCTCGGTAGTTGCTTGGCACGTACACAATGATATAGCAGCAAGGAAAAAAACTACAATAACAAGCACATGCCCAACAGTCCCATGGAGCGAGCGTATTCCACCTGCCGGTCTTCTCTACGGGGAATGCCTGCGCGTGAGTCCTTCCAAGAAGTCTCCAGAGTTCTCTACTAGCGTCACTACCACCTGTAAACCGAAACGACGAAAACGTTCCGCGGTAATAAACTGCAGCTCTGCTCCTTCCTTTAATTTATTTGTTTCAAATACTCTCAAGGACAGATGGCGAGAGTGCGAGAAAACAGAATAACCATACATTGGTTGAAATAAAAGTTGTAATAAATTATCGGTTTTGCGTTCCAAGACCACGTTATGATTATGAGGCATGCCATAGTGGGAGACTCCAGATATTTGGACCAGCTGGGGTTTTTTACCGTGCACTTAAATAGAAGTACACGGTCGTGTTCGCATTTGTGGCCATCGAAATTCGCCCGCCGTGGCTGGCATTTCAACCCCAGACCGAGTGCTTAGCAGTCCAAAACGATAGCCACTAAGCAACCACGGCGGGTTGCATTGCTTCAGGGAAAAGCACTGTAAACAGCAAATTTGAATTTGTCAGCGTATGGCATAAGAGCGATGGTGCAACCACGTTGGTTGCAGTCAAAGCTTCTCCTAGGGTTGAAAGAATCGCTAAACATATTCGTATGGAAGGCAGGTACTTCTACTTTATATTTGTGATATAACCTGGATGAAGTGTAGGTGGGTGGATAAAAGATAGCTTGTTTCAAAGCGGACTTATAATGGTAAACTGTATGGAAGAGGCAACGACGGGACCACTTGCGGTACAGTGAAAGATCTGCAAGATTTAAACTGATATTCATCGGCGCCACCCTGGCGTGACGTGAATAATTAGCAACGATGAAACGAGCGGCGCTATTCTGAATACATTCAAGTGTGTCAATGAGGGTGAGCTGATAATGAGCCAAAGTGTAGAGGCGTATTCCAGTTTCAGTATGATGAATGTTTCATAAGGAGACAGTTTATGAGAACGTGGTGCAGAGTGAAAATTCCGGCGTGGATAACCAATCGTCTGGTTAAAGTTGCTCGAAATGTAGTCTGGGTGGACGCATAAAGGAGGGAGCGTTAGTCAGTTGAACTCCAAGGTACTTGTAGTTTACGACGGGTGACGAGGGCTAGCCGTTAGCAATATATTTGCGCGTAGGAGAGGTGTTGGAACGACGACCCACCACCAAAGTCCTGCAGACATGAAACAAATGTTCGAAATGGGACATTCGGACGTCCCTAGAACGTGTGTAAAAATTCGATGAATCATCTTTGCATGTCCTTGGAATTGTCCCATGCACAGGAATTCACGTTCCTAGAAACATACCATGGATGTCAGAATGGGATATTTGGACGACCATCAGATGCTTAAATATGGATTACTCTTATTGCATTTCTGTCGGGATGTAGGACGCTTCTCGGACATTTGGTTGTGGATTTAGGATATCCACAGGGCGTCGATATTATTACAAATTAACATAATAGGGTTATTCCTCAAGCCCCGAATAGAGCTGACCACATCTCGAAGCATGCCGAAGTAGACTGCTGTGTATCTAAGCATTGTGCACATAATTCCCTGCTATGGTAACCTAATACATTACGTATACAATAATAAAGATATATTAAATGAATAGATACAGCACAACCTACAATCACTCAGGAGAGACAAATTATGTATTTTTTGTGCTAACAGAACGAAGCCACAGAACTATGTTCTACAGGCTGCAGAATCATTTGACAAACTCATTAAAATGCACCGTTGACTTCAACAAAACAGTTGCAGCAATATCACAAGTTCAATTCTCAAATGCACTCAGCAGCTTTCAGTAAAGCAGGTCAAGCAAAATATATAAGACTTAACCATTTAATCATACAAGCCCAGTTATTGCAGGTGATGATGCACTAGGGCCACTAAATATTTGCAGGGAATAATATGTTTCCAAATATACTTTGTGTAACAAGAACATTTAGGAACTCGCAGTGGCGACACTGCGGAAGTTATCATGAAGCTTGCTGCGGCTTCACTTCCGTGGTTGCAGGCACATCAACGCAAATAATACTGGAAAGTTCACATATGCTAGCCACTGAAGGAAGGTAAAGGAGTCTTTCTGCAGGCTGTCTTCAGTTTTACACACACTAACAGAAGTTATGCTCAAGATTTCACAACTACATTAGGCGTTAACGATGTTACTTGATACTAATTCAATGTTAGTAGACCCAAACAGCTGCTCTGTAGTCACCAATTTATAGTGCAGGTGCACTCTGCCCCATGTAAAATTCTTGCGAAGGTCACCAGAGCATACATTTTCGAGTCGTGATGAGGCCTTTTCAATTGCGCTAATATTTTCCTGACACAATTTGACCAATAAAATAATATTGAAATAACTTTGTAAGGATGGCACACTAAGCAAGTTAGTAGAAGGCCTACTGCGAGCTGGCTAACTTAAGCGGTTGCAGGCACATAAACGCAATATTTGCTGAAAAGTTCACAGGTGTCACAGCGAGCAAGAAAGCTACTTCATTCAGGCTTTCTGCTAGCACGGTTCAGCGGTCGCACGCAGTAGAAATATTAAACATTTGAGAGATATTTTTTCGATTATTCAATTTTTAAAAGATTACTTTAGCGCTTACAGACAAGAACATAACTGGAAAGTTCACAGGTAGAAAAACAGTTACAAGATACTTGCTCAGGCACAAAGGCAGAGTTCACAGGTACTACAATTTACAAAATCATGGCTGTGCTTGAGTGGTCACATATACAAATTCACCTCAATAGTTCGCAGGCTCGAAGGCATCTAAGAAAATTAACAGAGGCTGAATGAGACTTTTCTTCCGTGGTCCCAGGCAAGTACTGCTGAAGGCGTCACAGGTACTTTGGCGACTACACAGTTCACTAAAACCTTGCAGCATGGTCGCTTCAGTGGTCACCGACACAAAAATTCATTCCTTCAGTTCACCCTTCCCAAAAGTTAACAGGATTTGTTTGGGCTTGCTTTTGCACAAACAAAAATTCATCCCAAGAAGCCCCGGCTATCAGACGACCTAAATGAAAAAGACCAGAGGCTGATGTGGCTGTTCTTCCATGACTGCAGATACAAATACTTCTGAAAAAATCACAGGCATGTTGATGACTAGATAATTTGCTAAAGGTTGCTACAGGCTGGCTTTAGTTGTTGCAGACACGAAAATGAGCATTGCAGCTCATTGGTGGTAAGAAAATTAGCTATGAAAGCAGAATTGCGTGGGCTTGCCTCAGTAATGAATAGCGACTGTGACGAAAAACAACTACAGGCTGAAAAGCCCTGTTGGCATTGGCGTACCTCGTACCCAATTCGCTCTCTGGCAGCGCCCTACCTGCTGGTGCTGAGTTTGTTGCTGCTGCTTTACGAGCCGAATAAACCCCCCTTACAATTGGTGGAACTGTTGGTAACAACCGGAATTCTGGAATTTCGTAATCGGACACCGCAGTCCGTCTTCATTATACCCGAACAAAGACCATCACAACCACAACGCGCTGCCCCAGTGACTACCATGGTCTGCCCGGCCCGTTGCGTCAACGCGACCCACCCATCTTCAGTGGTACCGAAGACCATGACGTAGAAGACTGGCTCGCTGACTACGCTGGCTGGCTCCAATCCCCAACCAGTGGGACCACACCAAAAACTGAATTACATGTCCTTTCACTTATGCGGTGTCGCCAGCGTGTGGCACCGCAACCAGGAACTTGGTCTCACGACGTGGACGGCCTTGATGACAAACGTGACAGAGTTATTTGCACGCCCCGCCGTTCGCAAGCTTCGCGGTGTACAACGTTTGAGTGGCTGTGCGCAAGAGTGCGGGGAGACATTTACCAGTTATATAGAAGATGTTGTAGACATCTGTAACGGCGTTAGCATCACAATGGCTGATGCCGAGAAGATCCGCCATATCTTAAAAGGCATTGAAGGCTACGCCTTCTAGATGCTGTTGACGAAAAATCCGTCGACAGTCTCTGAACCCGGCAGTCTGTGTCAGAGCTTCGACGAACTACCCAAACAACGCATAGCAGGCCGCCAATCTGCTCCTCAGGCCCTTCAATGTCGAGCTTGGCTGTTGCCTCGGACAACACTTCGCTGCTGCTACAAATCAAGGAGTTCATCGGCGAGGATGTGGTCCGTAAGCTTTCTATTATTCCACTTACACACGGCCAATCGAGTGTTCCGTTGGCGTCCGCTCTCCAATTTGTCATCAAGTAGCAGGCAGCCGACCACATTTCGTCTTCGCTCCAGCAGGCTCCGACGGCCGCTTCCCTGACCTACGCCGAAGTTGCGTGGAGGCCTGCGCCACAGACCTACGGTCTCCTGCGCCCACCTTTGGGCCCACCCGTATCCCCTCCCATCCAACCTCTGGCGCACTATACGCGACCGCAAGACCATTGGCGCAGGAAAGACAATCGTCCGATTTTTTTTCATAGTGCCCGTGCTGGATACGTGGCACATCACTGTCGCCTGCTTACTCCAAACGTCCCCAACAGTGTGCGCCCATATGCGCCATATTTCCAGCAACGTCGCAACTGTTCATATACCTTTGAATCTCCTCCTGTCTTCGAGACCGCATTCTCTGCTCGCTGTTCACCTTCTCTTCGCCGCCGCTACCATTCCTCCATACACAGGCAGCGGAGCCCTCTGTGCTAGGAAAACTAAAAATCGCAGTTCCGGAGGCGAGGGCTGTGCTGTCAGCGAAATCTATAAGGCCTCAAACATCTCAGAATAACGTTATTGAAAACGCATTAGAAGGAACATTGAAGCTAGCACTTGTAGACACCGTCGCTGCCCTCTCAGCGACAGATGCCCGTATTTGCGGCAAGATAGGAAAACTGACGATGCTGCTTTCTGGACTGTCCCTTCGGACTGCCAACCCACAGCACGTCGCGCCATCCGGCGCTTGCACCGCTCGTGTCACCATTCAGGAGGTCCTTTATATCATGTCCTTTATGTCCGCGACTGAAAGACGCGTTATCAATGACCAAGTACACAATATACTCAATCGCGGTGTCACCCAGCCTTCTAATTGTCCCTGGGCATCGCCAGTAGTCGGAGTTAAAAAAAGACGTCACCAAACGATTTTGCGTCGATTATCGAAGACTTAGCAAGATTACCCGAAAGGATGTATACCAGTTGCCACGTATTGAAGTCTCACTTGACTGTTTGCAAGGATCGCAGTTTTTTTCGTCCTTAGAACTCCGCGCTGGCTACTGGCACGTGGCCATGGCTGACGCTGACTGTTCTAAAACCGCGTTCATAACACCAGACGGCTTGTATAAATTCACTGTAATGCCGTTCGGTCTGTGGAACGCGCCCGCCACCTTTGACGCATGACGGACGGGATCCTACGCTACCTGAAGTGGCATTCTTGTCTCGGCTACCCAATGACGTTGTCGTCCTTCCCCCTACTTTCGGACCCATCGTCGCCGTTTACATCAAGTTTTTACCTGTGTCCGGAATGCTGGTCTCCAGCCTGACTTCAAAAGTGCCAATTTGCATCTGGAAAACTGACTATATTAGGCCACGTTGTCTCCAAACAAGGCATTCTTCCTGATCCTGCCAAACTTCGAGCCGTATCTGAATTCCCGAAGCCCACTAACTTGAAAGCACTACACAGCTTCATTGGCCTATGCTTATATTTTCGACGTTTCGTTCGCAATTTCGTTGCTGTTATTGCACCACTAAACCAACTCCTCCAAGGCGAGAATGAACTTTCTGCTTCATTGGAAACCTGTGATGATGCATATACGACTCTTCCACACTCACGTCGCCTTCTCACGTCTCCGCCAATCATCCGCCATTTTGATCCAAGCGCTCCTACAGAACTTCATACTGACGCCAGTAGTGTCGGCCTTCGTGCCGTGCTCGCAAAACCATGGAACACTAATGCCCAATACGTGGTCGCTTATGCCAGTCGTACGCTTACGAAACCAGAGGTTAATTACTCAGTAACAGAAGAAGAGAGCCTGGCTATCCTATGGGCTCTTCAAAAATTGCGCGCATATCTCTACGGTCGATGATTTGACATGGTGATGGATCATCACGCTCTTTGCTTGTTTTCAAACCAAAAAGACCCGTCGGGCCGCCTCGCTGGGTGGGCCCTCCGCATCCAGAAATAAAACATCCGCGTGGTCTATCACCCTGGACGCAGACACTCTGGCGCCGATGTCCTCTCGCGGTGCCCAGTTACTTCATACAGCTGTACTTCTACCTACCGACATGACATCTCACCACTTGAAATCCTGGACATGGCCTCGGAGCAGCGAAAAGACCCATGGATCGTCATGATATTCGATATTTCGACAAATCCTTCGGCAGCTTCGGCACCTCGAGCGTTACGCCGACAGGCGCAGCATTTCACTATCTGCGACGGACTTTTATACCACTGCAACTACCACAATGACGGCTGCACATTGCTCTTAGTAGTGGTCTGCTACCTTCAACAAGACTTATGCTCCGCTTTTCACGCTGATCCGCAGTGGGGTCAAGGCGGAGTGTCCAAAATCTACACACAGCTTCGCTTACGATATCACTGGCGAGGGATGTACACCTTCGTCCAAAAATACTTACGGTCCTTCAGTGCCTGCCAGTGACGCAAATGGGTACCGCATCTCTCCACCGCACCTCTACAGCCACTTCCCGGCACAGCTCAGCAATTTGACCGTGTCGGCATTGATATATACGGGCCTCATCCATCTGCTGACGCTGACAACCGATGGATTGTTTTTGCCGCAGATCATTTGACATGATATGCTAGGAAAACCGCCTTGCCTGCCGCATCAGCAAAAGACGTCGCCTTGTTAATTCAAATCAACTTCGTTCTCGGCCATGGCGCACCTCGTGAACTGTTGAGCGATGGGGGTCGCGTATTCCTCTCGGACGTCCTGCAATCACTCCTATCTGAATGCCAAATTATTCACCGCATTACAACTACTTATTATACACAGACCAATGGCTTAACAGAAAGATTCAACAGAACTCCGGGTGACATGCTATCAATGTAAGTTGCGTCTGACCACTCCAACTAGGATCTTGTACGTCCACTCGTCACATACGAAAATAACACTGCCTCTCAAGCCCGCACTACCGGATTCTCGCCATTATTTCTCCTTTACGGCCGCCATCCGTCCAGCACCATTGATACTGTTCTCCCGTACCGGCCGAACCCTGCTGAATGCTCACCTATTTCTGCGGTCACTCAGAACACTGGAAAATGCCGACAACTGGCCCGTTCTTTGATTTCTGCTCAACAGTGTCGCCAAAAAGAGCGTCATGACATCAGCCCTCCCCCTCACCCCTTTTCCTTAGACTCACTCGTGTGGCTTTGGGTCTCGCCTGTTGCTGCTCCTGGCCTTTCATCCAAGCTCTTCCCGAAGTACCACGGGCCCTACAGCGTGGTTGCGCAATCACCAGTTAATTACGTGGTCGAACCCGTATCGCCATCTCCCGATCTGCGTCATCGGGGGCGAGAGACTGTGCACATTGACCGGCTGAAGCCGCATCACCATCCGCTCACCTCTTCCTAGGTCGCCACGACGACTACTCTTCCATTCCGGGGTGATTGCGACGAAGAACATCGGCAGGCTGAAAAGCCCCGTTGCCATCGCGTGGCTCGTACCCAGTTCACTCTGTGGCTGCGCCCTACCTGCTGGTGCTGTATTTGTCGCTGCTGCTCTACGAGCCAAATAAACCACCCTTACACAACGAAGAATGATGTCAACCCAAAGTGACATCAGGAAGTTGGAAGGCACACAACATGGCTCTTAAGTATGCAAGAAAGACGTGTTAAAACATGTAAATAAATTACTATGCACGATGTGCATGTTTACAGGATGCACACTCAACAGCGATCTGCTGATTCAGACAGCACCTTTGATTCTTTCTGGCTTCATACAAACTAGCTGACCTGACCGTCACCGGAAAAGAAGTGATAATACCAAATCCTGGCAAAGATAAAATTAATTAGATAGATTAATTATCCTAATGTCTCTACATCAGCATGGCTCTGTTAAACGAGCTGATAACAGTAATAGCACCGCAGTTTCTCCCGAAGGGCGAAGCAACGATTGCAAGAGCAACTTAATAGACGGCTATAAAAAAATTAAGCAGCTGTTCGTGTTATCGCCAGTGTATATGATAGTAACCACTTCACTTACTCAATAAATTAATACCTTGGTGTCGTGCGTAAAGACAAACATGAAGACATGTCACTCAATGACAGGGGTAGCTCACTGTCGGAACGCTGGCGTGCGGAAGCGAAGCAGCAGAGACAAGCGATCGTTACTTGCTGCTTCGAGCTACAACGCGTTTCCAGAGCTTGCTGAGCTAAGTTTACGCGGCCTTCGACACGATAGCTGCACGGGAATAACGTTCTCGAAGTGACAACCATCGCGGCGTACGTACGCCGCATCAGCGGAATTTCGCCTGGAATATCGCTACTATTCCTATCTGAATTATAAAACAAGATCAGCCGAATATAGACATTAGCTTGACTAAAATACAATGACATTATGTGTATCGAAAAATCTCGTCATCGTATAGAGTACGTCGCGCACGCATGTCAGAAATACGGGGGCCCAAATGATAGCAAATGCGAGAGGAATGAAAACTGAAGCACCTCAGTTGACAAACTGCCATGTGTGAGAGGGACGGCTATTGAGATAAAAATGCCTGAAAAAGTTCCAATATTCGAGCCTTACGCCGTTTAAGGGTTACTATTGTGATCGCGATTATGCAAAGAAAAAGCAAATGGTAGACGAAGCTCAAGCGACACGGTTAATCGCCAAAGGCATGTGACACATTTAATTAACAGTCAAAAGTGAGAAACATTCCCGATTACTAAAAATACGACAGCATTCGAACGAACAATGCTAGAATAGGTAGAGTAAGCATTTGAATAGTTGCAGACAGCTGACACGTAAGCATAACCTCACCATCATACTAGGACGCATCTGACAAGCAAATAAGCAGCAGTTTAACAAGTCGCCGCCCTAAAGTTTCGTCATTCCGGTAAAGGCCCATGTACAGCATTGTTTGGCACAAGACATACAGAAGCTTAAAAAATTACGTGGGAAAATTCAGCAGCGTGGCGAGCCAACCATACTGTGCAGCAGATTCTCCGACAACGATACCGAAGCCTCCACAAATTTAGTTATCCCACCCTTACAGTTTTTACTATTGCTATCGCAATTGCGGTTACGCAAACAACACGGCAGGCGACGCTTAAGCGACACGATTAAGTAGTTAGGGCAGGCGCGTGACACACATTTAACAGTCGATGGTAACATACGTTCCACATTACTAAAAATACTATTACGCCCTTAGGAGCAATAATCTAAGTAACGTGAATGTTTCGGTCATTACAGAAAGCTGAGACGTAAGCTTCATCCTACGATCCTAACAGCATGCATCCGACCACGTGCAAAAAGGCCGCAGTCTAATAAATCGCGTAAAATTTATTCAGGGTAACTTGCGCCGCACTTTTTGACAGGATTATAGCAGCTGTAAAGACAACCATAGCAACATTCAGCCGCGCGGCCGGCTAATTCACCATCACGTGCCGCAAGTGCTCCGATCAGGATACAGCTAACTATCTTTACTCCACATCCCGAGTTCGCGTAACAAACTTGCAAGCTCATTCCTTCATTCCAAGGACAGCGACTACCTGTTCTATCATCCAGCAATACCGCGATTTCCACGTATTCTAAGAATCATGATGAACGTATAATGGTTTACAGCAACTACAGACTCGAGCACAAGAAATAGAAACCGACAGGACAAAGCTCGACTTACAACTGAAGTTTATTATGAAAACATTCCACAAATTTCCGCCACGCATGCGCATACAACCAAAAACCATAACGGAATTGTAGTCACACCCCTTCCCGAAAAAGGCAACAACACGGGGCATGTACAACTTTTGTTGATGATGATGATGAAAAACTTTATTTGTCCCTCTTTAAAGGGAAGGGGGCAATGGAATAGAGGGTGGGAGGAGGAACTACTTGAAGTAGGCCTCCTTTATCCTCTCAGCCCACTCCAGCATGCGCATGCGTGGCGGAGATTTGTGCAACATTTTCACAATAAACTTCAGTTGTAAGTCCAGCGTTGTCCTGTCTGTTTCTACTTCTTGTGCTCGCGTCCGTACTTGCTGGAGACCATTATACGTTCACCATGCAACAACAGGCCCAGCAAACTACTCTTCTAAGAATCATATTCCTCCCCGTAGCAGCCTGTGTGGCATTCAGGTTCATGCATGCGCATACAACCAAAAACCATAACGAAATTGTAGTCACACCCCTTCCCGAAAAAGGCAACAACACGGGGCATGTACAACTTTTGTTGATGATGATGATGAAAAACTTTATTTGTCCCTCTTTAAAGGGAAGGGGGCAATGGAATAGAGGGTGGGAGGAGGAACTACTTGAAGTAGGCCTCCTTTATCCTCTCAGCCCACTCCAGCATGCGCATGCGTGGCGGAGATTTGTGCAACATTTTCACAATAAACTTCAGTTGTAAGTCCAGCGTTGTCCTGTCTGTTTCTACTTCTTGTGCTCGCGTCCGTACTTGCTGGAAACCATTATACGTTCACCATGCAACAACAGGCCCAGCAAACTACTCTTCTAAGAATCATATTCCTCCCCGTAGCAGCCTGTGTGGCATTCAGGTTCATGAACTAAATAAATAAATAGGGAGATAGAACAAGTTCAGTTAATCCATCCTTGCGCAGTTTTACGATTGCTATAGCGATCGTTAAGCAAACAAGGGTGCTATAACGTAAAACTATTCTAAACTTTTTTATTCCAATTCTGCTATCAGCCCTCCGCGATTGGTCAAAAACGTTTTTCGACCACCCCCCACTTTACCTGTCTGTCACGCGACGTTGCGATAACCGCAATGCCTCCCAATCTGATATGATGTGTACACACTGATTATGCATGTTTTGACAGAAAAAATAACAGTTATTTCTGATTCAACCCCTTTTCGCCATTAGCCCTCCGCTATTGGTAAAAAGATTTCGGGCTGCACCCACTTCACCTGCCTGTCACACGACGTCACAAAAGCACACAAACTCACCGCGTCGAAGTGACGTTTACGCGATAACGATGCATTAATATGCCGAACAAAACTGAATGTTTTTCTGAATAGCCGCAGGCTGCCCCGTTCCGAAAGGAATAAAAGATGGTTACCGCCTACAGCTGAGACGCTGGCTGCTCGCACCTGCCGGAGAGCATGGCTGTATTTGCGTATAATAAAACATCTTGCGTGACCGTGTATCACTTTCAAGCACTTTCGGCACGTTTACTACCTCATTCTGCCAACTCTTCTCTGCTGAGGGTCAGTTTTAGCGTCATTCTTAAGTTTCCGTTGCATGCCGCCGCGATTTTCGACCAGCCACCACAAGCTAAATAAGGGAAACCTGACCAATCGCAGACGTCGGCACTACCCTCTTCACCCGGTTATCGATTTTCAGTGCACTGGCTCTGCCCCAGTGAATCCCTCTCCACTTGAGCGTTCTCCTCGCCTCTTGTCAGCCAATTAGATACGACAAGCCGCTCAGTATAGGCAATGTTATTCGTTTTTCAAGCAAACAAAAGTGACCTCCTATGAACGAGGAGAGCGTTTGATTGGTCAGTTCAGACAACCCTGCGGGTGACCGCCTGGTGCTTGCGTCGGTGGTTACGCAAACTTGACGTCTGGAAATTGGAATAGAAATATATTGGAATAGTTTTACGTTATAAGGCCCCAAAACGCCACTGGCACAGGAAGATTAAGCGACGCATTTATTAACTACGAGCATGTGACAGTCTACACAGACAAACTTTCATAGTAAAAATGCGATCACGTGCGAACTAGCTAATCAATGGAAATGTTCTGAATGTTACAGAGCTGGGACGTAAAGTTGACCTTAACACCATACTAGCATGTACCCTTTCACGTGTAAATAAGTAGAAGTGTAACAGAAGTCACATAAATGCTTTGTTATTCCAACAACGCGTACGACACTGACGAAAACAAATACCAGCCCTTAGGACACGCGTGGTTAAATTGGGCAGCGCAACCAGCTATCACGCGCCGCAAGTTTTTTGATCGCAATACAAACGCCCCCATCTAAGGTTCTATTATTCCAAATGTACGCAGTTCTACGATTACTGTCGTAGGCGCGGTCACCGAATTGGTAACGCTAAGCTTTGTGTCACAAGTTGGTGGCGTCGCGCTTCCCCTCCTCTTCTGTGTAGGCACTAGATTATCGCGGCTTCCTGCGTGCTTTCGCTGGCATTTCCGAGCACAGATTGGTGGGCGCCTGCTTTTCGCACTGCCTATCAGCAGGTCGCTGGCTTCTCGCGCTAGAAGGCGTCGGCTAACGTAGAAGAGTTTTTTGCCGTATGCTTACCGTGCAAGCACAGATAGGTGTGTGCCTGCTTTTCGCTCTGGGCTTTTAACGCATCGCTCGCCGCTCGCACTTAAGGACGAAGTGAGCGTCGGCAAGTGCAGCAGTGTTTTGCCGTGGCCTTACCGTGCTTGTAAGCACGCAGGAATTCCAGGCGATATACAAGCAAAGGGACAGGAGAGTACTCTTTATTTTTCCTTCACTTTGCGATGTACCTTTACACTGGGTAAACTGCGGCCGGTCGAATCCCGGCCACAGTTTCCGGATTTCGATGGTGGCGACATGCGGGAACATCCGTCTACTTACACTCAGGTGCACGTTAGAGAACCACAGGTGGTTTTGGCACGTAAGGCCCCATAATTAAATTTTCTTAATAGAAAGTTATTGCTGAAAAGTGAAGTGATACCTCCTCACCACAACTGCCCCGCTGATGGAGTCGCACCTTGCATGGCTGTGGTGGCAATCAATTAACGACCACACGCGCTTCAAAGACACTTTTCTGTATTTGGTGAAAACCATCGCTTGGCGCTAGGTACATCACAATTTAAAGCAAAATAAAGCGTAGTTTCCTGCCCTTTTGCTTACATGTTTTCAGGCATTCCTACGCGTGCTTGCATACACGGAAACCGCGCGGCAAAAAGCACGTCTCTGCTAGCCGATGGCTTTTAGCGCGAGCAGCGAGTGGCCTGATGAAAACCAGTGCGAAAAGCAGGCGCGCACCAATCTGTGCTCGGAAATGCGAACGCAAGCACGTAGCCAGCCGCGTTAATCCATTGCAGAAGACAGACGAGAAGGGGGGAGTGCGGCGCCGTGAACTTGTGACACTAAGCTGTATGTCATCCAACATAAACAAAACGCCAGCAGCACAGGTACGAAGCTTAAGCGACACAGTTAGCATTACGAGCACGTGTCAGAAACACTCAACAGAGAAAAACATTCAGTGTTACGCAGTAAGAAATACGACCACGTTCAAACAAGCCATTAAGACAGCGCCAGCGTTTCAATCGTCATGTACAGCTGCGCGAACAACACTTGATGCGAAAACCATAGTAGCAACCGCATCAGTCTGTGTAAGCAGAAGTCTAACAAGTCGTCCTAAAGTTTGGTTATTCCAAGAAATATGCACGGCAATGTTTGGCGAGAGAATATACCAGCCCTAAGGTCAGCCCTCAGGTCAGACTGAAATTCAGGAGCGCGGCCGGTCATAATGTGCAACAAGCGCGCCGTGCATGACACAAATGCCTACAATAGTTCAGATGTTCCAACCTTACGCTGTTCTACAACTGACGTCGCAATGGCGATTACGCAAAAAAAAATTGGGGGCTGCTTCGCACTTGTGGCGCGCTCACGGCAAACAGCGAAGCTGGCGGCCCCACATAGCTTATTCTTGGTCCGGCTATGTTTAGGCGTGATTATGCTTGGAGACTCGGATAAGTTTTCTGTGTCGTGTCGTCGTTAGCCTCCCAATGAGTAATTAATACTCGGTCATTAAAGTATACAGAATGGGTTGTTTCATTTTCAGTACCAGTCATTTCTTTCGTCGTCGCCGTCCGATGGCACAACTAGACAGGGCAAACCTTCGACCAGTGCGGCTTCGCCCGGTAAACCTCGACTTCTTCTTCATCTGTCCCGGGTGAAACCTGTGCCGCCGCTTCACCGGCGTGATATTGGGATCGGGCCAAAGTTGTCGCATCGTTCCTCGCATAACGGCGCGGCTACTTTCGCGCAGCGGTTCTTCTTCTTCGGGAGTGACGCTCTTCGTCTGTCGCCCCATTTCTCCCTTCGTCGAAGATCCGGCTGTTGGCACGGCGGCGGAGCGGAGTGGCTTTTATACCCCCGTCGTGATGCCATGGCTTCGATTCGTATCTGCGCATGCGCGACTTCCATACGGCGTGGCTGGTGCGCGGAATGACGTCATCGCTCGGCGAGGTTTTGGTGCGCACATTCGCCGGCCTAACCACCAACTAAAACAGCATTGTTGTTGAAACGCGAACGAATTTCAAGTGAGGAAATTCTTGAAACTGCATGTCGGGAATAGTTTGTGTTAGACACAACGATAACACTTTCAGACAGATCCTGAGGGTTACGTGGTAGAAGTAAGCGTTCCTAAAATTTCGCATTCCGAAATTTCTTTTCCGCGGATCTCAGCGCTGCACTGAAACAATGTCTCCCATACTAAGCTCGGAAGTTTGCAGAAAAGATGTACAATCAACAAAACGCAGGATTGCGGAAGCACACCGGATGGTAAATCGCCGATTGATGTTACCGCGCGGCCGCAAATCATGGAGATGTACAGTGCCCGACATTCGATTACGCGAGGACACAGCGGACGCTAGTCAGAAAGGTTCCAGCGCTGCTAAAGATCGGATCGGAAAACATTTACTGGGCTCTAGAAAAGAGATCTTCGCGGCTTCAGACGGCCTCTTCCATCTTTTGATGGATTCTTCTGTCTGCAATCACAGGGTTGGTGCCCTAGTCCAAGGCTCCACTGTGTATGGCCAACCCGCGAGCTCGCTCTAATAGGCGCTTTTGGCCGTTCAAGCTTACGCTGAAAAGCATAATCTCCCACTGTTCCGCACTCGGGTTTTTAATTTTATAGATAGTTGGGGACTCAATATTTTGACAGGCCCATGATATGTGGTACAGATGTAGTTTCTCTCCGCACCATGGGCACTTAGCCTCATATTGTGTAGGAAAAATTTTATTCAGAAGGTTTAGATTCGGGAAAGTACCCATCTGCAGTTGTCGCCATGCAACAGCATCCTCTCTGCTTAGATACTTATCTGGGGGTGGGTACTTCAGTCTGACCCCTTTATAATAATTTAGGATATCTGAGTAGCCCATGGGTAATGACTCGGGTTCCTCAAGGCTGGATGTGTCGGACGCCCGGTTGGTATGCCCTCGAGCTATCCTATCCGCCTCTTGGTTCCCTGTTATGCCAGTGTGCCCAGGTACCCAGGTTATGGTATGCTGAACTTTGTTTCCCAGGTCGCATGAGCAGAGTATGTGGCGTGCTCTGCGCCCAATTCTGCCGTTTGTATAATTACGGCATGCTGCTTGAGAGTCTGTTATTATTGTTAGGGGCCTGCCAGATCGATAGCCCTCCAGTGCTGCCAGAGCCACAGCTGCCTCTTCGGCCTCGACTACCGCGCAGTCCGGCAGTGATGCGCTGGTGATCTCCTTGAGGTCCGAATTAACCACCGACGCCACTGCTCTGCTGTTGTGTCTTCCGTCTTTGACGAACGTTGCCGCGTCCCATACTCACAGGAATGGATAGCCTGAACTGTGGCAGAAGGATTCATGGCTACGTCAAGGCCTTCCTCTCTAACCGGACAGCAACAATCGGCCTGGGAGCAGTCAGATCAGAGAAGTTTCGCGCGCGAAACAAGGGAACTCCTCAAGGGTCGGTCATCTCCCCCATCCTCTTCAACGTCGCAATGATCGGGCTAGCAAGACAACTCGAACAACTTGAAGGCATACGGCACGCCATTTACGCTGACGACATCACGGTATGGGTGAACCGAGGATCGCTCAGCGAAAAAGAAGAGTGCCTGCAAAAAGCCGCCACCTGCGTAGAAACCTACGTTAGGGCCAGGGGCCGCACCTTATCGACGGAGAAGTCCGAGCTCCTAAGGGTATGGCGAGGCAAACAAAATCGAACGGTCCCTACAAGCGATGAGCTCAGCCTCAACGTATACCTCGCGGGACAACGCATTCCGGAGAAGACCACCATTCGGATCCTGGGGATGTGGCTTCAGTCCAATCAACGGTGCAATCATACTCTGACACTGCTGAAGACTGCCACCGTGCAGGTAGCCCTATGATCAACAGAGTATCTAGCAAGAGACACGGTATGAAGGAGAGCGACACACTTAGGCGCTGCTAAAGAAAAATAGACTGGCTCTAGCAAGGGTCACTTACCTCTTGATAGACGTAAGAAGTACAGGAGCCGCAGAGATGGAGCTCCAAAGCGCACGCCAAAAACCTTGCCTGGAACTGACGAAAGTTCAGGCTGCAGCTGATGAGCACATGACAAACCACCATGTTAAGAGAAAACGCGCATGCTGAGCGCCGAGCGGACATAAAATAACCGCAAGAAGGCTGCAGAGATCAAATAAAACGACGGCGTTAAGTCATGTGAGCGGCTATGCGCAAATAAACGCAAAGGGTGTATGCAACACACAGTGGCGATTCGACTAGTTACAGGCAGTCACTGCCACGTTCTACGAGAGCGGTTGCAGCTGTTGCAGATGTTGCAGTACTCGGCTTTTTAGACATGCTCCCAGAACGTAGCTCATGATTTATTCGGTGACGCCTTGTGGTAGGTGGTAATGCCCAGCTGTTCAGGCGCTCTGCCTACCGCTTTGCGACGCTTCCTTCCGATATGCTTGTGCAGTTTCGGTTGTTCATTGCAACTTTTCCATTTATCGTCTTCATTGGAAGTTTCATCATGAGTGTTGCAGCTTAATGTTGCTGGGTGACGTCCTTTCGGAAAAGCGTGCGCTGAAGGCAGCCGTGGAAGAGACCTAATATTCCGTGATATGATCACGTAGTACGTGTTGGATTGTGCGAGTTGGTCCCACATATGTCTGGTATGTAACGTCCCGTTAAAAGCATCCTTCAGACATCCATACGATTAAAGTATTGGGATTTGTTTAGATCACAGAAGTTCAATCCTATAGATGTCCGAAGGATATGTTATATAGGACGCCCCGAAATTATTGCCATCATGTTATCCACAGGACTTCCTAACCGGGACTTGGGTCAGATCTAATCCGAATTTCCAGAAGGTGTTTGTGGCTCAATGGGGAGTCACATGCACTACTTTACATGTTTCGTTATTTATTGTCATGCACCATTTATAACACTACTATGACACACTATTAGGATCGTGTTGAAGTTCGCTAATGCCAGACTAGTCAGTAACACTTTAATAGGTAAAATACTGAGGCAGTTAGGAAGGCGGTTAATGTAGATTAGAAACAAGGTGGGCCCAGAACTGACGTTGGGGAGCGCCTGAAGTTATAGAAGTAGGACTTGAAGAGAAGTTGTTTGCAAGTACGTATTTGGCCGTTTTACAAGAGAAACTCTTGATCTAGTAGAATAATTCTTTGTTATTATTAGGTTCAGCTATTTTAGGAGAACTAAGTCGTGTGAGATAATACTGAAGGCTTTAGCGGAGTGAAAAAAATGCACATGCAGTATCAATTCCAAGATCAGTATTTGTAAGGAGTTCATTAGTGGAATTTAAAACTTGTGTTTCGCGAGAAGAACTTATCGAAAGCCACGCTGAGCACTGTTAAAAACGACTTACATTTTGAAAACTCTGCCAATTGAGAATATGTGATTTGTGCAAATAATTTTAATGGTATGGTTGGTAATTAGATGGGCCGATAATTTTTAGGGGAGCTCACGTTACCTGATTTTCGGACTAGAATCCCCTTGCCTGCTTTGCAGCCTTCGGGAAAGACGGAATACTGTAATGACAGTGTTAAAATTTTAGACAAACAGGACAAGACACTTCCAGGCACTTAAATGTTTCTTTTTGTTTAAGGAATCAGACCCGCACGACGAAGACACTTTTAAATTCTGCAGTAGAAAAGCAGCACCGACAGAATCCACAAGAAATGGATCCATCGGTAAAAATATGAGGCTAGACGTGCACTAAAAAGCTATTCGTTTACGCTGTGAAAACGGCAAGAAACACTTCATTTGAAATATCCCAGCATTTGTCGTTGAGTAGCGAATACATCGTCGCTTAGCTCGTGCTAAAAATATTGCGTCCCACTGCAATTTATTAGGCTCCGGATCTTCCGTAGGTTAGTGCGAAGGAAAGACGGCAACTTAAGAGCCAAGTAGAATTGTTTGGCGGCAGATCCAATGGCGTTGTACACGTCCTCAACTACGGGATAACACAGCCAGGCAGTAGCAGTATTCTTTACTTCTGCGTGACGGAAAGGTCGCTTTTTTGTTGAGTAGCCATGATAGTCAGGGTGTAAACTAGCGCGAGCGCTGCTTAGACGTAATTTTCTTTTCGAGCCATAACGCGCTCGACGAAACGCAGCAAATAAATTTTATATACAAGCTTTTTACGTCTACATAATGCTTCGGAAACTTTGCACGTGTTCCACACACACACCAAAAAAATTTCCGTAGCCATAGACACCCTATCCGCTTCATTGTAACCGCGAATAATTTTCGTATTTTACAGATTGAACGCGCGCCCGAAAACCCTATTTAGGTGCCACATGGTCATTTAATTCTTGGAGATAACTGAGACAGGAAGCTTTGTCACTGTGCCTGGTGAAGATTAAGGCCAGAGGGGTAACCGATGAGGCAGAGACAAGAGTAGGGCTGAGCACAAGTTCCGTAAGGTGAAACTCTGAGGACACGCTTGCGAAGTTGGAACTCTGTAGCGAAAAGTTTGTGGGAAACGGAATAATTCTAGCATATAACGCCTGAGAAATGGAAATTACGAAAAATAAATAGCGACGACTTCGGGTATTGAACAACTATTCTAGACAAGACATCGCGAAATTCATTACAAACTGAAGGAGGAATAGGTGGTCAGTTACAATTTGGCATGCGCCAAAATTAAATCCTGGTTGTGAAGCACAACTCGCATACAAATAAGTTCTAAAGATGATGGAACTATTATTGCACTTGTAATGGGCGTATTGAACAGTTCAGGTGGTAGCGGCTGTTCGTAACCGAGAAGGCAGGTGACGCAGAGCAGGAACAGCTGGTTGCCCGGACGGCTCACACTCGTTCTAAGCACTGGCGATCCAGCTGGCCCACTGGTTGCACTGCAGGCATGGAACAGATGATCTGGCTGGCCTTGTGCTCTTCTTCTTCATTACAATTACCCCCAGTGCAAAAGCGGAGCCATCCTGGCGACTTACGACATGGAGACAAGGGGGTCATAGAATTGTTTCAGGCGGTGAACGTGAACAACATCCCGTCCATGGCGGCGCTTGTTGAATGTCGGTGTAAGCGGCTCTATGACGTAGTTGACCAGAGAGGTGCGTTCGACGATGCGGTATGGTCCATCATACTGCGAGAGAAGTTTTGTTGAAAGTCCAAGCGTGGTAGAAGGCACGGACGATAAGACAAGTGTGCCAGGAGCGAAGTTCGGATTCGTAGCGTCGCCATCGCGATCGGCTTCTTGTCGTTTTTGGTCAGCCGAGGGGAACTTTCGGGCTAATTGACGGCATTCCTCAGCGTTTCGGGCGACGGCTCAAACGGGAGCGCACTCTGACGTGTCTGGTGCATAAGGCAAAACCGTATCGATGGTATGGGAAGGGTCGCGACCGTAGAGAAGAAAGTAGGGAGAAAGCCCTGTAGCACTTTGTGTAGCTGTGTTATATGCGTACGTTACAAATGGGAGGATGATGTCCCAGTTTGTATGCTCCGATGAAACGTACATGGTGAGCATATCACCAATGGTGCGATTGAAACGCTCCGTAAGCTCGTTAGCTTGAGGATTGTACGCCGTGGTGGTGCGGTGAACTATGCGGCATTGAGCAAGCAGAGCTTCAACCACCTGCGACAAAAACACACGGCATCTATGACTCAGCAGCTCCCAAGGTGGGCCATGACGAAGAATGAAACGATTGAGCAGAAAGGATGTAATGTCACTGGCGGTCGGTACAATTAGAGCAGCGATTCCAGCATACCGTGTAAGGTTATCAACTGCGTCAATAATCCATCGTTTTCCAGCGGGTGTTAGCGGTAGCCGCCCGTACAGGTCGGTCGATTCCCACACGGTCGAAGGCATGAGCAGGGCACGGAAGCGGCTGTAATAAACCGTGGTCTGGACGAGGCACAGATTGGCGGCGTTGGCATTGCGGGAATGAGCGGACAACATAAAGATTCCTCGCCAGTAGTAACGTTGCCGCAGGCGCTTATACGTCTTCAAAGCGCCTGCGTGTGCACATTGTGGGTCAGTATGGAAAGACGCGTACATGTCGGAACGCAAAGTCCTAAGGATAACCAGGAACCATTTGGACGATCGGGCAGGTAGCTGCGTCGATACAAGAGGTTATCCTGGACAACAAAATGGGCAGCTTGGCGACGCAGGGAGCGGGAGTTAAGTGATGCAGGCGAGCCAGAAAGGAGGGGCAAAAGAGAGGCCATCCAAGGATCCTTGCGCTGTTCTGATGCAAAAGTGTCGATGTCGACTGAGGATACCGCCTCAGTGGTGGAGAGGGAGGCCGTGTCGGCTGGGAGCGGAGGCTGGGACAGAGCATCAGCGTCAGTGTGGTTGCGACCAGAGCGCTAGATGACGTATATGTCGTATTCTTGAATGCGCAGAGCCCAGCGGGCAAGGCGTCCAGACGGCTCTTTTAAAGAGGATAAGCAACAAAGGGCGTGGTGGTCAGTAACCACATTGAAAGGCCTGTCGTGTAAATAAGGGCGAAACTTCCCGAGTGCACAAGCGATGGCCAGGCATTCTTTTTCGTGACGCTTTAATTGCGTTCCGCTTTGGTCAGCGTACGACTGGCGTAAGCAACGACGTACTCGGAGTAGCCAGGCTTCTGCGGCGCAAGGAGAGCGCCAAGGCCAATACCACTGGCATCGGTATGCACTTAAGTTGGTGCGGTGGGGTCGTAGTGTCGCTGTATAGGTGAAGACGTCAGGAGACGACGTAAGGTCACGAACGCGGTGTCGCATGCAGGAGACGAGGAGGATAAGTTGTTGGCGCCACTTAAGAGTTGTGTCAGAGGTGATGCATTCGAGGCGAAATAGCGAACAAAGCGTCCGAAGTAAGAACAGAGGCCGATGAAGGCTCGGAGTTCTTTGGGTGTCTTAGCTTTAGGAAACTCTGCCACAGCGCTTTGATGCACAGCGCAAGTTTTGATTGGTCGGGGGAAAATGCTGTCTTGTGATACGACATGACCTAGAATCAAGAGCTTGCGCGCGGCGAACTAGCACTTTTTTCAGGTTTAGTGACAGGCCTGCGTTTGTCAAGGACGTGAACACTTGCCTAAGGCGAAGAAGATGCGTGCAGAAATCAGGGGTGAAAACAACGATGTCGTCGAGGTAGTATAAAGACGTGCTCCATTCCAGGCCGCACAAGATATAGTCAATCATTCGTTCAAACGTAGCAGGCGCATTACATAGGCCAAATGGCATCACATTAAATTCGTATAAATCATCTGGAGCAATGAATGCATTTTCAGAGAGATCAACTGCTGACATCGGGACATGCCAGTATCGCCAGTAGCCCGAGTGTAAATCCAACGAAGAGAAGTATTCAGCACCTTGCAAGCTGTCCAGAGCGTCGTCAATGCGCGGTGGAGGGTAGACGTCTTTTCGCATTATCTTATTAAGACGGCGATAATCGACGCAGAACCGAATGGAACAATTTTTTTTGTGACGAGAACCACCGCTGATGCCCACGGGCTATCGGAAGGTCGAATGACGCCGCGCTGAAGCATGTCGTCCACGTGCTCACTGATCACCTGACGCTCCTTGGGGGAGACGTGGTACGGGCGCTGCCGCAATGGCGCGTTGGAGCCAGTTTTGATGTTATGGCTGGCGGTTGACGTGCGACCCATACTAGGCTGAGCGACATCAAAAGCGGCCGAGGATGTAGAGCAACGAGTGGTTGACGAGGAAGCTGCGCGGTGACGCATGCGTAAGTAAGTAGCGCGGCGACAGGGTACTGCTGATGCTGCATTGGTAGAGCCTTAGCAACTTCGTCTTGAATAACCCGTCGGAGCGTAGGGGCGAGCTGTGTAGGAGGCTGCTGCGGCAGCGGCTGCTGTTGGGGTAACTCAGCGAAGGGTAGTAGAGAAAGCTGACGCGCAACTTCCTCCCGCGCGAAAGCTTGGATATGTGTGAGCTAGGGGGAGCGATCAGAGGAGGCTGTCATGGAAGAGAGGGCCTCGTCAACCACTCAGGGGCGCCTGGTCAACTCGCGTTTCCTCCTCAACTCGTCGTAGCTTCGGCACAAGTTTATGAGCTCTGCTACGGTGCGCGGACTCTTGGCGATCAACATTTGGAAAATGTCATAGTCAAAATGTCCTTCAATATGTGCTTCAATTTGTCATTTACGGGCATAGAAGCATCCACACGTTTACATATGTTGAGAGCCTCTTCGATATAACAGGTGAATGTTTCACCGGGTTGTCGCGCTCGCTCTCGTAAGCACTGCTCGGCGCGCAACTTGTGGACGGCGGGGCGTCCGAAAACTGCAGCGAAACTGGTCTTAATGCGGACCATGACTGAAAGTCGGCTTAGTGATTTTTAAACCACAGGTAGGCCTCTTCCGCAAGGTAGAAGATGGCGGCATTTAACTTGGTGGTATCATCCCATCAATTGTGCAAGCTCACCCGCTCTTAGGTACACAACCAGTAATTGACGTTCCGTTCATCCGTACTGCTGAAAACCGCTGGATGGCGTTGCGGGACAGCTCCAGAGCAGGCAATGGAGGGTGGCGGCGACGTTGGCTGTGGAGAGTCAGGCAGGACGGGAGGCACAGTCCGAGACCGGATTTCTAGGGTGTAGATGTTCTTGAATACCCCGCACCTCCACAAATTGTAATGGGGTGTATTGTACAGTTCAGATGGTAGCGTCTGTTCGTAACCGAGAAGGCAGGTGACGCAGAGCAGCAACAGCTTGTTGCCCGAACGGCTCACACTCGTGCTAAGCACTGCGATCCGGCTGGCCCACTGTTTGCACTGCAGGCATAGATCAGACGATCTGGCTCGCCTTGTTCTTGTGCTCTTCTTCTTTACACACTATACACCAGTCCTTCACTAATATCGAATAATCGGGGTTTCCTCTGAGACCGCAACATCGCCGACACCGCAACAACTTCTCAGAATGGAGCAGTAGCTTCTTAGGGCGATCATCATCATTAGCCCATTCTACGTCCACTGCCGGAAGAAGGCCTCGCCCTGTGATTTCCCAATTCCCCTGTCCTACGCCAACCGATTAGAAGCAGTGCCTGCCAGTTTCCTCATTTCATCACCTCACCTCGTCTTCTGCAGTCCTAGCCTGCGCTTCCCTCCTCTTGGTACCCCTTCTGTAAGCGTAATGATCAACCGGTTATCTAACCTATGCAGCACATGACCTGCCCAGAACGACTTTTTTCTCTTAATGTCAATTAGAAAATTGGCTATCCCCGTTTCCTCTCTGATTCACACCGCTCTCTTCCTGTCTGTTAATGTTACGCCTAGCATTCTTCATTCCGTCGGTCTTTGCGCTGCCCTTGTTTTCGAGCTTTTGTCAGTCACCAATTTTCTGCACGATATGCTAGCACCGGTAGAATTCAGTAGGCGTACACATTTCTTTTTAATGATAAGAATTGTAAGAAAGATAATGAACGTGAGCGCAGAGTCAGAAGCTTCGGCAGCATCAAGCGGGCTGCAGAGGCTCGAGCTAGGGACTGTATTCGGATCATCCTAGAACCGGCTGTCGCCACGAACCTCAATAAATCTCCTTTATAAGTGGTGGAGGTGCGGGGCAGCGTTCCACTCTACCATCTTGGAACTCCATTCTCGGATGCTACCCTCTACCATGCCGGACGCCGACCAGCAGAGTCTTCCATTGCCACCCGTCCCTTGTGCTAGCACCGCTTGCCAGTGGGAACCTCCCATATACAGGGGAACCAACGACAACCACGTTGAAGAGTGGCTGTCGTCGTAGGAACGGGTAACCGTTCATAACATATGGAATGACTCAGACAAGCTGGCTTATGTATCATTCTACCTAGCGGGAGTGGCCAGTCGCTGGTTCAGAAACCATGAGAGGGATATCCGAACGTGGTCGGGGTTCGATACATCGATTACAGAACTCTTTCACTGACCCACCTTCAGGTAACTCCGAGCAGAGCAGCGTTTGCGTACACGCGCACAGGACACGGGTGAGACTTTTATTAGCTATATAGAAGATGTTGTCGATGTTTGCAGGCAAATTAACGCTGCCATGACGGAAGCGCAAAAGATCAAGATGTCATGAAGGGAATCCATGATGACGCGTTCCAGCTGTTTCTGTCAAAGGACCTGCATACTGTAGGTGACGTTATCAGCTTGTGCCAGAGCCATGATGAATTACGTAAACAGCGAGCCCTGACAAGGCGACATCTCACACAAAATGCGAAGTCATTGTGCAGCCTGACCACCAGCCCCGAAGAAGCCTCCTTTATAACCCAAATCAAGGATTTCATCCACGAAGAAGTCGCGTGACAGTTATTTGTGGTCTCCGTCACTCAGGAGTCTACGAGCCCTTCGCCGTCTCGTATCCGTAACGTGATCCATGAAGAAGTCACGGAAGTGCTGCCGGGTCGTCATCAGCAGGATGCCGTGGTTACACCGGTCACTTATGCTACGGTTACTGCAATATCCCCTCGCAATGTGCCCGTACGTTGCTTCCAGCAGCGTGTGCAACGCCCTAACCATCCCGTCTCCTGGATCACCATTGCCGTCGCTAACCCATGGCCTACGCCAAACAATCGGCCTAAATGCTTTGCATGTACATATCCCGGCGCAGGTCGCAGGCGTTCGATGACGACGGACGAGCGCCCTATGTGCCACCTGATCCAAATGCGCCTTAGGGACATTTCGACCCATCACCATCTCGCTCCCAGGCTCATCGCCGTCCTGGCTTCGAACGCCTCCGGGCACCCTCCCCATGTCACCGATCGCTTTCCCCTATGTGTCGACGACCCGTCTCTAACGAAGAGGGAAGCTAGACGATGCAGTTCCCGAGGCAAGAACTGCGCAAGTGTCGACATTCCGAAGTCCTCCTCCTTTTGCTGCCAGTCAGGATCGGACAATGCCTGCCGTGTGCGCTCCAGAACATTTTATTCATCCTTCTGGAAAATTTCTTCTGATGATGAGGGTCACTTGTGAATAATTGGCATTGGTAAGGTACTCCTTCACAGGCTCCAGAATCTGACTGGCGATAATGAATTCTTGTTCCCTTTCCTGGCTATTGATCATTATCATTGCCTTCTGCATATTAATCTTCAAACCCCCTCTTACACTCTCTTTGTTAAGGTCCTAAATCATTTGTTGTAACTAGGTCCTAGTGTCTCTGAACAGGACATTGTCATCTGCAAATCGAAGGTTGCGGGAATATTCACTGTTGAGCCTCATTCCTAAGCCTTCACTGTTTAATAGCTTGAATGATTCTAAGCACGCCGCCAATAACATTGAAAAAATTGTGTCTTGTTGTCTAAACCATTTCTTTAGAGTTACTTTCCTACTTTTCTTGTGGAGAATTCAGGTAGCTGTGTAATCTCTAGATATTTTTCTACATATCTGCGCAAGCGTCCTTTACTCGTTCATTACGTAATGCCTCAATTACTGCTGAAATCTCCACTGATTCCAATGCCTTTTCGTAACCTATGAAATCCATATGAAAGGTTGACTGTACTCAGCGGATTTCTCGATCTGCTGATTGAGGACATGAGTGGGATCCATTGTAGAGTTTTCCTTCAAGAAGCCAGCCTGTTCCCTTAGTTGACTGAAGACCATTGTTGCCCTTATTCGATTGCGCATTATCTTGGTGAATATTTTATACATACTGAAAGTAAGCAAATGGGCCTATAATTTTTTTACTTCTTTAACGTTTCCATTTTTGTGGATAACAATAAACTTGGCATTCTTCCAGTTCTCTGGTACCCTTGAAGTCCATAGGTAGTTCGTATAAAGGGGTGCCAGTTTTTTCTAAGAATTGTGTCTCCTCAATCTTTGATTACATTGACTTTTATTCTATCTTCTCCTGCCGTTTTTCGCGTTTCATGTCTTGCAAAGCCTTTCTTACTTTATCGCTAGTTATAGAAGTAGCCTCTGTAAACTGTTTATTACTACCTCGAATGGAGGTATCGTGGTTGCGCTGGGTACTATACAGGTCAGTATATAATTATTATGCTGATGATATTATCCTTCTTATCTTCCAGTACATACATCTTCTTTTGTCCTATGCCCAATTTCCTTCTCACTGATTTCATGCTGCTTCCATTTCTTTACGGCTTCCTCGGTCTTTGTCATGTTATTGTATTGAATATCCCTTATTTATTTGTTGATCAGTTTTAACAGTTCTACGAATTCTATCTGATCTCTTGAGTTGGTAACTTTCATTCTTTGTCTTTTCTTTTTTAGGTCCTTTGTTACTTGGGAGACCTTACCTACTCGTTGCCTTGGTATCATACCGCCTGCTTCAACTGCTGCTGCTGAAGCCAGCCTAGTTACGGTTTTATTCACTGCCTCTATGTCATCGTCATATCTCTGTTTTAAGGCTGCATATTTCTTTGCAAGTGCCAACTTGAATTTGTCTGCTTTTACCTTTACTCCGCTAGGCTGGCCTGTTTTCACTTGAATTCATTTCTTGTCTCTTCATATTGAGGTGCAATTCAGACCTCACTACCCTATGATCATTGCACCTTTACCAAACCTAATACATCTACATACAGCGGTCTTCTTAAAATTATGAATGCAATGGACAATTTGGGAAGTATGAAATTCGCGCTCACACGCTTACTTCACACCTGGCTGCCGCGAGTGCACCTAAAGAACGACGGCGAATCAGAAAATATTTGCATCCTATTACACCTGATACATCAATTGTGCCGCTGCTTCTGTGGCACGAAAAAAACAACAACAAAGGGATATACATTTTTTTCAGTGGCACAGGGAATTCGCACTGCCTTCACATCATTGCCCTTTGCTGTAACATCCTGTAAGACGTATTTAGTACTATGACACCAGATCATCTCTTCACGTGCATGATACATATGTGGTTAACAGCGTGGAGGAAGCGAGAGCGGAGAAGCCATGTGAGACACTGGTTTGAACACTTAAAGCTAGTCGCAATAGTATAGGAAGGTTGAACAGTAGAGGAAGGTAAAGCAAATTTCCACCGTGCGCAGGTTCCGCATAATTTCTTACTATTTATTTTGCCACCGGTGATACTTACCCACTAATGTTGTAGAACATTTTTTGAGCCTTCGTGCACTGCTTCAACGAAGCATTTTGTTCTACTTTTTGGTACCTCTTTCTATGCTACATGTTTCAGCCCCTTGATTGAAATTCTTTTTTGGTAAAAACTGCGCTGTAGCGCCTTTTATTTCGGAGTTTATCTTGTTTCACAGGTGTGTTGTTGCTCAATAAGCAATCCAAGCACTTCGCAGCAGAAATGTTGCTTGTTTTGATAAATATTTTTCTGATATGGAAACTTCAGAGTGGTTAGTTAAGCACATAAGAGGCGTCCGTCACCATTTATGTACTTAAGCTACCCACATTACCTGTAAACTGTACTCCATGACAAAGGCAATTAAGTTGGTAAAAAATTTCTTACGTGCAAGCCTATGGTCTCTCTCTCTCTCTCTCTCTCTCTCTCTCTCTCTCTCTCTCTCTCTCTCTCTCTCTCTATATATATATATATATATATATATATATATATATATATATATATATATGGAAGCTCATCAGCCCAGTTACGCCTACTGTAGGACCAAGGCCTCTCCCATTCTTCTCCAACTACCCCGGTCATGTGCTAATTGCGTGCGGCCATGTTGTCCCTGCTCACTTACTGCAGCCCCCTGCTACGCTTCCATTCCCTTGGAATCCAGTCCGTAACCCTTAATAACCATCGGTTATCTTCCCTCCTCATTACATGTCCTGCCCATGCCCATTTCTTTTCTTGCTTTCACCTAAGGTGTCATTAACTCGCGTTTGTTCCCTCCCCCCAATCTGCTCTTTTCTTATCTCTTAACGTTAAACCCACCATTCTTCTTTTCATAGCTCGTTGCGGAGTCCTCAATTTAAGTAGAACCGTTTTCGTAAGCTTCCAGGTTTCTGCCCCGTAGGTGATTAACGGTAAGGCAAAGCTGTTATACACTTTTCTATTGGGGGACAATGGCAAACTGCTGTTCATGATCTCAAAATGCATGCGAAACGCACCCCAGCCCATTCTTATTTTTCGGATAATTTCAGTCTCATGATCCAGATCCGCGATCACAAGCTGTCCTAAGTAGATGTATTCCCGTACAACTTCCAGTGCCTCGCTACCCATCGTAAACTGGTGTTCTCCTCCGAGGTCGGTGACGGGGATATATATATATATATATATATATATATATATATATATATATATATATATATATATATATATATATATATATATATATATATATATATATATATATATATATATATATATATATATAGTCGGAAAAGAGGAATTCTTCAGGCTAGCTTTCACACTTACAGAACTTGAGCAGTCCTACAAGGTAAACAGATCAAGTATACTTTGTAGCACCACTAAAGTTCTATATGCATGTATATATATATGTATATAAACGAGAAGACAGGGGGTTAACTGACGGGCCCAACTCTTATTTGTCATAGCATAAGAAGCCAGCAAACACCGACACCAAGGACAACATAGGGGAGCACAAGTAATTTCCCCTATGATGTCCTTGGTGTCAGTGTTCGTTGGCTTCTTATGATATGACTAAGATATATATATATATATATATATATATATATATATATATATATATATATATATATATATATATATCGGTATTGTTACGGCAGATGTTTATTTTAAGGGTGAAACAAGGCCGAACAGGATGCCGCAGGCAAGGCCCAGACGGCGCAGAGTACCCAGAGATAACGCGCGCGCACTCTACTTCTTTGTTGTCTTCAGTCGCGCAGTGCTGCGACATTTTCCCCGGGGGAAGGCGAAGCTTGCTCAGCGAGTTAAAGGGACCTGTGATGGTACTGCTCGAGTCTGGCCACGTCAACAACTTGCGTCGCAGGTGAACGCCGATTATTTGCCGTCACTTTGGCGACGACATAGTTCACATCATTTAAGCGACTGAGTATAACGAATGGTCTCGTGTAAGTGGTGAGAAACTTGCGGTACAATCCCTGTTTGCGAACAGGTGTCCACAACCAAACAGTAAAGCTGACGGGGAGATACCGCGCATCATATCGAATATTGCTGTTGCCTTGTGAGGACAACGTACTAAGCTGCGCCAGTCGACGTGCTTCTCGGTACGACACAGAGTTTGCGGGATAGAAGGGTCTTCGCGACACGAGCAAGGTAGAATAGTGTCCAGAAAGCTCTGGGAGTGCGCGCGTACAGCAAAAAAAAATGGCGCATATATTCTTGCTTGTTATTAGTGTACGCGTACGTTACCAAAGGTAAGATGGCGTCCCAATTTTTGTGGTCAGCAGCGACATACATTGATAGCATGTTGGTAAGGGTCCGATTGTTCCGCTCCATGAGCCCATTGCTTTGCGGGTGCTAAGGTGTGGAATGACGATATGGAGAACCACAAAGCTGTAAAAAGTTCTTCAATGGCGTTGGCGGTGAATTGTCGTCCATGGTAACTGATGACAACCCAGGGAGTGCATTGATGGAGTATGACGGGGTGCAACAAAAATAAAGAGACATCTGCTGCAGTGGCAGAGGGAAGTATCGCTGTTTCTGTAGAGTGAGTAAGGTAATCTACGCATGCTATATTCCAGCAGTAGCCAGCTTACGTCTTAGGGAGCGGGCTGAGCAAGTCAATGCCGACTTTTTCAAAGGATAATGTCGGTTGCATAACTGGTTGCAAATAGCCTGCTGGATCCGTCGTCATTTGCTTGAGGCGCTGGCGAACGGTACAGCTAGCGACATACTGTTTCGTTGTTTTCTATATGTTAATCCAGAAAAATCTCTGGCGAAGTCGGTGCAGTGGGTTCGCAAAGCCAAGGTGCCCGGACGTGATATGGTTATGCATGGAGCGAAGGACAGCAGGGCGCAGGTATTCGGGTACAACTAGAAGCAATGGAAGACCATCAGCCGAGTGATTTTTTACAGCAAATCATTACTAAAAGTAAACGGTGTTGTTCCTGCTGGCTCACATACAGCTGCCCGTAGAGATTTCAAGGTAGGGTCGCAACGTTTCTCGCTCCCGAAGGTACTGAGGTCTGGAAGGTCGGAAGAGATGGAAACTAGGTAGTCATCGAAGTCATCATCGTATGCTTTAGTGAGCGGCGAAGGGAGATGAGGATAGGCAATCACCACCCGTGTTTAAGCGTGCGCTTTTGTAGGTAACGGAAAAGCTGTACTCTTGAAGGCACAAAGCCGAGCAGGCCCACCGGTCAGACGGGTCACGCAGCCCAACGAGCCAAGAGAATGAATGATGGTCAGTCACTATGGTGAATGCGCGGCCTTGTAGATATGGACGGAATTTATCAATGTCGAAAACGACTGCTAGACACTCGAGTTCAGTAAAGGTGTAGTTTTTCTCCGCTTTTCTAAGTGTTCGACTAGCGTAGGCAATGACATACTGGCGGCTACCGCAAAGCTGAACAAGCACAGCGCCAACACCCTCACCACTGGCATCAGTATGCAGCTCAGTTGACGCCTCCTGATCAAAATGCCGCAGAACTGGTCCAAAAGTCAACAGAAATGTCAGCTGTTTAAACGCCGACTCGCAGTCAGCAGTCCACAAGTAGGAGGTGTCTTTGCAAAGTAGATAAGTGAGGGGAGAGGCAAGCTGTGCGAAGTTGCTTGATAAAGCGGCGACCAATACGAGCAAAGGCCCAAAAACCTTCGCAGATCTTTCAGCGTTGTGGCTTTTGGAAGTCATGAACCGCTGCTATCTTTTCAGGGTCTGGTCGTAGGCCATCTTTGTCCACCAGAACGCCTAGCACAAGTGCTTGACGCTCACCGAAATGACATTTCTTCGAGTTTAAAATAAGGCCAGCTTGCTGGATACAGTCAAGAACAATCGACAGGCGCTGATTGTGCTCGTGAAATGTCCGGCCGTAGATAATGACGTCGTCTAAATAGCACATGCAAATTTCCCGTTTGAGTCCGCGGAGCACGGTATCCATAAATCGCTCGAATGTCGCTGGAGCGTTGCATAAGCCAAAGGGCATAACGTTGAACTCAAAGAGACCGTCAGGTGTCAAGAAAGCTGTCTTCTCCTTGTCTGAGGGGTGCATGGGGATTTGCCAATACCCTGACCGTAAATCTACAGAAGAGAAATACGACGCGGAGTGGAGGCAGTCGACGGCGTCATCTATTCGTAGTAGGGGGCACACGTCTTTCTTTGTGACGGTGTTTAGGCGGCGATAGTCCACACAGAATCTCCATGAGTTGTCTTTTTTCTTCACTAGGATCACAGGTGCAGCCAAGGGACTACATGATTCCTGGATCACTACTTTGCGTAACATTTCTTCGACCTGCTCGGCGATGAATTTTCCCCTTGAAAGTGAAACTCGATAAGGCTTCTGAAGAATTGGCGTCGCTTGCCCTGTATGGATGCGGAGTTGCATACGAGACGCCGGTGGTGTATGGAATGCTCATTGGCCTTGAGCAAAATCAAACACTGTAGCCTAGCGAGCAAACTCTCCTCGAAGCAGACAGCGCTCACTCGTAAACAGCCACTTGGTAATCATGCGCTTGAAGTCAGCACAATTACCATGACTGAAATTGGGGTTGGATTTTTTCGAGGCAGTTGACATTTCAACCTTTCCGATGCCGATAATGGCGCGTTCGTAAAACTTGCCAGTTTAAGTCCTTGCTACCATGTTATGGATTGGGTTGAAACCTTCACGGTCCACAAGCGACTTCAACCATCAGTGTGACAAAGCGGGAGCGAGGGACTATCAGATTTTTCTTCAGCGCGTTGTTATAATAGGGCTCGGCTAAAACACAAGAACCCGTACGAGGGCGAGAAGTGTTGACAGGTACAAACATTGCAGTGTGAGGGGCAAACACACATCTCGCGCCGCGGAGAGAACGTCGGCGGCCTCACTGGTGTTATCTGTCATTGATGTTCGTGCGCAGTGGCGAAGAGAAATCGCGCCTCTTCCACAATCCAAAGTTGCCCCCCACTCACGCAACAAATCAATTCCTAAAATAATGTCATGCGTTACACGTGCAAACACAGTAAGTTCACTTCGAAATGTATGGTCCCCTATCATAACTGAAGCAGAACAGACCCGAAGTGGACGTAACATTTCCCCGCCAACACCGCGAAAGGTAGCGTTCCGGTGCCAAGAAAACTTAAAATTTTGTCCAAAGCGATTTTTGAAGGACCGGCTAATAACAAAAACTGTAGCCCCGGTATGAAATAAAACAAAATCCCTCACATTATCAAAGAAAACACGCACTTTGTTTTAAAACAATTTTGCACAAGGGGGTCTTGATGAAGATTAATATATTGCGGCCTCACCCCCATCGGTCGCACCAGCTAGTTTCCCAGCGGCGGCGGTGACAACGAGTGGCGACGAGGTGACGAGGAGCGCCGTTGTCGTGTCAGTGGTGGTGCGAGGCGGCGCTCGGAAACTGGGATGTCACTGCGGTTCGTACGTCCCCGCTGCAGCAGTTGCAAGGAACTGAGATACGGCCAGGCCTCGTCCGCGGGCACGCGGGGTGTATAGAAAATAAACCCTGGAGCACGCTGGTGGCGGCGTTGGCAGTACCTAGTAATGTGTCCAGGCACACCGCAGTTGTAGCAAATGCGGGAGTCGCGGCTCGTCGCGGGTGGCAACGGTGACATGGATGTCAGAGGTAGAAACGAACTCTCAGCATGTTTGTAGGAGTGAAGAGCCCGCGCCAAAAAATCGTTGCGGTGCATCTTGCCTGTGTTCCAGACTTATCGGTTGCGGCGGCAAGTTGCTGCTCTCCGGACTGTCAGCATAGTTCCTGCGAGGCTCTCGGTAACTCTTACGTGCCCAGGTGGCCGGTGGCACACGAGAGCGATCGTCAAATGCACACTGATGGCACATATGAGCGTCGTCAACAACTTTAAGGCGTTCAAGCTCTTCTTTAACCACTTGCGGAGTCACCGAGGAGATGTTATCATGGCCTGGGTCGTACGCACTTAGAATAGTAGTAACATTGTGGAAGCGTCCGAACTTTGGTCCGATCCTCATTTTGAGCGCTTCAAACGTCCGACAGTGTTTCTTCAGATCTGATGGAGTACTAGAATGTTTCGTTGTAAGAATATCATAAACTTTTCATCGATTACTTTAAGCAGATGTACTTTGTCTTCGTCTGTCATGTTGGCGCTGACGATTCCGCATAATTTCAAAACTGTCTCTATGTACGTTGTACAAGTCACGCCAGGTAACTGAGCTCGTCGGGAAAGCGTCTGTTCAGCCTTCTTTTTCTTAGAGATCAGGTACCCCAAGCACTTGCTGAATTGTTCTGCAAAATTATCATAGCACGCGAACGCTTGGGCTTTGGAAGCAGAGGATAACGAGTCTTTTCTCTGGTTCCGGTAAAGTTGTCGACTACTGGCGTTCTCTATTGTTTCGCCCACGACATCACTGGTGCAGGTTATGGGTAAATGCACGTTCGCCCCCAAGTTCCTGCCGTCACTTCTAGCAACTTATAGACAGGCGCAGCTCCTACACCAAAAAACTGCTGCCGCCTGCAAGGACTACCACACATATTCGGGCCCTTGTCATTGAAATTGGTAGTAAAGATTTCAATGACCAATACAAACCAGGTGAGCTATATTTGCGATGCCCAATCAGCTCTCCTGCATGTTTTCCTGCGCCATAGACCCTGCACTATTCCACCGGGACACTTTTCATGATGTTGACTGCCTGAACCACTTGAATCGGGTTGCCAGAATGAACGATTGGAACGATTTTCGTAAGCTGCGGAGAGTTTTCTTAGGCGAACACGTGGTAAGACTCGGCAAAAACGTGGTAAAGAACCGTGATGGTTTCTTTGTGACATTACAATGGTTTAGCCGACAGCTCCGCGATGCGTACCGCAACGACGAAAGGAAGAAGAGAGCACAACAAGCCATCTCTTCTAGAAACCAGCTCCCAAAAAGTGTCGATGTTTGTCGAAGACATGCTTCATATTTTCTGGCGTGCAGGTACAGCAATGCTCGAGTAAAAGGTGCGACATGTAATGCATGGGGTCAAGGAACAATTTTTCGTCTGACTCGTACGCAAAACACCACTAACCGCGGCCGAGTTCATGATTGAGGCAACAACGCTGGAGCGTACTCTCCAGCAGCGGTTGTCATAGTACGAATGCCACGACATCACGCCTACTGCGTGCTTTATTGAGTTCGACGGCGAGAAGCAGACCCTCGTAGGCTTCATACGAAGTGTTGTGCGTAATGAACTGCGGCGACTCCAAGAAGTCGCGCTAGTTGGACCTCAACTACCTGTTGGAGCACTTGAGGACGTCATCTGGAGTGAAATCGGACAGGTTGTGAAACCACTCACATCACCAAAAGTTGACGACCCATCTTAACATTCGCGGGGGCATTTATTGGCTATTGCGTCACTATCTACAAATCCCAACATACGGACAGTGGACAAGGCTGCATCTCTGTTCCCGGACACCCCTTCGCATCCACTACCTGGCTCGCGGTAGCCGCATGTGCTCACGTATCTACCACCGGGCTCAAGACAGCGCTACTAAGGCAAGTGTATGGTGCTCGTCAAATAACCGTCTGCTCTGCTAGCACTGCGGCGAAGCGCGTCCCGTGCACTGCAACTGCCAGTACCGCCAGCTGGATCTCTGACGCGCGGTGACCATGACGCGGTGAACCATGACGCGCGGTGCCAATGGTACGGTGAGCGCCTACACGAAACCGAAGCGTATCTCATGGGCCAGCAGGTTCATGTTCAGCGCCGCCAATCGCAATTGCCACCCCCTCGCCGTTCCGTGTCACCTAGCCTGCCCTAGTCCTTTTAGGCGCCCATCAAGAACGGATCACCGGGTTTCCAACAGAGAAACTAGAAAACGAGATTTCTTGGGGTGAAGTTCCTTTTAAACGAACAATTAAAGAACCTCCGTCGGCGCAACGACCCGACGAGGATTGCTCCGGTTTTTCTTCATCTTTCGACATACCCGCCGTGGTTGCTCGGTGGCTATGGTGTTGGGCTGCTGAGCACGAGGTCGCGGGATCGAATCCCGGCCATGGCGGCTGCATTTCGATGGAGGCGAAATGCGAAAACACCCGTGCAACTTAGATTTAGGTGCACGTTAAGGATCCCCAGGCGGTCGAAATTTCCGGAGTCCTCCACTACGGCGTGCCTCATAATGAAAATGTGGTTTTGGCACGTAAAACCCCATAATTAATTATTAAATAATCTTTCGACACTAATAAGATTGGTTCTGCCGACATCGCTGTCTTTGTTGATAATAATGTTGCCACTGCCCTCGTCGACACCGATGCCGATTATTCAGTTACGAGCAGCGTATTGGCATCTAAATTGAGGAAAGTCAGCACGCCATGGCAAGAGCCCCAGTTGCGCACGGCACTTTACCATGTGGTGGTAACATCTGGAATGTGCACTTCTCATATACGAATGCATGCGCCCCCGTTCACTGGTTCTTGTCTCCTATTACCTTTGCGCTCCAGCCCAATAATTCTGGGAATGGAGTTTATTCGGGAATACGGCACAATAAGTAACCTACGTGAGTTGCTGGTGTCGTTCCAGGACCATTTTCCTCCCTATGTGACTACATCCAATTATCGAAGACAGCGCTACGTGTATTCGAGGAATCTGTGATTCTGCCCCCGCGAAGCATCCTCTTTGTCGGTGTGGAATGTTAACAGTACGTCCCTGTCGCCTGCGCTGTAATTGCGGAGGCAAATTTGTCTTTCGTTCATGCACGCGAAATCTGTGTTTCCCGGGGGGATATTTAGCCTATAATCAAACAGGGTCACCTGCTGGACCTAAGATCCACTGAGGGATATCGTCATGAAACACGTCACGCCGCCATTGTACAGTTTGACGAAATATCTGGCATCTACAGTCGGCCAATATTCGCTGCTCTTTTTCCGTGCGACCATGATGTTCGCAAGCATTCTCGATGTACACCCGGACTTGGAGCTGTGCTGGTTCAGTGGCAAAATGGCACCGAGCGTGTGATTACCTATGTGAGCCACACGGTATTCGCTGCCGGGAAAAACTACTCTACAACAGAAAAAGAATGCTTAGCCACTGTCTGGGCCATAACAGTTTCGTCCATACTAGTAGTGTCGCCCATTATGAGTACTTCCCAGCCACAATTATCTTTGCTGGTTCGCAAATCTTGCGAGATACCTCCGGTCCTCTCGCACGATGGAGCCTTCAACGGCAAGTTTTAGAGCGAAGCTCTTTGGAGCCCGTTCCCTTGTTTCGCGTCGCCATCGGCCTGGCCGTTGCGCCTCTCTGTAACCAGCTTCGCAGCTGGCGCCAGCGCGCTGCTCTAGCTGCACGCGTTACTGGCGCCAAAAGCGTAATCTTTCGCATCACCAGGAAGACGACATTTTCCGCCGTATCAGCAACTGACTTGGTTCAACAACAACGCGAGGCTTGAAGGTCATCGCTGTCATGGAAGGGCATGCGTCAATCTCCATGGCCGTTTCGCGCGATCACTAGCTTCCTTCTGTTTTTGGGTTGCTGTCCTTTATAAGAATTTTGACCATATACAAGCTAGATACCTGCTTGTTGCGCGACCCTCGCTTCGTGACGATATTTTACGTGCCTGTTACGACGAACCATCGTCCGGACAACTAGGCTACACACGCATGTTGGAATGCATCCGCCGCGCTTACTACTGGCCACGTTTCGCGAAGACTGTGAACCAGTATGTGTGCACATGTTGCGACCGCCAACGGTGTAAGACGCCATGTGTGGGACCAGCAGGACTGCTACAATCAATGGCAACACTGAAGACGCCATTTTATCGGTTTGGTATGGACCCACTTGGATCGTTCCCCACGTCTTCGTCCGGAAATCAGCGAAACAAAGACGCTCTCAAAAGAAACCCCAGCAGACGCAGTCCAATTTTTCAGGCACAGCATCGTCCTCTGTCTTGGAGCGAGAGCGGTCGTTATTACGGATCGTGGGACAAATTTCACTGCAGAGATGCTACAGGAAGTATTGAGGATGAAGGGCACTGCACATAGCAAAACAACGGCTTACCACCACCCAAGCAAATGGACGGACCCAACGCCTGAACAAAACGATCGTGGATATGCTATCAGTATATGTAATAATTGACCACAGGAACAAAACCTCCCCCCCCCCGATATCCTTCCTTACATTACTTTTGGGTATAATACCACAATCCAAGAAATTACCGGTTCCACCCCTTTTCGCTTAGTGCGTGGTCGAGAGGTCACCGTGATGGACACCATGCTCCTGGTAATGTAACTTGGCAATGTTTCAAACGAATGCTGCCAAGTGCGCCCAGCTTGCCGAGGAGGCCTGTCAACTCGTACGCTGCCGTATTTAGTGTCACCAAACCGCATACGCACGCCGCTACAACGTTCGCATCCGGGTGGTCACCTACAATCTTGGCGATGAAGTGCGGACGTGGACCCACCGTCCGACATCACGGCTGGTCACAAAAGTTTCGTCGCTACTTCGGTGCCTGCAAGGTTGTACAGCGACTCAGCGAGGTTACCTATTAGGTTCTCCCAGAAGCCATCTCAAAAAACTCCTGCCAGCTTCCTCAAACTGATGTCGTTCATGTTTCTAGACTCAAACCATATTTTTCTACCCGGGACTCGACCGTCTAGTTATATTACTACATTTAAGACTTGACGTCGTTATTTTTGGTGGAGTTGTTTTTCGTCTTTCTTATGGCTTGTTTTTTTCTCTTCCTTTGATTCGTACTTTGACAGCGGCAGATTTTGTTTCGTGCGACGACAGATTGCTTCCGTTTACGAGTAAGCCTCATTTTTTACCATTATTACAGCATCGAGACAATGCTTCTCTGTCTGGGGGTAATGACACATGCCATGATGTGAGCCATCCACTGTCGCACATACACGCATAATGTTGGAAGAATAGGATGACGTTTTCTTCGTCTGGTTCCGGTAAAGACGGGGACGCCTGATTGCTTGGTGAGTGCAAGAGCGACCAGCTAATTGATCAACTCAGCGTCATTCTCTTGTTCCGTCCCTCCACTCGGGACCGCAAGCACGGTCACTGGTCTTCGTTTTCTTCAGGCGTAACATTCCTCTCATCGCAGACGAAGCCCGCCGGGCGAGCCAATCGATTTGTCTTGACGTGAGCAATTTCAAGTGGGCGACATGGACCACTTGGGTCTTGGCAGCTCTACTTCCACTCGCCGTGAGGTGAACTATGTTATATGTGACTTCCGTGAGTCATTTAGTAATAACAAACGGTCCATCGTAGGTGGCCGAAAGCTGTTGGCATAACCCGCGTTTCCGTACTGGAGTCCAGAGCCCAACTAAGTCATCAGGGCGATAGGTTACCGGATGGTCGTCAATGTCATAGCGTGCTTTTGATCTGTCCTGCGCGTCCAAAGTGCGCAAACGAGCAATGCGACGAGTTTCTCCGGCAAGGCAGGGAGTCTCGGCGACAGTGGGATTTTCGTGACTACAGAAAGGGAAAACAGTGTCGATTGTGTACCGGGTTGGCCGTGTGTACAGCAGAAAGAAAGGGCAATAACCGGTAGTCTCGTGCTTGGTAGTGTTGAGCGCGTAAGTGATAAAAGGCAGTACGTCATCCCAGTTCTTCTGGTTCGATGAAACATACATAGATAGCACGTTCACAATTGTTCGGTTGGTGCACTCCGTAAGCCCATTCGTTTGTGGATGGTATGGTGTCGAGTGACGCAAGTGGGATTCATACAAACGAAGCAGCTCCTCTACGAAATCCGCTGTGAATTGTCGTCCACGGTCGCTGATGATCACGCGAGACGGACCATGTTGCAGGATGACATATTGCAGCTGGAATGTTGAAACGTCAGTGGCAGTTGCGGGAGGCACGGCCGCCGTCTCACAGTAGCGTGTGAGGTAGTCGACGCAAACAACTATCCAAAGGTTTCCCTTGGCTGATTTTGGAAATGGGCCTACCAAGTCAATGCCCACTTGTTGGAAAGGCTCGCTTGGAAGCGGGATCGGCTGCAGGAGACCAGCTGGAGCAGTAGATGGCCGTTTGTGGCGCTGACACTGCAAGCAGCTGGCCACATGCGTCTCAACAGACTGTCGAATTCCAGGCCAATAAAAGCGTACCTGAATCCGGTAGAGCGTCCTCGCCGAACCTAAATGGCCAGACGTAGACTCGTCCTGCATAGCACTCAGAATCGCTGTGCGAAGGCTCTAGGGTATCACTAGGAGAAAACGTGCGCCAGTGCCGGAAAAGTTCTTCTGATACATGAGTCCATCACGTACACAGAAATGGTTTGCTGTCGTCGAGGCGAATAGCGGTGTTAATTTATCGTCTTTTTGCTGTTCGGCTTTGAAGCAGTCGAAGTCTGGAAAACGCGGCGACACAGAAGCCACGAGGTGATCGAAGTGGTCGGCGTCACAGTCCGTAGTGCTAAGTGGCATACGCGTGTCGTCGACCGCTCTTATAAGAGACGGTGAAGCTGTATTCTTGCAGTCGAAGCGCCCAGCGCGCAAGGCGGCCACAAGGGTCACGAAGATTCACAAGCCAACACAATGAGTGGTGGTCGGTGACCACTGTAAAGGGGCGTCCATACAGGTAAGAATGAAACCGCTGAACTGCAAATATTACCGCGAGGCATTCTTGTTCCGTGACAGTGTAATTCTGCTCGGGCCTACTTAATGAGCGGCTTGCATATGTGAACACGTGTTCGCGGTCACCGTAGCGTTGAACTAGGACGGCACCAATACCTATGCCACTGGCATCCGTATGGAGTTCTGTCGGAGCTGAAGGACTGAAGTGTTGAACAACCGGTCGTGACGTCAGCAGGAACTTCAACTGACCAAAAGAAGAGTTGCACTCCGGAGCCCACTCAAAGGGGCGTCCTTTCATAGCAGGCATTTCAGCGGATACGCGACGTCGGCGAATTTAGGAATAAATCGGAGGAAATAGGAACAAAGCCCCAGAAAACTACGGAGCTCTTTGACAGAGCGCGGTGCACTGAACGCTTCAACGGCTGCTGTTTTCTGGGGATCAGGGCGGATGCCATCCTTGTCGACGAGGTGCCCAAGCACAAGGGTTTGACGGTCTCCGAAGTGGCATTTCTTAGAGTTTAAAACTAGACGAGCGTTTCTGATGCAGTTCAGAACGATATCCAGACGCGAGTTGTGTTCGCTGAAGGTGTGGCCGAAAATGACGACGTCGTCGAGGTAGCACATGCAGATGTTCCACTTCAAGCCGCGCAGAACAATGTCCATAAATCTCTCGAAAGTTGCCGGAGCGTTGCACAATCCAAATGGCATCACATTAAATTCGAAGAGCCCGTCAGTGCTTACAAAGGCAGTCTTCTCCTTGTCGTCAGGATGCACCAAAATTTTCCAATAGCCAGATCATAAATCTACTGAGGAAAAGTAAGAGGCGGAATGAAGGCAGTCTATTGCGTCATCAATACGTGGGAGCGGGTACACGTCCTTTTTTGTTACAGCGTTCAAACGGCGATAGTCGACGCAAAATCTCCAAGATCCATTTTTTAACAAGAATCACTGGAGCTGCCCACGGACTCGCTGACTCTTGTACGACTCCCTTTTTCATGATTTCATGCACATGTTCGTTGATAATCTGGCGCTCTGATGGTGAAACACGATATGGCTTTTGTCTAATCAGATTTGCCGAACCCGTGTTGATGGTATGGCGCGTTCGAGACGCAGGGATTGAGGTATTTTGTCCTTCTGCGCAAAGTCGAAAACCGAAATGTGCTTCGAAAGCACACCCACTTACGTTCGGCGTTCACTCGTGCTGAGCGATTTGTTTACCATCGACAAAAGGGCCGTTTCCGAACTGTAGCCATCAGGTTCTTCCGGCACATCTGTAAGTTCAGCCACTGATAAAGGCGCGTGTTCGCTGGCGAAGTCTAATTTCATGCCGTCTGGTTGTATGACGGGCTCTTTAGAACAGTTTATGGTCGATAAGCCAGTGCGTCCGCTTTTGATCGACACCACACAATGTGGCACCAACACACTCTTCTTCACACAGTTAAAGTGCATCGGTTCTACGGTAGCTTCGAAGCTCTGGGAATCGGCGGCGCAACAGACAACGGGAACCCAAACAGTAGTTGATGCAGGTTTGACCGTATCACCACAAACACACAGTGTAGTTTCGTGATCTACAGGGTTCTCGAGGTTTCCTGTCGAAATCTTACCACTTATGAATACCTTCCCTGTACGGCAGTCGACAGTAGCACCACAGTCCCGCAAGAAGTCCATGCCCAGATAACATCATGGGTCGATCGAGCAGTAATTACAAACTCTGTCGTAATAACACGTCCTCCTAAAAAAACGTCAGCACTACAAACCCAAATAGGTCGCAACGGCTCGACACTCCCTCCACAGAACTTTGAATCTTCGTCCCTTCTAAACAAAACCTTTCGCCCTAGCACGTGTTTGAAAGACACACTCATGACCGATATTGTTGCGCCTGTGTCCACCAAAGCCATCACAGGGACGTTATCTACAAGAACGCGGACTTTCTTTTTCAGCATCAACACAGGAGGCATTTCTGTCAGTAGCACGTCTCCAGCGACCTCACCTCCAGCGGCCGCGATAGATAGTTTTCCGGTGACGAATGGGACGTGGTGCGACGCAGCGGTGAGGGAGAACGAGGAGCACGACGTTGCGGTGGGGATGTCAAACTCCTTTCAGATGCTGGGAGGCGATTCCGGGAGTTGCTCAGCCAATACTCGTCGCTAGATGATACGTGTGCTGGTCATGGGGCACCGTGTCGACGTTCGAGGGCCGAGAAAACTCTGACGGTTGGCCATACCACGTGGTCATACGCTGGTTCCAAAACCGCGATATATGACCCAGGACACCGCAGGAATAACACACTGGGAGATGTCGAAACCTTGGTTGTTCGTCAATGAAGCGGATATTATCATTTTCCCTCGAGTAGTGGGTTGGTTGGTGGCGTGTGCCACGACGATACATCGGGCGTCGAGAAGGCGTGCGCTGAGCGCGTTGGTCATAGCGCGTAGTCGGAGGGCGGGTTGTCATCCTTGACTGTGGGGCTGCGCTGTACTCTACGGCCGCTGCGGTAACCAGCGGTTGCCAAGGGGCCGAATGTGGCGCCGTCATAGCCTCACGTGACGTGTACACTCCATGGTGGTGAGCAGTTGAATACAACTCTTCGCGGCGGGAAAGTACCTCGCGGACAATCTGTCGGATGGAGGCAAAGGCTCGTGCCCACATTGGGAAGCGTCGTAACGTTTGCCAACCGACCAAACTTTGGCGGAATCCGACGCATCTTCAGCGTTTCAAAAGTTCTACAATGCCCAATGGCGTCGGACACAGAACTGGGGCTCTCCTTTCCAATTAGAAAATTGTACACGCCCTCAGCCAGTCCTTTCAGCAAATGTCCACTTTATCTTCTTCCGACATGCGATCACTGACCACCTTGCACAGCTTTAACACTTCTTCGATATATGTTGTGCATGTCTCACCTTGTAGCTGCGCCCGTTGCGACAGTGTGTGCTCCGCACGCTTCTTCTTGGCGACAGAGTCCCCAAAACACGCCTTTAAGTCGTCAACGAAATGTTGCCACGTAGTCACGGTCAGGGAAAACACCACACTAGTGAGCTGAGCGGTTGCATCCCACCTGTTGGACTTGCAGACTCATTTGTAGTGGACAAGCCACTCGTAGGCATCTTCCCCAGCTTGGCCTGCGAAGGTGGGTGGAACTGGGTAGTATGGCAGTGGACTGCTAGGCGCTGCCCTAGGAGCGGGACCTTCTTCTGGCATGTCGAAGACGGTCACGGCTGATGGTTGGAGGCCGGCAAGTCGACGGCTTCGACGAAGAAGCGGCACCGACGGTTCCGTTGCTGTGAGCGCTACCCCGCACCTCCACCACTTTGTTACGCGCGAAGGAGACCGTTTACCACCTTTACGGATGTATGGAGGTGTTTACTTTAGGTCGCGAAGCTGAGCACACGAGCGGCCAGCTGGGGGATCAAGTCAGCGTCGTTCTCTTCTTCCCGCCCCCACTCGGGACCGCAAGCACGTTCGCCGGTCTTCGTTGTCTTTATGCGCGACTATATATATATATATATATATATATATATATATATATATATATATATATATATATATATATATATATATATATATATATATATATATATGACGATATCATCGAGCGATGCTCAAGGGACGTGCCGCCACGAGAACGACGACGAAGTGGGTCTATGCCCTTAGCACGAGCGTGTGTCGGCCTGGTGGTCTGGCTCCAGTGTAAATAGCCTGTATATAGCCTTTGTAATCTGTGTCTCTCCACATGTAACATTCTGGTGGAAGTCAGCGATCCCCGTCCTCAACAAGGAACTCCGGAGTGGCCGGTACATCCGGCTTGTCACCATGCCTCACTGTGACGAGACCGCCTCTGCAACGGCTTCGCCTTCTCCAACGGCTGCAATCATCATTGTTGCCCAACATCGCGACCCTGGTGTGTTCTCTGGCCTGGAGGGAGAGGACGTCGAAGAATGGCTCTCTATGAACATGCCAGTGCTAATAACCGGTGGGACATGCTCGCCAATGTCATGCTCGCCAATGTCATCTTTTATCTCGGCAGCACCCCACGCGTGTGGTACAAAACGCATGACGACGAGATAACCAGTTGGTAAAGTTTCAAAAAAGCTCAGGGAACTGTTCGGTGACACCATTGGGCGCAAGGCTGCCACGAGAAAGGCTCTTGCGTCTCGTGTTCAGACATCTACAGAGCTGTATGTTTCATACATCCTCGAGGTCTTGGCTCTATGCCGCAAAGCTGACGATACTATGTCTGAAGCAGATAAAGTGTCGCATGTACTAAAAGGCTTCGCCGACGATGCTTTCACTTTGCTTGCTTTCGGCCACGACTCGACCATCGACGCCATCATCAAAGAATGACGTCACCTTGAAAGCTGAGAGCCACCATATCACACATGACATCACGCGGCTACCCAACACTGCTGCTACGTCGACATGTGACGGTCGACCGCGTCAGACCACCCCCTGTGACGACGTAACCCGTATTCGCCGCGCGCTCGAGGCCACCTGCTAGCCAGCAATCTCCGCGACACGTCCCGATTCACAAGCAACCACAATTGCGCTGATTCAGGCCGTCGGGAGACAGGATTTTGAGAACATGGGTCTCAACTCCGTGTGTTCATCGTCTCCACCCACGGTTCCCCAGTTCTCTAGCAGCCCTCCTCGTACCCGGCAATTCTTTTCTGCCACATCTCGCCGCAACCCGTCCGAATGTCGTACCCCTGATGATAGGCCGATGTGCTGCCACTGCTGTCGCATCGGCCACGTCGCTCGTCACTGCCCCAGCCAATGGCCACCACCTCCTCGGACATACACTGCCGCTCATTCCCGCCCCTTTAGATCTTCTGTTCCCTATGCCACCTGCCATGAACCCACCGCAGCTGATGCTCCTGCCCCGAACCTTCGCTACAGCCGCTCGCCCTCACCTCGACGCCATCAGTCTCGTTCGCTCCAACCCTGTCGCTTCTCTTCGTCGCCTATCGCCTCCCGGATCCAGCCGGAAATCTAGGCACTGCAGCTTCTGGAGGTGAAGCTGCGTTGTCCACCCTGCCCTCAAAGCCTCTGCTCACGTTACACACGAAACAAAACCTCCTTGATGTTGGCGTTGATGGCTATCCTGTCACGGCACTCATCGATACCGGTGTACGTTTTTCTATTATGAGTGCTGCCTTCCGACGACGACTGAACAAGCTCCTCACTCCAGCTTCGGTACGCGTCGTCCACGTTCCGGATGGCGGTATTGTGCCTATCATCGGCATGTGTACGGCACGTGTTAGCATCGCCAGCCGCCACACTCCTGTCCTCCGCCATGATTGCTGTTTGCCGCCACGACCTCATTCTCGGCCTCGATTTTCTCTCCGCGCATTCTGCTCTTATTGACTGCTCTACAAGTACCATTTGCCTTGAGTTGTCGATTCTCGCCGAACCTTCTGACGCATTCCAGTGCCGCCTACGCCCCACCAGCTTTATTCGCCTGCCGCCAAAATCAATAGCCTACATAGAACTCTTGTCTTCCCCACCAATCCCTGATGGCGAGTACCTCGTCACGCCTCTGCCCGACATTCCACTACAGTATGACGTCACCGTGCCTCACAGTATACTTACTATTACTGCGAACTGCACTTTTATGCCTACCTTTAAATTTGCATTGGCAAAGCAAATTCTACCGCAAGGCCTTGCCAACGTTGATTGTCTCGGCGACCATCACGTGGTAACTTCATCGACCGGTGCTTCTTGCAAAGTTAGCAGGCCCATCGTGCCAGCCTCAGCCGCCGATCCCAAGATACAGAAAATGGTTGCCACGGACCTGTCTTCTGCGCAGGCTGAAGACCTTTACCAAGTATCATCGTCCTACAGAGATATTATCGACTTCGACGATCGCCCTTGAGGCCAGACGCTCGCGGTCAAGCATCGAATTCTTACTGGCGATGCTACTCCTATTCACCGACGACCGCATCGAGTTTCTCCGTCGGAACGCCGTGTAATTCAAAGTGAAGGGAACAAAATGCTAGATAAAAACATCAATGAGCCTTCTTCGAGTCCCTGGGTGTCCGCTGTAGTGTTCTTTAAGAAGAAGGATGGCACGTGGCGCTTCTGTGTAGAATACCGCCATCTTAACGTTACTAAGAAGGACGCCTACCCTCTGCCGCGTATAGCCGACACCCTTGCCTGCCTCCATGGTTCCTGCTATTTCTCCTCTATTGATATTCGTTCTGGATACTGGCAGATTGCTGTTGACGATATGGAAAGAAAAAAAAAACCGCGTTTATCACACCTGATGGCCTATACCAACTTAAAGTAAAGCCGTTTGGATTGCGCAACGCCCCTGCAATCTTTGAGCGTATGGTGGACTTCTTGCTCCGAGGTTTCAAATGGTCCACATGTCTGTGCTACCACGACGACCGTCATCGTCTTCTCGCCCACGTTCGACACTCACCTTGAGCATTTAGCAGCTATACTTGATGTATTCTGAAAGGCGAAGCTGTAGCTTAACTCGTCCAAATGTCGTTTCGGCCGCCGCAAAATTACTGTTCTGGGCCACCTCGTTGACTTTCCGGTGTACAGCCTGATCCCGACAAAACTCGCGCTGTTCGAGACTTTCCGGTTCCGATGAGAGCCGCAGACGTTCCAAGTTTTGTAGGGCTATGCTTGTTATTTAGTTCTTTTTGTTCAGGATTTTGCGGCAATTGCTAGACTCCTCACTAATCTTTTGAAGAAAGACGTACAGATCTCGTGAGGTACTGCAGAAGCCGCCGCCTTCTTTCGTCTCGTCCCTGTTCTCTCTTCACCACCCATTCTCGCCCACTTCGACCCTGATGCCCCTACAGAATTGCGTACAGATGCCAGCGGTCATGGCGTAGGTGCCGTTTTAGCAGAGTGTCAGCGTGGCCAGCATCGCGTTATTGTTTATGCGAGCCGTCTCATGACACCATCGGAGCGCAACTATTCCATTACGAAACGAGAATGCCTTGCTGCAGTCTGGGCAGTTGCGAAGTTCCGTCCTTACTTTTACGGTCGCCCTTTTTCATTAGTCACTGACCATCATGCCCTCTGCGGGCTGTCATCGGTAAAACATGCTACAGGCCGGCTTCCTCGATAGGATTTGAGGCTACAAGAATTTTGATATTCCGTGGTCTACAAGTCTGGCCGCCTACACCAAGACGCTCACAGCTTGTCGCGTTACCCTGTTGACGACCCTGACTCCTCCAATATTACCAGTGCTGCTTACGTATTCTCTGTATCGCAGCTGCTTCATTTCGCCGACGAGCAACGTCGTGACACCTACATCAGAGCACTCATCGACCGTTTTGAACACTCTCCCACCGACACCACCCTACGCCTCTTCGTCCTCCGCGACGGTACTCTGTACCGTAGTAACCTTCATCCGGACGGCTCTGAGTTCGTACTTGTCATACCTAAACACCTCCGCTCAACCGTTCTAGAAGAGCTTCACGACGCACCAACAGCCGGACAACTCGGCGTATCTCGAACCTATGACCGTGTACGTCGCCTCTTTTTCTGGCCGGGCCTTGCCCGTTCCGTACGACGTTACGTCGCCGCTTGTGAACTTTGCCAACGACGCAAGAAGCCTTCCCAGCTCCCCGCTGGTTACCTGCAGCCACTCGACATCCCGGCCGAGCCCTTCCATAGTGTCGGCTTAAACCTTCTCGGTCCATTTCCGGAATCTACATCAGGAAACAAGAGGGTTGCAGTCGTGGCGGACTACGCGACCCGCTACGCCGTAACCCGCGCTCTTCTGACCAGTTGCGCAACTAATGTTGCGGACTTCCTCCTGCATATCATTTTGATTCATGGTGCTCCGCGTCAATTGCTAACAGGCCGTGGCCGTACGTTCTTAGCCAAACTAATTGACGACATCATGAGTGCCTGCTCAATACAGCATAAATTTACCACCTCCTACCAACCTGAAACGAACGGCCTCACTGAGCGTTTGAACCGCACCCTTACAGACATGCTATCCAGATACGTTTCAGACGACCACCGTGAGCGGGACCAGGCTCTACCTTACATTACCTTTGCCTACAACTCTTCCTGTTTCCAAACTGCTGGCTTTTCGCCTTTTTACCGCTTGTAGGGCCATGAACCGACGCTGCCACTGGACACTGCTTCCGTCCACCACTGCTACAACTAGCGCTTATGCCCGTGATGCTATCGCCCATGCTGTCCATGCTCGCCAACTCGCGCGCTCGTCTACATATCTCTCAAGCCAAATAAAAGCAATGCTACGACCTCCGTCACCGTGATATGCATTTTGTGCGCGGCATCCTTGTGTTGCTTTCGTCACCATCGCGTAAAGTTGGCCTTTGTGAAAAACTACTTTCCTGCTACACAGGCCCATATGCGTGCTCCGCCAAGTGACCGATGTCACCTATGAAATCGTTCTAGCCACGCCCACTACGTCCTCCTCTGTGACAACCAGTGACATTGTCCACGTCGCCCGACTCAAACCCTACAGCTCTGCAAGTGCCTTGGATATTTAACAGCACCGTGACGGCTCTTTTGCCGACGGGGGGTTGTATTACGATATAATCGAGTGATGCTCAAGGGACGAGCCGCCACGAGAAGGACGAAGGAGTGGGTCTGTGCCCTTGGGGTGAGCGAGTGTCGGCGTGGCGGTGGTCTGGCTCCAGGGTAAATAGCCTGCGTATAGCCTATAGCCTTTGTCATCTGTGTCATTCCATAGGTAGCAATATATATATAATTAAGTTGTAGTGATCGTCAAGAACATAGTAGCAAAGCTGTGAATGGTGTACTGGGCGAACTTGTGCCCACAAAGCAAATGAAACTCGCACACAACGATAGCGGCGAACACCGTCGGCGATCATCGAAAATCCCATCAGTGGGTCAAGCGGGCTGGCTTTTATAGATGTATTCTCCAAAGTTCTAGTGTAGTGGCTGGTGTCCGCTTTGTTAACAGAAAGTGCAACACAATTCATGTCGCCCATGTACTATGATTAACACGGTTCCGTTAGGATATATAGAATAGACACAAGAACGATACTATTCACCTAAGTTGCCATTCATGCAGGCAGGTCATGCGCTGAGCGATACATCCAGCCTGTTAGCGGGTGATATGCGGCCCCCGAGAAAAGGATAAATGAGCACACTTATGAGCACACAAAGAGCGGCGACATAACATAACACTTGTCAAGGCGCCACTCTTGAGAAGCGTTGCCCCGATGCTACAAATTCGAGATCAAGAAACTAAGGTACGTGTAGTAAAGAAAGACTTCAAACAAACAAAGTGCCTGAGTAAGCGCTGGTGAATGGCTTAAAGGCGCACAAAATGGACCATTTCAGGTCGTGAGCGGCGCCTCTGTGATTGCGAAATGCCGTGTGGTATGACTTCATAGTCTATTGCGCCAATATGTCAGAAGACACCATGGTTGCTTAGAGGCTATGGTGTTGGGCTGCAAAGCACGAGCTCGAGCAAAGGAATCCCGGCCGCGGCTAACTGCATTTGGACAGGGGTGAAATGTGAAAACGCCCTTCTCCCGTGAATTGATGGCATGGTCAATAAAAACACCAGGTGGTCGGAATTAATGCGCAGTCCCTCACTAAGGCGTGCGTCATAATCTGATCGTCGTTTCCCCTCGTAACCCTCCAGAATTTCTTTTCATTTAAAACAATACGTCAGATGATCATGTAAGGTCAGAAATAGCGTTGCAAACGTTTCTCGCTAAATCCTCATTGGCGCATTGCGGTCCAAAAACAAAGGCGGTCACCGGGCAGGTATTCCACGTAGCGGAGTCCAACATTGCGGTGTCCGCTGTTGCTCCTCTGCTGGTTCTAGATGCGCACGCAGGCGAACTGTCGTGCTTCTTCGGCGCACTAAGGATAGGCGCCGACGTCTCCATGCTCTTCGCCAGTGACGTGCGGCAACATGGCTGTGACAGCCACCGTCGGGTTTCTTCCATAAAACAGCTTGAACAACATGATCTGCGTGGTTTCTTGCACTGTCGTGTTGTAACAGAAGGTTAGGTCCGGCAGGACGGCATCCCACGTCCTGTACTCGACGTAGACGTACATTGTAAGCACGTTGCCGATAGCCTTGTTAAGCCGCTCAGTTAGACCATTCTTCGGCGAGTGGTAAGCAGCTGTCCTCCTGTGGTATGTCTCGCTCTATTGTAGAATGACTCGCGTGAGCTCTGCAGCAAATGCAGTTGGTCTGTAGGTGATGAGGATTTCTGGGGCACCGTGTCGCTGCAGCATGTACTCGACGTGGCACTGCGACACTACGGCTTCTTACGCTCATAGCTACACATCATAGTTCCATGCCCGGCCTCTGCTGCTGGCCAAAGTCATCTGTGCTTTTTGTTCCTAGGAAGGTGTCCTCATCTATTTCGCCTTGCAGGGGTGGTTAGGTAAGGTCACTTTGGGCAAATATGTGGGCGCAGATTAGCGAAATGTACTAAGGAATCATCCAAGACACACAGAACAAATTTAAACACGGGCAGCAGATATGGGGCTACACACAATGTAAATACAGGGCTGCCGCGCTCTTGTCACTAATCTCAGTTCAGGTTCTGCACCACTCACAATTCCAATGGCAGCAGATTCGTCCTGCCGCGGTGGGGTAGCATTGGCTAGGGCGTAGCTCAGCCGTACGTCGCTACGACAGTGACGAGAGCTTGATCGCAGCCTGGCTTCGGCGGCGAAAGGAGCGGCGACGAATGCTGCAACAAATCCTGTCTCGGAAGCGTCAGGAGCTGGTCTGATGCGCGGTCATGGCAGCATCTGCCAGGTATCCTCTGAGGACCGCTCTCAAAACCGAGGTGAATCTCGTTTCAGCAGGTACAGGACCGAGGACGTCGGGATGTGACCAACCGCTCGATCCGCAATGCGCGGCGAGAGATTCTCCTTGTTTCCTGCTCCACTGAGCTTGTCGGCCCCGTTACTCGAGCCGATCTTGCAGGACCCGCGAAGCAGTCACGCGTACACTTGGTCTTTTCGACCCCGCACACCGACAGAAGCACTAATTCCGAGTCCCGCGCACTTCAAATGCATTCCTCCTACTAAAGCCCGAAATCGAAGTGCGACGCCGTGATGAGGTAGGACACGGCAAACCAGCACACGTAGCACATAACATTGAGTACTGAGTTCGTCGGTCTACGTATAAAAGATCTGCTAGTACCGTCAGAGGCAAGAGTTTACACATTGAAGTAGGAGTTGACAGGCAGCAGTTTGTAATATACCCAGAGTACCTTTCTCATGGCTGTGTCTTCTAGTCAGATTGTTTCGCCAAAATGTTTTTTCCCACGATGCCGACTGCACCGATAGGGCCGATTTGCGATGGTGCGAGTGATGTCAATGCCTATACGCACGAAAGATGTTTCACTAACGGCCTAGGTGCCAGTTGGGCCACGACCGACCAGATGACGAGGTGCGATCCGTTGGAACACATTGCAGGACTTCACGAACTTCTTCGCTTCAGATAGTACAAATGGTCAGTAAAATTGGGCGAGAATAAGGTTAGTCTTCTGGGACATTTCTCGATGACCTGAAAGAAGTCCTTCGTGTGCCATCATCAGGAGAGCCTCCTTCAGCTGTTTGGGTCAACATGCGGTTGTAATTCCATCGCACATGATAGCTTGTGTATTCAATATAAAACTTGTTTTGAAGAGTAATAGAGACGCTCATCTTTTCTCGCAATTGTGTTTTTTATATTGTGATAGCACCTTCCTAACTGCTCGTCATTTCTTTGCAAGTTACCGAGTGTCGCTTTGTCAATAATTGCAGTTTTAGTACACTAAGCTTAGCTGTACGGCGTGCTGGAGTCCAATCCCCAATTCCTTCATCTTCACCTTCCTCCTGGGAGACTGTGCTGACCAGCTTAGACACCTAAGAGCAACGACGGCTGATGCGGTGGGCGCGCGGAGTGGCGCGAGCCGATGGGGCCCTGAATTAAGGGCTCCACCTTATGAGGAAGTCTCCCTCCTCATTAAAAATATTTGTTTTCTCTCTCTCCCCCCGTGTTTTGCTGCTGCGCAATCGCCAGAAAATTCATTTTGGTTTCGCACGTTGCAGGGCGGCAAGCTCGAGTCTTATTATGAGGCCTTCCTCTGGGTGGAAGAACGTTCAGGACACTTCTCATGCCTTCAAGAAAAGTTCTGAGGGTGCACAACTGCAGGACCTACTGGGAAAATGGCCGAGTTGTGCACGCCCCTCGCTATGTTATCTGCTTGGCCAACTCCGTAAAATTGTTTTGGCGGATGGGGTCTACTTGGGCAGCAGCCTTAACACCTCCGACGTTCCCCAACACCACATTTAGCCATGCATTTAGCCCGTACTATACCGGTGAAGAACGGCATGTGTAGGGAGACTATTGACTCTAGCAAATATTGTACTGTTTGGTCAAACGGAAACACTGGGCATTTGTTCCCGTCAACTTTTCCTGCGGAACAAGTCCTTGTCGTACTACTATAGTATTGCAGCCTGTATCTCTGATCACCGTTACAACCTTGCCCTCGAGAAACCCTGTCGTCACGAGCCAAGTCCCTAAATCAGACAAGCTCGGAGTGTGCGTCCACGTCGTATACACGACAGTAATGATCTGCCCGATTTGAAGTACGAGATATTAATGTTTCGATACCGTTTTCTAGGTAGGCGCATCAGTTTACAACATAGCGGAAGTGAGTTTTATTTGCATCCTAGATGTTCGCCGGACGAACTGGTTTTGCTATTGAACTAGTCAGAACGACAGTTATTATGTCGAGTCCGCGACCAACACTAAGATGGTTATGGCCGGGCTTATTACAGAAAAAAGCATTGACTGAGCGTTTCAAGTGGTCGCTTCTCAGATTTCGTATCGCGGATGTTGTCCGTTATTCCGTCCTTTCGAAAACTGCACTTGCCGAACTTAGTCCAATCCTGCACTTCCAAGAAGCAGCCCGTATTCTGGGCAGCGCACTCAACTTCCTGCAGTTTCTTTCTTTCAAAATACTCACAGGGCAGGGGAGTATCGGTTAAAATACTGATCTGAAACAATGACGTTACGAATATTCTGGTACGTTTTGTAAATATTCGTCATCTCCATCCAACGGTTGAACGAACCCGCTAGGCGAGCGGCATATCGCAGAGCCGTTTCTTCTTCCTCTGGTTTAGAGTTGCGAAATTTCTCGCAGTAACCTTGCGCGGTAAAATGAAATCGCCGCAAGAACGTAGCTTGCAGCTAATCATAGTCCGTAGCAGAGGCGGAGTCCACTCGCCGTTGACCGCCAAGGTCTCTCCTGTTAGGCACAAACGGAGAGAAACTGCTAATTGGTTTCGTGGCCACACTTGACGCGCTGTGACGCGCTGAAATCGTTGTAAACAGGTGTAGAGGTAATGCCGCGTCTCATTAAATGGTGGTAATAGCTTGTGCGGACTACACCCTTCCAGCACACTCCGTGCAGTCACATCCTCGCTTGCTTAACAGCCATTATCTTCCATGTTTGGACCGGCTGCCCGCTATTGAATCTTCAGCAGCAGAACACGTTCCTCGGCTTGTAGCGGTACTTCCTCTACCTCCAATATTTCGTCCCTATCGTGAAGAGCTTGTGTGTGTTGCATTTGTAAGCTACTCTGGGTGTGCCGGGAAAATCTTATTAAATTTCTGGCTGCTGGTGAGAATTGGGTAGTAGTTACTCAAGATGTTTTTCACGTTTGGGAGTGCGTTTGAGAATTGAGTAGTAAGAAGAGGCGTTGGTTTTCTTGTAATCCTCGGGCGGGGCTTGAGGACCTCGGCTCAATCAAGTTTGGTTGCAGGGGTGTAGGATTTTTAAGGTCACTGTTTGGGTGGTTCCTGCTTGATAGGGTTCCTTTAAGGTGATCGAGTCTATCTATGTAGTCTTGATTTTCAACGCAAATGCGACGTAGTCGTGTGGCTTGGACTGTAAAGATGCCTTGTTTGCAATGTCTCGGATGCTGGCTCGTATATTCTAGGCACTGTTGTTTGTCGAAAGGTTTCGTATAAAATGTTGTCTTTGGTGCTCCATTGTCAATATATATTGCTGTGTCCAGAAGGTTTATGCGCTCAGTTGAACGATGTGATGTGAATGTCACGAAAAGAGTTTAGAAATGATACGTATTTATCTAGACTGTCTTGATCATGTCCCCATATTAATAATATGTAGTCTATGCAACGTAGGTACTTGTGGGGCTTGTCAGTGCAGCGCGACCTCAAGTCTGTTTATACAATTTCCATAAATATGTTCGCGTAGGTTGGCCCAAAAGGAGTACCCATGCTTGTCCCATCTATCTATAGGTAGTAACGCTCCTCAAATGCAAAGTAGTTATGTGTTTGAACAAATTCAAGGAGAGAAAAGCAGATTTCAGAAGAGTGTTGTGCATTGTGTTTAGACAGAGTTTGTTTTGTCGAAGATAAACCGTCTGGGATTGAAATGTTGGTGTACAGGGCCGTGGCGTCTAGTGTTGCGAGAATTATGTTGTCGGGCAATGTCCCTTTAGTATGTCCCTCTTCCATCATGTCCCTCCTCCATCATTCCCAGCAGGTGGGGTGAATCTTGTATAAATGACGGAAGTACTTTTGGCAAGTCACCAAGGAAGTGGTTAAAGAATGTGGGTATGCTCTTTGTCACGGCGTTGTTGTTTGATACTATTGCGCGACCTGGGACAATAGTGGTGAAGAGTACACTGGATGGAATTTTATGAATTTTCGGAATGAGGTGGATGCGTCTGGTAGTTTTGTTGCTTGGTATAAGATATTTGTATTCTGACGGTGTTATCGATTCATCAGCCAACAGTGATTGGAGCCTATAGGTACTTGTCACTCTGTAGCATAATGTAGGATCATTATCTAGCTTACACTAATGTTCTGGGTTGTTTAGTTGTTTGTAAGCCTCGTGCTTGCTTTTTTCTACTGGCCAAATAACTATACTTCCACCCTTATCTGCTTCCCTAATAACATTGCCGGAATGACAGAGTCTACTGTCTATAGTGCGCCGCTTGTAAGAAACAGTGCATAGGTGAGACTAGACAACAAATTCATGATAGTTTCAACGGTTGCCGCGCGGGAAGAAAACACAATTTACCTAAAGTAGTAGCCTGCCGCTTCAATGAACATGGTCATAGATTCGACAAAGCAAGCCTCTATATACTATAAAACAATTTCCGTTCACCTCACTAAAGGCAATATACGGAATCATACCTGATACACAAGTTTAATTTTCTACACCCGACGGGAACCAATATGGCTCGTGGCAACTTAGACTCCTTAAAAGCGGTAACTTAAATATGAAATTAACATATCATCAACCCAGGCACAAAACACATTATACCACCAATTAACCTCAATTCTTCACCTCACCTATTCCTCCATTTCAAAAAGTTTTTTCCGGCCTACTACTCAATTTATTATACTCTTTATTGTCTTTACGTTTACATCAACTGTACGACCCCCTTTTCCCAAGTAAATATGCCCCCGACCACTTATGCGCACGTCACCCTCCCATTTGTTATTCGGGTTTTGGTTTCCCCCCTTCTTTGCCTCTTTCAATGATATCTATTTTTTAGACAACTTCACCAACACATTCTAAAGTCCGAGAAGCCAGCATACAATTTTGGAAGCCTCAGCCACACAGGGCATCGCCATATCTGTATACCACCGTAACGACACCTACGTCGAGCATACTGGGGCTAACGTCCGTTGAAAGACCACGCCGCATCCTTCAAGGTATCCCATGCATTGCACCTCAGACTCCTTGTCGCGATTTTAACTCTTCAATATTACTCGACGTACTTGCTGCTACGCTACTAAAGTCACCCTTTCAACTGATGTGTTTTGGGTGTTTTTTGTTACTGGAGCACTAACCACCTAACCGGCTCTTCTGAAGCCACGAAATATGCGGCGAACGACACCCCTGAATGCTCCCCAACCTCTGGCTTCCCCAAAACCCTCCAGTGCACCTCTTTTTCTTTTCTTGTTCTTTTGTTTTCTCTTGGTGTGCCCTTTTTTTCTCGTTTTCTGTATTTTATTTTCTCCCCGCCTTCCTACTCTCTCGCTCTTGTCCCCTCGTCTTGGGAGCCACGCTCACAGACGTCAGGCGAGAGCGCTCATTCTCTCTGATGTCTCTGCCTTTACAACCAGCACCCACCGACAACAACCGCACGGGACGTCACTGTACTAACCATTAAAAACTAACATGCCGAGGATAACGAGGCCGCCTTTGACGAACATAGGTACTCCTATCGAAATGTTGTCCAGCCTTTCTGAGGCACCTTATTCATGTTTATAACCATTATATCTCCTACTACAGGCGTGCTACAGACACTGGGCACCAGAATGCTGTCCATCTTGATTTAGAGACAACTGTGTTGTCGAATTCCTTGAGCATGATACTCCTTCGTGTTAGGCGACCGGAAGAATCCTGTATGTTTGCCAGCCAAGACAAGGTGTAGTGGTCGCTTACAAATTTGAATTGCCTGCTATATATGTGAAGCGAAAATGATCGCATGAGATGATATGGCATGATCGCATGACACATGATCGCATAGCACTCTTTCTCTTTCGTATAATAATTCACTTCCGCTTTTGACAGGGACCCGATAGCGCCAGCTATGAAGCTTTCAACTGCGCCCTTCCTTTGAACTAGCTCGGCGCCGATGCCTGCGCTACTTGCGTCGATGGATATTTCTCCTGGCGCCTTCGTCAAAGCGCGAAAGCACCGGTCGTAACTGCAGCCGTCGTTTCAGCTCCAATAATGCGTCGTCCGACCGTGTTTTCCATTCAAAGCCGAACGTCAGATTTCATGAGGTCGGATAACGGAACCGCAATGCTCTAAAAGTATCTTGCAAATTGCCTGTAACGGGCACACACATGCAGTTAGAATGTGTACCAGCCCTGTAGCAGACCAAGGAATATGCACACTGCCTCCTTGACAACGGGGCGCTGGATTTTAGCGGTGGCAGCAGTCTTCAATGGGCCTGGACAGACTCGAGACATGCAGGTGACGTGGAATTGGAAGAGAAGCTTTTTTTAAGTGGAACGGTAGTTCTCGGGCTTCCGGGTGAGACTAGATGACTTGATCGCTTCTAATACCATGATACCGCTTTATGTGATCGTCGAAATTTTTTGAAAAAACTACAACGCCACCCAAGTATAGGAGAGAAGTCCACCACTTCAGTCTTGCGAAGACTGGGTCCATTACGTGCTGGAACGTTGCAGGAGGAGAGCAAATTACGAATGGCATGACGAAGAGGTCTTCTCGCGTGAAAAACGCCGTCTTATCTCGATTCCTGTCGCCGTCTTGAATTAGCCAATAACGAGTCTTCAGTACCATCAACGACTAGTACTTAGCATTGCGAAATCTGTCCCGTGTACCATCTATCCGAGGTATGGGGTCTGCATCATCTTTTGTGATTTTGTTCAAGCGGCGATAATTGACGTAGAAGCTCCGGGTTACATCATTTTTTTTTCACTAAACCCACAGGAGACTCCAAAGGGCTTTTTGACAGCATGATAACGTAGTCACCCAACATTTCGTCAGTTCCTTGTTCTCGCGTTGAAACTCGGTAAGGGTTCTGGCGGAGTGGAAGAGTGGATTCTTTGGTTATTATGCGATGCTTTGCAACGTATCTTTGTCGAATCCTACGAGACGTGCAACAGCAGCATTTGTATCGCGGGAGTATACTTTCACCTGCTGCTGCTCACTCATGCCGAGACTTGGATTTAAGTCGAATACTGGTTCCCGAACTATCACTGCCGAGGTAGGTACGACAAAATGCGAAAGGATCGACCCATTGCTTGTTTCTCCAATTTCCTCGACATATGGGATCTTCGTATCCTTGTTCATGTGTTTGAATTCTTCGTTGAAGTTTGTCACCATTACTTCCACGTTTCCTTTGTGCAGTCGAACGATTCCTCTTGCAATGGAAATTGCACGATCGAGTAGTAGACGCTGGTGGCCGTCGATGGTTCCTACCTCTGCGGGTGTTTTAGTACCACCGGAAATGACGACGCTTGGCAGTGTCGGGATGCTGACATGATCTTCGAGTACACTTATGGTATTGTAACATCGAGAGCTCTCCAGCGGTATCGCATGACCTTCAGATAATGTTATCGACTTTGATTTCAGATGGATGATTGCGCCGTTTTAGTTCAGTAAATCCACGCCGAGAATTACATCTAGTCATCAAAGTTGGAGGAAAACGAAGGTGACAGGATAGGATCCGTCGTGAACGGCAATTGCTGCCGTACAGATTCCAATCAGTGTTATCAAGTCTCCTTCATCTAACAGGATTAGAGGACCCTCCCATGCAATCTTACCTTTCTTCAACTAGCCGGCGAGAGGTCGACTCATAACGGAGTTGCCGGCTCTTGCATCCATTAAAGCAGTGACTGCACGGTCGTCCAGAAGTACATCGAGGGCGGTTGTTCTTTGTATTACGTAGTAGTTACTGCTTGGCGTGGAATCGTGGTTGGTTTGCTTGGATATCTGCCTGATACGCAGCGCTGTCAGGTCTTCTGTCGTCGGCGTATGCTTGGCTTCGAAGCTTCGTGTCGATGGCGGCGTGTCGTTGCTACGTCGTTGAGTAGGATGTTGAAGCGACGTCGGAGGATCTTCAGTACTGCGACAAACAGCAACCGCACCTCGATCGGTTGGTGTTTTAGTTTGATGCATATGGGCTTCGCACCACACACGGGATGTCCTGTCTACGGTAGCCGCTGCGATGAGAGGTAGCAGCCTGAGGCCGTGTAACGTAAAACTATTCCAATATGTTGTTATTCAAATCTTTCGACGTTAAAGGGAAGCTGAAGAGTCTGTCGAATTCAATAAGACGCTCATATACGGATGCGGGAGCCTTATAAACCATGTAGGTAAAATTTGGGTTTTTTTCAATTAGGAGCGACGTAATCGTCGGTTGAAATTGCGCTGTAGCTCCGCCCCCGGTGGAATGCCGTGCGCTGCTGCTGACGCTGACGATGCGAGCGTAGACCGGAAGACGCAGTGTTGTGACGTCCACTCTAGAGTTTCGTTCCTTCGCAGCGTCCGCGACCGTGCCTGACCGCGCTTGTTTCTGCGTGCGTTCCATCGTAATCTGCTTCGATCGATCCTGCATTCTTTTGTTGGTGCGTCTGCGTGTATCTAGAGTGGTAGTCAACGTGCGTGGTAGTCAACGTGAATGGTAATCAACGTGAGTGGTAGTCAATGTGGTAGTCAACAGATGAAGGTCACTACACGCACTGCATGAACCGGGAAGCTTTTCACGCGTTTAAACCGTCTTTGTAGATTGCCGACAGCTTTGGATAGCGCACAAATGCCGACGATCGCATCCCCGCTTACGTTCCATGAGGAGGAACACAACACTACAGTTGTTTGACCGGAAACGAGCTCACTAGATCGGCGAAAGATCGGCGAGATCACTAGATCGCTTTGCAAAAAACATACTCACCAAAGAGCATTTCCAACACGAGGAGATTCCAAGACTGCTTTCGTTCACGTCGAAAGCACTGCTCGCACCAGCAGCGTTTGCTTCTTCGAGAGGCCGGCTCTTCGCAATCGGCTCGTACATGTAGAGAGTAACGCCGAACTCCTCAGAAAAACGCAGTCTCTCTAAATTTTCCATTACCGTCTGAGAAAATCAGCACCAAACTACCTGGCACCACGCTTCATGTGTAGCGGCAGCGGTCGCTTACTAGAGTTGACGTCACGAGGCGCCCGACCAATCACAGGCGGAAACGAGACGCGTGAGCTGGGCGTGTCCGCTGCTGCACTTTTCGTCGAAATAAAATATATTTGCGCTTTCTTTCGCTCAATTTCGATACGATATTCGAATATGGAGGGTTGAAAACCATTATGTACAGTTGTTCACTCATTTTTTCTGGAAAACCTTTCAGCTTCCCTTTAAAGCTACGCAACCGCCGACGCAAGAATCAGGCGGTCGCCCACAGGGTTGTCTGAACAAACCAGTCAAATGCTCCCCTTGTTCATAAAACGTCACTTTTCTTTGCTTGAAAATCGAATATCATTGCCTGCACTGACCGGCTTGTCTTATGTAATTGGCTCACAAGGGGTGAGGAGCATGCCCAAGCGGAGTAGGATTCGAAGGGGCCGAGCCAATGCACTGAATATCGATAACAGGCTGAAGAGGGCGGTGCCGGCGTCTGCGATTGGTCCGCTTTCTCCCACTTAAGGTTGCGGTGGCTCGTCGCCAATTGCGGCGGCATGCAACGGCAGCTCAAGAATGGCGCTAAAAGGGATCCCCAGCAAAGAAGAGTTGGCAGAACCAGGTCGTAAACGTGCTGAAAGTTCTCGAAAGCGCTACACGGCCACGCAAAATGTTTTATTACACGAAAATAAACCCAGGCTCGCCGGCAGGGGCGAGTAGCCAGTGCCGGAGTGATCGGCGGCGGCCATCTTTTATTCCTTTCGGAACTGGAGAGCCTGCGGCAATTCAGAAGAAAATTCAGTTTTCTTCGGCATATAAATGCATCTCTAACGCATACGTGTCATTTTGATGCTGTAAGCCTTTGCGATTTTGTGACGTCGCCTGAGAGGCACGTGAAGTGGGTGCAGCTCGAAAACTTTTTACCAATAGCCGAGGGCTAGTGGAAAAAGGGCGTCTAATCAGAAATAACTATTTTCGTTTTGTTCGGTCAAATTATTTATTTTTATTTATTGATACTGTTGACCCTCGCTTGAGGGTCGTTACAGGGAGGGAATACAATGTACAACAATGTACAATTTTGTACAACATACAAAATTGATATATCATAATCATCAAGTTGGGTGCTCCTGACAAAAGATGTCGATAGAACGTTCGAACTTGTGCACGTCCGATTGCTCGACAACTTCAGCAGGCAAACCATTCCAAATTTCGATCACCTCAGGAAAAAAGGAAAAACGAAAAGCATCAACACGTGACTCGTAAGGCTTGATGGATCGTGTGTGGTTTGTTCTCGCGCTCCGTTTTCCCGGAGGCTGAATATATCTATTTGATTTAATCTTAAAGTGCCCTTGAATTATTTGAAATAAAAGCTTTAGTCTTGATTTTTTCCTTCGATTTTCAAGTGACTCGAGCCCACATGAGTTCAGCATTTCCGTCACTGAATCCCTTCTTCTGTATCTTGACGAAATAAAACGAGCGGCCATTCTTTGAATTCGTTCCAGTTTATCTTTTAGGACTTTTTGGTGCGGGCTCCAGACAACACAAGCGTACTCCAAGGATGGGCGGATGAATGTTTTGTAAGCTATCAGCTTGACTTCTTTTGTTGCATGTTCCAATTTCTTCCGCAGAAAGTAAAGTTTTTGGGAAGCTGTCGAGCACACATTATTAATATGTTTATGCCACTGCAGATTATGTGCAATTGTAACACCTAGATACTTGAAGGTATCAACTTTTTTTAGATTATTTTTTCCAATATTATAAGAAAATAGCTGCACAGTCTTCTTATTAGTTATATGCGTAAAAGTTGATTTTGTGTAATTAATTTCCATGTCCCATTTTTCGCACCAAAGATGCAAGGAATGAAGGACACGGTTTATTCTAATTTGGTCGGTAGCTTGTGTTATTCGAGAATAAATTAAACAGTCGTCTGCAAAAAGCTTCAATTCTACGGGAGATTCGGTAACCTCGTTAATATCATTAATATAAATTAGGAACAGTAATGGAGCTAAAACCGATCCTTGAGGAACGCCAGAAAGTACTTCTAGTGTAGAAGAAAAACAATCATCCACATGCACAACCTGCCTGCGATTGTTCAAATAGGCTTTAATCCACTTAAGAATGGTTTCGCTAATTCCTGCTCTGTATAACTTGAAAAGTAATTTACTGTGTGGAACCTTGTCAAATGCTTTTGCAAAATCTATGCAAATGACATCTATTTGTTCTTGGGCATCTATGGCTGAACTAAAATCATGTATCGTTTCTATGAGCTGTGTTATGGTAGATAGCCCTCTTCGGAATCCGTGCTGATACTGATAAAAGAACGCGTTATCCTCGAGGAAAGTTAGTATATGTTTACTTATGATATGTTCTAATAGTTTACAGCTGATACTTGTCAGGGAAATTGGGCGATAATTATTTGCGAGTAGTCGGTCGCCGTTTTTAAAAACAGGTGTTACGACTGCGCACCGCCAATCTTGTGGCAACGAGTTAGTGTGTAGGGACTTTGTAAAGATTATTGTCAAGAAAAATGATATCCACTCAGCGTATCGCTTTAAAAACTGGGTTGGAATCCCATCCGGCCCGCTAGCCTTTTTAGAATCCAAAAGTAACAATTGATTAAACACGCCGGCCTGAGTCACGACCAGGTCTTCCATCGAACATGAGAGGGAGGAAGGCGGGTACGCGTCAAAGTCGTCATTGCTTGGTTTAGAAAAAACAGACTGGAAAAAGTTATTGAAATGATCTGCTATTTTTGTTTTTTCTGTTACTATGTTGTCACTAATTTGAATTCTATTTATTTCCTCTTTGTTGCCACTAAGGTAAAGCCAAAACTTCCGAGGTGCCGTTTTAACGAAGATACAAAGTTTTTTATTAAAAAATTGCTCTTTTGATTCCATCAGAGCCGTTTTTAAACTCTTTCGTAATTTCGATACCTCAGCTGAGCTGTCTTTTCTCCTGCGCAGCCTCTTTATCTTGCGCTTGATGTGTATAATAGGTCGATTAATCCAAGGGTTACGTGGTTTTATTTTCTTTTGTCGAGTTGGAATGAATCTGTCAACGCAATGTTTTATGATATTCTTGAAACGTAGCCATAGATCTTCAACTGGTTCACAATCGCAGGCAAGTTCGAATTCACTATATGACATTTCTAGAAAATCTTGAATGGATGTGTCGTCTGCCTGCCTATAATCCTTAAATTGTACAGGTGCAAAGGGTTGGCCACGAGTGTTTGTTCTGACCGGAATGTGCACAGAAACCATTTTATTGTCAGATATCCCGTCTTTAACAGACACAGTATAGTCACCCACTCTGCCCGAGAGAAACACCAAGTCCAAAAGTGACCGGGATTCGAGTGTTACCCTCGTGTCTTCTTCCACGATTTGTTTAAGATTGTGCGAAAACATTATTTGCAGCAGTGCTTCGGAACTAGAAATTTCAACGTTCCCAGGTATCAGTCTGTCCCAGTTGATGCTTGGCAAATTAAAATCTCCGGTCATTATTAGTCTGGTGGTACGGTTCAAGTGAGTGCATAAGAACATATTAAGGTCATCCAAAAACTCTGGTGAAGTGGCAGGCGGCCTATACACTGCACCAACAAGGTAAGTAACACTCGCATAAGTAATTTTGCACCAAACTGTTTCAGGCAAAGTGCACTCGACCGTTACTGCATCTATAGATCTTTTGACAATGATTGCAACACCCCCACCACGAGTATCCCTGTCCCATCTGAACATCTGGTAATTTGGGGGTACCATGCAGTGACTAGGCACACCGTTGTTTAGCCATGTTTCGCTTACGACGAGTACGTGTGGACTTTCTGTCAGTAATACATATTCTAATTCGGTTACTTTGTTAAAAAGGCTACGAGCATTCAAAGATAAGATTCGTAGCTATGACGGGGTGAGTTCAGGCATTGATTCGCTGGAATTATCCGAGATGTCAGAGCCATCATGCGAGTTGCCTGCTTTTCTAGTGCGTTGCTTGAACTTATCTCGGGAGTTCAGGAGCGAGCGTGCGTTCTTCTCGTTGTCCCATGTGTATAACTTGTCATTTATTTTGAGCTTGTCGTCGATCAAAAAGACTTTCTTGCCCTGCGCCCTTTCAGCAGAGGCACTTTCCCACAACTTCCTTCGCACCGCTACCGTTTCCTTTGCATAATCATTGCTTACACTAACCGATTGTCCTTTCAGTTTATTGCAGTTCTTTAGCACTTGTTGCTTTTCTCTGCTGTCATAAAATTTCATAATAATTGGCCTAGGTCGTTCTTTGTTCTTTTTCCCTATACGATGAATTTTTTCGACGGTTTTTACTTCAACTCCCAGCGTGTCGTGAAAAATTTTATCTATGACAGCTGCCTTTAACTCCGTCTCTGAATCGCCGATTTTTTCAGAAACACCAAAAACCAGCAGATTGTTACGACGACTATAGTTTTCATATTCAGTCAATTTCCTGGCCTGTTGCTGAACTGTTACCTCAAGATATTCAATTCTTTTGTTCAATTCTTGTATCACTGCCAAGGAATCAGTCAGTCTATCAGTCTTTTCATTAAGTTGACCAATATCCTTGCTGATATTAGTCAACCGGCAGTCAGACGCGGCTTGATTATCAATAATCGTCTGTAACAGTTCAGCTGTCTTAGGCCCGGGGTTTTCTTCTATGTCTCCCGACATCAACAGCATCAGCACGGACCAACAGTCAATAGCAATGCAATGAAGCCTACCAGGGCACGGCAGGACAACTAAAAATCTATTGTCACTATGGTAACAGCAGTCTGTGGATGGGGAACCAACCTGCACAAACAGCAGCAGCGGGTGAGCCATGCTGTCCGCAGGCCAGATGCCGTGCCCTCTGATCTGGTCGGTGTCGCGTCGTTCCTTAAGTAGATCGGCTGCTGGTGACGTCACACCTCGTGGTCGATATCCCTTGAATGTGCTGTTGCTTGTAACGTGGCCCGCGCAAAGCATCAATGGTTGTATCACGGTGATGTTGGTCGTTGATACCGGGGTGGGCGTTGCATGCAAAATCCACGGCAGAACCTGCACAAACAGCAGCAGCGGGTGAGCCATGCTGTCCGCAGGCCAGATGCCGTGCCCTCTGATCTGGTCGGTGTCGCGTCGTTCCTTAAGTAGATCGGCTGCTGGTGACGTCACACCTCGTGGTCGATATCCCTTGAATGTGCTGTTGCTTGTAACGTGGCCCGCGCAAAGCATCAATGGTTGTATCACGGTGATGTTGGTCGTTGATACCGGGGTGGGCGTTGCATGCAAAATCCACGGCAGAACCTGCACAAACAGCAGCAGCGGGTGAGCCATGCTGTCCGCAGGCCAGATGCCGTGCCCTCTGATCTGGTCGGTGTCGCGTCGTTCCTTAAGTAGATCGGCTGCTGGTGACGTCACACCTCGTGGTCGATATCCCTTGAATGTGCTGTTGCTTGTAACGTGGCCCGCGCAAAGCATCAATGGTTGTATCACGGTGATGTTGGTCGTTGATACCGGGGTGGGCGTTGCATGCAAAATCCACGGCAGAACCTGCACAAACAGCAGCAGCGGGTGAGCCATGCTGTCCGCAGGCCAGATGCCGTGCCCTCTGATCTGGTCGGTGTCGCGTCGTTCCTTAAGTAGATCGGCTGCTGGTGACGTCACACCTCGTGGTCGATATCCCTTGAATGTGCTGTTGCTTGTAACGTGGCCCGCGCAAAGCATCAATGGTTGTATCACGGTGATGTTGGTCGTTGATACCGGGGTGGGCGTTGCATGCAAAATCCACGGCAGAACCTGCACAAACAGCAGCAGCGGGTGAGCCATGCTGTCCGCAGGCCAGATGCCGTGCCGTGCCGTGCCCTAGATAATCAGTGCGTACACGTCATATCGGATGGGGAGCTATTGCGGTTTTCGTGACGTGTCGACAGACAGGTGAAGTGGGGATGGTCCAAAAAGTTTTTGAACAATTGGGGGGGGCTGATTGCAGAATTGGAATAGAAAAGTTTGGAATAGTTTTACGTTATAGCACTCCTGGTAACGGCGAAGGCTCCACTGAGTCGCGGCGAGGCAGTCTAGGATATCAGGAGCCAGTTCCATTTGCTGCGGGCGCAGCGGGTTCAAGGCGAAGCCTCGTAGTTGCTTCTCCCGAACAATACCCCACCCGCGTCTTCGCACTGGTAGCACAGAAAGCGATCGTTGGTGGCACGGCAATTATCAGTTTTCCTCGCGGCGTTGTGCGGGTCGAAGTGCAGGTGGGGTGGTGGTGGCACTCTCTGGCGTGGGAATTGCGGCGTCATGGGGCTTAGGCGCTATCATAGAGCGAAACATTGACGGCGGGTGAGAGCAGCATAGCTCAATGCTTCTGGCTGAGGCTGAGTTGGTTCAGGTCCTCCTGGTGACTGCTTGATGTCCTCGCGCACGAGGTCGGCAATCGAAACCACTGGCTGCCATAAAGGGAACTAATTCTCAAGTTCCACCTACACGATCGCTTTGATGGTCTAGCGCTAGTCACCAGTGCCTAGTGATTGAACTTCGGCGTAGTTGGTTGCGACTGTGTGGCGGTTGCATTGTCCGTTCCTCAATTCGAGTATTTTTCGATGTTGTGGCGTCGCCAAGAAATTCCCTGGCGGTCTTTGACGGCTTTCTTATTGCATGGGAAAGTGATTGCATCTCACCACGTGGGAATAGGCAAACTTTCTTCTCCTCGGACATTTTCAGGCGAGCGTGGCAAAAAAGACGAATAATCTATTTTACAAAGATGACAGCGGTTTGCTTCAAGTAGAACATCATTATTTTCTTTTTGAACAACGCTCGTTATAACCCTCAGGAAGTTACTGCGAAACAGGCCCTACGTTGTAGGGTCCGGCTAGCACCGGTTCTCGAACTGAGTCCTCACGGCATCTTCCAAGGATAAGTTTACATGCGCAACTTATGCGCAGACGTCCAGTTGTTGAATGCTGAGATCCTTTCTAAAGTGACGAGGCAGGTTTCCGGGCCATCTGACGAAGCTTCACGACAGGAGGGTGGCTCCCTGGGCTGCCTCAGTACGATGACTGCAAGGAATGCTGCGTCCGTCATGTTGGCAGATGACTTACCCCCAATTTTTGTGGTCGGCTCACGTGAAGGTCCGTGGGGCGGCGGTAAATTTGTTAGCCTGCGGCTAGCTCGCTTCCTTGACGACTCTGCGGGTCTGTTATCATAATGTGCCATTTTTCTTTGCTGACTCAGGAAAGCTACGCATTCCCGATTTGCACAGTGTTTTTGATAAGCATATTTCTTTCCTTGCGCCTGCTTTTTCTAGGAGAGCCGGAGTGAAAGGGAAGTTTCCCCCTCGAGGTCGTAAAAATTGTTGCCTGCACAACTATGTAGGGTTAACAGCATGATGAAAATATTTAAAAAGAAACATTCTCAAAAACGCACCCTGTGATCACAATTTCACATGGATCTGCCACAACAGACCAGGGACTACCCATTGTTTCGATAGGAGGACCTATCTTCGTCAAAGGCAGCCTCCTAATCATCGTCGGGTTAGTTTTAACATGTTACTAGAGCGACGCCATGTGGGGTCGTTGTCGGAGGCGGCTAGTTGGAAAAGGTGTAGCGCCAGTAACAGACGCGATCGCCCGGAAAGAAGGCGAGATGTGCTTGTGGGTTTAGAAGAATTGGTTACGCGGTCAGTGCGCGAGTAACAAGGACATGAATTGAAAGAATCACCAGTAGCGCACGAGGAGTGCATTGGGTAATATGAAAAGTGCTACGATGCCGACAGAGTCTGGCCGCCATTTATAGCGTAGTTGGAAAGCCGCGGCTTCGTCTATAAGGGACGTAGCCTGAGTAGTTCGCGGTAGGCGTCGTCGTGGTAACGACATACAGAAGTGGCGTGACTCTGTCTGGTAAAGATGCCAAAAAGGTATTCTAACTTCTGGCACTTAAGAATGTGTTGATAGCGTCTTCAAAGCAAAATCAAAAAAGGAGACAACAAAAGAAAGCAAGAAAAAGAAATGGAAGTACAACTAGGAGTGAACTCGATGATCGAGTCTAATAATGTAGCCTTGGTTTTCTGCACAAATGCTGTGTATTCATGTGGCTAGACCTTTAAAGAGACCTTGCTTGCAATATCTGGGATGGTGGCGTGATTTTTCTAGTGTAGTGAAGAGGAGGAGACTTTATTACAAAACACTAGGCACAGTCTAGTTGTACCGGCAGTACACGAATGCTGATCGCGCGCCCAGCCGACACAAGAGCCTTCTTCTTCGTCCTCCTCTTCACTACAATGACCCCCGAGAGGGAAGAGGAGCCATCCTGGCGACTTACGGTTTAGGTAGGATAATGAGGTCATAGTACGGCTTAAGTGGGTTTACATGAACCGTGTCACGCCCGCGATGCCTAAGGTCGGGTGACGGTGTCACAGGTTCTACAACGTAGGTGACAGCGGAGGTACGGTCTATGAAGTGGTAGGGGCCATCATAGCCTTCAAGGAGTTTAGTTGAAAGGGGAGGTCTGTGAGGTGGGAGCCAGAACCAAACAATGGAACCCGTCGGGAAAAGTGGTGTATGCGCGCCACTGTCACGCCGCAGCTTTTGGCGACCTTGAGCAGTGGTCATAATGGTTCGCGCGAGCTGCCTACAGTCCTCGGCGTATTTGGTGGCTTCAAACACAGTCGTACATTTGGAAGCGTCGGGTTGGTATGGTAACAGTGTGTCCATAGTACACGAAGGCTCTCGTCTATACAGCAGAAAAAAAGACGAAAATCAGTGGTAGGTTGTGTGGCTGTATTATAGGCATACATGAAGAAGGTGAAACAGTGTCCTAGTTGCAGCGGTCCGAGGTGACGTACATATTCAACATGTCACGGAGTGTGTGTTTCGGGCAAGAAGACACGTCCGCTGTCGCTGAGCAGTTCGCGTGGTGCGCCATGTCGAAGGACGAAATTCTGCAAGATGAAAAACACAACTTCGCGCCCAGAGGCGGCCGTGAGTGCGGCAGTCTCGACGTTTTGCGTCGAGTGGGAGACACCTACAATTATCGATCGGTTACCCGAGGAGCTACAGGGAAGTGACCCGTACAGGTCTATGCCGACGCGATCGAAGGGCCGAGCCGGGCAGGGCAGCGACTGTAGCTCACCAGGAGGGCACGGTGGAATTTCACGCCTTTGGCACGGCGTGCAAACGCGTACGTACTGGCGCACGAAGTGATACATGCCGTGCAAGTGGAAACGCTGCGTTAGCGGAGTATACGTTTCCAGAACGCCGGCGTGAACATTATGAGGAGCAGCATGAAAATAAGCGCAGATGTCAGAACGCATGTGTGGTGGTATCGCAAGGAGCCATTTGCGACCCTCAGGCAATTAATTTCTGCGGTAGAGGACGTCGTTGCGTACAGCAACGTGAGCGGCTTGGCGATGAAGTGTTCCAGAAGAGGGTGTGGCGAATGGGTCGTGGTGGAATTTCAGCTTGAAAGCAGGGGATCCTTACGCTGCTCGTCCGGCCTATCAGCGACGAAAACAGCTGACATGGATGCGAAAAGTGGAGACACTGAAGCCACATCAGAAGTTAGCGGTGATCGGGAAAGCGCATATGTGTCAGAGTGCTTTGTGCCCGATCGGTAGACAACGCGGATGTCATATTATTGTAATCGAAGTGCCCATCGGCCTAGGCGACCTGACGTATCGTTCAACAAGGACATCCAGCAAAGGGAATAGTGGTCGGTGACAATCTCAACAGGGCGACCACATGGGTATGGAAGAAATTTGACTAGAGACCAAATAATGGCCAATAACACCTTTCCTGTTACAGAGTACTTGGTTTCAACCTTCTTTAAAGCTTGGCTCACATACGCGACGACGTACTCGTCATAGCCGCCTTTCCGTTGTGAGAAGATTGCACCAAGTCCAATGCCGCTGGCGTCCATGTGTACCTCTGTAGGCGCTGTGGGATCGCAGTGTCGAAGAATTGGTGACGAAGTAAGTAGGCGACGTAGTTGCTTGAAGGCTTCGTCACAGGAAGTTGAACACGCGGAGATGCCGTTGGTAGCGGTAAGCAAATTGCTCAGTGGTGCGATGATAGTTGCGAAGTTGCTCACAAAACGCCGAAAGTACGAGCACAGCCCTATAAAGCTGCGCAATGCCTTAAGAGTAGTGGGCATCGGAAACCTGTTACCTCGCGAAGCTTGGCTATGTCAGGAAGCACACCGGCCTTCGACACAATGTGTCGCAATATTGTTAACTCGCGGGCAGCAAAACGACACTTTTTGATGTTGAGTTTGAGGCCAGCAAAGGTGAGGCAGGTCAGTATCTCACGCAAGCAAACGAGATGCGTCGGGAAATCTGGCGACAACGCCACGGTATCATCAAGGTAGCACAGACATGGTTTCCACTTGCAGGTACGAAGGGTGGTGTCCATCATACGCTGGGAAGTGGCGGGGGCGTTGCAGAGCCCGAATGGCATTACGGTAAATTCGTACAAGCCATCCAGCTTGATGAAAGCTGTCTTCTCACAGTCATCTTCTGCCAACAGCACTTGCCAATAGCCGGAGCTAAGATCCAAAGATGAGAAATCCTCCGCGCCTTGTAAGGAGCCGAGGGCGTCATCTATCCGAGACAGCGGATAGACATGTTTACGAGTGATCTGATTGAGTTGACGGTACTCCACACAGAAGCGTATTGACCCGTCCTTCTTGTCTGCTAATACTGCAGGAGACGCCCAAGGACTATGGGAAGGACGAATGACGCCACGGTGGCGCATATCGTCGACCTGCTTCTTAATGATCTGTCGCTCGGCTGTCGACACGCGGAATGGTCCCTGAAGTAAAGCAGGATGGGTACCAGTGTGGACGCTGTGAGTGACGGTTGCCGTACGCCCAAGAGATGGCTGTTCACAATTAACGACGAGCAAAAATTATGAAAAAGCGCAAGGACTTACTTGCGATACGGAGTTGGCAGATCGGCGTCTACGACAGGTTCAAGAACGTCTGACGACGACGACGGCGTCAAGGATGATGATGATGATGACGTGCACAGCACAGGATAAGTGAGGGCGTCGAGCTCAACACAGGTCGTATCATCGGAAGCATCGAGAATCTGAAGCGGGCGAAGGGGCTGAACACAACCTAGTGATTTGCCGCGCTGTGAGGTCACAGTTTAGTGAGACGGGTTACAAAGGAGAAAATTATAATCCAGATACAGTGGTGACGACAGCAAACGGGAGAGGTAGGGCCTTGCCACGTAGAAAAATAGTCGACGGTGTAAAAATACTGTAGCGTTTGGCGCAGTAGAGCAAGAGACGGGCACAAGCAGAGAAATTTCGCGTGGTATGTCCGTCTCGGATGCAACGGTGAGCTTGGAGACTTTATTTTCAGAAGGGTCAGGCAGCGGGGCATCGGCAAAGGGGAAAAGCACCACTTCGGTCCGGGCACAGTCGATGTTGGCACGATGATGAGACAAGAAGTCACAGCCGAAAATGATGTCATGTGAACATGAAGACAACACGAAAAATTCAACAACATAGACAAAGCCGTCGATGACCACCCTTGAAGTAGATTGAGCAAGCGGGCTGCATGCTGCGCGGTCCCGGTGCGTAGAAGCATACCAGACAAACAGCATTGTGGCCTAGTGCAGGTTACGATAAAGCTTTTCGTCAATAACAGAAACTGCAGCCCCAGTATCTATAAGCGCAATTGCGGCGGTTCGTCTGACCAAAATGTCCAATAAATTGTGTGGTGACTCCTCATCTATCTGCAGCACCGCTGGAGAGCGCCGACCTCTAGCGTGCGCGTGCACCAGCGTAGGTGGGTGCTTCAAGTTGTTTGTAGAAAGCTTTTATGTACAGGATTGCCTTTATTGTGCCATTGTCAAAATATAGAGGGTCTTTCGTTGAACCAAACATTAAAAATATGCAGATGCCATGTAGCAGGAAAGAAGCAAAGTAATGTTGATCGCCATGGCATGTAGGTATATAGATAAGTTTCTTGCGTGTAGCCTAATTAGATGAATAGATTTATATAATTACTGAAATTCTCAATTATAAATACATCAAAAGTGTCCAACAGCCGCTACAGCTGTCTGTTGCTCAATACCTACTACATAAAGTTATTTTTCTAGCATGAAAGATATGAAAAACACTTCCGTCATTTGTATAAGATACCCTGACATAGTGATAATTTTGGAGGACAATATACTAAAGGCACACTGCTGCTAAGCCCCAATCTCGGAACAGTAGATGTCATAGCCGTATGCTCCAAAATTCTAAGGTCTGATGGCTCGTGATAATTAAAAGAAACGCTATCCAAATACAATTCACAACACTCGACTTAAGTCTGCTTCTATGCCCTTGAATTATATCTAAAATATAACTACTTCCGATATGAGGACGAATAATTCCTACCAATACAGGGGACAAATGCGGGCACACCTTATGCAACAGCCGACGCAAACATATTCATGATGACGGTAGGAACAAATTTCCTCCCTCGCTGTAAAGACAAGCTCCACGCGTATTTACAATATGGGCACATGGTCAGGACAGTCTTGATATATTTGTAGCATTCCTAATTTTTTCCCAGGAATGAAGCTCAAAGCAGAATCTTGTACTGAGTGCGTAATCTTTCTGGACACGACAATACAAAATCACACTAGGACACCAAATAAAACGCTGTAAAGGAAAGTATTTGGCATAGAACAATAACTACAATACACAAGCCACCGTCGCAGGCATTGCAAACAAGGTATCTTTAAAGGTCAAGACACACGACTACTTCGCATTTCCGTTGAAAATGGGGACGACATTAATAGACACGATCACCCTAATAAAAAACACTCAAAGAGCGACCACCCAAGCACTGCTCTTCACGACGCCTATACCGATACAACTGAATTAAGGCGCGTCGAGGTTCTCAAACCCCGACTTAAGATGTAAAGAATAACGCCTCTACTGACCACTAAATTCTTAAACGCACTCCAAAACGTGAACATCTTCAGTAAAAACTATGAAATTCTAGAATCAGCAGCAACCAGATAATTAAGAATACGTCTTCTTACGCGCCCAGAGTAGTCTACGCATGAAACACTAACCTCGAGTACGTTCTCGTACATGGGGAACTACGGACAAAGACGCAAACAACTCCGGTCCCTGCTGCCACGCCATGTGCTCTACATGCCAACATAAAATTCATTCCTCCAGTAAAATGTTCAGCGTTGGCTTACTTTGACAAGCTAATTGAATTTCGCCTGCAGGCCAAGCAAGATAACCTGCTAAAGAGAGTGTGCTACTTGTAAAAGAATAATACACAGGTGAGACTGGAGAACAAATTCATACATTACTTAAAGGTCATTGCAGATATAAGATAAGCAATTTCCCTAAAGCAGCAGCTAGTCACTTAAATTACCATGACAATCTATTTCGTAAAGGCGCCTGTGTATACTACAATCTGATTTCCGTTCACCTCGCGAATATAAAAATACTTAATGCTTCCTCACGCACAACTTTTAAATGCCTTTCAAAAAAACAGGAACCAATATGGCACATGGTAAATAAGACCCGCGAGAAGGTACATTCTAAACTTCAAATACTCCTGGCGATAAGAAGGGAACAAAGCACCTTATGTCGCCTGCTAACCTCAATATTTAAGCTCACACATTCCTCCGTTTGGAGCTATCTTCCACCTCTCCCCAACCATTCAATTTGGTGTTCTCTTCCATGCTATTACTCATATATTAACCATACGCTCCCTTTTACCAAGTGCACCTACCCCAACCACTTTTCCAGCAGTCGCCTTCCATGTTGTTCCTCCATTAATGTTTTGTTTTCTTCTTTTCTTTCCTTTCTTGTTTTCCTTTCTTGTTTCTTGTTTTCCTTTCTTGTTTCTTGACGTATTCTGGCCCCCAGGGGGGCCAGAATACATTCAATTGCCTCCACCATACAGCATCGCCTCACTTCTCTATACCGCCTCGACGACTACTAGACCAAGCTACTGAGGCTGATATCCCTTGAAAGACAAACCCGCTACATTCTGAATACCCTATGCATAGCCTCCAGACTACGTTTTCATCTTTATACATTCCAAATTATCCGTCGCACTGCTGCTGCTCAAGTAATTCTTTCAACACATGTTTCTTTTTACTTGCACACTGACCGGTAGCGAGCTCTTCAAAAACCAAAAGCGCGCGGCGCCTACGACATAAACGGCTTCTGTTCAGTTCTCGGAACACTACCCAATATGTCGGTCCCCAACGCCATTCTATATGCTTCTTTGTCTTTTCTTGTTCTTTTTGACTTTTTTCATTCACTGTTTTGGTGTAGTGGCTATGGCGTTGCGCTACTAAGCCCGAGGGGGCGTGACCGAATCCTGCCCGCGGTGGTCGCATTTGATTGGGTGAAATTCAGAAATGCCCGTGCAGCATGCAATCGGTGTATACCAAACAAGCGTAGGTGATGAAAACATTCCGGAGTATGTCCCTGCGGCATGCGGCATAATAGAATTGCGGTTTTGGCATGTCAAAGCTCAGAGTTTATTATTTACGCTATTCATGGCTCTTTTCTTGAGCCGCCTTCCCACTCTCCCGCTCTTGTCACCATTTCTTAGAAACCACGCCTAAAGACATCAAGCGACCACGCTCATTTTTTTCCCAATCTGTCCCTTCACAGCCAGCCACCTCCGACGACGACCATACCTGACGTCACTCTGCTAACTTGTCACCACTAACCTGCCGTGGATGAACAGGCCGCCTTCTACCAAGGTGGGTCCTCGTATCTAAACGTTGGACGGCTTTACTGAGGCACCTTATCAATGTTTATAAACTTTTCACCACAGGAGCTATTCCATCTGTCCACCCCCTTCTTAATTTTGGACGTCCATTCACACGCGAGTTAATTGATGTCAGTTTGCTTAAATGCCTTTCGTGTGATTGTCTGCTGTATGTGTCATTCAAACGAAGCCCTACAGAAAAGTTAAGTGAGGCGTCTTCAACATCGGGTCTTTCATGCTTGCAATGCTCTATCTGTTACCCTTCTTTTGCTGATACGAATAAATTTAAGTTTGCTTGTTGTAGCACACGTTTTTTGACATTTTCTTATGGGCCATAGTGGTATCTAAAACGCCAAATAATTGGAAGCGCTGTGAGTTTTACATAAACGCATCATTAAACAGTTTTTCTGGAGCAAATTGTCAAATGACTTCTAGGAAATGTAATTGAAAGGCTAAGAATATAATTTAAGTAGCAGTGTTAAGCAAATACTGAAAATGTAAAGTTGCTGAGCTGTGTAGGTAGTAACCCTTATAGAATAAAAGCCACTCTTACCGTCATAGTAAACTTGGTAATTCTGAGGTATGCGAAAGGAAATCCATGTGACGACACCATCTTCAAGTTGAATGAAAGAATGAATGAATGAGCGAATGAATATTTGGTGCTTAATAGCGCAAAGACCATGTATGGCCAAAGAGCGCCATGCCGTTGGTAATGAGTTCGATGTGTAGTTATGAGTTCTATAAAGTTGGTGTGAAGTGGCTGTAAAGGGCCCTTAAAAATAGTCGCATTAAATTGCGTAAAATCTATATAATAAAATTATGGCCGTGACATGTGACGTGTAGTATGAACATTAGGATGCATTTGAATATAATGATGCGATGTATAAAATATATCTTATTCTAAAAATTTTCTAGAGCAACACTGCCTACTTAGATGCCTGGAAACACAAGGGCCTGGAGGCATGTGCTATGCAAAAACAGTTATCGCAGCGGCATCCCCTGGAACGAGGATGGTCTACGAATTTAATGGACTGGTAATACGTAAGATACCCTCATTTAAGAAACCGATGACTGCTTTGGTGTTAAATTGCGCTTCTTGGCCAAGAAACATTGCCGGGTGAAGAGGGATGTATACTGTTATGTCAGAGGAAAATATATCTTTCTCTCAGCTCCTGCCTCCCGACACTCCACGAGGACATGAAGCACAGTCAGCCTCTTACAACATCTACCATAAATTGGAGGTTCATTTCTAGTAAGTAGAAAATTATGGGTGCCAAATGTGTGCCCTATTCTGAGCCGACAGAATAGGACATCTTTTTGCCGTGATTTTGTTAAGGAGGGCCGAAAACCTAGTTGTAGCTTTCTACAGCGCAGTTTATTGTTAGTTTCTGCGTCCCATATGCGTTTCCAGTACTTTCGCAGTTTCTTACGTAAGGAAGGCTTCAGATCTACGACAGTGACAGTAGCCGTGGTAGCAATAGCTGGTGAATAATTTATTTATTTATTTATGTATTTATTTATTTATTTATTAATATCTCAAGGGTCCAAAATAGGACATTACATGATGGGTGGGCATTTAAAAGGCGGGATTGATGTGAGTGATGATGTGAGCGGTGGTGATGTGAGTAATGCGGTCATTTTGTCATGTAGTAGATTAACATTGATGCCTCTATGGCCAGGTACGCAGCATATTACAACATGTCTATATGATAAATGAATACAGCATAAGAGTGACTAATGTTCAATTAAAACAGGATTTGTAAATTTTTGTAACGAAATCGGCGCATTTACAAGACTTAACGAGTCTGTGAATAATATTGCTTTGTAAAGTTTTATTTTCTTTATATGTTTTACTGCAGACAATATAGCATAGGCTTCTGCAGTTAAGATATTTGTTAAGGGGTTCAATACATCAGATTTAGAGAATGAGGGACCAACAGCAGCATAATATACGCCAGCATTTGATTTCAGAGTTCAGAGCAGCTGTACTCCGATTGATGTTCATGAAAATTCATAGTGATTTCGAGGTCATCAGCGTGCTTTGTGATCTCTACAAAGGATACATCACAGTCACCTGCCACTCTCAGGGTTTTAGTAGCTTAGCTGGAGGCCTTAAGCGGTGTTCGAGAATTGGGACATCTACTTCTTCGCTTAGCTCTCTTACACGCAGTAACAGAGGTACTTTCATAGAGGGTCTAATACGAAAAATTTTTCACACGTCAGGTCATTAGCGGTTGCGAAACACGGATGTTCCTGTTTAGCGCAATCGGGGCGGCGGGGTGATAAGCCACGGCACCATAATCAAGTCGTGATCGAACTAGGTTCTTGTAAAGATTAAACAGGCACCTCCGGTCGCTACCCCATGTAGTGTGGGAGTGGACTTTAAGTAAGTTTATGGTTTTTAGACATTCTCCTTTAAAATATTTAATGTGTGAAATGAAAGTGAGCCTTTAGTCAAGTATAACGCCTAGGAATTTGTGCTCTTTGTTGACAGGAATTTGTTGTCCGCCCAGTTCTACACAAGGATCTGGGACCAGGCCTCTCTTTCTTGTGAAGAGAACACAATAACTTTTGTGGGGGTTGGTTTAAAATCCATTTTGGGCTGCCCACAGGGACACCTTGATTAGGACCTCCTGTACCTCTCTCTCACACACTGTGAGGTCCCAGAATTTGGAACCAATTTGTATAGCGTCTACGCAGACGGAATAAAAAATAACTGGTGGTAGTGAAGCACGAAGTGTGTTCATCTTTACGATAAAGAGTGTGCAACTGAGTACGCCTCCCTGGGGTACACTAGTTTCTTGTATAAATGGTCGCAGTAATACGTTGCCGATTTTTGCGTGTAGTATACGATTCCACAAATAGCTTACAATTATTTTCAACATATTTCCACACATGCCCATTCCTGACGAGTCTCTCAAGATGCCTTAGCGCCACGTTGTGTCTTGCGCCTTCTCCATGTCGAGGAAAATGGATAACAAAAACTGTTTGTGTACAAATGCGTCACAGATATATCCTTCAATACGTACAAGATGATCGGTTGTGGACCACCCTTCTCTGAAGCCACACTGATAGAGATCAAGCATTTTGCTTAGTTCAACGAAATGGATCAGTCGCCGATTAATCATTGTTTCAAATACCTTACAAAGGCTACTTGTGAGGGCTACTGCGCGGTAACTTGCCACTGAGGAAGGGTCCTTGCCTTGTTTCAATACAGGAACCACAATGGCTTCTTTCCATACGGTTGGAAGGTATCCTAAAGGCCAAATAGTGTTGAAAAGTGCGAGTAGTGTAACTTGGGTGCCATTGTGTAAGTTTTTGATCATTTCATTTGTGATTCTGTCAGATCCAGGTGCAGAGATCTTGCATGCGCTCGAGGCAGCTCTCAACTCGGCCATACTAAAAGGACAATTGTACGGTTCATTCTGTCGACACTTTCTTGTGAGTGGCTTACATTCTTCTATTTGCTTCTATTTGAGAAAGGATTGAGAATAATGGGTTGAGCTCGACACGTCCTCAAAGTGCTCCCCAAGTGAGTCTGCCTGATCTTGGAGGGTATTTTTTTATTTATTCAGCATTGATTTAGACACAGTGATGTTCTTGGATGGCAAGGCTAAATGTAGTACATTGTCTGCCTGACTAAGGCCCTGTCACCCATACATTGCTCAACCTTCAGGTAGCATATCATACCACATAGATAGTATACACACATATAAATAGCGTGGATTAGACATACATAGCGTACATTACAAACATACGTGCATTAAATACAACAATCACTGTACAACTTTCTAAGTAGAAACAGTTTGGGATCAACAGAGGAATATGAACACGAAAAAAGGTTTATATATATATATATATATATATATATATATATATATATATATATATATATATATATATATATATATATATATATATACGCGTTGTGGCATCGCCTTGTGCGCTTTCGAAAGGGGGTGACTAAGTTTGTCGCCCTCTTATCCTATTAACCCTGTTCCAGACGTTGGCCTCATCTGTGTACGAGTTGATACTCGATAAAAATTTCTGCCAGCACTCTTTTTTGGCCTGTCGGCGGGTTCTCCTGCTTTGGCACTTTATTTTCTTCAAGTAAATCTTCAAGCTGTCGCTTGATCTTGACCTGACGACTACTACCAATGTTTACGGAGGTCAAGGTAATTTGCTTTCATTATATTCTAACCGAGGCAAATATAAAATTTAGCAAAGTTGGAGATCTACCTTGCAATGTACGACCTCGAACTGGTGTTGTGGCACTATGTTTGAAGGTGAAATAAAGAAATTACAGGTTTGGCAGTATTTTCCTAATTATTCAATTTGTTCGTGTGAAATTAGCCTAAAATGCTTTGACGGTCTAAACCGCTATCTTGTTCCTCTTTTGTGTCTATATTACTCATCACCTCCCATATATCTTACATTTCAGTCCTTCTCATACAAACAATATCAAAAATGTTACAGTTGTTTTAAAGAAGGGGCAGAGTATTAGACTCTGCTAAATCATTCGTATAATGTTGTATTTTGCAGGTGATACGGTGCTTAAAGTATGTCAAATATCTGCAATGAATTTTATGTTATGTAGGCTGCACTGAATGGTCCACATTTTCTAGATGTGTCGAAAGAATTGTAGCCAAATCACTTTACCATCTGAAATAAAGACAATACTGCATCGTCAGTGCAGAAGACAACAAATTTTATACCGGCACCTACATCAGCATCGACAATTTAAATTTATTGAGAACGGCTCCACGCGATCCGTCGTTGAGCGGAAAGAAAGAATAGGCTAAATAAGTCTTGCTTAGGACAAGTCTCATCCCGACGAGCTTAACGAAAAATACGGCGGCGCCATTAGAAAAATGGGAAAGCAACAGTGGGAGATCTGCTCGTCGCTAGATCTTCGAAAGCAATATTTGAGGATCTGTCAGACTGTGCGAAGTTTTCGTGCCCCTCTTCGGCAATAATATTCTTTCAGTGCTCTAGCACTTCACCAATCTCTGACTGAAGTGCATGTCGGCGAAGGCACCTGTAAGAGCGTTACCAGTAGAGATAATTTAACACGTCTTACATTGAATCAGCGCTCACCATCCCCCAAGATGCTCGACTTGACCTTTATTTTCCTAAACATAAAAGGAGCAGTTTTCCAAGCGATAAAAATCGTCTTCCACAATGTTCTGCCAAAAGCCTATCTTGCTGAAAAGCCAATCTACGGCCGTCTTTAGGCTTAGATTGTAAGGTACTAAGATTTTCCCATAGTCTTCACGTCCATGAATGATGGCGAAACGAAACGTTGTTGTCTGCGAAGTGCCTCAAGAAGAAGTGCTAAGCCGGATAATTCGCAAAGTTGCTGTGACTGATCTTGCGAAAGTAATTCTTATTATAGTACGCATTGACACTTACGACGGCGACATATTCATATCTGCGTCCGGAGTCACGCGACCTCACATTAGTGCAAGACTCCAGTGAGTCGTTTCTTTTGGTTTCCAGCACCTGCAGTGCCGATCACTGCAAATGTCCACAGATGAGTCAGCTTTAATAGCCTTCACACTGTAGTTTATATGTCGGTATCTGATTATTATTAACGGCAATGTCCTTGCCTATCTGACCGACCACAGATGCCCGGGCGTTTTCAGACTGACCGCGCTATTTCATGGCCGAAGCATGTGTCAATGTTGCAGAAGAAAATACCTAGACTTGCTCAGGTTTTTCTCTTTTTGACCGGTGCGAAGTGGAACTCATGTGAGCATTTACTATAGCGCTTGTTCCAAGCTCTGTACGTCGGGTACATTCGGTATATCCTGCCGTTTTATCAAGTATGAACTCGTCACGCTGGCGCACGCTGGAAAGCGCCAAGGCACAAATGCTGACAACATAGCAAGGTGTTCAACATCGCACCTCAAATTATGATACAATTGAGGAAGCACACGTGAACCTTACACCGCTCTTTCTACGGATGCGACCGTGTTCGAGCGTTCCGGCGGCTGCTGCGCCGTCACCGACGCCAGCCCTTATCGACAGTTTCCGACAAACGGCCTGACTCAGCTTTTTTGCGAGTTATTAAATGCAAAAGATCCGCCATACTATGATACTTTGGCCCTACTGATCTTCTACGTATGCCCCCATGGGGAATGTCCAAAATACGGGCACGTCTCTTAATTCCCGGAATGTCTAAAAAATCGAAAATACCTACCGCGGGCCTCAGGCATCTTACCCTTCAATATATGTCCAAAGAATATGGCTCATCTGTGAATGTATATACAGACGGATGGGTCTCGTCGTATGCGTCAGGTGCGGCTTGCATGGTGCCTGCGCATCAAGTAATTCAGGGACGCGAAATCTGCTCTGCAGCGACTTAGAGTTGTAATGAAAGAAACCTCTTACAACGTGTTGGCTCCTCAAACTGCCAAGCTATACACCCTAGTGGAAGGGAATGAACCCCACATTACATTTCAGTGGGTTGCCCGTCACCGTATTGTGCATGGCAACGAAATTGTAGATGTCGAATTGAAGAAGGCACTCGAAGGACCACTACTTGCGATTCCTTTTTCAAGAGAGGACGCCAACTGCCTTCTATTTTGTGTCAACGGAAAATCAACGAAAAGGCACTGGGACGATCCGGATAATCGCCATAGACGACAACAAGCATTCATGTATATTTAAAATATTGAAAATTTAGGGTTCTAATCAAAATTCAATGAAACTGTGACGCACGGGTATGTGCACCTCTTTTGAGGCACCGGGTCTCCAGACTGCGAACTGTGCAGTGTGAATGACAGTGTAGGTTCTTTGCTGTGTGGGTACCCTTTCTAGGTGGAAGAATGCCAAATGTTGAGCAATGGCATTACGCGGTTTGACCGCCCGCCGCCGTCGGTGGCGGGCTGCCCTTGCCCAGACGTTAACTCAAGCCTTAAGGTCATCCAGGCCTTGCGTGAGTGTTTAAAAAGTGCGGACCTGTACTGTAGGCTTACAGTAGTAGAAATGGTTTGCTTAATATTTTAGATCGTCCTTCTCTCGTCGACGTCACCGATCAGGCGCCTCTTTCTTCCGTCTTTCTTTCCCTCTTACCCTTTCCCTCTCCCGCAGCGTAGAATTTCTTGTTAGAGGAATATACCTCAAGGCGGCCTCCCTAGATGCCATATTATCAAACATTTCTCTATGAAATGATGCCGATTTTAACAAGCAAATATCACTGCAAAAGTTTACAGTGTCCGGGCAAATATAGGAACATAAGAACATGGCATACTTTTCCCGCACGGTCCATCACAGGATTTAAACGTCGTTTCAGTTTGAAAAAAGAGCACCGTTTCGCAACACTGCCGCATTATTATTGTGTTGATGTTGCTCACGGGCTATTAGTGGGGCATTTTCTGTCAGTTGGCGAGACCTTGTTGATTAGGGGGAGTAGAGATGAGATTCAACAAATTTACATTACAGTACTAATGCTTTCCCTCGTCCCTCCAATTTGTTTTATTTGATATGCTCACTAAAGTGCGTCACGTGCCATGAAATATCCACTAAATATATAAAGCCAAGCACCAAGTGTGAGTAGGTTATCTAGGTTATTTTACGTCCCAAAATTAACTATTTGTGATTGACGCATTTTTTTCAGAGTACCTTCTGGCTGCGTTTGCGGCATATTTTATGTCACTTATCGCTTGACATCAGTGCATATAATGCGCACGGAATTTAGTTCCTGGCAGGTTGTTTTCTACAATTGGTGCCACTGTGTGAATATTCTGCTTTTCACTTGAAAGTCGAAGTTGGCAAATTTGATTGTCGGTGATCATGGCCTGCTCATGGCCTGCCCTATCACAATGTTGAGCGGGCGGCTAGGGCATATTATGTGGAGCAGTTCATTGGCACTGCAAATATCTACAGAGAAGAAAGAACAATTTGCCATAATTTCCACGGGTACCCACGTATTCAGAATATATTTCAAGAAAGCGGTACTATGTTTCTCTGCGTGATTAAGCATCGGTGCTGTACTGTATTTCTGAAATACAGCTTCTCAATGACACTGGTTATGTTAGAAATGGTGTTGAGCATTGTTAGAGCTGTACTTAAAAAACAGGTTATCACAGCATGCTCTGCAAAAAGGAACCTGAAAGTGAGAGCCCATTTGTCCAAACATCACAACGCTTTTTCGCACATAATATATGGTGTTGAGGGCTGCTCACACTTGCTTGCTGCTGTGCCAAGAAGTGCTTTTCCTGGCAGACCAGTACTTTCCTGAGCACATCCGGCCATGTATTATGTCAGGAATGGCTCAACCAAAAGTTCTTAGGCCACGGTACATATTGAAAAGTGATGTTTACCTAGAATATAGCAGCACGCAGACATCTTATTTGTACCCTATGCCTAATATTATTTAGAGTGTCTGAAAAGTAGTGAGGTGCGCCACACATATTAGCCAATTCTCCATTATTAACTTCATTCTGAATATGTGAATGTAATTTCATTGACTAATGGTATGTAAAGCGATAAGAAATTAAAAAATGATTTCACCTGCGGTATGTTTTGCCTTTACAGAACGCCAAAATGCTATTTTTACCGCAAGAAGAGATTCGGTGAGCGAGAAGAGGCAAAAAAAACGAGTGATGACGCCACCGTGACTTTTTTTGGACCAGCTCACTCTGACGTCATAGCTTTGACCGGAACCTCACAGAACCTAGTTCATTGCTTATGGGTAAAAATGAACTACATTGTGTTCTAAAGGCGCAAAGGCTATACGTGGCATGCTTTAAGAACTTTAAATGCGCCGACGTATCCTGAATACGAAGAAACGTCGTGAAATTGAAAAATTGAACTGCTCCGAACGGAATTGTCTTTTAGAAGTCATATCAAAATTGAGGAACATAGATGTTTCAAAAGCACACTATCCTTCTTAATTGATTTCGCGGTTCTCTGTAATATCCCTTTGACACTACAACGTTCCGGAATGCTAAGATTGCCTGTTTTTAACTTAGTTCTTTATGTCCAACAACACAGCTCACGGTAAGTAATGCCTGTTCCGTTCCCTTTAAGCTTGTTGAGACTGTTTAATCTCAACAAGCTGGCCGGTTAAGTGCCTGTCGTTTCCGCTCATTGATTATAAGTATTGATCACCTTCGACCAGTACCGCGACTCTCAATCTCAAATCAAAGTCCATACCAGACGTAGTGAGCAAACTAAAGCCCTTGCTTTTGACAAGGCAATGCGTATAGCCATTTGGGGGCAGAATGAAATTCCTCCTGATCACAGAAATTTATCCTGCGTTTATATGTACTTTGGCCTCGTACAGGTTACGCAACCAAAACTATACTAACTTGTACTTTCTCGTGGGGAATAGCTTGGTGCTGCTTAAAGTGTCAATAGAAACATTTGGTATTCCTTTTTCTCAATGTTGCCAAAACAGTTCAATAGGAAAGCATTTGATTGTCATCGTCGAAGAGAATTCTAGCCTATGGCTGCTTACTTTGCCCTTTTGCCCAATGTAACGCTGTCTGAAGCAACAGGTGGTTTGCTTCTCATATTCCTGCCTAATGCAAAAGTGATTTCGTGTTTAACTTAGGAGGGGTAACATTGTTATCTGAAGAAGGTTGCAGCAGTTTCGTGTTCAGGTTGCAGATGTCTGTCATGCATCAAGTAAAGTACTTGGATCACTTGAATTACTTGCCATGCAGTCCCACTGCCTGATGGGGCTTGACAACTTGTGGGCCTGCTGTTTATTCTGCAGTACTTTGTTTCTTCTCAACAAAAACAGGAATCTAACAGTTTGCAGCAAGAGCATGTGCTTGTGCGCAAACGTTCATGGGGTTTCATGGGTCGCTACACTTAGTACTGATTTCGAAGCAATGTTTGCATGAAGTTCTCCAAGATTATAATGCTTCCGTTCGACATCTGTGCTTTGTGTTTAGTGGCGTTCTAGTTAAGCTCTTACTGTGCTTTCTAGCATTGCCTGAAAAAATTAAATAACTCCAGAATGTGACTTTCTACGTTTGCACACTTGTTTATTTTTCTGAAATCTTCAAGGCGAAGCTCGCATGATATCCTTTTGTCAAGCACTAGTAGCATGTAGTATGTCCTTGAGGACACACACACTCATTCTTCGCATATGTCATTGTAAAGGACCTTTCTCTCATGATGCTTGAGAAGCAGTGAAATGGGTGCATGCGTAGCAACCGTAACATGTTGCCATGATGCTATCTCTGCCCAACCACGCTGAAGACAAAGACGACGACCTCGAGTCTGCAAGCGAGGTGCTAGAGAAGAAGGAGCCTAAACTGAGCGCTTGTTCGAATTTTCTCGATTAAATACCGCTCGCCGCTTATGTCTCAAGTGAGCCGTGACATTCATGAAGGTGCTGGGTATCGCATCATCACCTAATGATAGGGACGACTCCCCCGAGTAGCCCGGCATCCAGCCCTTCAAGGCATAATCCACGCGTTGAGACACCTGTGCACCGCGCAAGCCACAGCCTGCAAGGTAGGTGCCGGAATTCGGTCTTTTGAAAGGCACTTTGTCACGGACCTCACCGACTCAGGAAATGGAGCTTGCAATTCCAGCACAGGTGACTGTTTAAAACAGTCTAGTCGCCTCAAGCTTCCACGGTGAAACGTATGAAGACGTCGAAGACTGGCTGGACCAGTAGGAACGCGTAGATAAGATCAATCAGTAGCATCCGGACCAGAAGCTTTGCAATGTGTACTTCGCTCTTGAACGTAGCGCAAGGGCGTGGTTCCGAAACCACGAGGCACATTTGACAACGTGGGACGAATTTTGCCATCGGCTACTTGATACCTTAAGAAGCTCTGGCCGCCGAAATAATGCACAACGTCTTCTAGTGTTGCGCCTTCAGAAGCCCAATGAAAGTGTTTCCTTGTATGCCGAGGACATGGGTGCTATGCAGGATGCGCCGAGTTTGGCGAAACTCGGGATCTTCACGAGCTCTGGCGACACCCCAAGATGAAAGCACGAATGGTACCGAGACACAGTTTATCTTTCGACAAGCCTCCAGTTTCATTGGTTTATCTAAATTCACTCTGGCTGGCTATCATTCCTTGGGCGTTGCCTTCTGGGCGGTCGACAAACTGGGGCTCACGTGATCATACCGTCGGTGCATGGTCGTGCCTTCTTTCACTTGTTTGTCGTTCCACCGAGTGCATTACATGCACAAGCGAGTTATAAAACAAACGCACTTAGTACAATATTATTAGTTAGTTTAACGTGGTTTAAAATCACTTTAAAGCTTACAACATGTACACTGAATGTGCATTAGAATAATTTTTAATTTAGTACGCTTCGCATTATACCACGAGGGAACGCTGTGGTGGCGCCATCACATCCATTCACCGGGCGAGCATGGCGGCTAAGCATCGGAGGCGCCCAGTGTAAACAAACTCGTACAACGAGCTTGCGGTGCGCGACGTAGTGATCAGGCTCGACGATGACCACTATTTCTTGGATAGTTCTGTTCCTCCGTGAGGAATCTTTCCGTGCACCCCGAAAGACTGCCAATAGCTTCGGCGATTTTACAGATCGCAACGCGCACCTACTGTTTACGGCGCAGTGCTGAAGAAACAACTTGTCCGGTGCTGCTTCTGCGAGTGCGCTGAGTTTCTCCACTCTGCGTGACTGCGAGCGTCACGAACATTACATAGTGTGGGCAAAAGGCAGACATCCTATATAGCTACGATGCGACAAGGAGGTGGTACCGACGATGGATCTCGCTACCAACACAGTGGAGGAGACATCGACAACTTGCAGATAAGTATATTTCTACTGTTTCATATTTAGCATAATAAGAGTGCACGGATTAAGTCGCTTTCGTAGTACCGAACTGAATGTCCAGCAGTTTAAAGAAGGCAGTGAGAACCAATGAGTGTTCGTGCTTCTACATGCAAGTGGGCCCGCGAAAATATGGAAAAGATGAAGGTAACCTTCACTAACTTGGTGAGATAACAGAAATTCATGAGTGACATTAAGCCCGCAAAATTTATGGAAGAGTATCTTTATCCAGGTGAAATATCAATAGCAGGTACTGATATAAAGCAGGAAACATACAAAAATTTCATGGGTTGAACAGCACATGGAAGGCATTACCGAATCGTGATCGCCACGTTACCGATATCCTTGAAAAAAGTTTAGAATCATTGCATTCTACCGGTTATGCAATATGGGACATAAACCTGGAGGCCAACAAAGAAACTTGAGATGTAAATGACTGTGCAGAAAGCAAAGTAACAAAAATTGTTGGAGATAGCATTAAGGCAGGAAGACAGTGGCGTAGTAAACCGTGGCAACTGATAGGCTAGTTGAGATTAAGAAAAAAAAAGGAATCGGCAGGTAGGCCATGCACGTAATCGATCACATGTTGCCAATTCATAACAGCTGATTACATAAGCGTGACAGAATGGATGTCAAGGAGAGAGAACTACAGCCGAGGATGGTAGAAAATTGCGTAATGGGACAAAAATATGATGTTTGTAGGCATAGGATGCAATCAGCTCATATAAGACGGGATTGTAGGGTGAGGCATTTGTTTTGCAGCAAACAAAAATAGGTTTGTGGTGCTGACAGTAGAGACTCGTGAAGGTGCGGGGCCACCTTAGCTGCTGGCACATTAATCAACATGACAATTGGCTCTGAAAAAGAAAACCCCAGTTATGAAAAATAAAGCAACGTTGTCCCAACGCATTCTTTTATTATGCATACTACACTAGAGGTTTCCACAGTTAAGGGCACTTAGTACTAATAGTGCAACAAGCATTTTCCTTTGTAAGAAATGGCTTGTATGCGGCTGATTCATTCCAATACACTTTTTTGCAGCAAAACATTCTGCCACTGGAGGCACTCAACTGCCTGGTGGCAGTAGGCGAGCGCCAGGCACGTGCTCCTGAGAGTGTGGCAGAGGTGCAGAGGGCTGTTCTGCAACAGTAGTATTGGTGCCCTCACTGCTCTCCAGTCGAGCCCCCAGAAGACACCTTATAAAGGAGCTTTCAGTTTATTATTTTGTTTATTATTCAAGAGCATGAATAAAATTATTGCAATAAACATTGTGCTGTGCATATTAGGAGACTTGTAACATGCATTGGTGTCCCTTCAAAATAGGCAAAAACGTAAGACAACCTGTGCCACTCTTGAACCATGTAAATAAAAAATACACTAATGCAGCATACACGTCAGTGTGCTGTTTGTTCTTTCTATGTGCAAGAATACAGTGCGTGTTGATTAGCCACAAGATGAACGGTGTGTGTAATTCACAATGAAGACAGGAAACAGCAGGAGCTTAATAATGCTATCACCTATAGACTGCATATGACTGCAACACACCCCGATTCAAATGTGCCATTACATGCATGTTCGATACTACATTGTCTTATAATTGCATGTACTATATTTCACACATCTTAAGCCCTTGCATAGCACAGTTCTGATGTATCCATTTCATAGGCCAAATAATTGTACACTTTGTCCTTTTGTGTTGTATGAAAAGCAGCATCCTTTACAGTTGGAAAAAACTTCAGAAGACAGGAGAGGCCCCGCCCAGATGACCAAAGCGCAGCAGCCGATTGCCTCCACGTCTAAAGAAATAGTCCCTCTCCAACGAGCAGGTATTAGTCTGTCCGGCGGCACGATGTCAGTCTAGCGTGCGTGCCCATTGGTGCAGGCTTGTGTTCACCTGCCTTAAAGTGCAGATTCCGCAGCCTCCTAAAGTTGTATCCGACTATAGAAACACGTTATGCCTTGCACCAGTTGCATAGACTTCTGCAACTTGATAGCACGCAATGATCAGGAGCAGAAATCTACAAAGGCATCCAAGCAAAGCTGGCTGGCCACACTTCCATTATGAGGGGCTGCAAAAGGTCTCGCCAAATATTCCCATGACGTCCTTGAAAAAGAGGTGGTGTTTGGCACTTCTTTAGAATCAAAAACAGATTACAGTGAATGTAGTGTAGCACGTCAAAACAAACTGAGCTTGGTTGTCTCCACAGCATGTAATGGGAGGTTGTGCTTCACATAGGAAACAAACTGCTCTGTCCAGTACAATCTTGAGGCCGGTATGGCACCTATTATGTCAACAGTGTCAATATGCAAATTACACTTTTCACAGGGCATTGATTTCACCATTATTTTTGTATGATGGTTCTTTCAATCAGTGCTTGTATAACATGAGCAGGTGGATTTGAAAGCAAAGCTTTGTTTGCAAACCTTCCGACTTCCATAATTGTGTGGCAATGCACTGGCATGTTGTCGAATAGCTCACACTTCCTCGGTCCTGCACCAAGGAAGCCCAATGCTCTATTTGAAGTTGGATCGCACAACAATTCAACGGCACACAAAGGAGAGTAACACACACAGCAAAGCATTCTGCTGTGTGTATTTCTCTTCTTTGTGTCCCGTCAAGTTGTTGTGCAATTAAACTTCAAGCTACTATACCGATACACCCAGTCTTCAACATCACCAATGCTCTAGTTATTAGGCCACAATGGTGCACATCTTAGAAATTTCCCAACACAAATTAGCTCTCCAAAAAATCACAAATGTTAAATTTTGCAGCACAGGTGTATGTATGCAGGTGCCATATTCTTTACCACTAAACTCACAGGAATCAAAGGGGCAAGCATTAACCAGCCTTGCTGCTGCCGTTACCATTATCATCATGACACCAATGGAAAGACAGTGCCACGTTTCAGTAAAGGGAGTGCCGGAGGGAAAGGTGTGACAGCGAGGGCTTACAATAAAAATAACGGTTACGAGACGTGTTCAATGCCAATATACGCTGCATGTCGCTCAGCCTACTTTGGCATTGCGGCAAGCGTTTACTCGTTTGCGCATATCACGTTTTGTGTAATCATTGCTCTAAAGCTGTATAAATGGTCTATTTGCTCTGCAATTTTTATTTTTATCATGGTGGGTTAAAGACCCACTTTTCATTGGCATCTGCACCCCATTTCTCCCGATATGTAATTTTGCCTTGGTGGTTCATGACATCTTCACGTACAGAGAGTTCTGCAGAGCATTGGATGTGCATTATTCTACTGCTTAAGAATTAGAGCCCCATTATGAGACGAAAATATAGAATTTATCCATCCAGAATAACGCCGCCCCCCCAAAAAAAAGAAGATACACTGAACCTCTGGCACATGCATCGACGGTGAACAGAGCAAACAATCTGAAGTATTTTCTTCATGCAAGCCAACACACTAAGATTATCAATGCATTTTCATTTCGCCACAAATGCACAGGCACAACCGGCTTGGCGCAACATCCACATCTCACGCTGATACAACTTGTGCAATGCCTCGCTGTTTTATAGTGCGGCCGATAGATTACGCATGACCAAAATTCAGCATTGTGCATACTAAGTAACTTCACCAATGAAGAACCCCAAATTCTTTATGAGATTAGGATTCATAGGTTACTTTACACAATTTGTGATATCCATTTATGTATTTATACTTAATTAACCTCTTTCCCAAGAAAGTGAGCCATTTGGAAGGCACCCTGACAGACAATTAGAATAATCGGCAAAAAGTCATCAACCAGCGAAAAAATCAGTATCATAAGCAGCCGCATGTGAGATGTCGCTAACACAAAATTTAAGTCGGCTACACAGAAGTGACAAATTTGGCAATATAGCATGTCTAAACATTGCTTCAATGTTAATCACAGTAACGCTGACATTGAAGGCGCCCTAATTCCTACGTACGTTCCGTCGACACACCCGACTACGTTCGTAATGTTCCCACGAAGTAGGAAGCATTCTTCTATATATGCCCGCTCAGCCGCCGTATTCTGGAAAGCTAGCCACCGCTTACGCACTGCCGCATCGATAAGTGCGTCAGACACATCTCTGACACAGTTGCTAACAGTAGTTTGATGGCGTCCAATGTAACGCTCGGCGCCGACGCTTCTCTGAAAACTCCTAGTCTCGTAGAAACGGAGCGCACAGATGACTTGCTCTACGACGGTGAGCGAATGAAGCCCGCCACGCTGACTCCGCAGACGAGTCTTCGCCTAGCTCGTCACACAGCCAGCGCACTGATGTCTTGGACAGGCGAAAATGACGCTGAAACTCCCCGTCGGTCATGTAGGTGAACGGGTCCGGACGGTCATACTGACGCTTGCTGCCGCTAGATGCAATGAAACAGGCTGCTGCTGCCGCCGCCATGTTTCCGAGTTGAACTCGGAGGGGGTTTCGCGATGTACGAGTTTAGCACGAGTTCGCCTGTCAATCAAAACCAGAGGTCACGCCCCGCGCGAGGCATGTAACTCTTGTGCGCGCACCCACTACAGTTGGGCCACGCCCAACTTATCTTCCGGCAACAGCGACGTGGTGTCGCGCTGAGAGGCATCAACAATCTTGACCGCCGACATAAAACGCGCACAACGAACTGTCATCGGTGATGTACTGAGCACCTCTATCAAAACCAAAGCGTTGACTGTCGCTGGCTTATGCATACATCTTCTCGGGCTGAGATGGCCGCAAAACACGGTTTCATTGCCTGCATTGTGGCGCGTAGCGCACAGTAAATAATTATCGGCACGTCACTGTAGCTGCTCACAAGGCGTCGATGCGGCGAGGGGGACGACGATGCTGAGGAGTGCGTATTGCAGCAGTCGTTTGAGATGGCTGCTCTGTCATCGGTGATGAAACGGAGCCACAGCGTCGTAAACACGTTCAGCGTCCGAGAATCGCTCGCTCTTCTAGACCCAGTGCACTGGCATTTCTTCATCAAAAGCACTGCGCACTCAACAGTTCCAACACCTCTCTCCGTTCGAAATCTGATTTCATAACTGCACACAAGAGCCCTCACCTGCCAAATGCGAGTGCTGCGGTGTCGTTACGATATCCATCTGCGATCGCTGCTGGCTCAAGCAGAGGTAATCCGCAAGCACCTTCGACTGCACAACACACTCATATACTGCGTACATGCGCTCAGAGGCACCTTCACTGGGCAAGCGATGACAAGCGATGAATTGTGTCGCTGGGGAGGCACGCACTTTTCGCAATGTATCGCAGAGGCTTCGCGCATAAAGATAAACTGGTACATTTTCACTGAACTGCGTCACTACGCACTCTAAAATAACATACCGCCATTTCGCAGCGACAGCCGTTGTATCGTCTCTAGTAGGTAAAACGGGGGGCCTTAATCGCCTAGTGAAGCGCCTGTGATGAACAGCCGTACCGCGGCGCTGCGTTTCTATTCGCCTAATAGAGAAAGAGTGGCCATGACCCTCCATGGATCATGACCGACATTATTGAGAATAGCTCTGCAGCGCCCCTAGGCGACTTATCACCGTATGAACGCCCTCGTGCGTGCGACACGCTTCAATGTGCCGCTTCTAAGCTTTCGCCTCACTGTCGCCACTCGCGGCAAGAAGTGCAAAATTTAATAATTTGCTCGATCTCCGTTTGTCATCAGAAATTTCTAGCGTTGAAAACGAAAAACAGGTACTTAGAGAAATAAAATTTTCGTTATTTTATTTGTTGTATTCTAACTTATTCGTTTGAGTGAAAGTGTAGGTGCAAGAATGCGCCGCATGTACCCTGTTCGCATTCGATAGAGGAAAGAAAGATAACGCCCGAAAGAGGAGGCACGCCCTTGACGCGCCCGGGAAAGGCGTGGCAAGCGGCTCACGGCAAGTGTGCAGACAGACAGCGCGACTGTCACGGTATCGCTAAGTTGCGATAATCCGTTGATAACAATACGCGGCGCTGGCGCGTTTCGTTGTGCAGCCTTCTGCGCTTGAAACGTGGAAGCAGCGTGCCGCGCAGGGTGCGCTCACGTTGTCATAAGCGGCTTTTTGTCTACATATATTTTTGCCTGCACCTTCGGCGCGTTTCGCGCTATCTCCGTTCACTGACTGCCGTCGAGCAAACTCGGGTAAAACTCGGGTGAACGAGAAACTCGGCGCATCCTGCATAGCACCCCATGTCTCGTTTGTTTCACCGTGCCGATAACAACATGCCTGATGGGAAGAAGCTGAGCCATCTCATGAGCGGCGTCAACGAACAGCTATTCGCTGGTCTCTTGCGTAACCCGCCTACAAGAGTGGAAGAATTCATTAAGGAAGCCACAGCAATCGAGCGGGTGCTCTAGCAGCGTTTCCGGCAATGCGAACGCCTGACTAATGACGCGCCTGTAGGAGCCGCAGTTATGACAGTGACAGACGAGGCCGTGCTTGGTTAACTGATAACAGACATTTTGCGCGACGGGATTGCGCAGCAAACTGTGAGAAAGAAGGACTTTAGTGTTGCTGCGGCCACTGAAGTTGTCCGCCGAGAAATCCGGCATGCATTTGCATCTCTTCAGCCACTCCCTGAACCGTGTCCCGAGCCGCGCTTCGAGCCAGGTGCATGCAGCTACGCAGATGCTGTTCGTCACCCGCTTTCTACCGTGCCAATACAGCAGTACCACTAGAAGACGTCTATTGCTGTCTGGATACAGAGGGAGCATTTCAGGTGACCCCTGCTTCCCAGGACCGACATGTGGCGCACTGCTGATCACCGAACATAGTATTTTCACTCTGGTGAAGCAGGGCACATTTATCGTTTTTGCCCTCATCGCCAGGGCGGCATCCAGGAAATGTCACCTGCCAATCCGCGACAGTTTCCACCGAGACATCCACGCTTCGATGACAGTGTCACTCGGGAACAAGGCAACTCAGTTAAAATCCGGTCGCGCTCGCCGTCTCCGTTACGTTATTCTTCGCCAAACCGTCGCACTTTCGCCGAAGTGGTAAGAGGCCGCTCTCCAAACCTGCGGCGGGGAGACTGGAATCCACGACCTCCGGCGGGAAGGCTGCAAGTCGTCGTACCCCCTAAAGTCCGCCGTTATTACTGAGAAACGAGCAGAGCAACCCGGAGAAACGGAACACCGATGAATTTGTGAGTGCTGACCTACTGCTAACGGTTGATGGGCACGACGTGACAGCTTTAGTTGATACATGCGCAGACTTTTCGTTAATGCGTGAGCAGTTGGCAGACCGGCTTAAGAAAGTCGAAATTGAATGAACGGGTTCTTATATTCGAAATGACGGGGGCTACATAATGACACCTACAGGAAAATGTACTGCACGACTCAGATAGGAAATACAACTTTGGTCACCATTTTATGATTTGAAAAGAGTGCAACAGATCACTCATCCTTCGAATGGACTTCTTGCGTGAGTACGGCGCTGTGGTTAATATACCAGAGAGCAAGATAACCTTGTCGACTAGTACAGACACAAGCCACGACGAAAAGCGCCAACGTACATCATCACGTATCGCTCACGACGACGTCTGCATACCACCACTATAATGCAGTCATGTCTCCGTCAGTTGCAGAGAACAATTTAACAAGGACGGTGCAGCCGAACAATTAACTGGACTTCTGCTCCATCAATGTGTTGCCATAGCTCGGGGTATCGTCAACCTAATGGGTGGTCGCACAGAGGTACTAGTGACAAACCTTACCACTGAACGCCGGTACATCAGTAAAGGCACCGCTGTGGCACACTTTGATGAAATTGACCACGTTCAACAATGCTTTGCTGTAAAAGAGGAATCAACCCCAGATACGATGCCCCATGCACCCGTCGTCGACGTTGACCCAGCTTTAGCGCCGCAACAAAAACAGAGTCTCAGGGAACTGCTTGACCGTTTTAAGGACTGCTTCTCCACAATGACATGCGTGTGTCAAACCCTACTGACGAAACACCACAACGTTACACAGGAAACAGTAATACCTATCCGGTAGCATCGGTATCACGTGGCTGAGAAAGAGCGTGAAGCAATAGAGCAGAAAGTCAAGAAAATGCTAGAAGATGATGTTACTTAGCAGTCACACACCCCTTGCGCATCGCCCGTGGTAACCTTTAAGACGGATAGTAGCCTGCGAGTTTGTATCGATTATCACAAGCTCAATCGCGTTACGAAAAAAAGATGTGTGTCCCTTACCACGCATCGACGATTCCCTCGACAGGCTACGCCATGCACGTCACTTCTCATTAATGGACTTTAAAAGTGGATATTCTCACGTGGTAGTGACGGTGAAGAAATCAGACAAACTCACTGACTAAACTGGTGTTTCATTGGGCGAACTTGTGCCTTCGAAAATAGGCTACACTCAAAGAATGGCGACAGAGGCGAACACAGTCGGCGATCGTCGAAAATCTGAACTGCGTTGGCTTCTATACATCAGTCGTCGAATGTTCCATAGTTATCGTTGGGACCTGCGCGCCTTGAACAAAGTTCTAGATTATTCGCGTCGCGCACACATGCAATTAGATTACAAAACGTTCGGTCACAGACGGGGGACGGAACCATCGATAACATTCCAGAAACTTCCGATACATGCAGGCGCGTCCTGCGCTGTGCGAAAACATTTCTTAGGTGGTGAAACGTGGTCGCCTGATAAAGATAGGCAAGTACACGTGTCAATACTGGCAAATAGAGGTCGATGAGTGGGATCGCTAAAAGGCTGCTTTTGCGACTCCTGATGGGCTGTATGGATTCAAAGTTGCCTCTTTTGGTCTGTGTTCTTCCCCAGCCTCTTTCCCAAGGGTAATGGATACTGTTTTCTAAGATCTTAAGTGGAAGACTTGCTTAGTGTACCTAGACGATGTGATTGTTTGTTCTGCCACATTTCATGAACATCTCAGACGGCTACTGCCAGTTCTTCAAGCCTTAAAACCTAAAAAGAGTCATTTTGGCTATGAAGAAATACTGTTCTTCGGCCGCGTTGTAAGTCAAACAGGTGTCAGACCTGATCCTGAAAAAAATCGCAGCCATCGCAAAGTTTCCAAAGCCTACGGACAAAGAGGCAATCAGGCGCTTCCTGGGTCTATACGCATATCACCGGCGATTTATTGTGGGTTTTGCGTGCATCGCCTCACCGCTCAGCTACCTAACCAGATAAGATTCCACGCTTGTGTGGGGCGAAGAGCAGGAGGCTGCATTTAACGAGTTTCAGCACTGTCTACAAACTCCATCTGTTCTTGCCCACTTTGACGTGGATGCGCTGACAATGATCCACACCGATGTCCTCAAAGTGGGTCTAGGCGCCGTCCTTGTTCAGTGGCAAGAGGGCGCTGAGCGAGTTATCTCTTACGTGAGTAGAACACTGTCACCTGTCTGTGCCGAACTACTGCAGCACAGAGAAGGGATACTTGGTAAGAGTATGGGTAGTGAACAAGTTCCGCCCATACATATACGGCCGCCTATTTCAAGTCATATGAGACCACCATTCTGTCTGTTGGTTGACCAACATGAAAGGTCCATCTGTACGATTGCGCCGCTGGAGCCTACGGTTTCAAGAGCACGACATGACAGTGGTCTATAAATCGGGAAGGCAGCACTTACACGCTGACTGCCTTTCCAGATCACCGATCGATTTGTCAGTCAGGCAGACATGATGACGAATCCGCAGGCTTTTTAGGAGTTCTCGATGTGGCCACCCTCTAAACAAGAGCAAGAGGACCGGCAGCTCGCTTCATTAATTGATTTCTTAGAAGGCCGCACCCCAAACAAGCCCGGATTGTTATCAAGGGACCTGTCATCATTGTCCATACGCAACCCTATTCTTTTTAGGAGGAACTTCTCTTCAACAGGGAAGAGATATCTACTAGCCGTCCCTAAACTCCCCGCAATGAAATCTTGCAGGCCTATCACGATGAAGCTGCCTCCGGCCACCTTGGCTACACAAGAACATTCACACGGATAAAAGGAAAGTACAGTTGGCCATGGCTCGCTGCTCAGGTGCAGCACTACGGTCGAGCGTGCCTTGACTGTCAGCGACGAAAACTGCCACCTACGAAACCTGCCGGATTATTACATCCCGTACCAGGGCTGGAAACGCCTTTTGCACAAATTGGGATGTACTTTTCGGGCTCATTCCCAGTACCTGCTGCCGGAAATAAGTGGACCACAGTTGCGGCAGATTACTTCATGCGATATGCAGACACCATGACACTTCCGAGCAGCACAGCAGCCGATGCCGCACAGTTCTTCCTCAAAAACGTCGTCCTGAGGTACGGTGCTCCAGCGGTCATGCTAACCGACAGGGGAACCGCGTTCACGGCTGAACTTTTGCGCACCGTACTCACGCTCACTTGTACAGCACAGAGAAAGACGACAGCCTATGACCCGCAAAGCAATAGACTTAAGCAGCACCTCAGCAAAATTCTCGCCGACATGCTGTGCATGTATGTCGATGTGGAACACAAGAACTGGGACAAAATATTACCCTACGTAACGTTTGCTTATAATACGGCTCGGCAAAATAGAACATGACGCTTTTCAGTCTCCTCCACGGTCGAAAAGTGACTACAATGCTGGATGCTTTGCTTTCTCATGATTCCAGCGAGTCCTAGACTGACGCCGCAGATTTAAACGAGTGCGTCGAAGAAGCAAGACAGCTCGCGTGCGTTCGCATAACTAGTCAGCAAGACCGTGATGCCCGGCGTTGAAATTAACACCATCGATGCGTCGTCTACCAGCCCGACCAAAGAGTCTGGGTGTGGCCTCCAGTACGCCGCCGAGCTCTCGCGGAGAAACTTCTACGCCGATACTTTGGATCATACGAGGTTCTATGACGCCTTAGCGACGTCAATTACGAAGTCGTTCCTGACAGCCCATCTTGCTCGAGGAGCCGTCAGGACCTGCCTGAGATTGTGCACTCTTTGGTTGGGTGGACACTGGGTGCTACCCGCCGAGTATCTGGGCGGGGCTTCTTCTTGAGGGGCGCAAATGGCACGACATTATCTGTGCCCAACCACGCTGATGACGACGAGATTCACTAGCTGCGCCTGCTGCCCTTCCTAACTCCGGCGTTTTCACAGTGAGTTCCGGCGGTCATCGCGTGCGCTGTGTTTATGTTGTCTTATGCGCGAGTGACACCATGCTTGTTAATTTAATTAGTAAGCGAATGTTTACCACATTAAACGGCTGATCAAACTGCTACTCTTCGTATAACGCTCTTTCTTTTGCTATTGCAATGGGCGCTGCGTCTTTCGGGCTAACCTGTTACTTGGTCTAACGACTAGTATTGGCGTAGGAAACGGATTATATATATATATATATATATATATATATATATATATATATATATATATATATATATATATATATATATATATATTTAAATATATATATATATATATATATATATATATATATATATACATGTATATATATATAGTCATATCATAAGAAGCCAACAAACACTGACAGCAAGGACAACGTAGGGGAAATTACTTGTGCTTACTAAATTAAATGCAGAAGCGAAAAGTTATTGTAAATTAAGGTGGATTATATATATATATATATATATATATATATATATATATATATATATATATATATATATATATATATATATAGTGTTTGCAGTTATTTCCTGCTTCAGAAATGTCACAGATGGCCAACTTACACTTGCAGTATGCTGTTGAGCTTGTAGTATACTGGTTTCGTATTTCATACCTTTCATACAAATTACCACAAAAGATGTGAATTTTCTGTGGTCATGAGGATTTCGTTGTAAACTAATCTTACACCAACGTTTATGTTTTAAAAATCACCTGTAGTGCGCTTTGCTGCATGGTATATATTGGCTTGTTTTGGTTTTTTCGTTCTGTATGTTTTCTACATGAGTGAATGAACTTGCTGTTTTGATCTCACGCTATATCGTCCGCATTGTAAGAGAACAGCTTCTAAATATACAAGATAAATGGCACGGGTAAAGAAATCATTCCCGCGGGGACTCACCGGTATCTGCTACTAGCATAGGCGGACGCTGCTGTCCCCATTTGCGGTGGAATTCGATTGACAATGTCGAGTATGATCAAGGCGGTACGGCAATGACTGTACGAAGTCAACGCAGTGAAAAATTCAGAATGACGAAAAGTAAATCACATGGAGGAACATGAAAGTGCACTATCGTGATGTCTATATGAAGACAATGAGTTCACAATTCCTTAAATGATCATCATGAGAGTATAACGACGATGACGTGAGTACAATGGGATGACGAGGAGATTATGGCGACAGTATGGCAAAGATAACGGTGTGACGACAAGCAGATGACCAAGCTGGTATACCGACGATGGCACGACGACGGCATTACGACGACGCATGACGACGGATTCTCAATAACAACTCATTAGGTGCGGAGCACGGCCAACGATTACCTGAAACGGTGGCATAATCACGAATATAGACAACAGCATGAATAGGAGAGACGGACACAGAAGGAAAGGCGGCGACAAGCAGATGAAGGCGATATGATGAAGAAGGCATGAGGGCATTGGCATGATGTCAGCAAAGTAATAGCGATACTAAAGCGGCCACTGGATGATGAATGTGAGACGGCGATTGCGCGATCATGAGGGAATAATGAGCGTTGGTTGTCGAAGTCAGAATCACGGTACCAGAACACGGGGACGGCATCATGGTGACGGTGGAAGAAGAAATACAAGACGACGACTTTAAGATAACGAAGAAATCGCAATTATAATAAGAGGACGGTATGAGAACAAGGATATGCACTGTGTATGAAAACAATGGCATGAGGACGCCTGTATCACAAAGCCTGTTTGAAGAAGGAGGAGTGATAGACGGAGTGACGACGATTGCTCTACCACGATGACATTGGGGCACCACAACAGATGCATGATATCGACTGTCGGACGATGACGCAATCACGACGATGAAATGATACTGGCGGTAAAATCACGATTGAGTGAAGACAACATGACTGCAAATGCATAACGAAACTAATTCTAATCGATGGAACGACGAAAGTGCGATAACGACCACAACATCACGACAATGGTATAACCTTCCTGAAATGATGACAATTGTAAAACGACAGCGTAACGACCACAGCACGATGAGAATAGGACGACTACGAGTGTGGGATGAGCGTAGACTGACGACAACGGCATGATGAGTCGAATTACAAAGTGAGAAGGTCGAGGAAGGGAAAGACCGCATCGAACAGAATGACGATTGACATAAAAATGCCTGAAGATAACTGTGTAACGACGATGATGTGACAACAATGGCATGGCGAGTGTCCGATGATAAAACTGGAATCACGCCAACGGAATGTAACGACGGCATCACGAACATACGCACAGATGTAGTGGTCGAATCCATTGGACAAATAGGCCTATTGGGTCGGCGTAGAAGGTTTGATGAAGACAGCGACACCAGAGTGAGATCACGAAGCTGAAATTGTAACTACAGAATAAGCGTGATGGCATAAAGTTCACGACCATAAACCTAGCAAACCCTGCTGGCAGACCACTACCATATATATATATATATATATATATATATATATATATATATATATATATATATATATATATATATATGTATATATATATATATATATATATATATATTGTGCCACATTGATGAAGATGTTTTCATCTTTGTCAGAAGTATACGCTGCTTTCGACTGTGCGCGCTGTCTACCATCTTGTTAGCTGCTATAATTATTGTAAATATCCTACAAATATACGTGTCACTGTTTTACACCCCGCAACACTTTTGGCGGAGGTTGCGGGATCAGTATCAAGATGTATTTATGCAGCGTGCGCTCCTTGGCTGCATCTACAATGCCAGCTCTAGGCCGGGATGCTTCGGTTACGTCGGCACCCATAAACACCATCATTCCAGCACAAACCCGCGACCCAGGAACCTTTTCTGGCACCTACGACACTGGTGCTAAAGACTGGCTTCAACTATATGAGCGGGTGAGCGCCAGCAACCGCTGGTACCAGACCATCATGCTGAGTAAATTGACATTTTACCTCGTGGGCCTGGCACGCGTCCGCTTTCAGACGTACGAGGAGGAACTCACGAGCTGGGACATTTGTAAACAGAAGCTCAAACATATTTTTGGCAAGCCTGTTGGACGTCAGTGCGCCGCACTAAAAGACGTCGCTTCCCGTGTCCAGACGTGCACTGAATCCTACCTCACGTGCATCCAGGACATGCTGGCTCTGTGCCGCAAAATGGATCCTAAGATGTCCGAACCTGATAATGTTGCCCATGTCATTAAGGGCATGCAGATGATGCCTTCCATCTCCTTGTGCTCAAGAATTCTTCCAGTATGAAAGCTATTATTACCGAATGCCGGTGGATTGAAGAAGCCAAGAGTCACCGCATTGCCGAGCCATTTCCCAGCCTTCCCAACACGGCTGCTACGTCCACCTCTGAAGATTTCAGCAGTCCAACCACGCCCAATCGCTGTGATGACATCCTACATATCATCCGACGCGAAATAGAAGCAACATCTCCTGTCACGACCCCAACTCTTGGCCCAGAAATTGCTAGGCGACCGTCTCATTGATCCAGTCCGTCGTGCGCCAAGAATTGGCCAACGTTGGCTTGACCAACGTCTGCTCAGTTAGTCGGCCTGACTACGCTCGGTTCAGCGCTGTCAAGCACCCGCAGCCTTAATGCCCCAACACGGTATCCCAAACCGGCCGAATGCCGTACTCGAGACGGCAGGCCTATATGCTACAGTTGCGGCCGTATCGGCCATATTTCACGTCACTACCGGTCCTCGTGGAATTCAACCCCCTGGTGCTACCTCCCATCCTACGACCCCCATGCTGCTCCTCGGATCCCCCCGCAACCGCAGACAGTAATACTGGCGACACTTCTCTTCTACCCGCTCTAGCCGCTCTCCTTCGCCACGTCGCCACTTCTCCCGATCACCCCCATCTCGTCGTTCGCCGTCCCCTAGCTCCTTCTGGCGCACCCTTCCGGGAAACAAACGGGTGCATCACTTGGAGGTGATGCTGCCAAACCAACCCGACGCAAAAATCCTCTTCTGACCTTGCGCACACATAGGAACCTCATTAAAGTGAACGTGGATGGTGCACTTGTTACGGCTCGGATTGACACTGACGCGCACGTATTTATGATGAATTATAAGCTAGGGAATTGTCTCAAGATAGTCCTCACTCCTGCCCCGTCGCCTGTGGTCCAATTCGCCGACGGTGGAATACAATGCGTTATCGGCATGTGTCCAGCTCGCGGGAGTGTCGCCGGACATCGTGCTTCTGTTTTATTTTATGTTCTAGAGCATTGGGAAGTGGGTTAGGCCCTCACGACTTCATCCTGAGCCTTGACTTTCTGTCTACACAATCCGCTTTCATAGACTTTTCTGCTGGTGTTGTGCAACTCGCTCTAGATGCCTCTATTGACTCTCCCGATAGTGATCCGATGCGGCTATGTTCTACACAGCATACTCGTCTCCTTCACCGTGCCGTTACCTACATAGGTATCTCCCCATTTCCACCTATACCAGACGGTGACTATATCGTATCCACTAATCAGGATGTCCTGCTCTCGAATAACGGCACTTTTCCTTCCACCGTCATTACCATTTCGGACAACACGCCCGGCCTTCCGCTTGTGAACTTTGGACTTTGTACACAAGTACTCCTGCGCGGAATATCCCTGGCGCAAATAATGCCACCCAGAGACTTTTACATTTCGGCATTTATGTGTGACAGTTCCTCGTCTTCAACTCTTGCTTCGCCCCCTGTCCTTTCAGACATGACTGCCCTAGAAAAATGATTGCTCCCGACCTTCCGCACCAGACGGCTCAAGAACTACGTTGCCTCCTTGGCTCATACTGGGACATATTAGACCTTGTAGAGCGCACTCTAGGACGAACTGCTCATTTAAAACGCCGAATAAAACACCTGTTATGTGAGCCCGATCCATCCGCGACCCTGCCGCGTCTCGCCTACTGATCGACATATCATCCAACATGAAGTTGACACGATGCTTTCTCGAGACATCATTGAACCTTCTTGCAGCCCATGGGCATCCCTTGTTGTACTAGTTAAATAAAGGAGAACAGTTGGAAATTTCGCGTCGATTATCGACACCTCAACAAGGTAACAAAGAAAGACGTCTATCCGCTACTACGCATTGACGATGCTCTAGATTGCCTGCATGGAGCAGAATATTTTTCGTCCATGGAACTTTGCTCCGGCTACTGGCAAACTGCCGTCGATTACAGGGACCGTGAGAAGACAGCTTTTATTACTCCCGTTGGTATTTATCTGTTGAAAGTGATGCCTTTCGGTTGATGCATTGCCCCGGCCACATTTTAACTATTGATGGACGCCCTCCTACACGGTTTCAAGTGGTCCATCTGCCTTTGTTACCTGGACGACGTGATCGTTTTTTCTCTGACTGTTGCGACACACATAGAACACCTATCGACGATCCTATCTGTTTTACGTCAGGCGTGGCTACAATCAAATTCTTCCGAGTGCCACTTCGGTCATTGTGAAATTTCTGGGCTCGGACATCTCGTTGATTCTTCTGGTGAACGCCCTCATCACGATAAACTACGGAACCAACAAGGGCGAGAACGTGTTATTGCCTACGCCAGCCGCCTTCTTTCCTCTGCTGAGCGCAATTATTCTATCATCGAACGCGAGTGTCTGACTCTCGTTTGGGCAGTGGGTAAATTTCGTCCCTATTTATGCGGCCGCCAATTCACAGTCATCACTGATCACCACGCTCTGTGTTGGCTTTCATCCCTCAAAGATCGTGCCTTGGCCGCTGGGCTCGGTGCCTTCGAGAATACAACTATTCAGTTGTATACAAGACCGGCCAGTTAATACAGATGCGGTCTGCTTGTCGCGCCATCCTGTCGGCCCTCCTGACGTTTCTGCGGCCGGCATACCTGTCTGCGTTTTCTCTCTCACTGCTTTTCGCGATATTGGACCCGAACAACGTCGGGACACCTCCTTGCAACACCCTATTAAGCGATTGACTTCTACGACGCCCGATCCTTCCCTGCGCATGTTTGAACTTCAAGATGGTATATTGTACCACTCTAACATACGGCCCAGACCGACTCTCCGTTGTGCCTGAACACCTGCGTCAGACTCTTCTCGCCCAGCTTCATGATGTACCGACTGCCGGTCGCCTTGGCGCATCACACACTTATAACCGCGTTCTTCGGCGCTTCTTTTGACCTGGTCTACACCGTGACGTCTGCCGTTAGGTCTCTGCATGGCACCTTTGTCAACGACGCAAAAAGCGGACCACACTCCATGCCGTTCACGTTCAACCACTTCTCGTACCATCTGAACCATTCTTCCGTGTAGGTGTTGATCTTTTAGGCCCTTTTGCTACGTCTCCTTTGGGAAACAAGTGGATTGCTGTAGCAACAGGATACGCCACCCGATATGCAATCACACGGGCTCTTCCGGCAATCTGTGCGACCGATGTCAACGACGTCCCCTTGGAGAACGCCATCCTTCCCCCCGGCGTCCCTCGAGAACTCCTCACTGACCGATGCCGCTACTTTATTTCTAACGTTTTCAATGAAATTATACATTCGTACGTGGCTAAACAGAAACTTGCTTACCATGCACAAACGAACGGTCTAACCGAGTGCCTTAACCGCACCCTTACTGACATGCTGTCCATGTATGTCTGCGCTGAAAGTCGCGACTTTGACGTTGCGCTGCCATTTGTTACTTTCGCCTATAATTCAACTCGCCATGATACCGCAGGCTTCTCTCCATTCTTCCTCTTATTTGGCAGCGACCCTACACTACCTTTCGACACCGTTCTGCATGCTAGTCTGAATTCCACATTCGAGTACGCCCGTGAAGCCACACCGAAAGCACAAGAAGCACGCCATTTTGCCCGACGTCGACATCCTGTGGAGTCTCAGGACAATCAGCGGAGCTTATATGACCCCCGCTATCGTGACGTCCATTATGCACGGGGCGCCCTCGTTCTCCTTTGGTCGCCATGGCGACGGGTCAGCCTATCAGAAAAGTTACTTTCACGCTACTATGTCGCTTACCGCGTCTTGCGTCAAGCAACTGACGTCACGTACGAAATCGCACCTCTTGAGACAACCGTGGCTCATTATCCCTCCGACGTTGTCCATGTTGCGCGTCTTAAGTTGAATCACTCGCCTGTATCCTAACCAGCACAGAGCCGGTGTTTCAGCTACCGGGGGTCATGTGACATGTGGAGGAAGATGTTTTCATCTTGGTCCGAAGAAGACGACGCTCTGGACTGCGGGCGCTGTCTAGCATCTTGTCAGCTGCTACAATTATGACAAATATCCTGTAAATATATGTCATACTATTTTAACCCCGTAACTTTAAGTATGTTTAGATAGATAGATAGATAGATAGATAGATAGATAGATAGATAGATAGATAGATAGATAGATAGATAGATAGATAGATAGATAGATAGATAGATAGATAGATAGATAGATAGATAGAGGGAGACAGATCGATATGCTCAAAACGGATGAATAGGCAACTAGTGCTAATGGCAATATTATAGTTACAAGGAATTTATGAAACACAACAGAATAGCCGAGATTGTGAACTCTCTACCATGAGAGCACCCCATTCTTTTCTTCAGTACAATGGAGAAAAGAAAACAAAGTAAAAGCGGAAGCCAACTTAACTCTTCGACAAGTTCACTTGGCCTTTTTAATCCGACATATGGTTTCCTCGCCAAAGTACACAGGGTGTTTCAGCTAACTTTAGCCAGAGCTTAAAAATTGAATAGAATTGTATGATGGCGCGATCAAATGCATGTTGCTCACTTTTATATGTAGTGGGTCCCGCTACTTCTTTCATTTTGCTTAATTACATAATTAGTCACGATTAATAAACCAACCTAACCTGCTGTAGAAGGAAGCAATGATGGTCCAAAACACGGCGAAAAGTGGACACAGCCTGGCTGGGCTCTTTTCCGGCACTGTGAAGGTTCGGCCTTTGTAAATATATCGTAAATAGTTTTATACACGTAACATTTGGTGGAAGACGGTGTACCCGCCTTCTTCGCAACGCACCTCAGCAGTGGACGTCACATCCAGCTTGTGACAATGGCTCCTGGGGAAGACACGTTGTCTACGCCTGCAACAGTACCGCCGGCTGCCCAGACCCTGCAGGTTGTCCTTCCACATACGGATGACCGCGGCACATTCTCCGGTCTCGATGGTATGGACGTACAAGAATGGCTCATCATTTACGCACATGTCTGCAAGGGGAACAGGTGCGACCCGACCCTAATGCTAGGCAATGTCATTTCTATGTTAACGGAACTCCACACGATTGCTGCCAAACAAGTGAAGAGGAACTTACTAGCTGGGAGCTGTTCATGCAGAAGCTATCCGGCAGTTTCGCCAATTGCTCTTGCCGACAGCTAGCCGCTAAAAAGCTACCAAGCCATAAATTTGCTATATACAAGACGTCCTCGCCCTTTATCATAAATTCGGCACGTCTATGGCAGAGTCTACAAAGTAGGAGATATCCTGAAATGCATTCCGTATGACGGATTTAATCTTCTGGTTCTAAGGATGTTTTGACTGTCGACGCCGTCGAAAGGGAATGCTGTTGCTTCGAGCTAGCGAAGAACCACCGTGTCGCCCATTAATTTTCCCCCTCTCGATTACCGCCGCAACATTGCCATGCATCAACCAAGACAGCCCGCCACGTTCATCCGACAACGTCACTCGCATTGCGCATCGCTAATTTGAAGCTGTGTTTCCCGCCTCCCCCCGCAGACGCCCTGGGACAACTCCACCGCAACAAATATCCTTTGTTGAGTACGTGGTGCGCCAGGAAATCGCTAACCTGGGCTAACCTGCTCAGTTAACGACCCTGACGCCAGCATGACTCCTCCTATGACCATGCCCTACCGCAGCCTGCCCTTCCTTCCCATTATTGGAATCAGTATGGATGGCACACACCGGAAGACTAACCGGTCTGTTTCTGCTGCGGCCGAATTCGTTATGTTTCCCGTTACTGCCGCAGTTGTTCTCCGCCCGAAACACCTTTTGATATCCCTGCACAATGCCTCGAAGCGCTTCCCCCAGCGGCTCCTTCGGAGCTTCCAGCGCCTCTGGTGCTGACCGCCGTTACGCTCGCTCGCCCTCAGCACAACGTCGTCAATCACGCCCGCCTCAACTTCTCTGCGCTACTTCGCCGTCGTATTCGGGAGCCACCCTGCCGAAAAACGATAGGATGCGGCACCTCGAGGTGGTGCGGCACTGTCCGATTTACCGCACTATCCTCCACTGACTCTATTAACAAAGTGCAACCTCCTAGATTTTCAATCAAACGGGACAGCTGTCCAGCACTCATCGATGACGGTGCACACGTCTCCATTAGGAGTGCTCAACTTTGTCACCATCTAAAGACAGTTCTCACAGCTGCCATCACTCGGGTCGTACTCATCGCCGATGGCAGCACGGTTGGCCTAGTAGGAATGTGTACATCCCGCGTCAGCGTTGCTGGTCGCCAAACTGTCGTCCTTTTCAGCATGCTGGCCAACTGCCCCCATGACCTAAGACTTGGTGTGGACTTTCTCTTTGATCATTGTGCACTCTTCGATTGTTTCGCAACTACTGTCCGCCATGACCTAGCTCTCATCTCCAACGCGCCTCTGACTGTCCGACTGACTGACCAGTCCGACTGACTTTGTTCGTGCCCCACCGCACTTCCTGATGCACATCGAAGTGCCACCTTCGCGCCAGTTCCAGCTGGTAATTACATTGCTCCACCAATTACTGCCTTCGTTCTCACGAACGACATCACGGCCCCTCGTGCCGTACAAGATTTCCTGTTGTGAATTTTGGCTTCACTAAGCAAATGCTACGAGCAGGAATATCCCTGGCCACGATGAGTGTTTTACCAGATCAGTTCGTTAACAATTTTCCCGTCCACGATTCCTCTGACCCTTGCAAGTCCGCCAGTAGTTCTGGCAAGGACATTACAAAAATGATTGCCCCGGACCTCTTTCCTGGTGAAGCAGAAGCTCTCCGTAACCCATTGTATTCTTATAGAAACATTTTCCACCCAAACGGCCGTCCCTTGGGCCAGACATCCCTTGTCAAACAGCGTATCCGCACCGGAGGAGCTGAGCCCGTTCATCGACAACTGTACCGATTTTCAAAGCTGGCGCGCCAAGTCATTAATTTTATTTATTTGTACATACTGCAGCTCCATAGGAGAGCTATTGCAGGAGTGGGCAAAAACAGTGGGGAACAAAAAATAAAGGTATATCAACAATTACTGTTTTACGTAGTAGTTCCGCAGAAACCCGCAAGGTGGATAGAAGTAATGAATAAAGGGAAAATCAGACATCCACTCGTTCGTAGCAATTGCTACAAAGGAAAACCACACGGATTCCTCGAAAGAAAAGCCTCATTGTTGAAGAAAAATTTGTCCTGGTTCGGGGCTCAAACCCGGCACTAGCGCTTTTCCGGAGCAGCCGCTCTACCATCTGAGCTAACCAGGGACCTTGGAGATGGCCGATCGGAGACGAATTTGTCGACAACACGAAGCAAAGGCAAGTGTTTGACGTAGTAGTTTTGCAAAAACCCGCAAGGTGAAGACAAGTAATGACTGTTTCAACACCTTTACAATCGTTTACAACATCTTACAAGTCGTTTTCATCAATCCTTAAAAGCAATGGCACAGCGATATGCATACACATAAAGTATAAACTAAGCCTAATTTATGTAGTTAAACATGCTGGTTTTCTTATAGAGCACTTTCGATTACGCTTATCGGGAGTGAACGAAGGCAGCCAGGTAAGGAATTCAATACTTCTATTGGGCGGGGAAACAAGCTGTACTTGAAAGCCTTTCTACAGGCATAGAAAGGGTTAAGATTAAGCTCCTGGAAGTTACGCGTGCAAAAAGGCTTGGCTTTGTTTGAAGTATGATAGGACTTGTTAATTATGTTGTGCAAAAAGTTTAATGATTCCACATCACGACGTACTTAACTTAATAGTTTCAGCGTAGCGAGGGCAGACGAGGGTGAAAAACAGAGGTCATGCGGTGAGAAATGAAACGGGCTGCTTTTTTTCTGAACTGTTTCTAGTTTGATTATGTTGTTTTGGTTATGGGGTGACCAGACTGTTGCGGCATAATCTATAACAGGGCGAACAAGAGTTTTATAGATTAAGAGTTTAGTTGCCTTCCGAGCCTTTTGCATAGTACTACGTAGGTAATCAAGTTGTTTTAGGGCCTTTGAACATGTTTGGTCAATGTATGAGTCCTTGGGAGATTGTGAGTAAATGTTACGCCAACGTATTTGTATTGTCGAGCTCTGGTTAAAGTTGACCTATTCAAGGACTATGTAGCAATTACAGGTGCTGCTCTTTTCGTGAAGGACAAAACCACCATTTTTTGAAATTGTTCATTTTCCCTTTTTCACACCATCACCGAAAGAGACAAAGGAATCGTTCAGTCGCTTATAACTAGTCGCAGAATCAGTCACGTCGTATAAGACGCAATCGCCTGCACAAAGACGAATGCTGGAGGAAACATCTTCTGGGAGGTCAGTGACATAAATTAAAAACAATAAAGGACGCATGACGTATCCTTGAGGAACCCCGGAGCCTACTTCAAGTATGGATGACCTTGCAGAACTATAGTCGACATATTCGGACCGGTCAGAAAGGAAACTAGCAATGCAGTCGACCAGACGGAAAATTTTAGTATCACATTTAATTTTTACGAGAGGTGAGAGTGAAGTAACGAAACGAAAGCTTTACCGAGATCTGTTTACCGAGATCTAATTGATAAGCCATGTCATGTTTGAAGTCGGTTAACAGCGTAATAGTACTTAAGCAACGTCTAAAGCCATGCTGAACATTGGTTAGAATGTTGTTGGCTCAAGAAAAACTATTATGTGTTTGTAAATAATATATTCCAGCATTCCGCACAATTTGGAAGTTGCAGAAATTAGTCTGTAATTCATTACGTCTGTCTCATTGCCTGTTTTATACAAGGGTATTACTCTTGCTAGTTTCCATGATGAAGGAACCATTCCTGTATCTAGAGACTTATTGAATATAATTTCAAGATAGCGTGACTTCCATTGTGAATAACGAAGTAAAAACATATTCGGAATACAGTCAGAGCGACTAGACTTTTTTGTGTCTACATTTAAAATCAAATTAAGAACGCCTTTAACGCCAACTCAATGTCGAAAAAAGAAAACCTGAATCATTATCAGAAGCAGAGTAGACATGAGAATCGTTTGCGTACACCAAATGGAACTATTCATTGAATGCATTCGAGGTACCTTGAGGATCGTTTACAGTTTCTTCATTGATAGTCAATGAAGATGAAGAATAATTACTAGGCATGGCAGAACGCCAAAGCTTCCGAGGGATTTTTCTTAGCAATGCTGGCCACTCGACATGAGACAAAACATTTTCGGCCCTATTCATTTTCAAATTTAGTTCCTCTTTGGCAGAGATGAATCTAGCAATTGCGTCAGGGTCATTACTGCGTTTTGAGCGTCTCAGTCTTCTAACGCGGCGTCATAATTGCAAAATTTCTCTGGTCATCCAAGGGATGGCACAATTTGTTTTCTTACTTTTTAACAAAAGAATGAGTTGAATACACATATTTGTAATGTTTATAAATTGGCGAACTGATGCGTTCACATTACAATCTTTACTGAAGGTGCAAAACGATTCGAAACATCCTGATAAGATATCAAGAATAGATGTGTCACAAGAGCGAATAAAGTCGAAAAAAGTTTGAATTTTGGCACGCGGTTTACAGACTGTGCAGCTTAGCGATACAAACACTGCCTTGTGATCTGAAATTCCGTCAGTAATTTCACACTCAGACACCTTATCAACAAGGTATGGACTAATGAACATCAGGTCAAGAAGTGCATTTATTCTCGTTGCACCATTAGCTACATGTGTAAGCCCAAAAGATAAAGAAAAGTTCATTAGTTCACTACTTCAAGAACTGCGGCCGATAATGAGGGCCAGTGAATATCTGGTGTGTTAGTCTCCCATTGGAAATAAACTGTGCGTGTTGATATAATCAGCCAGAAGAAAAAGGTTATCGGGTGAGGAGGCAGGTGGAAGGTAGAAACAGAGAGTACCGTTGTTTTTTTTTTCCTAGGTACAATTTACACCAAACAGACTCAAGATGTGTTGGAGGACAAGTAACCGAAAAGTTTAAGTCCGGTTTGAAAAGAGGGCGACACCACTTCCCCTGCCAGTTTTGCGGTCTGTTTGGACAGCTACATACCCGGTGGAGTGATTTCACAGTCATATATGTGATCGTGAAGCCAGGTTTCAGTGACATCAATGAAATGAGGGGAATGTGAGGCTACCAGGGAAAGACACAGCGGGAACCTATTTTTTAGACTCCTTGCATTCAAATTCAAGAAAAAAAGCTTGTATGAGTCGCGGATATGTCAAGCTGAAGACGACATAGCCGGGGGACTGTTATCGGAAAGACTCGAATTATTCACTACAGTGCTTGGAGCAAGACCTGAATCGTCAACTAAGGCATTAGCTGCGTCATTTCATCTGTAGCGGACACCATTTACAAAAACATGGTCATAATGCAACCTCACCACAGAGCCAGGGTCTCGAAAAGTAGAGGTTGCTGCCCATACGTTTTTGTGAATAGCACGTACATTAGCCGAGAAATCTTCAATTAGGTAAAATTTTCGTTTAGGCTTTGAGACAATTTTGCTTACTTCAACTTTGTTCCTAAAGTATAGTACTCGTAATATAACTGGGCGCAATCTGCCTTCACATTTGGTGCCAATTCTGTGACAACGTTCGATGAGCGGGCATACAGTTTGAAGTTACTCTGCGGAAAAATGATGTACATTAAACAAAAGCGTGTGTGTATTTTCAGCATTATGTTAACCAAGTCCATGCAACATTTTATTCTTGCGTCTGGAGGGATTTTCAAGGTCATAATCCTTTTTAATTAGTTCCAAAACGGCCTGAAGTAAAGAGAGTATGTCAGAACCAGAATGATCAAACAAGACTCTAGGAACAGCGCTAGTTTTTTTCGAGGGCGGCCACACGGGATTCCAGAGCGTCGAAACGCTTGCTAACAGTTTGCTGAAAAACCTTGCTGTCAGCGATGTCACGAACCATCATTTTCTGCCCAGCAAATAGTTCGGTCAGCATTCCAGAAATAATGTTGCACTCATTATCAGCAATATCAGGCCAAGATTAGCACGAAGTTTCGTCTGAATTATTTATGGTACGAGTCGTCTTTCTCGTAGGACCGGGATCTAGTTCTACATCCCCGCTAAGGACAAGCCGATTCGCCCAGAACAGTGCATGCATAAAAAAAGACAAAAAGCTCGGCGGGCAAGAGGATAGCGACAAACAACGACCATCATCATCATCTGCCTGGTTACGCCCACTGCAGGGCAAAGGCCTCTCTCATACTTCTCTAACTACCCTGGTCATGCTGTCCCTGCAAACTTCTTAATCTCATCCGCCAACCTAACTTTCTGCCGCCCCCTGCTATGCTTCCCTTCCCTTGAAATCCAGTCCTTAACCCTTAATAACCATCGGTTATCTTCCCTCCTTACTACATCTTTTGCCCATGCCAAAACAACGATGAACTGATCTCAAACAATGGGCGTGTTTAATGTAACGTACCTGCACGAAAAACTAGACGCGATTAGGCATCCTGTCTGGGCTGCTGCGGTCTTGCCTACGGACGAGGGATGCCGGGTCCAGGACTTTTGAGCGTTGTGTCGATGACGTTATGGACCAAAAACATGCTCCTATAGGGCCATCCGATGACGTCACATATAAATTGGAACCATATGGCGTGACGACAGGACTACTATCGCACTTGCCAAAGCTGTCACACGGCGAGGTGACAGGGCAGTTCCGACGCAGAACATGATATGCGGGCTGTACCTTCAATTGCAGCGCATGGACAACGGACGCATCTATTTCGAAGCAGCTCGAGGAAAAGCCAGCGTTGAAGATTCCAGCTGAACAGCAAAGAAACTCCATGAAAACAACGCGCGATTAAGCATCTGTTGGTGCTGCTGCAGTCTTGCCCACTCAGGGCAGAAGTGGACAAGATGCTAGGAAAACATATTGTTCGGCCTTCGTCAGTCCCTCATCGCCGCCTGCAGCATTAGTAAGAAAAAAAGATGGCACGTGGCTATTCTGCATTGACTATCGGCACTTCAATTTCATCACAAAGAAGGATATCTATCCATACCCTTTTATGGATGACCTCCTTGATCGTATTTATGGTTCCCAGTACTTTTCATCAATAAACTGTCGGTCCCAGTATTGGCAAATTGCTGTGTAATCGCGAACGTGAAATGACAGGCTTTTTAACATCGGTCAAATTTGAACAATTTAAGGTTAAGCTGTTTGGACTTGTAACGCGCCGGCTCCCTTTAAGTGCATGATCGACTCCTTAGTTCAAGGGTTTAAATGAACTACTTGTTTTTGCTACCTAAATTACATCATAGTGTTCTCACCTATGTTCGGCGCATACCTTGAACGACTCTCAGCCATCCATCATATTTTTCGCAGGACTGCCCTGCAGCTAAATTCGGAAAAACTACTATTTTGGTCGTTGTCAGCCAACCGTACTTGAACATCTGCTTGACACTTCTGGAATCCGACCTGACCCTGGAAAAATTGCCTTCGTCGAAGACTTTCCTGTGTTCCTCTCAACAAAACATGTCCGTAACTTTGTAGGCCTTTGCTCTGACTTCCGCCTCTTTGATAAATAGTTGGCGACCATAGCACGGCCTCTCACAGACATCCGATAGAAAAGTGTGCCTTTTTGGGGGCTCCTCCCAAGCGGTCACTTTCTCTCGGCTGACAGTCTTACTCACTACACCACATGTTTTGGGCTAGTTCGACGTTACAGGCCGTACTCAGGAGCGCACCGATTCAAGTGGCGCGTAATCGGTGCGCTCTTGGCACAAATTCAGCGTGGTCATGATCACTTTATTGCGTACACCAGCCGCCTTTTGTCTCCTGCGGAGCGAAACTACTTCATTACCGAGAGGGAGAGAATGTCTGGCAATTGTCTGCGCGGTTCGGAATTTATGTGCCTACCTATATCGCCAGTCCTTCTGTATTGTCACCTACAATCACGCACTTTGTTGGCTTTCGACCTTAAAGGTCCCTACAGGGAGGCTTAGACGATGGTCTTTGCGACTACAGGAGTATTTCTATTCTGTGGTTTACAAATCAGGGCGCCAGTTAACCGACGCCGGCTGCTTATTTCGTTGCGCCATAGACACGCCCAATGTCGATGACGCGGACACTTTTGGCTGCGTTCTCTCCATCTTCCAACTTTTGGATGTGACCAATAACCGATATTGACAAGTCACTTCGCGGACCCTCATTGAGCGAGTAGAATCTTTGCCTACTGACGGATCCTTATGGTGGTTCGTCCTTCCAAAAGGGGTTTTGTACCATCGTAATTTTCATGCCGACAGTCCTTCGCGTCTCTCTGTCGTCCTTCGACATCTTCGCTCAGCCGTTCTCTATGCGCTTTATGACGCACAAGTTGCAAGCCATTTTGACCTCACTCGACCGTGGCAGCCGTCGCTTCTACTGGCCTGAGGTTGCTTGCTCTGTACGGCGATACGTTGCCGCGTGCGAGTCCTCTCAGCATCGCAAAGCAAAAAACACCGATGCTTCCTGCCAGCCAGCTTCAACCCCTCGACATCCTAATTGAGCCTTTCTGTTGAGTGGGCTTAGAACTTCACAGCCATTTTCCTTATTTAATGTACGGCAGCAGGTGGATCACTGTGGCAACACATTACGCAACGTGCTGCGCCATAACCCGTGTGCTTCTGTAAACGTGTGCAAGTGTAGTCGCTGATTCCATTCTTTGCCACATCATTTTAGTGCATGGTACCCCACAAAAGCTACTCACAGAGTCGTAACTTCCTTTCCCCCGTCATTGCTCTCATTTTACAGTCTTGCTCTAACCAGCACAACCTTGCTACGTCTTACCATACTCCGACCAATGACCTGACTGAGCGAATGAGCCGAACCATGACCGAGAGGCTGTCTAAGTACGTTTCGCTAGACTGCCATGGCTAGGACATTGCACTGGCCTGTGCTACATTCGCTGACTATTCTTCTGGACGTTTTTCCTGCCGATTTGTCGCGACTCTGCATTACCCTTGGACGCTTCACTTCCCTCTGCTAATGCCTCGAGGAGGGAGTATGCCGGCGACGCCATTGCCCATGCGGCACACGCGAGGCAGCTTGCCCGAGCACGTCTGTTGGCCTCACAAGACATTCAAAATCGCATTTACGATCAGCGTCACCTCGACGTACAATTTTCACTAGGTTATCTTGTGCTCCTTTGGTCCCATTTCCATCCAGTGAGACTCAAGGAAAAACTACTTTCTTGCTATAAGGGCGCTTACCGCGTCATAGGTCAAGTGACAATGTTATCGATGAGATCCTCTCCTCACCTCAATTGATGCCTTTCATGTCCCAGGGCCCAGCGCTGAAACCTAACCACGCTTTTCCTGACAGTCCCGTTTGATGTTCCGGGATGGTGCTTTTTTAGCCGAGGGTCATGTTACGATGACGCGATGAAGAGATCGACGAGGGTGCCGAATAAGACAAAAAGTGGACACAGCCTGACTGGGCTCTGTTCCGTCTGCGCGAACGTTCTCTGTTTGTAAGTAGATTGTAAATAGTTTGATACGTGTAACAATACTAAAAAAACTACGTCAAAATCATGCGTGTTCCATTGACTCAGGATGAAAACTAAGCGGCTATGTTAGAATATGTGGCCTGTAAAATTCACTGCCCTTTTTCTGCTAGTGACGTAGACGTCAATCACCGCGTTGCCTTTGGTTTTTACAAAGAAAATACTTGTCCTAGTGAACTCACGAACGTCTAATAACTTGTTCATTGAGGAAACTCGCAAGGAAGCCCACATGGAAATGACATCAGTTTCAGCAGTTCCTGTGGTATGCCTGTCTCCGTCAATGACCGCCTCACTCCTCAAAATAAAGAACTGTTAAGCAAGGCTTTGCAACTTAAGAAAGAAAAAGTCTGGTTCTTTGCGGGGACCGATGAAAGCGTCATGAAGGTGAGGCGGTCAACAAACAACAAGGTCTCTCGAATAAAGAATGTTCAAAACATAAGGGCGTTTGCCTAATCAGCTAGTTCTATTTTTCTTTTTATCATTATGCCATACATTTCCATATATGAAAATAAATTCATTTTTCCCCGCCGCTATCATTCAATAATTCACTTTATTACACGTAGTCTACGCAAGCATTCCCACAAATTTCTAGGACTGATGTCTTCATGTCTCTACTTATTCACAATAATATGCGCTAAAGAAATATGACATAGTCATAGTGATATGAATATACTGCTTTCCGTCATATAACGGTGAATACTGAAGCCGTACTTCACCACAACCTAGTGGGGCAGGCATGTTTGTTCTTTCTGGGATCAGATATAGACGAAACCTGGACTTTCATTTAAACATCCGTGACTTCGAGTCCGTTTAGATCACAGTTGATTACTCGGTCCAAGGCGAGGATCATAAAAATGTTGTATTTGGTCGCGTTTATCGGTCACCGCATTCTCTAATTCTGGCTTTTCGTGTTGCACTCGATGCCGTTCTGGAAAATATATCGAAAGAAAGCAAGTCCGCTGTACTCATGGGCGACGGAAACATTAACCTACTTGATGCGTGTTTCTGATGCCTCCTCGAATACGTTATCTCTTTTCATGGTGACATCCTTGAATCTTTTCATTCTTCCTTGTCTCCTTGGTCTTTATTCTGGGGATGGATTAGCAACACTAATTGATCATATGCTCTTCAATCACCTCCGTCCTTCTTCCGCATTCTTTCTGCAAAGTCATATTACGGATGATTTCTCCGCACCTTTCTGCATCAGTGGCACAAGTTTTGTTAAAGACATATTTGATCGTGTTAAATTTGTACAATTATTATCTAGCTCTCATTGCTCTTGTGCTACGTCAATGGACAATGTTTAGTCATCTCATAGAAACTTTGTGTCAATAATAACTAAATTAGTCAGTTCATGCACAACATCTGTTCAGTGCCATCAGAGTTTTTCGTCTCCTAGAAATCTGGTTAACATCAGGAGACCTAACAGCTAACGTAAAAAGATATCTTACATAAAAAACTAAAAATCAACCATTTATTCTGCGCTACAAACAATATTGTAACACTTTGAACACATTGATGAATGCTACGAAAAGCTTTTATCCAAATTAAATTAATCATTCTGGTTCTGAACGAAGAAAACAGTGACGTTTGACCAATTATTTTCCGAATAAACTTAAAAATCCGCTTATAAGTAATATTGCTCACGGGTCATCCATTATCTCTACACCAGTCCACATCGCTAGCGCATGAAGTGAATGCTTCTTCTCCACCATTCCTGTTCCATCTGTACCGCCAGACAAACTTGGTCGTGCAGTTTTTGTTCTTTTTCTCACAACTCTGAAAGAAGTAAGGAGTATAACAATCAAGATATGCGACGTTAGCCGCCCCAGAATTCACTACGGTGGCTGTTGCGAGCTTCAGCTACAACTTTGCATTCGGTAGCGGCAGCACTGCGACGCCGCTTGGATGGAGAGCGCTTGACAAATCTCTCCTGTCTTGCAGGTTGGCTGCTTTACTTCGCTGCTCTAATTTGCTTAAGTACTGCTGCTGCTGCCAAATTGTAAAAGTGTTTTTTAGTTTTCCTTTTCTTTGGTTTCTTAGATAGAAATGGCTAATGATAGTGATGAATGCCGTGAATGTTCTGAATTGCTTCCGGAAAGTCCATTTCGGCAGGTGTTCTGGCATGGCAGCATGAACTAATAAAAAGAAAGCGGACGGCACTCTTCCTGAATGGGAATGCAAAACATGCTCGCATGCTACTCTGCGCGTTGGTGTCACTTCTGTCCGTAATGCAGCACCCAATGAGCAGGATATAGCAAGAGAGATGTCAGCCATTAACAAAAGATTGAATACATTGCTGCCTCTAACAAAAAATTCGAATCTCTTCTGGAACTGAAAAATGCAGTCATAGGTGTAAAAAATCAGTGCAACTTATGTCATGTAAATATGACGATGTTGTGAAAACGCTGTCAGATCACGACAGTGAAATCACGGGAATGAAAAATTGCATGCAGCATGTAGAGAATTCTGCAGCACGAAGCGATGTTGAAGAATTGAAAGATCAATTAAATGATTCAGAACAATATTGAAGAAGGCTCAATCTATATATCCATGGAGTCGCCTATGAAGCGAAATAGGATATTCAGTCTAAGGTAAACAACATCGCTGAGCACCTTCGTTTGGCCCCGCTGGCTGATGATGTGGAAGTTATTCACCGCTTGCCTACCATAGGTGATCGAACGCCACCGATCATAATGCGATTTATCTCGCGTAAAACAAAGGCAAAGTAGCAAGAAAAGGCTAAGCAATTAAGAGACACTAAAGCAGATGTGCGTTTGTGTGACAACTTGACACCTCTCCATAAGCATTTGCTCTGGCTGGTACGTACCACTGCTAAGGAGGGGGCGACGAATTCACGTGGCAGAAAGACGGAACGATTATGGTTCGCAGTGTAAGAGGGGAAGCAGCACTGCATATCAGAAATGAGTCTGACCTTGAAAAATTTAAGCACAGAGCTCCCTCATCGCATAGCTATCTCATTGTACCAAATGGAAACGCAGACAGAAATTAGGTTTTCGAGCAATGCATAAGAATGGTTCCTATGTTCCTAATGCAAATAAAGATGGACAAAGAACGCAACCCGTATACATATGTATACCACAGTGTTGAACAGTTTAAAAATAACTGTAGCACATCCTTTTCGTGAACAGAGCAATAAATTCTCGATATTCTTTCTGAATACAAGAAGTTCAATTAATAATGCTGATGATATTAGTGTCTTTCTCAGTGACTTAGACTACAAATTTGATGTTCTGTCGTTTACAGAGACGTGGTTCACGGTTTTCACGACGCTGTATCACTAGATGGCTATTGCAAGGTATCCCTTTGCAGAAAAAATCGTAAAGGAGGAGGCATCTCCCTTTATTTTTGTAATGGTGTAGAATATACTTATCTCTAACAGTTCTCTACGGTATGTGTTGACTATGAAGTTTTGGTTGCTAAATCGAATGGTATAACGGTAGTTTTATTTTACAGGCCTCCCTCCGGAATGATAAGCAACTTTTTGTCGTATTTAGGCGATACACTCCAGTGCATTGCTAACAGTAATAACTGGCTTGTTGTACTCGGTGATTTTAACATTGACATGAAATCAGGTAGTGTGGCGTCTAGAGACCTGTCTTATATTTTTTCAATTTATAATTGGGAGAATTCATTTACGGCACCGACAAGAATAACTGAAGATAGTGAAACTAGTATTGACTTGTGTTTTACGGATTTTCTATGCTCTGATGTTATTTCTGGTGTTATACTGGCTTCTGATTTCAGTGACGATGTACCATTTTTGCTATCCTACCTATACATAAATATGAGTTAAATAATTCAACACAGCAATCTTATTACAGAAAATATAATGAGAAAACATTAAGCCATTTTTACAAGTTAGCCCTTCAGTTGGACTGGTCTGAAGCATAGAAGGAAACAAACCCCAGCCTTTGTTATGATATATTCCTGGAAAAATGTTAGCGACATACGAAATTGCTTTTCCACTGACTCGTCGTACTAAAAGCAGAAGGTTGAGAAAGCCATGGATAAATATGGGACTATACGAAAGAAATGTTCACAAAAACAAACTTTTCGGCATGTTTTTACAATGTAGAGATTTAAGCTTACTTCATAATTTCAAATTAACGAGAAATAAACTAAGTTCTGATTTGAAGAAAGGTAAGCGAGAATATTCGAGCAAGATGGTCTTTGAGAAGCATACCCCGGAGCAAATATGGAAAGTTTTCAATAAATTGCGTTCGAAAGCCAACCCATCAATACCAAGCGAGATCAAGATGGACGGAACGGTTTATAGCGGTGCCTCTCTATTAAATAAATAATGATTACTCTCTAACTGTATGTGCTAATAACACTGTCACCTCTACCGGTTCAGACCCTACTCAGTATCTGCTTAATTGTTCGGCAAGTTCACTCTTGCTCGAGCCGGTGACGCCATATGAGATGCAGAAGTACGTCTCTCAACAAAAGAATAGTTCTTCTACTGGAACTGACAATATTAAAGTGGAAGCAGTGGAAACTATAACTAATATAGTTGCAGCCGTCCTGGTGCACATATGTAGCCTAATGTTAGAAGAAGGGATATTTCCGCAGCAGCTAAAAACGCCAAGGGGGTGTGTCATTCACAAAGGTGGGAGTCATGATGATCTTAATAATTAACGCCCAATCTCAGTTTCATCCGTTTTTTTCTCAAATTGCAGAAAATGTTATCAAGAGGCGACTAACATCTTACCTCACTAAAACATCAGCAATAAAAATTCATCAGTATGTCTTCCAGAAAGAAAAATGCACTGAAATGGCACTTGTCAAAATAAAAGGCAAAATTATTAATAATATTGAAAGTAAGTTTATTACACTTGGGTTATTCCTAGGCTTTAAAAAAGCGTTCTAATAAACATGAAATATTATTACGTAAATTACCGTTTTATGGAATAAGAGGTATTGCTCTGAAACTTATTAATAGCTATTTTTCATCAAGAATACAGTGCACAGTTGTAAACGGTGTTCCACCTGCTTTTGGCGCAATATCTACAGGTGTTCCACAGGGCTCCATTTTAGGGCCCTTACTTTTTCTACTCTACATTATTGATATTATCAATGTACCTAGTTCAGCTGATATAGTTCTGTATGCAGATGACACTAACATATTTTTCTCCGGTAATGACTTCTTGAACACTATAGCGAATGCAAACAAATATTTGTCTGAACTATCATTATGAATACATGCCAATGAGCTTCAGCTAAATCTTAAAAAAATTGATATTGTTTAAACCTAAAAATAAAATTATAACTTTCCAGCCTGTCCTCAATTCCGAAGGGGAGAAAAAATTAAATGTGTGAGCTCTACAAGTTTTATTGGTGTTGTCTTCAGTTAGCAGTTAACCTAGACTGAGCATAGTAATTACTTGCGTTCCAAGATATCACGCTCAGTTAGACTAATGCATAAATTAATGCTTCTTCTACCAACCTGGCTTAAAAACAACTATATTTTACTCTTATCCAGTCCCTTCTCCACTATTGCTTATTTGTATGGCGTAGAAGAACGTCTACAAACCCAAACTGTTTATTTTTCTTACAAAAAAGCAATTAGAACAATCCTTAATGTTCCCTAAACTTCGAGTACACGAGAATACTGGCGACGACTGGGCTTTCTTAACATATATAAGTTAATAACCCTTCGACAGGCAATGTACGTTCATTGCTTGATCCACAGCAAACCTAACCTTAGCTTTTGTTCAATTGCAGCACCTGATGCTGTTTATGAACTCCGATATGTCTCTCGCAAAACTCCTGAGGTTAGAACTAACTATAGGCTTCAGTCCTTTGAACATACCATTATAACTTTCTTGAATGAAAAAAAAAGATATCGAAATGCTGATACACGGGTTCCCAAGTAAAATAGTTTCAAAAAAGGAGTTGTGGATTTGTTATTTAGGTCATAACACACAACTTATACCTACTGTAGTTTTAGCGTGGCAGACTATTTAAAACATTGCTGGTTAACGGTGGTTCACCTATTCATTGATTTTTGTGGGCTCTCTTTCCTGTTTCTATTCACAGCTGTAATTTCAAAAAGAAATATCTCGAACCAATTCTATAATGTACCGAGTTTGGATGTTCTTTTTAGAAGGAAGGTTGTTGTCTCAAATGCACTGTTTGTCACCAAGAGGAGGATAGCCCTCGTCAGGCATATACAGCCTTTAGCCTCCCTCCTGATTGATGTGGCGATGTATGTTTGGATACTGTATATAACATTGAAAAAGACAGAATAATGAATTGAATTGGTCCAAACGAAAATGCTATAATGCTGTTGTAGACAATATTCGTGCTCATCAGATGAAATTCATTCCTGATGATATTGCAAGTGTGCTCCGTTTCATAATTATTCTAGTTTTTCAAACAAGTATATTTCCCAGCGCAATAAAAATAGGTAAGATAATCCCGGTATTTTAGAATTGCGATAAATCACTAATTGCCAACTACAGATACATTTCTGATCGTCCATTTTTTTGTAAAATTTTTCGAAACTAATCCACATTCGTAAGTCTAGCTAGGTAGAAAAATTTGATTCTGTAACTCTGAGCAATTCGGATTCCGTTGTCGGTATTCAAATAACCTTGCCCTAAATCAGTTCAATGATAAATGCAAAATCGAAATCAACAAAGGTAACGGCGCTGCTTTCGTTTGTTGGACATAGCAAATGCTTTTGGCAAAAATAATCTCGCTATTTTATTCTCTAAACTTGCTTCTTTGGCATTGAAGCAACCCCTCGAAACCTGTTTCAAGGTTACTTATTTGATCGTCAGCAAATAATATGCATTTCTGGCATTTCTTCTAACAAAATAATTAACAACATCGGTGTTACACACGGCTGAATGCTTGGTCTGCTTTTATTTTTGGTATTTTTAACGATATACCTAAATACCTAACTTAACCAACAGAATTCATCCTATATGCCGATGAAAGCACTCTTCGGGAAACTGTTTAGGGACTCCTACATTACCCTTAATGCTGATTTTATATGTCTACACGGCGTCCTCGAATCAAACTTCTAATTAACATTTCCAAAACGAAGTTCATAATCTTCTGGTAAAACCCCAATATTTCACAAGTTATGCAAAGTTCTATACATTTACATGCTATTTATCCCTGCTAATATTATTTATTTATATATTTATAACATACTACAGAGCCCAAGCAGGACGGGCAATACAATTTACAGAATATCTCTATTACACAGAAAGAGAACTGCAAGAAAAGAAACTTGATAGTACCAGAGGAAAGAACAAAAAAGGCATAATCTCCTAGTCATATAGTGAGTCATAAGGTCATTCCAGGAGGACACAGAACGCGGAAAATGGAAAAATTATAATTGTCCGTTCTTGCAAAGAAATGGGTTAGACAGTGTAAACCACGTTGTGGGGCTAGTTGGTGCATACCTTTGAATAGGTGAAGTCAATAGTGACGGCACAAAAGAACTACAGGCAGGTAGCGCCTTGTCCTGTCTGTATTCCTTCTTGTGTGCCCTCACTATTGGCGCTTCCCCTGTTGAAAGTTATAAAGTGTGTTTGGTAATGTCGTGTAGGTCTTTTGGCCAAAGGGCAAAAAACTGCGCCTGATCAATAGCCATTCTACCGTTGAGAAGTTTAAAAAATTCCATCGACATTTTTTTCTTCTCAATTCGAGTAGTTCAAAGTTGTTAGTGTTCAGGAGCTCAGAAGCAGAATCAGCATACCTAAACTTAGAATAAATGAATCTGACAGCTTTCCCTGAATCCTTTCTAACTTTTTAATGTTAAGCTTAGTATAAGGATCCCAAACAATAGAGCAATATTAAAGCTCAGTTCATATGAATGTGAAATAGCTAAGTTTGACCTTAGGAGCAGAATTACGAAGTTTACGTATTAAGTAACAAATTTGCGGAAAGCTGCAGAGCAAATGTTATCAATGTGTATATTCCAAGAGAGATTATTAGCGATTGTCACTCCTAGGTACTTGTAACCGGTAACTTGTTTCAAAGGAAGAGATGCCAGGTTATAGGTATAATTAAGAGGAGTTTTCTTGAGCGTTACATGAATATAAACAGTTTTATCGGTATTTGCAGTCAAGCCTAAATCTGTGCACAACTACGATACAATAATGAGATTAGAATTCAACTCAACCTGACCTGGTACACCTCTGATTTCACGAAATAAAACAACATCTTCTGCAAATCACCTAATTTGAGTTCCAGGTGTAATTACGGAGACAATGTCATTCATATATAAAATAAACAGCAACGGGCCTGAACACTTCCTTGAGGCACACCTGATGTTATAGGAAGACTGCAGGAATCAAAACCGTACACTGAAATAAACTGCCTTCGGCTATGTAAGCATTAGGAATCCCAAGAGACAAAAATATCCTGAAGTAAAATATTTATGAGTTTGTTGAGCAATTCATCATGAATAACTCCGTCAAACGCTTTACTAAAATCTGAGCATATCACGTCAATTTGTCGATTATGATCTATGCAGGCTGCAAATGAATGAACTACTATGACCAATTGTGTCGCAGTAAGCAAATTTCTTCTAAATGGGTGTAGAAAGCTTGAAAGTAGAGTTTTCCTCAAGAAATTGAATGATGCGATTTGCTACAACGTGTTGCAATAATTTACAAGAAGATATTAAGGATATTGGGCGACTATTTTCTAATAACGAAAGGTCACCTTCTTTATAGAGGGGTGTAGCTTCAGCTGTCTTCAATTCATTAGGGAGCCTCACACCTAATAGTGAACATCGAAACAAAATTACAACAAGTTTAGTAATAGTTTTGGCATAACAAAGACCAAAAATATTGGGAAAACCATCAGGACCGCAAGTCGACTTTGCTTCCAGATTTAACAGCATTGCCACTACACCATGGTATGAAATAAAATCAACCTTGGATGCTACAAATGCCCGGTGACGCAGATTCGCGGATGTACCTACTTTCGAAAACACTCCAGTAAAATAAATATTAAAATACTCAACGATAACTTGCGGATCTGTAATAGAGATACCATCAACCGAAACCTGCGTCACGTGACTGGCAGCATCGCTCAATTTCTTCCAAAATTATCGTGGTTCATTTTTAATAAAGTTGTGCAAAATTGTTGTGAAAAAGAAGTCCTTAGACTCACGCGTTGCAAGTGTGAGATCGTTTTTAATAGCATTGGGAGTAGACCTTTTAGCCCGTTCTAGTTTCCATTTCAAATGAATAATTTTTCGCGCTACCCAGGGTGCACATTTGTGCACTTTCTTTTGCTTGTTTGATACGAACGTATTCAAAGAATAATTGCACATATCAGCAAACTTTTTCCATAGAAGATACATGCTCATTCTCATCAGCAAAATCGCTCAGGAAATTTTTCATATGCGCAATCACAGAAGTATCATCAAATCTTTCGTAATCTCTAAAATAGCATATGCTACTAGTTTTATGAGAAATAAATTTCACTAGGGGAATTGGCAATTACACAAGACAGTGGTCTGATGAATATTCTTCAACTATGACAATGTGTTCTGTAAAATACCGGTTTATAACGGCCAAAATTAATATCAAGCAAGGTGAACCCTGGATGCGAGTGGGCTTTTTGACAATTTGAAGAAGAAGACAATTTGAGGAAGAAGAAGGCGCATAACCGGTGGGACGCGCTTCACATCGGCTTCGCAGTTTTTAGATGACTGTGCCGGATTATCACCTTGTGCTACAAAAATTCTTGCACCAAGTGTTCCGTGTAGTCATCAGGACCACGCGGATACCTGCCTTTAAGGTAGGGGACCATTTTTTGGGACTATGAGAACGATTGTGTGCCCACCCAAGGCGAGTCATCGCTAAGCTTAGGCTTGCTTCGACGACCGCTCGGCCTAGCCGCCGCGGCCGACGGGCGGTCACTGTTGGAACGCACATTATTCCGAACTCTACCTGCATCATGGCCACTCCCGTGAGTGATGAAATAGAGGGGGAGGATATTCACCCCGAAGAAGTAACCAGGACCCTGGGCTGGCGCATCGCCGGTGAACGCAAGTCCCGACCACGTCAGTGAGACCTAGGTCTACCCAATGCACTTCAATCAAAACCCTCCGGTGCCGGTCGTAGACACGAGAACGCCAAAGATACGTTAATCAAGAGAGCGCGCATGCCTGCACTACCCCGAGACGATACCAAGATCGTGGTGAGACCACGCGGGGGTCTGAATATGAGCAAGGTCGGCCTTGTGGAAGTTGGCCGTGCCATTTACGCTGCGGCGGGAGTCACCAAAGAAGAATGGATCCGGGACGCGATATGCCCAAATTACCAGCAAAACATCGTTGTCATCAGTACTTCAAAGAGAGAAAATGCTAACCGGTATGTTGGAGTCACCAAGATTGTCGTCCAAGGAAATGAGCACGAGGTCAGCACCTACGAATCGGCCCCCCATAGCATGACAAAGGGAGTCATACGAGGCGTCCCCCTCGGAGACACGGTTCAAGAAATCAACGAGAACATCGCAAACGAATATAATACCACTGCTGTAGAGGCCAACCGCATCGCTAACACGACGTCTGTGGTGATCGCCTTCAATGGACTCAAAGTGCCGAACTACGCTCGTTACGGGGGCCTGCTCGCCAAATGCTCGTTATACAGAAAACAGATAGATATCTGCTATGAGTGCAGTCGCCTGGGCCACCACATGGATGTTTGCCCTGATCCAACAGACCGGATCTGCCGGGGATGTGGTGCTCGAAATCCCGATGAACAGCACAAGCGTACCCCCAAGTGTGACCTCTGTGGAGAACATTTGACCGCAGACAAGGTGTGCAGACCTCGCTTCAAGATCCCGTACGTGGTACGGAAATGCCGGTGGGAGCAGAAAGATACAACTACACGCCTGCAGAAACTTCCAAACCGCAGCGTCGGGAGGGAGCAGCTACGTCATGGTACCGGAATCACTCTCTTTCCCATGAAGGCGGACGAGGGCGGAGCAGCAGCTGCGCCTCAAAGCCGGGCTTGAGAGCGTCGTCGCCGGGTGACGTGGCCGGCAGGAGCTGCAGCGGGCGCCGCCAGGAGTCGCGCTCAAGGTCGAAGACCCGGAGCCAGATACCGTCGAGGAACGCCACTAAACAGGTGGGCTGGGCAGTTAGACCTCCCATCGCTCTTAGCCACAAAGATTTCCCTCCCCTTCCCCAGACTCCCAAGAAAGATTGTGAGGAATGCATGCAACTCAAAGCGCTTGTAGTTAAGCAAAATGAGCAAATCAGCGCGCTTGGAGGCATTAGAAAAATCGATAAGCAGCGAGGATGTCACAAAACGCAAAATTGCCAAGAGGGACGCTCAACCGGAGCCCCCGGTAACAATAATGGAGGCAGAGAAAATTGAATCGAGTCCATCTGAGGAACCGGCGTGGGCCAAGCCCATTGAAGCCCTGACCGAGATGGTCACACAGCTTGCCAGCCAAATCGGCTTGATTGTGTCCAAGATGGCCCAGTTCGATGCGCTAGAAGCTAATGTCAACCAGCTCATACTAACCACTCAATGAGCTAAAAAGGGAGCCCCGTATGGGAAACCGTGCATGGCCAGTAGTCACACGACTACCAACCTGAACCAAGATGGCGGCCAGGCGTAAAAACAGGAAGGAAGATACAACAATCTTAGCCCAATGGAACTGCCGAGGAATTAAGGACAAAATAGGTGAATTACAGCAATACATAGATAATGCAGAACACAGACCCGATATCCTTGCAATTCAAGAAACGAACTCGCGACCAAAACTCGCGGGGTACGTCACATACACCGATCCCAGTGAGAAAAGCACAGTCATCCTAGTCCGAAGCAACATAGCTGCAACGCAGCACATTACCACCCAGAGAGGGTGTGAACACGTTCTCTTGGAAATTTACAGCAGAGGCATAGGAAGCAAAGACAACATCTTTACACTCAACGCATACTGTCGGCCCTCCAAGAAGAACCTTGACATAGAAGGCATATTACTCGACAGAAAGAGAGAGGCGGGCAGCCGGCCCCTATTGATGTTAGGAGATTTCAATGCGCCTCACAGAATATGGGGTTACAAATTTTGCTCCAAGAGAGGCAGGGTGCTGGCGAACCTCATGGATCAGCACACATTAGCCCTACTCAACGAACCAGACACTCCCACCCGCATGGGCACAAGTACGACCCGGGACACCACTCCAGACCTTACCCTGCTGAGTAACCTTGGACGTGTCGTTGCAGAACACAGGCGCGAACCTGTGGTCGGACCACGATATCCTGAAAATTACAATCAGGGGGCCCGCGTTCAAGGCGCGAATGGGAACAACAAAGATAACTGACTGGGACAAACTTCGAAAAAGGCAAGCAGCCGATGAAGACGAGGACACGAACAGCAGCAAATCGTATGGGGAATGGGCTGAGGAACAACTCGAGCTGGTAGAAAAATACACCCAGAAAATTGCGACCACGCTGCAGACACCCTGTGTGGAGGCAAAGCTTGCCCACCTTGGGGAAGCACGACACAGCCTCACCAGACGCTGGAAGAAACAACGACACAACAAGAAACTTCGCAAATGCATCCATGATCTCAACAAACAAGCAGCTGAATACGCGTCCAAGCTGTGCAGAGAGAACTGGCTGAGCGTGTGTGATGGACTGCAGGGCACCCTTTCTACCAGGAAGACGTGGTGCCTCCTTCGTCAACTGATCGATCCTCTCGGCAGCAAGAGCGCCACTAATCGAAGCCTCACGCGCACCCTCAACAACTATACTGGCGGTGCCGACAAACTCATCAACGACCTGAAGGCCAAGTATCTGAAAACGGAGAAGGGTGATATCGCACCTCCCGACTATGCAGGACCTACCAATGAAGCGTTAGACAAGCCATTCACTGACACCGAGTTGATCTCGGCAATCTCCGAGAGCAACAGGAGCAGCGCGCCGGGACCCGATACCATTACCTACAAGTTACTTAATAACCTCGAGCACAAGGCCCGCAGACAGCTACTCGAGTATATGAACCGGGTCTGGGAGTCCGGCAATCTTCCACACGAATGCAAAGAGGCAGAAGTCCGCTTCATACGCAAGCCTGGGAAGACACCTCACATCGACAACATGCGACCGATATCCCACACGTCCTGCGTGGGGAAGGTCATGGAACCTATGGTACTTAAGAGGTTGCAGCGACATCTTGATGCCACCGATCAGATGCCAGAGACAATGTGTGGCTTTAGGCAACACCTGGGCACCCAGTATGTTCTCGGACAACTCAACGAACAAGGGTGATTAAGCGAGCAACGAAGCAGGCGCCGCGAGCGATACTAGCGCTAGACCTCGCAGGTGCCTTTGATAACGTCACACATGAAAGTGTCCTCCGCAACCTGCGCAACACGGGTTGTGGAGTGAAAACTTACAACTACATCCGAGACTTTCTTCGTAACTGAACGGCAAGGATCAGAATAGGAGAGGAGATACCCCAACCGATCTCCCTGGGGGATCGAGGAACGCCGCAAGGTTCGGTCCTTTCCCCCTCCTATTTACCATGGCTCTCCTGCCGTTGCCCAAGCTTCTCTAATCAGTATATGGTCTGGGCCACGCATTATATGCCGACGACATCACCCTCTGGACTGCGAGGGCAGGGTCGGATGGCTCCAAAAAGCGGCTGACACGATCAACAGCTATGTGAAGACATGTGGCCTTTGCTGTTCGCCTCAAGAATCGGAACTGACCATTGTCAGACCACGTGCATCAAGGACACAAGCAGAAAGCATAGAAATCACTTTGGAAGGGAACCGGATCCTCACGGTACCCCAACTCAGGATCCTGGGCCTCCTGATCCAGGCAGACGGCAAGGCAACAGCCATGATTAGAAAAATGAAGCTCACGTCAGACTAAATCTTGAACATGATCAGACGAGGGGCCAACAGGCGGAGGGGTCTGAAGGAATCGGACACCTTGCGCCTCGTTGAGGCCTTTGTTATCTCACGAATCGTCTACGCAGCGCCGTACCTGCAGCTCCTCAAGAAGGACGTCTTACAACCTGACGCAATAATCAGGAAAGCCACGAAGCAGTCCCTGGGTATTCCCATGAATTCATCCACGACAAAATTACTTCAAATGGGAGCCCACAACACAGTAGCCGAGCTCGTAGAAGTCCACGTATCTAATCAAAGGGTACGCCTTAGCCAGACCAAGGCGGGCAGAAGCGTCCTCCGCAAGCTACGATGGCAGGAATCGCACTACACCCGCCACGACCAATTACCCGAAAAGTTGAGTGAGAAGTTGGAATGCAAACCACTACCACCCAACATGAACCCCACAAGGCATGCCGGACGACGCGACGCCCTGGCAAGAGCCATCTCCAGAACCCTGGAGGAAGACGACACTGTTTTATATACAGACGCCTCTCTATCGAAACGCTCCACAAGGGCAGCAGTCGTGGTCACCGGGCTAGAAAAGCTGGTCACCTGCGCATTCATCCACACTCCGTCTTCGGAGGAAGCAGAAGAAGCAGCGATAGCTCTCGCACTCCTGCAAGCAAACGTCACCAAGATCGTCACGGACTCACAAGCTGCATACAAGAACTACAGATCTGGCTGGGCGTCCCTTGTGGCACTAAATATTCTTGGTAAAGCTACGCCTCCTAAACAAGCAATCGAATTAGTTTGGGTTCCGGCTCACTCCTCAGTTGAGGCCAATGAATATGCTCATCAACAGGCCCGAGCGCTAAACTCCCGGGCCAACGAGGATGAGGCAAGGGGATGGCAACCCATCACAAATTACAGAGATGTAGTCAAATATTACAGGGACGGTAGTAAGACATTCCCGCACCCCCGCCATTCCTTGACCAGCGCCGAACAAACAATATACAGGCAAATCCAGGCAGGATCCTTTCCCCACCCCTGCCTCCAGAACAAAATATACCCAGAGAGATATAAGAACACATGTCCTCACTGCAATGCATTAGGCACCCTTCGGCACGTCATAGGAGAGTGCAATTTTTCCATAGGCCACTCCCCACCTATACCCATTACTAACCCCCCTGCTATCCCCACCCTTTACGAGCGATGGGAGATCATGCTGTCCAGCCCCGCGCTGGAAGACCAGGTCCGACTGATCCACAGGGGCCAGGCGGCCCTGGCAGCATTTGGAGCCCGCGAAGCGGGAGCCACCCCATCAGACGCTTAACGCGTTTCATTTCATAATGGACCAGTGAAGTTGTTTCTCTCTCTCTCTCTCTCTTGACAATTTGAACCAGGTCATGAGTGAGCATAATATCTAAGACAATATTCATACATTTGTTGAAATTGCCAATTCCTTGAAGTCACTCCCAGTCGACTCTGGGTAAATTAAAATCTCGGAGCAAAACAACTTTCTTAAACAGACAGAAGTACATACACTCGCGCAATTTAATTAGGCAATCAGGAGTAGAATCACGTGGCCTGTAGCATGCTATCAGGATGAAGCTATGACCTCAGGAAGATATTTTAAGCACAAACACTCAAGATCGCGGAAGCAGTGGAGTACTACTGCCTCAATTGAAGATTTAACAAGGATTGCTATGCCCCCGCCCCTCGTTACTCCGTCGCTGCGATTGCATTTGGGAAAATTGGGAAAACGTTTATTGAGCCATCAGTAAAGTGCGCAAGCGCGCTTCGAACGCGGCCTACGTCGTCATCGTGGCAGGTGCTCTGCGAGGATCCCCTCAAGCGCGGCGCTGTTGCATAGGATGTCTCTGCGAAAATCTTTATAAGAAGGGATGACTAAGGCATCTGCTGCGTAGCTGTGCAACCAAGTTTAATTAAGGACTGAAATGTGCGGGTGATGTTCAATTAACTTTAATTCGAGACTATTTTTCTGTTAATACTACTCCGGGCATGAATATTTAACGTCTCAGGTACTTTCTCTTTGGCTTAGCACCAGTAATATGACTAACTGTTCCATTGTAGAAGTGTGACAAAATGCTCGTTTGGGTACTACTGCTCAAGTTTTGTGCTGAATACGTATGCCACTGCGCGTCAAAGGGCGATTTGCTTTGTTGTTTTCGCTTTTTTGCAGAACTTTGGTTCTCATCCCACAATAGGCAATGATATTGATATGCAGTTTATCAAAAGCCAAAGAAACTTCATCATGCTTTTCATGGTTTATTATTGCACTTGCCCATAACTTTCATCTGACCTCACGTACTCTAAGCGACAAATCTTCGGCAATAGAATATTCAGTATTTTACTTTAAAACATTTGTTGAGAATTTTTACTTCATTCCGCCAGCCTGTTAACTTGAGAATCACTGGCCTTAACTTTCTTGTGTTTGGTCGGCCCAACCTTTGAATACGCTCTATATCAATGTCATCAATTTCAAGAATTTTCTGAAAAATGCCTTTATTGACTGCCTTTTCAAGTGATTCGGTATCCTCTTTCCCAGATTCCGGAAGACCATAAATGATTGCATTCGATTGTATGTTATGGTTCTCTAAATCGTCAATTCACGCCTCAAGTGACTGGATTGTGTTACTCATGCGTTCAATCTGATTCTGGCATGAAGAAATGTTCTCTTCTAAGACAGCCAGAGCGTCCGATTTGGCATCAATAGCGGATAATCTTGTGTCTTTGATTTGTTTGATGTCGGACGCAATCAATTTCAGTTGATTCAAAATTTGTGATATGTGAGCTCAATGATTTGACTCAATATCCCCTCCAAGTAACAATTTCATTTGGAGCGAATAACGTACCACATGCCTTAGAATACTGATCGATGGGCACGGCAGCATCAGCAAACATGGACAGCTTCATCGAAAAAATTGATCACGATGCCTTCTCACCTGCGCAAAGTAGAGAATCGGATTGTGATGCAGCCGCATGTTCTGGAAGCCGCCGTGCCCAGTGGCAAGGAAATTTGCTGGAAGTCCTTTTATAGCGTCTCGGCACAGTCACGCTACCTGCAGGTCCCACAGGGAGCGCTTAGTACTTGCTGACGGGATACGATGATGCAGGTAATCCCTTGGCATCCCTATAGGATATTGACGCACGTGTCGTGGTGGGGCGTCGCGGTCAAGCGCAATGGCAGCCATCACAATGGCATCCCGGCAGTTGTCATACGGTTGCATAAGAAGACGAAGAAACTGCGTTTAGAAGAGAACCGGATTCTGAAGCAGCCGCATGTTCTGGAAGCCGTCGTGCTTGTTATCGAACTTGACTCACACTTAGAATTTATCTTGTTTATACACGACCTATAATAAAATCTTCACACACGATTAGAATTCTACTCAAATATAGGGTATTTTGATTGAAATACTCTGGTTCCTCATAACATCATTCATTGATAACAATGTAAACTATTGCAAAACTCCTCGGGGTCAAACCTACCACTATCCTCTTTCGTCAATACAACATGTGCAAAAACAAAGCATCCGGGTTCTTACTATCAGACATTGCCGATTAGGTGTCACAGAACTGTGCCGCGATTTTAGCATTTTTCTGCATTACTAATCTTGTGAAATTCAATGTTTACCTATTTACATATCGAGCATCTAAAGACCATTACCGTCTAAAGCTTGTTTTCACGCAGACTTTCAAATACAAATTAGACACGTTTTTCTTTAAATAACAATTTCTTACTTCTAAATGTCCGCAATAACTACGGTAACAGAACACTCGGTTTTGTTTTAAATAAATATTGGTATTCTTTGAGTTGTAAAATTAAAGCTACTGTTTCTTTGTTATCACTTACCGATTGGTATCGTGATTTTATTCCCAACCAATACCACAATTTCACAAAAGAAATACCCTGTCCATCGTTTTTGCTGAATAATGACTATCTATTAATGGACAAAGTTTGGTTAAACACTCAAATGGGTGAACTTGCCAAAGTTGTTAATTATACTTCTCTTACTGCTCGTATTTTATTGAAACTGTTTTTAATAAATTTCTTTTTGCTGCTTAGCCACTTTCAACTCCTTGTAACATGTCATAGAAGGTCCCCCTACAGTGTTTGCACTATGTGACCTCCTGTACAATATCGTACCCACCTTTGTATATGCTTCTTTATCAAACTTCAAACTTTAACGCATTATCTTAAACCAGGGCTGAAAAGTATGGATTAACAAAAACTGGAGTTAATTATGGGGTTCCTTTCTTCACCAATTGTGCGGGATGGCAACATGATGTTTGGGTCTATGCGAGTGCGCGTGCGGTTAAGAGCAATTTGGAAATACCAAGGTTCTTTATCATTTGAAAAAGAAACACGACAAAAAATAGTCAAATTCATATGTGCGCATTACACGCTATATGTTCGAAATATCATTCAAACGCGATAGAAAGCTGAGGATAATACCTGCGACCTTTATATTGCTGCTGTTGAGCATTCTGGTTTCTATGCGGTAAACTGCCAAAGCGCCTGACAGACATATAAGCCTCAGCTGCGTGACTTGGAAAATATTTTATTGAGTATTGAGCATACGTTGCCCAGTTCTGTTATTTGCGTGCTTTCACAAATCCAAACAGTAGAGTTCCTTGTACCGATCATACTCGTTCCGTACTGGACCGTCAGTTATTATGCCCCAACATCTTCTTGTGGCCTGGAATGCAAATTTCATGATTACGTAAGTTCGAGATAATTTCCGTAATAAATTTTCGGCTCAATCTAGTGCTTAAATTAGAACGCGTCTTCCATAGGACAGAGGAATACCGTTTTATTGGTTTACTGGGTGGCTTGAGTTGGGGTATGTTCTGGTATTGTCCTTAAGTAAAACTTGGCGGGGCACCACAGTTCTACTCAATACCATACTAGAAGTACTTGACGATTCAATAAAACACCCAACATCTACGGACACCAAAAATGAAAGGGAAGGACATTACAAGGAATGTTACGAGGGCGAATCAGAAAGTCCTTGCCCCTGCTTTTTTGCCATAATAAGCTAGATACATGTATATTACAAATGCACGTACTATTCTACCTACCTTACATTATGTTTCTACCTAGTACCCACGAGGGTTTAGACATTTGCCCCATCGCGACACTAAATTTGAGATGCACCAGTCCTCGATAAGCGACACAAGTGGCCTCTTCGAAAGCACATTGTCATGCAAGTCTTCACAGCTTTTGCGAACTTCAACGACCACCACCTCACACTTCTCAAAGCGAGACACGTTTCCCTATACGTGGGCAGCGTTTCCCTGTGGATTTCGATGAGTGTTCATCCCTTTCTCCCTACAAAACGAGTCGCACTTCGTTGCTCGCACACCGTGGATGTGTGAATCAGAGCCACCATAAACAACTTACAGGAGCGCCGTGCCGCGAAGCTGCGGGTAAATAAGGCTGGGCCAGTCTAAGAAAGGTACACTGCTGACACTGGGTATGTTGACTTCACATTTGCATCCACAATTTGGCTCAAGAAAGGGGGTAAAAGCTTTCTAATTCGCCCTCATGTGTGAGGGTTTCCCCTCTGCAATGCAAGCGAGACTAAAACGGCGAGAAATATTAATATTCAGCTTGTATTATCGCCGTTGGGGCGACGTATACTCCACAAACAGTGTTTTCTTAGATGTACGTGGATACGAGTTAAATACACCTCTAAAAGGACGAGTAGCAATACTGCCGTTCGCGGCACGGGCTGGAGACATGTGTGCAGACCTATCTGTCAGAATTATACAAATCGAGAATAACATCAAATACAAAAGAGGATTACTATGTAATTCTGGTCATTAATGCAGATACTCCTCCCACTGATCAATACTATGAAAAAATCGAAGCCACATAATGATACAATTAGGGTATTCGAAATGTTTAAGGCACACGTCGGCCAATTACACAAAAAATGCCTCGAGACTGGTTCACAAATTGTATTTGGACCTGCGGATTTTCTCAGACTCCAACGTACCAATAACATGCAATATAATTTGCCGCCAATGTAACTGAGGTTTTCAAAGACCAATCACTCACTGGCCATCTCGGGCACACAGGTTCCTAACTAGGGCTCGTTTAGTTTAATGAAATTCCCGAGTTATACATAAACTCCACGGCTCCGACTTCGCCAATCGCGGACGCTGATAGTCTCTCAGGTTAATCCTCAGCCCCACACACACTCACCGCCCTTATTTCTGTTTGTAATAAACGATCACTAAGACTCACCTCCCCACGCTTTATTACTCAGATCATATGTGTTCCTTTCAACCGCATCACCCTCACGAAGGTAAAATTAGTGTAAGCAGGAGTGACTGCTATAAATTGTGGGCATGCAAGCCCATGCTGACACGAATTGGGATTGAATATTGTAATAATAAAATTGTCCTGTTACAAGCCCAGTTACTGAGTGAAGTAATTCATGAAAATCAGCTAGGAAATAGCGGTGTGCGTCGGTTGGACAGTAGCATGCATCAATAGGTGGGCGGGAGGCGTTGTTTATCAAAGACAATTTCTAAGGCTGTAGTTACTGTTATTCCAGCACACTGAAGGCATTTGTGTGCACATATCAGTACGCCGCCCCTTTTATGGGTTCAGTCGCGTGGAAATATAGAAAAAAATTGCGAAATCTGAATGAATTGCCACATTTCCAACGGGTGAGTTAAGCCAAGTTTCAGTAATAATGACGATGTTCAATGACGTTGTTCTGAGTAGGCTTAGAGCGCATCAGGCTTGGGAAGAATACTGTGGATGTTGGTGTAAAGAAATGAAAGGTAGTTGCTGGGACAGTTATTGGGACGGTTATTAGGATAGTCAGATGCTAGGAACTATGGTTACATGTGTAAGTTGTACTTTCTATCAGTAATATGTGGTGACGCAGTTGGAAGGGTCTCTGTTGTGCTTTTCCGAACTGAACTAGGTGCCCTCTAGCAGTTAGCGAGTTAGGAGAATAGTCTTCCGAGATCAGTTATTCAGTTCCTTTTTGTTTTGTAGCGCACGACATAACACGAACTCTTTTACTTTAAATGGGCGAATTCATCAATGATAGGCTTATTTCTCTTACTATTAACGCGACCTAATCTGCGTGCTCTTTCTGTGTCTGAATGTTCAATAGGGCTGTTTAGTTTTGCACTGTAGTGGTGAAATACTAGGGTTTTGGACGCAGAGCATGTTTCGTTTTCAGCGTCTCTCAATCCAACGAAGACAAGATGTGATGTTCGCACCCCATTTTTGGAATCGTCAAGTTGATCCTCAATGTTTGAAGTAGTAACTTGGCGCGATAAGAACACGGAAACAAGAAATGCGGACAAGGACAAGCGATACTCACAACTGTTTAATGGAAGGAAGGATAAACAGTTGTGAGTAGCGCTTGTCCTTGTACGCCTTTCTTGTTTCCGTGTTTCTTATAGCGCTAAGATACAACTTCAAATATGTACGGCGAACTAGCCCAACATTCAACTCTCCTAGAGCCTGAATGGATGCAATTCGTTCGTAGACGCTCTGTTGGGCGAGCGTCTAGAGCTCGTCGACTTGATTTTTTACTGCAACAATTGCTGAACAGTCTTTTTCTATCTTAGTTTGTGATTTTTATGTCAATAAAAGATATTTCACTCTGAGATAATCGTTGCTTTATCGACTTAATGTCATTTGGAATTGATCGTTTGCCAGTGCAGATTTCGTTAAGTGATCCCATTATGTGATTTGGTGCTTCATTGCTGCGGGTGTTGGGCCGGGGTTAAGCTCGATGTCACCGGATAAAATTCGTAGTTGCCGAAGAACAAGAACACAGTCGAAAAAGGTTCCGTAACAACAGCTCCGGCTTGGCAGCACCAGTAAAGCACCATAGCGAGTGCGTAGAGGCGTAAATAAGGAACAGTGGTAGTTTACCTGCGTGAGAATCAAGCGGCTTAGGCTAGCGTTTGCAGCCATAGCTGTGGTACTGCCAAACCCAAGAAAAGCCGCACGAGATCCGATCAGCAATATAAGGCAGAATCGGGGAAAGGGCGAAGAAGTTTAGCGGTTAGATGAGGCCGGTCATCATCATCATCATCATCATCATCATCATCATCATCATCATCATCATCATCATCAGCCTGGTTGCGCCCACTGCAGGGCAAAGGCCTCTCTCATGCTTCTCCAACAACCCCGGTCATGTACTAATTGTGGCCATGCCGTCACTGCAAACTTCTTAATCTCATCCGCCCACCTAACTTTCTGCCGCCCCCTGCTACGCTTCCCTTCCCTTGGGATCCAGTCCGTAACCCTTCGTGACCATCGGTTATCTTCCCTCCTCATTACATGTCCTGCCCATGCCCATTTCTTTTTCTTGATTTCAACTAAGATGTCATTAACTCGCGTTTGTTCCCTCACCCAATCTGCTCTTTTCTAATCCCTTAACGTTACACCTATCATTCTTCTTTCCATAGATCGTTGTGTCGTCCTCAATTTGAGTAGAACCCTGTTCATAAGCCGCCAGGTTTCTGCCCCGTAGGTGAGTACTGGTAAGACACAGCTATTATATACTTTTCTCTTGAGGGATAATGGCAACCTGCTGTTCATGATTTGGGAATACCTGCCAAACGCACCCCAGCCCATTCTTATTCTTCTGATTATTTCCGCCTCATGATCCGGATCCGTCGTCACTACCTGCCCTAAGTAGATGTATTCCCTTACGACTTCCAGTGCCTCGCTGCCTATTGTAAATTGCTGTTCTCTCCCGAGACTGTTAAGCATTACTTTAGTTTTCTGCAGATTAATTTTTACACCCACTCTTCTGCTTTACCTCTCCAGGTCAGTGAGCATGCATTGCAATTGGTCCCCTGTGTTACTAAGCAAGGCAATAATATGAGCGCATCGCAAGTTACTAAGGTATTCTCCATTAACATTTATCCCCAATTCTTCCCAATCCAGGTCTCTGAATACCTCCTGTAAACACGCTGTGAATAGCATTGGAGATATCGTATCTCCCTGCCTGACGCCTTTCTTTATTGGGATTTTGTTGCTTGCTTTATGGATGACTACGGTGGCTGTGGAGCCGCTATAGATATCTTCCAGTATTTTTACATATGGCTCATCTACACCCTGATTCCGTAATGCCTCCATGACTGCTGAAGTTTCGACTGAATCAAACGCTTTCTCGTAATCAATGAAAGCTATATATAAGGGTTGGTTATATTCTGCGCATTTCTCTATCACTTGATTGATAGTGTGAATATGGTCTATTGTTGAGAAGCCTTTACGGAATCCTGCCTGGTCCTTTGGTTGACAGAAGTCTAAGGTGTTCCTGATTCTATTTGCAATTACCTTAGTAAATACTTTGTAGCAACGGACAGTAAGCTGATCGGTCTATAATTTTTCAAGTCTTTGGCGTCCCCTTTCTTATGGATTAGGATTATGTTAGCGTTCTTCCAAGATTCCGGTACGCTCGAGGTCATGAGGCATTGCGTATACAGGGTGGCCAGTTTCTCTAGAACAATCTGTCCGCCATCCTTCAACAAATCTGCTGTTACCTGAACCTCCCCAGCTGCCTTCCCCCTTTGCATATCTCCTAAGGCTTTCTTTACTTCTTCCGGCGTTACCTTCGGGATTTCGAATTCCTCTAGACTATTTTCTCTTCCATTATCGCCGTGGGTGCCACTGCTACTGTATAAATCTCTATAGAACTCCTCAGCCACTTGAACTATCTCATCCATATTAGTAATGATATTGCCGGCTTTATCTCTTAACGCATACATCTGATTCTTGCCAATTCCTAGTTTCTTCTTCACTGTTTTTAGGCTTCCTCCGTTCCTTTGAGCATGTTCAATTCTATCCATATTATGCTTCCTTATGTCAGCTGTCTTACGCTTGTTGATTAACTTCGAAAATTTTGCCAGTTCTGTTCTAGCTGTAGGGTTAGATGCTTTCATACATTGGCATTTCTCGATCAGATCTTTCGTCTCCTGCGATAGTTTGCTGGTATCCTGCCTAACGGAGTTACCACCGACTTCCATTGCACACTCCTTAATGATGCCCACAAGATTGTCGTTCATTGCTTCAACACTAAGGTCCTCTTCCTGAGTTAAAGCTGAATACCTGTTCTGCAGCTTGATCTGGAATTCCTCTATTTTCCCTCTTACCGCTAACTCATTGATCGGCTTCTTATGTACCAGTTTCTTCTGTTCCCTCCTCAGGTCTAGGCTAATTCGAGTTCTTACCATCCTGTGGTCACTGCAGCGCACCTTGCCGAGCACGTCCACATCTTGTATGATACCAGGGTTAGCGCAGAGTATGAAGTCTATTTCATTTCTAGTCTCGCCGTTCGGGCACCTCCACGTCCACTTTCGGCTATCCCGCTTGCGGAAGAACGTATTCATTATCCCCATATTATTCTGTTCCGCAAACTCTACTAATAACTCTCCCCTGCTATTCCTAGTGCCTATGCCATATTCCCCCACTGCCTTGTCTCCAGCCTGCTTCTTGCCTACCTTGGCATTAAAGTCGCCCATTAGTATAGTGTATTTAGTTTTCACTCTACCCATCGCCGAATCCACGTCTCCATAGAAGCTTTCGACTTCCTGGTCATCATGATTGGATGTAGGGGCGTAGACCTGTACAATCTTCATTTTGTACCTCTTATTAAGTTTCAGAACAAGACCTGCCACCCTCTCGTTAATGCTATAGAATTCCTGTATGTTACCAGCTATATTCTTATTAACCAGGAATCCGACTCCTAGTTCACTTCTCTCCGCTAAGCCCCGGTAGCACAGGACGTGCCCGCTATTTAGCACTGTATATGCTTCTTTTGGCCTCCTAACTTCACTGAGCCCTATTATATCCCATTTACTGCCCTCTAATTCGTCCAATAGCACTGCTAGGCTCGCCTCACTAGATAACGTTCTAGCGTTAAACGTTGCCAGGTTCATATTCCAATGGCGGCCTGTCCGGAGCCAGTGATTCTTAGCACCCTCTGCTGCGACGCAGGTCTGACCGCCGCCGTGGTCAGTTGCTTTGCAGCTGCTGGGGACTGAGGGCCGGGGTTTGATTGTTGTGTTCATAGGAGGTTGTGGCCAAGTACTGCACTAGGTTGGCCAATCCTGCTCTGGTGAGGGAGTGCGTTACCGGTTCTGGTCACCGGGATCAGGCCACACTCCAGGCCTGTTTGTGCAATTTTATCAACACGCGGATTTTGTTTTAGAGCGCAGCTCTTTGGCGTCCGTTCCTGGGTTTCGCGTCGTCGTCGGCCTCGTAACCAGCTCCGCCCCCCTTTCATCCCCCCAGCGCTAGCAGCGACCGACTGATACCGCTGGATGCCGCTGACGCCGCTAGAGAGTCAAGATAACGTGACTGCATAGAACACCGTCGCCGCCATGCAGAAAGAGGAGGAAAGGGTCCCCCCCCTTTTCTTGTGTGGCGGATAGGGTGCTCTTCAGTTGCCGACGCGCCGGTTATTTCACGTAGGCCCCGGCACGTCGACGAATACGTGACCACCTTCCCACGGCTAGACCTGGTTCTTAGCGCTGCGGAAGCGAGGGTATCATATTGTTTGTGTCGGCATCGGCGGCGTTGTCCCTGAAACCAACTCCGCAGCTGGGGTTGACTCACTATCGGCGTCAGCGGCATCAGTCAGTCGCTGCTATCTCTTTCCTCCTCCCTTTATCGTGTTGTCCGCTTGCTGCGCGCGCTTCTGCCCCCATCGTTTGCCGCTGGGTGTACACGCCGCCCCCCTCCCCCCTCTTCCTGCGAGTCTCCGGTTGTCAAAGCGCCGGCTCGAACTTAATTCCTTTCTTCGCTCCTCCTCCAATGCAACCCCTGTGCGGTGGCAATCAGAGAGCCAGATCGGTGGCGGCGGATCTGTATATGTGCACCGCCCGAGCCGAAATTGCCGCTGCCGTTCGCCCTGTGCGGTGGCAATCAGAGAGCCAGATCGGTGGCGGCTTGACATAAAGACAAACAGCAATTTCCTAACACTTATGCGGGAGAACATCCCGTTCCTCTCGCTCGAAACGCGTCCCACGGCTGTGACAACCTCGCGAGGCACTTGTATAGATCTCGTCTTTGAGAATCAAGCATTGGTGTACCAAGTCGAACATATATCAGTCTATTTCTCCGACCACAAAGCTTCCTTCATGACTGTCAAGAACTGTTAGTGGAGTCTTTGTTAAAGGAATACGTGTGAAAAATAAAAAAAAAAATTCTGTGATAACGCATACGTGTGTTGCTCGATTTCTTTGCCTCAATCTATCGAAAAGGTGAAACAGCTTAGTTGCTGCGCTCAAATTTCGCATTATGAAGTAACGTAATCGCCGGTAATTTTTTTTTAACCCGGTGAAAAATTGCCGGCACCGGGATTCGAACCACGGACCTCTTGCACACGAGGCGGGTGTGCTACCTCTAGGCCGGTACCACGAGGATATTCGCAAGCCACTGCGGAAACAGGCTTAGTGCAGCCTCACACTTGGATTGTTGCGATGCCCCGATGCAGCTGGAGTGCGAGTGTTGTGCTTTTACAGGCGGTAGCGCACGAGGAATAGTCGATTGGACAAGGGGCCTGTGGTTTCCCGGATCATCGGCGGCAAACCCATCTCCTGGTTCACGCGCCGGCGATACTGGCCTGGAAACACAGCCGGGCTTAGTACGTCGCACTAAATGGTGAACGGCACGGCTAGTTCGCGAAGAGCTGGGGGACCAGGACCTGGGGTCGGCGCTTCCTTCGGACCCACCAGGAGTTTCTTCACTGTGTTGCAGGAGGTAAAACAGCAAGAGCATATGCGTGACAAACAAGCGTCATAGGTTAACGTTCGTCGATATAGCCGTGGTGCTGTGAAACCCATACATATATATATATATATATATATATATATATATATATATATATATATTTATATATATGGAAGGATGAAAGAAGACAGAGGAAGAAGAATATTGCGAGACGCTGGCTGCTCCGTGTTGCTGGGGGTCAGCATTCTTGTCTACCCTGACTCGTCCTCTATGTGTATTGTTAATATAGTCGTTATATATTCCAAACATTCCCGTAACATATTGGTGGAAGTTGCGGGCTACAACGGCTGGAAACGGAGCTCCGCAGTGGATGTCGACTCACCGTCCTCACCATGAATGACAGTGAGCACGCGGAATCAACGTCGTTCCTGCCTCAAACATCACCATCGCCACCTACGTCGCTGTCGAATTTCGGTTGCGGTTGTGCAACCCAAGAATCCTTGAACATTCAGCGGGACCTATGGCCCCAACGTTGAAAAGTGGGTGGCTATGTATGAACGCGTGAGTGGAATCAACAGAAGGGACCGTACGCTTATGCTAGCCAACGTGTTGTTCTACCTATGAGGCACGGCAAAGGTGTGGTACGAAAACCACCAGGAGGAGCTCACCAGCTGGGACTAATACAAAGAGATGTTGATAGAGTTGTTTGGCAAACCAGCCGGCCGTAATATTGCCGCAAAGCAGGAAGTGGCCTCCCGTGCCTAATACCCCATGGAGTCCTATTTCTCCTACATCCAGGACGTGCTGGTACTTTGTCGTAAAGCCGATCGCGACATGAAAGAAGCTGAAAAGTTCGGGGACATGATTAATGGCATTGCTGACGACGCCTTTTTTCTGCTCATGTGCTAAAGCTGTTTTACAGTTGACGCCATCATTAAACAGTGCCGACAATTCGAGCAGGCGAAAATCCGACGCGTCTTCCAACTATTCGCCAGACTTCCCAATACTGCCGCAACGTCGACGCGTGAAGATCAACCCGCACAGTATCATGCGCCACCATCAGAGGACGTGGTGCGAATCATTCGATGTTAACTGCATACCATGGCGCCCGCAGCTTCCTCTTCGCGTAGCCCTGATGCTACCACTTTTTCGGTTCCACTCGGACAAGCCATCATGCTCCAGGAACTTGAAAACATTGGATTACATTGTGTCTGTGGTGTCGCAAATCCCAGATCTAACCAACGACCTTCTACTATTTTCGATCCACCCCGACGCGCCTCTCCGCGATGTCGCAACACGAGTGAGTGGAGAACTGCGGACGACAAGCCGATACGTTTCACCTGTCACCGCATTGGTCATGATGCCCGATACTGTCGCCAATCGTGGCGCTCAACACCTCGCACACCGAACAACCTTAGCCGTTTTAATGGAAATGCCCCAATGTTTCGCCCACCACGGAGTCCAACAGCGCCGACAACTCTGCTTGGAACACGGAGTACAGTCGCTCACCATCGCCGCGTGGACACCAGTCGCGCTCATCGTAAACACGTCGCCCATCTTCCGGCTCGCCGCAGCCGCGTCGCCTTTCGTCTACTTTGGCTTTTGGCCGCAATTTTTCCCAAAACTAAGCAATGCGGCCCTCGGAGGTGGTTCTGCATTGCCCTACTACTAAAGCGAATCCTCTGTCTGTGCCCACAAGAAGCGTAATTGTCGCTAAAATAGACGGCGTACCTGTCCAAGCACTCGTCGACACTGGAGCCCGCGTTTCTGTGATGAGTGCTAGCTTACATAGACGTTTAAAGTAGGTACTCATCCCAGCAGCTCCCCGAGTGCTTCCGGTGGCCGACGGCGGCGTGGTGGTTGTTCTTGGAATGTGTACTGCGCGTTTAAGTATAGTCGACCGCCGAACTTCTGTTCTGTTTGCCGTGATCGACAACTGCTCTCATGACGCTATCCTTAGATTGGACTTTTTGTCCACTCATTCTGCCCTCATCGACTGCGCGACCAGCGTTCTTGAGTTAGAACTGCCAAAACTTGCGCATGCTCCGAGCACCGACCCACATCACTTGTGCTCGTTTCACGATGCGTGTCTCGCACCCGAGGCAGTTACTTAGGTCACTTTGACAGCTCCGCCGCAGGTTCCTGACGGTAAATATGTGCTTCGCCCCCTTGTCGACTTGCTTTTTAACCGGAACGTTGCTGTTCCGCATACGCTGGTGATGGTTACTAATAACGACGTCATTCTACCGCATCTGAATTTCAGCCTGTCCCCTCAAGTGATCCCGGCCGGCATGTTCTTGGCTAGCGTTTCTAGCGGTTCCCAATCTGACAATGAGGATCTCAATGCCGAGAGTGGTTTCTTAGCGTCAATTGCAGTTCACAGCTCTGGTTCCTTAACGAACCACCTCGCGAAAATGATTGCACTTGACCACGCCTCGGCACAGGCCATGAACATACGTCTTCTGCTTTAATCGTACAGTGACATCTTTGAGTTAGGCGACATGCCTTTAGGCCAAACATCTGTTGTTCATAACATTATAAACACTGGAGACACGAATCCTATTCGTCAGCGTCGCTATCGTGGTGTGCATGCTGAACGTCGAGTCCTCCAGTTAGAAGTGGACAAAATGCTCCTCAGAGGGGTCATCGAGCCATCAGCCAGCCCTTGGACCTCGCTCGTCATGCTTGTGAAAAAGAAAGATGGTACCTGGCGTTTTTGCGTCGACTATCACCACTTAATCACGCGAAAAGACGTCTACCCAATACCACGCATCGATGACGCCTTAGACGGCTTGCATGGAGCTAAATACTTCTCGTCCATCGAGCCTCGATCCGGCTGCTGGCGAATTTCAGTTGATGAAATGAACAGCGAGAAGACGGCCTTCATCACGCCGAATGGCCTATATCAGGTCAAGGGCATTCCCTTAGGCCTATGGGATGCTCCTCTGACATTTGAACGTATGATGGAATCTCCTCTGCGACGCTACAAATGGACCACCTGTCTTTGTTACCTTGACGGCGTTATTGTTTTTTTCTCCCACGTTCGGCAGCCAGCTTACCAGACTCGCTGGTATTCTTGCGGTTTTCCGAAAAGCAGGCCTCCAACTGAACTCCACGAAGTGTCAGTTTGGGCGCCACCAGATTACCGTGTTGGGACACCTGGTTGACGCATCCAGGGTTCAACTAGACCCAGAAAAAGTTCATGGCGTACTCAGTTTCCGTATGCCACGTTCGGCTTCTGAGTGCGCTGCTTCTTCTGCCTGTGTTCTTACTTTCGCTGTTTCGTCCAAAAGTTCGCCGACGTTGCTCGGCCTTTGACAGATCTTCTAAAGAACACACCATTCTCATGGGGCCCGGAAGAGGCTAACGCGTTTGCCGTTCTCACCGGATTTCTGAGCACTTCTTCCATACTTGCCCACTTTGATCCATCTGCACCGACCGAAGTCTACACTGACACAAGCGGCCGTGGCATCCCGCTGTTCTCGCCCAACACCAGAATTGTACCGAGTGCATGATAGCTTACGCCAGCCGCCTCTTCTCATCTTCCAAAATAAATTACTCCAACACCGAGTGGGAGCGATTGGCTTTAGTTTCTGCTGTCTCCAAGTTCCGACCACATTTGTACGGCCGCACATTTTCCGTCGTTACAGACCACCACGCACACCGCTGGCTGTCTTCCCTCCTCGACCCGAAAAGACGGCTTGGTCGCTGGGTTTTCCGTCTCCAGAAATTTTCATTGATGATCACTTGCAAGACTGAACGCTTCCACAAGGATGCTGACTGCCTCTCTCATCAACCCGTGGATCCACCTAACTTTGGTGTGCATGATCAGGTGACGTGCATGATCGCTTTTACTGACATGACCGACATGTGCGCTGAACAACAACGCGACGAATCCTTGCAGTTCATCATCGCCGGAGTGCAATCTGGTTGCACTGACGGCACGTGCCGCATGTTCGTGCTGCACGACTGCATCTTCTACAGCAGCAATATGACCCCTGACGGCCCTGAGTTTTTCCTTGTCTTTCCTCGTCATCTTTGATCCATCGCTCTCGAACAACTTCACGATGTGCCTATGGCGGGACGCCTTGTAGTTTTGCGTACATACGACACCGTACGACGCAGGTTCTTCTGGCCGGGTCTCTACCGCTCAGTGCGTAGTTATGTCGCAACTTGCGAATTGTGTGAGCGCCGGAAGAAACCTCTGCCACCTGACAGACGACTCATCCAATCGAAATTCCCTCGGAACCGTTCTTTCGCGCAAGCCTTGACCTGCTTGGCCCTTTTCCGATGACGACGACTAGAGGGAATAAGTGGATCGACGTCGTTAATGATTAGTCGATACGCTACACGATAAGAAAGATGTTCCCGACTAGTTGCGCATCCGACGTCACCGATTTCCTCCTTGATGACGTTATTCTTCACTGTGGTGTGCCTCGACAGTTACTCAAAGACTGCGGCCGCTCGTTGTTGTCTTGAGTTGTCGACGACCTCCTCCACTCTTGTGCCCTTGAGAACAAGCTGTCCACCGCCTACCAGCCACAAACGAACGGTCATACGGAACGTCTCAACCGAAGGATCACAGAGATGCTGTCGATGTACGTCTCCAACAATTACCGTGACTGAGACGCCACGCTGGCCTACGTGACGTCCGCGTACAATTCGTCGCGACATGACAACGCAGCATATTCGCCCTTTTACCTTTTGTATGGTCGCTAGACCAAATTGCCGTTTGAGACCATCCTCCCTTCGGTGCCCCACGTTGCAACTGAGTGCGCTCGTGAAGTCATCGAACGCGCTCAAATCGCACGTCAAGTCGCCCGATCTAGTTTCTTAGCCCCGCAGCATATACAAGAACAGCGTTATGACCGGTGCCATCGCGTTGTTATTAAGTTCGCGCCAGGTGCCCGAGTGCTCCTTTGGTCACAATGTCGTCTGGTTGGCCTCCCCCACAAGCTTCTCTTCCGCTACACAGTGTCTTTTAACGTCCTACGTGAAATTACTGACATAAATTACGAGATTTCACCGCTACAGTTTGATGCATCTTCAAGTCCGACGCATGTTGACGTCGTGCACGTTTTGCTGCTGAAGCAACACTTCGCTCGCAATTATTCGCCTACCATGCGCCGAGACGGCGCTTTACCAACCGAGGGTCCTTTTACGGAAGGATTAAAGAAGACAGAGAAAGAAGTTTGCGAGACGCTGGCTGCTCCGTTTTGTTGATGGACGGCCATCCTGTCTACGCTGACGTATCCTGTATATATATTCTAAGTACAGCCTATATATTCCTAACATCCCCGTAGCAATATATATATATATATATATATATATATATATATGCATGCAAGACAAAGGGTTTCGTGCCAGACCCCGAAGGTGTAACATTCAGAAAGAAAAAGGAGAATGATATGGCATATGTTTTTGCATTCGGTACTACAGCATTGTGCCCTATCGTTCTTCTTTTTGGTTCGTTTTTATAAATGGTATATATATATATATATATATATATATATACATGTATATATATATATATATATATATATATATATATATATATATATATATATATATATATATATATATATATATATATATATATATATATATATATATATATATACATGCTAGTATAAATATTCTCCGCCTTAGGCAGTCGATAAATGTATTTTCTCATGATCTTGTTGAGGCGTCTGTAGTCGACACAAAAGCGAATGGAGCCATACTATTTTCTTACCGATACGACAGGTGAAGACTAAGCAGTTTGAGAGGGACGGATGACTGTAGCTTTCAGCATGTCGTCCACTTGCTCCTAGATGATTCGGCGCTCTTCAGCGGAGACACGATATGGGCACTGTCGCAAAGGGGAGGGGGAACCGGCGTCGATGGTGTGAGAAACACCAGTGGCACGACCCAATGGCGTCCGATGACAGTCGGAAGAAGAGAGACAATTGTGAAGGAGAGCGAGAAGTTGGCGGCGATGAGATGCGGAAAGAGCAGGATCGATGGCGTTGTCAAAACACAATGAAGGTGATGAGTCTGAGACCGAAGCGATGGCGTCAACGTAACGGATGGAGCTGGTAGGAACATCGAGATCGTCAACGTTGTCGACCGCCTGGAAGTATCCTACGGTCTCTCCACGCCGTAGACTGATCGGGTATTGGTAGTAGATGGTGACCAGCATCACAGTTGACCCACATGTTACAGTGAACACGGCAAACGGAAGGACAATGCCCTTGCGTTGAGGAAGCACATCGGGCGACGTGAACACTACAGTTGTGTGAGATGCGGCACCAGATGAAAGAAAAGCCATCGATCACTCTGGGGGTATTGTTGTATCGGCATCAACTGTGAGTTGTCGGCAAAGTGATGAGAGCGGGTCAGCAGTGATTCATATAGTAGTAAAAGCGACCCTTCTGCCCGCGAAGAGTCAATGGCAGCATGGTGACGTGGCAGAAAATCTCAACCAAGGATAAGGGCGTGAGAGCACGATGGTAGCACGAAACACCCCATTGTGTACAGAACGTTGGTTACGACGACACGGGCCGTGCATGCAGCTGAAGGGTTAATTTGCTGCGCGCCAGCAGTCGCAAGCACTAGGCCAGAGGGAGCTGTAGTCACTTTTCGTAGTTTAATGAGGAATGCACTGGACTGCACATTACAGGCGATGATGTCGGAGTGTGCCCAATTGTTTATGCAGCCATTTTATTTTGGCGAGCAACCATTCACATAAATTTGCTACTTTAATTCACACTCCTTGTAAATGCATAAGAAGCAGCGTCATATTTAGGTCGAATTTTGCAGCCATGAGGGAACGTTATGTCAAACTTCTCTGAGATGGTAAATGTCTCCTGTTCAGGAACAACGCCTGCAAAAAGTTTTGTTAGCTTTTTTAGATATTAGGCAAGCGTTAGTAAGTGTAGAGCTGCCGTTGTCACATATATTTTCCACATTTTCAAGATAACTCTTCATTACACATTGTTATTACTTAGAATGAGGGGATGAAGCCTAAGTGCCATGTCTGTCGAAGCTTTAAGCTTTCTTGCTGGTTTAGTAGCTTTACGAATAATCTCTGAATCCTCCTTTTATTTGGGCTCTTTATTTGTGATACGCACATTGAAATCGCCTAGTGGCCTCAGTGCACTAAATAAGGCTGCTTCTTTATGCTTCGTTACAGTAATGTCAAGGTAATTGGCGTTACGTAGATAAAGTTAAAAGTGGTTCGGTAACTGCGGTTCTGGAAATAAATTGTGCATGCAAGCCCTCCAGAGCACTATTCCTGTGTCTGATGAACGGCGCAGAGTTTACCCCGTTGCCCTTGCAGAACTAGAAATACCACCGAGATACAAATAAGCAAAACTTGATGAAAACCTATATAAAACATTCTGTACGAAAGTAAATGAGTTGGATCGAACACAGCGCTTGTAAAAGAATGTCGTATTCAAGTTTTAGCATTTGTAATACTTCGGCTTTCAGCTATGCTGGCAACTGTGCAGACCAGTGGCGTAGCCAGAAATTTCGTTCGGGGGGAGGGGGGGGGGGCTCACACTGCCGCTTGGCCTCTTCGTGAGAGGAAACATTAGGTCGGATGCTCCTATCTCAATACATATAGCAGGAGAATTCGTTTTTCTCGGCAACCACTTAACGAAACTTGATGAGGTTTGTTGCATTTAAAAGAAAAACTTAAATTCTAGTGATTGCTTGTTTCGAATTTCTTATTTAGGTCATCAATATTTTATTGAAAAGTGGCAAAAATTGAAAATTTTCAGAAAACGAAACAATGAATCTTACAACTCTGTAAATCAACAATGCAAATTGATATCACAATTCTGTGAATTGCACATAACACTACGTCCACAGCGGACAAAAATGATGTTACACATGAGTCTCAGGAAATTCAGTATTATGGAAATACGGCGTTTCAAGAACCCTTGTACATAACATAACCAACTCACATACGATACAAATAGACATATCGAACTTGTCCGCTTTGAAGGTGTAATGGATGCCGCTTACAGAACCACGATATCTGTTCTTGATGCAGAGCTATTAATTTGTAAACTTTGTGCTTCTATTTTTTCGAAGTTTCAAGTTTTTCAAAAAGATTTTAAACAAAGTTCGGGCCCGAAATCGAAATTCCGCTTCCAACAGACACTAGAATTTCACTTACTCTCTCAAATGCAACAAATTTCATTAAAAGTGTTCAGGAGTTATCTCAGAAACTAGTTTCTGCATTTTAGATGTATCTGAATGGGTCGCGTTGGAGTTGGGCTCGAGCTAAAGCTTCCTCTTAAACAATTTTCCTAGGGATCGAATACATGAATAATAACTTCACTGCCATTGCCAAAGATGCTGAAAACGAATTCTTCAGCGCTACGCACTGTCAATACAAGCAAAATATGTATTTTTTCATTAAATATTATACACGTTTGTGCCGAAAATTGCGCCCAACATAACTGATGTCAATGCTTCCATGTTTTTGTCTATTTAGTAAGTAAAGAAAATATCACACGAAATTTAGAACTACATCAGTTCGAAACCAGCAAAGCAGTGCATGCTGCTGATATGAAAAATGTAAAGGCCATGAAATGAACAAGTTGAGGACAAATATGTTAATGAAACTTTGTCATTCAAGATCCTTGTTTATATTTTTTTACACATACTACGGCCAGTGAAAAATCTCAATGACGCTGTCACTTGTTCCAATGTATTGCGCAGGAGCAGCTGTCACCGGTCGTGTATCGTGAGTACTTGCACCGAAATTATAGTCGCTACAGAGAGCACGTATAAAAAGCAATAGTTCCGCAGAATATACGAGGGCGAGTCAAATGAAAGTGAGCCAAGGCAAATATATGACAAACAGGGTACTTTGTTTCAAGGTAGCCTCCATCAGCATTTAGACATTTGTCCCATTGACTAACGAGTCGCGTAATTCCCGTCTCGTAAAGCTCCTTGGGTTGTTGCTTCAAAACGTCTGCAACTGACTTTCGCTTCATTGTCCGAGACGAATCTGGTTCCTTTGAGCTGTTTTTTGGTTGCCCCAATATGTGCAAGTCGCAAGGCGACAGGTCTGAGCTTTATGGCGGATGTTGCAGTGTTCCCGCTTGAACCTTGCCAGTTTTGTATTAACCACATGAGCGACGGGGGGGCGGGCATTGTCGTGGAACAATTTGACTCCATTCGTCAATTTTTCACGTAGTTTGTTCTTGATCGCGACACGCAGCCGATCAGGCGTTTCACAATATCGGAAACAATTGATAGTCTCTCAAGATTTAGCAAATTTTATCAGTAATGGCACCTGACGATCGAAAAATAAAAGTCAACAACACCTTTCCCGCGGAAATGACGGCCTTTGCTTTCTTTGAGGGCGGTGAATTCGAATGTATCCTGTGAAAGCTATGCCGTCGTCTTTCAGGCTCGTAGTAGTGGCATGATAGTTCAGCTCCGATTACAATTGCAGACAAGAGATCGTCACCCATATTGTGATACCGGATCAGATCAGTAAAGGCAGCGCCGAACATCTCCATATTTTGGCGGTGGTTCAAAATCTTGGGCATCCATTGCGCACACAAGAGCCGATAACCGAGAGGTTCATGAAATATGGCATGGACGGTAACGGTGAACCGAACCGTGACTGACGCTCTGCCAGTTCATCGATGCTTATCCTCCGTTCTTGTGTCATCAGCTCATCAACCTTTGCAGTTTTGTTAGGGGTGATTGCACGATTGCTTTGGTCCGGTCTCGGATCGTCTTTGCAACTTTCACGTCCTTCTTTGAATCTAATGCTTCACAGTGGCCAATGAAATGCTATGTTCAATGTACACGGCAGCCATGCGGTGACTAATTTCTTTTTGGATAAAACCTTCAGCTGTCAAAAACCTCACGGCACCACGCTGCTCAACTTCTGGAGCTTTCATTACGTCACGAAACCATGTTCAACGCAGTGTATGAGCGCATTAAAGAACATTTATCCTCACACCTGCGTGTCACTTTTGTAACTGAGAGATGCCTGTGTGCTACGCGCAGGCCTTGAAGATAATGAACAGAACCATAATTGCGCAGGGGGGGCAGGCTCACTTTCATTTGACTCGCCCTCGTACATTATAAATGCGAAGGTACAATGGAATATACAAATGCGAAGATACAGCTTGATAAAGGGCAGAAAAGTGCCACTGGAAACAAAGTTCACTGCACATATGCACAAAACCTCGCAACAAGTTATCTAAACATACGTATAAGTATCCAATAAATCTAAGTATTTAAGAAAAAGTCGCGGTATATAATGGGTCAAACAAGGCAAAGAAACATGTTGCGCAATCCCAGATTCACAGAATCCTAGATGCCTCCCCCATTCCATCCACTCCCCCTATGTATCGCGCTTGCTCCTCACTTTTCTTCCTTGCACACACAAGACTGAGCCACCATCGTCGGCTCACCCATTCCGTCCCAACCCCCCCGCCCCTACGCTTTCACTCGCACATACAGCATGCGTCACGCGGTCACCATGTCATCGGCCTTGGATATCGTGCAGAACATGAGGGCGACGGCGAGGGCAAGAATGTGCCTAGAGTGTCCATATAATTGCTATCGCAATAATAAAATAAGGGTATCCGGCAGCTGATGCGTCCCATGGCCCATTACTTTCCTCAAAAGAAGAAACAAAATAGAACTCTTACCAAGCGACAATTCGCTGCGCCGCAACAACGTTTCTTTTTTTTCCTTTTGTTGGGCGGGGGCACCGTAATAAAAGAAAACGCAAAAGAAAGTATGTTGGTCACAATGGAATGCCTACTTTGGGCAACTAATGTGGCTATTAAAGGAATATCGAAGAAAACACGAGACGCTTGGCCCACCAAGAACCATGCGCATGCAGCTCGGTATCCTACACCGGCGAGACAAGACTTTCTGGAGAAGTGGCGCTCAAGCGAACGCGGTGCAATCCGTCGAGTCTTCACAGTGATGGCAGCGAGCGACCATTGTTTCTTTTTCTTGTCTGCTAGCTAGAAAGCGTCCAAAACTCTGCCATGCGAAAATGCACTCGGCCAGACAAAACCGAACGCACACCGAAGTGCTCCGCGCGGTGGTCGGGGCAACACGAGAAAAACGCATGCGGTCTGGCTGGCTCTGGCAGCCCGTGGGGAGGGGAGCCAGAAAAAAAAATTGAACAGGCTCAATGTGCTCTCGCGATTAAAAGTCAAAGTCGGAATTTACATCCACGCGCTCCGTACATTCCATGATAGAGTGTAGATTCCTCGGCCTCGGCGAGATGCCGCGGCGAGCCCGTTCGCCATCAAAACGTCCTTAAAACTTTGTGCTCGGATGGGGCTGCTTACGTTATGTGAATCCCGGCGCATTGGCGTTGCCGCAAAATCCAACCCGAGTTCGCAATTTTTGCGGTGAAATGGCTTGTCGAGCCTGAAAAAGACCGTTCTTAACAAAATCCAGAATGATTTCCCGCACCGGGGGTTGCTTTGGCCGGCGGTGCACACAGCACGAAAAAATTTTGGGGGGGACTGAAGCCCCATAAGCCCTCCCCCCCCCCTTGGCTACGCCCCTGTTGCCGACATAGCTATAGGTTACAAGTTTATACTTCCTGGAAATAAGAAGGGTGGTTGTTGGGAGCTCGGTTTAGGAGAGAAAAGTAATATACATTTTCACATTTTGAGGATGGTGAGTGTAATGGCTTTATCCTAAAGCAAAAGCAGGTTTTCCGAGTGGCAGTGGTAGTGCCCTAGTCGGGCAGCCGCACCAATTCCAAAGAAAGAGCAGTAGGCAATCACCCCCAAGCGAAGGCAAGGATAGGTAAAATAGGATGTCCCAGAGGTGCAGACATCGTATAATGATGAAGGGTCACTACATGGGCTCCCCCATAGAATGCCAGAAGCTTAGGTGTGACTGGTGGAAGGAATGAAGAGTTAATTTTAAGGATAAGTTGGTTTCATGCGGTCGGGGGACACTGTCTCTCCTTTACCGCGTGCGTAAATTTCCTATATTTTCTCTGAACGCGCAACGACACAAAAGCATCCTTCACAGGAAGGAGTCAACGGGGCTTGATAGAGCCGCGCAGCAGAAAGATGCGCGTAGCTGTGTCCATTCTCTCGAAAACAAACAGAGGCTGACCGCGAGTGATGCGTGAGGTTTGCAGGTAGAAGCTGGTCGAGCCAGGAATGTAGCCTCTTATCTGCGCGGCTGCGGGTGGAGCGCTTTTCTGGGTGCCGAAGAGCGGCCTGGAACACGGATGGCTGAACCAAAGAGAATCTCGGCTGCGCTGAAGCTCAGGTCACCCTTGATTGTTGTTCGCAGCCTTTACACCCAGTGCTGTCTGTAGAACATGGCGGTCAATCACGCCTTCAGTTGTCGGTGGAGACGCATGGCCATGCCGTTGTTCTGTGGGTGGCAGGCCGTGGTGCTATGAAGGCGCATGCCGAGCAGTCTTGCCGGGGTATAAAAAAGCGAGCTTTGAAATTGTCGGTCTCGGTCAGCAGTGATTCGCAAAGAACAATCGTACCGTGACACCAACGAAGCATCAAATGCTTCCGCCATTGTTTTGCCCGTGAAGTCATGCGGAGCCGCCACTTTAGGCCGCCTTGAGTACCGGTCGACACAAATGAGGAGGCGCCTGAAACCTCGGCAGAACAGAAGAGGCCCGACGAAGTGCAAATCACTGTGATTGAAATTACTCTTGAGTGATCGAAATGACCGCACCGCTGACCGTGCGTGCTGGGTGACTTTCGCGGCTTGACATGCTTGGCAGCTTCATGCGAAGCTCTCTGTGATAAGCCTCTTTCTCCCTCTGAGGCCGCGATGGCTTTGCAGTAAATCAAATATTGGCCGCCGAAACTAATGGCCCACCAGCGGGAGAGGAGCTGCCTGCAATGTGTAGCACGTGGCCTATGTTTTCAGAAATGCGGCACCTCCGCAAGCTGGAGCGACGAGCTTTCTCCCGGTAATTGGCGCAGCTCGGGGACGTTTTGCTGGGTGGAGCCTAGAGCTTAGAAATTCATAGGGCCAGGAGGCACAGCGCCGATTAGCGACAGTGTGTCAGCAGCCTGATTTCCGGCCGCGAGATGTGGCTTATGTCCGTTGGAAATTCGGACATAAAGGACGGTTGCCGAAGCCCAATTTCAGAGTACGAAGAACTGCTTTCCTTAAATACGAAGGTTAACGGCTTGTGGTCGGTAAGAATGTAAAAGCTGCACCCTTCAAGAAAAAAAGAAGAAAAAGGGAAATCCCCGTCGGGACCTGGGCTGGTTTTCTGAAGAAGCCTGTCACTTGTATGAGTGACACCATGTTCCTATATCATGATTGGTGAAAAAGCAAATTGAATCGATCGTTGTTCAAGTATGTGAGTGTTATCAAGCGGTAGTTCGTTAGTGAAAGCTGCAGAGAAGCATTTGCAAAATTTTTCTTTGCTATCTCGAGTAAAGCCCGGCTCGTTTTCGGAAATTAGTTAGGAAGCAGTGTGAGTTGGTTTTTGGCCGACAGTTTTCCAACACTTCTTCGGATCAGTTTCTTTTATATTGGGAAGGGTGCAATTGAAAAGCTTGTCTTTTGCTTCGAGAATTGCATTTTCTGTATGGCGGGCTATGCTTTGGAATTTTGCAAGTGTTCTGGAGCATTTGTTCGGGCACCTTTTCTGAACGCTCTCTTTTTTTCTTGCTTATGCATTTCTTCAGCTCGCGATTAAACAATCAATCGTCTGTTTTGAGCTTATGGTTATTTTTAGAATTGACGCAGTTTCAAATTTCTTGAGTTTTTCACGGAACAAGCAGCAGTGATCATTCACCGTTCTGTCTTGAAAAGTGTTAGCAAAGTTTGCTGTAACAGAGGCTGACATACCAATCATTCTGCCGATGTCAGCGCGTGCGTAGTTGAGAATTCATTTTTTTTCATTCTATTCTGCTGGGTAGATTTCAATATAAAGGAACACTGAACCCCTCTATGGTCACCTATTTGTTCTAGTATGTGTGTTGCAGCAAGGCCTGGACTATTTTTTAAAAAATGGCTAGTACGTGATCACTACGTATCGGTTTGCGCACGACTTGAGTTAATTTGTGAAAGCGAAAGGTTTGTAGAAATTTAATGCGGTCAGATCTATTGCTATTTGCCTCGAGAGATGATGTCGACCACACGAAACTTGGGTAATTAAAGTCACCCCTCCCCCCTTATATCAATATGATTTTTGGGAACTGGGATACTGGTGGACAATTGCATGCGCCACTGACATGTTGTGCATGTCCAATGCGTGCAGATACCCTGAATATTTCAAGGAAAGAGTCGACTATCACTAGAGATGGTTGATAGCCCTTCTTAATGGCTATAATAACTCCGCATACTCTGAAGCCTTTCCCGTGCTACCAGAAGGTTAAAAAAGACGGGCCAAGTGCTAGTTCGCTGGTTGTGATTTCAATGGAGAGCCTTGTTTCCGTGTCTGTTAGTATTTTAGTGCATCATATGTGTAATAAACGCTGCGCAAATTTGCCATCAGCAACGAGACTGCATCTATGGTCGTAAGCTTGTGCCTTTCGGTTGGTTTTCGCCATTTACTAAAAGATTGTTTCATTGCTGCAATGTGTACTGCATTAGTAGTGCCCGAGTCATACCGGGAAACCGAGACTTTGAAATGGAGCGAGTTAAAAGTAATAAAAACCATCGCTTTCTTCACGATTGCTCTTAGCAAAGTCGCATAACTTGCTGTGAGCCAACTATAGCTAAGGCATAGCTTGTATGGCATTTGACGTCCTTTAGGCCTAAATTATTGCCAACCTAAGGGATGAAAACGCAGAAGTTGAAGGCCCATTGAAGTTCGATGCCCAACACAGATGATCTTCAGATGATGCCAAGCTTTGGTGATTTATGATGGGTAACCAAGCGGTACACTGCGTCAAGCCCGAATCAGCCTATGGAAGGAAAATAGGCCACTTAGCACTCGCTGCTCGTGTCGACAAATCCTAACGAGTAGACGCAGTGTTGGTGGTTTTATAGGTCCACGTGGCACTGTACCCAACACCGGCGACGCAGACTCAGTGAAGTTCGCTGCTAAACCCACATAATCTTCAGATGATGCAAAGGTTCGCTGATTGAAGATGGACGGCGAGGCAGCACACGGCGTCAGGCACGAGTCAGCCTCTGGCAGGAAATGCACAACTTTGCGCTTGCTGCTTGTGGCCGCAAATTATTATGATGATGCGCCACCTTGTCTTTCACGTGCAGCGCATCGTTTCCGGCCTTTGTGAGTTGCCTGTACTCAGCAAGTATCTTGTTGTACGCTGAGACCTGCCGCAACGTACGGATGGCAGATGAGGTGAGGTGTGACTGCAGGCCAAGTGCAACAAAGGACGTGGTGTTATCCTCTAGGTGCCGGTAGTGAACTCACATATATGTTGAAATGGCTGAGGATATCAGCTGCCAGTATGGTAAAGCTGACGTTGGCGATTAGAACCACCAATTTGTGCAAGCGCCGCAGACCGATTTCCAATGTTGTTGATCGGAGCCCATACGACGCGATGCCAGGGTTGCTCACTCCGTGGAGCGTAGTTGTGGAGTTGCCGCGTTAGCGAACTGCGGCCGTGGTGGCAACGATAAGAAGTTCGGCTGCGATTTCAATGGGAAGACCGGTGCCGGTGATGCGGTCAACTACGAATAGCAGGCCGATGTCGCATACAACCGTTAGCGACTGGCCGGCGCGTTTCGCGTCCACGAACAGGGCTGAGTGCAGCGACTTGCTTGTGCGCTAAAGCGATGGTAATACCAGCACAACTGCCGCGGCGAGTCTCTAGGTGCGCTGAGAGACTGTGAAGCCGAATAGTTGTACGGAAGTTGGTTGACAGTGTTGCTAGCAGTCATGAGAGAGAGATAAGATAATACAGAGAAAGGCAGGGAGGTTAACCAGAGGTAGTTCCGGTTGGCTAGCCTGCGCAGTGGGAACGGTTGAGGGGGATAAAAAGAGAAACAGAGTGGAAGGGGGAGATAGAAAGAAAGAGAGACAAGCAGGAACAAAGCGCGTACACTACAGACCGGTAGGGGGCGGCATTCTTAGAGTCTGTCGTGAAGCCCCGTAGAACGCAGGAACCTCAATAACGCGAATAAGGCCTTCAACGCCGATGTTCTTTCGGAGCATTCACCTAAAGCTTTTGGTTCTGATAGTGGACGATTGTCCAACTGATCCAGTACTCTGCACATCACTTGTCTCTGAGCACTATAACGCGGGCAGACACAGATAATATGTGCGAGCGTCTCGTCGATATTGCATGTGTCGCACGTGGGGCTTTTGGCCATTCCATTGAGGAAACATATGAGTTCGTAAAGGCAATGCCTAGCCAGAGACAGTAGAGCATGGTCTGCTCACGTCGTGATAACCCAGGCGGGAGGTGCATCCGCATGTCCGGAGACAACGAACGCAACCGACACATGGTGAAAACATTTGAGTCCCACAGGGTCAAAGTACAATCACGGGACATCAATCGCAACCCAGCCGCAGCGTCTGTTCGCGAAAGTGGAATGAAGACTCGTTGACCACTTTCATGCGCAGATCGGGCGGCTTCGTCGGCGTGGTCATTCCCGCTGATTCTACAATGTCCTGGAAGCCACTGAAAGATAATGTTGCGTCTCTTGTCACGGGTTTAATTATATATGTGCCGAATTTCTGGGGCCAGTTGTTCACTGGGTCCGTGGCGCATTGGGCTTCGTATGCACTGAAGGGCTGCCTTGAAGTCACTAAAGACTGTCCATTGTTGCAGTGGCTTCTGCTTAATGAAATCAAGTGCAGCACGAAGCGCCGCGAGTTCGGCACCCGTCGACGTGGGCACACATGAAGTTCTTAATTTGATTTCCTTAGATGTTGCCGGTATGATGACTGCAGCAGCAGAGCTGTTCAGTTTTACTGAATCATCTGTGTAATCATGTTGCCGGAATCTGTGCACGTTATGAATGTGCTCCAAGGTTGCTTGTTTCAAAGCTTGCAGTGGCGCTCCGGCTTTCTTTCTGATTCCTGGAATTGTCAGTTGCACTTGCGGCCGGTGGAGACACCACAATAGATCTGATAATCGTGTAGCGGGCGTAAATTCTGATGGCAAGTAGGACTGATGTCTTACAATAGTTTTGGCAAAAGTTGAAAGTGGCCTTTTTGCTGACAAGCAAGCAAGATGGTGGGAGGGAATCCCAGTCAGGTGTCGGATGTGTGCTCTCAGGACATCTGTACCAATGTAGAATGTCAAAAGAGCGTCTCTGGCTATGGCCACTGTCGCAATCGATGACGTTGTTTTGGCAAGACCGAGACCAGTCCTGAGCGCTTGAGCTTGCACGCTTTAAAGCTTGCGGATGTTTGTAGTGCAAGTTTTTCTCAGTACAGGTAAGCTGTACCGCAGGAAGCACAAAACAGTGCTTTATATAGTTGCAAAATTGACGGTACTGTTGCGCCCCAGGACTTCCCGCCGAGAAACGCAAGAAGGTCCACAATGGCGGCCAAACGCTTTGTCATGTACGAGATGTGAGGGCTCTAAGTCTGTATCAATGATGATGCCAAGAAATCGGTGCGTTCGTTTATATCGCGTAAATTGGACATTAATCTGGAAAGCATACGGGGCCATCGCTTTGCGAGTAAAAGCAACGAGTGCACATTTCTCAGCGGAAAGCTGCAGGCCTTGTCCTCTTAGGTATGTTGACACAGCCATTGAGGCTTTCTGAAGTCGTGCGCGGACTTGTACACGTGCCACGCCTGAAGCCCAAATGAGAATGTCGTCTGCATATAAGTAGAGCTGAACGAGCAGTCATGAACTTCTCCAGTGCACTGGTAAGGTGCTCGACTGCTTCCAACAGGTGCGAGAGTCGGTCTCCTGGTTCTGAGACTATCGCAGCGGCGATAAGTAACAGTGCCGAAGACGAGCGGTCGCTTAGGATGTGTCAGAAAGTGCAGCTAGCCGATGAACACTAGTCTCATCGGATGTGTGCGGACAGTGGGAGGCGCCGCAATTATACCTCGCGCTAAATTGGAAGCTGGTTGTTTGCGCTCAAACAGTAACTGATGCATCCGGTGCAGGAGTTGTGATGGTCGTTGGTCGCCGAGTTCCCCGGCGAGGAGCTGTTGGCGCATAATGTTTTGATGGGTCGAGGTGCTGCAGCGCCATGCGTTCCAAGTCGTCGTATGCTGTCGCCGAAACTATGTCCGCTAGCAAGTTGTCTATGCCATAGGCGAAGTCGGAGGGTAGTGCGGTGAAGACATGCAGGTACTTTGCTGTCTGTGAAGTGGTGTGTGGGCCTTGAAAACAGTCCTCTACTTGCATAAACGAAACTGGAGAATTGTTAGGTGAAAAGCTGGGAAGCTGAAGCTCTGCGGTGATCACAGGAGACGTTATCGCGGCGTCGTCTCTGTCAGCAGGAGTAGGATCAGCATCGTCCATGGCTAGTGTTGGGCAAAAAACTTAAGTATCCTGTGTCATCGCTTGCTGGGAGTTCGGTTTAACGGATGCAAGAACATTTAAAAAAACTTTTTTTGCACAGACAAACAGGGACAAAAAAGAGCAGCAACACAATGACCAGCGCTTATAAAAAATGAATTTGCTTCAACTAGGCCGACTCGCAGTCATCCTTCAGTTCATTTCTAGTTCTAAGCGCTGGTCCTTGTGTTGATACTCTTCTTTGTCCTTGTGTGTTCGCGCACAAAAAGTGTTTTAAAAAATGAATCTGTTCGAACTAGGCCGACTCGTAGTCATGCTTCGGATGCAAGTAATACACGTTTGGATTGGTTGAGAACGGAGAGTCGATTGACTTTATTCTAAACTAAAAGCAGGATTGTTGAGTGGCTATGTTGGCGCCCGAGTAGCACAGCCACCTCAGTTTCAAGAAAGAGCAAAGGGCAATGACCCCCACGTGGATGTAAGTCGAGGTAAACTGGGATTTCACAGAAGCGGGGACATCGTATAGTGACCGACGGTCGCTTCATGTTCATGGAAAGTGTCATGCCTAACAAACGTTTTGGAAACAATTAGTGAACATTCACATCTTTTTTTTTCTATTTTCATGCATCATAAAGCGTTATTCGGTGGTTTATGCAGGATCCTTTGTGAAATAATCAAAATACCTTTGTAACATTTCGCGAAAATAATGTGTCCCCACGGGCGTTGTGTAGGGACAAATTACAGTTTGTCATAAATGAAGTGTTCAAGTGATGCGGAGGTTTACCTATGCGGAGCAGACGGACAAAGCAGGATTTACCTCGCTCCTTAGGAAGCTCTGGGGAAGAAACGGAGATGAAATCCCACAAGATATAGTGGGAGGGAGGGGGAGTGCTATGTTATATGCTATGGCCAATGTTCTGACGAAGTAGAATGTGCGTTACTGAATTTCTGGCTCTCCAAGATTCTTAATTTACTGGAGACGAACAAGCAGTATGCACTGCTTCAAAAATGACGACGACGAGTTTGTCGAAGCCTACCACCTGTATTGCCTGAGCCGTGTGACCTCTCGCTGCGGTGTTCTCTTCTCTGAGGGCTTCATTAATCAAAGCAGAACACATCTCTCTTCGCGTTGTTGGACTTGCCGGGCCCTTTCCCAACCTACAACTGCCTAGTTGGACGCTTTCTCCCTTTTCTGCCATGCCACAGGATGCCGCACAACCTGACGCCTGCCATCTAGTGCGGTGTTCTAGCTCAACGAGTTCATCCAGTCTTCAGCGGCAACCCTGACCATAACGTGGATGATTTGCTCTCGCCATTCGATCGCCTGAGTGGGTATGACAAATTGGATGAGACAAGTAAACTAATTAAGATCATCTTCTATGCTTCAGGAGTGGCCATCTCTGGTTCCGAAATCAAGAATCGAACCTCTCCACCTGGATAACATTGACGAATTGTTAAAAAAAAGCATTCGGTCACCCTGCTGTGCGCAAGCTTTGGACGAAGCAGCGCTTGTATTGTCGCGCCAAGCGAAACAGTGAAACTGTAGCTGAGCTTTCCCAACGCATTAAACGCTCTATGCCCGAAACAGATAAGATCAAGAATGTTATGAAACTATAGAGGGAAAACAAGAATGGAAATACAAGACAATGAGCAAAACTAGAACAAGCTGAAAGCAGGAGCCGACGTTTCGACAAGTGGACTTGTCTTCTTAAAGGCGACATATGCTCTCCTCGCCATTGTATATTTAGGTGGGGTTCTTCTAAAGGGCAGTTCTCCCTCTACTTTCATTCCCTACCCCCTGTGCAGCGCGGTTGAGGTGTCCTCTGCTGAGAGACAGTTACTGCGCTGCACTTTACCCCAACCTTTCCTTCCCATCATCAAGAATGTCCTCTCTCTCTCTAAACGGCAGAGGGCGTAAGGAGGGTGGGTGCGGCAACAAGCGAAGGTGTGTTAGTGGCGAGGGTGCCTAAGTGAGTATAAAGGAGTGTTGTGGACAAGGCCAGGGACACGGCCGCCTGTCAATCAAGTGTCAACGCCCGTGTGTCAGCCGGCGTGTCAACAGACGTGCACAGCAGCCCTCTATTACCTGTTTCGATGGTGGTCGTGGGCTATCCTGTCTCTGATACAGAAAATGGCAGAAGAGGTACAAAGAGTTGCTCGTGAAAAAAATAGTAAAAGAAAACGAAATGCTGAAATTTCATAAATAAATAAAAGGAGAAAAACGAAAACAAGAAAGAGAAGAAAAAAAAACGAACGCTAGGAAACCAAACTAAGTGTTGTTGCGTATAGCTTATTTAGCATAGCGAATAGATTTTAAAGTTCCTTAGAAACGTTTATGCCTATTGGCTGTAATATCCTAATGTTAAGGATAAGGTATGATTCTCTGTCTTTTATTTCTCGTTCACAACGAAAATTCAACTGTAAGATGTTGAGTTTATGTTGATCAAAGTTATTACCTGGTTGGTTAATATGCTTGGCCACGGCTTTGGGAAGATTTTTAGCTGCGTCCGCGTAACGTCCTCTTAATCTGACGTTCAGTGAATGTTCCGCTTCACCGATATATTGTTTATCACAGAAAGACTATTCAAGGATATTGATCCTACTAGGAGAGTGATGAGCTGTAAGTTTTCAACTCCGGTGAAAACGATTGAAATGGCTAATTAAGTCACTTAACGCGCTTGTACCTTGTTCCGGTAATGTAAATATGTCGTCAATGTAACGAAGATAGGTGTGGCGTTTTGGAGGGGGGATTTTAATAGGTCTGGTTCAAGCTGTCCCATGAAAATGATCACATCGGGCGACACGGTTTCGGACCAAACACACAGTTGCAATGCTGCTCCCTCCCGCTCCTCATTCCTCGACCAAATCAAACCATTCCTTCGAGAGGAAGTCTTGCGTCAGTTGTCACTTCTGCCTGCTACCCAGTTTTATGAGTCCTCTATGGCTCCAGAATTCTGACTGGTCATACACGACCAACTCAGCGATGCACTACCTTTCATTAATCAGCCACCTTTCGCGCCGGTTCCACTCACATACTCTGCCCAGGTCGTATTTCTCGAAGCAGCGCGTACTGTTCGTTCTCTTCAGCACTAATAATGAGTGACCTAAAGTGTTACATGCGGGCAAGTTTTGAAACGGAACCGAACAAGTTAATCATGTGTAACTACAGGAAACTAAAACTCCTATTTCAGAGGCTCCACAAAGCAGCCTCGGTAGAAATTAGTTTGTAACTCTACAAGGTAGGAAACATATACTGTGCTGGCTTTATTTTTCTTTGACCATTGCAAATCTTAATGTTGACTGAATTTTAATGTGTACAGCATCGACCACACTCTTGCCTTGACTAGCAATGAATTCAGGCTTTAGACTTATACAACGATAGTATTATTGGCTGAATCATAAACTTTAGGAAACGTCTACTTTTATGGGTGGAGTACTGCTGCTACTGTGTGGCGTGAAATAATTCTGTCAGGAAGCAATTGTCTTTCGTCGCTGCATTATCTAGAGATATTTATAATTTCAGGTAATGTACTAAAATCATCCTCGGCACCCCATGCTTCACCATGTGTTGGGATAATCCCGGATATGCCTGGTAATTATCAAATTATTCAACAGCTGCATTTATCGACTCTTTCTCTTAATCCAATATATATATATATATATATATATAACAGTTGCTAGGCGGCGAAATGTGGTTGTCCTATATTAATCGGCAAGTGCACTTATCAATATATATATATATATATATATATATATATATATATATATATATATATATATATATATATATATATATATATATTGATAAGTGCACTTGCCTATTAATATCGCACAACCACATTTCGCCGCCTAGCAAATGTTATCGCATAGCGCGGGACGCGCCTGCATGTATCGGAAGTTTCTGGTGTGTTATCGCTGCTTCTATCCCCTGTGTGTTGTAGCTGAAGCGTGCGTTTTCTGATTTCGTCGCGTGACGCGAATGACGTAGAACTTTGTGGAAGACACGTGGGTCCCGGCGATTAGTCTGGAACATTTGACGACTGCTGTAAAAAGGCGACGCGCTTTACCCGCAGATCAGATTTTGACGATCGCCGACTGTGCTCGCCGTTGTCACCGTTCTTAGTGTAGCCTGTTTTTGTGGGCACAGGTTCGCCCAATAAAAGTTAGTTTTGTGTTTCACAGTATCGCTACTGTGTTCTTTATACATCACTCCACGTGACATCTAGTGGAGGTGCTTTACGTTCATGTACCAGACGCTCCTGGCAAGACGTAATCCAAGCCCGGACCGCAAAGACAACACCAACGTCGTCCCGGAACATCCAGCAAGCCGCCGGCTATATATCAGCTGCCCGCGGAACACGGAATTCTAACAGAGACGAGCAAGAAGACCATCAGAGAAGATCGTATAGAGGCGACAAGAAGGCAGCCCCAATGGCAGCCGCAGCGGCTTCAATAGTTCTGCAGCAGCCCGGGGAGCCACCGACGTTCCGCGGTGCCACATTTGAGGACCCAGAAAGCTGGCTGGAGACATATAAGAGAGTCGCTACGTTTAACAGTTGGGACAACGACGACAAGCTGCGACATGTCTAATTCGCACTGCAAGACGCCGCCAGGACCTGGTTAGGGAATGAAGAAGCAACCTTAACGACGTGGGATCTGTTTTGAAGCGGCTTCTTACAAACATTTACAAGCGTCGCGCGAAAAGAGTGAGCCCTAGCTCTACTAGAAACCAGAGTTCAGCTGCCAAATGAGAAAGAAGATCGTGATCTTCACGGAGGAGATAGCCCGTTTTTTTCCGGCACGCGGACCCGGAAATGTCGGAGGAGAAAAAAGTCCGCTTCTTGATATGGGGCGTGAAGCAAGAACTTTTCGCCGGACTTATTCGTAACCCGCCGAAGACCGTAGCTGAGTTTTCTGCAGAGGCATCAAAGATCGACAAAACTCTGCAAATGCGCACAAGGCAATATAACGGCTAGGTGCTCGGGCCGAAGTACGCCATCCAAGGACTGGGTTTCCATTACTTTCAAGAGACCATCAGTACCATTGTGCGCGAAGAACGGTGCAAGGTCTTGCATCCGTCGTAGCCTCAAGTGGCCTCGATCGCCGACATCGTGAAAGATGAGGTTCAGCGATTGCTTGGAGTTCCTGAGGTGCAACCTCAATTATCGCAGCCCCAGCCAGAAGTGATGATCTACGCCGCTGTCGCACGCCGTCAAGGCCTCCCTTCGTGACAGCGATAGGGCCCTGTCACGCTGCGATTCCATCGTCCGCCAGCACGCCCACCCGTCCCCCAGCGCACCTACGCGAGGAAGACGGATATTTGGTGAGCCCCCGACTACCGCGCGCTCTGCTATCACTGCGGAGAAACCGGCCATATTTACCGCCGATGCCCATACCGCGACTTGCGACTGAGAGGGTTCGCCGTGAACGCGCCGCTTCCACAGCTTGGGGAGCGCCCACGTGATATCGCCGACTACCTAGCCGCCACTCAGTGGAACTCTCGACGACGGTCCAGTTCGCCGTCGCCAGGCCACTACCTGTCGCCGCAACGACGACCATACTGTCACGTGGTAGTGACGGTGAAGAAAGAACACAGTAGCAGTACTGTGAAAGAGAAAACTAGCTTTTATTGGGCGAACCTGTGCCCACAAAACAGGCTACACTTGAAGCACAACGATAGCGGCGAACACAGTCGGCGATCGTCGTAAATCTGATCTGCGGGTCAAGCGCGTCGGCTTTTATACAGCAGTCGTCGAATGTTCCAGTCTAATCGTTCAGACCCGCGTGCCTTCCACAAAGTTCTACACCATTCGCGTCGCGCGATGAAATCAGATAATACAAGGTTCGGCGACAACAGACAGCGGATAGAAGCATCGATAACTTTCCAGAAACTTCGGATACATGCAGGCGCGTCCCGCGCTGTGCGATAACATTTGTTCGGCGGCGAAACCTGGTCGCCCGATAGAGATAAGTACACGTGTCAATACCCCCCTCTTAAAAAGCATCGACCCGATGCTGCAAACAAACGAAGGTAATAAACAAAAGCACTCGTAGCAAAGAAAATAACAAAAATGGCGAAGTTCGTCAGCGTCCGTAAAAGGGTTTAAGGCGCACCACGTGGACCACTTCAGATCGTGCGCGGCGCCGCTGTGAATGCGAAATGCCGTCTGGCACGACCTCATAGTCCAGAGCGCCAATACGTCGGATGACCTTGTAGGGTCCGAAATAGCGTCGGAGTAGTTTCTCACTGAGTCCTCGTCGGCGCATCGGGGTCCACACCCAAACACGGTCGCCAGGTTGGTACTCAACAAAGCGTCGTCGCAGGTTGTAGTGTCGGCTGTCGGTCCTCTGTTGGTTCTTGATCGGTAGGCGGGCGAGCTGTCGGGCTTCTTCGGCGCGCTGGAGATAGCTAGCGACGTCAACATTCTCTTCGTCAGTGACGTGGGGCAGCATGGCGTCAATGGTCGTCGTCGGGTTCCTGCCGTAAACCAGCTTAAACGGCGTGATCTGTGTTGTTTCTTGCACCGCCGTGTTGTAAGCGAATGTTACGTACGGCAGGACGGCATCCCAGGCCTTGTGTTCGACGTCGACGTACATCGCTAGCATGTCGGCGAGGGTCTTATTCAGCCGCTCCGTAAGACCATTCGTCTGCGGGTGGTAGGCCGTGGTCCTCCTGTGCCTTGTCAGACTGTATTTCAGAATGGCTTGGGTGAGCTCCGCTGTAAAGGCCGTTCCTCTGTCGGTGATGAGGACTTCTGGGGCGCCATGTCGAAGCAGGATGTTTTCGACAAAGAATTTCGCCACTTCGGCTGCGCTACCTTTCGGCAGTGCTTTAGTTTCAGCGAAGCGGGTGAGGTAGTCTGTCGCCACTACGATCCACTTATTTCCGGTTGTTGACGTCGGAAAGGGTCCCAGCAAGTCCATTCCGATCTGCTGGAATGGCCCGCAAGGAGGCTCGATTGGCTGTAGTAATCCGGCTGGCCTTGTCGGCGGTGTCTTGCGTCGCTGACAGCCTCGGCATGTTCTGACACAACGGGCGACGTCGGCGGTCAGGCGCGGCCAATAATACTTTTCTTGTATCCTCGATAGTGTTCGGGAAAAACCGAGGTGTCCAGCGGTCGGATCGTCATGTAGGGCGTGCAATACTTCTGGACGAAGTCCTGACGGGACAACAAGAAGGTAGTTGGCGCGGACTGGTGAAAATTTCTTCTTCACGAGGAGATTGTTTTGAAGCGTGAAGGAAGATAATCCGCGCTTAAATGCCCTGGGCACAACGTCGGTGTGCCCTTCCAAATATTCCACCAGGCTTTTTAGCTCCGGGTCTGCCCGTTGCTTTTCAGCGAAGTCTTCCGCGCTTATGATGCCAAGGAATGCGTCGTCATCTTCGTCATCTTGCGGCGGCGGGTCAATAGGGGCGCGTGATAGGCAATCGGCATCGGAGTGTTTTCGTCCGGACTTGTAGGTTACAGTGATGTCGTATTCTTGTAGTCTGAGGCTCCACCGTGCCAGTCGTCCTGAAGGATGCTTTATACTCGCTAGCCAACACAACGCGTGATGGTCACTGACGACTTTGAATGGCCTGCCATAAAGATAAGGGCGAAATTTAGCTGTAGCCCAAACGATGGCGAGGCATTCCTTTTCGGTCGTAGAATAGTTGCCATCTTTACGGAAGAAATGACCCGTCTGTTCCGCCACGCCGACCCGAATATGGCCGAGGAAAAGAAAGTTCGCCTACTCATGCGTGGTGTGAAGGAGGAACTTTTCGCCGGGATGGTAAGAAGCCCACCGAAGACCGTCGAAGAGTTTCTTCGTGAGGCGACGAACGTCGAGAAGACACTCGAAATGCGGAACCGGCAATTCAACCGCCGTACAAGCTCTACCCCCTACGCAGGAATTCAATCACTGGCCACGGACGATCTGCGCGAGACCATCAGGGCCATTGTGCGCGAAGAACTGCGCAAGGTCTTGCCTTCGTCGCAGCCTCAAGTGGCTTCGATCGCCGACATCGTAAAAGAAGAGGTGCACCGATCGCTTGGAGTTCCTGAGGTGCAACCAGAACCACCGCAGCCTCAGCCGCAAGCGATGAGCTACGCCGCCGTCGCCCGCCGTCAAGGTCCCTTTCCACGACCGCGCCAGGGCCCCGTAACGCCACAATTCCGTCGACCACCACCGCCGCCGCCAGCACGCCCACCCGTTACCCAGCACCTCCACCAGATGTCAGGTGGTAGTGACGGTGAAGAAAGAACACAGTAGGAGTACTGTGAAAGAGAAAACTAGCTTTTATTGGGCGAACCTGTGCCCACAAAACAGGCTACACTTAAAGCACAACGATAGCGGCGAACACAGTCGGCGATCGTCGTAAATCTGATCTGCGGGTCAAGCGCGTCGGCTTTTATACAGCAGTCGTCGAATGTTCCAGTCTAATCGTTCAGACCCGCGTGCCTTCCACAAAGTTCTACACCATTCGCGTCACGCGATGAAATCAGATAATACAAGGTTTGGCGACAACAGACAGCGGATAGAAGCATCGATAACTTTCCAGAAACTTCGGATACATGAAGGCGCGTCCCGCGCTGTGCGATAAGATTTGTTCGGCGGCGAAACGTGGTCGCCCGATAGAGATAAGTACACGTGTCAATACGTTGGCCCTGCCTGGGGCCGGTCCGTCAGCCCATATCCGGAAAACTAAAGGTATCAACCAATGGAGGTGCGGTTGCTGTTCGTCGAACTGACGAAGATCCTCCGCCGCCGACGAAGACGCGGGAAAGACTATCTCGACAACATAACAACGACGACACACCGCCGTCCCGACAAAGTCTGGCAGCAAAGAACACGCTGATGAAAGACGACCTGACGACGCGACGTTCCAGCCACAGGCCAACGCGACGCAGCCGTGATCCGACACCGAGACCTAACTGCAACGCAAGACAAATAACCACCGACCTCGACATGCTTCTCGATGGCCACGCAGTCACTGCCTTAGTAGACACAGGGGCCGATTACTCCGTCATGAGTACACACATCGCCGCCCAGTTGAAGAAAGTTAAGACTCCATGGGAGGGCCCCCACTTTCGGACCGCTGGAGGACACCTCATTACGCGGACTGGAATCTGCACGGCAAGAATTACTGTTCATAACCGGACTTACCCTGCCACCTTCGTTATCCTTCAACAGTGTTCACGAGACGTCATTCTTGGCATGAACTTCCTGAACCAACACGGCGCAATCATCGACCTGAAGTCGAAATCGATAACGCTGTCGCAAGATCAAGCGATACAACTGGAGAACTCTCATGGTCGCCACACCTTGAGTGTGCTCGAAGGTCAAGTGAGAATCCAGCCGCGCTCCAGCATTGTTATTTCCGTCGGCACCGAAACACCCGCTGACGTAGAGGGCGTCATCGAGGGCGACCAGCATCTACTACTCGACCGTGAAATTTGCGTCGCAAGAGGGATCGCTCGACTCCACAGAGGGAAAGTGGAAGTGATGCTAACCAGCTTCAGCCAAAAGTTCAAGCACATCAGCAAGGACACGACAATCGCGTACATCGTGCAAATTGTGGAAACGAGCAATTCCTTGGTCCTCTCTGATTCTGCCGCATCTACACCGATGAGCATAGTCCCCGAACGAGACTTCGACGTAAATCCATGTCTCCCCATGTGGAAGCAGCAAAAGCTCAAAAGTCTTCTCCGACGATACAGAGACCGCTTTTCGACGGCATCGAGGATTCGACAAACACCAGTTGCAAAGCATCGCATCATAACCGAAGAGTGCGCTCAACCATTCCGGTAGAGCCCTTACCGAGTTTCGACGCGAGAACGTGAAGCTATCAGTCGACGAAATGATTCTCGACGACACCATCCAGCCGTCGAAACGCCCGTGGGCATCTCCTGTTGTCCTGGTGAAGAAAAAGGACAGAACCCTATGTTTCTGCGTCGATTATCGTCGACTGAACAAGATCCCGAAGAAGGTCATACCCCCTTCCGCGGATCGGCGACGCATTGGATCGGCTCTTCGGCTAACTCTAGGTGACATTGGCTTATCGGCAAGCAAGCAAACGCCGCTGTATGTAAATGACCATGTAACACCTGAAAATAAGGCCTTCTTTCCTAAGGCCTTAACCCTAAAGAGATCTAAGAAATCGCAATTCGTATAGACTGACAACTGCCAAATAAAGGCTCGCAAGACAACTGGCAGCCGCGTTTTTCGGATCGTCACGGAGGCAGACCTTTCTGTGATCACTTAGCTACCTTCGCCTTTGACAAATCACATCACCACATAAATTCACAATGTCATCATATTTTACAACTAACGAGCTAAATAATTATATGTCCAATAATCGAAAATCCATCATTCATTTTAACGCACGAAGCATACGCAGACACTATGATGACTTTTCAAATCTGATTGCGACACTTCCATTCTCATGCTCAATAATTGGAGTCTCGGAAACTTGGCTAAGTGACCCCGACAAGAACCTGTTTTGCTTTCCTAACTATGAAGCAGAATACTCAAATCGTCCGTATAGCTGTCATGGCGGTGCCGCTCTCTATATGTTAAGTACTGTTACGTACAAAAGAAGGCACGAACTTCTTCTCGGCTTACCTGACTGTGAATCAGTGTGGGTCGAACTTAAAAGTAACTTTATTAATGCGGACAACAAAAATCTAATAATAGGTTGTGTATATCGCTCGCCTTCATCGTCTATGAATGATTTCTGCGCCGCGCTTCATAACGTGCTAAATATCCTTGCAGACGAGAATAAAAACGTTATAATTATAGGCGATATTAACATTAACCTCGCAGACAGCTCGTCTGCATACGCCTTACAATATTCAAATTGTTTCAATAGCTTCGGTTACGAATGCTTAACAGCAGTACCTACGCGGTGCACTAACTATACAGATGGTTCAATAATCGATCATGCGCTTTCCAAGCATATTGCGAGGCGGAGAGTGCTACCGAGTAAGTTCAGCACAAATGTGTCAATGTCAGTCGATACAAGGGTGGCAATGCCAGGTTCCAAGTAGAAATGCTGCCCCGTAACTTCGATGCCAGTTGCAACGTGCATCGGTGACTGGTTTGACAACGACCTTACTATCATGGCCACATTCAACGTCGGCGTGAAGGATGGACTCGTCAACGGTGCCATCGGCGTAGTTGAGAGATCGAGTACACAGAAGGTGACGCGCCCGTCGCAGTGCACATTTGGGTGAAGTTTGATGTGCCAGATAAAGGGCATCTGGCTATAATCAAAGCCAAACACCTCGCTCATGCTGCTTGGAGACGGAGTATCAAGCTCGTAGCTTATTGGGCTTTCATTTAGTGGCGTAGCTTCACCTCACCCTTTATAGAGAATGGATTGAACGGCCAACTAAGACAGCTTTCCGGGGTTCAAGCTAGTGTGGTCACCATGCACAATTCTCAGGGGGCCATCAACTCTGACGTGGTGTACGAGTACGGCCAGAGGCACACATGGAAGCTAACGTATGTGGCATTGAGCGTCTGCACAGACCTCAACATACATTACAAACGCTAAGGTTGATACCACAGCCTTCCATGCCAAAGAACACTTGGATCGCGACCTACAGGACGAGTTTAGGTGCCTATACAAACGACAGCTTCGTACTGTAACCAAACCGTGCGCTGCTCGGCTCCTCAAGCCACATTCGCTCGCGCTTGCCCCGTTGAACGTGAGGTCGCTGCGTTTTCATGCCGCGGATATCGTCCATAATGCCGTTCCCGGAGACGTGCATCTTGCGTGACTGTGAGAGACCTGGATAGAGGTCCAGTTTCAGGTAGATTGCTGCACTGGCGTTGTGTGCGACAGGCACATCGTTTCCAGGCTGGACGGAGTTGCGGTCTAAGCAAACAAAGCCAGTGGGGCCATTGCACCCTATGTCTTACCGACGACGGGCGAGAGCCCTGACGTGGAATGTGCCAACGCGTGCACCGTGCAGACTGGGGCCGGAATCATTGTCGCGATCGTATACGTTCATCGCGCAAAGTCAAATAGGGACATTGAAGACTTTATGATGGACACATTTAGGTAGATCCTTCCGGTGCACACCAATTCCATAGCCATTGCGGGTGACTTTAACGTCAATGTGCCTGGTACTGAAGGAAATGGGTTCGTAGCGTTTCTCTTAAAAAGATTCGGCCTTCAATTTTACACCAACAACAATGCCTCTGCGAAAGGACTTTGGTCGTGCATATACTTCACGTTCGCTAAGAACATATCCAGTGTCGTCACACAGCCCATGGCCGTCTATCATAGTGGCCATAAATACTGTGGTCACGGGATAAACGTAAATACAGATAAGCGTCCCAACGTGTATATTTGTGTCATATTGTGTTGTTGTTTTGTTTTGTTTTAGATATAGGTATATACAACTTCATTGGTCATACACTTTCACGAAGTAGAATGGTCATGATTTTTTCTTCGCTTAAGACAACAAGATGCGCCTACAGGCTGTTTAGAGGTTCCGACGATTTCGTCGTGTAGCATTTCATTGACTTCCTCTTTTAAGAGGTCTCGTTCCAACGTGGCAACACGGTACGGGTTCTGACGGAGTGGCCGAATGCACTCTCCGGTTAATATGCGATGCTTAGAAAATTGTCTTTGTCGAATGCTCGATGACACTGAAAAGCAGTCTTTCTATGATGGGAGAAGACTTCTGAACTGCTGCTGCTTATTTATGTAAACTCAGATTGATGTGGAATGCTTTGTCAGGAACTACAGAAGTCGACGTGCATGCTGCAGAATCTCAGATGATAAACACATTGCTGGATTCCACAATTCCATCCTTGCAAGCGCTCATCGTGCCTACTTCAGGTGTTTTTACTTCTAGCTGATGTGCGTCTTCATTATTTTCCCTTTTCCTTCATGCATTCACATGCAGTCGACCGATTCTTTTTACGACGCAGCTTTTGTGGTTTAGAATTGCATGTTGGTTGCCCTCGACGACGCCTTCTGCGCATGCCGGTGTTTTGGTGCCGACGGAATGATACTTGAGCGTGGCGGGAGGTTGACCTAATGTTGAAGCGTACTCAAGGCAGGGTGACAGAGAGTCTCTGGCGATATCGCATAGATTTCGGATAGAATTATTGACTTGTGCTTCAGGTCACTGATTGCGATGTGTTAGATCAGGAAGTCCATGCTGGGAATAACGTCCCGAAATAACTGCTGCAGGAACGTAACTTCGAAGGGTAGGTCCGGTTGTGAACTGGAAGTCTTGCCATGCAGATTTCAATAATATATTATGGGGCTTTACGTGCCAAAACCACTTTCTGATTGTGAGGCACGCCGTGGTAGAGGACTCCGGAAATTTCGACTACCTGGGGTTCCTTAACGTGCACCTAAATCTAAGCACACGGGTGTTTTTGCATTTCGTCCCCATCGAAACGTGGCCGCCGTGGGCGGGATTTGATCCCGTGACCCCGTGCTCAGCAGGCCAACACCATAGCCACTGAGCAACCACGGCGGGCCACGCAGATTTCAGTCGGCTTATCAGGTGCCCTATACATGTCCGAATTTGAGGGCCTTCCCATGCAGTGTGGATTTTATTCAACCGGGTGGCTAAAGGTGCTCTCATGACGGTGTGGTTGGGCCCCGTGTCCAGTAAACTGGTCACTGCAGGGCCGCTGGAAGCACATTGAGGTCAGTGGTTTTTTTTTGTTTTGCGTTGACGTTAGAGTGCGGCGTTTGGTCGCGAATGCGTCGTGTACTTATACTGATGGTGCAACTGGCCGTCGTGTCTTTGGCGGCGTTTTCTTGGCCTCGAGGCTTGGTTCAGGTGGCGTTCAGGTGGCCTTTCCGGCGTCTTCATTGGGGATTGAGGATCTTTGGCATTTCGCCAAACAGGAACTGCATCTCCATGAATTGCTGCGTTTATCTTTCCGGGTATGGGCCTATCAACGTCCCGCCGGCCTGTCTTGCGTACAGTCGGCAGTGCCACGGCAGGCAAATGACTCCAGGGTCTTGACTGTCTTGTGGTTCTGTAGTCGGCAAAGCACGCGGTCGCTCGCCAAGCTGAGGCCGTGACGTGTCCACAGTGAGACCGACCTTGTAGTCCCATCTCGCGGTATGGGCACCTGCGGTGCATGTTGCCAGCTTCTTCGCAGTGGTATCCGAGACGTGGTGGTGCCAAGTGCTCCATACCTCGGTCTTTCGTGGGGCGTTGCACGGGCTTACAGGCGGACAGGCAGGAGGCGGCGGTGGCAGAGGCGGCCAGCGGAATCGCAGCGTGAGGGTCCCCTCGCGCGGCCACGAATGCAAACGTTGACGGCAAACAACGGCGATGTAGGTCATCGCTTCAAGTTATGGTTGTGGTGTTTGCGGCTCTACTTCGCAATCTCCCAGTGACCAGTGGATTTATTCTCGCACGACTCTTGCGATCAAAGCCACTTAAGTGCTCGCACCTTGGGAACATCCTCTGTGGCTTTTTGCGCTAATTGCCCGAAAAGTCTCGCAGAAGTTGTCACTGCCAATGCTTGGACGGCGTACTTGAGAATGACCGCTTCGCAGTGATATGGCCGACTTCGCATCTCTAGCATGTTCTCGATTGCTCTGGCTGCCATTAAGAATTACTAAACTCTATCAGGCTGGTTGCGCCATAAACTGCCGGAGAGTTCTTTTTTTACTAGCAAAATGGGTAAAGGTAATTTCTCCTCCTAAGAGGCAATTGAGTTGGCGTGGTGAAACAATCGGGTCATTTCTTGCTTGCAAATCAGACCCCATGTAGTCATTGTCCACTCTCGGTTCTCAAACCAGGTACTTGCGATATACTTTAAGGAAAAGCACACATGGCGCCATTTCTCCTCAGAGTTCCAGTTGTTGAACGTCGCGATGCATTCATGAGTCTCTAGCGAGCTTTCTGGCTCTTCAACTGAGGAACTGCGAAAGATTGGTGGCATCCTGGACTGTTGCAGGACAATAGAAGACATCGATGCTCTCATTTCGGCAGTTGGCTTCAAGGTCTCCGGCAGAATTCGTAGCTCCGACGTCAATTTTTGCAATCTGCGGCTAGCTGTGTCATACGTTTCGGCGCGGACGGTTTCCTCAGGGCTAAGGCTTGCAGGGCGTTTTCATTACACAAAGACTAACCTCCGCCAGATGTGGCACTGCAGTTACGGTGAATAACGCCGTAGTGAAAACTCTGAATCTCGAAAGCCAGTCTCCATTGGGCATACTTGTGCCCAGAAAATCAAGCAGCATTCAAATGCAACGATAGTAGCGAGCACGCGCGGTGACCGTCGACTGCGCGTTTGACCCACTGATCATCTGGTCCGTGGGTGAAGCACGCAGGCTATTAAACATGACTCGTAGAATTTTCAAGAGTAATCGCTCGTCCCCGGGTAACTTCCAGAAACTGCTAAATTGTTCGCGTTCCGCATGCAATTAGATTGGACTCGGTTGACTCGCGACAGAGAATGGCCAGTAATATTGATAACTTTAGAAAAGATTCCGATACAGGCAGGTCCGTCTTGTGCCGAGCTACGACGTTTAACCTTTGCTAGAAGTGATAAGCTGTCACCACTTAAGATAACCAACGAAGCATGCCAATATGTTTGAGTGATGCAGCCTCTACAGAATGTGCTGCTTCCCGAAAGGCACAGTGCTCCGGCTACAAGGGGCATCGCAATGCTTCAATGAGCAGGAGTGCCACCAACGGCGCTGTACTTTCAGTGCAGCTAAAGCACGTAAAGGGACTTTAAGTAAAGCCGATGAAACGATAGCGAAACCATCCAAGTCCCGATTTTGATACTGAATACCTAATTAGCATCGGACAACCAAATCCACGACGATATAGCATATATACAGCTGCTCAGGCAGAAGGCTACCTTTCGTGCACAAAACAATTTAACTATCCCCAGCAGGCAAACTGTTGCCCTGGCTTCACCGCAGAGCTGATCAACGCCGCGTTATTGTTTTGTAGCGGTGCGACTATCAACCCCAAAGGCGGCGAAGCACCCTAGCGTGTTCTATTCTCGCTAGCAGGTAGCGCAAGAATTGAACACACTAGGGTGCTCGACCTTATCGCACGCGTTGGCGGCCGCTATTCAGATCCCGATGCACCATGGCAGTCAGGTTTAAATAAACAGTGGTCGCGGTGGTTAACTCTCCACACCACCCTCCACGAATTGGTGACCCGGAAGATCGAGCCCAGCCATGCCAGCGTCAGCGCACCGGCTCTACCAAGGCAAGTGACATCGTCTTACGCAGTCTGGCAGATATCCAGTGGCTGTAGGGTTTCCGGGAATTCTACATCGAGATCTCGGACACGTGGTTCATCCAGCTGGACAGCCACTTGCTTGTCAACGAGGTTCCAGGCTCTGGCTGCGTTGCAGGCTCCGGTTGTCATCCCCCCACCCCGACGTCTACGTGTATTTGCTGGCAGCCGTCCTTGCTCACTGTATTACCTCAAGCGGTCACTCACAAGAGCTCTCGCAGTTCCCACCGTTGAGTCCTTCCGCGTCTTGTCGGCCCATATCACCTTCACCTAATCTTGCCGACTATCAGCACACGCTCGCAAGTTGTCCGCTCTCTTTTCGGGGGCACATCACCAATCACCGATACACAGACTCTCCCACCGGCTTTACTAGGCGCAAATTTCACCCTTGCAGTCATGAAAATGCCAGAAGGACAATCTTCGCGATGAATTCAGCGATCACCACAGCTCTGATACTACCGGTAGTCGAGATTTCGCCCAAGCAGCAGCAGGCGAACCTTGAGGCGTTCTGTGCTCGCCGCGTCAGTGGTTGCATGGTCAACCGAAGTATTGTAGGAGCAGTTTTACTGCCTGGTTTATTCAGTTCGATCATCACTTCTACGCCAACGTCGTAAATGACCACAACTTGCGCTATCTCCCCGCAACTGCCGAGCTAACAGACGGTCTACTTTTGCGGGCCCGGCTTCTACAGTCTGGGGCACCTACGAGAACCTGCGGCAGGTCGCGATTTCGCACTAGTGCATCACTACGTCCCCGCCTCGCTCATAACCTACCCTGCTTGTGCTGCCTGGTACATCTTTCCCGGATTGCGAAAACCCGACACCACCAACGACGACACCAGCTGCACACTTTAGCCGGACTTCTCCACCTCGATTTTACCATTGTACTTTATTTCAATCGCGACTCGCAAAAGCAAAGTGGCCCTGTAATCGCGGGACGATCGCCTGCACAGCGGCCGTAGAAGAAGACGGCTCGCGTGCATGTGGCGCAACGGTAGAACACGTTAGGGTGCTCTGCCTCAGTGGTCGCGGTCTCGACTTCTCCAGAGATCTCGCTGCACCCTGCATGGCCGTCCTAAATAAACTGTGGCCGTAGTGGTTATCTTATCTCATTTGCATTGTGGTTATCTGTCTCCCTGTTATCTTTGTTTTCCCCTTTCCCATTCCAAAGTGTAGGGTAGCCAACCGGGCGTTACTCTGGTTAACCTCCCTGCCTTCTAGTTTTCTCTTTCCTCCTCCTCCCTCTTCATATCATCCCCACAAATTGGGGCCCGGACGACTGCGCTCATCCATGCTGGCATTTTGCCCACTCGTCCTCCTATTTTTCATCCAAACGCATCAAATGAACGACTGAGTGACAAATATGATCTTACCCTTCCTCTATCAGAAAATGTGTGTAAGCGAAAGTTGTGCCTACACTTGATTTTCCGCACGTTTATGTAACCCCTAGATAATGGTGTGGGACTCCTTCAGTCTCCCGTGCCTTCACATGGGAATGTTCTTGTTGCTATCGGATTGCCTGGGCTTGGGCTGCTCTAAAGGCGCGCTTATTGGCTGACGTTATCGGCGCGCGGGCGAGCGTCGCTGCATGCCGGGCGAATCGGAGCGCGTTGGCAGCGTTGGCTTAGCAACTGTGAAGAACCATTGCTCGAACTATAGACGCTTTTCTCCGCGACTTGACGTGATGTGTGCGCGTTCTCAAGCTAGGTCGACTAATTTAACCCTTAACGGCAGGTGCGACGCTCAGACGGTGCAGACTCACCGCCGCTCGTCGAAGGCGGCCTGTTCCTTAACGAAACGCAAAACGCCGGGCGACCCATCCATTTTTCTAGACTGAACTGCACGTAAGCGAAGTGGGCGCACCGCACGAAGAAGCCTTTCCTGCACGTTCCATCTCCGGAGGAAGCAAAACGGCTCTTATTCTTTGCATGCGGGGCGTGCGTGCGCAACCAATCAAACCAACCTATTTGTGCTTTCCCGCAGCTGCCTTGCTCTGGGAGCAGCTGGCTTTTTTTGCGTGACTACATCGGCGCCGAAACTTGGGAGAGAGTACAAGCTTTGCTTAAATAGGCAGCGGTGTCCGTAACAGCAAAATTTCCCATAGGCTGCTACGTCTCATCACGAGTACGTTCACGTTGGATGTGAGGACACGTCACGAGCGGTGCAGTTCACGCTGCCTCGCGATTGCTGGCTCGGGTCTCGCCGAAGCAGAGCTGGCGAAAGCGAACGCGCCCTGCAGCGCTACTGCGCGAAGGAAGAGCCACGCTGCCACGCGACGTGGCCTTGCTCTCGGAAGTCTGCTTTACCTGCGCGTTTCTCGGCGCGCAAGCTTTTGCTTGCGTTCTTCCGGCGCCTCTGTAAGGTAAAATAATGACGCGCCAAGCGTCTCAAGGTGCTCGCCTGCACACGAGAAGTTCACAACTCGAAGGATCCCTCAGCGGTGTTCAATTGGAAATGAACGTTTTCGCATTCGCTACTCCTAAGTGTACAGGCATATTCGCCTTTCTTTGTAGCGGTCGCACAGCCTTATTTGGCCTCTTCAAAATGTCATTGCCGATGACGCGCGAGCGGCATTGCCATCCGCATTGATAGATTGTCTAAACAACCTTACTTTTGTCAGTGTTGTTTGTACAAATGATGATTTCAATGCTGCTTTGATGAAACATAATATTGAAGTTGTGCATTTAGAAGTTTCTTTTATTTTTCAGTATTTCCTTGGTCATTCTGCTAGTTGTTCCTTTTCTACTCTTACTATACATAGGTAGTATATATATATATGTAGAATATATGTATTTTTCCCAGTCTTGGACAGCAAGCATTCTTTTTTATTTTTTATTATTATATATAGTGTACTAGCTTACTGGTTTTTTATATCCATGCGATTATTGCAGGCTTCTGCTCGTCGACTTTTGTGTCGAAATGCGTTAGGAGCAGATGCCTTTGTCAGGCTATACAGCCTTTACCTTGTAATCCCACTCCTGTCAATCAGGACAAATAAACTGAAACTGACGGTAGGGAATATGCCATGTATGCGCTGGTATTGCTTTAAGATGGTGCTTGACCAAACACACTCACGTTATTGGTCGCTGGATGGCAGTTCCTCATGAAGTGATCGTATCCGTAGTCATTACGATAAGTGGGTTTGTCGCAGCCTGCCTCGGCTGTGGTGAATAAAATTTTATAGCGCTTGTTGCCCCCAATACGCTGCGAGAAATTGTTACAATACATTGTTAATACGGAGGTGCTAAAAATAAAAGCGCTACTTTTGTAGTCGAGTTTCTAACTTTTGTTTTGCAGCGCTGCAAATGCAAGGCAGGGTGTACATAACATATCAATAAATACCAGCGAACGTCCTAATACTTTATTCAGTTCATTAGAAGATATACTCGTATACTTTTAAAACAACCGTATATACAATATTTTCCTATTCAACCAATACATGTCTTGCATATAATGCAAACGAGTACTAAAAAGCGTCATTGTGAGTATTCAAAAAACAGCATACATAAGAGGCACGCCTATAGAAAAATTCACACCTCTGTTGAATTTTGTTTTTGGCATAAAAAAGAAATCTCTCGGCAATCTTCCTCGCGTTATTTGGCTGAAGTAGCAAACCCTCCGGCTCATTCGCTATTCTTCTATTAATTCAGGGTCAGTCCATGCCAATTGTCCCAGATTTGGCGCTGAGCAACCGCACATTTGGCTGATGAAATTTGTGGCTGTGTCCTGTACCACGTAGAGCATTGAGGCGAAAAATTTCTGAATAAAAAAAGATGCGTACCGTGGTACCCTGGTGCCGTCATAGAGCCATTGTTTACACGTATTTTTACAATTATTACGAAATTTCTGTGTCCCGATGCCAGCTACATATTCTCAAGTATAATAAAAAATAATCAACGTTAACGATTTGCTAAAAACAAGCTCGCACTCTACCTGAGTTATTCAAGTATTTGTGTGATTTTCAAGAATGGTACATATTGAAATAAAAATGGTTATGCAGGAAATATGCTTCAAACTCTCTTTAAATAATTGTGAAACTAAAATGCAAAATATATTAAATATTGCGGTATTCTTTTTGTATTGATGCCTTCAAGTGCGGGCAAGCGAGAGAAGCAACTTTATCAAGAACACCTGTAGAACTATTAGCTTTCTCGTGTAAGAGAGGCGTCAACGTGACGCGGCCATGACGTCTTCCCGGCGTGCAGCGCTTCTACTCCGGCCGTGGCCACACTACTCCCTTGGGTTGACCACGCCTGCCACTCTTTTGAGTTGGCAGCTTGCTTCCGGTTTCGCGCGGCCGTTGCCTCTCGAGGGCCGCCGAGATCTGCTAGATAGCCTGGACTTGGAACTCGCGATCGTAGCACCTGGTTGCGGCCTCGAGCCGCGGCGGCATCGTTGTCTTCGTTGCAGCTTCGTACGGATTCTTGTCACCGTCCCAAAGGATCTGAGTTGCAGTGGCCCTTTCCTTTTGGCACATACGACACAGGTTACTCGCAGAAACACTGCGACAGACGTGCCTCATCAGTACCGGGTGAATAACGACCACTTCTGAAGCCGGTATAACACCGCTTCCTTACAGGTCAACAACGGATGAGGTGGAGGCATAGTCCTTCTCTCTAGTCTCAACCACTTCACATTTTCCTTGTAGGATGTCATTCTGTCTTTGGTTTCCCATCTACACGACGGGTCGACGGCAGTAGCAGCGGCAGGGATGGTTAGTCCTCGCGCCACCATGTTCGACGTCTTGTTGTGGTTTGCGTTGCTGCTTTCAAAACATCACCGGTCATGTGCGCCGTAACTAACTTTATCACAACGCGCCAATTTTCCCTCGCGAAATCCGACGCCCGCCACTCACGCGCAGCTTCATCACACACCGTTGCTGTGGCGTAATTTCTGGCTGAATTGCTTCCACGCCGCGCTGCTCGCTGTGCATGTTCGCGGCGTCTCTTTTTTGCATCTGTAGCAATATGCACATTCCCTGTGGCACACCAAGCATTCCAACAACGAGACCAAAGTACACTCCATACGCTTGGCCTTTTTTCGTCCTAGCCCAGCTACTCGCTGTGCATGTTCGCAGCGTCTCTTCTTTGCACGTGTAGGAATATGCGCTTTCGCGGTGGTACATCAGACATCGCTCCGGCCAGATCAATGTAGCGGACGCACCCTTGGCTCTTTTGCTTTGACGCCGCGATGATCGCTGTGCACGTTCGCGGCGTCTCTTTGCACGTATCGCAATGTGCGCTTTCACGGTGGTGCATCAGGCATCGCTCCGTCGAGATCTATGTAGCGCACTTGCCCTTGGCTCTTTTGCTTCGACGCCGCGCGGCCCGCTGCGCATGCTCGCGGTGTCTCTTCTGTGAACGTTCAGCAGTTTGCGCTTTAGCGCTGGTACATCAGGCATCGCTCGGTCGAGGTCTATGTAGCGGACGCGCCCTTGGCTTTTTGCTTCGACGCCGCGATGATCGCTGTGCATGTTCGCGGCGTCTCTTCTTTCCACGTGTCGCAAAATGCGCTTTCCCGCTGGTGCATCAGGCATCGTTCCGTCGAGATCTATGTATCGCACTTGCCCATGGCTCTTTTGCTTCGACGCCGCGCTGCTGGCTGTGCAAGTTCAGGGCATCTCTTCTTTGCTCGGGTAGCAGTATGCGCTTTCCCGGTGGTACATCAGGCATCGCTCCGTCGATATCTATGTAGCGCACGCTCCCTTGGCTATTTTGATTCGACGCCGCGCTGCTCGCTGTGCATGATCGCGGCTCCTCTTCTTTGCACGTGTAGCAGTATGCGCTTTCCCGGTGGTACATCAGAGATCACCCCGTCGAGATCGATGCAGCGGACGCGCTCTTGCCTCTTTTGCTTCGACGCCGAGCTGTTCGCTGTGCATGTTCACCGTGTCTTTTCTATGCACGTGTAGCAGTATGCGCTCTCTCGGTGGTTCATGAGGCATCCCTCTGTCGAGATCTATGTAGCGGACGCGCCCTTGGGTCTTTTGCTTCGACGCCGAGCTGGTCGCTGTGCATGCTCGCGGCCTCTCTTCTTTGCATGTGTAGCAGTATGCGCTTTCTCGGTGGTACATCAGGGATCACTCCGTAGAGATCTATGTAGCGGACGCACCCTTGGGTCTTTTGCTTCGACGCCGAGCTGGTCGCTGCGCATGCTCGCGGCCTCTCTTCTTTGCATGTGTAGCAGTATGCGCTTTCTCGGTGGTACATCAGGGATCACTCCGTAGAGATCTATGTAGCGGACGCGCCCTTGGCTGTGTTGCTTCGACGACGCGCTGCTCGCTGTGCTTGTGCGCGGCGTCTCTTCTTTGGATGTATAGCAGTATGCGCTTTCCGGTGGTACATAAGGGATCACTCCGTAGAGATCTATGTGGCGGACGCGCCCTTGGGTCTTTTGCTTCGACGCCGAGCTGGTCGCTGGGCATGTTCGCGGCGTCTCTTCTTTGCACTAGTAGGAGTATGCGCTTTCCCGGTGGTACATCTGGCATCGCTCCGTCGAGATTTATGTAGAGCACGCGACCTTGGCTCTTTTGCATCGTCGCCGCGCTGCTCGCTGTGCATGTTCGCGGCCTCTCTTCTTTGCACGTGTAGCAGTATGCGCTTTCCCGATGGTACATCAGGGATCACTCAGAAGAGATCTATGTAGCGGACGCGCCCTTGAGTCTTTTGCTTCGACGCCGAGCTGGTCGTTGTGCATGCTCGTGGCCTCTCTTCTTTGCACGTGTAGCAGTATGCGCTTTTGCGGTGATACATCAGGCGTCGCGGCGTCGAGATCGATGCAGCGTACGCGCGCTTGGCTCTTTTGCTTCGACGCCGCGCTGCTCGCTGTGCATGTTCGCGGCGTCTATTCTTTGCACGTGTAGCAGTATGCGCTTTCTCGGTGGTACATGAGGCGTCCCTCTGTCGAGATCTATGTAGAGAACGCGCCCTTGGCTATTTTGCTTCGACGCCGCGCTACTCGCTCTGCATTTTCACGGCGTCCCTTCTTTGCAGGTGTAGCAATATGCGCTTTCCCGCTGGTACTTCAGCCATCGCACCGTCAAGATCTATGTAGCGGACGCGCCCTTGGCTCTTTTGCTTCGACGCCGTGCTGCTCGCTGTGCATGTGCGCGGCGTCTCTTCTTTGCATGTGTAGCAGTATGCGCTTTCTCGGTGCTACATCAGGGATCACTCCGTAGAGCTCTATGTAGCGGACGCGCCCTTGGCTCTTTTGCTTCGACGCCGAGCTGGTCGCTGTGCATGTTCGCGGCGTCTCTTCTTCGCACGTCTAGTAGTATGCGCTTTCCCGCTGGTACATCAGGCATCGCTCCGTCGATATCTATGTAGCGCACGCGCCCTTGGCTCTGTTGCTTCGACGCCGCGCTGCTCGCTTTGCATGTTCGCGGTGTCTCTTCTATGCACGTGTAGCAGTATGCGCTTTCTCGGTGGTACATGAGGCATCCCTCTGTCGAGATCTATGTTGAGAACGCGCCCTTGGCTATTTTGCTTTGACGCCGCGCTACTCGCTCTGCATGTGCGCGGCGTCTCTTCTTTGCATGTGTAGTAGTATGCGCTTTCTCGTTGGTACATCAGGGATCACTCCGTAGAGATCTATGTAGCGGACGCACCCTTGGTTCTTTTGCTTCGACGCCGCGCTGCTCGCTTTGCATGTTCGCGGTGTCTCTTTTATGCACGTGTAGCAGTATGCACTTTCCCGGTGGTACATCAGGGATCACTCCGTAGAGATCTATGTAGCGGACGCGCCCCTGGGTCTTTTGCTTCGACGCCGAGCTGCTCGCTGTGTATGCTCGCGGCCTCTCTTCTTTGCACGTGTAGCAGTATACACTTTTCCGGTGGTACATCAGGGATCACTCCGTAGAGATCAATGTAGCGGACGCGCCCTTGCGTCTTTTGCTTCGACGCCGAGCTGGTCGCTGTGCATGCTCGCGGCCTCTCTTCTTTGCATGTGTAGCAGTATGCACTTTCCCAGTGGTACATCAGGGATCACTCCGTAGAGATCTATGTAGCGGACGCGCCCCTGGGTCTTTTGTTTCGACGCCGAGCTGGTCGCTGTGCATGCTCGCGGCCTCTCTTCTTTGCACGTGTAGCAGTTGGCGCTTTCCCGGTGGTACATCAGGCGTCGCGGCGTCGAGATCGATTCAGCGCACGCGCCCTTGGCTCTTTTGCTTCGACGACGCGCTGCTCGCTGTGCATGTTCGCCGTGTCTCTTCTATGCACGTGTAGCAGTATGCGCTTTCTCGGTGGTTCATGAGGCATCCCTCCGTCGAGATCTATGTAGAGAACGCGCCCTTGGCTATCTTGCTTCGACGCCGCGCTACTCGCTCTGCATGTTCACGGCGTCTCTTCTTTGCAGGTGTAGCAATATGCGCTTTCCCGCTGGTAATTCAGCCATCGCACCGTCATGATCTATGTAGCGGACGCGCCCTTGGCTTTTTTGCTTCGACACCGTGCTGCTCGCTGTGCATATGCGCGGCGTCTCTTCTTTGCATGTGTAGCAGTATGCGCTTTCCCGGTGGCACATCAGGGATCACTCCGTAGAGATCTATGTAGCGGACGCACCCTTGGGTCTTTTGCTTCGACGCCGTGCTGCTCGCTGTGCATGTGCGCGGCGTCTCTTCTTTGCATGTGTAGCAGTATGCGCTTTCTCGGTGCTACATCAGGGATCACTCCGTAGAGATCTATGTAGCGGACGCGCCCTTGGTTCTTTTGCTTCGACGCCGAGCTGGTCGCTGTGCATGCTCGCGGCCTCTCTTCTTTGCACGTGTAGCAGTTGGCGCTTTCCCGGTGGTACATCAGGCGTCGCGGCGTCGAGATCGATGCAGCGCACGCGCCCTTGGCTCTTTTGCTTCGACGCCGCGCTGCTCGCTGCGCATGTTTACGGCGCCTCTTCTTTGCACGTGTAGCAGTATGCGCTTTCCCGGTGGTACATCAGGAATCACTCCGACGAGATCTATGCAGCGGACGCGCTCTTGGCTCTTTTGCTTCGACTCCGAGCTGTTCGCTGTGCATGTTAGCGGTGTCTCTTCTATGCACGTGTAGCAGTATGCGCTTTCTCGGTGGTACATGAGGCATCCCTCCGTCGAGATCTATGTAGAGAACGCGCCCTTGGCTATCTTGCTTCGACGCCGCGCTACTCGCTCTGCATGTTCACGGCGTCTCTTCTTTGCAGGTGTAGCAATATGCGCTTTCCCGCTGGTAATTCAGCCATCGCACCGTCATGATCTATGTAGCGGACGCGCCCTTGGCTTTTTTGCTTCGACACCGTGCTGCTCGCTGTGCATATGCGCGGCGTCTCTTCTTTGCATGTGTAGCAGTATGCGCTTTCCCGGTGGCACATCAGGGATCACTCCGTAGAGATCTATGTAGCGGACGCACCCTTGGGTCTTTTGCTTCGACGCCAAGCTGGTCGCTGTGCATGCTCGCGGCCTCTCTTCTTTGCACGTGTAGCAGTATGCACTTTCCCGGTGGTACATCAGGCATCACTCCGTAGAGATCTATGTAGCGGACGCGCCCTTAGGTCTTTTGCTTCGACGCCGAGCTGGTCGCTGTGCATGCTCGCGGCCTCTCTTCTTTGCACGTGTAGCAGTATGCGCTTTCCCGCTGGTACTTCAGCCATCGCACCGTCAAGATCTATGTAGCGGACGCGCCCTTGGGGCTTTTGCTTCGACGCCGAGCTGGTCACTGTGTATGCTCTCGGCCTCTCTTCTTTGCACGTGTAGCAGTATGCGCTTTCTCGGTGGTACATGAGGCATCCCTCTGTCGAGATCTATGTAGAGAACGCGCCCTTGGCTATTTTGCTTTCACGCCGCGCTGCTCGCTTTGCATGTTCGCGGTGTCTCTTTTATGCACGTGTAGCAGTATGCGCTTTCTCGGTGGTTCATGAGGCATCCCTCTGTCGAGATCTATGTAGAGAACGCGTCCTTGGCTATTATGCTTTGACGCTGCGCTACTCGCTCTGCATGTTCACGGCGTCTCTTCTTTGCAGGTATAGCAATATGCTCTTTCCCGCTGGTACTTCAGGCATCGCACCGTCAAGATCTATGTAGCGGACACGCCCTTCGCACTTTTGCTTCGACGCCGCGCTGCTCAATGTGCATGTGCGCGGCGTCTCTTTGCATGTATAGCAGTATGCGCTTTCCAGGGGTACATAAGGGATCACACCGTAGAGATCTATCTAGCGGACGCGCCCTTGGGTCTTTTGCTTCGACGCCGAGCTGGTCGCTGTGCATGCTCGCGGCGTCGATTCTTTGCACTAGTAGGAGTATGCGCTTTCCCGGTGGTACATCTGGCATCGCTCCGTCGAGATTTATGTAGAGGACGCGACCTTGGCTCTTTTGCATCGACGCCGCGCTGCTCGCTGTGCATGTTCGCGGCGTCTCTTCTTTGCAAGTGTAGCAGTATGCGCTTTCCTGGTGGTACATCAGGGATCACTCCGTAGAGATCTATGTAGCGGACGCAGCCTTGGGTCTTTTGCTTCGACGCCGAGCTGGTCGCTGTGCATGCTCGCGGCCTCTCTTCTTTACACGTGTAGCAGTATGCGCTTTCCCGATGGTACATCAGGGATCACTCAGAAGAGATCTATGTAGCGGACGCGCCCTTGGGTCTTTTGTTTCGACGCCGAGCTGGTCGCTGTGCATGCTCGTGGCCTCTCTTCTTTGCACGTGTAGCAGTATGCGCTTTTGCGGTGATACATCAGGCGTCGCGGCGTCGAGATCGATGCAGCGTACGCGCGCTTGGCTCTTTTGCTTCGACGCCGCGCTGCTCGCTTTGCATGTTCGCGGTGTCTCTTCTATGCACGTGTAGCAGTATGCGCTTTCTTGGTGGTACATGAGGCATCCCTCTGTCGAGATCTATGTAGAGAACGCGTCCTTGGCTATTTTGCTTTGACGCCGCGCTACTCGCTCTGCATGTTCACGGCGTCTCTTCTTTGCAGGTATAGCAATATGCTCTTTCCCGCTGGTACTTCAGGCATCGCACCGTCAAGATCTATGTAGCGGACGCGCCCTTGGCTGTGTTGCTTCGACGCCGTGCTGCTCGCTGTGCATGTGCGCGGCGTCTCTTTGCATGTATAGCAGTATGCGCTTTCCAGGGGTACATAAGGGATCACACCCTAGAGATCTATGTAGCGGACGCGCCCTTGGGTCTTTTGCTTCGACGCCGAGCTGGTCCCTGTGCATGCTCGCGGCGTCGATTCTTTGCACTAGTAGGAGTATGCGCTTTCCCGGTGGTACATCTGGCATCGCTCCGTCGAGATTTATGTAGAGCACGCGACCTTGGCTCTTTTGCATCGACGCCGCGCTGCTCGCTGTGCATGTTCGCGGCGTCTCTTCTTTGCATGTGTACCAGTATGCGCTTTCCTGGTGGTACATCAGGGATCACTCAGACGAGATCTATGTAGCGGACGCGCCCTTGGGTCTTTTGCTTCGACGCCGAGCTGGTCGCTGTGCATGCTCGTGGCCTCTCTTGTTTGCACGTGTAGCAGTATGCGCTTTTGCGGTGATACATCAGGCGTCGCGGCGTCGGGATCGATGCAGCGTACGCGCGCTTGGCTCTTTTGCTTCGACGCCGCGCTGCTCGCTGTGCATGTTCGCGGCGTCTATTCTTTGCACGTGTAGCAGTATGCGCTTTCTCGGTGGTACATGAGGCATCCCTCTGTCGAGATCTATGTAGAGAACGCGCCCTTGGCTATTTTGCTTCGACGCCGCGCTACTCGCTCTGCATTTTCACGGCGTCCCTTCTTTGCAGGTGTAGCAATATGCGCTTTCCCGCTGGTACTTCAGCCATCGCGCCGTCAAGATCTATGTAGCGGACGCGCCCTTGGCTCTTTTGCTTCGACGCCGTGCTGCTCGCTGTGCATGTGCGCGGCGTCTCTTCTTTGCATATGTAGCAGTATGCGCTTTCCCGGTGGTACATCAGGGATCACTCCGTAGAGATCTATGTAGCGGACGCGCCCTTGGGTCTTTTGCTTCGACGCCGAGCTGGTCGCTGTGTATGCTCGCGGCCTCTCTTCTTTACACGTGTAGCAGTATGCGCTTTCCCGATGGTACATCAGGGATCACTCAGACGAGATCTATGTAGCGGACGCGCCCTTGGGTCTTTTGCTTCGACGCCGAGCTGGTCGCTGTGCATGCTCGTGGCCTCTCTTGTTTGCACGTGTAGCAGTATGCGCTTTTGCGGTGATACATCAGGCGTCGCGGCGTCGGGATCGATGCAGCGTACGCGCGCTTGGCTCTTTTGCTTCGACGCCGCGCTGCTCGCTTTGCATGTTCGCGGTGTCTCTTCTATGCACGTGTAGCAGTATGCGCTTTCTCGGTGGTACATGAGGCATCCCTCTGTCGAGATCTATGTTGAGAACGCGCCCTTGGCTATTTTGCTTTGACGCCGCGCTACTCGCTCTGCATGTTCACGGCGTCTCTTCTTTGCATGTGTCGGAGTATGCGCTTTCTCGCTGGTACTTAAGGCATCGCACCGTCAAGATCAATGTCTTGGCTGTTTTGCTTCAACGCCGAGCTGGTCGCTGTGCATGCTCGCGGCCTCTCTTCTTTGCACGTGTAGCAGTATGCGCTTTCCCGCTGGTTCTTCAGCCATCGCACCGTCAAGATCTATGTAGCGGACGCGCCCTTGGGTCTTTTGCTTCGACGCCGAGCTGGTCGCTGTGTATGCTCTCGGCCTCTCTTCTTTGCACGTGTAGCAGTATGCGCTTTCTCGGTGGTACATGAGGCATCCCTCTGTCGAGATCTATGTAGAGAACGCGCCCTTGGCTATTTTGCTTCGACGCTGCGCTACTCGCTCTGCATTTTGACGGCGTCCCTTCTTTGCAGGTGTAGCAATATGCGCTTTCCCGCTGGTACTTCAGCCATCGCACCGTCAAGATCTATGCAGCGGACGCGCCCTTGGCTCTTTTGCTTCGACGCCGTGCTGCTCGCTGTGCATGTGCGCGGCGTCTCTTCTTTGCATGTGTAGCAGTATGTGCTTTCCCGGTGGTACATCAGGGATCACTCCGTAGAGATCTATGTAGCGGACGCGCCCTTGGGTCTTTTGCTTCGACGCCGAGCTGGTCGCTGTGTATGCTGCGGCCTCTCTTCTTTGCACGTGTAGCAGTATACACTTTTCCGGTGGTACATCAGGGATCACTCCGTAGAGATCTATGTAGCGGACGCGCCCTTGCGTCTTTTGCTTCGACGCCGAGCTGGTCGCTGTGCATGTTCGCGGCGTCTCTTCTTTGCACGTCTAGTATTATGCGCTTTCCCGCTGGTACATCAGGCATCGCTCCGTCGATATCAATGTAGCGCACGCGCCCTTGGCTCTGTTGCTTCGACGCCGCGCTGCTCGCTTTGCATGTTCACGGCGTCTCTTCTTTGCAGTTATAGCAATATGCTGTTTCCCGCTGGTACTTCAGGCATCGCACCGTCAAGATGTATGTAGCGGACGCGCCCTTGGCTGTGTTGCTTCGACGCCGAGCTGGTCGCTATGCATGCTCGCGGCCTCTCTTCTTTGCACGTGTAGCAGTATGCGGTTTTCCGGTGATACATCAGGCGTCGCGGCGTCGAGATCGATGCAGCGTACGCGCGCTTGGCTCTTTTGCTTCGACGCCGTGCTGCTCGCTGTGCATGTTCGCGGCGTCTATTCATTGCACGTGTAGCAGTATGCGCTTTCTCGGTGGTACATGAGGCATCCCTCTGTCGAGATCTATGTAGAGAACGCGCCCTTGGCTCTTTTGCTTCGACGCCGCGCTGCTCGCTTTGCATGTTCGTGGTGTCTCTTTTATGCACGTGTAGCAGTATGCGCTTTCTCGGTGGTACATGAGGCTTGCCTCTGTCGAGATCTATGTAGAGAACGCGCCCTTGGCTATTTTGTTCGACGCCGCACAACTCGCTCTGCATGTTCACGGCGTCTCTTCTTTGCAGGTATAGCAATATGCTCTTTCCCGCTGGTACTTCAGGCATCGCACCGTCAAGATCTATGTAGCGGACGCGCCCTTGGCTCTGTTGCTTCGACGCCGCGCTGCTCGCTGTGCATGTGCGCGGCGTCTCTTTGCATGTATAGCAGTATGCGCTTTCCCGGTGGTACCTAAGGGGTCACTCCGTAGAGATCTATGTAGCGGACGCGCCCTTGGGTCTTTTGCTTCGACGCCGAGCTGGTCGCTGTGCATGCTCGCGGCGTCTATTCTTTGCACTTGTAGGAGTATGCGCTTTCCCGGTGGTACATCTGGCATCGCTCCGTCGAGATCTATGTAGAGAACGCGCCCTTGTATGCGCTTTCCCGGTGGTACATCTGGCATCGCTCCGTCGAGATCTATGTAGAGAACGCGCCCTTGGCTATTTTGCTTCGACGCCGCGCTACTCGCTCTGTTTTTTCACGGCGTCTCTTCTTTGCAGGTGTAGCAATATGCGCTTTCCCGCTGGTACTTCAGCCAACGCACCGTCAAGATCTATGTAGCGCACGCGCCCTTGGCTCTTTTGCTTCGACGCCGTGCTGCTCGCTGTGCATGTGCGCAGCGTCTCTTCTTTGCATGTGTAGCAGTATGCACTTTCCCGGTGGTACATCAGCGATCACTCCGTAGAGATCTATGTAGCGGACGCGCCCTTGGGTCTTTTGCTTCGACGCCGAGCTGGTCGCTGTGCATGCTCGCGGCCTCTCTTCTTTGCACGTGTAGCGGTAAGCACTTTTCTGGTGGTACATCAGGGATCACTCCGTAGAGATCTATGTAGCGTACGCGCCCTTCGCTCTTTTGCTTCGACGCCGCGCTGCTCACTGTGCATGTTCGCGGCATCTATTCTTTGCACGTGTAGCAGTATGCGCTTTCCCGGTGGTACATCAGGCATCGCTCCGTCGAGATCTTTGTAGCCGACACGCCCTTGGCTCTTTTGCTTCGACGCCGCGCTGCTCGCTGCGCATGTTCGCGGTCCCTCTTCTTTGCACGTGTAGCAGTATGCGCTTTCCCGGTTGTACATCAGGGATCACTCCGTCGAGATCCATGCAGCGGACGCGCTCTTGGCTCTTTTGCTTCGACGCCGAGCTGTTCGCTGTGCATGTTCGCGGTGTTTCTTCTATGCACGTGTAGCAGCATGCGCTTTCTCGGTGGTACATGAGGCATCCCTCTGTCGATATCTATGTAGAGAAAGCTCCCTTGGCTATTTTGCTTCGACGCCGCGCTACTCGCTCTGCATGTTCACGGCGTCTCTTCTTTGCAGGTGTAGCAATATGCGCTTTCCCGCTGGTACTTCAGGCATCGCACCGTCAAGATCAATGTAGCGGACGCGCCCTTGGCTGTGTTGCTTCGACGCCGAGCTGGTCGCTGTGTGTGCTCGCGGCCTCTCTTCTTTGCATGTGTAGCAGTATGCCCTTTTCGGGTGATACATCAGGCGTCGCAGCGTCGAGATCGACGCAGCGTACGCGCGCTTGGCTCTTTTGCATCGACGCCGTGCTGCTCGCTGTGCTGTTCGCGGCGTCTATTCATTGCACGTGTAGCAGTATGCGCTTTCTCGGTGGTACATGAGGCATCCCTCTGTCGAGATCTATGTAGAGAACGCGCCCTTGGCTGTTTTGCTTTGACGCCGCGCTACTCGCTCTGCATTTTCACGGCGTCCCTTCTTTGCAGGTGTAGCAATATGCGCTTTCCCGCTGGTACTTCAGCCAACGCACCGTCAAGATCTATGTAGCGGACGCACCCTTGGGTCTTTTGCTTCGACGCCGAGCTGGTCGCTGTGCTTGCTCGCGGCCTCTCTTCTTTGCACGTGTAGCAGAATGCGCTTTCCCGGTGGTACTACAGGTGTCGCGGCGTCGAGATCGATGCAGCGTAGGCGCCCTTCGCTCTTTTGCTTTCACGCCGCGCTGCTCACTGTGCATGTTCGCGGCGTCTATTCTTTGCACGTGTAGCAGTATGCGCTTTCCCGGTGGTACATCAGGCATCGCTACGTCGAGATCTTTGTAGCCGACACGCCCTTGGCTCTTTTGCTTCGACGCCGCGCTGCTCGCTGCGCATGTTCGCGGTCCCTCTTCTTTGCACGTGTAGCAGTATGCGCTTTCCCGGTGGTACATCAGGGATCACGCCGTCGAGATCCATGCAGCGATTCCGCTCTTGGCCCTTTTGCTTCGACGCCGAGCTGTTCGCTGTGCATGTTCGCGGTGTTTCTTCTATGCACGGGTAGCAGCATGCGCTTTCTCAGTGGTACATGAGGCATCCCTCTGTCGATATCTATGTAGAGAACGCTCCCTTGGTTATTTTGCTTCGACGCCGCGCTACTCGCTCTGCATGTTCACGGCGTCTCTTCTTTGCAGGTGTAGCAATATGCGCTTTCCCCCTGGTACTTCATGCATCGCACCGTCAAGATCTATGTAGCGCACGCGGCCTTGGCTCTTTTGCTTCGACGCCGTGCTGCTCGCTGTGCATGTGCGCGGCGTCTCTTCTTTGCATGTGTAGCAGTATGCGCTTTCCCGGTGGTACATTAGGGATCACTCCGTAGAGATCTATGTAGCGGACGCGCCCTTGGGTCTTTTGCTTCGACGCCGAGCTGGTCGCTGTGCATGCTCGCGGCCTCTCTTCTTTGCACGTGTAGCAGTAAGCACTTTTCTGGTGGTACATCAGGCATCGCTCCGTCGATATCTATGTAGCGCACGTGCCCTTGGCTCTTTTGCTTCGACGCCGCGCTGCTCGCTTTGCATGTTCGCGGTGTCTTTTCTATGCACGTGTAGCAGTATGCGCTTTCTCGGTGATACATCAGGCGTCGCGGCGTCGAGATCGATGCAGCGTACGCGCGCTTGGCTCTTTTGCTTCGACGCCGTGCTGCTCGCTGTGCATGTTGGCGGCGTCTATTCATTGCACGTGTAGCAGTATGCGCTTTCTCGGTGGTACATGAGGCATCCCTCTGTCGAGATCTATGTAGAGAATGCGCCCTTGGCTATTTTGCTTTGACGCCGCGCTACTCGCTCGGCATTTTCACGGCGTCCCTTCTTTGCAGGTGTAGCAATATGCGCTTTCCCGCTGGTACTTCAGCCATCGCACCGTCAAGATCTACGTAGCGGACGCGCCCTTGGCTCTTTTGCTTCGACGCCGAGCTGGTCGCTGTGTATGCTCGCGGTCTCTCTTCTTTGCACGTGTAGTAGTATGCGCTTTCCCGGTGGTACATCAGGGATCACTCCGTAGAGATCTATGTAGCGGACGCGTCCTTGGGCCTTTTGCTTCGACGCCGAGCAGGTCGCTGTGTATGCTCGCGGCCTCTCTTCTTTGCACGTGTAGCAGTATGCACTTTTCCGCTGGTACATCAGGGATCACTCCGTAGAGATCTATGTAGCGCACACGCCCTTGGCTCTTTTGCTTCGACATCGCGCTGTTCGCTGTGCATGTACGCGGCGCCTCTTCTTTGCACGTTTACAAGTATGCGCTTTCCCGGTGGTACATCAGGGATCACTCCGTCGAGATCTTTGCAGCGGACGCGCTCTTGGCTGTTTTGCTTCGACGCCGAGCTGGTCGCTGTGCATGCTCGCGGCCTCTCTTCTTTGCACGTGTAGCAGTACGCGCTTTCCCGGTGGTACATCAGGCATCGCTCCGTCGATATCTATGTAGCGCACGCGCCCTTGGCTCTTTTGCTTCGACGCCGCGCTGCTCGATTTGCATGTTCGCGGTGTCTCTTTTATGCACGTGTAGCAGTATGCGCAGCCTCGGTGGTACATGAGGCATGCCTCTGTCGAGATCTATGTAGAGAACGCTCCCTTGGCTATTTTGCTTCGACGCCGTGCTACTCGCTCTGCATGTTCACGGCGTCTCTTCTTTGCAGGTGTAGCAATATGCGCTTTCCCCCTGGTACTTCAGGCATCGCACCGTCAAGATCTATGTAGCGGACGCGCCCTTGGCTGTGTTGCTTCGACGCCGAGCTGGTCGCTGTGTATGCTCGCGGCCTCTCTTCTTTGCACGTGTAGCAGTATGCCCTTTTCCGGGGATACATCAGGCGTCGCGGCGTCGAGATCGATGCAGCGTACGCGCGCTTGGCTCTTTTGCTTCGACGCCGTGCTGCTCGCTGTGCATGTTCGCGGCGTCTATTCATTGCACGTGTAGCAGTATGCTCTTTCTTGGTGGTACATGAGGCATCCCTCTGTTAGAGATCTATGTAGAGAACGCGCCCTTGGCTATTTTGCTTTGACGCCGCGCTACTCGCTCTGCATTTTCACGGCGTCCCTTCTTTGCAGGTGTAGCAATATGCGCTTTCCCGCTCGTACTTCAGCCATCGCACCGTCAAGATCTATGTAGCGGACGCGCCCTTGGCTCTTTTGCTTCGACGCCGAGCTGGTCGCTGTGTATGCTCGCGGCCTCTCTTCTTTGCACGTGTAGCAGTATGCGCTTTCCCGGTGGTACATCAGGCATCGCTCCGTAGAGATCTATGTAGCGCACACGCCCTTGGCTCTGTTGCTTCGACACCGCGCTATTCGCTGTGCATGTACGCGGCGCCTCTTCTTTGCACGTGTACAAGTATGCGCTTTCCCGGTGGTACATCAGGGATCACTCCGTCGAGATCTTTGCAGCGGACGCGCTCTTGGCTGTTTTGCTTCGACGCCGAGCTGGTCGCTGTGCATGCTCGCGGCCTCTCTTCTTTGCACGTGTAGCAGTACGCGCTTTCCCGGTGGTACATCAGGCATCGCTCCGTCGATATCTATGTAGCGCACGCGCCCTTGGCTCTTTTGCTTCGACGCCGCGCTGCTCGCTTTGCATGTTCGCGGTGTCTGTTTTATGCACGTGTAGCAGTATGCGCTTTCTCGGTGGTACATGAGGCATGCCTCTGTCGAGATCTATGTAGAGAACGCGCCCTTGGCTATGTTGCTTCGACGCCGCACTACTCGCTCTGCATGTTCACGGCGTCTCTTCTTTGCAGGTATAGCAATATGCTCTTTCCCGCTGGTACTTCAGGCATCGCACCGTCAAGATCTATGTAGCGGACGCGCCCTTGCGTCTTTTGCTTCGACGCCGAGCTGGTCGCTGTGCATGCTCGCGGCGTCTATTCTTTGCACTTGTAGGAGTATGCGCTTTCCCGGTGGTACATCTGGGATCGCTACGTCGAGATCTATGTAGAGAACGCGCCCTTGGCTATTTTGCTTCGACGCCGCGCTACTCGCTCTGCATTTTCACGGCGTCTCTTCTTTGCAGGTGTAGCAATATGCGCTTTCCCGCTGGTACTTCAGCCAACGCACCGTCAAGATCTATGTAGCGCACGCGCCCTTGGCTCTTTTGCTTCGACGCCGTGCTGCTCGCTGTGCATGTGCGCAGCGTCTCTTCTTTGCATGTGTAGCAGTATGCGCTTTCCCGGTGGTACATCAGGGATCACTCCGTAGAGATCTATGTAGCGGACGCGCCCTTGGGTCTTTTGCTTCGACGCCGAGCTGGTCGCTGTGCATGTTCGCGGTGTTTCTTCTATGCACGTGTAGCAGCATGCGCTTTCCCGGTGGTACATCAGGCACCGCTCCGTCGAGATCTTTGTAGCCGACACGCCCTTGGCTCTTTTGCTTCGACGCCGCGCTGCTCGCTGCGCATGTTCGTGGTCCCTGTTCTTTGCACGTGTAGCAGTATGCGCTTTCCCGGTGGTACATCAGGGATCACTCCGTCGAGATCCATGCAGCGGACGCGCTCTTGGCTCTTTTGCTTCGACGCCGAGTTGTTCGCTGTGCATGTTCGCGGTGTTTCTTCTTTGCACTTGTAGGAGTATGCGCTTTCCCTGTGGTACATGAGGCATCCCTCTGTCGATATCTATGTAGAGAACGCTCCCTTGGCTATTTTGCTTCGACGCCGCGCTACTCGCTCTGCATGTTCACGGCGTCTCTTCTTTGCAGGTGTAGCAATATGCGCTTTCCCCCTACTACTTCTTGCATCGCTCCGTCGATATCTATGTAGCGCACGTGCCCTTGGCTGTTTTGCTTCGACGCCGCGCTGCTCGCTTTGCATGTTCGCGGTGTCTTTTCTATGCACGTGTAGCAGTATGCGCTTTCTCGGTGGTACATGAAGCATCCCTCCGTCGGGATCTATGTAGAGAACGCGCCTTGGCTATTTTGCTTTGACGCCGCGCTACTCGCTCTGCATGTTCGCGGCGTCTCTTCTTTGCAGGTATAGCAATATGCTCTTTCCCGCTGGTACTTCAGGCATCGCACCGTCAAGATCTATGTAGCGGACGCGCCCTTGGCTGTGTTGCTTCGACGCCGAGCTGGTCGTTGTGTATGCTCGCGGCCTCTCTTCTTTGCACGGGTAGCAGTATGCCCTTTTCCGGTGATACATCAGGCGTCGCGGCGTCGAGATCGATGCAGCGTACGCGCGCTTGGCTCTTTTGCTTCGGCGCCGTGCTGCTCGCTGTGCATGTTCGCGGCGTCTATTCATTGCACGTGTAGCAGTATGCGCTTTCTCGGTGGTACATGAGGCATCCCTCTGTCGAGATCTATGTAGAGAACGCGCCCTTGGCTGTTTTGCTTTGACGCCGCGCTACTCGCTCTGCATTTTCACGGCGTCCCTTCTTTGCAGGTGTAGCAATATGCGCTTTCCCGCTCGTACTTCAGCCATCGCACCGTCAAGATCTATGTAGCGGACGCGCCCTTGGCTCTTTTGCTTCGATGCCGAGCTGGTCGCTGTGTATGCTCGCGGCCTCTCTTCTTTGCACGTGTAGCAGTATGCGCTTTCCCGGTGGTACATCAGGCATCGCTCCGTAGAGATCTATGTAGCGCACACTCCCTTGGCTCTTTTGCTTCGACACCGCGCTGTTCGCTGTGCATGTACGCGGCGCCTCTTCTTTGCACGTGTACAAGTATGCGCTTTCCCGGTGGTACATCAGGGATCACTCCGTCGAGATCTTTGCAGCGGATGCGCTCTTGGCTGTTTTGCTTCGACGCCGAGCTGGTCGCTGTGCATGCTCGCGGCCTCTCTTCTTTGCACGTGTAGAAGTACGCGCTTTCCCGGTGGTACATCAGGCATCGCTCCGTCGATATCTATGTAGCACACGCGCCCTTGGCTCTTTTGCTTCGACGCCGCGCTGCTCGCTTTGCATGTTCGCGGTGTCTCTTCTATGCACGTGTAGCAGTATGCGCTTTCTCGGTGGTACATGAGGCATGCCTCTGTCGAGATCTATGTAGAGAACGCGCCCTTGGCTATTTTGCTTCGACGCCGCACTACTCGCTCTGCATGTTCACGGCGTCTCTTCTTTGCAGGTATAGCAATATGCTCTTTCCCGCTGGTACTTCAGGCATCGCACCGTCAAGATCTATGTAGCGGACGCGCCCTTGGCTCTGTTGCTTCGACGCCGCGCTGCTCGCTGTGCATGTGCGCGGCGTCTCGTTGCATGTATAGCAGTATGCGCTTTCCCGGTGGTACATAAGGGATCACTCCGTAGAGATCTATGTAGCGGACGCGCCCTTGGGTCTTTTGCTTCGACGCCGCGCTGGTCGCTGTGCATGCTCGCGGCGTCTATTCTTTGCACTTGTAGGAGTATACGCTTTCCCGGTGGTACTTCTGGCATCGCTCCGTCGAGATCTATGTAGAGACCGCGCCCTTGGCTATTTTGCTTCGACGCCGCGCTACTCGCTCTGCATTTTCACGGCGTCTCTTCTTTGCAGGTGTAGCAATATGCGCTTTCCCGCTGGTACTTCAGCCAACGCACCGTCAAGATCTATGTAGCGGACGCACCCTTGGGTCTTTTGCTTCGACGCCGAGCTGGTCGCTGTGCATGCTCGCGGCCTCTCTTCTTTGCACGTGTAGCAGTAAGCACTTTTCTCGTGGTACATCAGGGATCACTCCGTAGAGATCTATGTAGCGGACGCGCCCTTGGGTCTTTTGCTTCGACGCCGAGCTGGTCGCTGTGCTTGCTCGCGGCCTCTCTTCTTTGCACGTGTAGCAGAATGCGCTTTCCCGGTGGTACTACAGGCGTCGCGGCGTCGAGATCGATGCAGCGTACGCGCCCTTCGCTCTTTTGCTTTGACGCCGCGCTGCTCACTGTGCATGTTCGCGGCGTCTATTCTTTGCACGTGTAGCAGTATGCGCTTTCCCGGTGGTACATCAGGCATCGCTACGTCGAGATCTTTGTAGCCGACACGCCCTTGGCTCTTTTGCTTCGACGCCGCGCTACTCGCTCTGCATGTTCACGGCGTCTCTTCTTTGCAGGTGTAGCAATGTGCGCTTTCCCCCTGGTACTTCATGCATCGCACCGTCAAGATCTATGTAGCGCACGCGGCCTTGGCTCTTTTGCTTCGACGCCGTGCTGCTCGCTGTGCATGTGCGCGGCGTCTCTTCTTTGCATGTGTAGCAGTATGCGCTTTCCCGGTGGTACATCAGGCATCGCTCCGTCGATATCTATGTAGCGCACGTGCCCTTGGCTCTTTTGCTTCGACGCCGCGCTGCTCGCTTTGCATGTTCGCGGTGTCTTTTCTATGCACGTGTAGCAGTATGCGCTTTCTCGGTGATACATCAGGCGTCGCGGCGTCGAGATCGATGCAGCGTACGCGCGCTTGGCTCTTTTGCTTCGACGCCGTGCTGCTCGCTGTGCATGTTGGCGGCGTCTATTCATTGCACGTGTAGCAGTATGCGCTTTCTCGGTGGTACATGAGGCATCCCTCTGTCGAGATCTATGTAGAGAATGCGCCCTTGGCTATTTTGCTTTGACGCCGCGCTACTCGCTCTGCATTTTCACGGCGTCCCTTCTTTGCAGGTGTAGCAATATGCGCTTTCCCGCTGGTACTTCAGCCATCGCACCGTCAAGATCTATGTAGCGGACGCGCCCTTGGCTCTTTTGCTTCGACGCCGAGCTGGTCGCTGTGTATGCTCGCGGCCTCTCTTCTTTGCACGTGTAGTAGTATGCGCTTTCCCGGTGGTACATCAGGGATCACTCCGTAGAGATCTATGTAGCGGACGCGTCCTTGGGCCTTTTGCTTCGACGCCGAGCAGGTCGCTGTGTATGCTCGCGGCCTCTCTTCTTTGCACGTGTAGCAGTATGCACTTTTCCGCTGGTACATCAGGGATCACTCCGTAGAGATCTATTTAGCGCACACGCCCTTGGCTCTTTTGCTTCGACATCGCGCTGTTCGCTGTGCATGTACGCGGCGCCTCTTCTTTGCACGTGTACAAGTATGCGCTTTCCCGGTGGTACATCAGGGATCACTCCGTCGAGATCTTTGCAGCGGACGCGCTCTTGGCTGTTTTGCTTCGACGCCGAGCTGGTCGCTGTGCATGCTCGCGGCCTCTCTTCTTTGCACGTGTAGCAGTACGCGCTTTCCCGGTGGTACATCAGGCATCGCTCCGTCGATATCTATGTAGCGCACGCGCCCTTGGCTCTTTTGCTTCGACGCCGCGCTGCTCGATTTGCATGTTCGCGGTGTCTCTTTTATGCACGTGTAGCAGTATGCGCTTTCCCGGTGGCACATCAGGGATCACTCCGTAGAGATCTATGTAGCGGACGCACCCTTGGGTCTTTTGCTTCGACGCCGAGCTGGTCGCTGTGTATGCTCGCGGCCTCTCTTCTTTGCACGTGTAGTAGTATGCGCTTTCCCGGTGGTACATCAGGGATCACTCCGTAGAGATCTATGTAGCGGACGCGCCCTTGGGTCTTTTGCTTCGACGCCGAGCTGGTCGCTGTGCTTGCTCGCGGCCTCTCTTCTTTGCAGGTGTAGCAGAATGCGCTTTCCCGGTGGTACTACAGGCGTCGCGGCGTCGAGATCGATGCAGCGTACGCGCCCTTCGCTCTTTTGCTTCGACGCCGCGCTGCTCTCTGTGCATGTTCGCGGCGTCTATTCTTTGCACGTGTAGCAGCATGCACTTTTCCGGGGGTACATCAGGGATCACTCCGTAGAGATCTATGTAGCGGACGCGCCCTTGCGTATTTTGCTTCGACGCCGAGCTGGTCGCTGTGCATGTTCGCGGCGTCTCTTCTTTCCACGTCTAGTAGTATGCGCTTTGCCGCTGGTACTTCAGGCATCGCACCGTCAAGATCTATGTAGCGGACGCGCCCTTGGCTCTGTTGCTTCGACGCCGCGCTGCTCGCTGTGCAGGTGCGCGGCGTCTCTTCTTTGCATGTATACCAGTATGCGCTTTCCCGGTGGTACATAAGGGATCACTCCGTAGAGATCTATGTAGCAGACGCGCCCTTGGGTCTTTTGCTTCGACGCCGAGCTGGTCGCTGTGCATGCTCGCGGCGTCTATTCTTTGCACTAGTAGGAGTATGCGCTTTCCCGGTGGTACATCTGGCATCGCTCCGTCGAGATTTATGTAGGGCACGCGACCTTGGTTCTTTTGCATCGACGCCGCGCTGCTCGCTGTGCATGTTCGCGGCGTCTCTTCTTTCCACGTGTAGCAGTATGCGCTTTCCCGGTGGTACATCAGGCATCGCTCCGTCGAGATCTATGTAGAGAACGCGCCCTTGGCTATTTTGCTTCGACGCCGGGCTGCTCGGTCTGCATGTTCGCGGCATCTCTTCTTTGCATGTGTAGGAGTATGCGCTTTCCCACTGGTACTTCAGGCATCGCACCTTCAAGATCAATGTCTTGGCGATTTTGCTTCAACGCTGCGCTGCTCGCTGTGCATGTTCCCGGCGTCTCTTCTTTGCATGTCTAGCAGTATGCGCTTTCCAGGTGGTACATCAGTGATGACTCCGTCGAGATCTATGTAGCGGACGCGCCCTTCGCTCTTTTGCTTCGACGCCGCGCTGCTCTTTGTGCATGTTGGCGGTGTCTCTTCTATGCACGTGTAGCAGTGTGCGCTATCCCGGTGGTACGTGAGGCGTCGCAGCGTGGAGATGTATGTAGCGTTCGCGGCCTTGGCTATTTTGCTTCGTCGCCGGGCTGCTCGCTGTGGATGTTCGCGGCGTCTCCTTGCACGTGTAGCAGTATGCGCTTTCCCGCTAGTAGATCAGGCATCGCTCCGTCGAAATCTATGTAGCGGATGCGACCTTGGCTCTTTTGCTTCGACGCCGCCCTGCTCGCTGTGCATGTTCCCGGCGTCTCTTCTTTGCAGGTGTAGCAATATGCGCTTTCCCGGTGATAAATCGGGCGTTGCAACGCTAAGATCTGTGTAGCGTATGCAGCCTTGCTATTTTGCTTCGTCGCCGGGCTGCTCGCTGTGCATGTTCGCGGCGTCTCTTCTTTGCACGTGTAGCAGTACGCGCTTTCCCTGGTGGTACATCAGACATCGCCCCGTCGAGATCTATGTAGCGGGCGCGTACTTGGCTCTTTTGCTTCGACGCCGCGCTGCTCTCGGTGCCTGTTCGCGGCATCTATTCTTTGCACTTGTAGGAGTATGCGCTTTCCCGGTGGTACATCTGGCATCGCTCCGTCGAGATCTATGTAGAGCACGCGGCCTTGGCTCTTTTGCATTGACGCCGCGCTGCTCGCTGTGGATGTTCGCGGCGTCTCTTCTTTGCACATGTAGCAGTATGCGCATTGCCGGTTGTATATCAGGCTTCACAGTGTGGAGGCATATGTAGCGTACGCGGCCTTGGCTATTTTGCTTCGACGCCGGGCTGCTCGCTGTGCATGTTCCCAGCATCTCTTCTTTGCATGTGTAGGAGTATGCGCTTTCCCGGTGGTACATCTGGCATCGCTCCGTCGAGATTTATGTAGAGAACGCGCCCTCTGCTATTTTGCTTCGACGCCGGGCTGCTCGCTCTGCATGTTCGCGGCATCTCTTCTTTGCATGTGTAGGAGTATGCGCTTTCCCGCTGGTACTTAAGGCATCGCACCGTCAAGATCAATGTCTTGGCTCTTTTGCTTCAACGCTGCGCTGCTCGCGGTGCATGTTCCCGGCGTCTCTTCTTTGCATGTCTAGCATTATGCGCTTTACCGGTGGTCCATCAGTGATGACTCCGTCGAGATCTATGTAGCGGACGCGCCCTTCGCTCTTTTGCTTCGACGCTGCGCTACTCTCTCTGCATGTTCGCGGTGTCTCTTCTATGCACGTGCAATAGTATGCGCATTCCTGGTAGTATATCAGGCATCACTCCGTTGAGATCTATGTAGAGAATGCGCCCTTGGCTATTTTGCTTCGACGCCGCACTGCTCGCTGTTCTTGATCGCGGCGATTCTTCTTTGCATGCGTAGCAGTATGCGTTTTCCCGGTGGTACATCAGGCATCGCTCCGTCGAGATGTATGTAGCGGACGCGCCATAGGCTCTTTTCTTTAGACGCCGCGCTGCTCGCTGTGCATGTTCCCGGCGTCTCTTCTTTGCAGGTGTAGCAATATGCGCTTTCCCTGTGATAAATCAGGCGTTGCAGCGCGGAGATCTGTGTAGCAGCGTATGCAGCCTTGCTATTTTGCTTCGTCGCCGGGCTGCTCGCTGTGCATGTTCGCGGCGTCCCTTCTTTGCACGTGTAGCAGTACGCGCTTTCCCTGGTGGTACATCAGGCATCTCCCCGTCGAGATCTATGTAGCGGACGCGTACTTGGCTCTTTTGCTTAGACGCCGCGCTGCTCGCTGTGCATATTCGCGGCGCCTCTTCTTTGCACGTGTACAAGTATGCGCTTTCCCGGTGGTACATCAGGGATCACTCTATCGAGATCTTTGCAGCAGACGCGCTCTTGGCTGTTTTGCTTCCACGCCGAGCTGGTCGCTGTGCATGCTCGCGGCCTCTCTTCTTTGCACGTGTAGCAGTATGCGCTTTCCCGGTGGTATATCAGGCGTAGCAGCGCGGAGATCTGTGTAGCGTATGCGGCCTTGCTATTTTGCTTCGTCACCGTGCTGCTCGCTGTGCATGTTCGCAGCGTCTCTTCTTTGCACGTGTAGCAGTACGCGCTTTCCCTCTGGTACATCAGGTATCGCTCCATCGAGGTCTATGTAGCGGACGCGCCCTTGGCTCTTTTGCGTCGATGCCGCTCTGCTCTCTGTGCATGTTCGCGGTGTCTCTTCTATGCACGTGTAGCAGTATGCGCTTTCTCGGTGGTACATGAGGCATCCCTCCATCGAGATGTATGTATAGAACGCGCCCATGGCTATTTTGCTTCGACGCCGCGCTACTCGATCTGCATGTTCATGGCGTCTCTTCTTTGCAGGTGTAGCAATATACGCTTTTCCGCTGGTATTTCAGGCATCGCACCGTCGAGATCTATGTAGCGGACGCGCCCTTGGCTATTTTTCTTCGACGCCGCGCTGCTCGCTGTGCATGTTCGTGGCGTCTCTTCTTTGCATGTGTAGCAGTATGCGCTTTCTCGGTGGTACATTAGGTATCCCTCTGTCGAGATCTACGTAGAGAACGCGCCCTTGGCTATTTTGCTTCGACGCCGGGCTGCTCGCTCTACATGTTCGCGGCATCTCTTCTTTGCATGTGTCGGAGTATGCGCCTTCCCACTGGTACTTCAGGCATCGCACCGTCAAGATCAATGTAGCTGGCGCACCCTTGGCTCTTTTGCTTAGACGCCATGCTGCTGGCTGTGCATGTTCACGGCGCCTCTTCTTTGCAGGTGTAGCAATATACGCTTTTCCGCTGGTACTTCAGGCATCGCTCCGCCGATATCTATGTAGCGCACGCGCCCTTGGCTATTTTGCTTCGACACCGGGCTGCTCGCTGTGCATGTTCGCGGCATCTCTTCTTTGCATGTGTAGAAGTATGCGCTTTCCCGCTGGTACTTAAGGCATCGCTCCGTGAAGATCAATGTCTTGGCTCTTTTGCTTCAACGCTGCGCTGCTCGCTGTGCATGTTCCCGGCGTCTCTTCCTTGCATATCTAGCAGTATGCGCTTTCGCGGTGGTACATCAGTGATGACTCCGTCGAGATCTATGTAGCGGGCGCGCCCTTCGCTCTTTTGCTTCGACGCCGCACTGCTCTTTGTGCATGTTGGCGGTGTCTCTTCTATGCACGTGTAGCAGTGTGCGCTTTCCCGGTGGTACATGAGGCGTCGCAGCGTGGAGATGTATGTAGCGTTCGCGGCCTTGGCTATTTTGCTTCGTCGCCGGGCTGCTCGCTGTGGATGTTCGCGGCGTCTCTTTGCACGTGTAGCAGTATGCGCTTTCCCGCTAGTAGATCAGGCATCGCTCCGTCGAAATCTATGTAGCGGATGCGCCCTTGGCTCTTTTGCTTCGAACGCTACCGTGCTCTCTCTGCATGTTCGCGGTGTCTCTTCTATGCACGTGCAATAGTATGCGCTTTCCTGGTAGTATATCAGGCATCGCTCCGTTGAGATCTATGTAGAGAATGCGCCCTTGGCTATTTTGCTTCGACGCCGCACTGCTCGCTGTGCATGTTCGCGGCGTCTCTTCTTTGCATGCGTAGCAGTATGCGTTTTCCCGGTGGTACATCAGGCATCGCTCCGTCGAGATCTATGTAGCGGACGCGTACTTGGCTGTTTTGCTTCGACGCCGCGCTGCTCTCGGTGCATGTTCGCGGTGTCCCTTCAATGCACGTGCAATAGTATGCGCTTCCCCGCTGGTACATCAGGCATCGCTCCGTAGAGATCTATGTAGCGGACACGTCCTTGGCTCTTTTGCATCGACGCCGCGCTGCTCGCTGTGCATGTTCGCGACGTCTCTTCTTTGCACATGTAGCAGTATGCGCATTGCCGGTTGTATATCAGGCTTCGCAGTGTGGAGGCCTATGTAGCGTACGCGGTCTTGGCTATTTTGCTTCGACGCCGGGCTGCTCGCTGTGCATGTTCCCAGCATCTCTTCTTTGCATGTGTAGGAGTATGCGCTTTCCCGGTGGTACATCTGGCATCGCTCCGTCGAGATTTATGTAGGGCACGCGCCCTCTGCTATTTTGCTTCGATGCCGGGCTGCTCGCTCTGCTTGTTAGCGGCGTCTCTTCTTTGCAGGTGTAGCAATGTGCGCTTTCCCGCTGGTACATCAGGCATCGCTCCGTCGAGATCTATATAGCGCACACGCCTTTGGCTTTTTTACTTCGACGCCGCGCTGCTTGCTGTGAATGTTCATGGCGTCTCTTCTTTGCACGTGTAGCAGTATGCGCTTTACCGGTGGTACATCAAGCGTCACAGCGTCGAGATCTAAGTAGCGCATGCGGCCTAGGCTATTTTGCTTCGATGCCTCGCTGCTCGCTATGCATGTTCGCAGCGTCTCTTCTTTGTACGTGTTCCAGTAGGCGGCTTCCCACTGGTACATCAGGCATCGCTCCGTCGAGATCTATGTAGAGGACGCGCCCTTGGCTCTTTTGCCTTGACGCCGCGCTGCTCGCTGTGCATGTTCGCGGCGTGTCTTCTTTGCACGTGTAGCAGTACGCTCTTTTCCGCTGGTATATCAGGCATCGCTCCGTTGAGATCTATGTAGCGCATGCGCCCTTGGCTCTTTTGCTTCGACGCTGCGCTGCACCCTCTGCATGTTCGCCGCGTCTCTTCTTTGCACGTGTAGCAGTATTCGCTTTCCCCGTGGTACATCAGGCATCGCTCCGTCGAGATCCATGTAGAGCACGCGCCCTTGGCTCTTTTGCTTCGACGCCGCGCTGCTCCCTATGCATGTTCGCGGCGTCTCTTCTTTGCACGTGTAGCAGTATTCGCTTTCCCGCTGGTAGATCAGGCATCGCTCCGTCCAGATCTAGGGAGCGGACGTGCCCTTTGCTCTTTTGCTTTGACGCCGCGCTCGCTGCGCATGTTCGCGGCATCTCTTCTTTGCACGTGAGCAGTATGCGCTTTGCCTGTGGTACCTCAGGCATTGCAGCATCGAGATTTATGTAGCCTACGCGCCCTTGGCTATTTTGTTTCGACGCCACGCTCCTTTTTGTGCATGTTCGCAGCGTCTCTTCTTTGTACGTGTTCCAGTATGCGGCTTCCCGCTGGTACATCAGGCATTGCTCCGTCGAGATCTATGTAGCGGACGCGCCATTGGCCCTTTTGCTTCGACGCCGCGCTGCTCGCTGCGCATGTTCGCGGTCCCTCTTCTTTGCACGTGTAGCAGTATGCGCTTTCCCGGTGGTACATCAGGGATCACTCCGTCGAGATCCATGCAGCGGACGCGCTCTTGGCTCTTTTGCTTCGACGCCGAGTTGTTCGCTGTGCATGTTCGCGGTGTTTCTTCTATGCACGTGTAGCAGCATGCGCTTTCTCAGAGGTACATGAGGCATCCCTCTGTCGATATCTATGTAGAGAACGCTCCCTTGGCTATTTTGCTTCGACGCCGCGCTACTCGCTCTGCATGTTCACGGCGTCTCTTCTTTGCAGGTGTAGCAATATGCGCTTTCCCCCTGGTACTTCAGGCATCGCACCGTCAAGATCTATGTAGAGGACGCGCCCTTGGCTGTGTTGCTTCGACGCCGAGCTGGTCGCTGTGTATGCTCGCGGCCTCTCTTCTTTGCACGTGTAGCAGTATGCCCTTTTCCGGTGATACATCAGGCGTCGCGGCGTCGAGATCGATGCAGCGTACGCGCGCTTGGCTCTTTTGATTCGACGCCGTGCTGCTCGCTGTGCATATTCGCGGCGTCTATTCATTGCACGTGTAGCAGTATGCTCTTTCTTGGTGGTACATGAGGCATCCCTCTGTTAGAGATCTATGTAGAGAACGCGCCCTTGGCTATTTTGCTTTGACGCCGCGCTACTCGCTCTGCATTTTCACGGCGTCCCTTCTTTGCAGGTGTAGCAATATGCGCTTTCCCGCTGGTACTTCAGCCATCGCACCGTCAAGATCTATGTAGCGGACGCGCCCTTGGCTCTTTTGCTTCGACGCCGAGCTGGTCGCCGTGTATGCTCGCGGCCTCTCTTCTTTGCACGTGTAGCAGTATGCGCTTTCCCGATGGTACATCAGGGATCACTCCGTAGAGATCTATGTAGCGGACGCGCCCTTGGGCCTTTTGCTTCGACGCCGAGCTGGTCGCTGTGTATGCTCGCGGCCTCTCTTCTTTGCACGTGTAGCAGTATGCACTTTTCCGCTGGTACTTCAGGCATCGCACCGTCAAGATCTATGTAGCGGACGCGCCCTTGGCTTTTTTGCTTCGACGCCGAGCTGGTCGCTGTGTATGCTCGCGGCCTCTCTTCTTTGCACGTGTAGCAGTATGCGCTTTCCCAGTGGTACATCAGGGATCACTCCGTAGAGATCTATGTAGCGCACACGCCCTTGGCTCTTTTGCTTCGACACCGCGCTGTTCGCTGTGCATGTACGCGGCGCCTCTTCTTTGCACGTGTACAAGTATGCGCTTTCCCGGTGGTACATCAGGGATCACTCCGTCGAGATCTTTGCAGCGGACGCGCTCTTGGCTGTTTTGCTTCAACGCCGAGCTGGTCGCTGTGCATGCTCGCGGCCTCTCTTCTTTGTACGTGTAGCATTACGCGCTTTCCCGGTGGTACATCAGGCATCGCGCCGTCGAGATCGATGCAGCGTACGCGCGCTTGGCTCTTTTGCTTCGACGCCGTGCTGCTCGCTGTGCATGTTCGCGGCGTCTATTCATTGCACTTGTAGCAGTATGCGCTTTCTCGGTGGTACATGTGGCATCCCTCTGTCGAGATCTATGTAGCGGACGCGCCCTTGGGTCTTTTGCTTCGACGCCGAGCTGGTCGCTGTGCTTGCTCGCGGCCTCTCTTCTTTGCACGTGTAGCAGAATGCGCTTTCCCGGTGGTACTACAGGCGTCGCGGCGTCGAGATCGATGCAGCGTACGCGCCCTTCGCTCTTTTGCTTCGACGCCGCGCTGCTCACTGTGCATGTTCGCGGCGTCTATTCTTTGCACGTGTAACAGTATGCGCTTTCCCGGTGGTACATCAGGCATCGCTCCGTCGAGATCTTTGTAGCCGACACGCACTTGGCTCTTTTGCTTCGACGCCGCGCTGCTCGCTGCGCATGTTCGCGGTCCCTCTTCTTTGCACGTGTAGCAGTATGCGCTTTCCCGGTGGTACATCAGGGATCACTCCGTCGAGATCCATGCAGCGGACGCGCTCTTGGCTCTTTTGCTTCGACGCCGAGTTGTTCGCTGTGCATGTTCGCGGTGTTTCTTCTATGCACGTGTAGCAGCATGCGCTTTCTCAGTGGTACATGAGGCATCCCTCTGTCGATATCTATGTAGAGAACGCTCCCTTGGCTATTTTGCTTCGACGCCGTGCTACTCGCTCTGCATGTTCACGGCGTCTCTTCTTTGCAGGTGTAGCAATATGCGCTTTCCCCCTGGTACTTCAGGCATCGCACCGTCAAGATCTATGTAGCGGACGCGCCCTTGGCTGTGTTGCTTCGACGCCGAGCTGGTCGCTGTGTATGCTCGCGGCCTCTCTTCTTTGCACGTGTAGCAGTATGCCCTTTTCCGGTGATACATCAGGCGTCGCGGCGTCGAGATCGATGCAGCGTACGCGCGCTTGGCTCTTTTGCTTCGACGCCGTGCTGCTCGCTGTGCATGTTCGCGGCGTCTATTCATTGCACGTGTAGCAGTATGCACTTTCTTGGTGGTACATGAGGCATCCCTCTGTTAGAGATCTATGTAGAGAACGCGCCCTTGGCTATTTTGCTTTGACGCCTCGCTACTCGCTCTGCATTTTCACGGCGTCCCTTCTTTGCAGGTGTAGCAATATGCGCTTTCCCGCTGGTACTTCAGCCATCGCACCGTCAAGATCTATGTAGCGGACGCGCCCTTGGCTCTTTTGCTTCGACGCCGAGCTGGTCGCTGTGTATGCTCGCGGCCTCTCTTCTTTGCACGTGTAGCAGTATGCGCTTTCCCGGTGGTACATCAGGGATCACTCCGTAGAGATCTATGTAGCGGACGCGCCCTTGGGCCTTTTGCTTCGACGCCCAGCAGGTCGCTGTGTATGCTCGCGGCCTCTCTTCTTTGCACGTGTACCAGTATGCACTTTTCCGCTGGTACATCAGGGATCACTCCGTAGAGATCTATGTAGCGCACACGCCCTTGGCTCTTTTGCTTCGACACCGCGCTGTTCGCTGTGCATGTACGCGGCGCCTCTTCTTTGCACGTGTACAATATGCGCTTTCCCGGTGGTACATCAGGGATCACTCCGTCGAGATCTTTGCAGCGGACGCGCTCTTGGCTGTTTTGCTTCGACGCCGAGCTGGTCGCTGTGCATGCTCGCGGCCTCTCTTCTTTGCACGTGTAGCAGTACGCGCTTTCCCGGTGGTACATCAGGCATCGCTCCGTCGATATCTATGTAGCGCACGCGCCCTTGGCTCTTTTGCTTCGACGCCGCGCTGCTCGCTTTGCATGTTCGCGGTGTCTGTTTTATGCACGTGTAGCAGTATGCGCTTTCACGGTGGTACATGAGGCATGCCTCTGTCGAGATCTATGTAGAGAACGCGCCCTTGGCCATTTTGCTTCGACGCCGCACTACTCGCTCTGCATGTTCACGGCGTCTCTTCTTTGCAGGTATAGCAATATGCTCTTTCCCGCTGGTACTTCAGGCATCGCACCGTCAAGATCTATGTAGCGGACGCGCCCTTGAGTCTTTTGCTTCGACGCCGAGCTGGTCGCTGTGCATGCTCGCGGCGTCTATTCTTTGCACTTGTAGGAGTATGCGCTTTCCCGGTGGTACATCTGGAATCGCTCCGTCGAGATCTATGTAGAGAACGCGCCCTTGGCTATTTTGCTTCGACGCCGCGCTACTCGCTCTGCATTTTCACGGCGTCTCTTCTTTGCAGGTGTAGCAATATGCGCTTTCCCGCTGGTACTTCAGCCAACGCACCGTCAAGATCTATCTAGCGCACGCGCCCTTGGCTCTTTTGCTTCGACGCCGTGCTGCTCGCTGTGCATGTGCGCAGCGTCTCTTCTTTGCATGTGTAGCAGTATGCGCTTTCCCGGTGGTACATCAGGGATCACTCCGTAGAGATCTATGTAGCGGACGCGCCCTTGGGTCTTTTGCTTCGACGCCGAGCTGGTCGCTGTGCATGCTCGCGGCCTCTCTTCTTGGCACGTGTAGCAGTAAGCACTTTTCTGGTGGTACATCAGGGATCACTCCGTAGAGATCTATGTAGCGGACGCGCCCTTGGGTCTTTTGCTTCGATGCCGAGCTGTTCGCTGTGCATGTTCGCGGTCTTTCTTCTATGCACGTGTAGCAGCATGCGCTTTCCCGGTGGTACATCAGGCATCGCTCCGTCGAGATCTTTGTAGCCGACACGCCCTTGGCTCTTTTGCTTCGACGCCGCGCTGCTCGCTGCGCATGTTCGCGGTCCCTCTTCTTTGCACGTGTAGCAGTATGCGCTTTCCCGGTGGTACATCAGGGATCACTCCGTCGAGATCCATGCAGCGGACGCGCTCTTGGCTCTTTTGCTTCGACGCCGAGTTGTTCGCTGTGCATGTTCGCGGTGTTTCTTCTATGCACGTGTAGCAGCATGCGCTTTCCCGGTGGTACATGAGGCATCCCTCTGTCAATATCTATGTAGAGAACGCTCCCTTGGCTATTTTGCTTCGACGCCGCGCTACTCGCTCTGCATGTTCACGGCGTCTCTTCTTTGCAGGTGTAGCAATATGCGCTTTCCCCTGGTACTTCATGCATCGCTCCGTCGATATCTATGTAGCGCACGTGCCCTTGGCTGTTTTGCTTCGACGCCGCGCTGCTCGCTTTGCATGTTCGCGGTGTCTTTTCTATGCACGTGTAGCAGTATGCGCTTTCTCGGTGGTACATGAAGCATCCCTCCGTCGGGATCTATGTAGAGAACGCGCCTTGGCTATTTTGCTTTGACGCCGCGCTACTCGCTCTGCATGTTCACGGCGTCTCTTCTTTGCAGGTATAGCAATATGCTCTTTCCCGCTGGTACTTCAGGCATCGCACCGTCAAGATCTATGTAGCGGACGCGCCCTTGGCTGTGTTGCTTCGACGCCGAGCTGGTCGTTGTGTATGCTCGCGGCCTCTCTTCTTTGCACGGGTAGCAGTATGCCCTTTTCCGGTGATACATCAGGCGTCGCGGCGTCGAGATCGATGCAGCGTACGCGCGCTTGGCTCTTTTGCTTCGGCGCCGTGCTGCTCGCTGTGCATGTTCGCGGCGTCTATTCATTGCACGTGTAGCAGTATGCGCTTTCTCGGTGGTACATGAGGCATCCCTCTGTCGAGATCTATGTAGAGAACGCGCCCTTGGCTGTTTTGCTTTGACGCCGCGCTACTCGCTCTGCATTTTCACGGCGTCCCTTCTTTGCAGGTGTAGCAATATGCGCTTTCCCGCTCGTACTTCAGCCATCGCACCGTCAAGATCTATGTAGCGGACGCGCCCTTGGCTCTTTTGCTTCGACGCCGAGCTGGTCGCTGTGTATGCTCGCGGCCTCTCTTCTTTGCACGTGTAGCAGTATGCCCTTTTCCGGTGATACATCAGGCGTCGCGGCGTCGAGATCGATGCAGCGTACGCGCGCTTGGCTCTTTTGATTCGACGCCGTGCTGCTCGCTGTGCATATTCGCGGCGTCTATTCATTGCACGTGTAGCAGTATGCTCTTTCTTGGTGGTACATGAGGCATCCCTCTGTTAGAGATCTATGTAGAGAACGCGCCCTTGGCTATTTTGCTTTGACGCCGCGCTACTCGCTCTGCATTTTCACGGCGTCCCTTCTTTGCAGGTGTAGCAATATGCGCTTTCCCGCTGGTACTTCAGCCATCGCACCGTCAAGATCTATGTAGCGGACGCGCCCTTGGCTCTTTTGCTTCGACGCCGAGCTGGTCGCCGTGTATGCTCGCGGCCTCTCTTCTTTGCACGTGTAGCAGTATGCGCTTTCCCGATGGTACATCAGGGATCACTCCGTAGAGATCTATGTAGCGGACGCGCCCTTGGGCCTTTTGCTTCGACGCCGAGCTGGTCGCTGTGTATCCTCGCGGCCTCTCTTCTTTGCACGTGTAGCAGTATGCACTTTTCCGCTGGTACTTCAGGCATCGCACCGTCAAGATCTATGTAGCGGACGCGCCCTTGGCTTTTTTGCTTCGACGCCGAGCTGGTCGCTGTGTATGCTCGCGGCCTCTCTTCTTTGCACGTGTAGCAGTATGCGCTTTCCCGGTGGTACATCAGGGATCACTCCGTAGAGATCTATGTAGCGCACACGCCCTTGGCTCTTTTGCTTCGACACCGCGCTGTTCGCTGTGCATGTACGCGGCGCCTCTTCTTTGCACGTGTACAAGTATGCGTTTTCCCGGTGGTACATCAGGGCACTCCGTCGAGATCTTTGCAGCGGACGCGCTCTTGGCTGTTTTGCTTCAACGCCGAGCTGGTCGCTGTGCATGCTCGCGGCCTCTCTTCTTTGTACGTGTAGCATTACGCGCTTTCCCGGTGGTACATCAGGCATCGCGCCGTCGAGATCGATGCAGCGTACGCGCGCTTGGCTCTTTTGCTTCGACGCCGTGCTGCTCGCTGTGCATGTTCGCGGCGTCTATTCATTGCACTTGTAGCAGTATGCGCTTTCTCGGTGGTACATGTGGCATCCCTCTGTCGAGATCTATGTAGCGGACGCGCCCTTGGGTCTTTTGCTTCGACGCCGAGCTGGTCGCTGTGCTTGCTCGCGGCCTCTCTTCTTTGCACGTGTAGCAGAATGCGCTTTCCCGGTGGTACTACAGGCGTCGCGGCGTCGAGATCGATGCAGCGTACGCGCCCTTCGCTCTTTTGCTTCGACGCCGCGCTGCTCACTGTGCATGTTCGCGGCGTCTATTCTTTGCACGTGTAGCAGTATGCGCTTTCCCGGTGGTACATCAGGCATCGCTCCGTCGAGATCTTTGTAGCCGACACGCACTTGGCTCTTTTGCTTCGACGCCGCGCTGCTCGCTGCGCATGTTCGCGGTCCCTCTTCTTTGCACGTGTAGCAGTATGCGCTTTCCCGGTGGTACATCAGGGATCACTCCGTCGAGATCCATGCAGCGGACGCGCTCTTGGCTCTTTTGCTTCGACGCCGAGTTGTTCGCTGTGCATGTTCGCGGTGTTTCTTCTATGCACGTGTAGCAGCATGCGCTTTCTCAGTGGTACATGAGGCATCCCTCTGTCGATATCTATGTAGAGAACGCTCCCTTGGCTATTTTGCTTCGACGCCGTGCTACTCGCTCTGCATGTTCACGGCGTCTCTTCTTTGCAGGTGTAGCAATATGCGCTTTCCCCCTGGTACTTCAGGCATCGCACCGTCAAGATCTATGTAGCGGACGCGCCCTTGGCTGTGTTGCTTCGACGCCGAGCTGGTCGCTGTGTATGCTCGCGGCCTCTCTTCTTTGCACGTGTAGCAGTATGCCCTTTTCCGGTGATACATCAGGCGTCGCAGCGTCGAGATCGATGCAGCGTACGCGCGCTTGGCTCTTTTGCTTCGACGCCGTGCTGCTCGCTGTGCATGTTCGCGGCGTCTATTCATTGCACGTGTAGCAGTATGCACTTTCTTGGTGGTACATGAGGCATCCCTCTGTTAGAGATCTATGTAGAGAACGCGCCCTTGGCTATTTTGCTTTGACGCCTCGCTACTCGCTCTGCATTTTCACGGCGTCCCTTCTTTGCAGGTGTAGCAATATGCGCTTTCCCGCTGGTACTTCAGCCATCGCACCGTCAAGATCTATGTAGCGGACGCGCCCTTGGCTCTTTTGCTTCGACGCCGAGCTGGTCGCTGTGTATGCTCGCGGCCTCTCTTCTTTGCACGTGTAGCAGTATGCGCTTTCCCGGTGGTACATCAGGGATCACTCCGTAGAGATCTATGTAGCGGACGCGCCCTTGGGCCTTTTGCTTCGACGCCCAGCAGGTCGCTGTGTATGCTCGCGGCCTCTCTTCTTTGCACGTGTAGCAGTATGCACTTTTCCGCTGGTACATCAGGGATCACTCCGTAGAGATCTATGTAGCGCACACGCCCTTTTCTCTTTTGCTTCGACACCGCGCTGTTCGCTGTGCATGTACGCGGCGCCTCTTCTTTGCACGTGTACAAGTATGCGCTTTCCCGGTGGTACATCAGGGATCACTCCGTCGAGATCTTTGCAGCGGACGCGCTCTTGGCTGTTTTGCTTCGACGCCGAGCTGGTCGCTGTGCATGCTCGCGGCCTCTCTTCTTTGCACGTGTAGCAGTACGCGCTTTCCCGGTGGTACATCAGGCATCGCTCCGTCGATATCTATGTAGCGCACGCGCCCTTGGCTCTTTTGCTTCGACGCCGCGCTGCTCGCTTTGCATGTTCGCGGTGTCTGTTTTATGCACGTGTAGCAGTATGCGCTTTCTCGGTGGTACATGAGGCATGCCTCTGTCGAGATCTATGTAGAGAACGCGCCCTTGGCTATTTTGCTTCGACGCCGCACTACTCGCTCTGCATGTTCACGGCGTCTCTTCTTTGCAGGTATAGCAATATGCTCTTTCCCGCTGGTACTTCAGGCATCGCACCGTCAAGATCTATGTAGCGGACGCGCCCTTGGGTCTTTTGCTTCGACGCCGAGCTGGTCGCTGTGCATGCTCGCGGCGTCTATTCTTTGCACTTGTAGGAGTATGCGCTTTCCCGGTGGTACATCTGGAATCGCTCCGTCGAGATCTATGTAGAGAACGCGCCCTTGGCTATTTTGCTTCGACGCCGCGCTACTCGCTCTGCATTTTCACGGCGTCTCTTCTTTGCAGGTGTAGCAATATGCGCTTTCCCGCTGGTACTTCAGCCAACGCACCGTCAAGATCTATGTAGCGCACGCGCCCTTGGCTCTTTTGCTTCGACGCCGTGCTGCTCGCTGTGCATGTGCGCAGCGTCTCTTCTTTGCATGTGTAGCAGTATGCGCTTTCCCGGTGGTACATCAGGGATCACTCCGTAGAGATCTATGTAGCGGACGCGCCCTTGGGTCTTCTGCTTCGACGCCGAGCTGGTCGCTGTGCATGCTCGCGGCCTCTCTTCTTGGCACGTGTAGCAGTAAGCACTTTTCTGGTGGTACATCAGGGATCACTCCGTAGAGATCTATGTAGCGGACGCGCCCTTGGGTCTTTTGCTTCGATGCCGAGCTGTTCGCTGTGCATGTTCGCGGTGTTTCTTCTATGCACGTGTAGCAGCATGCGCTTTCCCGGTGGTACATCAGGCATCGCTCCGTCGAGATCTTTGTAGCCGACACGCCCTTGGCTCTTTTGCTTCGACGCCGCGCTGCTCGCTGCGCATGTTCGCGGTCCCTCTTCTTTGCACGTGTAGCAGTATGCGCTTTCCCGGTGGTACATCAGGGATCACTCCGTCGAGATCCATGCAGCGGACGCGCTCTTGGCTCTTTTGCTTCGACGCCGAGTTGTTCGCTGTGCATGTTCGCGGTGTTTCTTCTATGCACGTGTAGCAGCATGCGCTTTCCCGGTGGTACATGAGGCATCCCTCTGTCAATATCTATGTAGAGAACGCTCCCTTGGCTATTTTGCTTCGACGCCGCGCTACTCGCTCTGCATGTTCACGGCGTCTCTTCTTTGCAGGTGTAGCAATATGCGCTTTCCCCTGGTACTTCATGCATCGCTCCGTCGATATCTATGTAGCGCACGTGCCCTTGGCTGTTTTGCTTCGACGCCGCGCTGCTCGCTTTGCATGTTCGCGGTGTCTTTTCTATGCACGTGTAGCAGTATGCGCTTTCTCGGTGGTACATGAAGCATCCCTCCGTCGGGATCTATGTAGAGAACGCGCCTTGGCTATTTTGCTTTGACGCCGCGCTACTCGCTCTGCATGTTCACGGCGTCTCTTCTTTGCAGGTATAGCAATATGCTCTTTCCCGCTGGTACTTCAGGCATCGCACCGTCAAGATCTATGTAGCGGACGCGCCCTTGGCTGTGTTGCTTCGACGCCGAGCTGGTCGTTGTGTATGCTCGCGGCCTCTCTTCTTTGCACGGGTAGCAGTATGCCCTTTTCCGGTGATACATCATGCGTCGCGGCGTCGAGATCGATGCAGCGTACGCGCGCTTGGCTCTTTTGCTTCGGCGCCGTGCTGCTCGCTGTGCATGTTCGCGGCGTCTATTCATTGCACGTGTAGCAGTATGCGCTTTCTCGGTGGTACATGAGGCATCCCTCTGTCGAGATCTATGTAGAGAACGCGCCCTTGGCTGTTTTGCTTTGACGCCGCGCTACTCGCTCTGCATTTTCACGGCGTCCCTTCTTTGCAGGTGTAGCAATATGCGCTTTCCCGCTCGTACTTCAGCCATCGCACCGTCAAGATCTATGTAGCGGACGCGCCCTTGGCTCTTTTGCTTCGACGCCGAGCTGGTCGCTGTGTATGCTCGCGGCCTCTCTTCTTTGCACGTGTAGCAGTATGCGCTTTCCCGGTGGTACATCAGGCATCGCTCCGTAGAGATCTATGTAGCGCACACGCCCTTGGCTCTGTTGCTTCGACACCGCGCTGTTCGCTGTGCATGTACGCGGCGCCTCTTCTTTGCACGTGTACAAGTATGCGCTTTCCCGGTGGTACATCAGGGATCACTCCGTCGAGATCTTTGCAGCGGACGCGCTCTTGGCTGTTTAGCTTCGACGCCGAGCTGGTCGCTGTGCATGCCCGCGGCCTCTCTTCTTTGCACGTGTAGAAGTACGCGCTTTCCCGGTGGTACATCAGGCATCGCTCCGTCGATATCTATGTAGCACACGCGCCCTTGGCTCTTTTGCTTCGACGCCGCGCTGCTCGCTTAGGCATGTTCGCGGTGTCTCTTTTATGCACGTGTAGCAGTATGCGCTTTCTCGGTGGTACATGAGGCATGCCTCTGTCGAGATCTATGTAGAGTACGCGCCCTTGGCTATTTTGCTTCGACGCCGCACTACTCGCTCTGCATGTTCACGGCGTCTCTTCTTTGTAGGTATAGCAATATGCTCTTTCCCGCTGGTACTTCAGGCATCGCACCGTCAAGATCTATGTAGCGGACGCGCCCTTGGCTCTGTTGCTTCGACGCCACGCTGCTCGCTGTGAATGTGCGCGGCGTCTCTTTGCATGTATAGCAGTATGCGCTTTCCCGGTGGTACATAAGGGATCACTCCGTAGAGATCTATGTAGCGGACGCGCCCTTGGGTCTTTTGCTTCGACGCCGAGCTGGTCGCTGTGCATGCTCGCGGCGTCTATTCTTTGCACTTGTAGGAGTATACGCTTTCCCGGTGGTACTTCTGGCATCGCTCCGTCGAGATCTATGTAGAGAACGCGCCCTTTGCTATTTTGCTTCGACGCCGCGCTACTCCCTCTGCATTTTCACGGCGTCTCTTCTTTGCAGGTGTAGCAATATGCGCTTTCCCGCTGGTACTTCAGCCAACGCACCGTCAAGATCTATGTAGCGGACGCACCCTTGGGTCTTTTGCTTCGACGCCGAGCTGGTCGCTGTGCATGCTCGCGGCCTCTCTTCTTTGCACGTGTAGCAGTAAGCACTTTTCTGGTGGTACATCAGGGATCACTCCGTAGAGGTCTATGTAGCGGACGCGCCCTTGGGTCTTTTGCTTCGACGCCGAGCTGGTCGCTGTGCTTGCTCGCGGCCTCTCTTCTTTGCACGTGTAGCAGAATGCGCTTTCCCGGTGGTACTACAGGTGTCGCGGCGTCGAGATCGATGCAGCGTACGCGCCCTTCGCTCTTTTGCTTTGACGCCGCGCTGCTCACTGTGCATGTTCGCGGCGTCTATTCTTTGCACGTGTAGCAGTATGCGCTTTCCCGGTGGTACATCAGGCATTGCTACGTCGAGATCTTTGTAGCCGACACGCCCTTGGCTCTTTTGCTTCGACGCCGCGCTGCTCGCTGCGCATGTTCGCGGTCCCTCTTCTTTGCACGTGTAGCAGTATGCGCTTTCCCGGTGGTACATCAGGGATCACGCCGTCGAGATCCATGCAGCGATTCCGCTCTTGGCCCTTTTGCTTCGACGCCGAGCTGTTCGCTGTGCATGTTCGCGGTGTTTCTTCTATGCACGGGTAGCAGCATGCGCTTTCTCGGTGGTGCATGAGGCATCCCTCTGTCGATATCTATGTAGAGAACGCTCCCTTGGTTATTTTGCTTCGACGCCGCGCTACTCGCTCTGCATGTTCACGGCGTCTCTTCTTTGCAGGTGTAGCAATATGCGCTTTCCCCCTGGTACTTCATGCATCGCACCGTCAAGATCTATGTAGCGCACGCGGCCTTGGCTCTTTTGCTTCGACGCCGTGCTGCTCGCTGTGCATGTGCGCGGCGTCTCTTCTTTGCATGTGTAGCAGTATGCGCTTTCCCGGTGGTACATCAGGGATCACTCCGTAGAGATCTATGTAGCGGACGCGCCCTTGGGTCTTTTGCTTCGACGCCGAGCTGGTCGCTGTGCATGCTCGCGGCCTCTCTTCTTTGCACGTGTAGCAGTAAGCACTTTTCTGGTGGTACATCAGGCATCGCTCCGTCGATATCTATGTAGCGCACGTGCCCTTGGCTCTTTTGCTTCGACGCCGCGCTGCTCGCTTTGCATGTTCGCGGTGTCTTTTCTATGCACGTGTAGCAGTATGCGCTTTCTCGGTGGTACATGAGGCATCCCTCTGTCGAGATCTATGTAGAGAATGCGCCCTTGGCAATTTTGCTTTGACGCCGCGCTACTCGCTCGGCATTTTCACGGCGTCCCTTCTTTGCAGGTGTAGCAATATGCGCTTTCCCGCTGGTACTTCAGCCATCGCACCGTCAAGATCTACGTAGCGGACGCGCCCTTGGCTCTTTTGCTTCGACGCCGAGCTGGTCGCTGTGTATGCTCGCGGCCTCTCTTCTTTGCACGTGTAGTAGTATGCGCTTTCCCGGTGGTACATCAGGGATCACTCCGTAGAGATCTATGTAGCGGACGCGTCCTTGGGCCTTTTGCTTCGACGCCGAGCAGGTCGCTGTGTATGTTCGCGGCCTCTCTTCTTTGCACGTGTAGCAGTATGCACTTTTCCGCTGGTACATCAGGGATCACTCCGTAGAGATCTATGTAGCGCACACGCCCTTGGCTCTTTTGCTTCGACATCGCGCTGTTCGCTGTGCATGTACGCGGCGCCTCTTTTTTGCACGTTTACAAGTATGCGCTTTCCCGGTGGTACATCAGGGATCACTCCGTCGAGATCTTTGCAGCGGACGCGCTCTTGGCTGTTTTGCTTCGACGCCGAGCTGGTCGCTGTGCATGCTCGCGGCCTCTCTTCTTTGCACGTGTAGCAGTACGCGCTTTCCCGGTGGTACATCAGGCATCGCTCCGTCGATATCTATGTAGCGCACGCGCCCTTGGCTCTTTTGCTTCGACGCCGCGCTGCTCGATTTGCATGTTCGCGGTGTCTCTTTTATGCACGTGTAGCAGTATGCGCTTTCTCGGTGGTACATGAGGCATGCCTCTGTCGAGATCTATGTAGAGAACGCTCCCTTGGCTATTTTGCTTCGACGCCGTGCTACTCGCTCTGCTTGTTCACGGCGTCTCTTCTTTGCAGGTGTAGCAATATGCGCTTTCCCCCTGGTACTTCAGGCATCGCACCGTCAAGATCTATGTAGCGGACGCGCCCTTGGCTGTGTTGCTTCGACGCCGAGCTGGTCGCTGTGTATGCTCGCGGCCTCTCTTCTTTGCACGTGTAGCAGTATGCCCTTTTCCGGTGATACATCAGGCGTCGCGGCGTCGAGATCGATGCAGCGTACGCGCGCTTGGCTCTTTTGCTTCGACGCCGTGCTGCTCGCTGTGCATGTTCGCGGCGTCTATTCATTGCACGTGTAGCAGTATGCTCTTTCTTGGTGGTACATGAGGCATCCCTCTGTTAGAGATCTATGTTGAGAACGCGCCCTTGGCTATTTTGCTTTGACGCCGCGCTACTCGCTCTGCATTTTCACGGCGTCCCTTCTTTGCAGGTGTAGCAATATGCGCTTTCCCGCTGGTACTTCAGCCATCGCACCGTCAAGATCTATGTAGCGGACGCGCCCTTGGCTCTTTTGCTTCGACGCCGAGCTGGTCGCTGTGTATGCTCGCGGCCTCTCTTCTTTGCACGTGTAGCAGTATGCGCTTTCCCGGTGGTACATCAGGGATCACTCCGTAGAGATCTATGTAGCGGACGCGCCCTTGGGCCTTTTGCTTCGACGCCGAGCAGGTCGCTGTGTATGCTCGCGGCCTCTCTTCTTTGCACGTGTAGCAGTGTGCACTTTTCCGCTGGTACATCAGGGATCACTCCGTAGAGATCTATGTAGCGCACACGCCCTTGGCTCTTTTGCTTCGACACCGCGCTGTTCGCTGTGCATGTACGCGGCGCCTCTTCTTTGCACGTGTACAAGTATGCGCTTTCCCGGTGGTACATCAGGGATCACTCCGTCGAGATCTTTGCAGCGGACGCGCTCTTGGCTGTTTTTCTTTCGACGCCGAGCTGGTCGCTGTGCATGCTCGCGGCCTCTCTTCTTTGCACGTGTAGCAGTACGCGCTTTCCCGGTGGTACATCAGGCATCGCTCCGTCGATATCTATGTAGCGCACGCGCCCTTGGCTCTTTTGCTTCGACGCCGCGCTGCTCGCTTTGCATGTTCGCGGTGTCTGTTTTATGCACGTGTAGCAGTATGCGCTTTCTCGGTGGTACATGAGGCATGCCTCTGTCGAGATCTATGTAGAGAACGCGCCCTTGGCTATGTTGCTTCGACGCCGCACTACTCGCTCTGCATGTTCACGGCGTCTCTTCTTTGCAGGTATAGCAATATGCTCTTTCCCGCTGGTACTTCAGGCATCGCACCGTCAAGATCTATGTAGCGGACGCGCCCTTGGGTCTTTTGCTTCGACGCCGAGCTGGTCGCTGTGCATGCTCGCGGCTTCTATTCTTTGCACTTGTAGGAGTATGCGCTTTCCCGGTGGTACATCTGGCATCGCTCCGTCGAGATCTATGTAGAGAACGCGCCCTTGGCTATTTTGCTTCGACGCCGCGCTACTCGCTCTGCATTTTCACGGCGTCTCTTCTTTGCAGGTGTAGCAATATGCGCTTTCCCGCTGGTACTTCAGCCAACGCACCGTCAAGATCTATGTAGCGCACGCGCCCTTGGCTCTTTTGCTTCGACGCCGTGCTGCTCGCTGTGCATGTGCGCAGCGTCTCTTCTTTGCATGTGTAGCAGTATGCGCTTTCCCGGTGGTACATCAGGGATCTCTCCGTAGAGATCTATGCAGCGGACGCGCCCTTGGGTCTTTTGCTTCGACGCCGAGCTGGTCGCTGTGCATGCTCGCGGCCTCTCTTCTTGGCACGTGTAGCAGTAAGCACTTTTCTGGTGGTACATCAGGGATCACTCCGTAGAGATCTATGTAGCGGACGCGCCCTTGGGTCTTTTGCTTCGACGCCGAGCTGTTCGCTGTGCATGTTCGCGGTGTTTCTTCTATGCACGTGTAGCAGCATGCGCTTTCCCGGTGGTACATCAGGCATCGCTCCGTCGAGATCTTTGTAGCCGACACGCCCTTGGCTCTTTTGCTTCGACGCCGCGCTGCTCAATGCGCATGTTCGCGGTCCCTCTTCTTTGCACGTGTAGCAGTATGCGCTTTCCCGGTGGTACATCAGGGATCACTCCGTCGAGATCCATGCAGCGGACGCGCTCTTGGCTCTTTTGCTTCGACGCCGAGTTGTTCGCTGTGCATGTTCGCGGTGTTTCTTCTTTGCACTTGTAGGAGTATGCGCTTTCCCGGTGGTACATGAGGCATCCCTCTGTCGATATCTATGTAGAGAACGCTCCCTTGGCTATTTTGCTTCGACGCCGCGCTACTCGCTCTGCATGTTCACGGCGTCTCTTCTTTGCAGGTGTAGCAATATGCGCTTTCCCCCTGGTACTTCTTGCATCGCTCCGTCGATATCTATGTAGCGCACGTGCCCTTGGCTGTTTTGCTTCGACGCCGCGCTGCTCGCTTTGCATGTTCGCGGTGTCTTTTCTATGCACGTGTAGCAGTATGCGCTTTCTCGGTGGTACATGAAGCATCCCTCCGTCGGGATCTATGTAGAGAACGCGCCTTGGCTATTTTGCTTTGACGCCGCGCTACTCGCTCTGCATGTTCACGGCGTCTCTTCTTTGCAGGTATAGCAATATGCTCTTTCCCGGTGGTACATCAGGGATCACTCCGTCGAGATCTTTGCAGCGGACGCGCTCTTGGCTGTTTTGCTTCGACGCCGAGCTGGTCGCTGTGCATGCTCGCGGCCTCTCTTCTTTGCACGTGTAGAAGTACGCGCTTTCCCGGTGGTACATCAGGCATCGCTCCGTCGATATCTATGTAGCGGACGCGCCCTTGGGTCTTTTGCTTCGACGCCGCGCTGGTCGCTGTGCATGCTCGCGGCGTCTATTCTTTGCACTTGTAGGAGTATACGCTTTCCCGGTGGTACTTCTGGCATCGCTCCGTCGAGATCTATGTAGAGACCGCGCCCTTGGCTATTTTGCTTCGACGCCGCGCTACTCGCTCTGCATTTTCACGGCGTCTCTTCTTTGCAGGTGTAGCAATATGCGCTTTCCCGCTGGTACTTCAGCCAACGCACCGTCAAGATCTATGTAGCGGACGCACCCTTGGGCCTTTTGCTTCGACGCCGAGCTGGTCGCTGTGGATGCTCGCGGCCTCTCTTCTTTGCACGTGTAGCAGAATGCGCTTTCCCGGTGGTACTACAGGCGTCGCGGCGTCGAGATCGATGCAGCGTACGCGCCCTTCGCTCTTTTGCTTTGACGCCGCGCTGCTCACTGTGCATGTTCGCGGCGTCTATTCTTTGCACGTGTAGCAGTATGCGCTTTCCCGGTGGTACATCAGGCATCGCTACGTCGAGATCTTTGTAGCCGACACGCCCTTGGCTCTTTTGCTTCGACGCCGCGCTACTCGCTCTGCATGTTCACGGCGTCTCTTCTTTGCAGGTGTAGCAATATGCGCTTTCCCCCTGGTACTTCATGCATCGCACCGTCAAGATCTATGTAGCGCACGCGGCCTTGGCTCTTTTGCTTCGACGCCGTGCTGCTCGCTGTGCATGTGCGCGGCGTCTCTTCATTGCATGTGTAGCAGTATGCGCTTTCCCGGTGGTACATCAGGCATCGCTCCGTCGATATCTATGTAGCGCACGTGCCCTTGGCTCTTTTGCTTCGACGCCGTGCTGCTCGCTTTGCATGTTCGCGGTGTCTTTTCTATGCACGTGTAGCAGTATGCGCTTTCTCGGTGATACATCAGGCGTCGCGGCGCCGAGATCGATGCAGCGTACGCGCGCTTGGCTCTTTTGCTTCGACGCCGTGCTGCTCGCTGTGCATGTTGGCGGCGTCTATTCATTGCACGTGTAGCAGTATGCGCTTTCTCGGTGGTACATGAGGCATCCCTCTGTCGAGATCTATGTAGAGAATGCGCCCTTGGCTATTTTGCTTTGACGCCGCGCTACTCGCTCTGCATTTTCACGGCGTCCCTTCTTTGCAGGTGTAGCAATATGCGCTTTCCCGCTGGTACTTCAGCCATCGCACCGTCAAGATCTATGTAGCGGACGCGCCCTTGGCTCTTTTGCTTCGACGCCGAGCTGGTCGATGTGTATGCTCGCGGCCTCTCATCTTTGCACGTGTAGTAGTATGCGCTTTCCCGGTGGTACATCAGGGATCACTCCGTAGAGATCTATGTAGCGGACGCGTCCTTGGGCCTTTTGCTTCGACGCCGAGCAGGTCGCTGTGTATGCTCGCGGCCTCTCTTCTTTGCACGTGTAGCAGTATGCACTTTTCCGCTGGTACATCAGGGATCACTCCGTAGAGATCTATGTAGCGCACACGCCCTTGGCTCTTTTGCTTCGACATCGCGCTGTTCGCTGTGCATGTACGCGGCGCCTCTTCTTTGCACGTGTACAAGTATGCGCTTTCCCGGTGGTACATCAGGGATCACTCCGTCGAGATCTTTGCAGCGGACGCGCTCTTGGCTGTTTTGCTTCGACGCCGAGCTGGTCGCTGTGCATGCTCGCGGCCTCTCTTCTTTGCACGTGTAGCAGTACGCGCTTTCCCGGTGGTACATCAGGCATCGCTCCGTCGATATCTATGTAGCGCACGCGCCCTTGGCTCTTTTGCTTCGACGCCGCGCTGCTCGATTTGCATGTTCGCGGTGTCTCTTTTATGCACGTGTAGCAGTATGCGCTTTCCCGGTGGCACATCAGGGATCACTCCGTAGAGATCTATGTAGCGGACGCACCCTTGGGTCTTTTGCTTCGACGCCGAGCTGGTCGCTGTGTATGCTCGCGGCCTCTCTTCTTTGCACGTGTAGTAGTATGCGCTTTCCCGGTGGTACATCAGGGATCACTCCGTAGAGATCTATGTAGCGGACGCGCCCTTGGGTCTTTTGCTTCGACGCCGAGCTGGTCGCTGTGCTTGCTCGCGGCCTCTCTTCTTTGCAGGTGTAGCAGAATGCGCTTTCCCGGTGGTACTACAGGCGTCGCGGCGTCGAGATCGATGCAGCGTACGCGCCCTTCGCTCTTTTGCTTCGACGCCGCGCTGCTCACTGTGCATGTTCGCGGCGTCTATTCTTTGCACGTGTAGTAGCATGCACTTTTCCGGGGGTGCATCAGGGATCACTCCGTAGAGATCTATGCAGCGGACGCGCCCTTGCGTATTTTGCTTCGACGCCGAGCTGGTCGCTGTGCATGTTCGCGGCGTCTCTTCTTTCCACGTCTAGTAGTATGCGCTTTGCCGCTGGTACTTCAGGCATCGCACCGTCAAGATCTATGTAGCGGACGCGCCCTTGGCTCTGTTGCTTCGACGCCGCGCTGCTCGCTGTGCAGGTGCGCGGCGTCTCTTCTTTGCATGTATACCAGTATGCGCTTTCCCGGTGGTACATAAGGGATCACTCCGTAGAGATCTATGTAGCAGACGCGCCCTTGGGTCTTTTGCTTCGACGCCGAGCTGGTCGCTGTGCATGCTCGCGGCGTCTATTCTTTGCACTAGTAGGAGTATGCGCTTTCCCGGTGGTACATCTGGCATCGCTCCGTCGAGATTTATGTAGGGCACGCGACCTTGGTTCTTTTGCATCGACGCCGCGCTGCTCGCTGTGCATATTCGCGGCGCCTCTTCTTTGCACGTGTACAAGTATGCGCTTTCCCGGTGGTACATCAGGGATCACTCTATCGAGATCTTTGCAGTAGACGCGCTCTTGGCTGTTTTGCTTCCACGCCGAGCTGGTCGCTGTGCATGCTCGCGGCCTCTCTTCTTTGCACGTGTAGCAGTATGCGCTTTCCCGGTGGTATATCAGGCATCGCACCTTCAAGATCAATGTCTTGGCTCTTTTGCTTCAACGCTGCGCTGCTCGCTGTGCATGTTCCCGGCGTCTCTTCTTTGCATGTCTAGCAGTATGCGCTTTCCAGGTGGTACATCAGTGATGACTCCGTCGAGATCTATGTAGCGGACGCGCCCTTCGCTCTTTTGCTTCGACGCCGCGCTGCTCTTTGTGCATGTTGGCGGTGTCTCTTCTATGCACGTGTAGCAGTGTGCGCTATCCCGGTGGTACGTGAGGCGTCGCAGCGTGGAGATGTATGTAGCGTTCGCGGCCTTGGCTATTTTGCTTCGTCGCCGGGCTGCTCGCTGTGGATGTTCGCGGCGTCTCTTTGCACGTGTAGCAGTATGCGCTTTCCCGCTAGTAGATCAGGCATCGCTCCGTCGAAATCTATGTAGCGTATGCAGCCTTGCTATTTTGCTTCGTCGCCGGGCTGCTCGCTGTGCATGTTCGCGGCGTCTCTTCTTTGCACGTGTAGCAGTACGCGCTTTCCCTGGTGGTACATCAGACATCGCCCCGTCGAGATCTATGTAGCGGGCGCGTACTTGGCTCTTTTGCTTCGACGCCGCGCTGCTCTCGGTGCCTGTTCGCGGCATCTATTCTTTGCACTTGTAGGAGTATGCGCTTTCCCGGTGGTACATCTGGCATCGCTCCGTCGAGATCTATGTAGAGCACGCGGCCTTGGCTCTTTTGCATCGACGCCGCGCTGCTCGCTGTGCATGTTCGCGGCGTCTCTTCTTTGCACATGTAGCAGTATGCGCATTGCCGGTTGTATATCAGGCTTCGCAGTGTGGAGGCATATGTAGCGTACGCGGCCTTGGCTATTTTGCTTCGACGCCGGGCTGCTCGCTGTGCATGTTCCCAGCATCTCTTCTTTGCATGTGTAGGAGTATGCGCTTTCCCGGTGGTACATCTGGCATCGCTCCGTCGAGATTTATGTAGGGCACGCGACCTTGGTTTTTTTGCATCGACGCCGCGCTGCTCGCTGTGCATGTTCGCGGCGTCTCTTCTTTCCACGTGTAGCAGTATGCGCTTTCCCGGTGGTACATCAGGCATCGCTCCGTCGAGATCTATGTAGAGAACGCGCCCTCTGCTATTTTGCTTCGACGCCGAGCTGGTCGCTGTGTATGCTCGCGGCCTCTCTTCTTTGCACGTGTAGCAGTATGCCCTTTTCCGGTGATACATCAGGCGTCGCAGCGTCGAGATCGATGCAGCGTACGCGCGCTTGGCTCTTTTGCTTCGACGCCGTGCTGCTCGCTGTGCATGTTCGCGGCGTCTATTCATTGCACGTGTAGCAGTATGCACTTTCTTGGTGGTACATGAGGCATCCCTCTGTTAGAGATCTATGTAGAGAACGCGCCCTTGGCTATTTTGCTTTGACGCCTCGCTACTCGCTCTGCATTTTCACGGCGTCCCTTCTTTGCAGGTGTAGCAATATGCGCTTTCCCGCTGGTACTTCAGCCATCGCACCGTCAAGATCTATGTAGCGGACGCGCCCTTGGCTCTTTTGCTTCGACGCCGAGCTGGTCGCTGTGTATGCTCGCGGCCTCTCTTCTTTGCACGTGTAGCAGTATGCGCTTTCCCGCTGGTACTTAAGGCATCGCACCGTCAAGATCAATGTCTTGGCTCTTTTGCTTCAACGCTGCGCTGCTCGCGGTGCATGTTCCCGGCGTCTCTTCTTTGCATGTCTAGCATTATGCGCTTTACCGGTGGTCCATCAGTGATGACTCCGTCGAGATCTATGTAGCGGACGCGCCCTTCGCTCTTTTGCTTCGACGCTGCGCTACTCTCTCTGCATGTTCGCAGTGTCTCTTCTATGCACGTGCAATAGTATGCGCATTCCTGGTAGCATATCAGGCATCACTACGTTGAGATCTATGTAGAGAATGCGCCCTTGGCTATTTTGCTTCGACGCCGCACTGCTCGCTGTTCTTGATCGCGGCGATTCTTCTTTGCATGCGTAGCAGTATGCGTTTTCCCGGTGGTACATCAGGCATCGCTCCGTCGAGATGTATGTAGCGGACGCGCCATAGGCTCTTTTCTTTAGACGCCGCGCTGCTCGCTGTGCATGTTCCCGGCGTCTCTTCTTTGCAGGTGTAGCAATATGCGCTTTCCCTGTGATAAATCAGGCGTTGCAGCGCGGAGATCTGTGTAGCAGCGTATGCAGCCTTGCTATTTTGCTTCGTCGCCGGGCTGCTCGCTGTGCATGTTCGCGGCGTCCCTTCTTTGCACGTGTAGCAGTACGCGCTTTCCCTGGTGGTACATCAGGCATCTCCCCGTCGAGATCTATGTCGCGGACGCGTACTTGGCTCTTTTGCTTAGACGCCGCGCTGCTCGCTGTGCATATTCGCGGCGCCTCTTCTTTGCACGTGTACAAGTATGCGCTTTCCCGGTGGTACATCAGGGATCACTCTATCGAGATCTTTGCAGCAGACGCGCTCTTGGCTGTTTTGCTTCCACGCCGAGCTGGTCGCTGTGCATGCTCGCGGCCTCTCTTCTTTGCACGTGTAGCAGTATGCGCTTTCCCGGTGGTATATCAGGCGTAGCAGCGCGGAGATCTGTGTAGCGTATGCGGCCTTGCTATTTTGCTTCGTCACCGTGCTGCTCGCTGTGCATGTTCGCAGCGTCTCTTCTTTGCACGTGTAGCAGTACGCGCTTTCCCTCTGGTACATCAGGTATCGCTCCATCGAGGTCTATGTAGCGGACGCGCCCTTGGCTCTTTTGCGTCGATGCCGCTCTGCTCTCTGTGCATGTTCGCGGTGTCTCTTCTATGCACGTGTAGCAGTATGCGCTTTCTCGGTGGTACATGAGGCATCCCTCCATCGAGATGTATGTATAGAACGCGCCCATGGCTATTTTGCTTCGACGCCGCGCTACTCGATCTGCATGTTCATGGCGTCTCTTCTTTGCAGGTGTAGCAATATACGCGTTTCCGCTGGTATTTCAGGCATCGCACCGTCGAGATCTATGTAGCGGACGCGCCCTTGGCTATTTTCCTTCGACGCCGCGCTGCTCGCTGTGCATGTTCGTGGCGTCTCTTCTTTGCATGTGTAGCAGTATGCGCTTTCTCGGTGGTACATTAGGTATCCCTCTGTCGAGATCTACGTAGAGAACGCGCCCTTGGCTATTTTGCTTCGACGGCGGGCTGCTCGCTCTGCATGTTCGCGGCATCTCTTCTTTGCATGTGTAGGAGTATGCGCCTTCCCACTGGTACTTCAGGCATCGCACCGTCAAGATCAATGAAGCTGGCGCACCCTTGGCTCTTTTGCTTAGACGCCATGCTGCTGGCTGTGCATGTTCACGGCGCCTCTTCTTTGCAGGTGTAGCAATATACGCTTTTCCGCTGGTACTTCAGGCATCGCTCCGCCGATATCTATGTAGCGCACGCGCCCTTGGCTATTTTGCTTCGACACCGGGCTGCTCGCTGTGCATGTTCGCGGCATCTCTTCTTTGCATGTGTAGAAGTATGCGCTTTCCCGCTGGTACTTAAGGCATCGCTCCGTGAAGATCAATGTCTTGGCTCTTTTGCTTCAACGCTGGGCTGCTCGCTGTGCATGTTCCCGGCGTCTCTTCCTTGCGTATCTAGCAGTATGCGCTTTCGCGGTGGTACATCAGTGATGACTCCGTCGAGATCTATGTAGCGGGCGCGCCCTTCGCTCTTTTGCTTCGACGCCGCACTGCTCTTTGTGCATGTTGGCGGTGTCTCTTCTATGCACGTGTAGCAGTGTGCGCTTTCCCGGTGGTACATGAGGCGTCGCAGCGTGGAGATGTATGTAGCGTTCGCGGCCTTGGCTATTTTGCTTCGTCGCCGGGCTGCTCGCTGTGGATGTTCGCGGCGTCTCTTTGCACGTGTAGCAGTATGCGCTTTCCCGCTAGTAGATCAGGCATCGCTCCGTCGAAATCTATGTAGCGGATGCGCCCTTGGCTCTTTTGCTTCGAACGCTACCGTGCTCTCTCTGCATGTTCGCGGTGTCTCTTCTATGCACGTGCAATAGTATACGCTTTCCTGGTAGTATATCAGGCATCGCTCCGTTGAGATCTATGTAGAGAATGCGCCCTTGGCTATTTTGCTTCGACGCCGCACTGCTCGCTGTGCATGTTCGCGGCGTCTCTTCTTTGCATGCGTAACAGTATGCGTTTTCCCGGTGGTACATCAGGCATCGCTCCGTCGAGATCTATGTAGCGGACGCGTACTTGGCTCTTTTGCTTCGACGCCGCGCTGCTCTCGGTGCATGTTCGCGGTGTCCCTTCAATGCACGTGCAATAGTATGCGCTTCCCCGCTGGTACATCAGGCATCGCTCCGTAGAGATCTATGTAGCGGACGCGTCCTTGGCTCTTTTGCATCGACGCCGCGCTGCTCGCTGTGCATGTTCGCGACGTCTCTTCTTTGCACATGTAGCAGTATGCGCATTGCCGGTTGTATATCAGGCTTCGCAGTGTGGAGGCCTATGCAGCGTACGCGGTCTTGGCTATTTTGCTTCGACGCCGGGCTGCTCGCTGTGCATGTTCCCAGCATCTCTTCTTTGCATGTGTAGGAGTATGCGCTTTCCCGGTGGTACATCTGGCATCGCTCCGTCGAGATTTATGTAGGGCACGCGCCCTCTGCTATCTTGCTTCGACGCCGGGCTGCTCGCTCTGCTTGTTAGCGGCGTCTCTTCTTTGCAGGTGTAGCAATGTGCGCTTTCCCGCTGGTACATCAGGCATCGCTCCGTCGAGATCTATATAGCGCACACGCCTTTGGCTTTTTTACTTCGACGCCGCGCTGCTCGCTGTGAATGTTCATGGCGTCTCTTCTTTGCACGTGTAGCAGTATGCGCTTTACCGGTGGTACATCAAGCGTCACAGCGTCGAGATCTAAGTAGCGCATGCGGCCTAGGCTATTTTGCTTCGATGCCTCGCTGCTCGCTATGCATGTTCGCAGCGTCTCTTCTTTGTACGTGTTCCAGTATGCGGCTTCCCACTGGTACATCAGGCATCGCTCCGTCGAGATCTATGTAGAGGACGCGCCCTTGGCTCTTTTGCCTTGACGCCGCGCTGCTCGCTGTGCATGTTCGCGGCGTGTCTTCTTTGCACGTGTAGCAGTACGCTCTTTTCCGCTGGTATATCAGGCATCGCTCCGTTGAGATCTATGTAGCGCATGCGCCCTTGGCTCTTTTGCTTCGACGCTGCGCTGCACCCTGTGCATGTTCGCCGCGTCTCTTCTTTGCACGTGTAGCAGTATTCGCTTTCCCCGTGGTACATCAGGCATCGCTCCGTCGAGATCCATGTAGAGCACGCGCCCTTGGCTCTTTTGCTTCGACGCCGCGCTGCTCCCTATGCATGTTCGCGGTGTCTCTTCTTTGCACGTGTAGCAGTATTCGCGTTCCCGCTGGTAGATCAGGCATCGCTCCGTCCAGATCTAGGGAGCGGACGTGCCCTTTGCTCTTTTGCTTTGACGCCGCGCTCGCTGCGCATGTTCGCGGCATCTCTTCTTTGCACGTGAGCAGTGTGCGCTTTGCCTGTGGTACCTCAGGCATTGCAGCATCGACATTTATGTAGCCTACGCGCCCTTGGCTATTTTGTTTCGACGCCACGCTCCTTTTTGTGCATGTTCGCAGCGTCTCTTCTTTGTACGTGTTCCAGTATGCGGCTTCCCGCTGGTACATCAGGCATTGCTCCGTCGAGATCTATGTAGCGGACGCGCCATTGGCCCTTTTGCTTCGACGCCGCGCTGCTCGCTGCGCATGTTCGCGGTCCCTCTTCTTTGCACGTGTAGCAGTATGCGCTTTCCCGGTGGTACATCAGGGATCACTCCGTCGAGATCCATGCAGCGGACGCGCTCTTGGCTCTTTTGCTTCGACGCCGAGTTGTTCGCTGTGCATGTTCGCGGTGTTTCTTCTATGCACGTGTAGCAGCATGCGCTTTCTCAGTGGTACATGAGGCATCCCTCTGTCGATATCTATGTAGAGAACGCTCCCTTGGCTATTTTGCTTCGACGCCGCGCTACTCGCTCTGCATGTTCACGGCGTCTCTTCTTTGCAGGTGTAGCAATATGCGCTTTCCCCCTGGTACTTCAGGCATCGCACCGTCAAGATCTATGTAGAGGACGCGCCCTTGGCTGTGTTGCTTCGACGCCGAGCTGGTCGCTGTGTATGCTCGCGGCCTCTCTTCTTTGCACGTGTAGCAGTATGCCCTTTTCCGGTGATACATCAGGCGTCGCGGCGTCGAGATCGATGCAGCGTACGCGCGCTTGGCTGTTTTGATTCGACGCCGTGCTGCTCGCTGTGCATATTCGCGGCGTCTATTCATTGCACGTGTAGCAGTATGCTCTTTCTTGGTGGTACATGAGGCATCCCTCTGTTAGAGATCTATGTAGAGAACGCGCCCTTGGCTATTTTGCTTTGACGCCGCGCTACTCGCTCTGCATTTTCACGGCGTCCCTTCTTTGCAGGTGTAGCAATATGCGCTTTCCCGCTGGTACTTCAGCCATCGCACCGTCAAGATCTATGTAGCGGACGCGCCCTTGGCTCTTTTGCTTCGACGCCGAGCTGGTCGCTGTGTATGCTCGCGGCCTCTCTTCTTTGCACGTGTAGCAGTATGCGCTTTCCCGGTGGAACATCAGGGATCACTCCGTAGAGATCTATGTAGCGGACGCGCCCTTGGGCCTTTTGCTTCCACGCCGAGCAGGTCGCTGTGTATGCTCGCGGCCTCTCTTCTTTGCACGTGTAGCAGTATCCACTTTTCCGCTGGTACATCAGGGATCACTCCGTAGAGATCTATGTAGCGCACACGCCCTTGGCTCTTTTGCTTCGACACCGCGCTGTTCGCTGTGCATGTGCGCGGCGTCTCTTTGCATGTATAGCAGTATGCGCTTTCCCGGTGGTACATAAGGGATCACTCCGTAGAGATCTATGTAGCGGACGCGCCCTAGGGTCTTTTGCTTCGACGCCGAGCTGGTCGCTGTGCATACTCGCGGCGTCTATTCTTTGCACTTGTAGGAGTATGCGCTTTCCCGGTGGTACATCTGGCATCGCTCCGTCGAGATCTATGTAGAGAACGCGCCCTTGGCTGTTTTGCATCGACGCCGCGCTACTCGCTCTGCATTTTCACGGCGTCTCTTCTTTGCAGCTGTAGCAATATGCGCTTTCCCGCTGGTACTTCAGCCAACGCGCCGTCAAGATCTATGTAGCGGACGCGCCCTTGGGTCCTTTGCTTCGACGCCGAGCTGGTCGCTTTGCATGCTCGCGGCCTCTCTTCTTTGCACGTGTAGCAGTAAGCACTTTTCTGGTGGTACATCAGGGATCACTCCGTAGAGATCTATGTAGCGGAGGCGCCCTTGGGTCTTTTGCTTCGACGCCGAGCTGGTCGCTGTGCTTGCTCGCGGCCTCTCTTCTTTGCACGTGTAGCAGAATGCGCTTTCCCGGTGGTACTACAGGCGTCGCGGCGTCGAGATCGATGCAGCGTACGCGCCCTTCGCTCTTTTGCTTCGACGCCGCGCTGCTCGCTGCGCATGTTCGCGGTCCCTCTTCTTTGCACGTGTAGCAGTATGCGCTTTCCCGGTGGTACATCAGGGATCACGCCGTCGAGATCCATGCAGCGGAAGCGCTCTTGGTTCTTTTGCTTCGACGCCGAGCTGTTCGCTGTGCATGTTCGCGGTGTTTTTTCTATGCACGGGTAGCAGCATGCGCTTTCTCGGTGGTACATGAGGCATCCCTCTGTCGATATCTATGTAGAGAATGCTCCCTTGGCTATTTTGCTTCGACGCCGCGCTACTCGCTCTGCATGTTCACGGCGTCTCTTCTTTGCAGGTGTAGCAATATGCGCTTTCCCCCTGGTACTTCATGCATCGCACCGTCAAGATCTATGTAGCGCACGCGGCCTTGGCTCTTTTGCTTCGACGCCGTGCTGCTCGCTGTGCATGTGCGCGGCGTCTCTTCTTTGCATGTGTAGCAGTATGCGCTTTCCCGGTGGTACATCAGGGATCACTCCGTAGAGATCTATGTAGCGGACGCGCCCTTGGGTCTTTTGCTTCGACGCCGAGCTGGTCGCTGTGCATGCTCGCGGCCTCTCTTCTTTGCACGTGTAGCAGTAAGCAGTTTTCTGGTGGTACATCAGGGATCACTCCGTAGAGATCTATGTAGCGGACGCGCCCTTGGGTCTTTTGCTTCGACGCCGAGCTGGTCGCTGTGCTTGCTCGCGGCCTCTCTTCTTTGCACGTGTAGCAGAATGCGATTTCCCGGTGGTACTACAGGCGTCGCGGCGTCGAGATCGATGCAGCGTACGCGCCCTTCGCTCTTTTGCTTCGACGCCGCGCTGCTCACTGTGCATGTTCGCGGCATCTATTCTTTGCACGTGTAGCAGTATGCGCTTTCCCGGTGGTACATCAGGCATCGCTCCGTCGAGATCTTTGTAGCCGACACGCCCTTGGCTCTTTTGCTTCGACGCCGCGCTGCTCGCTGCGCATGTTCGCGGTCCCTCTTCTTTGCACGTGTAGCAGTATGCGCTTTCCCGGTGGTACATCAGGGATCACGCCGTCGAGATCCATGCAGCGAACCCGCTCTTGGCTCTTTTGCTTCGACGCCGAGCTGTTCGCTGTGCATGTTCGCGGTGTTTCTTCTATGCACGGGTAGCAGCATGCGCTTTCTCGGTGGTACATGAGGCATCCCTCTGTCGATATCTATGTAGAGAACGCTCCCTTGGCTATTTTGCTTCGACGCCGCGCTACTCGCTCTGCATGTTCACGGCGTCTCTTCTTTGCAGGTGTAGCAATATGCGCTTTCCCCCTGGTACTTCATGCATCGCACCGTCAAGATCTATGTAGCGCACGCGGCCTTGGCTCCTTTGCTTCGACGCCGTGCTGCTCGCTGTGCATGTGCGCGCCGTCTCTTCTTTGCATGTGTAGCAGTATGCGCTTTCCCGGTGGTACATCAGGGATCACTCCGTCGAGATCTATGTAGCGGACGCGCACTTGGGTCTTTTGCTTCGACGCCCAGCTGGTCGCTGTGCATGCTCGCGGCCTCTCTTCTTTGCACGTGTAGCAGTAAGCACTTTTCTGGTGGTACATCAGGGATCACTCCGTAGAGATCTATGTAGCGGACGCGCCCTTGGGTCTTTTGCTTCGACGCCGAGCTGGTCGCTGTGCTTGCTCGCGGCCTCTCTTCTTTGCACGTGTAGCAGAATGCGCTTTCCAGGTGGTACTACAGGCGTCGCGGCGTCGAGATCGATGCAGCGTACGCGCCCTTCGCTCTTTTGCTTCGACGACGCGCTGCTCACTGTGCATGTTCGCGGCGTCTATTCTTTGCACGTGTAGCAGTATGCGCTTTGCCGGTGGTACATCAGGCATCGCTCCGTCGAGATCTTTGTAGCCGACACGCCCTTGGCTCTTTTGCTTCGACGCCGCGCTGCTCGCTGCGCATGCTCGCGGTCCCTCTTCTTTGCACGTGTAGCAGTATGCGCTTTCCCGGTGGTACATCAGGGATCACTCCGTCGAGATCCATGCAGCGGACGCGCTCTTGGCTCTTTTGCTTCGACGCCGAGCTGTTCGCTGTGCATGTTCGCGGTGTTTCTTCTATGCACGTGTAGCAGCATGCGCTTTCTCAGTGGTACATGAGGCATCCCTCTGTCGATATCTATGTAGAGAACGCTCCCTTGGCTATTTTGCTTCCACGCCGCGCTACTCGCTCTGCATGTTCACGGCGTCTCTTCTTTGCAGGTATAGCAATATGCTCTTTCCCGCTGGTACTTCAGGCATCGCACCGTCAAGATCTATGTAGCGGACGCGCCCTTGGCTGTGTTGCTTCAACGCCGAGCTGGTCGCTGTGTATGCTCGCGGCCTCTCTTCTTTGCACGTGTAGCAGTATGCCCTTTTCCGGTGATACATCAGGCGTCGCGGCGTCGAGATCGATGCAGCGTACGCGCGCTCGGCTCTTTTGCTTCGACGCCGTGCTGCTAGCTGTGCATGTTGGCGGCGTCTATTCATTGCACGTGTAGCAGTATGCGCTTTCTCGGTGGTACATGAGGCATCCCTCTGTCGAGATCTATGTAGAGAATGCGCCCTTGGCTATTTTGCTTTGACGCCGCGCTACTCGCTCTGCATTTTCACGGCGTCCCTTCTTTGCAGGTGTAGCAATATGCGCTTTCCCGCTGGTACTTCAGCCATCGCACCATCAAGATCTATGTAGCGGACGCGCCCTTGGCTCTTTTGCTTCGACGCCGAGCATGTCGCTGTGTATGCTCGCGGCCTCTCTTCTTTGCACGTGTAGTAGTATGCGCTTTCCCGGTGGTACATCAGGGATCACTCCGTAGAAATCTATGTAGCGGACGCGTCCTTGGGCCTTTTGCTTCGACGCCGAGCAGGTCGCTGTGTATGCTCGCGGCCTCTCTTCTTTGCACGTGTAGCAGTATGCACTTTTCCTCTGGTACATCAGGGATCACTCCGTAGAGATCTATGTAGCGCACACGCCCTTGGCTCTTTTGCTTCGACACCGCGCTGTTCGCTGTGCATGTGCGCGGCGTCTCTTTGCATGTATAGCAGTATGCGCTTTCCCGGTGGTACATAAGGGATCACTCCTTAGAGATCTATGTAGCGGACGCGCCCTTGGGTCTTTTGCATTGACGCCGAGCTGGTCGCTGTGCATGCTCGCGGCGTCTATTCTTTGCACTTGTAGGAGTATGCGCTTTCCCGGTGGTACATCTGGCATCGCTCCGTCGAGATCTATGTACAGAACGCGCCCTTGGCTATTTTCCTTCGACGCCGTGCTACTCGCTCTGCATTTTCACGGCGTCTCTTCTTTGCCGGTGTAGCAATATGCGCTTTCCCGCTGGTACTTCAGCCAACGCACCGTCAAGATCTATGTAGCGCACGCGCCCTTGGCTCTTTTGCTTCGACATCGCGCTGTTCGCTGTGCATGTACGCGGCGCCTCTTCTTTGCACGTGTACAAGTATGCGCTTTCCCGGTGGTACATCAGGGATCACTCCGTCGAGATCTTTGCAGCGGACGCGCTCTTGGCTGTTTTGCTTCGACGCCGAGCTGGTCGCTGTGCATGCTCGCGGCCTCTCTTCTTTGCACGTGTAGCAGTACGCGCTTTCCCGGTGGTACATCAGGCATCGCTCCGTCGATATCTATGTAGCGCACGCGCCCTTGGCCCTTTTGCTTCGACGCCGCGCTGCTCGATTTGCATGTTCGCGGTGTCTCTTTTATGCACGTGTAGCAGTATGCGCTTTCCCGGTGGCACATCAGGGATCACTCCGTAGAGATCTATGTAGCGGACGCGCCCTTGGGTCTTTTGCTTCGACGCCGAGCTGGTCGCTGTGCGTGCTCGCGGCCTCTCTTCTTTGCACGTGTAGCAGTAAGCACTTTTCTGGTGGTACATCAGGGATCACTCCGTAGAGATCTATGTAGCGGACGCGCCCTTGGGTCTTTTGCTTCGACGCCGAGCTGGTCGCTGCGCTTGCTCGCGGCCTCTCTTCTTTGCACGTGTAGCAGAATGCGCGTTCCCGGTGGTACTACAGGCGTCGCGGCGTCGAGATCGATGCAGCGTACGCGCCCTTCGCTCTTTTGCTTCGACGCCGCGCTGCTCACTGTGCATGTTCGCGGCGTCTATTCTTTGCACGTGTAGCAGTATGCGCTTTCCCGGTGGTACATCAGGCATCGCTCCGTCGAGATCTTTGTAGCCGACACGCCCTTGGCTCTTTTGCTTCGACGCCGCGCTGCTCGCTGCGCATGTTCGCGGTCCCTCTTCTTTGCACGTGTAGCAGTATGCGCTTTCCCGGTGGTACATCAGGGATCATTCCGTCGAGATCCATGCAGCGGACGCGCTCTTGGCTCTTTTGCTTCGACGCCGAGCTGTTCGCTGTGCATGTTCGCGGTGTTTCTTCTATGCACTTGTAGCAGCATGCGCTTTCTCAGTGGTACATGAGGCATCCCTCTGTCGATATCTATGTAGAGAACGCTCCCTTGGCTATTTTGCTTCCACGCCACGCTACTCGCTCTGCATGTTCACGGCGTCTCTTCTTTGCATGTCTAGCAGTATGCGCTTTCCCGGTGGTACATCAGTGATGACTCCGTCGAGATCTATGTAGCGGACGCGCCCTTCGCTCTTTTGCTTCGACGCCGCGCTGCTCTTTGTGCATGTTGGCGGTGTCTCTTCTATGCACGTGTAGTAGTGTGCGCTATCCCGATGGTACATGAGGCGTCGCAGCGTGGAGATGTATGTAGCGTTCGCGGCCTTGGCTATTTTGCTTCGTCGCGGGCTGCTCGCTGTGGATGTTCGCGGCGTCTCTTTGCACGTGTAGCAGTATGCGCTTTCCCGCTAGTAGATCAGGCATCGCTCCGTCGAAATCTATGTAGCGGATGCGCCCTTGGCTCTTTTGCTTCGACGCTACGCTGCTCTCTCTGCATGTTCGCGGTGTCTCTTCTATGCACGTGCAATAGTATGCGCTTTCCTGGTAGTATATCAGGCATCGTTCCGTTGAGATCTATGTAGAGAATGCGCCCTTGGCTATTTTGCTTCGACGCCGCACTGCTCGCTGTGCATGTTCCCGGCGTCTCTTCTTTGCAGGCGTAGCAATATGCGCTTTCCCGGTGGTACATCTGGCATCGCTCCGTCGAGATCTATGTAGAGCACGCGGCCTTGGCTCTTTTGCATCGACGCCGCGCTGCTCGCTGTGCATGTTCGCGGCGTCTCTTCTTTTCACATGTAGCAGTATGCGCATTGCCGGTTGTATATCAGGCTTCGCAGTGTGGAGGCCTATGTAGCGTACGCGGCCTTGGCTATTTTGCTTCGACGCCGGGCTGCTCGCTGTGCATGTTCCCAGCATCTCTTCTTTGCATGTGTAGGAGTATGCGCTTTCCCGGTGGTACATATGGCATCGCTCCGTCGAGATTTATGTAGGGCACGCGACCTTGGTTTTTTTGCATCGACGCCGCGCTGCTCGCTGTGCATGTTCGCGGCGTCTCTTCTTTCCACGTGTAGCAGTATGCGCTTTCCCGGTGGTACATCAGGCATCGCTCCGTCGAGATCTATGTAGAGAACGCGCCCTCTGCTATTTTGCTTCGACGCCGGGCTGCTCGCTCTGCATGTTCGCGGCATCTCTTCTTTGCATGTGTAGGAGTATGCGCTTTCCCGCTGGTACTTAAGGCATCGCACCGTCAAGATCAATGTCTTGGCTCTTTTGCTTCAACGCTGCGCTGCTCGCGGTGCATGTTCCCGGCGTCTCTTCTTTGCATGTCTAGCATTATGCGCTTTCCCGGTGGTCCATCAGTGATGACTCCGTCGAGATCTATGTAGCGGACGCGCCCTTCGCTCTTTTGCTTCGACGCTGCGCTACTCTCTCTGCATGTTCGCGGTGTCTCTTCTATGCACGTGCAATAGTATGCGCATTCCTGGTAGTATATCAGGCATCACTCCGTTGAGATCTATGTAGAGAATGCGCCCTTCGCTCTTTTGCTTCGACGCCGCGCTGCTCTTTGTGGATGTTGGCGGCGTCTTTTCTATGCACGTGCAGCAGTGTGCGCTTTCCCGGTGGTACATGAGGCGTCGCAGCGTGGAGATGTATGTAGCGTTCGCGGCCTTGGCTATTTTGCTTCGTCGCCGGGCTGCTCGCTGTGGATGTTCGCGGCGTCTCATTGCACGTGTAGCAGTGTTCGCTTTCCCGCTAGTAGATCAGGCATCGATCCGTCGAAATCTATGTAACGGATGCGCCCTTGGCTCTTTTGCTTCGACGCTGCGCTGCTCTCTCTGCATGTTCGCGGTGTCTCTTCTATGCACGTGCAATAGCATGCGCTTTCCTGGTAGTATATCAGGCATCGCTCCGTTGAGATCTATGTAGAGAATGCGCCCTTGGCTATTTTGCTTCGACGCCGCACTGCTCGCTGTTCTTGTTCGCGGCGATTCTTCTTTGCATGCGTAGCAGTATGCGTTTTCCCGGTGGTACATCAGGCATCGCTCCGTCGAGATGTATGTAGCGGACGCGCCATAGGCTCTCTTGTTTAGACGCCGCGCTGCTCGCTGTGCATGTTCCCGGCGTCTCTTCTTTGCAGGTGTAGCAATATGCGCTTTCCCGGTGATAAATCAGGCGTTGCAGCGCGGAGATCTGTGTAGCAGCGTATGCAGCCTTGCTATTTTGCTTCGTCGCCGGGCTGCTCGCTGTGCATGTTCGCGGCGTCCCTTCTTTGCACGTGTAGCAGTACGCGCTTTCCCGGTGGTACATCAGGCATCGCTCCGTCGATATCTATGTAGCGCACACGCCCTTGGCTCTTTTGCTTCGACGCCGCGCTGCTCGCTGCGCATATTCGCGGCGCCTCTTCTTTGCACGTGTACAAGTATGCGCTTTCCCGGTGGTACATCAGGGATCACTCTATCGAGATCTTTGCAGCAGACGCGCTCTTGGCTGTTTTGCTTCCACGCCGAGCTGGTCGCTGTGCATGCTCGCGGCCTCTCTTCTTTGCACGTGTAGCAGTATGCGCTTTCCCGGTGGTATATCAGGCGTAGCAGCGCGGAGACCTGTGTAGCGTATGCGGCCTTGCTATTTTGCTTCGTCACCGTGCTGCTCACTGTGCATGTTCGCAGCGTCTCTTCTTTGCACGTGTAGCAGTACGCGCTTTCCCTCTGGTACATCAGGTATCGCTCCATCGAGATCTATGTAGCGGACGCGCCCTTGGCTCTTTTGCGTCGATGCCGCTCTGCCCTCTGCGCATGTTCGCGGTGTCTCTTCTATGCACGTGTAGCAGTATGCGCTTTCTCGATGGTACATGAGGCATCCCTCCATCGAGAGGTATGTACAGAACGCGCCCATGGCTATTTTGCTTCGACGCCGCGCTACTCGATCTGCATGTTCATGGCGTCTCTTCTTTGCAGGTGTAGCACTATGCGCGTTCCCGGTGGTACGTCAGGCATCGCTCCGTCGAGATCTATGAAGCGTATGCGCTCTTCGCTCTTTTGCTTCGACGCCTCGCTGCCTGCTGTGCATGTTCGCGGCGTCTCTTCTATGCACGTGGAGTAGTATGCGCTTTCCCGGTTGTACGTCAGGCATCGCTCCGTCGAGATCTATGTAGAGAACGCGCCCTTGGCTATTTTGCTTCGACACCGGGCTGCTCGATCTGATTGTTCGCAGCGTCTCTTCTTTGCAGGTGTAGCAATCTGCCCTTTCCCGCTGGTATTTCGGGTAACGCACCGTCAAGAACTATGTAGCGGACGCGCCATTGGCGCTTTTGCTTCGACACCTCGCTGCCCGCTGTGCATGTTCGCGGCGTCCCTTCTTTGCACGTGTAGCAGCATGCGCTTTCCCGCTGGTACATCAGGCATCCCTCCGTCCAGATCTATGTAGCGGACGCGCCCTTGGCACTTTTCTGTTCACGCCGCACTGCTCGCTGTGCATGTTCGCGGCGCCTCTTCTTTGTACGTGTAGCAGTATGCGCTTTCCCGCTGGTACATCAGGCATCGCTCCATCGAGATCTACGTAGCGGACGCGCCCTTCGCTCTTTTGCTTCGACGCCGCGCTGCTCGCTGTGCATGTTGGCGGCGTGTCTTCTTTGCACGTGTAGCAGTATCCGCTTTCCCGGTGGTACATCAGGCATCGCTCCGTCGAGATCTTTGTAGCGGACGCGCACTTGGCATTTTGCCTCGACGCCGCGATGCTCGCTGGGCATGTTCGCGGCGTCTCTTCTTTGCACGTGGAGCAGTCTGCGGTTTCCTAGTGATACTTCAGACATATCTCCATCGAGATCTATGTAGCGCACGCGACCTTGGCTCCTTTGCTTTGACGCCACGCTGCTCGCTGTGCATGTTCGCAGCGTCTCTTGTTTGCACGTGTAGCAGCATGCGCTTTCCCGCTGGTACGTCAGGCATCGCTCCGTCGCGATCTGTGTAGCGGATGCGCCTTAGGCCCTTTTGCTTAGACGCCGCGCTGCTCCCTTTGCAAATTCGCGGCGTCTCTTCTTTGCACGTGTAGCAGTATGCGCTTGCCCGGTGGTACATCAGGCGTCGCAGCGTCGTGATCTATATAGCGCACACGCCTTTGGCTTTTTTACTTCGACGCCGCGCTGCTCGCTGTGAATGTTCACGGCGTCTCTTCTTTGCGCGTGTAGCAGTATGCGCTTTACCGGTGGTACATCAAGCGTCACAGCGTCGAGATCTAAGTAGCGCATGCGGCCTAGGCTATTTTGCTTCGATGCCTCGCTGCTCGCTATGCATGTTCGCAGCGTCTCTTCTTTGTACGTGTTCCAGTATGCGGCTTCCCACTGGTACATCAGGCATCGCTCCGTCGAGATCTATGTAGAGGACGCGCCCTTGGCTCTTTTGCCTTGGCGCCGCGCTGCTCGCTGTGCATGTTCGCGGCGTGTCTTCTTTGCACGTGTAGCAGTACGCTCTTTTCCGCTGGTATATCAGGCATCGCTCCGTTGAGATCTATGTAGCCCATGCGCCCTTGGCTCTTTTGCTTCGACGCTGCGCTGCACCCTGTGCATGTTCGCCGCGTCTCTTCTTTGCACGTGTAGCAGTATTCGCTTTCCCCGTGGTACATCAGGCATCGCTCCGTCGAGATCCATGTAGAGCACGCGCCCTTGGCTCTTTTGCTTCGACGCGGCGCTGCTCCCTATGCATGTTCGCGGCGTCTCTTCTTTGCACGTGTAGCAGTATTCGCTTTCCCTCTGGTAGATCAGGCATCGCTCCGTCCAGATCTAGGGAGCGGACGTGCCCTTTGCTCTTTTGCTTTGACGCCGCGCTGCTCGCTGCGCATGTTCGCGGCATCTCTTCTTTGCACGTGAGCAGTATGCGCTTTGCCTGTGGTACCTCAGGCATTGCAGCATCGAGATTTATGTAGCCTACGCGCCCTTGGCTCTTTTGTTTCGACGCCACGCTGCTCGCGGTGCATGTTCGCGGCGTCTCTTGTTTGCACGTGTAGCAGTATGCGCTTTTGCGCTGGTATATCAGGCATCGCACCGTTGAGATCTATGTAGCGCATGCGCCCTTCGCGCTTTTGCCTCGACGCTGCGCTGCACCCTGTGCATGTTCGCGGCGTCTCTTCTTTGCACGTGTAGCAGTATGCGCTTTCCCGCTGGTACATCCGGCATCGCTCCGTCGGGATATATGTAGCGGACGCGCACTTGGCCCTTTGTTTCGACGCCGCGCTGCTCCCTGTGAATGTTCGCGCTGTCTCTTTTTTGCACGTGTAGCAGTATGCGCTTTTCCGGTGGTACATCAGGCATATCTCCGTCGAGATATATGCAGCGCAGCGCACTTAGCTCTTTTGCATCGACGCCACGCTGCTCGCTGAGCATGTTTGCAGCGTCTCTTCTTTGCACGTGCAGCAGTATGCGCTTTCCCGAAGGTACATCAGGCATCCCTCCGTCGAGATCTATGTAGCGGACGCGCCGTCGGGTCTTTTGCTTCGACGCCACGCTGCTCGTTATGCATGTTCGCCGCGTCTCTTCTTTGCACGTGTAGCAGTATGAGGCTTCTCGTGGTACATCAGGCATCGCTCCGTCGAGATCTATATAGCGGACGCTCCCTTGGCTCTTTGGCTTCGACGCCGCGCTGCTAGATGTGCTTGTTCCCGGCATCTCTTCGTTGCACGTGGAGCAGTATGCGGCATCCCGTGGTACATCAGGCATCGCTCGGTCGAGATCTATGTAGCGCACGCGCCCTGGGCTCTTTTGCTTCGACGCCGCGCTGCTCGCTGTGCATGTTCGCGGCGTCTCTTCTTTGCACGTGCAGGAATATGCGCTTTCCCGTTGGTACATCAGGCATCGCTCCGTCGAGATCTATGTAGCGGACGCCCCCTAGGCTCTTTTGCTTCGACGCCGCGCTGCTCGCTGTGCATGTCAGCGGCGTCTCTTCTTTGCACGTGTAGCAGTATGCGCTTTCCCGGTGGTACATCACACGTCGCAGCGTCGAGATCTATGCGGCGTACGCGCCCTTGGCTATTTTGCTTCGACGCCGCGCTGCTCGCTGCGCATGTTCGCGGCGTCTCTTCTTTTCAATTGTAGCCGTATGCGGCTTCCCATGGTACTTCAGGCATCGCTCCGTCGAGACCTATGAAGCGGACGCGCCCTTGGCTCTGTTGCTTCGACGTCGCGCTGCTCGCTGTGCTTGTTCCCGGCGTCTCTTCTTTGCACGTGGAGCAATATGCGCTTTCCCGCTGGTACATCAGGCATCGCTCCGTCGGGCTATATGTAGCGGACGCGCCATTGGCCCCTTGCTTCGACGCCGCGCTGCTCCCTGCGCATGTTCGCGGCGTCTCTTCTTTGCACGTGGAGCAATATGCGACTTCCCGTGGTACATGAGGCATCCCTCCTTCGAGATCAATGTAGCGGACGCGCCCTTGGCTCTTTTCCATCGACGCCGCGCTGCTCGCTGTGCATGTTCGCGGCCTCTCTTCTTTGCACATGTAGCAGTATGCGCTTTCCCGATGGTACATCAGGCATTGCTCCGTCGAGATCCATGCAGCGCACGCGCCCTTGGCTCTGTTGCTTCGACGTCGCGCTGTTCGCTGTGCTTGTTCCCGGCGTCTCTTCTTTGCACGTGGAGCAATATGCGTTTTCCCGACGGTACATCACGCATCCCTCCGTCGAGATCTATGTAGCGGACGCGCCCTTGACTCTTTTGCTTCGACGCCACGCTGCTCCCTGTGCATGTTCGCGGTGTCTCTTCTTTGCACGTGTAGCAGTATGCGCTTTCCCGGTAGCACATCAGGCATTGCTCCGTCGAAATCCATGTAGAGCATGCACCCTTGGCCCTTTTGCATCGACGCCGCGCTGCTCGCTGTGCATGTTCGCGGCTTGTCTTCTTTGCACGTGTAGCAGAATGCGCTTTCCCGGTGGTACATCAGGCGTCACAGCATCGAGCACGTCGTAGCGGACCTGCCCTTGGCTCTTTTGTATCGACGCCGCGCTGCTCACTGTGCATGTTCGCGGCGTCTCTTCTTTGCACGTGTAGCAGTATGCGCTTTCCCGGTGGAACATCAGGCGTCGCAGCGTCGAGATCTTTGTAGCGGGCGAGCCCTTGGCTCTTTGGTTTCGACGGCACGCTCGTTGCTTTGCATGTTCGCGACGTCTCTTGTTTGCACGTGTGGCAGTATGCGCTTTCCCCGTGGTAGATTAGACATATCTCCATCGAAATCTATGTAGCGCACGCGCCCTTGGCTCTTTTGCATCGGCGCCACGCTGTTCGCTGTGCATTTTCGCGGTTTCTCTTCTTTGCACGTGTAGCAGTATGCGCTATCCCGATGTTACATCAGGCATCCCTCCATGGAGATATATGTAGCGGACGCGCCGTTGGGTCTCTTGCTTCGACGCCGCGCTGCTCACTATGCATGTTCGCGGCGTCTCTTCTTTGCACGTTTAGCAATATGTGCTTTCGCGGTGGTACATCAGGCATTGCTCCGTCGAGATCCATGCAGCGCACGCACCCTTGGCCCTTTTGCATCGACGCCGCGCTGCTCGCTGTGCATGTTCGCGGCGTCTCTTCTTTGCACGTGTAGCAGTATGCGGCTTCGTGCTGGTACATCAGGCATCGCTCCGTCGTGATCTATGTAACGGACGCGCCCTTCGCTCTTTCGCTTCGACGCCGCGCTGCTCGCTGTGCATGTCAGCGGCGTCTCTTCTTTGCACGTGTAGCAGTATGCGCTTTCCCGGTGGTACATCACACGTCGCAGCGTCGAGATCTATGCAGCGTACGCGCCCTTGGCTATTTTGCTTCGACGCCGCGCTGCTCGCTGCGCATGTTCGCGGCGTCTCTTCTTTTCACTTGTAGCCGTATGCGGCTTCCCATGGTACTTCAGGCATCGCTCCGTCGAGACCTATGAAGCGGACGCGCCCTTGGCTCTGTTGCTTCGACGTCGCGCTGCTCGCTGTGCTTGTTCCCGGCGTCTCTTCTTTGCACGTGTGGCAGTATGCGCATTCCCCGTGGTACATTAGACATATTTCCGTCAAGATTTATGTAGTGCACGCGCCCTTGGCTCTTTTGCATCGACGCCACGCTGTTCGCTGTGCATGTTCGCGGTTTCTCTTCTTTGCATGTGTAGCAGTATACGCTTTTCCCGTGGTACATCAGACATATATCCGTCGAGAAATATCTTGCGGACGCGTCGGTGGGTCTTTTGCTTCGACGACGCGCTGCTCGGTTTGCATGTTCGCGGCGTCTCTTCTTTGCACGTGTAGCAGTATGCGGCTTCCCGTGGTACATCAGGCGTCGCAAGCGTCGAGATCTATGCAGCGTACGCGCCCTTGGCTATTTTGCTTCGTCGCCGCGCTGCTCCCTGCGCATGTTCGCGGCGTCTCTTCTTTTCACATGTAACCGTATGCGGCTTCCCATGGTGCTTCAGGCATCGCGCCGTCGAGACGTATGTAGCGGACGCGCCCTTGGCTCTGTTCCTTCGACGTCGCGCTGCTCGCTGTGCTTGCTCCCGGCGTCTCTTCTTTGCACGTGGAGCAATATGCGCTTTCGCGATCGTACATCAGGCATCGCTGCGTCGGGATATATGTAGCGGACGCGCCATTGGCCCTTTGCTTCAACGCCGCGCTGCTCCCTGTGCATTTTCGCGGCGTCTCTTCTTTGCACGTGTGGCAGTATGCGCATTCCCCGTGGTACAATAGACATATTTCCGTCGAGATTTATGTAGTGCACTCGCCCTTGGCTCTTTTGCATCGACGCCACGCTGTTCGCTGTGCATGTTCGCGGTTTCTCTTCTTTGCACGTGTAGGAGTATACACTTTTCCCGTGTTACATCAGACATATATCCGTCGAGATATATGTTGCGGACGCGCCGGTGGGTCTTTTGCATCGGCGCCACGCTGTTCGCTGTGCATTTTCGCGGTTTCTCTTCTCTGCACGTTTAGAAGTATGCGCTTTCCCGATGGACATCAGGCATCGCTCCGTCGAGATATATTTAGCCGGCGCTCCCCTGGCTCTCTTGCTTCGACGCCGCGCTTCTCGCTGTTTTTGTTCGCGGCGTCTCTTCTTTGCAAGTGGAGCAATATGCGCTTTCCCACTGGTACATCAGGCATGGCTCCATCGGGATCTATGTAGCGGACGCGCCCTTGGCCCCTTGCTTCGACGCCGCACTGCTCGCTGTGCATGTTCGCGGCGTCTCTTCTTTGCACATGTAGCAGTATGCGCATTGCCGGTTGTATATCAGGCTTCGCAGTGTGGAGGCCTATGTAGCGTACGCGGCCTTGGCTATTTTGCTTCGACGCCGGGCTGCTCGCTGTGCATGTTCCCAGCATCTGTTCTTTGCATGTGTAGGAGTATGCGCTTTCCCGGTGGTACATATGGCATCGCTCCGTCGAGATTTATGTAGGGCACGCGACCTTGGTTTTTTTGCATCGACGCCGCGCTGCTCGCTGTGCATGTTCGCGGCGTCTCTTCTTTCCACGTGTAGCAGTATGCGCTTTCCCGGTGGTACATCAGGCATCGCTCCGTCGAGATCTATGTAGAGAACGCGCCCTCTGCTATTTTGCTTCGACGCCGGGCTGCTCGCTCTGCATGTTCGCGGCATCTCTTCTTTGCATGTGTAGGAGTATGCGCTTTCCCGCTGGTACTTAAGGCATCGCACCGTCAAGATCAATGTCTTGGCTCTTTTGCTTCAACGCTGCGCTGCTCGCGGTGCATGTTCCCGGCGTCTCTTCTTTGCATGTCTAGCATTATGCGTTTTCCCGGTGGTCCATCAGTGATGACTCCGTCGAGATCTATGTAGCGGACGCGCCCTTCGCTCTTTTGCTTCGACGCTGCGCTACTCTCTCTGCATGTTCGCGGTGTCTCTTCTATGCACGTGCAATAGTATGCGCATTCCTGGTAGTATATCAGGCATCACTCCGTTGAGATCTATGTAGAGAATGCGCCCTTCGCTCTTTTGCTTCGACGCCGCGCTGCTCTTTGTGGATGTTGGCGGTGTCTTTTCTATGCACGTGCAGCAGTGTGCGCTTTCCCGGTGGTACATGAGGCGTCGCAGCGTGGAGATGTATGTAGCGTTCGCGGCCTTGGCTATTTTGCTTCGTCGCCGGGCTGCTCGCTGTGGATGTTCGCGGCGTCTCATTGCACGTGTAGCAGTGTTCGCTTTCCCGCTAGTAGATCAGGCATCGATCCGTCGAAATCTATGTAACGGATGCGCCCTTGGCTCTTTTGCTTCGACGCTGCGCTGCTCTCTCTGCATGTTCGCGGTGTCTCTTCTATGCACGTGCAATAGCATGCGCTTTCCTGGTAGTATATCAGGCATCGCTCCGTTGAGATCTATGTAGAGAATGCGCCCTTGGCTATTTTGCTTCGACGCCGCACTGCTCGCTGTTCTTGTTCGCGGCGATTCTTCTTTGCATGCGTAGCAGTATGCGTTTTCCCGGTGGTACATCAGGCATCGCTCCGTCGAGATGTATGTAGCGGACGCGCCATAGGCTCTCTTGTTTAGACGCCGCGCTGCTCGCTGTGCATGTTCCCGGCGTCTCTTCTTTGCAGGTGTAGCAATATGCGCTTTCCCTGTGATAAATCAGGCGTTGCAGCGCGGAGATCTGTGTAGCAGCGTATGCAGCCTTGCTATTTTGCTTCGTCGCCGGGCTGCTCGCTGTGCATGTTCGCGGCGTCCCTTCTTTGCACGTGTAGCAGTACGCGCTTTCCCGGTGGTACATCAGGCATCGCTCCGTCGATATCTATGTAGCGCACACGCCCTTGGCTCTTTTGCTTCGACGCCGCGCTGCTCGCTGCGCATATTCGCGGCGCCTCTTCTTTGCACGTGTACAAGTATGCGCTTTCCCGGTGGTACATCAGGCATCGCTCCGTCGAGATGTATGTAGCAGACGCGCTCTTGGCTGTTTTGCTTCCACGCCGAGCTGGTCGCTGTGCATGCTCGCGGCCTCTCTTCTTTGCACGTGTAGCAGTATGCGCTTTCCCGGTGGTATATCAGGCGTAGCAGCGCGGAGACCTGTGTAGCGTATGCGGCCTTGCTATTTTGCTTCGTCACCGTGCTGCTCACTGTGCATGTTCGCAGCGTCTCTTCTTTGCACGTGTAGCAGTACGCGCTTTCCCTCTGGTACATCAGGTATCGCTCCATCGAGATCTATGTAGCGGACGCGCCCTTGGCTCTTTTGCGTCGATGCCGCTCTGCCCTCTGCGCATGTTCGCGGTGTCTCTTCTATGCACGTGTAGCAGTATGCGCTTTCTCGATGGTACATGAGGCATCCCTCCATCGAGAGGTATGTACAGAACGCGCCCATGGCTATTTTGCTTCGACGCCGCGCTACTCGATCTGCATGTTCATGGCGTCTCTTCTTTGCAGGTGTAGCACTATGCGCGTTCCCGGTGGTACGTCAGGCATCGCTCCGTCGAGATCTATGAAGCGTATGCGCTCTTCGCTCTTTTGCTTCGACGCCTCGCTGCCTGCTGTGCATGTTCGCGGCGTCTCTTCTATGCACGTGGAGTAGTATGCGCTTTCCCGGTTGTACGTCAGGCATCGCTCCGTCGAGATCTATGTAGAGAACGCGCCCTTGGCTATTTTGCTTCGACACCGGGCTGCTCGATCTGATTGTTCGCAGCGTCTCTTCTTTGCAGGTGTAGCAATCTGCCCTTTCCCGCTGGTATTTCGGGTAACGCACCGTCAAGAACTATGTAGCGGACGCGCCATTGGCGCTTTTGCTTCGACACCTCGCTGCCCGCTGTGCATGTTCGCGGCGTCCCTTCTTTGCACGTGTAGCAGCATGCGCTTTCCCGCTGGTACATCAGGCATCCCTCCGTCCAGATCTATGTAGCGGACGCGCCCTTGGCACTTTTCTGTTCACGCCGCACTGCTCGCTGTGCATGTTCGCGGCGCCTCTTCTTTGTACGTGTAGCAGTATGCGCTTTCCCGCTGGTACATCAGGCATCGCTCCATCGAGATCTACGTAGCGGACGCGCCCTTCGCTCTTTTGCTTCGACACCGCGCTGCTCGCTGTGCATGTTGGCGGCGTGTCTTCTTTGCACGTGTAGCAGTATCCGCTTTCCCGGTGGTACATCAGGCATCGCTCCGTCGAGATCTTTGTAGCGGACGCGCACTTGGCATTTTGCCTCGACGCCGCGATGCTCGCTGGGCATGTTCGCGGCGTCTCTTCTTTGCACGTGGAGCAGTCTGCGGTTTCCTAGTGATACTTCAGACATATCTCCATCGAGATCTATGTAGCGCACGCGACCTTGGCTCCTTTGCTTTGACGCCACGCTGCTCGCTGTGCATGTTCGCAGCGTCTCTTGTTTGCACGTGTAGCAGCATGCGCTTTCCCGCTGGTACGTCAGGCATCGCTCCGTCGCGATCTGTGTAGCGGATGCGCCTTAGGCCCTTTTGCTTAGACGCCGCGCTGCTCCCTTTGCAAATTCGCGGCGTCTCTTCTTTGCACGTGTAGCAGTATGCGCTTGCCCGGTGGTACATCAGGCGTCGCAGCGTCGTGATCTATATAGCGCACACGCCTTTGGCTTTTTTACTTCGACGCCGCGCTGCTCGCTGTGAATGTTCACGGCGTCTCTTCTTTGCGCGTGTAGCAGTATGCGCTTTACCGGTGGTACATCAAGCGTCACAGCGTCGAGATCTAAGTAGCGCATGCGGCCTAGGCTATTTTGCTTCGATGCCTCGCTGCTCGCTATGCATGTTCGCAGCGTCTCTTCTTTGTACGTGTTCCAGTATGCGGCTTCCCACTGGTACATCAGGCATCGCTCCGTCGAGATCTATGTAGAGGACGCGCCCTTGGCTCTTTTGCCTTGGCGCCGCGCTGCTCGCTGTGCATGTTCGCGGCGTGTCTTCTTTGCACGTGTAGCAGTACGCTCTTTTCCGCTGGTATATCAGGCATCGCTCCGTTGAGATCTATGTAGCGCATGCGCCCTTGGCTCTTTTGCTTCGACGCTGCGCTGCACCCTGTGCATGTTCGCCGCGTCTCTTCTTTGCACGTGTAGCAGTATTCGCTTTCCCCGTGGTACATCAGGCATCGCTCCGTCGAGATCCATGTAGAGCACGCGCCCTTGGCTCTTTTGCTTCGACGCGGCGCTGCTCCCTATGCATGTTCGCGGCGTCTCTTCTTTGCACGTGTAGCAGTATTCGCTTTCCCTCTGGTAGATCAGGCATCGCTCCGTCCAGATCTAGGGAGCGGACGTGCCCTTTGCTCTTTTGCTTTGACGCCGCGCTGCTCGCTGCGCATGTTCGCGGCATCTCTTCTTTGCACGTGAGCAGTATGCGCTTTGCCTGTGGTACCTCAGGCATTGCAGCATCGAGATTTATGTAGCCTACGCGCCCTTGGCTCTTTTGTTTCGACGCCACGCTGCTCGCGGTGCATGTTCGCGGCGTCTCTTGTTTGCACGTGTAGCAGTATGCGCTTTTGCGCTGGTATATCAGGCATCGCACCGTTGAGATCTATGTAGCGCATGCGCCCTTCGCGCTTTTGCCTCGACGCTGCGCTGCACCCTGTGCATGTTCGCGGCGTCTCTTCTTTGCACGTGTAGCAGTATGCGCTTTCCCGCTGGTACATCCGGCATCGCTCCGTCGGGATATATGTAGCGGACGCGCACTTGGCCCTTTGTTTCGACGCCGCGCTGCTCCCTGTGAATGTTCGCGCTGTCTCTTTTTTGCACGTGTAGCAGTATGCGCTTTTCCGGTGGTACATCAGGCATATCTCCGTCGAGATATATGCAGCGCAGCGCACTTAGCTCTTTTGCATCGACGCCACGCTGCTCGCTGAGCATGTTTGCGGCGTCTCTTCTTTGCACGTGCAGCAGTATGCGCTTTCCCGAAGGTACATCAGGCATCCCTCCGTCGAGATCTATGTAGCGGACGCGCCGTCGGGTCTTTTGCTTCGACGCCACGCTGCTCGTTATGCATGTTCGCCGCGTCTCTTCTTTGCACGTGTAGCAGTATGAGGCTTCTCGTGGTACATCAGGCATCGCTCCGTCGAGATCTATATAGCGGACGCTCCCTTGGCTCTTTGGCTTCGACGCCGCGCTGCTAGATGTGCTTGTTCCCGGCATCTCTTCGTTGCACGTGGAGCAGTATGCGGCATCCCGTGGTACATCAGGCATCGCTCGGTCGAGATCTATGTAGCGCACGCGCCCTGGGCTCTTTTGCTTCGACGCCGCGCTGCTCGCTGTGCATGTTCGCGGCGTCTCTTCTTTGCACGTGCAGGAATATGCGCTTTCCCGTTGGTACATCAGGCATCGCTCCGTCGAGATCTATGTAGCGGACGCCCCCTAGGCTCTTTTGCTTCGACGCCGCGCTGCTCGCTGTGCATGTCAGCGGCGTCTCTTCTTTGCACGTGTAGCAGTATGCGCTTTCCCGGTGGTACATCACACGTCGCAGCGTCGAGATCTATGCGGCGTACGCGCCCTTGGCTATTTTGCTTCGACGCCGCGCTGCTCGCTGCGCATGTTCGCGGCGTCTCTTCTTTTCAATTGTAGCCGTATGCGGCTTCCCATGGTACTTCAGGCATCGCTCCGTCGAGACCTATGAAGCGGACGCGCCCTTGGCTCTGTTGCTTCGACGTCGCGCTGCTCGCTGTGCTTGTTCCCGGCGTCTCTTCTTTGCACGTGGAGCAATATGCGCTTTCCCGCTGGTACATCAGGCATCGCTCCGTCGGGCTATATGTAGCGGACGCGCCATTGGCCCCTTGCTTCGACGCCGCGCTGCTCCCTGCGCATGTTCGCGGCGTCTCTTCTTTGCACGTGGAGCAATATGCGACTTCCCGTGGTACATGAGGCATCCCTCCTTCGAGATCAATGTAGCGGACGCGCCCTTGGCTCTTTTCCATCGACGCCGCGCTGCTCGCTGTGCATGTTCGCGGCCTCTCTTCTTTGCACATGTAGCAGTATGCGCTTTCCCGATGGTACATCAGGCATTGCTCCGTCGAGATCCATGCAGCGCACGCGCCCTTGGCTCTGTTGCTTCGACGTCGCGCTGTTCGCTGTGCTTGTTCCCGGCGTCTCTTCTTTGCACGTGGAGCAATATGCGTTTTCCCGACGGTACATCACGCATCCCTCCGTCGAGATCTATGTAGCGGACGCGCCCTTGACTCTTTTGCTTCGACGCCACGCTGCTCCCTGTGCATGTTCGCGGTGTCTCTTCTTTGCACGTGTAGCAGTATGCGCTTTCCCGGTAGCACATCAGGCATTGCTCCGTCGAAATCCATGTAGAGCATGCACCCTTGGCCCTTTTGCATCGACGCCGCGCTGCTCGCTGTGCATGTTCGCGGCTTGTCTTCTTTGCACGTGTAGCAGAATGCGCTTTCCCGGTGGTACATCAGGCGTCACAGCATCGAGCACGTCGTAGCGGACCTGCCCTTGGCTCTTTTGTATCGACGCCGCGCTGCTCACTGTGCATGTTCGCGGCGTCTCTTCTTTGCACGTGTAGCAGTATGCGCTTTCCCGGTGGAACATCAGGCGTCGCAGCGTCGAGATCTTTGTAGCGGGCGAGCCCTTGGCTCTTTGGTTTCGACGGCACGCTCGTTGCTTTGCATGTTCGCGACGTCTCTTGTTTGCACGTGTGGCAGTATGCGCTTTCCCCGTGGTAGATTAGACATATCTCCATCGAAATCTATGTAGCGCACGCGCCCTTGGCTCTTTTGCATCGGCGCCACGCTGTTCGCTGTGCATTTTCGCGGTTTCTCTTCTTTGCACGTGTAGCAGTATGCGCTATCCCGATGTTACATCAGGCATCGCTCCGTCGAGATCTGTGTAGCGGACGCGCACTTGGCTCTTTTGCTTCGATGTCGCGCTGCTCGCTGTGCATGTTCGCGGCGTCTCTTCTTTGCACGTGTAGCAGTATGCGGCTTCGTGCTGGTACATCAGGCATCGCTCCGTAGTGATCTATGTAACGGACGCGCCCTTCGCTCTTTCGCTTCGACGCCGCGCTGCTCGCTGTGCATGTCAGCGGCGTCTCTTCTTTGCACGTGTAGCAGTATGCGCTTTCCCGGTGGTACATCACACGTCGCAGCGCCGAGATCTATGCGGCGTACGCGCCCTTGGCTATTTTGCTTCGACGCCGCGCTGCTCGCTGCGCATGTTCGCGGCGTCTCTTCTTTTCAATTGTAGCCGTATGCGGCTTCCCATGGTACTTCAGGCATCGCTCCGTCGAGACCTATGAAGCGGACGCGCCCTTGGCTCTGTTGCTTCGACGTCGCGCTGCTCGCTGTGCTTGTTCCCGGCGTCTCTTCTTTGCACGTGGAGCAATATGCGCTTTCCCGCTGGTACATCAGGCATCGCTCCGTCGGGCTATATGTAGCGGACGCGCCATTGGCCCCTTGCTTCGACGCCGCGCTGCTCCCTGCGCATGTTCGCGGCGTCTCTTCTTTGCACGTGGAGCAATATGCGACTTCCTGTGGTACATGAGGCATCCCTCCTTCGAGATCAATGTAGCGGACGCGCCCTTGGCTCTTTTCCATCGACGCCGCGCTGCTCGCTGTGCATGTTCGCGGCCTCTCTTCTTTGCACGTGTAGCAGTATGCGCTTTCCCGATGGTACATCAGGCATTGCTCCGTCGAGATCCATGCAGCGCACGCGCCCTTGGCTCTGTTGCTTCGACGTCGCGCTGTTCGCTGTGCTTGTTCCCGGCGTCTCTTCTTTGCACGTGGAGCAATATGCGTTTTCCCGACGGTACATCACGCATCCCTCCGTCGAGATCAATGTAGCGGACGCGCCCTTGGCTCTTTTGCTTCGACGCCACGCTGCTCCCTGTGCATGTTCGCGGTGTCTCTTCTTTGCACGTGTAGCAGTATGCGCTTTTCCGGTGGTACATCAGGCATATCTCCGTCGAGATATATGCAGCGCAGCGCACTTAGCTCTTTTGCATCGACGCCACGCTGCTCGCTGAGCATGTTTGCGGCGTCTCTTCTTTGCACGTGCAGCAGTATGCGCTTTCCCGAAGGTACATCAGGCATCCCTCCGTCGAGATCTATGTAGCGGACGCGCCGTCGGGTCTTTTGCTTCGACGCCACGCTGCTCGCTATGCATGTTCGCCGCGTCTCTTCTTTGCACGTGTAGCAGTATGAGGCTTCTCGTGGTACATCAGGCATCGCTCCGTCGAGATCTATATAGCGGACGCTCCCTTGGCTCTTTTGCTTCGACGCCGCGCTGCTAGATGTGCTTGTTCCCGGCATCTCTTCGTTGCACGTGGAGCAGTATGCGGCATCCCGTGGTACATCAGGCATCGCTCGGTCGAGATCTATGTAGCGCACGCGCCCTGGGCTCTTTTGCTTCGACGCCGCGCTGCTCGCTGTGCATGTTCGCGGCGTCTCTTCTTTGCACGTGCAGGAATATGCGCTTTCCCGTTGGTACATCAGGCATCGCTCCGTCGAGATCTATGTAGCGGACGCCCCCTAGGCTCTTTTGCTTCGACGCCGCGCTGCTCGCTGTGCATGTCAGCGGCGTCTCTTCTTTGCACGTGTAGCAGTATGCGCTTTCCCGGTGGTACATCACACGTCGCAGCGTCGAGATCTATGCGGCGTACGCGCCCTTGGCTATTTTGCTTCGACGCCGCGCTGCTCGCTGCGCATGTTCGCGGCGTCTCTTCTTTTCAATTGTAGCCGTATGCGGCTTCCCATGGTACTTCAGGCATCGCTCCGTCGAGACCTATGAAGCGGACGCGCCCTTGGCTCTGTTGCTTCGATGTCGCGCTGCTCGCTGTGCTTGTTCCCGGCGTCTCTTCTTTGCACGTGGAGCAATATGCGCTTTCCCGCTGGTACATCAGGCATCGCTCCGTCGGGCTATATGTAGCGGACGCGCCATTGGCCCCTTGCTTCGACGCCGCGCTGCTCCCTGCGCATGTTCGCGGCGTCTCTTCTGTGCACGTGGAGCAATATGCGACTTCCCGTGGTACATGAGGCATCCCTCCTTCGAGATCAATGTAGCGGACGCGCCCTTGGCTCTTTTCCATCGACGCCGCGCTGCTCGCTGTGCATGTTCGCGGCCTCTCTTCTTTGCACATGTAGCAGTATGCGCTTTCCCGATGGTACATCAGGCATTGCTCCGTCGAGATCCATGCAGCGCACGCGCCCTTGGCTCTGTTGCTTCGACGTCGCGCTGTTCGCTGTGCTTGTTCCCGGCGTCTCTTCTTTGCACGTGGAGCAATATGCGTTTTCCCGACGGTACATCACGCATCCCTCCGTCGAGATCTATGTAGCGGACGCGCCCTTGGCTCTTTTGCTTCGACGCCACGCTGCTCCCTGTGCATGTTCGCGGTGTCTCTTCTTTGCACGTGTAGCAGTATGCGCTTTCCCGGTAGCACATCCGGCATTGCTCCGTCGAAATCCATGTAGAGCATGCACCCTTGGCCCTTTTGCATCGACGCCGCGCTGCTCGCTGTGCATGTTCGCGGCTTGTCTTCTTTGCACGTGTAGCAGAATGCGCTTTCCCGGTGGTACATCAGGCGTCACAGCATCGAGCACGTCGTAGCGGACCTGCCCTTGGCTCTTTTGTATCGACGCCGCGCTGCTCACTGTGCATGTTCGCGGCGTCTCTTCTTTGCACGTGTAGCAGTATGCGCTTTCCCGGTGGAACATCAGGCGTCGCAGCGTCGAGATCAATGTCTTGGCTCTTTTGCTTCAACGCCGCGCTGCTCGCTGGGCATGTCCCCGGCGTCTCTTCTTTGCATGTCTAGCAGCATGCGCTTTCCCGGTGGTACATCAGTGATGACTCCGTCAAGATTTATGTAGCGGACGCGCCCTTCATTCTTTTGCTTCGACGCCTCGCTGCTATTTTTGCATGTTCGCGGTGTCTCTTCTATGCACGTGTAGAAGTGTGGGCTTTCCCGGTGGTACATGAGGCGTCGCAGCGTGGAGATGTATGTAGCGTTCGCGGCCTTGATCATTTTGCTTCGTCGCCGGGCTGCTCGCTGTGCATGTTCGCGGCGTCTCTTTGCACGTGTAGCTGTATGCGCTTTCCCGCTAGTACATCAGGCATCGCTCCGTCGAGATCTATGTAGCGGATGCGTCCTTGGCTCTTTTGCTTCGACTCTGCGCTGCTCTCGGTGCATGTTCGCGGTGTCTCTTCTATGCACGTGCAATAGTATGCGCTTTCCTGGTAGTATATCAGGCATCGCTCCGACGATGTCTAGGTAGCGCACGCGCCCTTGGCTCTATTGCTTCGACGCCGCGCTGCTCGCTGTGCATGTTCGAGGCGCCTCTTCTTTGCACGTGTAGCAGTATTCGCTTTACCTGTGGTACAACAGGGATCACTCCGTCAAGACCAATGTAGCGGACGCGCCCTTGGCTCTTTTGCTTCGACACCGAGCAGGTCGCTGTGCATGTTCGTGGCGTCTCTTCTTTGCATGTGTAGCAGTATGCGCTTTCCCGGTGGTACATCAGGCATCGCTCCGTCGATATCTATGTAGCGCACACGCCCTTGGCACTTTTGCTTCGACGCCGCGCTGCACGCTGTGCATGTTCGCGGCGTCTCTTTGCATGTGTAGCAGTATGCACTTTGCCGGTTGTACATCAGGCTTCGCATTGTGGAGGTCTATGTAGCGTACGGGGCCTTGGCTATTTTGCTTCGACACCGGGCTGCTCGCTGTGCATGTTCGCGGCATCTCTTCTTTGCATGTGTAGGAGTATGCGCTTTCCCGCTGGTACTTAAGGCATCGCTCCGTCAAGATCAATGTCTTGGCTCTTTTGCTTCAACGCTGCGCTGCTCGCTGTGCATGTTCCCGGCGTCTCTTCCTTGCATGTCTAGCAGTATGCGCTTTCGCGGTGGTACATCAGTGATGACTCCGTCGAGATCTATGTAGCGGGCGCGCCCTTCGCTCTTTTGCTTCGACGCCGCACTGCTCTTTGTGCATGTTGGCGGTGTCTCTTCTATGCACGTGTAGCAGTGTGCGCTTTCCCGGTGGTACATGAGGCGTCGCAGCGTGGAGATGTATGTAGCGTTCGCGGCCTTGGCTATTTTGCTTCGTCGCCGGGCTGCTCGCTGTGGATGTTCCCGGCGTCTCTTCTTTGCAGGTGTAGAAATATGCGCTTTCCCGGTAAAAAATCAGGCGTTGCAACGCGGAGATCTGTGTAGCGTATGCAGCCTTGCTATTTTGCTTCGTCGCCGGGCTGCTCGCTGTGCATGTTCGCGGCGTCCCTTCTTTGCACGTGTAGCAGCATGCGCTTTCCCGCTGGTACATCAGGCATCGCTCCATCGAGATCTACGTAGCGGACGCGCCCTTCGCTCTTTTGCTTCGACGCCGCGCTGCTCGCTGTGCATGTTGGCGGCGTGTCTTCTTTGCACGTGTAGCAGTATCCGCTTTCCCGGTGGTACATCAGGCATCGCTCCGTCGAGATCTTTGTAGCGGACGCGCACTTGGCATTTTGCCTCGACGCCGCGATGCTCGCTGGGCATGTTCGCGGCGTCTCTTCTTTGCACGTGGAGCAGTCTGCGGTTTCCTAGTGATACTTCAGACATATCTCCATCGAGATCTATGTAGCGCACGCGACCTTGGCTCCTTTGCTTTGACGCCACGCTGCTCGCTGTGCATGTTCGCAGCGTCTCTTGTTTGCACGTGTAGCAGCATGCGCTTTCCCGCTGATACGTCAGGCATCGCTCCGTCGCGATCTGTGTAGCGGATGCGCCTTAGGCCCTTTTGCTTAGACGCCGCGCTGCTCCCTTTGCAAATTCGCGGCGTCTCTTCTTTGCACGTGTAGCAGTATGCGCTTGCCCGGTGGTACATCAGGCGTCGCAGCGTCGTGATTTATATAGCGCACACGCCTTTGGCTTTTTTACTTCGACGCCGCGCTGCTCGCTGTGAATGTTCTCGGCGTCTCTTCTTTGCGCGTGTAGCAGTATGCGCTTTACCGGTGGTACATCAAGCGTCACAGCGTCGAGATCTAAGTAGCGCATGCGGCCTAGGCTATTTTGCTTCGATGCCTCGCTGCTCGCTATGCATGTTCGCAGCGTCTCTTCTTTGTACGTGTTCCAGTATGCGGCTTCCCACTGGTACATCAGGCATCGCTCCGTCGAGATCTATGTAGAGGACGCGCCCTTGGCTCTTTTGCCTTGGCGCCGCGCTGCTCGCTGTGCATGTTCGCGGCGTGTCTTCTTTGCACGTGTAGCAGTACGCTCTTTTCCGCTGGTATATCAGGCATCGCTCCGTTGAGATCTATGTAGCGCATGCGCCCTTGGCTCTCTTGCTTCGACGCTGCGCTGCACCCTGTGCATGTTCGCCGCGTCTCTTCTTTGCACGTGTAGCAGTATTCGCTTTCCCCGTGGTACATCAGGCATCGCTCCGTCGAGATCCATGTAGAGCACGCGCCCTTGGCTCTTTTGCTTCGACGCGGCGCTGCTCCCTATGCATGTTCGCGGCGTCTCTTCTTTGCACGTGTAGCAGTATTCGCTTTCCCTCTGGTAGATCAGGCATCGCTCCGTCCAGATCTAGGGAGCGGACGTGCCCTTTGCTCTTTTGCTTTGACGCCGCGCTGCTCGCTGCGCATGTTCGCGGCATCTCTTCTTTGCACGTGAGCAGTATGCGCTTTGCCTGTGGTACCTCAGGCATTGCAGCATCGAGATTTATGTAGCCTACGCGCCCTTGGCTCTTTTGTTTCGACGCCACGCTGCTCGCGGTTCATGTTCGCGGCGTCTCTTGTTTGCACGTGTAGCAGTATGCGCTTTTGCGCTGGTATATCAGGCATCGCACCGTTGAGATCTATGTAGCGCATGCGCCCTTCGTGCTTTTGCCTCGACGCTGCGCTGCACCCTCTGCATGTTCGCGGCGTCTCTTCTTTGCACGTGTAGCAGTATGCGCTTTCCCGCTGGTACATCCGGCATCGCTCCGTCGGGATATATGTAACGGACGCGCACTTGGCCCTTTGTTTCGACGCCGCGCTGCTCCCTGTGAATGTTCGCGCTGTCTCTTTTTTGCACGTGTAGCAGTATGCGCTTTTCCGGTGGTACATCAGGCATATCTCCGTCGAGATATATGCAGCGCAGCGCCCTTAGCTCTTTTGCATCGACGCCACGCTGCTCGCTGAGCATGTTTGCGGCGTCTCTTCTTTGCACGTGCAGCAGTATGCGCTTTCCCGAAGGTACATCAGGCATCCCTCCGTCGAGATCTATGTAGCGGACGCGCCGTCGGGTCTTTTGCTTCGACGCCACGCTGCTCGCTATGCATGTTCGCCGCGTCTCTTCTTTGCACGTGTAGCAGTATGAGGCTTCTCGTGGTACATCAGGCATCGCTCCGTCGAGATCTATATAGCGGACGCTCCCTTGGCTCTTTTGCTTCGACGCCGCGCTGCTAGATGTGCTTGTTCCCGGCATCTCTTCGTTGCACGTGGAGCAGTATGCGGCATCCCGTGGTACATCAGGCATCGCTCGGTCGAGATCTATGTAGCGCACGCGCCCTGGGCTCTTTTGCTTCGACGCCGCGCTGCTCGCTGTGCATGTTCGCGGCGTCTCTTCTTTGCACGTGCAGGAATATGCGCTTTCCCGTTGGTACATCAGGCATCGCTCCGTCGAGATCTATGTAGCGGACGCCCCCTAGGCTCTTTTGCTTCGACGCCGCGCTGCTCGCTGTGCATGTCAGCGGCGTCTCTTCTTTGCACGTGTAGCAGTATGCGCTTTCCCGGTGGTACATCACACGTCGCAGCGTCGAGATCTATGCGGCGTACGCGCCCTTGGCTCTGTTGCTTCGACGTCGCGCTGCTCGCTGGGCTTGTTCCCGGCGTCTCTTCTTTGCACGTGGAGCAATATGCGCTTTCCCGCTGGTACATCAGGCATCGCTCCGTCGGGCTATATGTAGCGGACGCGCCATTTGCCCCTTGCTTCGACGCCGCGCTGCTCCCTGCGCATGTTCGCGGCGTCTCTTCTTTGCACGTGGAGCAATATGCGACTTCCCGTGGTACATGAGGCATCCCTCCTTCGAGATCAATGTAGCGGACGCGCCCTTGGCTCTTTTCCATCGACGCCGCGCTGCTCGCTGTGCATGTTCGCGGCCTCTCTTCTTTGCACATGTAGCAGTATGCGCTTTCCCGATGGTACATCAGGCATTGCTCCGTCGAGATCCATGCAGCGCACGCGCCCTTGGCTCTGTTGCTTCGACGTCGCGCTGTTCGCTGTGCTTGTTCCCGGCGTCTCTTCTTTGCACGTGGAGCAATATGCGTTTTCCCGACGGTACATCACGCATCCCTCCGTCGAGATCTATGTAGCGGACGCGCCCTTGGCTCTTTTGCTTCGACGCCACGCTGCTCCCTGTGCATGTTCGCGGTGTCTCTTCTTTGCACGTGTAGCAGTATGCTCTTTCCCGGTAGCACATCAGGCATTGCTCCGTCGAAATCCATGTAGAGCATGCACCCTTGGCCCTTTTGCATCGACGCCGCGCTGCTCGCTGTGCATGTTCGCGGCTTGTCTTCTTTGCACGTGTAGCAGAATGCGCTTTCCCGGTGGTACATCAGGCGTCACAGCATCGAGCACGTCGTAGCGGACCTGGCCTTGGCTCTTTTGTATCGACGCCGCGCTGCTCACTGTGCATGTTCGCGGCGTCTCTTCTTTGCACGTGTAGCAGTATGCGCTTTCCCGGTGGAACATCAGGCGTCGCAGCGTCGAGATCTTTGTAGCGGGCGAGCCCTTGGCTCTTTGGTTTCGACGGCACGCTCGTTGCTTTGCATGTTCGCGACGTCTCTTGTTTGCACGTGTGGCAGTATGCGCTTTCCCCGTGGTAGATTAGACATATCTCCATCGAAATCTATGTAGCGCACGCGCCCTTGGCTCTTTTGCATCGACGCCACGCTGTTCGCTGTGCATTTTCGCGGTTTCTCTTCTTTGCACGTGTAGCAGTATGCGCTATCCCGATGTTACATCAGGCATCCCTCCATGGAGATATATGTAGCGGACGCGCCGTTGGGTCTCTTGCTTCGACGACGCGCTGCTCACTATGCATGTTCGCGGCGTCTCTTCTTTGCACGTGTAGCAGTATGCGACTTCCCGTGGTACATCAGGCATCGCTCCGTCGAGATTGATATAGCGGACGCGCCCTTGGCTCTTTTGCTTCGACGCCGCGCTGCTCGCTGTGTTTGTTCGCGGTGTCACTTCTTTGCACGTTTAGCAATATGTGCTTTCGCGGTGGTACATCAGGCATCGCTCCGTCGAGATCTTTGTAGCGGACGCGTACTTGGCTCTTTTGCTTCGATGTCGCGCTGCTCGCTGTGCATGTTCGCGGCGTCTCTTCTTTGCACGTGTAGCAGTATGCGGCTTCGTGCTGGTACATCAGGCATCCCTCCGTAGTGATCTATGTAACGGACGCGCCCTTCGCTCTTTCGCTTCGACGCCGCGCTGCTCGCTGTGCATGTCAGCGGCGTCTCTTCTTTGCACGTGTAGCAGTATGCGCTTTCCCGGTGGTACATCACACGTCGCAGCGTCGAGATCTATGCGGCGTACGCGCCCTTGGCTATTTTGCTTCGACGCCGCGCTGCTCGCTGCGCATGTTCGCGGCGTCTCTTCTTTTCAATTGTAGCCGTATGCGGCTTCCCATGGTACTTCAGGCATCGCTCCGTCGAGACCTATGAAGCGGACGCGCCCTTGGCTCTGTTGCTTCGACGTCGCGCTGCTCGCTGTGCTTGTTCCCGGCGTCTCTTCTTTGCACGTGGAGCAATATGCGCTTTCCCGCTGGTACATCAGGCATCGCTCCGTCGGGCTATATGTAGCGGACGCGCCATTGGCCCCTTGCTTCGACGCCGCGCTGCTCCCTGCGCATGTTCGCGGCGTCTCTTCTTTGCACGTGGAGCAATATGCGACTTCCTGTGGTACATGAGGCATCCCTCCTTCGAGATCAATGTAGCGGACGCGCCCTTGGCTCTTTTCCATCGACGCCGCGCTGCTCGCTGTGCATGTTCGCGGCCTCTCTTCTTTGCACGTGTAGCAGTATGCGCTTTCCCGATTGTACATCAGGCATTGCTCCGTCGAGATCCATGCAGCGCACGCGCCCTTGGCTCTGTTGCTTCGACGTCGCGCTGTTCGCTGTGCTTGTTCCCGGCGTCTCTTCTTTGCACGTGGAGCAATATGCGTTTTCCCGACGGTACATCACGCATCCCTCCGTCGAGATCAATGTAGCGGACGCGCCCTTGGCTCTTTTGCTTCGACGCCACGCTGCTCCCTGTGCATGTTCGCGGTGTCTCTTCTTTGCACGTGTAGCAGTATGCGCTTTCCCGGTAGCACATCAGGCATTGCTCCGTCGAAATCCATGTAGAGCATGCACCCTTGGCCCTTTTGCATCGACGCCGCGCTGCTCGCTGTGCATGTTCGCGGTTTCTCTTCTTTGCACGTGTAGCAGTATGCGCTATCCCGATGTTACATCAGGCATCCCTCCATCGAGATATATGTAGCGGACGCGCCGTTGGGTCTTTTGCTTCGACGACGCGCTCCTCACTATGCATGTTCGCGGCGTCTCTTCTTTGCACGTGTAGCAGTATGCGACTTCCCGTGGTACATCAGGCATCGCTCCGTCGAGATTGATGTAGCGGACGCGCCCTTGGCTCTTTTGCTTCGACGCCGCGCTGCTCGCTGTGTTTGTTCGCGGTGTCTCTTCTTTGCACGTTTAGCAATATGTGCTTTCGCGGTGGTACATCAGGCATTGCTCCGTCGAGATCCATGCAGCGCACGCACCCTTGGCCCTTTTGCATCGACGCCGCGCTGCTCGCTGTGCATGTTCGCGGCGTCTCTTCTTTGCACGTGTAGCAGTATGCGGCTTCGTGCTGGTACATCAGGCATCGCTCCGTCGTGATCTATGTAACGGACGCGCCCTTCGCTCTTTCGCTTCGACGCCGCGCTGCTCGCTGTGCATGTCAGCGGCGTCTCTTCTTTGCACGTGTAGCAGTATGCGCTTTCCCGGTGGTACATCACACGTCGCAGCGTCGAGATCTATGCAGCGTACGCGCCCTTGGCTATTTTGCTTCGACGCCGCGCTGCTCGCTGCGCATGTTCGCGGCGTCTCTTCTTTTCACTTGTAGCCGTATGCGGCTTCCCATGGTACTTCAGGCATCGCTCCGTCGAGACCTATGAAGCGGACGCGCCCTTGGCTCTGTTGCTTCGACGTCGCGCTGCTCGCTGTGCTTGTTCCCGGCGTCTCTTCTTTGCACGTGGAGCAATATGCGCTTTCCCGCTGGTACATCAGGCATCGCTCCGTCGGGATATATGTAGCGGACGCGCCATTGGCCCCTTGCTTCGACGCCGCGCTGCTCCCTGCGCATGTTCGCGGCGTCTCTTCTTTGCACGTGTGGCAGTATGCGCATTCCCCGTGGTACATTAGACATATTTCCGTCAAGATTTATGTAGTGCCCGCGCCCTTGGCTCTTTTGCATCGACGCCACGCTGTTCGCTGTGCATGTTCGCGGTTTCTCTTCTTTGCATGTGTAGCAGTATACGCTTTTCCCGTGGTACATCAGACATATATCCGTCGAGAAATATCTTGCGGACGCGTCGGTGGGTCTTTTGCTTCGACGACGCGCTGCTCGGTTTGCATGTTCGCGGCGTCTCTTCTTTGCACGTGTAGGAGTATGCGGCTTCCCGTGGTACATCAGGCGTCGCAAGCGTCGAGATCTATGCAGCGTACGCGCCCTTGGCTATTTTGCTTCGTCGCCGCGCTGCTCCCTGCGCATGTTCGCGGCGTCTCTTCTTTTCACATGTAGCCGTATGCGGCTTCCCATGGTGCTTCAGGCATCGCGCCGTCGAGACGTATGTAGCGGACGCGCCCTTGGCTCTGTTCCTTCGACGTCGCGCTGCTCGCTGTGCTTGCTCCCGGCGTCTCTTCTTTGCACGTGGAGCAATATGCGCTTTCGCGATCGTACATCAGGCATCGCTCCGTCGGGATATATGTAGCGGACGCGCCATTGGCCCTTTGCTTCAACGCCGCGCTGCTCCCTGTGCATTTTCGCGGCGTCTCTTCTTTGCACGTGTGGCAGTATGCGCATTCCCCGTGGTACAATAGACATATTTCCGTCGAGATTTATGTAGTGCACGCGCCCTTGGCTCTTTTGCATCGACGCCACGCTGTTCGCTGTGCATGTTCGCGGTTTCTCTTCTTTGCACGTGTAGGAGTATACACTTTTCCCGTGTTACATCAGACATATATCCGTCGAGATATATGTTGCGGACGCGCCGGTGGGTCTTTTGCATCGACGCCACGCTGTTCGCTGTGCATTTTCGCGGTTTCTCTTCTCTGCACGTTTAGAAGTATGCGCTTTCCCGATGGACATCAGGCATCGCTCCGTCGAGATATATTTAGCCGGCGCTCCCCTGGCTCTCTTGCTTCGACGCCGCGCTTCTCGCTGTTTTTGTTCGCGGCGTCTCTTCTTTGCAAGTGGAGCAATATGCGCTTTCCCACTGGTACATCAGGCATGGCTCCATCGGGATCTATGTAGCGGACGCGCCCTTGGCCCCTTGCTTCGACGCCGCACTGCTCCCTGTGCATGTTCACGGCGTCTCTTCTTTGCAGGTGTAGCAGTATGCGCTTTCCCGGTGGTACATCAGGCGTCGCAGCGTCGAGATCTATGCAGCGTACGCGCCCTCAGCTATATTGCTTCGACGCCGCGCTGCTCGCTGCGCATGTTCGCGGCGTCTCTTCTTTGCACGCATAGCGGCATGTTCTTTCCTTGTGGTACATCAGGCGTCGCATCCTCGAGATCTATGTAGTGTACGCGGCTTTGGCAATTTTGCTTCAACGCCGCGCTGCTCACTGCGCATGTTCGCGGCGTCTCTTTTTTGCACGTGTAGCAGTATGTGCTTTGCCGCTGGCACATCAGGCATCCCTCCTTCGAGATCAATGTAGCGGACGCGCCCTTGGCTCTTTTACATCGACGCCGCGCTGCTCGCTGTGCATGTTCGCGGCGTCTCTTCTTTGCAAAGTGTAGCAGTATGCGCTTTGCCGCTGGTACGTCAGGCATCCCTCCGTCGAGATCTATGTAGCGGAGGCGCCCTTGGCTCTGTTGCTTCGATGCCGCGCTGCTCGCTCTGCTTGTTCCTGGCGTCTCTTCTTTGCACGTGGAGCAATATGCGCTTTCCCGGTGGTACATCAGGCGTGGCAGCATAGAGTACTTTGTAGCGGACGCGCTCTTGGCTCTTTTGTTTCGATGCCGTGCTCCTTTCTGCGCATATTCGCGGCGTCTCTTCTTTGGACGTGTAGCAGTATGCGCTTTCCCGTGGTGCATCAGACATATCTCCGTCGAGATCTATGTAGCGCATGCGCCCTTGGCTCATTTGCATCGACGCCACGCTGTTCGCTGTGCATGTTCGCGGTTTCTCTTCTTTGCACATGTAGCAGTATACGCTTTTCCCGTGGTACATCAGACATATATCCGTCGAGATATATGTTGCGGACGCGCCGTTGGGTCTTTTGCTTCGACTACGCGCTGCTCGCTAAGCATGTTCGCGGCGTCTCTTCTTTGCACGTGTAGCAGTATGCGGCTTCCCGTGGTACATCAGGCATCGCTCCGTCGAGATCTATGTAGTGGACGCGCCCTTGGCTGTTTTGCTTCGACGCCGCGATGCTCGCTGCGCATGTTCGCGGCGTCTCTTCTTTTCACGTATAGCGGTATGTTCTTTCCCGGTGGTACATCAGGCGTCGCGTCGTCAAGATCTATGTAGCGCACGCGGCCTTGGCAATTTTGCTTCGACGCCGCGCTGCTCGCTGCGCATGTTCGTGGCGTCTCTTTTTTGCACGTGTAGAAGTATGCGCTTTGCCGCTGGTACATCAGGCATCCCTCCGTCGAGATCTGTGTAGCGGACGCGCCGTTGGGTCTTTCGCTTCGATGCCGCGCTTCTGGCTATGCATGTTCGAGCCGTATGCGGATTCTCATGGTACTTCAGGCATCGCTCCGTCGAGATCTATGTAGCGGACGCGCCCTTAGCGGACGCGCCCTTTGGCTTTTTTACTTCGACGCCGCGCTGCTCGCTGTGAATGTTCTCGGCGTCTCTTCTTTGCGCGTGTAGCAGTATGCGCTTTACCGGTGGTACATCAAGCGTCACAGCGTCGAGATCTAAGTAGCGCATGCGGCCTAGGCTATTTTGCTTCGATGCCTCGCTGCTCGCTATGCATGTTCGCAGCGTCTCTTCTTTGTACGTGTTCCAGTATGCGGCTTCCCACTGGTACATCAGGCATCGCTCCGTCGAGATCTATGTAGAGGACGCGCCCTTGGCTCTTTTGCCTTGGCGCCGCGCTGCTCGCTGTGCATGTTCGCGGCGTGTCTTCTTTGCACGTGTAGCAGTACGCTCTTTTCCGCTGGTATATCAGGCATCGCTCCGTTGAGATCTATGTAGCGCATGCGCCCTTGGCTCTCTTGCTTCGACGCTGCGCTGCACCCTGTGCATGTTCGCCGCGTCTCTTCTTTGCACGTGTAGCAGTATTCGCTTTCCCCGTGGTACATCAGGCATCGCTCCGTCGAGATCCATGTAGAGCACGCGCCCTTGGCTCTTTTGCTTCGACGCGGCGCTGCTCCCTATGCATGTTCGCGGCGTCTCTTCTTTGCACGTGTAGCAGTATTCGCTTTCCCTCTGGTAGATCAGGCATCGCTCCGTCCAGATCTAGGGAGCGGACGTGCCCTTTGCTCTTTTGCTTTGACGCCGCGCTGCTCGCTGCGCATGTTCGCGGCATCTCTTCTTTGCACGTGAGCAGTATGCGCTTTGCCTGTGGTACCTCAGGCATTGCAGCATCGAGATTTATGTAGCCTACGCGCCCTTGGCTCTTTTGTTTCGACGCCACGCTGCTCGCGGTTCATGTTCGCGGCGTCTCTTGTTTGCACGTGTAGCAGTATGCGCTTTTGCGCTGGTATATCAGGCATCGCACCGTTGAGATCTATGTAGCGCATGCGCCCTTCGTGCTTTTGCCTCGACGCTGCGCTGCACCCTCTGCATGTTCGCGGCGTCTCTTCTTTGCACGTGTAGCAGTATGCGCTTTCCCGCTGGTACATCCGGCATCGCTCCGTCGGGATATATGTAACGGACGCGCACTTGGCCCTTTGTTTCGACGCCGCGCTGCTCCCTGTGAATGTTCGCGCTGTCTCTTTTTTGCACGTGTAGCAGTATGCGCTTTTCCGGTGGTACATCAGGCATATCTCCGTCGAGATATATGCAGCGCAGCGCCCTTAGCTCTTTTGCATCGACGCCACGCTGCTCGCTGAGCATGTTTGCGGCGTCTCTTCTTTGCACGTGCAGCAGTATGCGCTTTCCCGAAGGTACATCAGGCATCCCTCCGTCGAGATCTATGTAGCGGACGCGCCGTCGGGTCTTTTGCTTCGACGCCACGCTGCTCGCTATGCATGTTCGCCGCGTCTCTTCTTTGCACGTGTAGCAGTATGAGGCTTCTCGTGGTACATCAGGCATCGCTCCGTCGAGATCTATATAGCGGACGCTCCCTTGGCTCTTTTGCTTCGACGCCGCGCTGCTAGATGTGCTTGTTCCCGGCATCTCTTCGTTGCACGTGGAGCAGTATGCGGCATCCCGTGGTACATCAGGCATCGCTCGGTCGAGATCTATGTAGCGCACGCGCCCTGGGCTCTTTTGCTTCGACGCCGCGCTGCTCGCTGTGCATGTTCGCGGCGTCTCTTCTTTGCACGTGCAGGAATATGCGCTTTCCCGTTGGTACATCAGGCATCGCTCCGTCGAGATCTATGTAGCGGACGCCCCCTAGGCTCTTTTGCTTCGACGCCGCGCTGCTCGCTGTGCATGTCAGCGGCGTCTCTTCTTTGCACGTGTAGCAGTATGCGCTTTCCCGGTGGTACATCACACGTCGCAGCGTCGAGATCTATGCGGCGTACGCGCCCTTGGCTCTGTTGCTTCGACGTCGCGCTGCTCGCTGGGCTTGTTCCCGGCGTCTCTTCTTTGCACGTGGAGCAATATGCGCTTTCCCGCTGGTACATCAGGCATCGCTCCGTCGGGCTATATGTAGCGGACGCGCCATTTGCCCCTTGCTTCGACGCCGCGCTGCTCCCTGCGCATGTTCGCGGCGTCTCTTCTTTGCACGTGGAGCAATATGCGACTTCCCGTGGTACATGAGGCATCCCTCCTTCGAGATCAATGTAGCGGACGCGCCCTTGGCTCTTTTCCATCGACGCCGCGCTGCTCGCTGTGCATGTTCGCGGCCTCTCTTCTTTGCACATGTAGCAGTATGCGCTTTCCCGATGGTACATCAGGCATTGCTCCGTCGAGATCCATGCAGCGCACGCGCCCTTGGCTCTGTTGCTTCGACGTCGCGCTGTTCGCTGTGCTTGTTCCCGGCGTCTCTTCTTTGCACGTGGAGCAATATGCGTTTTCCCGACGGTACATCACGCATCCCTCCGTCGAGATCTATGTAGCGGACGCGCCCTTGGCTCTTTTGCTTCGACGCCACGCTGCTCCCTGTGCATGTTCGCGGTGTCTCTTCTTTGCACGTGTAGCAGTATGCTCTTTCCCGGTAGCACATCAGGCATTGCTCCGTCGAAATCCATGTAGAGCATGCACCCTTGGCCCTTTTGCATCGACGCCGCGCTGCTCGCTGTGCATGTTCGCGGCTTGTCTTCTTTGCACGTGTAGCAGAATGCGCTTTCCCGGTGGTACATCAGGCGTCACAGCATCGAGCACGTCGTAGCGGACCTGGCCTTGGCTCTTTTGTATCGACGCCGCGCTGCTCACTGTGCATGTTCGCGGCGTCTCTTCTTTGCACGTGTAGCAGTATGCGCTTTCCCGGTGGAACATCAGGCGTCGCAGCGTCGAGATCTTTGTAGCGGGCGAGCCCTTGGCTCTTTGGTTTCGACGGCACGCTCGTTGCTTTGCATGTTCGCGACGTCTCTTGTTTGCACGTGTGGCAGTATGCGCTTTCCCCGTGGTAGATTAGACATATCTCCATCGAAATCTATGTAGCGCACGCGCCCTTGGCTCTTTTGCATCGACGCCACGCTGTTCGCTGTGCATTTTCGCGGTTTCTCTTCTTTGCACGTGTAGCAGTATGCGCTATCCCGATGTTACATCAGGCATCCCTCCATGGAGATATATGTAGCGGACGCGCCGTTGGGTCTCTTGCTTCGACGACGCGCTGCTCACTATGCATGTTCGCGGCGTCTCTTCTTTGCACGTGTAGCAGTATGCGACTTCCCGTGGTACATCAGGCATCGCTCCGTCGAGATTGATATAGCGGACGCGCCCTTGGCTCTTTTGCTTCGACGCCGCGCTGCTCGCTGTGTTTGTTCGCGGTGTCACTTCTTTGCACGTTTAGCAATATGTGCTTTCGCGGTGGTACATCAGGCATCGCTCCGTCGAGATCTTTGTAGCGGACGCGTACTTGGCTCTTTTGCTTCGATGTCGCGCTGCTCGCTGTGCATGTTCGCGGCGTCTCTTCTTTGCACGTGTAGCAGTATGCGGCTTCGTGCTGGTACATCAGGCATCCCTCCGTAGTGATCTATGTAACGGACGCGCCCTTCGCTCTTTCGCTTCGACGCCGCGCTGCTCGCTGTGCATGTCAGCGGCGTCTCTTCTTTGCACGTGTAGCAGTATGCGCTTTCCCGGTGGTACATCACACGTCGCAGCGTCGAGATCTATGCGGCGTACGCGCCCTTGGCTATTTTGCTTCGACGCCGCGCTGCTCGCTGCGCATGTTCGCGGCGTCTCTTCTTTTCAATTGTAGCCGTATGCGGCTTCCCATGGTGCTTCAGGCATCGCGCCGTCGAGACGTATGTAGCGGACGCGCCCTTGGCTCTGTTCCTTCGACGTCGCGCTGCTCGCTGTGCTTGCTCCCGGCGTCTCTTCTTTGCACGTGGAGCAATATGCGCTTTCGCGATCGTACATCAGGCATCGCTCCGTCGGGATATATGTAGCGGACGCGCCATTGGCCCTTTGCTTCAACGCCGCGCTGCTCCCTGTGCATTTTCGCGGCGTCTCTTCTTTGCACGTGTGGCAGTATGCGCATTCCCCGTGGTACAATAGACATATTTCCGTCGAGATTTATGTAGTGCACGCGCCCTTGGCTCTTTTGCATCGACGCCACGCTGTTCGCTGTGCATGTTCGCGGTTTCTCTTCTTTGCACGTGTAGGAGTATACACTTTTCCCGTGTTACATCAGACATATATCCGTCGAGATATATGTTGCGGACGCGCCGGTGGGTCTTTTGCATCGACGCCACGCTGTTCGCTGTGCATTTTCGCGGTTTCTCTTCTCTGCACGTTTAGAAGTATGCGCTTTCCCGATGGACATCAGGCATCGCTCCGTCGAGATATATTTAGCCGGCGCTCCCCTGGCTCTCTTGCTTCGACGCCGCGCTTCTCGCTGTTTTTGTTCGCGGCGTCTCTTCTTTGCAAGTGGAGCAATATGCGCTTTCCCACTGGTACATCAGGCATGGCTCCATCGGGATCTATGTAGCGGACGCGCCCTTGGCCCCTTGCTTCGACGCCGCACTGCTCCCTGTGCATGTTCACGGCGTCTCTTCTTTGCAGGTGTAGCAGTATGCGCTTTCCCGGTGGTACATCAGGCGTCGCAGCGTCGAGATCTATGCAGCGTACGCGCCCTCAGCTATATTGCTTCGACGCCGCGCTGCTCGCTGCGCATGTTCGCGGCGTCTCTTCTTTGCACGCATAGCGGCATGTTCTTTCCTTGTGGTACATCAGGCGTCGCATCCTCGAGATCTATGTAGTGTACGCGGCCTTGGCAATTTTGCTTCAACGCCGCGCTGCTCACTGCGCATGTTCGCGGCGTCTCTTTTTTGCACGTGTAGCAGTATGTGCTTTGCCGCTGGCACATCAGGCATCCCTCCTTCGAGATCAATGTAGCGGACGCGCCCTTGGCTCTTTTACATCGACGCCGCGCTGCTCGCTGTGCATGTTCGCGGCGTCTCTTCTTTGCAAAGTGTAGCAGTATGCGCTTTGCCGCTGGTACGTCAGGCATCCCTCCGTCGAGATCTATGTAGCGGAGGCGCCCTTGGCTCTGTTGCTTCGATGCCGCGCTGCTCGCTCTGCTTGTTCCTGGCGTCTCTTCTTTGCACGTGGAGCAATATGCGCTTTCCCGGTGGTACATCAGGCGTGGCAGCATAGAGTACTTTGTAGCGGACGCGCTCTTGGCTCTTTTGTTTCGATGCCGTGCTCCTTTCTGCGCATATTCGCGGCGTCTCTTCTTTGGACGTGTAGCAGTATGCGCTTTCCCGTGGTGCATCAGACATATCTCCGTCGAGATCTATGTAGCGCATGCGCCCTTGGCTCATTTGCATCGACGCCACGCTGTTCGCTGTGCATGTTCGCGGTTTCTCTTCTTTGCACATGTAGCAGTATACGCTTTTCCCGTGGTACATCAGACATATATCCGTCGAGATATATGTTGCGGACGCGCCTTTGGGTCTTTTGCTTCGACTACGCGCTGCTCGCTAAGCATGTTCGCGGCGTCTCTTCTTTGCACGTGTAGCAGTATGCGGCTTCCCGTGGTACATCAGGCATCGCTCCGTCGAGATCTATGTAGTGGACGCGCCCTTGGCTGTTTTGCTTCGACGCCGCGATGCTCGCTGCGCATGTTCGCGGCGTCTCTTCTTTTCACGTATAGCGGTATGTTCTTTCCCGGTGGTACATCAGGCGTCGCGTCGTCAAGATCTATGTAGCGCACGCGGCCTTGGCAATTTTGCTTCGACGCCGCGCTGCTCGCTGCGCATGTTCGTGGCGTCTCTTTTTTGCACGTGTAGAAGTATGCGCTTTGCCGCTGGTACATCAGGCATCCCTCCGTCGAGATCTGTGTAGCGGACGCGCCGTTGGGTCTTTCGCTTCGATGCCGCGCTTCTGGCTATGCATGTTCGAGGCGTCTCTTCTTTGCACGTGTAGCCGTATGCGGATTCTCATGGTACTTCAGGCATCGCTCCGTCGAGATCTATGTAGCGGACGCGCCCTTGGCTCTGTTGCTTCGACGTCGCGCTGCTCGCTGTGCTTGTTCCCCGCGTCTCTTCTTTGCACGTGGAGCAATATGCGCTTTCCCGACGGTACATCAGGCATCCCTCCGTCGAGATGTATGTAGCGGACGCGCCCTTCGCTCTTTTGCTTCGGCGCCGCGCTGCGCCCTGTGCATGTTCGCGATGCCTCTTCTTTGCACGTGTAGCAGTATGCGCTTTCCCGGTAGTACATCAGGCATTGCTCCGACGAAATCCATGTAGAGCACGCTCCCTTGGCCCTTTTGCATCGACGCTGCGCTGCTTGCTGTGCATTTTCGCGGCTTGTCTTCTTGGCACGTGTAGCAGTATGCGCTTTCCCGGTGGAACATCAGGCGTCGCAGCGTCGAAATCTTTGTAGCGGACGCGCCCTTGGCTCTTTTGTTTCGACGCTGCGCTCCATGCTTTGCATGTTCGCGGCGTCTCTTCTTTGCAAGTGTGGCAGTATGCGCTTTCCCCATGGTAGATTAGACATATCTCCGTCGAAATCTATGTAGCGCACGCGCCCTTGGCTCTTTTGCATCGACGCCACGCTGTTCGCTGCGCATGTTCGCGGCATCTCTTCTTTGCACGTGTAGCCGTATGCGGCTTCCCATGGTACTTCAGGCATCTCTCCGTCGAGATCTATGTAGCGGACACGCCCTTGGCTCTTTTGCTTCGACGCCGCGCTGCTCGCTGTGCTTATTCCGGGCATCTCTTTGCACGTGTAGCATTATGCGCTTTCCCGGTGGTACATCAGGCACCACTCCGTCGAGATATATGTAGCGGACTTGGCTACATAAGAGCCTTGGCTCTTTTGCTTCGACGCCGCGCTGCTCGCTGTTCATGTTCGTGGCGTCTCTTCTTTGCACGTGTAGCCGTACGCGCTTTCCCGGTGGTACATCAGGCATCTCTCCGTCGAGATTTATGTAGCGGACGCGCCCTTGTCCCTATTGCTTCGATGCCACGCTGCTCCATGTGCATGTTTACGGCGTCTCTTCTTTGCACCTGTAGCAGTATGCGCTTTCCGGGCTGTACATCAGGCGTCGCAGTGTCGAGATATATGTAGCCGTCGCGGCCTTGGCTCTTTTGCTTCGCGCCGTGCTGCTCGCTGTGCATGTTCTTGGCGTCTCTTCTTTGCACGAGTAGCAGTATGCGCTTTTCCGGTGGTACATCAGGCATCGCTCCGTCGAGATCTCTGTAGCGGACGCGCACTTGGCTCTTTTGCTTCAACGCCGCACTGCTCGCTGTGCATGTTCGCGGCGTCTCTTCTATGCACATGTAGCAGTACGTTCTTTACCGGTAGTACATCAGGCATCGCTCCATCGAGATCCATGTAGAGCACGCGCCATTGGCCCTTTTGCATCGACTCCGCGCTTCTCGCTTTGCATGTTCGCGGCGTCTCTTCTTTGCACGTGTAGCAGTATGCGCTTTCCCTGTGGTACATCAGACATATCTCCGTCGAGATCTATGTAGCGCACGCGGTCTTGGCTCCTTTGCATCGACGCCGTGCTGCTCGCTGTGCATGTTCGCGGCGTCTCTTCTTTGCATGTGTAGCAGTATGCGCTTTCGCGATGGTACATCAGGCATCCCTCCGTCGAGGTCCATGTAGCGGACGCGCCGTATGGTCTTTTGCTTCGACGCCGCGCTGCTCGCTATGCATGTTCGCGGCGTCTCTTTTTTGCACGTGTAGCAGTATGCGGCTTCCCGTGGTACAGCAGGCATCGCTCCGTCCAGATCTATGTAGTGGACGCGCCCTTGGCTCTTTTGCTTCGACCCCGCGCAGCTCGCTGTGCTTGTTCGCGGCGTCTCTTCTTTGCAAGTGGAGAAATATGCGCTTTCACACTGGTACATCAGGCATCACTCCGTCGAGATCTATGTAGCGGACGCGCCCTTGGCCCTTTATTTCGACGCCGCGCTGTTCCCTGTGCATGTTCGCGGCATCTCTTCTTTGCACGTGCAGCAGTGTGCGCTTTGCCGTTGGTACATCAGGCGTCGCTCTGTCGAGATCTATGTAGCGGACGCGCCCTTGGCTGTTTTGCTTCGACGCCGCGCTGCTCGCTCTGCATGTTCGCGGCGTCTCTTCTTTGCACCTGTAGCATTATGCGCTTTCCTGGTGGCACATGAGGCATCGCTCCTTCGAGATCTATGTAGCCGACGCGCCCTTGGCTTCGTTGCTTGACGCCGCGCTGCTCCCTCCACGTGTTCGCGTCGTCTCTTCTTTGCACGTGTAGCAGTTTGCGCTTTCCCGGTGGTACATCAAGCATCGCTCCGTCGAGATCTATGTACCGGACGCGCCTTTGGCTCTTTTGCTTCGACGCTGCGCTGCTCGCTGTGCATGTTCGCGGCGTCTCTTCTTTGCACGTATAGCAGTATGCGCTTTCCCGGTTGTTCGTCATGCGCCTCAGCGTCGAGATCTATGCAGACTACGCGGCCTTGGCTATTTTGCTTCGACGCCGCGCTGCCCGCTGTGCATGTTCGCAGCGTCTCTTCTTTGCAAGTGTAGCAGTATGCGCTTTCCCGCTGGTACATCAGGCATCGCTCCTTCGAGATCAATGTAGCGGACGCGCCCTTGGCTCTTTTGCTTCGACGTCGCGCTGCTCGCTCTGCATGTTCGCGGCGTCTCTTCATTGCATGTGCAGCGGTATCCGATTTCCTGGTGGCACATCAGGCATCGCTCCTTCTAGATCTATGTAGCCGACGCGCCCTTGGCTTCTTTGCTTCGACGCCGCGCTGCTCCCTGCACATGTTCGCGTCGTACCTTCTTTGCACGTGTAGCAGTATGCGCTTTCCCGGTGGTACATCAAGCTTCGCTCCGTCAAGATCTATGTACCGGACGCACCCTTGCCACTTTTGCTTCCGCGCCGCGCTGCTCCCTGTGCATGTTCGTGGCGTCTCTTTTTTGCGCGTGTAGCAGCATACGCTTTCCCGGTGGTACATCCGGCGTCGCAGCGTCGAGATCTATGCAGCGTGCGCGGCCTTGGCTATTTTGCTTCGACGTCGCGCTGCCCGCTGTGCATGTTTGCAGCGCCTCTTCTTTGCACGTGTAGCAGTATGCGCTTTCCTGGTGGTACATCAGGCATCGCTCCTTCGAGATCTATGTAGCCGACGCGCCCTTGGCTTCTTTGCTTCGACGCCGCGCTGCTCCCTGTACATGTTCGCGTCGTCTCCTATTTGCACGTGTAGCAGTATGGGCTTTTCCAATGGTACATCAGGCATCCCTGCGTCGAGATCTATGTAGCGGACGCGCCATTGGGTCTTTTCTTTCGACGCCGCGCTGCTCGCTAAGCATGTTCGTGGCGTCTCTTCTTTGCACGTGTAGCAGTATGCGGCTTCCCGCTGGTACATCAGGTATCGCTCCGTCGAGATTTATGTAGCGGACGCGCCCTTGTCCCTATTGCTTCAATGCCACGCTGCTCCATGTGCATGTTCGCGGCGTCTCTTTTTTGCACGTGTAGCACTTTGCGCTTCCGGGTGGTACATCAGGCGTCGCAGCGTCGAGATATATGCAACGTACGCGCCCTTGGCTCTTTTACTTCTACGCCGCGCGGCTCGCTGTGCATGTTCGCGGCGTCTCTTCTTTGTACGTGTAGAAGTATGCGCTTTCCCGGTGGTACATCAGGCATCACTCCGTCGAGATTTATGTAGCGGACGCGGCCTTGGCTCTTTTGCTTTGACGCCGCGCTGCTCGCTGTGCATGTTCGTGGCGTCTCTTCTTTGTACGTGTAGCAGTATGCGTTTTCCCGGTGGTACATCAGGCATCGCTCCGTCGAGATCTTTGTAGCGGATGCGCACTTGGCTCTTTTGCTTCAATGCCGCGCTGCTCGCTGTGCATGTTCGCGGCGTCTCTTCTATGCACGTGTAGCAGTACGCGCTTTCCCAGTAGTACATCAGGCATCGCTCCATCGAGATCCATGTAGAGGACGCGCCCTTGGCCCTTCTGCATCGACGCCGCGCTGCTCGCTTTGCATGTTCGCGGCGTCTCTTCTTTGCACGTGTAGCAGTATGCGCTTTCCCTGTGGTACATCAGGCGTCGCAGCGTCGAGGTCTTTTTAGCGGGCGCACCCTTGGCTCTTTTGTTTCGATGCCGCGCTCCTTGCTGTGCATGTTCGCGGCGTCTCTTCTTTGCACGTGTAGCAGTATGCGCTTTCGCGATGGTACATCAGGCATCCCTCCGTCGAGATCTATGTAGCGGACGCGCCCTTGGCTCTTTTGCTTCGACCCCACGCTGCTCGCTGTGCTTGTTCGCGGCGTCTCTTCTTTGCAAGTGGAGCAATATGCGCTTTCACACTGGTGCATCCGGCATCGCTCCGTCGAGATCTATGTAGCGGACGCGCCCTTGGCCCTTTGCTTCGACGCCGCGCTGCTCGCTGTGCATGTTGGCAGCGTCTCTACTTTGCACCCGTAGCAGTACGCGCTTTCATGTTGGTACATCAAGCATCGCTCCGTCGAGATCTATAGAGCGCACGCGCCCTTGGCTCGTTTGCTTCGACGTCGCACTGCTCCCTGTGCATGTTCGCGGCCTCTTTTCTTTGCACGTGTAGCAATATGCGCTTTCCCGCTGGTACATCAGGCGCTGCACCATCGAGATCTAGGTAGCGTATGCGTCATTTGTGTTTGATCTTCGACGCCGCGCTGCTCAGTGTGCATGTTCACGGCGTCTCATGTTTGCACGTGCAGCAAATAGCGGTTTCCCTGTGGCACGCGAAGTATCGGAACATCGATATCAACGTAGCGTCCATGGCCTTGGCTTTTGTGCATCAATGCCGCGCTGCTCTCGGTACATGTTCGCGGCGCATCTTCTTTGCACGTCTAGCAATATGCACGCCCCCTACTGCTGCGCAGTATCATCGGCCTATGCTTTAATTTCTGATGTTACATCCATAATTTTACCTTTAGCATGGCCGCTTGGCCCAGCTACTTACAGGCCGTTCTTATCTGTCGCATTATTAAGCATCGGTTCGGCGCGGAAAGAAGCACGCATCAGAATATAAAGACAAAAAGAATAGCGGACGTGCGGTGATGCCCCAAATACTATTCGCGTCCAACTAGCCAAGCAGTCAACCCAAGTATGTGATGGCGCATTTTAAGAATATCGCCGCCTGCTCACGTCGGCTCCAGCACGGCAACGATTCGATCACTTTGCGTCTACAGAGATCCTGACGCATAGTAGTAGTTTCGGGCTAGGAGCAGTTCTTGCACAACGTAAGAATACCGTTGTAGAGTACATCGTAGCGTATCGCAGCAACACCTTTACCAAAGTTGAGGTGAACTCTCCCGCTTCTGAAGATGAATATCTGGCCATTATTTGGGCTATCAAAATATTCCGTTCTTGCATGTATGGGGGTCCATTTGTCATGCTGACCATCATGTGCTATGGTAGCCATCTTCATTAAAAGATCCAACTGGTTGGTTTGCTCGACGGGTAATCTGCCTACAAGAAGACATTTGCTTTTTTGATCACTCAAGACGGAAGCATTCACAAGCGGACACCCTATTCTAGTCACACCTGCGTTTTAATCCTATCTGCTCATAGAGAAAGAAGTTCAACAAAAGGGGACACTCCTAATTTATTGGCAACAGGAAATACGTCGCGCCTAGTTTCAACTCCATCCGTTATTTGACGCAAGCATCAGAAAAAAGAATGTGAAAGGAGCCTAGAGACAACGTTCTTTAATTTTTTCCCACTAAAAATAAAAAAGTTTCGCGTAAATGAACTCATACATTGCGACTTATTTTCTCCTGCGTTGCCTTATAAGAAGCTATCGGCGTGTCAGACGCGCGTGCGTACGTCATACGCCAGACGTCGCAGAAGCAACGAGGCTGGCTGTGCATGTGATTCTCGCGTGCCCGCGGCGACCCGTCTGTTTTGAACACAGCCCGTTTTTTGTGCTCCCTGTGTTTTCTCTGCATTTCCCTCTGCATTTACCTCAGCAGTTGCCTCTGCATTTGGACACGGCACCGCTGCACTACTGGACTACAGCAAGGTGGGGATTTCGTTTGACAGTGTGCGACGCACTTGAAGCACATTTAGACCTACTGCACGAAACTGAACCTATTAGTGGCGCAGTTATCGAAAAAGAACTCCGCCGTCCAAGCCTAGTTAATTTGACTTCTTTACTCGTACTGGGAGATGTGTGCGATGCTTTCTATCAGCCCAAGCATAATTATAACTTATTTCGGTAGTTCTTAGGCACGCTCGCTGCCCCTGGCTTTGTGACGAAAAGCACCTCGGCCGTGTGACGCAGTTTCGCGTGTACTGAATCTTACCGGGAGAAGTTTTGGCGCTTTCTCTGGCCGCAGACATTATTGTAACTAATTTCGCTACTTTTTGGGTTACTTTTCATGCAGAGTGGCCGCACTCGGCGTAGTGGCGCAGTTAGCGAAAAGCAGCTCGGCTGTGTGCCGCAGTTAGTTTCGCGCGCACTGAATCTTACTGGTAGAAGTTCGGGACGCATTCTCTGGCCTCAAAAGTATTGTAATTCATTTGGTAACTCTTTGGGATACTTTTGAGGCATGTTCGCCACGCCTTGGGTTGTGAATCTGTTAGCGAAAAAATCAAGCCGGCAATGGTGAGTTAGTTTCGCGTGTACTGAATTTTAGTGGGACAAGTTTGTGACGCTTTTTATGGTCCTGCAACAACATATACCTTATTCGGTACTCAAGCTTGTCGAAAACGCGACGAGCGATTGCCGAGAGTGATAACGCGGGAGTGTTGCTTGCGCCGGTAGGAGGCGTAAAAGATAACACGGAGGAGCTCAAGAACTTGACATTTATGTATTCTGAGCGACTGAAAACAGGCTTTGCACCCACGAATCTCTCTTAAGAGCGACTAGAAGGCATTTTGCGAGCGTGTAACATGGTCTGGCTAAGAGCCTGCGTTGAAACATGGTCTGGCTAAGAGACCTTAGTGTTGAAACAATGAACGCCAATCTTAAGGGCATCATTAAGGAGTGTGGTCACTCCGTTAGACAGGATATCAGTAAGCTAAATCAGGAGACGAAAGATCTCCTCAAGAAACGCCAATGTATGACGGCCTCTAACCCTACTGGCAGAAATTTCCAATTTAATCAACAAGCGTAAGACAGCTGACATAAGGAAGTATAGTATGAATAGAATTGAACATGCTCTCAGGAATGGAGGGAGCCTAAAAGCAATGAAGAAGAAACATGGAATTGGCAAGAATCAGACGTATGCGTTAAGATACAAAGCCGGCAATATAATTACTAATTTGGATGGGATAGTTGAAGTGGTTTAGGAGTTCTATAGAAACTTATACAGTACCAGTGGCACCCACGACAATAATGGAAGAGAGAATAGTCTAGACGAATTTGCAATCCCACAAGTAACGCCTGAAGAATTAAAGAAAGCCTTGGGAACAATGGAAATGGGGAAGGCAGCTGGGTAGGATCAGGTAACAGCAGATTTATTGAAGGATGGCGGGCAGATTGTTCTAGAAAAACTGGCCACCCTGTATACGCAATGCCTCATAACCTCGAGCGTACCGGAATCTTGGAGGAACGCTAACATAATCCTAATCTATAAGAAAGGAAACGCCAAAGACTTGAAAAATTATAGACCGATCTGCTTACTGTCCCTTGCCTACAAAGTATTTAATAAGGTAATCGCAAATCGAATCATGAACACCTTTGACTTCTGTCAACCAAAGGACCAGACCGGATTCCGTAAAGGCTACTCAACATTAGACCATATCCACACTATCAATCAGGTGATAGAGAAATGTCCGGAATATAAACAACCGTTATATATAAACAACCGAGAAAGCGTTTGATTCAGCCGAAACCTTAGGAGTCCTGGACGCATTACGCAATCAGGGTGTCGACGAGCCGTATGTAAAATACTGAAAGAGATCTATAGCGGCTCCACAGCTACAGTAGCCCTCCATAAAGAAAGCAACAAAATCTGAATAAAGAAAGAAGTCGGGCAGGGAGATACGATCTCTTCAATGCTATTCGCAGCGTGTTTACAGGAGGTATTCAGAGACCTGGATTGGGAAGAATTGGGGATAAGAGTTAATGGTGAATACTTTAGTAACTTGCTATTCGCTGATGATATTATCTTGCTTAGAAACTCAGGGGACCAATTGCTCACTGCTGGAGAGGCAAAGGAGAAGGGTGGGTCTAAAATTATTCTGGAGAAAACTAAAGTAATGTTTAACAGTCTCGGAAGAGAACATCAGTTTACGATTGGTAGCGAAGCACTAGAAATGGTAAGGGAATACATGTACTTAGGGCAGGCAGTGACCGCGGATCCGGATCACGAGAGTGAAATAATCAGAGGAATAAGAATGGGCTGGGGTGCGTTTGACAGACATTCTCAGGTCATGAACAGCAGGTTGCCATTATCCCTCAAGAAATAAAGTGTATAACAGCTGTGTATTACCAGTACTCACGTACGGGGCAGGAACCTGGAGACTTACGAAAAGGGATCTACTTAAATTGAGGACGACGCAACGAGCTATAGAAAGAAGAATGATGTGTCTAACGTTAAGGGATATTGGGTGAGGGAACAAACGCGAGTTAATGACATCTTAGCTGAAATCAAGAAAAATAAATGGAAATGGGTAGGACATGTAATGAGGAGGGAAGACAACTGATGGTCTTTTAGGGTTACGGACTGGATTCCAAGGGAAGGAAAGCGTAGCAGGGGCGGCAGAAAGTTAGCTGGGCGGATGAGATTAAGAAATTTGCAGAGACGACATGGCCACAATTAGTACATGACCGGGGTAGTTGGAGAAGTATGTGAGAGGCATTTTCCCTGCAGTGGGCGTAACCAGGCTTATGATGATGATGATTCCCATCTCCAGTGTCTTTGCCCTCAAGATTTGCGTGAGTAATCAGCGTAGTACAGTGCCCATGGGTCTCTTCGCTTCTAGACTTCCTGTTTTGCCGGTCGCAACTTTGACCTGTCGGACGCTTCGGCGCTATGCCACGCACGTCATCAATCGGAATAGCCTAATCTACCGGTGCAACTATAACTCCAGCGGCCACAAGTGGTTCGTTCTTATTCCCCGACACCGGCCCTCCAACGTCTGCCCCCCTTTTCAGAACTGCCCGCTGTGCTACCAAGCTGGTGTATGAAATACAAATTCTCACCTGCAGCTTATTTACCAGCGGCGTGAAATCAATCGTTTCGTTCACCTGTATCTCCAGTAGATCGCCGACGCAACAACGACGCAAGACGCCGCATGAACTTTTTGCCGGCCCATTGCAACATTACCCACAACCCAGTTGAGCCTCCCACCATGTCGACACTCACTTAGGTCGTCCGCTTAGCACCATTGTTACTGACATACGCAGTGGTATTGCTGCTAAGGACCACCTCACACGGTGCGCTGAAATTTCAGCGATGCCCTTATCTGCAACAAGACACATTACCGGCTTTATCCTTGAAAACATGGTTTTCTGACATAGAACACCTCAAACATTACTTCTCGACCGCGGTCGCGTTTTCTCTCCGATTTGATTACATCATTGATAAAGGAGTTTCGCATCATTCACCGCACTGCCGCAGCATATCGCCCCCAAACTAAAAGCCTGACAGAGCGTTTCAATCGCACCGTTGATGAGATGTAGCGATGTGTGTTTCATCCAACCAATCGAATTGTGATCAGATTGTGCGGTTCGTCCCATACGCCTAAAATATTGCCGCGCAATGTATCACAGGGTTTCAGCTTTATTTATCCTTTACCGGCACACAACTTCATGCACTACAGACACAATTCTAGACTACCGACTGGATGCTTCACAGTCTACGACTGTTTCCCGAGTGGCCACATACGCCGAAGGATGCCGCCAGCTGGCTCGTTTCTTCACATCCCAGGACCAGCGGTAACGAAAACCTCGCCATGATGCACCCTCTACGACTAAATCTTTGCTCCCGCCTCGCTGATCTAGTTGCGGGTCCCGTCTACTAATCCGGCCCTGCCGACAAAGGTGCTTTCTAAATATCACAGTCCTTTTCGGCTAGTGCAACAACCATCCACGGTTAACTGTTCCCTCGAGCCAACGAAAGCTTCTTCAGACCGGCGTCGTCGCGGCTAGGAAATTCTCCACATCGTCGTGCTCAATCAGTTCAAGGTTGCATGGATGGCTCCAATTTCGGTGGGGAGCGATAGTACCGAAGGCACTGGCCACGGTGCATGTAAAGTTAGAAGAAAAATGGAAGCACTTGCTCACCCGCTTCAACATAGCTTTGGCTGACTTGTTTAGGTTCACTGCGGTAAAGATACGTCAAGTGCTGCTTGCCAAACACCCCCTTGAAGCTTGATTAATATATCCTGCGGACAAACGCCACTATCTGTTCCATAATATATTCATTAACTAATTGCATTGCCTGGTACTGCAACGTTCCTCTTCCACTGTGTCCTCGTTCATGGCAACAAATGTAATGTTTTTCTAGCAGGATAACGCTGCCTATTTTCTTACCATATGTACAGCTTCTCTTTAGTTACCTCTTCTTGTTGTTTAAGATATTATATTTCGCTTGCCTTCAACATTTGATGTCTACAAACGAGCGTTGATTTGCGCCAATCATTTACATTACCCTGACAGTTTTCGTAAAAGCGAAGTATTTTCTTTTGCAGCGAAATCAGGTTGTTACACTTTTTTGCCCTCCCCTACTAATTGTCTGTCTCGAACAACGGAATGAATAGCGCAAGTTCTTTTTAGCGACTGATGAACAAGGAAACCAATTCGGTACAGACATCGGACTGTGAGCGGAAATGGCTCAAATAAATTATTGTTTAGCGCACGCCTATCAATTTTTGTTGTTCTTTTTGCTTTATATTGTTCGAATTAAAGTTTACTTTATGCCATATCTTACTTGTTTATTTACTGGGCTAAAAATAATGTAAGTTGTTTTCGTAGGTTTTTAATCTAGCTTTCTTGTGTGATCCCGTTAAAGTGTGATATCGCACAGTCATTTATTTTTTTTATTCCATATAAGTGGTATATAGAGAATACATTCGTGTAGTCTGCATACAAAACTAGATTTGGGGAGGCTGGAGTCCAGAAAGTATGTGTGTCGTAGAGCAGAAAGAGTTGTGGCTGCAATATAGAAGCTTTTGCAACTCCTTGGGGGAATCGAGGCTCACTTGACGTTGAACTTATACTCGCACATACAAGCTTTCGTCAGCCAGTAGCTTGCGAAGCTGGGTTCTTCATCAGCGGTTCTTTTTGTCCGTGCTCTGAAGGTACCCCTGCAAATCCCACCAAGAACCAGGTCTACCTTCAAGCTACGGAAATGCGGCTGACTGGAGAACGGCAGACGGCCGACCAATATGATCCAACTGCTCGCTCGTTGGACAAAGTGCCCGCCACTGCCTCAGTAGCTAATCATCGACTTCAACCTGGACCACTGGATCTTGGCTTCACCCTGGACCCAACATAAGGTGTTTTTGCTCTCGATCTCATCCGCATGCGTCCGATTCCGTCATTCCACGCTCCAGGTTTTGCCGCTTAGCGTTCCCACAAGGCCATCAATTTCTATCGCCAGGACCATACTGGTCTTCGTCCCCTGCACGGCCTGGCAACTACTCTCCGGAAGACTAAGCCGTGGAGCTCCAGGATGCTATGCTGCATCAGTGACCCCGTATAAAAATATTCTGCTGACTGAAACAACGCGCTGATACCTTCTGTGCATTGAAGTGGACGACGGTACCGTTACTGCTCTCATGGACACCGGAGCGCAGATTTCAATCACGAGTGCTGCTTTGCGTAGTCAGCTTCGCAACGTTATTACGCCTGCCATTGAGAGCGCAGTATGGGTCGCTGATGCAAGCCGGTCTGCTGCTCTTAAAATGTGCACTGCCCAGTGTGCATTACTGGTGATCAGACCGCTGTTTTGTTTGCCGTGCTTGCACAGTGTCCTGACGACGCGATCTTCAGCCTAGACTTTCTGTCAATGCACTCTATCCTTATCGACTGCTCCTCAGGTGGGCATCAACTGGAAATTCTTTCTGACGCCCACGAAATACCTGACACACCCAGCAGCTTATGATCTGTAGAGTTCCTCCATATGCCACCGCAAGCTGCTACGTACATCCTATTACGTCCCTCTCCTCTTGTGTGACATGGTGATAACGTTGTCTCCCCGATTCTTGACCTGTTCCTAATGCCTAATGTCGTCCTCCGGCACAATGTGGTCACCGTACGCATAAACAACACTTACCTGCCTATTTTGAATTTTAAGCTTACTACCCACGGGTTACCTGCCGGTATCGCGCTTGCCACTGTGTCGTCGTTGCAGAAGTGCAATGTTTCTGTGTTATCACTCTGCGGCCCTCAATCGTTTCCGGCTTTCTCACAGCTATCGTGTCACCATGTGCCAATTTCGCAAAAATATGTGAAGATATTGTTACGGTGAATTGAAGCAAGAAGTTGAATTGGAGTAGAGGAAGACGAAGTCTGGCCGTTGCCTGAACGCCATATATACCATCCATATATATACGTTATTTTACACTCGTGGGCCTGCTTTGATACAACAACATTTTGGTTGAGGTGCGGGGCACAACCACGGAACTTCGCAGCAGACGTCATCTACTTGCCGCCACAATGGCAAATCAACCGACACAAGCGACAACGCCTCGGCGCCCCGTGCCAAAGGTCCTCCTCACTCATCCGTGGGACCCGGGGACATATTGTGGCACGGACAACGCCGACATCGAGGACTGGCTTACGACGTACGAGCGAGTGTGCGACAACAACAGGTGGGATCCAATAATGATGCTAGCAAACGTGATATTTTACCTGAGGGGAACTGGGAAGCAATGGTACGACACACATAAAGCTGTCCTAACGAGCTGGGATGTCTGCAAAGAAAAAATGCGAGACCTGTTGGTCGTCAGCTGGCAGCAAAAAAAAAAAGAACTTGCGCGCCTGCTCAGACGTGCACAGAAACCTATGTCGTGTACATACAGGATGTGCTGGCCCTTTGCCTCAAGGCTGATGACAACATGACCGAGGCAGACAAGATAGGTAATATATTGAAAGGTATTGCAGACGATGCCTTCAATCTCCTGATGTGTAAGGATTGTGCCACTGTGTATGCAATTATAAAGGAGTGCCAGCGCTTCGAGCAAGCGAAGGGCCGCCGCGTCGCTCCAACTTTCGACTGATTACCCAATACCACCGCGACATCTTCTTGCGAAGGCCCGCCGCGGTTCGTTAAGCTCACAGGAGCGGAAGAAATAACGCGCATCGTTCGCCGTGAGCTTGAGGCCATGGCTCCGGCTCCAGTTCGTTTGGACTGTCGGGAAAGTGTACCCGCTATCTCACTTATACAATCGGTCGTTCGGGAGGAAATAGCAAGTTTGGCCATTCCATCACTCTCCTCGGTCCGCCGTACAAACACCTACCAAATTTCTACGACCTCTCGCTCCCAGACGCAAAGCTTTCCGCCACTCCGTCGCAACTCAGCTGACTGGCGCACAGCGGATGATAAACCCATCTGTTTTAATTGTTCCGGTGTTGGACACATCGCCCGTCATTGCCGCAACCACTGGTCGGCGCCTCCTCGGTGGTCGTCTCCCTGTCACTACCGTCAAGTACATGACAATCGTACTTTCTCGCCCTATACGCCGTCTAGGAACATCAACGCCGACAGTGCTCCACCAAGACCTAGCCGCTCCCCCTATCCGCAAGGTCGTAGGTCCCGTTCGTCTCTCGTTCACCGCTCTTCGTCCCCTTCTGCAACCGGTCGCTTCGCTTCGGGAAACTAGGCGGTGCAGCTCCCGGAGTTGAAGCTGCAACTCCAACCGGGCCCACAAATCCTCTGTTGACCTTGCGTACATGTGGAAACCTAGTGGACATTGAAGTTGAGGACGTTCCTGCTAGATTTCTCGTTGATACAGGAGCGCAGATTTCCGTTATGAGCGCTGCTCTCCTCCGAAGGATAAGAAAGGTTCTGACACCCGCAGTACCGTGCACTATGCGAGTCGCCGATGGGAGTACGCCACCTGTCCTTGGAATGTGCACAGCACGTGTGACCAGTGGGGATCATTACACCGTTGTTCTATTTATCGTCCTTGAACACTGTCCACACGACCTAATCCTCGGCCTCGATTTCGTTGCGAAACACTCTGCCCAAATTGACTGCTCCGCAGGTGTTGTACAGTTGGATCTGCCGCTTCCTGCCGACGCAACCACTTGTGCTTCACACCGCTTATGTTCTGCTGAATTAGCAAGGCTGTCTCCACAGGCATCTACAAATGTCCACCTGACGCCCTGTCCTCCCGTACCTGATGTCGCTTTACCATACATCACTTTCACATTCAACTCGTCCCGTCACGACACTGCCGGATTTTCACCATTTTTCCTGTTGTGTGGCCGCGACCCAACCCTGCCCTTTGACACGTTGCTACCTCCCGCAGTACAATCACCCAGCACTGGCTATGCTCGCGATGCGATTGACTTAGCCGCTCAGGCCCGAGATGTCGCCCGTCATCGCCTCAAATTCTCGCAAGCTTCTCAAAATCGACGCTACGACCTTCGGCCCCGAGACCATCATTTTTCACCCGGTTCCCTTGTCCTTCTCTGGACGCCTTCACGTCGCGTCGGCTTGTCGGAAAAACTACTTTTCCGTTATTCTGGTCCGTACCAGACATTACACTAACTGTCCGACGTGACATACAAGATCGCCCCAGTCGGTCAGCCTTCAGTGCCTCCCAACGTAACCAGCGACGTTGTTCACGTCACCAGGCTCAAGCCCTATGTCCCCCCATTAAGTGATGCTGTATAACATGCACCGGGACAGAGGTACCCAGCCGGGAGGGGGATGTTACGGTGCAGTGAAGGAAAAATTTGAATTGGACTAGAGGAAGATGAAGTCTGGCAGTTGCCTGAACGCCATATAGACCATTTGTAAATATACGTTATTTTACACTCGTGGGCCTTCTTTCTTTCCACAACTATATCCCACCTACGAAAGCTTTAGTTCAAACATCGCTGGTTGAGCCCGCCATCCACACTAGCGATGTTAAAGCGTATCACCGGCGTCCTTATCGCGTTTCCATTGTGAAACGCCCCATAATCTTACAAGGGGTCGAAAAAATCAGAGCCAAGGACATCATCGAACCGTCCTCGAGTCCGTGGACCGCTTCTGTAGTGCTGGCCAAGAAGAAGGATATTGAGGATATTGTGTTGAACATTGACGCCTCAAAAAGATAAACAACAGAGATTTTTATCCCTTGCCCAGTAGAGACGACACACTGGACTGTCTTCATGGTGGCTAATGTCTCTTTCTTACTGGCCTGCCTACACACCTTAAATTGCTCTTGACCCACTCAACCGCAAAAAAATGGCTTTCTTAATTCCAGATGGCCTCTGCCACTTTAATGTCACGCCTTTGGGTCTTTTCAATGCCCCGGCCACATTAGAGCGTGTGATGCATTCGCTTCTTCGTGGCTTGAAATAGGCAACCCTGATGATGTCATTGTTTTTTTCGTCGATATTTGAAAACCATTTCCAACTCCTCTCCGCGATTCTCGAGGTGTTCAAGCTCGAGAATCGAGGTGCAACCTACAACTCGAAGCCGAATGGTAACCTCGAATGGCAACCTACAGCTCGAAGCCGCGAAATGCCGTTTCGGATGCCGGGAAACAACAGTAGTTGGTCATCTTGTATTCTTGGCGTGTTTCCAGCATATCCTAAAAAAGCTTGCGCAATGAATAATTTCCTGTCCCTTGTTTGGCTTGATATGAGGAAGCTTTTCGAGGATATGAGGGTCTTTTCGCAATTCAACGCATCAAAATGCGGCCGCCGTGGCCTGGATTCGATCTCGCGACCATATGCTTAGCAGTCCAACACCAAAGCCACTAAGCAACCACGGTGGGTCTTCATGACATCTTGCATCATGGTTCACCTGACAGCTTATGACTGATGAAGACTATTACTTTTGCCTCGCTCATTGATGACATCTTTCGCTCATGCTTGACCCGCCACAAGCTCACAACTGCTTGTCACCTACAAACGAATGTACTGACAGAGCGTCTTAACCGAACTCTTACGGGTATGCTTTCAATGTGTGTCTCCGCCGACCAGTGCAATTGAGATGCTACTTTGCCATATGTTACTTTCGCCTACACCTTGTCGAGCCATGACGCCACTGGCTATTGACCTCTTTAACTTCTGTATGAACGCGCCTTCTCTGCATCACGATACTTTACTTCCTCTGCTCATCCACTACGTATGTTCGCGATGCCACTGTGCGCGCTGACACAGCTCGTCAGATCGCTCGCGAAAGGCTCACGGTGTCAAGTCTTCCCAGAAAGTCCTGTATGACAGTAGCCACAGAGGCATTTGTTTGCTCGCCAGGTGCCCTCGCGCTACTGTGCTCTCCGTCCCACTACATCGACCTCTCCAAAAAAACTCTTCTGCTACGACGGTCCTTAAAGGGTGCTACGACTAGTCGCCCCCGTACAGACGAAATTGATCCTGTCGTCAAGCCTGCGCCGTCTATGCCACCATCCTCTACTATGGTGCACGTAGGGAGACTTGAGCCGTACGTAACGGGCCCCTCTGGTCTGCCATAAGAAGTACAAGCTCGGCGGTCTCACCCCCCTCTGGAGGGGGGGGGGTTGTGTCACGGATCAGTGAGCGGGCTCTTACTGTCGGTCGTACGAAGACGGCGGTGACGAAGTGGCCAGAGGCATGCGCGAAAGCCTTGCATTAGTCACTGCTGCTTGTGGCTGTTCTAATCTTGAATATAGTGATACTTTCTAAATACACGTTCTCCCTCTAACAATATTTTTCTCTTATACAATGCCACATTAGGTGACAAGTCAGCGGTGACTCTGAGACATACTCGGAAAAAGCTCTGTACTCAATGAAAGAAGCCATGTCACACTTACGTGTCGCAGCAAATAGCTTCGTTATGTACTCACTTGCATCAGCCCGAGCTCCATATCAAGAACAAACGCCATCTTTGTGTTGTACAGAACCTCTTGGCGGAACATTGCCTGCGTGAGTAGTTCCCAGATTTTTGGATCGCTGCTTGGGTTTATTAGGTCCCAGACGCCTTGTCGTTCACACGTTGTAGCCTCAGCCAGTAGGGCTAATATAAGCATCAGCAATATATTACGAGACATTGGACCTGAAAAAAAAAATGTGCGCAGTTTGCACTAGTCTGGCGAGGCTGGTGTCAACAGCGGAGCTTGTGGCCACCTATACTTTGCATGGCTTGCCTAAATTGTGTGTAGGTTTTGCGAGGTTAGTCTAGGTTTCGCTAAGCTTTCGGTAGGCTTGGCTAAATTGTTTCTAAGATTTTCCAGCCATTTCGAGTCAAAGTTGGCAAACACCAAGTCTGTACAAATTTATTTGACTGTATTTGGGAAGAAGCCCCACTTTAGCATAAGACATGCCATCCCAATCGTGGTATAGATATATTCGACAAGTAACTTGTGCTTGCTAAGGTCGACACTGTGTATGCCATTCTGCGTTCGCGCGAATGAACGTATATTGGTCAGACTAGCAGATGCATTAATGAAAGGCTAAATATATGCAGTTTGCACTAGTGCAAGCATAGTGCAAATGGCCGATCCCGCTTTGATCGGCCGTTCACATCCCCCCGTCGCGGCGGCCTTTGCACTGGAAGGTTTCGAGCAGTCGCCAGCCAGGATTGCTTTCCCGGCAACTTCGAGCGTGCAGGCGCCGTCTCTCGCGTACCCTGGATTGAAACTCAGGATCCTCGACTCAGCGTCGCCTCTTCTCAGCCGCAGCGTTGGTGCAGTGTTCCGGATCAGCTCGGCGGCGGTGCATCGCTTCTCGATTGGCTTCTCGATTGGCTTCTCGATTTTCTTCGATCTTTCCATTGCAGCAGCACGTACTCACGGAATAGAGGAGGCGAGAGGTATGTCGCCGAGCAAGCTCTTCCGAGCTTTGCCTCGCCTGTGGGTTCATGACTCCGCCTTACGTGCATGGGCGAGCGAGGTGGTTACGCGTCTCGGTAGTATTACAGGTGGTTTCTAGGGAACCCATGGCGACGCACAGCTAGGCTGAGGTTTCTGGTGACGCTCCATGGCGTAACAAAAAGCTTAGACAGCTCCCCTGTTAAAACAAATAACTGACCCTGCAGGCCAGAATACGTCGATAATATAAAGATTTTGCTGCATTAAGCCGCTGGTATTAAGGTCGATCGAGTGCATTGAAATTTCGTACAAAATAATATGAATCAGACTACTTAAACCGCGCTTATTTCATAACACCGTATTCATTGCGGTCTGAGTATTTTTTATCTGAGCATGAGTTCTTATTGAAGTCGAGAGCGGCAATTGTACTTAAAATTGACTATTTTAAAATGCTTTCAACAAAAAGCGTTTCATTTTGTTGAGCAGATGTTGGTTTATTGGCATTCAAACATCGCCTTTGATATGTGTCACGGTACTTCCGCTCCTCTTTAAATACATTGCACTGCGAAGGCTGAGGAGTAGTGGAGCATGTCCGCAACACTCCACCTAATTAGCGCCACTGTAGCGCATAGTTCAAGTTTAATTTTGAGGGTTCATGTGGACGTCACACCTTCCCGTTGTAGCACCTACGCGGCGAAAAATTGTATGCTATCCCAAAACCTACATCATAGTTCACGTTGTATCAACCTTTTGCTGTAGTGTAGAAGAGAGCAACTCGCGGCTATGTTTTCTTTCACCAAATGGCAAAAACATATTTCTATATGCACGGCAATGATACAATTCCCGAGGGCGAAAGGGACGTCACCTTTATGCTTACTCGTAAGATTACGTCAGCGGCGCCCTTATCGACTAAGTGATAGATGCCACTCTAAAAAAACGCGTTGCAAGGAGTCATGAGGTAACGGAATTCATATATTACGGTGACACACATCATCAGCCTGGCTGCGCCGACTCCAGGGCAAAGGCCTCCGCCGTACTTCTCCAACTACCCCGGCCTTGTGCTAATTGTAGCCATGTTGTCCGTGCAAACTTCTTAATCTCATCCGTCCACCTAACTTTCTGCCATCCCCTGCAACGCTACCCTTCTCTTGGAATCCAGTCCGTGACACCTAATGTCCATCGGTTACCTTCCCTCCTCATTACATGCCCTGTCGATGCACATTTCTTCTTGATTTCAACTAAAATATCATTAACTCGCGTTTGTTCATTCTCCCAATCTGATCTTTTCTTACCCCTTAACGTTGGACCCATAATTTTCCTTTCCATACGTCGTTGGGTCGTTCTCAATTTAAGTAGAAACCTTTTCGTCAGCCTCCAGATTTCTGCCCCGTACATGAGTACTGGTAAGACACAGCTGTTAAACACTTTTCTCTTGAGGGATAATGGCAACCTGCTGTTCATGATCTGAGCCTGCCTGTGTGATGTGTGGTGCACGACATGGTGCGGTGATTGGGACGGTCAGGAGTAGACGACATGGAGTGCACGCGCAAAGGCAAATTCCGTCCTGGAAGGAGAAAAACGACAACGCCGAAGAGCGTCCGGCACGTGGCTCGCGGCGCAAGAAAAACAACTAAAATAAGAAAAGCAAACCAATTAGGAAAGACCACGGGGCGTCAGGCAGCCAATCGGAGAATGCCTAATCGGCCAGAGAGAAGAAAAAACGTGGTACGCAGGAGAGACGCAGAGGACACGCAGGGGAGACGCAGGGGAGACGCCGAGAGAGTTCCAGGAAGCGACGCCAGGAGGACGTCAACCACTGGAGCGGGCGTTGAAGACGGGTCGTCGGGCTGCGGACCCGAGCCACAAGGATTTCACCCGACCGGCGCCTCGTGCCAACCCGTTCTTATGCGTCGCCCGTCAACCCGAGCGTGCCGCCAGCTCCTCAAGGCCGGTGAGCTTCTGTGCTCGTGGGCAGGATAAGAGCAGTCGCGCTATGGGCCCGAGTTCTACACCCAGCTGCCCGGCCAGAACGCCGTCGCCGTCTACTAGTGCCACCACGCCGCCTGCTTTACCTCTTCAAGCTAGAGCTGACCAGCTCCAGTCGCCCGGACAACCAACTTACATCACGACGTTTGGTGAGACCGGCGCCACTCCTTTCGTCAGCTTGTCGCCGCCTCGCCGCGTCCAGACTGTTGTGTCCCTGCCGTCGTTGCAGGCCCGGACTCGCGCACTAGTTAGCTCCATACTAGCCCCAAGTGTGTTTCTTTCTGCGATTATGTCTATTTGAGTGTTTCTTTTGTGTTTTCTATTTTCTTCTATTTATTTTAGGCCTTTTTTATGTTCCATTAAAAGTTTGTGTGTGTGTTCAAACCAACGGCTTTGTCGTCAATTGGTTTTCCGGAGGGTCCGCCTAAAAGAACTGTTAAAACATTTGAGTGCACGAACGTTTGCCCCCATATTAGGGTCATCACAGCCTGCCAAACGCACCCTAGCCCATTCTTATTCTTCTGATTACTTGAGTCCCATAATCCGGATCCGCGGTCACTACTTGCCCTACGTAAGTATATTGACTTACCACTTCCAGTGCCTCGCTATTTATCGTAAACTGCTGTTCTCTTCCGACACTGTTACACAAAAATTTAGTTTTCTCCAGAATAATTTTTAGACCACCCACCCTTCTGCTTTGCCTGTCCAGGTCAGTGAGCATACATTGCAATTGGTCTCCTGAGTTACTAAGCAAGGCAATGTCATCTGCGAATCGCAAGTTACTAATGTATTCTCCGTTAACTCTTATCCCCCAATTCTTCGCAAACCAGGTGTCTGAGTATCTCCTGTACGCACGCTGTGAATAGCATTGGAGAGACCGTATCTCCCTTTCTGAAGCCTTTCTTTATTGGATTTTTTTGCTCCATTTATGGAGCACAACGGTGGCTGTGGAGCCGCTATAGATATCTTTCAGTATTTTTACATACGGCTCGTGTACACCCTGATTCCGTAATGACTCTATGACTGCTTAGGCGTCGACTGAATCAAACGCTTTCTCATAATCAATGAAAGCTATGTATAAGGCATGGTTATATTCCACACATTTCTCTATAACATCATTGACAGTGGGAATATGGTCTATTGTTGAGTAGCCTTTGCGAAATCATCACTGGTTCTTTGGTTGAGAGAAGTTTAAGGTGTCCCTGATTCTATTTGCGATTACCTTAGTAAATACTTTGTTGGCAACGGACAGTAAGCTGATCGGCCTATAAATGTTCGAGTCATTGGTGTCGCCTTTCATATGGATTAAATTATGTTGGCGTTCGTTTAAGATTCTGTTACACGCGACGTTATGAGGCATTGCGTATACAGGCTGGCCAGTTTTTTCTAGAACAATCTGACCACCATCCTTCAAGAAATCTGCTGTTACCTGATCCTCCCCAGCTGCCTTCCTCCTTTACACAGCTCCCAAGGCTTTCTTTTGTTCTTCCGGCGTTACTTGTGGGATGTCAAATTCGTCTGGACTGTTCCCTCTTCCATTATTGTTGTAGGTGCCACTGGTACTGTATAAATCTCTATAGAACTCATCAGCCCCTTGAACTATCGTACGCATATTAGTAATAATATTGGCGGCCTTGTCTCTCAAAGCATACATCTCATTTTGCCTATTCCTAGTTTCTTCGTCACTGCTTTTAGGCTTCCTCTATTCCTGAGAGTAGGCTAAATTCTGCCCCTATTATACTTCCTTGTGTCAGCTTTATTACTCTTGTTCATTAACATGGAAATTTCTGCCAGTTCTAGTCTAGCTATAGGGCAAGAGGCTATTATACATCGGTGTTTCTTGATCAGATATTTCGTGTCCTGCGATAGCTTACTGGTATCCTGTCCAACGGAGTTACCACCGACTTCTATTGGACACACGTTGTAGCCTCAGCCAGTAGGGCTAATATAAGCATCAGCAATATATTACGAGACATTGGACCTGAAAAAAAAAATGTGCGCAGTTTGCACTAGTCTGGCGAGGCTGGTGTCAACAGCGGAGCTTGTGGCCACCTATACTTTGCATGGCTTGCCTAAATTGTGTGTAGGTTTTGCGAGGTTAGTGTAGGTTTCGCTAAGCTTTCGGTAGGCTTGGCTAAATTGTTTCTAAGATTTTCCAGCCATTTCGAGTCAAAGTTGGCAAACACCAAGTCTGTACAAATTTATTTGACTGTATTTGGGAAGAAGCCCCACTTTAGCATAAGACATGCCATCCCAATCGTGGTATAGATATATTCGACAAGTAACTTGTGCTTGCTAAGGTCGACACTGTGTAAATTCTGCCCCTATTTTACTTCCTTGTGTCAGCTTTATTACTCTTGTTCATTAACTTGGAAATTTCTGCCAGTTCTAGTCTAGCTATAGGGCTAGAGGCTATTATACATCGGTGTTTCTTGATCAGATATTTCGTGTCCTGCGATAGCTTACTGGTATCCTGTCCAACGGAGTTACCACCGACTTCTATTGGACACTCCCCAATGATGCCTATAAGACTGTCGTTCAGTGCTTGAACACTAAGGCCCTCTTCCGTAGTTAAACCGAATACCTGTTCTGTAGCTTGATCCGGAATTCCTCTGTTTTCGCTCTTGACATGAACTCATTGATCGGCCTCTTATGTACAAGTTTCTTCCGTTGCCTCCTCAAGTCTAGGCGAATTCGAGATCTTACCATCCTATGGGCACTGCAGTGCATCTCGCCAGCACGTAAACGCCTTGTATGATGCCAGAGCTAGCGCAGAGTATAAAGTCTATTTCATTTCTAGTTTCACTATTCCGGCTCCTCCTCATCCACTTTCGGTTATGCCGTTTGCGGAAGAAGGTATTCATTATCCACTAATTATACAGTTCTACAAAGTCTACTACTACCTCTCGCCTGCTATTTCTAAACATATGCCATATTCTCCCACTGACTTGTCTTCAGCCTGCTTTTTGCCTACCCTGGCATTGAAGTCGCCCATCAGGATCGTGTGTTTTCTTTTCCCTATGCCCATCGCTGATTCCACATATTCATAGAAGCTTTCGACTTCCTGGTCATCATGACTGGATGTAGGCACGTAGGCCTGTACGACTTTCAAGTTGTGCCTCTTATCAAGTTTCACAACAAGACCGCCTACCCTCTCGTTAATGCTATAGAATTCCTGTATATTACCAGCTATATACTTATTAATCAGGAATCCGACTCCTAGTTCTCATCTCTCCGCCAGAGCCCGGTAGCACAGGACAGTCCTGCTTTTCAGCACTGTATATGCTTCTTTCAACCTCCTAGCCTCAGTGAGCCCTATTATATCCCATTTAATGCCCGCTAATTTCTCCAATAGCACTGCTAGACTCGCCTCAATAGATAAAGTTCTAGCGTTAAACGTAGCCAGGTTCAGGTTCAAATAGCAGCCTGTCCGGATGCAGATATTTTTTGCACGCCCTGCAGCGCCACAGATCGGACCGCCACCATGGTCAGTTGCTTCACAGCTGCTAGGACTGAGGGCTGGGGTTTATGGTTGTATTCATACAGGAGGCTGTGGCCGAGTACTGCACCAGGGTAGGCCAATCCCGCACGAAAGTGTTAAACTCGGGAAGGAGAGAATCTGTTCCAGTTACTTGCTGGCGCTCAGACCGGCTTGCCTGGTGCCTAGAACCACACCACCCATAGATACCGCTCAGGGCGAGAGCTTGTTCTCAGCGAGCAGCATCGAGGGGGCTCATTGCCACAGTTGTGGTATACAATACGCCGAAGGCGCACTCACCTGAAAGTGTAGTATTGCAGAACGATCGCTATTATTAAAAACGGCCTCCCCGGCACGTACATGAAGTGTATGCCTAGCACTCAACAGTTTCGCTAGTAGCATGTCGGAGCCGAGGACGAGAGGAACATTATCAACACAACGAGTACTAAAACATTTATTTACATCAATAGGGCTAGGTCAGCTCAACAAACATCATGACGGAGAGGGACACGGTTGCTATAAGTTCGCAGTAAACTTTGAATGCATGGGGGAGGGTCGTATTTTTACAATTGTTGACAGTTGTTGAGTTGCTTACTGTTGTTTTACAGGTGCCGTCAAGCTTAATCACATGGTTACGTGTCCGGTGAGGTTCAGCAAAACATTGTTCAAACAGCTTCCGATGACATGCAAGCGCTTTCAAAGGTTATCACGCCTTTTCCAAGCGGCGCAAACAGCGTATACAGTTCTTGTATACTCGAATCTGGGCTAAAATTGGGTTCAAAGCTGTGCAAACGTTGCGCTTTTGACTTATATCCGGTCAGTGTCTTTTACTTTTCGTTCATTTTCCAGTTACGCTGAAGCATCGGCTTGTCATGTTTCGCACTCAGTAATGTGCAACGCTGCAGTAAACTGTATAATAGTTTGCGCGTGCTCTTACTAGAGACAAGTGTGTTGTTCTCGCGCACATTCCTTGTAAGACGCAAGTTCCCTACTTGCACAGCTTGCAGCAAAGACTTCTTATTGCTAGTCACTCCCTTATTTCCGTGGACCATCACGAGTCATTGAGCTTCGTAGATTCGTGTGGTACTGCGCTAGTAGATCTCCAACGCTCCGGCGGAATGATTCTGCTGCGCGCCTATTCATTTCTTCTACATTTATTCATACATTATTAGGTGATATACAAGCTCCAAGTCTAAGTGAGTTGGTTTAGACCTGTGTAGAAAACGTGGGAGAAACTTCACAGACGTCTTTTTAAAATATTTTTATAATAGTATTTCGGGAAGGGCAAACAACCTCCCACCTAATCAATAATACAATAATACATATATAATGAACTGTTCATCAACACTCAATCGTTCAATTTTGTTAAAATATCCAATAGAACACAAAATCAATCAATTTTGCCCAAATCAAATATCCTATCCTAATTACAATACAAAAAAGCATATTCAAAAGAAAAAATAATATGATATACACACAAAAACTGAAATTAGTTTTGATATTCTGCATTCAGAAATTGACATTTAATAAATATTGGACTACGCCAGAAGGATATAATAGTAGGATTTTGTGTTGAAATGCGTTAGAAGAAGCAGATAAAATGTGCATTGAAAAACGAATTGCGTTCCAGATTTGATTGCCACCGAAGAGCAGTAGGCGTTCACCACACACATCATGCTTAAGAGGACAATTTAAATTAGCAAATGGTAATTGTCGTGTACAACAAGAAGGATAACGAAATAACGACATAAGAAAAGGATAATTGTAATTGGCAGTGCTGTACACATATGTGGCTGTTTTTTTCTATATGAGGTCGAATCCGGAAACCTGTGATCGGTACAAAAACGGTTTCTTTGGGTAAATACGGTTAGCATTGGTTGCAGTTAGCTTACTGAATATTTATAAGTTTTCTGAAAACAGATAAGAGCAAAAAAGTATTTGTAATGTGGTGGTACAACTGTAATAACAATCCATAATTAGGGCATGTCATCCCCAAGCAAATATTGAGCACGTAGTTTGAATCTGCATTTATCCGCGTGAGTGGCCACTTATGTTGACTCCAATACATTTATTTGAAGATACTTCTTCAATCTCAGATTTATTGTTTATTAGATTCCGTTCGTTATTTTTCACCTTTCATTAGCTCTCCACCTGTGGCGGAACACGATCTATTCAGTACTCCTTCTTTGAATACTTAGTCTATTCTTCGTTAACAATCAGTCAATATTTCTTTAGTATGTGTTTCCTTTCACCTCACGGTCAGCTGCATTATTAGCTGTAAACATAATGCACGTATCATCAGCGTACATCAGCACGTTAGAAGTACGCCGTGCTAGCACGACGTGTTTGATCAGTCGCTATGGTGTTGGGCTGCTAAGCACGAGGTCGCGGGATCGAATCTCGGCCACGGCGGCCGCACTTCAACGGGGGCAAAAGGAGAAAACATTCGTGTAATTAGATTTAAGTGCAGGTTAAAGAACCCTAGGAGGTCGAAATTTCCGGAGTCGTCCAATATGTCATCCCTCATGATCAGAAAGTGGTATTGGCACGTACCACCCAATAATTAAAAGTCACCAATATGTGCAGCAAGTCATTCACATATAAGGCAAAAGGTAATTCTCTGAGCGCCGACACTTAAGTTACTGCAGTGCGTAAGTACCACATTGAAGACCTGATGGTATTCCTTACCATGGCGTATGTATTCGTCAGGGCCACGTTTAATGCTCTGTATTGTAGATGGTGCTAATGTTTGGTGACCCTGGCGTCGCCGTCGTGACTAGCCCGTCATCGCCGGCTGCTATCTGGTACGCTAGAAACTCCGGACTATCTCCTATCCTTTAGTTTATATTGCTCATAACATTTTCTGCAATCAGTGTTGCTCGTGCGTACGCGACATTCGTTCTTATCAATTGTTCCGCTCGTGGTAGCATGGTAGTGAATAGCATGGCAGAGATTTAGTTTCCTTGCCTTACCCCTTTCTTGGGAGGTAATTCTCTAATGTTCTTGTAGAGAAACAAGCTAGCTGTGAAATATTTATACATAGTTCCGGAGATATTCACGTGTGCCTAACGTACTCCTTCATTTCGCAATGCTTCCATGACTGCTATCATCTATACCGAATCAGATGCCGTTTTACATCCTTTGAAATCATACGTAGAGGGCGACTGTATTTCGCAGAATTCTCAACGACTTGATTGAAGACGTAGATGTGATCCACTGCAGCAGATCTCTTACAGAAACCAACCTCATTTCATTGCTGATTATTCATGTGTTGCCGTAATTTTATTCCATATATTCGTTGTGATTTTTGCATACAGTACTGAAAACAAGATAATAGGCATATAATTCAACTCTTCAACGTGTCGTTTTCTTCTATTAGTATAATGTTGGCATCCTTTCAGCTCTCTGGTTGACATGAAGTGGTGCGTATAAAGGGCAGTGCGTAAGATGCGTATAAAGGGTCGCTGGTTCTTCAAGTTTAATATCCCTTCCACATTTCAATACATCCACTGCTATTTCATGTTCCCCACCCTTTTTTTTCGAGGGAATATGTCTTGCAAGACCCTTCTACCTTGGTCTCTAGTAATATAAGATGACTCAGTGTGAAATTCATCATTACTTGCAGTGAACCCTGCGTGGCTGCTCTGGTCATATTATAGTTCAGTGAAGAATTATTAAGCTAGTTTTATTTAAAATCTATATTGCTGGTTAGTTTTACATGTTTATATCTCACTGCATACATCTTGTCCCGTCCTATGTCAAGTGATCTCATTGATTTCTTGTTGCGCTAGTTTTCTGCTGCTTGCTCAACCTTTCCAGCCCTATAGTTTCGAATATCGCCCACTTTAATGTTGTTCTTGATCAGCTTTGACAGTTTAGAGAATTCTATCTTACATATTGAGCTAGGCAATTTCATCGTTTATTGTTTATTGCTAACGCCATTTGTGTCTTGCCTACTGATAGCTTAGGTTCCCTACCTCCCACGTCTATTGCTTAATTTGAAATCAGCTTAATTACGGTGTTATTGTCATGTTTCTGTCCCGAAGCTGCATATTTCTTTCTTAGCAACTGCCCAAATTTGTCTGAATTTATCCTTGCGTAACTAGGTTGGCCTCCTTATTTGCACATTTTTTATTGTTGATTCCAAATCTCCTTAACCTGCCATATTTCTTCTTCACCAGGACTGGAGGTTGGAGCGCAGGCTTGTACTACCTTTATTTTGTGCCATCTATTAACCTTAAAAGAACAACTGTTAGCCCTCATTATTGCTGTAAAATTCATTAACATTGACCATTATGTTATTGCAAATTAGAAGTTATACTCCATATTCTTTCTTTTCTGTGAGACAATGGTAGCAGAGGACGTGGGCGTTAGTCAGCACTTTACGACTCATAAGTTTTCTAATATCACTAACGCGGATAATATCTCTGGCAATGCGTAAAGTTATCTAAAGAGCCTTGCTAAGCTTGCCGAATAGAGGGGGTTTGTGAGGCGAATGCTTGCCAGGTTGTTTCCAGTGGCGGCCTGCCCGGATCCAGGTGCATAGCACCCTTTGCGGCATCGCAGATATGTCCTCCTAATAATGATATTGGTGCAGAGAGCCCTTCACATGAAGGTAGTGACCTTCACATGAAGGTAGTGAAGGTAGTGGCGAGGTACTACTCAAGCGCCTCATCCCCATTACAAGAACGCCAGCACTGCCTCGCGCGTGGTGAGGCAGTGCTTGGTGAGGTAGCGCATCTCTCTCGTGCACATGCACGTGACAGCGCCCGAGTCCCGGTCCGATCATATGTCAGGGCGTGGCTCCTGGTCATCGCGGAGAGAAGTTTGTTCGCTGAGAAGACTTGGTGGTCAGCTGAAAACGCTTCAGGTAACTTGAAAATTTCGTCAAGTGTTCAGCATTTAGATTTTGGGTAGAATATCACCCACAATAAACCAGTTCGTTTACTGTGCTTCGAAGAAGAGTGCTACATCTCTAGTAAAGGTGCTGGGCATGAGTGGAAGTCCCAAGTGCGCAAGAGAGGAGGGCCCCGGCTCTGAGCGATTAGAACCTGGTGTGGCGACTTGTCAAGCGGCACATCGAGAACGATTACGAAACACGTTAAAAATATGCAAGCACGTGCACAGCGGTAAGTCCACCATTCACTACACGATGCCTCGCTGCACGTGCGCTTGCACAGCTAAGAAACATAAAGAGGATAAACACCTACGAACAGCCCAGCGCCACAAGAGAGCGCTCCGCAAATCGCAAAATGACGCGTCGCTGAAACGGTCTGCAGAAAGCGGAGTTCACGTTGACAAAACAGACTGAGCTGATAAGCGAAGCAAAGAATATGCATTGGCTTGGGTCGGACGTCAAGGTGAAGGAAGCCAACAGCTGTCGGAGGGATCCGGTTGAGCGCCAATGCACAAGCGCCCCTTCACAATACGTCTTCCGCTCACATCAAGCAGCCTACGAACAAGAGCCCTCGAGAGCTCGCCTGCCATCTACGCCCGTGCAGCTGGTTGAGGCACTCACCACGCGAGCTTCGTAAAACACCAGCCAAGCTGTTAGTGCTCTGTAGTAGTCAGTCAGAACGCTTTGTAGGGCCGCTTAGTCTGTCTTCTTTCCACGCACTGCAGACGCGTATTTGCACTTATTAGGTTTGTGTAAGATAGCCACAGCACGCGGGCCGGATCAGTTATGTGGCACGGATAGCTGGAACACAAAGATCCTTCATGTTGTGGCGTGTAGTTGCTTTTATCCCGAAAGTGCGAAGGGGATTTGGAGCAGGGGGAAGGCAATGAAACATACTGCTTATGCGTAGAACTCTGGTATGAGGCAGACAAAACAATGCCATTTCCTCCAAATTGGAGCATCTGCACTGAATTTTTGACCGGCGCAGGACTTGCTGCGAAGTTTCAGCCGCTTTCAGGTAGTTTGAACAGAATGGTTGGGAGGTTTATTGTTACTTCCCGCAATTTGGGCAGCAGCTTCAGAATTATCTAGGGCAGCCACTTTGATGGGAGTGATTGCATTGGTGGTCGTGCTTGATCCTGGTGCCTGGTTGGGCCCTGGACAAGGAGCAGTCGTGTCAGTGACCGCAAACCTTGGTAACGGATTTCATTGACAACGTACCTGATCAATTTGGCACTTGACGATGGAAGTGAGAGTTTTTACTACGGTTACCATCCGTGCCCCGGTCGCCGATTTGACAGGACCAGGGATCCTCTGGACCCCTTGTCCGTAATTGCGTACGTACATGCTGCTGTCTGGCAGCAATGTGTAGTCGTCGCTCTCATCAGTTGGACCTGTAACAATAAAAATTAAACTAAGGAGTCTTACGTGCCAAAATTACTTTCTGATTATAAGGCATGCCGTAGGTGGAGATTGCAGAAATTTCGACCATATTCAGCTCTCTAATGTTCGCCTAACTCTAAGTATACGGGTGTTTTCGCAGTTTTCCCCCAAGAAATGCGGCAACGGTTCTGGGATTTCTTACCGTGGCATCTGCAATATTCGTAGGGAAGCAGTTGTCAAGACATGGTGTTAATAATTTGAAAAATCGTATGCCCCATTATGCGAAAAATACGCGTTTTCGTCGGAGGCGTGACCGAAAGCTGGTGCTAAACATGGCTGACGGCACGACGAGTAAAAACACGTCAGAAATGCTCGGATTGACGTCAAATTTGTTAGGCAGGGCTCTGCATATAAAGTCAATTGTTAGAATTGAAAAAAAAATCGTACGTGTCGGTCTGGGTGAGAATGTAACGCGGCACTCCATTGTGCGAGACGATCACGCCCACCCGACACCACGGTGGCTCGATGGTTATGGTTGATTTAAGGTGTGCCCATTGCGTGCGCCATTGCCCACGTCACGTAACTGCCTCCGTCACCACCTCCCACGTGTCACTTTCTCTTTGGATTTTGTCGGTGTGGTGTCTAGTACGATGAACTCTAGACGCCAGATCATCAGGGTATAAATTGAGGTGTACATAGTCTGTGCGTTATGGCACATGTGACGCCGCTGCCTCAGAAACGTCACTTGTTCTTCGAATTTTATCGGTGCTGTGTCTACTGGTATCTACTCCGAAGCGTCCACCTAAGCGGTATCTGTGAAACATCGCCGCCCACGGGAGCATGCCGCAGATAAAAGCAAGGGACGAAAAGGAATGTCGTGCAAATTTACAACATGCACGACAACACAGAGATGAATACCTAAGCAAAAATGTTTACCCAAAGTGTAACGAAGGCTTTCGCATTCTAACACGTAAGCAGTATTAGGTGTCTCTGCCCAACTTTCTTTTTTGATAACCGAAGAGCGTTTATGAAGGTGACTTACGAGTCTTGCGACTGAAGGTACCTACGAGAGGCGTTCTTCTATAATGTAGCAGTAGTGGTACAGCTTTCTCGTATAGAATGCCTCCTCTAATTTGCTGAAAGCCCTCCTTTATCATTCGAACCGCTCTTTCAGCAGCTCTGGTTTATTGTAGATGAAAGGGTGTCATGCACAGGCGCGTAATGTTTTTGCTGTAAATGCGCACTTTCCTTGTGAAACATATTCCGTTGTCTGATGCAAATATATGCAGCACAGCAAAGCGGGCGAGTATGTTCTCAGATCCCTTATTGTGCTTTTACCTTATGAAGGCTTGATAGGTATTGCTTCAATTTATTTTGAATACGCGTGCACTACAACTAGCACCATCTTCCCGGTTACTGGTCCTGCGGAATCAATATGAATCCGACAGCACTTTTGGTGCATCTTCTGCCAGTTTACAAGAGGTGCTGCCTGTTGTATAGGCAAATTTGCAATGCAGCTTTAACAGACGGCCGCTGCTCTATATCGCGGTTGCCCTGGCCACCAAAATAGTGAGGGTGCCACAGCTTTCAGTCCAATGACCCTTGGTATGTTTCATGAAGAAGTTGCAGGAAACGTTCTCTGGCATCACTTGTTAGGATGACATAACTCCCAAGTATACGAGGTCGTGGGCAAAAGACAATTAGTCTACGTTCATGATAAGGTGCCACATCGGGCTGTGTGTTCGTATTGCTTGGTTGCCAACTACCCAATACGTACTCTTGTACTTTGCGAAATGTTGAGTCGAGAGATATTAGGTCCCTTAGTTCAAGCGTTGAGGCCATACCTTCATCAAAGCTACGCAGTGCAAAGACATCTTCAGGGGGCTCACCTTCATCGCCATCTCCGGTGGCCTGCTCGTAGTCTGCTGGTAGTGGTCTGCTGAGAGCAGCTGAGTTGAGCAGTTGTTTCCCAGAAACAAACTGGAGCCTGCATTTGTGTGATCAGTAGTGAAGTGTCACATGTTGAGTTCCCCTAGCCGCCATGGTTGGTGCCTTGCGGTCAGGTGTCAACAGCCCTAGGAATGGATGATGATCCGTGATCGTCGTGCATTCGCGACTTAGAAGAGAGTTGTGGAATTTTGTTACACGGAAGTTTTTTACTTACGCTTCGCCTTCTAACAGTGAGTGGTCCATTCTCCTTGTGCCAGTGTCCTTAAGTGAAAATCAAACGGTCTATATTCGTTGTTGATAGAGTGAAGCAGGACTGCTCTGACTCCGAGAGACTATACATCGCACTCTAGCTTAAGTTTCATTGTAGGGTCGAAATGCTCAAGCGTCTGAGCATTTTCAGACTTTCTCTTGATTCATCGAACGCCGAATCTTGGGGTGCTTTCCCTTTCCATACCGCTTTCTTTCGAATTGTTAATACAGCGGTGCTAGCTGCGTCGGCATGCTTGGCAAAAATTTTCCCTTAGAATGTCAACTTTCCGATAAATGACGGCATTTCTTCCAGATTGCGTGGGTGAGGTGCGCGCGTAACAGTTTCACGGTTTTACAGCAAAGCTGAATATCGCTAAGTTCTGGAAATAGTTACGTGCGTCTTCTCGCCATACATGGTCCGATCCCGTAGACATTGCATTAGCAGGCCGACTCGCGGCAGAGGTGGAGCGTGCTTTCGCACTCCGCCAACGTGCGAAAATAAGTTTAAAATCTTAGGTTCAAGTACAACCTGTATCAGATATTAAGCTAATAATAAAAGTACTACACTTTGACCCGCATCGGTCATTTCTATATTGGCAACGTCCTCTCTTTGTCGGCGTTACAGGCGCTTGCGTATCTCCTTTCCTGTCTTTGGGTGGTCGCCTGGTCGTGATCCCGTAAGCCTGCTGCCCACCAGGACTTCTAGGCGGAAAGAAATCTGAACCATCAATGTGGCCCCGATCCCGCGAACTTGGAAGGTTTCAGTGGAGCAATAACAGGTATCAGAGGAAGTTTGTGGGGAAACAGTCTTGCGTGTCCTTTGTTGTGTGTGAGCGCTTGTGGTTTCCGAGTGACCACACAAGCATAACTGCACTGCAGGACTTCGACCAAGGCACGATCGCCTTGCTTACGGTTAAGCAATGTCTGAGCCCTCAGAGTGCGGTGAGATGCCTGTCTATTTTACGTGCCCGGAGTGGTTACTGAAACGTGCCGTGCAGTGTTTCGCTACAATAGATAGACATGTACAGGCGCCCAAATCTTTAGCTGGTGTGCGCGAGCGGCGACTTTTCCGTGCGTCGGCGCCGTATGACGGGGCGCGGCTCGAAAGAGTCTGAGGCTAAGCGCATGCGGACAAAGCGCGCTCAGCTGGGCCCATCGTCTGCTAAGCTGTTTCCAGCCTCGCCCCGTCATACGGTGCCGACGCATGGAAAAGTCGCCGCTCGCGCACACCAGTTAAAGATTTGGGCGCCTGTACGCGCCCGGTGCCTCATATCTTCCGAGGGCCAACATCGTGATGAAGCGAATGGTCGTGCCTTGCCTTGAATTTATGGGCAGGCGGCGTTTGACGCACGCCAGTGGACAGTTCGCCACGTAAGGACCCACATACACAACTTCGCTGGCCATCCACCTTCACAGGGCAAATATTTTTTTCTCTTGGATGGAGGCCTCGCCGTCAACATGTCTGATGTGAATGAGTACCGACTGCAGAAATTTGCATTCATCATAAAGTAACTTAACGCCTGCTTCTGAAACGTAAAAGCAAGAATGTCAATTGCCCTTACTATCGTCTTTCTTTTCGGACGTGATTACATTGTACGCTTCAACACCGGGTAAATCTATAATAATCGTGTCGATTATTAATGAAGCAAGTCGGTACAGCTGTGAAGTTACGTTGTTCTTTAGAGCATAATGAATTGATCTCGCCTTACAAACTTTTGTTATTGCTTCATCTTTGAAGTACCGGTATTCTGGAGGACCCTTCATTAAGCCGAGTGCCACGGTGAGAATATCCCCGTAGTGAGTGAAAATAGCCTTAACGTTGGAGCCTTAACCTTAACGTTAACCTTAGCCTTAACCTTAACCATTTCGCTTAGTCTTGTGGCTCCGCCGGCCGCAGTCACATGCAGCACCACAGCGCCCGCGTTGTCCAGAAGCGTCAGCAGGGCCCTCCCGCATAAGCTCGCCCCTTCGCAGTCGAGCACCTTGAGGGGACAATGCACGAGCACGTTTTTGAAGCCCACATGTAGCGTCAGGTCGCCCAATACCGGTAAACGACCACTGTAGCAAGACAAGTGCAAGAACGCCTTCAGGGCCGGCCAATGATTTCCATGTTTCAAGAACAGTTCACGTATAAATGAAACACTAGCGACCCCGTGTCGACTTCCGTTGCTACTTGAACCCCACCCCATATCATTCAGTGGCGGAATGGTTGCTAGAGAAATATTTTTTTCCCCTCCGACAGCAATTACCAAAGGTTGACTTCCTCACTGCTATCGTCCATTGGGGCGGTTTCCGTTGTATTCAGCGCATCGTATTGATAAGAAGGTCTCCTATGCCTTGTCTGGGGTTCCAGGCGGGTCATTATCGGGTCGCTTTTGTTATTATTTACATCAATGATATCTACCGTGTTCTTGAATCACCCTCTAAATTAAAACATTTTGCCGACGATAATTTGCTTTATTCTACCTTGGCAGATAAAACCGACCAAAGGGAAATTAAACGATGCGTATCAGGTCTGCATGACTAGTGCACAAATTGGGGAATGGAAGCAAATTTGTGTTTGTTTGCTCATATAACAAAAAAGAAAACCGCGCCTTCCTTCGTCAGGAATTGGTGACAATTGTTTCTTGAATGTAAGTACCTTTATGTATTTAGGGGTAATCATTCATTGCGACCTGTGCTGGCGCATCCAGGCGGAGGGGGTCTGCTCTACGGCTTACTGGAAACTGTTCTTTTTAAAGAAAACGCCGCAGCATACGCCCAAAAATTTGAAGCTAAATGCATAATAAACATTTGTTCGCCCGGTTTTGGAGAACACTTCCTCATTTTGGAGCCCTAAGTATCTTTAGTTGCGAGATAAACTTGAAAAAGTTTGCAGAACCGCTGTGCGTTTTGTTTGTTCATGTTATCGGAAATTAGATTCTGTAATAGACATGTCGAAATGTTGCCACTTAGAAGTGCTAGTAACACAACAAGAAAAAGAACAAATGAGATTGTCTTTACAGATAACCAGGAACAAAGAAACAAACATACATTCGGCCCCCTCTCAAGTACAGAGCGCGTTTGAAGCAATCTGCCAGTATACACTCTTATAAAACAAACGTTGATCGTTCTAAACACTCTTTCTTTCCTTCATATATTAAGAAATGGAATCGCCTTTCGGACTGCACTATAAAACTACACAAGGTACATATTTTTATGCGCAGCTAGAATTGTATTACAGGCAACGGGATATTTATTAATTTATCATGCTTACTGTTATTTCTTCAATTTCTAACCTGACACGTGTATACTCGTTCATCCTTCCTATAATTTGTGTTTGGCAATGTTCTATGAAGTTGTGTTGTCGGTGCGGAAATTTAAGTTTTCTGTGACAATTCCTCCCCTTTAATGGGCCTCAAGTGATGGCCACAGCATTCGTGAACGAATAAATAAATAAATAAAATTTGCCTGCACTGCTCTTGCTTACATTCTTCTACACCTTCTAAATTCCAGGTTTTCTTCGGCTTCATGTTTCTCCCTAAGGGCATTTTTCGAGCCGCCTGCAATTTCAATGGTGTCTTTGGCTCGAAACACATTTTTATAGCCTCTTTCTCGGAAGTTTCACCTGATGTTGCGAGCGCTTCCGCTTCAGCTAGCATCAGGTCTGCCTTATCCAGTAGTTGCTTCTGTGGAGACCCTGGCCGAACACCACACAGAATACCATTCCTGAGCATCCGATAGAGGGGGTTGCCAAATTGCAGTCATCGTCTATGCGGCGTATTTCCGCCAGAAACTGCGTGACAATTTCCCCTTCCATATGGCAGCGGATAAAAACTTGAAGCTCTCCGTTATTTCATGTCACTTCGAATGATGGTGCTCATCCAGCACCTCCACAACTTTCTCGAAACTCAAAGTGTTTGGGGCTCCTTGTGTGACCTTCCCATCTAATGCTTACATGGTTGACGTGCTGAATGGTGCCACAAGCAGCGCTCTCTTTTTGGCTGAATCGGTGATTCCGTTAGCTTCAATGTAAGCATCTGTCTTAATGACATACGGCTTTCCCTTATCTGTCTTCTGTAATGCAGGAAACATATGATGAGCCATGCTTGTCGTTGAGGCTGCCTTCTCAAATGTAAGTTTCGTGTCTTCTTTCATCGAATGTGTGGTATCCTGGCTCGTGCCCACTGTATCATAGCCAATATAATCACTTCACGCGGGCCCGTACTTTCGGGGGCACCATTTTTTTAATCTCCAAAATGAGAACGGTAGCAAAAATGGGGAGAAGGAAAGGAAAAGAGCTGCGCATGCGCAGAACTCCGGTATGACGCAGGCAGAACAGCTTGAATATATGGTTGCGTGCTGCGATTGTTACCAATCCTTCATTGCTGCTTTCGCAGGTGTCTGCCTCTCACAATTAAACCTCCTCCATGAAGCACAGCACAAAAATGACATCCATGACGTCCATGACCGGAATATCTCTCTGACTTAGTAAGAAGGTCGGAGCAGTGCAACCATACATTGTAGCTGATGGCTACACGGAAGGCAGAAAGGGAAATCGTTACGCTGATTGAGGCTGGCGAGAGACTTGGCTTGAAAGGCGCGGAGCTGAGGGTATGGGCCGAGGAGGAAGCAAAGAATGTGCGAGACGAGAGTGCACAAGTACATGCAGGCGATAGCCGTAGGTTCGAGTTAAAGCGCAAGGTTTACGACAGAATGCTGCGCCTTGAAGAGTTTAGCCTCAGCGTAACGCGACTACGAGGCGCACAATTTTCCATTGATTGAAAGAATTTGACCTTGTCGCCACCCAACGACTTCGTTAGTCCCGTCGAGCTGAAAATTAACTGCGGTAGCAATCTTGTTGCTAATCTTCAAGGCAGACGGGCAGATGCAAAAGGCAACCAGTCTTGATTTTTGTTTCATACTTGTGAGCAGCACACCAATTTGAACTTAAGAATTGAAAAGCACTCCGCTTGTCGTTACACCCTATAGTTTGCCTGGTGCTAAGGGACGCCCTAATATCAGTGGGAGTGGTTGTAAAGGGAACCTCATGAAAGATTTTAGATTTCTCGTACGGCTTCCTCTGAGCAGATGGAACGCTTAGAATCGGTACAAACCGCAGCCGTGTATTAATGTTGCGTGGAAAGCCAACTGGCCAATTATGCTTTGAAAATGTCCCTGCCGTCTGAAATCGACAACAGTCATGTCTACCATTGTAAACATTGCGTGAGTTCTTTGAAAAAGAGAGCATATTCTTCGGCACATATACCGAAACTGCACAGTGAGGAACACGATAAAGCTAAGAGACAGAAGTGCAACAGACGAAAGTGCAATAAACGCTGACCATTCTGAGAAAAAATATGCCATCAAAAGGCATACGCTGGCGAGACAGGTGATAATCGTCGCTTCAGGGTCAGTCCATATAGTGTGCCAATGGCCGCCGAAATTTCGTCAGGCATAAGAGAAGTGGGGCTTTCCTTGCATGGTTTGCCTAAAAACTTAAGCTAATCTTAAGCAAACGTATTTATAGTGCCGTGTGTGATCCTTGTCTCGCGCAATCCGTTTGTATTGTCTGGAGCATAGCGTTCCATTTTGTTCATGCTCTAACCGAAATGTCGCGCCAATTTTCTGGATATTAAACATTTTGAGAACAGTCATACGTCTTGATGAGATTTATGGATGCTACACTGTACAAGTGTGCAAATTAGTTTCTTTGAAACTATAGCTGAACATGTTATATGTATACACTATTGCTATACAAATGCAAGTTTCTGTCTTTAGAAAGAAAATGCCGCGCAGTTACAGTGTCATGGATTAAAAACTCAGAATATTAGCTGAAGTTAAAAACAACTTTCAATAAGACTTCCGCGTTTCAGTATTTATAAACACTGTTGCTGCAATCTCCCAATCTGCTCTAGCCCTTTAAAATGGCCTGTGCTGTGTTTTACGAGCAATTAGGGCGTGTCTTGTAAATCACCATTAAGAAGTCTTAATTTAAAAATTGCTTGAGTTAAAGTTTGGTGCGTGCCAATGAACATCATGTGTAGCCTCCACAGAATGTGTTTGATGACCTAAGACTTCTTGAAATGGGGGTACTGTGATGACTTGTGAAGCGACGCACCAAAAACAGTGCCTAAGCGCGTTGAAAATACCCAAGCACGAGCTCCGGAGCGCGTGCACCATTGACTACATGACGCCTCGCTGCCTGCGCGCTCCTGCAGTGCAGAAGGCAAACATCTACGAATAAGCAAGCGCGCAATAACTCGTCCCTGAGGCACCCTACCGAAGGAGAACAGGCCACGTCGGCAATACAGAAGGACCCAAGAAGTGGTGCAAAAAAGTCGCGTTGGCTTGGGTCGGGCGTCAACGTTTGGGAGGCCAGCAGCTGACGGAGGGACGCAGTAGAGCACCAAGGCACGAGGACATGTTATACCGACGCGTCGTCCGCTAACGTCAAGAAGCCGACTAACAGGAGCCTGCGAAAGCTCGCCTGCCGTCTCTGCTCGGACAGTTTGTCAAGCGGCCCAAGACACCAGCTTCCTGGAAAACCAGCCGAAGTGTGACTGCACTGTGGTTGTCGGTCTGAACGCATTGTAGGGACTCTTATTCTCGGTTTCCCCCATGATCTCTGTCCACGTATTTGCACTTTTATAGTTGAATATATATTTGTGTGCAGTGATCGTTACTATTCCTTCCTTGCTGCTCTAGAAGGTGTTTATGACTATCGCAATTGAGCCTGCTCTCCGTTCCGCTGCGTGGCGCTAGGGCAACTGGCACCATTACACCATCGTGCAAGCCATCGCAGTCGAGTGGGCCTCCGCGGAGAGCCGCTCTAATTCAGATCGGTTCCCGTGGCAGCAGTAGTGCAGGTAACGATTACCACCTGCGGCAGAAGCCTAGCCAGCCTGGTGGTAGCGTCCTGGGTCCTCCTGTACACACCATGCACGCATGAGTCATTCCATGGCGATACGTTCGATGAACTCCAAGACTGTTAAGAATTATTCAAACTGGTCAGAAATTTGAACAGATGGGGCAAGACACAGAAGCTTCGCAACGTTTGCTTTAAAATGGTGAGCGTTAAAAAGATGAGCGACGACAGAGTATGTAAGCCATGAAACGGCGCTATCGCAAATGGAAGAATTTCGGCGACATTTGCTTGTGACGTATGTCAGTACTGATTGCCAAAAGGAAGAAGACAATGCTCCACGAGTGAGGAACCAGCGCACTAACCAGTGTCGGTGTGTATAACGAGGACATGTCCCGCCTCTTCAAGTGCGCTGATCTGAACATGACCGAAGAGAGAAAATTGCACTATCCTAAGTGTGGAGTTAAGAAGGAGGTTTTTGTAGTACTCGTTCGCTACACACCACACAGTGCTGCTGAATTTCCCACCGATGCGATGACCATGTGCAACACCCTGCAGTAGTGTGCCCCTCATTACAATCGTGAAATTAGCAGCGAACCAGCAGACGTGCTTACGGCAGGTCTAGACTAACAACAATTCGTTAAGAGAAATCGAGAAATCAACCTAACGGAGGAGCTTCGAAATCTGCATTTACCGCAAATCACATCATTAGATTCAACTCTCACCGACGTCTTTCGGGCTGACGTCTGGCAAGCTATTCTGATGTCAAAATTCGAGGCGTCGCCTGCGGATCTTGAAAGATAACCACCGGTACGTCGCGAGCCGACATATGATTGTAGCGACCGTCTGTCACTGATTGGCACCCAACTTCGGTGAAATTCAGTGACCTCGTCTGGCCTCCACGTGGGGGTCATTTCCGCTGGCTCTTTCTTGATATGTGAGGTGGCAGCCCGAGATGGTAACCGCCACTGCCACTCAACAAATCTGTTTACTGTGAAGCAAGTCACTCTACTCTTCGTTCTCAACTTGTAAAAACTTGTGTTACTTGTCTCCTTTAAACCGAGCTCTCAACAACTGGCGACCCCGACGTGATGTCTTGTAGAACCGTCGTTTCACGACACATTGAGTACCGGTCCCACACATGAGAAGGTAACTGATACCGTGGCAGGGCAGTAGAGGCCCCACCAAGTCTAAATATATGTAATCGAAACGGCTCTCATGTGGTCGAACTGCTGGACCGCTGAATGTGTGTGCCGAGTCATTTCCATGCCTTCATAGGGTTGGCAGCTTCTTTCCCAGCTTCGAACGTCTTTTTGATCTGTGGCCAGACGAAGCTTTCTGAGATAAGCATATGTGTTGCTTTCATGACGGGATGCCTTAGTTCTTCCAGTGAACCGAATATTGGATGCCGAAACGGATGGGGGGCACGAACGGGCGAGGAGCTGCCTGCGATGCGTCGCATGTGATCAATGTTGTTGTATTGGGAAGTGGCCCCTCCGCAAACTGGAGCGACTGGCCTTTTTCCCGCAATTCGCGCAGGTCGGGTTCATTTTGTCGGGCGGAAGCTGGAGCTTCAAAATCCATAAAGCCAGCAGGCACAGCGCTGATCCACGACAGTGCCTCAGCTGCCTGATTGTCGGTCTCGGAAATATGGCGGGGCTATGCGTAGCAACTTCTTAGATAAAGGAAAGTTGTCAAGGCTCACGTTCTGTATACGGTGGACAGTTGTTCTTGAAAACGAAGGGTAATGGCTTGTGGTCGATCAGAATTTAGAAGCTAAAACTGGATGTTATCTGCACATCTGTGAGTGACAATGCGGTCATGTGCCGGGGATCCGGCTTGATATAGCCTATACTCTGACTTCATGAATAAACTGTTGGCAGCCTGCCCTCGTAGTGTGTTGTGTGTTTCTATCGCTGTCCTCGTTTATCGCTCAGTTTTAGGCTACCTCCACGGATACATTAAAAGTGAATGCATTGGTTAATAATACTTTGTTCAGCTGTTTCTTAAAGAGGTTTTGACTAACTTCCAAGTCAGAATCCATTTCGAGTTGATTAAGAACCGACTTCTTTTTATACAGAATGTCCCACATAACTTGAGCAAATAATTTAAAAGACCCGCCGTGGTTGATCAGTAGCTATGGTGTTAGGCTGCTGAGCATGAGGTCGCGGGATTGAATCCCGGCCATGGCGGCCACATTTTGGATGGGGGCCAAAACACTCGTGTACTTAGATTTAGGTGCACGTTAAAGAAGCCCAGGTGGTCGAAATTTCCGGAGTACTCCTCTACGGCGTGCCTCATAATCAGAAAGTGGGTTTGGCACGTAAAACCCCATAATTTAATTTAAAAGTAATTTAAAAAAGAAAGGTGCGTCTGAAGCGAATTCAAACAAACGCATACTATTCAGAATAACCTATAGGAATTCAGACATTTTTTTCGTTTTCGCCATAATTCGCTAATTAATTAGGTTATATCACACAACGCAGATTTGTACAGCACCTGCAGAAACCACAGATCGAGTTCTTCCCTTTACGATATGCCTCACGTAGCCCTTCTTTTTCGTGTTGTAATTAAAGCCCGCGAATTGGGATAAAAAACAAAAGATGGAGCACTTGCGCAGTTGTATCATGCCGTTCTCAAGCGGGCGTTCAGTGAACAAATGCGGGTCCCGTCGGATGACAGTGAAAATGCATGCTGATTGCCGAGCGCTGCCGATGAGATAAAGAGCGCCGTCCCGCTTTCTCGTCACCAATCACAAGTTACTATAGATGGTTTCACTCGCGCGATAACGGCAGCGAGAGAGCGCCCCCAAGAAACTTCCGGTCACAGACCTTATCAGTCTACTGCGCCGGAACACAAAACCCGTTTTAAGTTGTTTTACTGGCGGAAAGTCTATTTTTAAGTTTTCAGACAAAAGACATGCGCTTACGCATCAAGACAAATACATAAAAATTTTCCTGTAAATTAGGGCTACATTCACATTTAAAATTGTTCTTATGTACAGAGGAAAAGTGCAGAAAATATGAGGGCTGAGATTCTAACGCACTCTTACCAGTCAATATGGCATCCAATGCCTTTCTAGCACGTTAAATTTAGAGGGCTACGTCAACGCGCGAAACCGGAAGCCGTCCAATGCCTATGTATGTAAACAGTGAAAGGTTCTATAGACGGTTTCATTCGCGCGATAACAGCAGCGTAATACTGCGCCCCCATGAAACTTCCGGTCATGCGCCTTATCAGTCTACTTGGCCGGAACGCAGAGCATCTTCTCAATTTATTTCGCTTTGCGGAAAGCCAATTTTTCATTTTTTAGATAAAAGACATGCGCATTACGCATCAAGATGAATGCATAAACTTTTTTCGTATGATTTACGGTAAACTTGACTTGTAAAACTGCCGTTACGTACAGAGGAAAAGTGTGGAAAGCCTGCTGGCTTAGATTTTAACGCACTACTGCTACTCGATATCGCCGCCAATGCCTTTCTTGCTCACAAGATTTAGCGGGCTACATAAGCGAGTAAAACTGGAAGCCGTCCAGAGCCTATAGGCTATTGCGAATAGCATGCGTTCGGTTCAATTCGTTTCAGACGCACCTTTCATTTTAAAATTCTTGGCAGAAATTTTGTGGGACACCTTGTATATCATGGATTGTTTGCCATAGTTAGTCCGTGTTATGAATATTTGTCGTTTTTGTTCTCTAAAGTCAATGCTGCTACTTATTTAAATTTTTTATGATGCACGTCTTGCAGTATCTTCGAATAAAATATTTCGTCAGCTCTTAACATATCATGTCTTAAAAATAAAGATGGTGGTCTGAGATTATGTGGGTTCCATTCGTCGCGGTCATAGCAGTGAAGTATTCGTTCTTGCAATAGTAATAATTTATGAGAATTTCCATGTGTTGTTGTTCCCCGTACTCTTGCCATAACACAATTTGGAGTAAAGCAGTTCGAAATACTTAGATTTCGTCAGCCTCTGTCACATGCGCTTGGCGTTGTACCTCTGTTGTGAGATATCCTTGAAGAATGCCAAAGAAACCAACGAAGGAAAAAGCCACAGCCCGGAAATATAGGCGGCGGCAAACGCCAAAGGGACAAGGCAGAATAGAAGGAATAGGAGAGCGGGCGCTGCGGAGGTTCGCAAAAGTGAAGACAAGGAGGCGGTGCCGGTTCGTGGAGCAAATGACTAGAGCGACTCTGCTTACATGGGCATTCATCCTCGACCGAGCCTCTCCTGCAAAGCAAGCCTGCACAAGAGTTCCATGACAGACAAAGGGAGGGCTGAATTTTGCATTTTGATGCACCATGACGGGACCTACTGTCAGACACCATCAAATGAGTCGATTTAAGGACAGAATACTGTTTAAATTATGATAAACTTAGTTCTGATATATTCGAAGCAGATTGAGCAACTGGAACAGCTTTTGAATATATTGAGTAAGGCGGCATTGCACTGAGCCATTCCAAAAGGCGACGCCATAAAGCCGGACAATTTCGATAGTATGCAAAAGGCTGCAGCTGCATGCATTGAATGTTATTAATACACCTACTGACAAAACTGATGTGCTTAGGATCAAGAGCTCAGTCCCTCTCTAGAGAAGAAGAAGAGAAGGGAAGACGGAAAGGCAGGGAGGTTAACCAGACTGAGTCCAGTTTGCTACCCTACACGTGGGGAGGGGAATGGGGAGTGAAAGAGGGAGAGAGAGAACTTAGGTGTAGGATGTCTATAGTCGGGCACTCAAGTCTGTTGCCCTCAGGTAGCGAAAAAGCGCTCGAACTGCTTTCTGGGCCAATGAGCTGTGAGGCCAGGCTCCCAAGATCTTCGCTTCCGTAAATGGCCTGTCATCCAGTCTATTCAAGGCACACTGGAGAGTCGCACGTTGATTATCGAAGCGAGAACAGTGGTACAGAAGGTGACTGATGGTCTCTTCACACTTGCACTTAGCGCACATTAGTGAATCCGCCATTCCAATACGATAGCTGTAGGAGTTGGTGAATGCTACTCCTACCCACAGCCGACACAGCAGTGTTGCGTCACGTCGTGGAAGGTTCGCTGGTAATGTAAGTTTCAGTGATGGGTCGAGGCTGTGTAAACGAGACTTACAGATCTGTGGTGTATGCCAGCAACCTAACGTGATTGTACTAGCGAGACTGCGAAGCTCTCTTGCAGCGTCGACTCTGGATAACGGTATAAGGAGTGTCGGTGAGCCAGCCTGGGCACGTCGGGCAGCGTCATCGGCGAGGTGATTACCGACGATGCCACAATGTCCCGGCAGCCACTGAAATATGATATCATGTCCTCTTTCAGATGCACAATGGCAGGTTTCGTTGATTTGTGACACCAGCTGTTCATAATTGCCCCGTCGTAAACTTCGCAAGCTCTGAAGGCCTGCTTTGGAGTCACAAAATATTGCCCATTTGTTGGGCGGTTCTTTTTCAATGTATTCGACAGCAGCGCGAAGAGTGGCCAGGTCAGAGCCTGTAGATGTCGTTACATGTGAATCCTAAACTTGATGACGACTGATTGAGATGGTAGAACAACGGCGCCTGTAGAATTTTCTGAGACGGAACCATCCGTGTAAACATGAATTCGGTTAGCGTATGAACAATGCAGAAGTTCCATTGTGATCTGCTTGAGAGCCGCGGTGGTCAGGCTAGCTTTCTTCTACTATTCCTGGAACAGCAAGGTACACTGGAGGCTTCTTCAAGCACCACATAGGGGATGGCGTTCTTCTTGCGGGTGAGTGCCTCAAAGACAAAGAGTGCCGGTTAGCCGCAACTGATTTGGAGAACGCTGCCTTGGGTCTTTTCGCAGGCAAGCGAGCGAGATGGTGGTCAGGGACTCTGGATATATGGCGAACATGCACCCGGAGTGCGTCGATACCTATATAGGTCCTTATTGGGTGGTCTCTCGCGGTGGCAATTGTTGCCACGGTTGAAGCATTTCGGGGTAGCCCCAGAAATGTTCGTAGGGCTTGGCCTTAAATGCTCTGTAGGACATGGATGTTAGTTTTGTTAGCATTGGACAGCACTGGTGTGCTGTATCGCAAGTATCCTAGGAAGAGCGTCCTGTATAGTTGAAGCATAGATGCCACGGATGTGCCCCACGTTTTACCGGCAAGAAACCTTAATATATGGGATATAGAAGTAAGCCTCTTGTTCAAGTATGTGATGTGGGGGCTCCATGAAAGGTCTCTGTCTATAATAACGCCTAGGAATCGGTGAGTTTTTGCGTAGGAAATTGGTTGGTGGTCAATAGAAATGGGGTACCAGGTCATGGGCTTGTGGGTAAAGGCGACTAAGGCGCACTTCTCGGTCGAAATGCTCAGGCCTTGCGCACGCAGGTACGATGATGTTAGGGTCACTGCTTTTTGGAGCCGTGCACGCACCTGGAGACGTGTAACTGCCGATGCCCATATGCATATGTCGTCAGCATATATGGAAAGGTTTACTGTATGTGGTAGAACGTCGGCAAGGCCAAGGATTGCAAGGTTGAACAAAGTGGGGCTAAGAACCCCACCCTGAGGGACGCCACGGTAAGTGTAATGTCAGCAGTTCGGCCATCTGCACTGTGCACAAAGAAGGATCTTTGGAATAGATAGCTCCGAATCCACCGAAACATGCGTCCACCAATTCCATTATTTTACAGGGCATCAAGGATGGCTTCGTGCGTTACATTATCATAGGTGCTTTTCACGTCGAGGAATAGTGCAACCGATATACGCTTGTGGTGTTTTTCTTGTTGTACAGACGTGACTAAGTCGATCACGTTGTTAATAGAGGAACGGCCTCTTCTAAAACCAGCCATGGCATCGGGGTATACGTTGTGGCGCTCAAGATACCATTCTAGGCGGGTGAGAATCATTCTTTCCATAACCTTCCCAACACAACCAGACAGCGCTATGGGTCGGTAGGACGCTAGGTCAAGTGGCGACTTTCCAGGCTTCAGAAGTGGTATCAAGCGGCTGGACTTCCACCGCTCAGGAACGACGCCATCATTCCATGACTGGTTATAACATTCCAGAAGTCTGCTTCGGCCATCTTCACCTAGGTGGCATAAAGCAGCGTAGGTGATGCCGTCTGGTCCTGGCGACGATGAGCGCCTGCATGAGGCAAGCGCAGCGTCCAATTCCTCAAGTGAGAAGGACACATTCAATTCTGGGAAGCGTGCCGCAGGAACCTCACCCAGAATTTCGCTATTGATGGTGACCACACTGCCCGCAATCTTCACACAAAAGTCTTCGGCTATATCGACCTGTGAGCGGCCTTGATGGAGGGCTAGGGCTGAGAATGGGTGTCGTTGCTGTGGAGACGATCCAAGGACACGCACCGTCCTCCATATGATAGACAGTGCTTGTGGGGGTCAAGTGATTCACAGAACGTCTTCCACCGTTGTTCCTCCAGACTGGCCATACGACGTTGGATTTTCTTCTGTATACGTCGAGCGACTCTAAGGTCATGAATTGACTTCGTGCGCCTGTATCGCCTCTCGGCTCTTCTGCGAATAGTTCGAAGTCGCTCAAGCTCCATGTCAAAATCCGTACGTTTTTTAGCGGATGGAAATGTGTACTTAGGCGATTCCAGTACACTTGTAATAAGGTTCTCAATGGTGCCGGTAAATCCTTCTTTGCATGCCTCTTCGACCTTTGTCTTATACGTTGACCACCTTATATATGCTTGTCGGGAAGTAGAAGAGGAGAAGCTTCCAAATCCAGTGATACTTAAGTAGGTGGGAATATGGTCACTACTATGAGTCTCGATGTCAGAGAACCATCGAACATTTGGCCAAGTTGCCGTGACACGAAGGTCAAGTCTAAGCAACTGCTATAGTTCGAACCACGCAAGTACGTCGGACTGCCATCGTTCAAAATGCTAAGTTCATGGTCGGAAGCAAATTCCACAAGTTTCCGGCCCCTGGAATCTATTCTGGAGCTCCCCCAAGCCAAGTGATGAGCATTAAAGTCTCCCGTGATAATCCAGGGTCCAGTAGTCGCCGTCAGGATGTCTCGCAATCAGTCGCCGTCGAATCGACTATATGGAGATATGTAGGCGCCGATAAGGGTGAAGGCCACTTTATTCTTTGTAATGCGAAGACACACGTATTGGTTTCCATCATGAGGCTGCACCGAGTGGGGAATGTAAGTCAGTTCTGTACGGATGTAAACAATTAATTTGCTGGATTGCCCGCACGTCGACGCCGTAAAGGCTTCGTATCCAGAGAGTCGTAGCGCTTTTGACACGTTCGGTTCACATATTACCATTACAGGAAATCTGTTCGTGAAAACGTATTGGCGGAAACATGAAATCCGTGATTTAAGTCCTCTGGCATTCCACTGGGAAATCGTCGCACTACGCACTTCATCACGGAGTGAAGGCAGTGGAAGAGCCATTGTGCTTATGCAAGATTTACAAGCACTGGGCTCCGGGCATCCAACACTTGCAGTGCGCTTCGAGCTGTTGGCGTGTTCGAGTTGCCCACAAGCGTACGAATCGTATTTATCAAAGACTTGAGCATTGTTACAATTCGGCGGTCATGCTCTGTCAGCTCATCTGGGTGAGGGGTGAGAGGTGAGCATTGTGGTGTCTTTCCTCGTTGGGGTTTTTCCACAGGGCTTATCCTTGGCAGTGGTGGCCATTCTTCATCCACGGCATTCTTTTCAGATGATCCGTTATCTATACACGGTTTGGAAACATTCTGCACTGAGGTTGGAGCAGATTCAACAGCAAGAGGCTGTGCGGCACGCGTATTCTTTGTACGGAGAGCAGAATTCCCTGATGAGCGTCTGCGACGAGAACGACGTCGCCTGACGTCAGCAGCTGCTTCACGATGTGTTGACCGGTCCCTCACCATTTTCTTCAAGATGGAGAGTTCTCGCTTAACTCTAGGACATTCCTTTGATGAGGCATCGTGGGGCCCTTGACAGTTCGGACACTTATAAGCTTTTGCCTGGCAGTTGCCTGCAGAGTGTTGTGCTGCACAGCGGGAACATATAGCAGACTCTCCACAGACGGCGCTCACGTGGCCGAATTTCTGACAGTTTCTGCACTGAAGCGGCTAGGGAACAAAGGGCCGGACAGCATGTCGAAAATGACCTGCCTTCACATGCGATGGAAGGCAGTCACCTTTAAAGACAATTTTCACGCATCTGGAAGTTCCGAGACGGGCCACCTGTAGTATGTGGGTCCCATGATTGGCAGGCTTTATCAAAAGTGGTAAATCCTCGCCTGAGATGGCCGCATCAATGTCATATATGACGCCTGTAGTAGTTTCTTTTCCCATCGGGATGATGGTACGGACGTTCATGCGTCAGAAAGGATGATGGTACGGACGTTCATGCCACCGAGAACAGTGACAGCTCGCAGAGAATCTAACGCCGACGCTTGGGCGACGTCTACCGTGACAATATTCTTCCGAGGGTTGACTCGTACGTCCTCAATGCCATTAGGCAACAGTCTCTCGAGTTCAACCGATGCAACTTGCCTGTTGAGGAACCTCATGTTGTCGGAGGGTAGCACAGGTAAGAAAAGGATGGTGTACTTCGGCGAACTCTGCGGAGTCCTCATAGTAGATGTGTCCACAGAGGCCTAAGCATCCGCCGCTTTGCTTTCTCACTCAGGACAGTCACGTAGTCGTCGTCGGAGCTGTCGTAGCTCTCGGTCGAGTCTATCAGGGTAGCCTCGCTGTCGCTCGAGAGGCTGTTCCGCTTCCTTGAGGTTGCCGACGCGGGCGCCGATACATCAGGAGGGAGTGCGGGTGGTTCCACTTCCATTCCCGTCGGGCAGGGAACAGCGTTCCCCGGAAGAAAGCGAGAATTACCACAAAGTACTGGTGACGGAGAACAAACACTCAGCAATCACTCTCTAGCAAACACTCTCTAGAATCTCTGAAGGAGTACTTTACCTAGGTCTATTAATTACAGGGAACCCTGATCACTAGAAGAAAATTCACAGAAGAATAAAAATGGGTTGGATCGCACATCGTACACAATGCCAGTTCCTGACTGGAAGTTTTGCACTGTCATTGAAAATGAAGGCGTCCAATCATTTCATTTTACCGGTGTTGACCTATGGAGAAGAAACTCGAGAAGCTTCAGGACAAGCTGAGGGTCGCACAAAGAGCGATGAAACGGAGAACGCTAGGTCTAACGTTAAGAGGCTGAAAGAGAGAGGTTTGGATCGGAAAGCAAACGGGTATAGACGATATTCTAATTTACATCAAGAGGAAAAAATGGAGCTGGGTAGGTCATGTAATGCGCCGGTTAGATAACCGTTGGACGATTAGTGTTACAGAATGTTACATTAGTGTTACAAAAGTGATAACCTCCTGTTCTAGCATTTTGTTCAAGGTCATCCCTTCAATTTGACGTATACCTCTCCTGACATTGAAGTTTGATACGCATATTTGTCTCCATTGGACACGAAAATTCTTCGAATGCAAGGGCTGTAAATATTGTGACTTAGCGAAGCTCAAGACCTTTCTTCGAAACAAATTTTATAATCTATGCACTGTATTGAACACCATGTCTGGCAGCGACCACACGTGTTTTGGAGAATTTAGTGCAGTTTGCAATCCTCTCTTCTCTCACTTTAAATCGATTGTTTTTGAAACACTGGAAAAGGTGTTTTTGTTAGTTTCGCGTAACATAATTACTTTTTCTCGTACATTCAAATTACACTCTGAGAGTGTCATGTGTGTAGGTCGTATGTAAGGAGTAGTTCACGATTATTCCACAGATTTTAGGTTGAGAAATTCAATTACTTCAGTAAATTACTCGCGTCACATGGAGGGCCTGGGTATGCGTGGTTTGAAAAGTTTTTGCCAGAACGACATCCGACGCCGACATTAGATTTTCTGCGACACTGGCTCCATAACGCTGTCGCGTTAAAAATCCTCACGCAATGCCGCCATGCGGGTGTGACTTCAGACGCCGAAGTGCTGCCAACCACGCCGTACGTGTGTATGACTATAGTTACCTTGCGGTACCTGCGATCTACATCACTCTACAAGAGACGTACGTCAACAATTAGCAGTATTTAAAAGCACCTTCCTGCATGCCTCACTTATGACCATCCTCGCCGAAATCAATGAAAGCAGGTTACTCCCAACACGGTAGTAAACACTTTCTCGTGTCATCATGCTTTTAGTTGCTCCGTTAACAGACGGTCTGCTTTTGACACAGGTTCGACCTTATGTGCACGGTTCTTCTTTTGTCTGAGTGAGTGTATGAAACAAATCTGATGCAGCACAACTGAGGTGTTCCCTGCTTTCCATGAGATTTGGTTTTCTAGTTGGCAACTACTCCCTTACAATGGGGGATATCAAACGCTTCGTGAAACACAAGCAGCCCCTACACATTTGAGCTTGCGGCGATTTTCCTTACTTACTGTGTGTTTGGATTACGGTGTTAGACAATAGGGGCACATGGAAATAAGTGCAGCTGGTTCACATAAGCCAGTTTATCCCAATGAGCTTTGGTTTAAAATATTGTTTGTTTGGTCGAGCACAAAATTTGTAGCATTGCTTCTGATTAGTGACCAGAGGAAGCACAAGGGCCCAAAGGAAGCGAAACGAAAAGCACTTTGTTGTCGTCAAAGCTTGGGTAGGTTTAATGCGGTAGCATTAGTAATCTCGCAATTAAAGTGCTCTCTCTCTCTCTCTCTCTCTCTCTCTATATATATATATATATATATATATATATATATATATATATATATATATATATATATATATATATATATATATATATATATATATATATATATATATGTATATTGCGAGAGAGCTGTTAAGCCTCAACAGTTTATTTCGCAGGTTGCGCGCCGAAAGACGATGATGCGGGCCATGATGACGCATATATACAGATGAAGAAGATGAAGGGGTAAAATAATGCTCACACGATTTCCCCCGTGCCTGGAAGCGTCCAACCTGCCCGCTGGTTACGCTGGTTATGGCGGGAAACGCCGTACTAATGGCTTTAAACTCGATACATTCACAATCTCTGTGGCACGGCAGCGGCCGTCCAAAGGTGGAACAACTGGAGTGACACGATAGTTAACTGGCGAAGTCTGTTGCTGAACAATGTAGGGCCCGATAAAAAGGGTCTGAAATTTCTCGCACAATCGAGGAGCACTAACTGGGGTCCACAGTAACACTTCGTCGCCAGGGTGGAAGGAAGCGACACGGTGTGATGCATCATAGCGAATTTTGCGGTCTTGTTGACTGGTGTCGGTGTTGAGGTAGCCTAAGCAACTCTTTCACTTCAGGCCCCGAAGCACGGTGTCAATCATCTGCTCAAACGTTGCGGGAGCATTACACAAGCCGAAATGCATTACGTTAACCTCGTAAAGTCCATCAGGTATGCCAAAGGCGGTTGTTTGCTTGTCTGCTTCGTGCATGGGGATCTACCAGTATCCGGAGCGTAGACCAAGGCTGAAGGAATACTCCGCGCCTTGGTCTAACGCATCATTGATTCGGGGTAGTGGATATACATATTTGCGGGTTATTTTGGTCAAGGCACGGTAGTTTACGCAAAATCGCACTGAGTGGTCTTTCTTATGCACAAAAACAACAGGTGAAGACCAAGGGCTTGAGAATGGGCGGATTATGCTATGTTTAAGCATGTCGGCAACGTGGGTATCGATGATCTGGCGTTCAGCGGAAGAAACGCGATATTGCCGCCGGCGCACGATGGAGGTTCCATCTGTGTGTATGCGATGAGCCGTCGCTGAAGTCAGTCCCAGAAGAGGAAAGTGGACGACGAAGGAGTCTTTATGCTTGGATAACAATGCCAGTAAGTCCACCGTCTCCTGTGGCGTTAGATCGCAGCTGATGGTACTAGCGAGAACAGAAGCAGGGACCGGATCCATAACTGTGGGTGGTTGTGAAACAGCAGTAGTCGAGGTAAACACAGAGAGAGGCTGTGTGACCAAGACGCACATCAGAACGGCGCCTTTAGAAAGCAGGACTGGCTCATTGGTTGTGTTCAGTGCAGTCAAAGTGGCCGTGCCGTTGGTGAAGTGAACATGGCTGGGTGCTAGAACAATCCCTTTCAATAAGCAACGGGCTGACGGTACAACTTGTAGTACAACTTGCAGCATGTAGTTAACTCAGACATCGGTGATGTCAGAGTTAACTACAAGCTGAACCTTCTCGGGAATCGTGACATCCCTACAACCACAACTGCCTTCTTGGGTGCACGCTCATTTGTAGGGGATGTCACGATTCCCGGGAAGGTTCAACAAGTTTTGCAAAACGGGCCAAAATACGCTGTTGATTCATTTGTGCCAGGGCACGACCTTCTCGCCACTAATACAAACATCGCCCAGAAGGTCAAAGGAGAAGACCGTGAGAAGTGCCTTCTTGAGGGAGTACACAGCATCGCAAAGTTTGTTCCGAACACGGCCAGTCGTACCTCGAGACGTGCTTTAGACGGGATTGTTGCATATTTCAAGGAACACAAGCTCTCTCATTTAGAAGCGGACAAAGACGGAGGCTTCGTCGTCATGCACGCGGTCATGTACAAGGAAAAGGCCTTGCAAGCAGTAGAGAAGAACTTTGTGCGATTGAAGAAAAGCGATGTGCGTGTAAAAACCAGGTTCACGAACTTCTGCAAAGAGTTGAACCTGACAAAATTAGAAAATGTTATCTCCATTTGCAGAGGTAACGCCTTGAATGCTTTCTTCACAGCAAAAACTCACAAACCCGGCATCCCTTTTAGGACCATTATTAGCGAGAACGGAACCTGGCAGCAATGTGTCAGCCGCTTTCTACTAAGTAAGCTAAAGTCGGCAAAAGTGAACGATCGCTTCCTGACCAAAAAATCCTCAGAAGTTACGAACTCTCTCCAGAATAACCGCCGTGTCGGTTATGCTTTCTCTGTGGATGTTGAGGATTTATTTTATTCCGTTCCTCAACCTGAACTCTTAGTTGCTGTGAAGGAGGCTGTCGAAAATTCAGGCAAACTCTCTTTTCAGTCCACAGCAGGAGTGTCTCTTGATGATTTTTTAAACCTTTTAGAATTTTATCTGAGTGTCACTTTTATCCTTTTTGACAAGCAGCCTTTTCTGCAGCGCAATGGTATTTGTATAGGGTCCTGTGTTGCACCTATCTTGTGCGACATCTTTTTAGCCCATGTTGATCGCCTTTTGGATCGAGATTTTATTGGATGTCCGGTTTTAAAAAGCTTTTAGGTTTGTCGACGATGTTTTTATCTTTTTAAAATATCGTAATGACATTTCTTTTGAAGATTCTGTACGACAGGTCTTAATTACCTTTAATGACCATGGTAAAGGCGTGGCCTTTACCCATGAACTTCCGCAAAATGGCGAGATACGTTTTTTAGACCTCCGGCTGAGGATAACTAAGGGGCACACCTGTTGGGTGTATTTCCCACGTGCAAAGAAAGAACTTTTGCCCTATGAATCATCTCATTCAAAGACCGCAATCGCATCGCTCTGCAGGGAATCGGCGCTCTAAAGGTCGTGCCCGCACGAAATGCTTTTTTAGCTTTGACTATCAGGTTCGCAGGCTATTGGCCGCAGGCTTCCCTTGCTCGGTCCTCGTAGCTGTCGCTGAAACCCTCCTCAAGAAACTTGGGCCTCGACGAATGAAGGCTGCACCTGAACGCCTGAAGACCAAACCTTAGGTGATGGCTTACATTCATAAGGTGTCACAAAACCTCAAAAAGGTGGCCAGCAGGCACAACGTGCCGCTTGTTTTTTCTGCGCCAAACAAGTTGGCGAGGCTGTGCCCCCGCATCTGCGGTGAAGGTCAGCGCGGTTGCAAAAAGCGGCATGAAGATGTCTTCGTCAGGTTTGCCCTAGGAGTGGTATACTTTATTCCCCTGTCTTGCGGCAAGTGCTATATCGGGCAGACGGGGCGTTTCCTCAATGACCGCTCAAGGGAACACTCTCAAAACTTAACAAAACAAGACAAACTTGCGAATTTAGTTTCGCATGTGATGGTTTGCGAGTGCGTGCCACGGTTTAAAGAAGCAAAGGTTCTGGGCAGAAGTGCAAGCGCTAAAGCTAGAGTTTTGCTATCAGCTTTCCACATACAAAAAAAAGGCGGGTCTGTGCATTAGCGATGCTTCAATAAATTTGTGCTCTGCTGAGCGTACACTTCTGGGGAAATTTGAAAAACCGTAACGGTATTGGCTTTTCTTCAATTGATCATGTGTTCACTTCTTGCTTATCGGGTGTTTTATCATTTCACTTCGCGTGCATGTTTTCGTTATTGCGGTAATGAAGGCTGTTGCAGTTCGCTTGTGCGCATGTGTTATGACTCTTATAAGTATAGAACTTTTTCGAAAAATAAACCAGTTGTCAGTAGTGTTTCCTCGTCGTCGTGTCGTCTTTTCATCGTGTGTCCGTCCTTTTTAGCGCTACCATGAGTTTTAAAGAGTCTTCGTCCTGTTGTTGTCTGCGGCAAAAAAGTACATGTGCCCGCGAATACCACAATAATAACAAATGGGGCGGGGCGTAGGACGAGCAGTGTAAATTGCTGTGGCAGGCGGACGGGGTGGTAGAGTCGCCAGATGGTTGGGCGCAGTGGCAGGAGCAGGAGGCGCTGTTCGAACGCATGCTCGTTGCATAGCCGCAACCTGACCATACGAGGTGGAAGGTGAAGGAGGGCCACAGCTCGCAGCGCAGGTCATGCAGGACAGCTCCTCTTTGATGATGTCGCGCAGGCGAGGAACTGAACGCTGAGGCTGGAGAACGGGAGAACTCAGCAGGCCACACGCTTGCAGCTCTTCGCGTATATATATATATATATATATATATATATATATATATATATATATATATATATATATATATATATATATATATATATATATATACGACTGCCGTTCTGCTCCGAACAACTATTACTTGCACTTCGCTGCTTGAAGAGGCAAGACACGTGCAAAGTGGGCTTTCTAAACACTTTACAATGTGGTTAACACGGTTTAATTTATTGAATCGGCGGCTCAAATAGGTCTGACGTAATGATAACATATTTCTCTCGCATATACCACTAAATTGCCACCGAGTTTCTTTTTGTGTAATTCCTCGAGTTGGTCCATCCCACGAATCCATTTCCCATTCTGGAAAGGTACATGCATGATCTGCAAATGATTTCGATTTATACTGCTTTGCAGGCTCGCCACAGGCAACGACTCTTTTACCGACAGAAGTTGGAGTTTGTACTTTATCAGTTTGGTAAATGGTACACAGCTGATTATGCATAGTTTATCTTTTTCGCAGTGTTAAACTTTCGGCGGCATCCAAAAATTACTCTCGCTAGAATGATCACAACAGGAGCCGTGCCATCGCATCTGCAAAACAGTAGCAGCACCGCTCATCCAAGCAGCGCGAGCGGGGCGGTACCTAGCAATGGGGCACATGCTCGGTGAACTATCCGGATATTACGCTCATGCAAATTATGTAGTTTATTTCTTAGCGTATATTTCAGCCCTATTATAATAATAAAGCAGGACTGGGAACCATAAATTAGCATATAGGCAAGTTATCATCACTAGAATAAAAACAAGCAGCTATGTATTCAAACCGCTCTCTTTTATGGCGAATAAAAATTCATTTATGGCCAAGGATCAAATAGTAAAAGATAATGAATTCAAGTCTTCTATAGCGCATGTAAAAAAGTTAAATGAACTTGAACTGTTCAATGTTGCCATAGCGCACTGTTTCCTAGTTTTGCGATTCTGCTTGGTCACATAAGCAAGTAGCGCAGCTATTTACAGCATCTTTGTTTCTTGCGGAATAAAAAAATTTTGTGTATTAATTCAGGAACAATTTTAAGGTTGCACTGGGCTTTTTGTGCAAGTTTGTGCAGTGACAATATTATGTTGAAAATGCTAACATTCCAATTTACAGTTGCTAAATTCTGAATTTGATAGCTTAATTATTTATTGTTGGTTTCACGGATTCTCTCCGTGTAGGGGGCAGAGGTAAAGGCAATATGCCTGAAAGAGCATCTGCGCCCCTACAGCTCAAGTCAGCATGGCATATTGTCGCAGCACTGCGCGACTGAGGCAGAGAAAGAGGAAGTAGAGTGGGCGCGCGTGATCTCGGGGTACTCTGCGCCGGCTGGGCCTGGCCTGTAGCTTCCATCTCGGACCTCGTATCACATCTTTGGTGGACGTGCGGGTTAAATCTTGGACGATCCTGGACGACCCAACTCTACCAACTGTCCGACGGAGTAGGCGCTTGGTCGGTTTACGACCACAAGCAGCGGACATGGCCGATTCCGGAGAAGGCAGTGACGACCCCACCTGTGGCGGATCAGACAGCAATCACGCAGGTCAGGCTGGCTACTGGACACCGCTGCGAGAGCCACCCACCTTTTCGGGGAAGGCGAACGAAGACGTCGACGACTGGCTTAAACACTACAACAGAGTGAGTCGCCACAATCACTGGAGCACTACGAAGCAGCTCGGTAACGTGGTTTTTTTTCTCGCTGGAACCGCGCTCCTCTGGTTTGAAAACTACGAGAGCATTCTGACCAGCTGGGACAATTTTGTAGAAGAATTCACCAAGTGCTTCGGGGACCCGATCTCTAAGAAAAACAAGGCTGAGCAGACGCTTTCCCGATAGCTCAATTACCTGGCGAAACGTGTACAACCTACGTAGAGGCTGTTCTGAAATTATGCGGAATCGTCAGCGCTACCATGACAGACGAAGACAAAGTAGGAAATCTGCTTAAAGGAATCGCTGAAGATGTTTATAATTTTCTTAAAACGAAGGAAGACCTTAGTACTGCGTCTGATCTGAGGAAACACTGCCGGGCGTTTGCAGCGCTGAAAATGAGAAGGATTGGGCCAAAGTATGGGCGCTTGGACAACGTTACTACTATTGCAAGTGTGTCCGTCCCAACCGACGACCACATCTCCTCGGTGATTCGGCAAGTGGTTAAAGAAGAGCTTGAACGCCTTAAGGTTGTTGACGACGCTCATGTGTGCTATCAGTGTGCGTTTGATCATCGCTCTCGTGTGCCACCGGCCACCTGGGCACCTCAGAGTTACCGAGAACCTCGCAGGACCTATGCTGATCGTACGGAGAGCAGCAACTTGCCACCGCAACCGACAAGTCTGGGACGCCGACAAGATGCACCACAACAATTTGTTCCGCGGGCTCTTCCCTCCTACAACCAGCCTGAGAGTATGTTTCCACCCATAACACCCATGTCACCGGTGTCACCCGCGACAAGCCGCGACTCCCGCATTTGCTACAGCTGCGGTATGCCTGGACACATTGCTAGGTATTGCCGCCGCCGCCAGCAGCGTGCTCCACGGTTTAATTCCTACACACCCCGCGTGCCCGCTGACGAGCCCTGGCCGTATCCCAGTTCCTTCCAGCGGCTGCAGCAGGAACGCGCGAACCGCAGTGACTCCCCCGTTTCCGATCGCAGCCTGACACCACCACCGACACGACGACGACGCTCTCCGTCATCTCGTCGTCGCTCGTTGTCACCGCCGCCGCTGGGAAACTAGCTGGTGCGACGGACGCGGGTCAGGCCGCAATATGTTCATCTTCATCAAGACCCCCTTGTGTAAAATTGTTTAAAAACAAAGTGTGCGTTTTAGTTGACAATGTGAGTGCTTTTGCTTTAGTTGTCACCGGGGCGGCAGTTTCTGTTATGAGCCGGTCCTTCAAAAATCGTCTTGGACAAAAAGTTATGTTTTCTTGGGATCGGAACGCTATCTTTCGTGGAGTTGGTGGGGAAATGTTACGCCCACATGGGGTCTGTTCTGTTTCAGTTACGATAGGGGACCAGACATTTCGAAGTGAATTTACTCTGCTTGAGCGTACAAGGCATGACATTATTTTAGGAATTGATTTCTTGCGTGAGTGGGGGGCAACTTTGGATTGTGGAAGTGACGCGACTTCTCTTCGCCGCGACGCACAAACTTCAATGATAGATAGCACTAGTGATGCCGCGGACGTTCTCTCCGTGTCACAAGATGTGATTTTGCCCCCTCAGACTGCAGTGTTTGTACCTGTGAATACTTCTCGCCCTCGTACAGGTTCTTGTGGTTTAGCCGAGCCCGACTATAACAATGCGATCAAGAAAAATGCGATAGTCCCTCACTCCCTCGTTGTCACCACTGATGGTTGTACTCGTTTGTGGACAGTGAACGTTTCAACCCAATCCATAACATTGCCGCTAGGACTTAAACTGGCAAGTTTTGGTGAACAAGCCATTGTCAGTGTCGGAACGGTCGAAATATCAACTGCTGAAAAGAAATTCAAGCCCAATTCCAACCATGATAATTCTGCTGAATTTAAGCGCATGATTAACAAGTTGCTGTCTTCTAGTGAGCAGTGTCTGCTGCAAGCTGTGCTCGCTCGCTACGCCACAGTGTTTGATTTTGCTCAAGGCCAACGAGCGTCCCTTACACCACTGGCGTCTCGTATGCAACACCGCATCCATACAGGGCAAGCAACGCCAATTCGTCAGAAGCCCTACCGCGTTTCACCTTCAGAGAGAAAAGTCATCGCCGAGCCGGTCGAAGAAATGCTACAGAAAGGAGTGATCCAGGAATCATGTAGCCCTTGGGCTGCTCCTGTGATCCTAGTGAAGAAAAAAGACAAATCATGGAGATTCTGTGTGGACTATCGCCGCCTAAACACCGTGACAAAGAAAGACGTGTGCCCCCTACCACGAATAGATGACGCCGTCGACTGCCTCCACTCCGCGTCGTATTTCTCTTCTGTTGATTTGCGGTCAGGATATTGGCAAATTCCCATGCACCCCTCAGACAAGGAGAAGACAGCCTTCGTGACACCTGACGGTCTCTTTGAGTTGAACGTTATGCCCTTTGGCTTATGCAACGCTCCAGCGACATTCGACCGATTTATGGATACCGTGCTCCGCGGACTCAAATGGGAAATTTGCATGTGCAATTTAGACGACGTCATTATCTACGGCGGGACATTTCACGAGCACAATCAGCGCCTGTCGATCGTTCTTGACTGTATCCCGCAAGCTGGCCTTATTTTAAACTCGAAGAAATGTCATTTCGGTGAGCGTCAAGCACTCGTACTAGGCTTTCTGGTCGACAAAGACGGCATACGACCAAACCCTGAAAAGACAGCAGCGGTTCGTGACTTCCAGCAGCCGCAAACGGTGAAAGATCTGCGAAGCTTTTTGGGCCTTTGCTCGTATTTCTGGCGCTTTATCAGGAATTTCGCACAGATTACCTCTACCCTCACGTCTCTCCTTCACAAGGACACCCCATACTTGTGGACTGCTGACTGCGAGTCGGCGTTTCAACAGATAAAAGTTTTGTTGACTTCTGGACCGGTACTGCGGCATTTTGATCCGGAGGCGTCAACTGAGCTGCACACTGACGCCAGCGGTGCGGGTGTTGGCGCTGTGCTTGTTCAACTCTGCGATGGCCGTGAGCTTGTAATTGCCTACACTAGTCGGACACTTACAAAAGCGAAGACAAACTACACCGTTACTGAACTCGAGTGCCTCGCAGTCGTATTCGCCATTCAGGTGTTCCGTCCGTATCTACATGGCCGCGCATTCACGATAGTGACTGACCATCATTCACTCTGTTGGCTGGTTGGGCTGCGTGACCCGTCTTGTCGGTAGGCCCGCTGGGCTTTGCGCCTTCAAGAGTACAGCTTTTCCGTTAACTACAAGAGCGGGTGCTGTCACACGGATGCTGATTGCCTATCCCGCCTCCCTTCGCCTCACACTAAAGCTGAGGATGATGACTTCGATGACTACCTAGTTTCCATCTCTTCCGACTTTCCAGACCTGCGTACCTTCGAGAGCGAGCAACGTGGCGACCCTACCTTGAAATCTCTGCGGGCAGCTGCACGTGAGCCAGTAGGAACAACACCGTTTACTTTTCGTAATGGTTTGCTCTACAAAAAAAAAATACTCGGCGGATGGTCCCCCATTGCTTCTAGTTGTGCCCGAAAATCTGCGCCCTGCTGTCCTTCGTTCCATGCATGACGATATCACGTCCCGGCACCTTGGCTTCGCACGCACACTACACCGACTTAGGCAGAGATTCTTTTGGCCCAAGCTCTGGAAAACAACGAAACAGTATGTCGCCAGCTGTACTGTTTGCCAGCGCCACAAGCAAACGACGACGGCCCCAGCAGGCTGTTTACAACCCGTTAGGCCACCAACGCAACCCTTTGAAAAAGTCGGCATCGACTTGCTTGGCCCGCTCCCAAAGACGTCAGCTGACTACCGCTGGATTATAGTATGCGTAGATTATCTTACTCGCTACACGGAAACGGCGGCACTTCCATCCGCCACTGCAGCCGATGTCTCTTCATTTTTCTTGCATCACGTCATATTTCGTCAAGGCGCTCCCGGGTTGTCATCAGTGACCGCGGACGGCAATACACCGCCGACGTCGTTTCACGGATTCTCTCCGTGTAGGGGGCAGAGGTAAAGGCAATATGCCTGAGAGAGCCTCTGCGCCCCTACAGTTCAAGTCAGCATGACATATCATTGACATACATATTTGCCAAACATATCTTTAACGCACAGTACACAGCAACAAAATATCCAATTATTCAGAACACATGTCTCCAAAGCATTACTTTTGCTTCAACCTGATAGATTTAGAAAAAGCAAAACATACATAAGCAATAAGTATTATATAACAATAAAATTGGCTTACATCAGAAGTCGACAAAGAAAAGAAAACCGTAGAATAACTGGCCCAAAAATAGGTAGCATATACACTAAATAGATCAGTACATAGAAACATTTCAGAAAAGAACGAGGGTTTAGAATGATGCACAATGTAAATGCCGAAACAATGACAAATATATTTGTAATTTGTAATAGCCACTACTCTTACATTAGGCACACTGTTGCTCCAAGTTTATCAGCATAACAAGGAAGTGTTTCTTGGTAACTTAGTATGCCGGCACACACCTGTATATCAGAAAGAACGTGCGTGGGAGTGAAAAAACAGACCATGTACCCTTGACAGTTTTACAAAGAAACGCTGCCACTCAAAGGGCCATACAAAATAAAACTACAGAAGGTGAAAATTCTCGGCAACTGCTATTTCATAATAATGGAGGTGTATGAAATTTCCAGCGTGTGCACATATTACATAAATAATGAGTCTTACAATGCGATATCAGTGCACTGAATCATATATGCATTTTGAAAAGAAATTTTAGCACTGGGCTTGTATAATTACCCAGGTTAATAAGCTATGGGCTTAATAACAGTTTTTCCATGCACTCAAATAAATTCAACGAGAATTCATGCTAGAAAGGCTGTGCCGCTCAAAGCAGTTTTCTTGATAGTTCGTCGAATACCAGTATGTGAAATAGTATGTATTGGCTGGATCATTTATCTTTGGCAATATTTTCGCCCAGATTACTACCGCACAATAATGTGCAGCAGCTAATGTTTAAAACTGCTTGTATACCAATGTAGTTCTCTACAATTCTATGAAACCGTGTTCGGTTCTGCAAACATTTAGTACAAGATGATGGAGTTTCCTCGAAAGTGCTTGAAAATCTTATTAGAGACAGTGCTTCAAAATGGCAATCATGGCGTGTGACATATTAATGCTACTCCAACTACTTGAGGCAATTTTGCTGCAAATTGTTGCAATTAAGGCTGCATTCGTCTGCTCACATAATTTAAGCAATTGCAACAGTTTTGCTCAGTCTGAAATATGCAGTGTCTTTCTTAACATGGCCGAGTGTTCAATATTTTATACATCGAATGGTGTTGCAGGCATATGCTCAAGCTTTCACCGTTTCTAAATTAGTTATGCCATCTGTGTAGTGAATGGAGCTTTCAATTTACCGTACCTAGTAAAATTGGGGTGATGTAATAATGTCATCTCATGGCAGCTGTGTCTTTGCAGTGCCGCAATTGCCTAAGGCAAGGTACAACTTTACCAGAAATACATTCCATATTCCATTTTTTGATTCCTAAGTGGTACCTACTTTGCAAGTTTTGAGGAGGCTGCTATCATCTACCAATCACCAAATATTCAAGACAGAAGCCTCCTCAAAACTTTCAGAATGGGCGACACATGCATTGGTTGCTGATTTCTGCGCGCCACCACTCCACTTAAATTTCAAGTATGTGTAGCGACTGTCCGACACAATACGTTGTCCCCCGCATGTGGGAAATCCAGTTACCTCGCCTGGCTCCACTTGGCGGTCACTGCACCGGAATTTCTTGGAAGTGCGCTGGCTGTCCTACTGTGGTACCACCACAGGCACTCTGCAAGCCTGCTTTTACTGTGGAATAAAACAAGTCGATTTTCCGTTTTGAGCCTGTCAAAACCTATATTCCTTGCCTCCACTGAACCAAGCTCCCAACATATGGTTACGCAGCAGATTTACGTTTTTTTAACAGTGCCATAGACGACGCAATCGTACTCTTGCTGACAGAGAAGATGCCAGGATTACGTCTCCTATCTTTGCCGCAGAGCTTCCACTTCGAAGCATTGGCACAAGATCCTCGAGTTTGGTTTATGCAAGTAGACGCCCGTTTTCAATTATGGTGCATCACTTCACAGAGAGCAAGTTACCGGAACGTTGTCGCCGCGCTACCCTCCTACATCGCCGATGCCATAGACGACTTGCTAGGGGGTACGCCTTCGGCTACAGGCCATGGCGTGCCTGCTCCAACAGCTCTTGTCCTAAGAACTCTGCGTTCTATGACGGTCACAACTCCTGCGCCAATTGTACCAGTTGATGGGTGGCCACTCCGTAAACGAGAGCCAGCTTCCCATTTTGTGCGAGCTGTTCTTGCGGCGCCTTTCACAGGCCGAACGCATGGTGCTGGCTGGTTTCATCCGCTAGCAGCACTCATCTGACCGCATATGCGACGGCTCGTCTGCGGAACAGTTACCTACAGTTACCTATCCCCACTGCGATAATCTCAGAGCCAGGAGACCGAGTCTCGCGCGTTGTGAAAACATTGGACAGTCTTACCAGTCACTGGAGAAGGTGAAGAAGGGTGGCCACACTGGCGACCAATTTCGGTACAACCATTTGCCTTCCCAGTCTCGCAGTGGAGCTAGACACTCGCCGCGCCAGTCGTGTCGGTATCGCCGTCGCTTTCCCGAGCAAGCAAATCGCTGCACCGAGTCCTTTTCGGGGAGGGGGAACGCTCCGGCCAGTCGCTAACGCTGGCATGCGAGGTAGGCCTTCGTGCAAGCCGCCTATTCTTCGTAGTCGACGGCATCACCGACACCTGCCTCCTCGTAGACACCTGAGCTGAGCTGTCTACTGTTCCCATCATGGCCGCCGATCGCCAATGCCACAAGTCTCTTGTCGCGTTGGCTATCTACATACACCTCTTTTTATTAGCTTTCTAACGAGCTAAAATAAAGATATAGACAAAAATTAGCTCAAGATTACCAGCGATATCAGCACTATGAGCAATGAAGGGGCACGTTGCATTGCCACCGGCCAGACGCTTCGTGTCATGCACAGCTTTTATTATCTTCACTATGCCCGCTTCCAACCAACAACAAATAACGCTGTCTTTCGCTAGCAGATTCCAAGTTATGTCTGCAGATAACCTATGTTCATGCGCACCCTCACTTTCTGACGCCCTGGACTGGGTTTCTCTTCACATGGGCCCAATTCTCTAATTATCAGCGACCACCGGTTATCTGCTCTAGACATCACATAACTGGTCCAGGTTCAACGCTTCCTCCTAATAGCAACCTGAATATTGGCTAACGCAGCTTGCTCTATGACACACACTACCCGCTTTCGGTCTCTTAAAGTTATGCCTATCATTTTTGGTTCCATCACTCATAGTGCGATCGCAAACGTTTCCTCATACCTCTGAGTTAACCGGTAAATTTGGGCCCTATTTGCTACCCGTAGTACCTAAGGATTGTGCAGTTCTTTTTAAATCAGTAATATCGGTAATGGTGCGGTAGCGGTATCATGTTGTTTAGCGTATGCGCTCAAGCCTTCTTACTTATTCTGCTAATTTGCTTGTCGTCAGCAGGATCCCTAGTGGGTAATGGAATGAAGTGTCATGTATGAACCGTGGGATGTAACCTCGGACTTTCCTCGCGCTTCCATCTGGACACCCTGAGCAATCTAGTCCTCGCTATGTCCACACATTGTACAGATCTCAACAGAGATTCTGAAAGCATTCTCTGAAAAATAGGACAAGGATTCAAACATTTTTGGCAAGCGAGAAATCTAAACGATTCCTCATGCGATTATATTGTAAGGGCACTTCACGCACCTTCCTTCGTCTGCCTGTCTCATTTTCTGTCTGCCACTGTCACTAGCCATTTTACAGCCATCATGGATTGCTCGGTAGTTCATGGTCAAGTGGTTAGAAGATCAGGCAGCTGTTATAAGAGAACGTCATTTGAAACCAGTCGTCGGGCCAACTAGAGTAACGTGTGTGTGACATTGCTCCTCTCGCTCATCACGTAACCCGTTAAATCCTTACCTGGATAACGTGAACCTGTGTCACTACTGACGTAATATAGTTATAAAAAGTTTGTTAGTTAGTCTTTTATCAGCGCTGTCAGAAAGATATACATCGCAGCTGTCCGCTGAGGAAGCCATTTCATTGTAGGCAGTAACCAGGGTGTGACCAGCTTTCGGTAAGGGCAACGTTATCACAATCACTGTCGTCAAGATAGGACGCTACATGATCACGCTTCGTCAGTACACTTCGAATATTTGTGAGTGATAAAATGAAAGATGTAGCATATCAATACGATTGTGTCGTCGGGCTATTTAGTCATTAACTCTGTTCCACAGATGAGCCAGAAGTGCCATCATATGTATGTGTTATCACCAATGCGCAGCTGGTCCACTGACAGTTAGGGGGTTTATTGTGTGTGTTGGCGCGGTCTAATAATTTTTTTCATACTTGCTGTGTAGCCAAAGAAAAGCCCTTCAGAATGCGAAAACCCGAGCTTTCTCGTTCTCGCAGAGAGCCCTAAATTTTTTTCTTTGACCTTAAAAAAGCCAGCTTAGCAACCATATACCTTCATTTCGTACCTGTTAATTTCCCTTGTCGGTGTACTATGTCCAACTGCGCACTTCCCGCAGCGATGCCGAGTTTCTTGGAACAGACAGCACTTATTTTCATTTCCGTTGACTCCCAATCCTCTTGAGCGTCAACTTCTATGCCAAAGCACCGTTGATTTCAACGACACATTCTATTTGCCGTGTCATTACATTTGTATGGGATCCCATTCATCCGCACCTAAACGTAGCACAATGAGTCCGATCTACAACTCCAATCAACTGAGGAAATCATGGCAGTTTTTTTCTCCTGTGGAACTGTTCACTTGAGGCCATTTTTCTCTTCTCACGCACGGAAAAAGAAATTTTATGTGCTAAAAATATTATGGGGCCTTAAATAACCAACCTACATTTTGCTCCACAAAATTTTCACCAACCATCTGGTCAGAAAAACTGGCTAATCTTCAAACAAGACGAAAGCGAGGTAACGCAAATGTTTATTCCAAGTTTAAGTTAAGTTATGGGGTTTAAGGTGTCAAAACCACTTTCTGATTATGAGGCACGCCGTAGTGGAGGAATTCAGAAATTTCAACCGCCTGGGAATCCTTAAAGTGCACCTAAATCTAAGTACACGGGTGTTTTCGCATATCACCGCCATCGAAATGCGGCCGCCATAGCCGGGGCTCGATCCCGTGACCTCGTGCTCAGCAGCCTAACACCATAGCAACTGAGCGACCGCCGGAGGTTGTTTATTTCAAGAAAAACAAAGCATGCCTGCAGCCCATACCTATGGTTTATTAAAACTTTCCGTCTTCTTCGTAACAAAATCATTAATTTAACATTTCCAAAGTAAAATAAGGTGTTGAAAAGTGGGAACAAAACTTTTAAGCTGGGAAAAATTTATTTGACAGCAATCCTTAATGCCAAGCTCAGACTCTTTATTGACAACTTACCTGATATGTTAATTACTTACAGTCGCAAGTTTAACAGGTAATGAAGCTTCAAGCAGTACTTACTATGACCCCTAATTTGGACCATAGAGAAGTTGTTTCAGACACATAATGCGGTGATGTTCCTTACAATACAGTGGCATTAGTTTTCACTATACAATTCCATACTTCTTTCTCCTTTGTTTTAACACTGTGTCACATCCTCCATGCCTCTAAATTGCTTTTTGTGGTACCTCATTTCTTGACTGAGAAAAGCTTATCAGTATCTACAGTTGACAACACCAAGGCACTAACGTTAATGAACCTAGAATCGTCTCTTGGGCTTTATTACTTCGGTTCTTTTTGTACTATTATTCAACAAATAACGTTCCATGTGGCTAAAAGTGGAAAAGATCGTTCGTGTCTCCAAACACGGTGACAAAAACTCACCCCTGAACTACCGAGCGATCTCCTTCACGAGCGTACAATAAAAACTCCTGGAACACCTCATTTACTCTTATGAATTTTTCTGATGCGCCTAATTCTTTCACCACTCCCAAAATGGTGAAACAAAACAAATTGTCTTCTTCGTATGCCTTTTATGACAACCTTGATGTTAACGTACAGATCAATTCCATATTCCTTCACTTCGCTAAAATTTTAATAATGTAAGCCAGAGACACCTGATGCTAAAATGAATTTTCCAACCTTGCACACGAAGAAACTTCAATTGGAGTAAGAAACTGCTAAGTGACCGTTCGAAAATTATTATAGAAAAAGAAATACTTGTCTAGCCAATTTCAATTGCTATATTTTCTGCAAAGCTGTGCCCTATTCTATCCGTAATACACATAAATTACCTACCCCTACGGATATCTTGGATTATAGGTATGCTTGCTTAGGTCTGTAATAATAATCGAGCACTACCAAACCATCTCAAGAATGAAAACTGGAGCAAGATCCTTAACTCATGCTACAAAACTGCGATGACTGGGTAATGTCCCTAAACAATAATATATGGAAACTAACAATTGTAACTAGCATTATTTGCCTACTTCAGCCGTATTGCGGCTATCTATCTATCTATCTATCTATCTATCTATCTATCTATCTATCTATCTATCTATCTATCTATCTATCTATCTATCTATCTATCTATCTATCTGTCTAGCTATCTATCTCTTTTACGCCGACTTTTTACGCTGACTTACGTCTCTTTTACGCCGATCTGATTGTTCACCTAGGCATATGTTCACAGTTGTGAGGTCATCGTGTTCTTTCTATCCTCGTAATTGTAGCTTCAAGATATTGTGCCGCTATCCTTACGCCTTCGGCCCCGACCAAGTGTCCCAAGTTGTGTAATAGCTTGGAGCACTAGCTGTGTGCTTGTGTTCCGGATGGCGTCGTGGAAGTTGCCTCGTCGTCACAGGATATTTATTATTCAACTATCGTCATGTCGTCGTTGTAACTCCATCTCGTCACACCATCATCGTCACATAGTCATGTTTTCTTTGTCACACCATCGCTGTGACGCCTTTTTGGTCGTTCCATCGTCCGGTTTCTAGCTTCGAGATGTTATTCTCGTCACGCAGTTGCTGTACGCCTTCAACTTCGACACAGTGGCCCAAGTTACCTTACTGCTTGGCCCGCTGTTAGGCGACCGCCCGTTCGGGATGTTGAGTCCAGGGTTGTGATGGTGTGGTGGTCATTGCACCATTTTCTTATTCCAGCGATGTTTCAGAAGATTTCTACGTTTACAAATACTAATTTCTGTGCTATTCATGCACGTTTAACGTACTGAACAAACGCGGATAACGCACGCTTCGTTAGAAAGTAGAGCTCTCAGTTCCCTTGGCAGCGGTTACCACGAAGATCATTTTCTGTACTTGCATTCGCGTACCCGTTTTCTCTCTCCCCATGGCCTCCCCAACCCCCACTTGCAAAACCCTATCAATAACGGACTCTTAATTCAGGTAAACAATGCAACATCGAAGTACTAGTGCAGATATTCTGCCAGCACGGGTGAAAATACCTATAAGTGCGTAGAGAACTAAGACATCTCAAAAGACGACGTAAACATACTACGTTTTTAATACTGGTCTGGCCGTGCGGTATGATTAATGCAGTTTTCCGAAGAAGCGCGGATAAAGATCTGCTTTGAGTGCTAAAGCAAACGGCTCGAGAAGGATCACTCGTAGCCGTTCGCGAACGTTAACTGCAAGCCCTTTCAAGAGAGTTCCACGGAGCTAACTGTATGATGAAAAGTTCAAATTGTTGCCTTTCGGTAATTAAGAGGTCTGTTAATTTGTGCACTACAGTTTCGACTTCGACATTATCGTCAACTTGAGAAGTGATAGAAACAGATTTGCAGTATTCACACAAAGGATCGATAACAAAGCGTAATTTCTGCATTGCACACTTTGCGACACGCACACGTTGTCGCAGTGTCGCGTCGAATGACACCAAAGAGAATCATCATCATCATCAGCCTGGCTACGCCCACTGAGGGGCAAAGGCCTCTCCTATACTTCTCCAACTACCCCGGTCATGTGCTAGTTGTGGCCATGTTGTCCCTGCAAGCTTCTTTATCTCATTCGCCCACCTAAGTTTCTGCCGGACCCTGCTACCCTTCCATTCTCTTGGAATGCAGTCTGACCACCGCTTGCAATGACCACCGCTTATCTTCCCTCCTCAATACATGCCTTGCCCATGTTCATTTCTTTTTCCTAATTTCAACTAAGATGTCATTAACTCGCGTTTGTTCTCTCACCCAATCTGCTCTCTTCTTATCCCCCCTTAACGTTAATCACATCATTCTTCTTTCTATAGCGCGTTGCGTCGTTTCAATTTAAGTAGAACACTTTTCGTAAGCCTCCAAGTTTTTGCCCCGTAGGTGAGTACTGGTAAGACACAGCTGTTATACACTTTTCTCTTGAGGGATAGTGGGAACCTGCTGTTCATGATCTGAGAATGCCTGCCAAGCGCACCCCAGCCCATTATTATTCTTATGATTATTTGAGTCTCATGATCGGCATTCGCGGTCACTACCTGCACTAAGTAGATGTATTACTGTCCCAGTTCTAGTGCCTCGCTGCCTATCGTATACTGCTGTTCTCTTCCGAGACTCTTAGACATTGCTTTAACTTTCTGCAGATTAATTTTAGACCCACCATTCTGGTTTGTCTGTCTAGGTCCATGCGCGTGCATAGCAATTGGTCTCCTGAGTTACCAAGCAAGCCCTTTCGATGAAAGCGCGCTTCAACGCTAGGGAAGCAAATGTGGCAGCTCTTGCGGAAATGACGAGCATGCCGATCACTTCGGGCAGCGCCACAACAAGAACACTACAACACAACACACAGAATAAGAACTAACGCGCAGGAAGCATGTCTAATGATGTTCATTGTGCTGTTGCCCTAGGTGTCCTTGTACGAAAGGCAGGAAAATAAACAAGAAATGTGAAAACGCTCTTTCATAACAACAGTGGCGAATCCGTCTAACGTATCGGTAGGAAAAGTTGAATGGAGACTTAAGACGTGCCTTTAGCCACAGCCATCATTAGTTGGGGTCGGACATATCTAGCACGGTGAAATCAACATATCGGGGTCAGGCGTTTTTCTTCTTATGTTTTAGTGCTGTATTACGTGTAGCATAGCTACAGTGCTCGGCCCATTATTATTTCTAGGTTTTCGTGCTTAGTTAACCTGCTACGAAAGACACATTCATTGCAGTACATGCAGATCACTGTGCTGTTTTAAGAAAGATGTGCGGCGAATGATCGTCCTTCGTTTCAAGAAGCACTGTTATTAATTGCTGCATGTTGTCAGCATTGGGGCAAGGAACCCAATCAGAGATAGTCCAGTTCTCTTGTAAATAACATTAAATATTCCTTTCATAAGAAGCCAACAAACACAGACACCAAGGACATAGCCTAAATAAGTTAATAAATGAAATAAAGATAAGTTAAATAATGGAAATTAAAGTGGATGAAAAAACAACTTGCTGCAGGTGGGAACCGAACCGAAGGTTACGGGTTCGGTTCCCACCTGCAGCAAGTTGTTTTTTCATCCACTTTAATTTCCATTATTTAAGTTATCTTTATTTCATTTATTAAGCACAATTTACCCTATGTTGTCCTTGGTGTCAGTGTTTGTTGGCTTCTTTTGATATGACTATGAACAGTCGGGCCCCTCGGTTAACTCCCTTTTCTTCTCGTTTATTAAATATTCCTAGCGATTTTTCTTATTGCTTTAATAATTTGTCTAGAAAAAAAAACTGAATACAAATATATAGGAGTCACACTAACAAAACACTTTCATGGTGGAGACATACTTGAGAAAGTTGCACGTCATCATTAACGAAAGCATGGTTACGTAAGAAGAAACCTATATCTGAAACAACAGAAACAACTGCACCCTTTTATGTCTACTTAAGGTATAAACTTGAATATGCTTCGATTACTTGAGAGCCATATACAAAACAAAAGTTATTGGCTATTTAAAGAGAGTACGAAGAAAAGCCGGTAAGTTTAGCTCCGGGAAATACAGGAGACACTGTTAGCCTAACAGCTAATAAATTTTTATGGCGATCGAACGCTACAAAAAGCACAGGAAAATCAGTCGCCCATTGTTTGCATGGTAAAATATTTCTCGTAAATTGGCAATGATTTTACCAGACTGTGTGAGACTCTTTCTCCAAAAAAGATGAAACAGAAACACATACATTCATTGTATACAATTATCGCTCATGTTTTAGGACATTAATGTAGCTATTTTCCTAGAACTCTCTATGAGTGAAACTCTCTGTCAGTAAATGCATTTGAGACCGACGATATTGCTGACAAGCTCGACAGCAATATTTTGTAGTTCTGTATAGTACGCTCCATGGCTGGGAGATTTTACTTTATGTGGTATACTCCTTTCTATTAGTATAGATTTTGTAATATTTGTATTATTTATATTTAGGGTTGCCTATTTTATCTATTCTGTACGGTTATATTTTGTGTATTTCTGCTTCAAGGTTTATCCATTCCTATATACTGTGACCTGTACAGTGTTAATACTTTCCTTGCACGTGCGTGTTGGATCAGTCTAGCCCTGCCTTGCTTGTAATTAAACAAAGATTTAAAAAATGAATGTCGCGTTGGTGACACACAACCATTCGAATACAGATATTTCGGCGCAAATTCTCTATTCATTGATGCATAACTGGCTCTCCTGCAATATTGCATTTGGTTGCTTTGTGCTAACAACAATAAAGATATCTGAGTTGGTAGTTTCTACCTGCTCTTGAATTTCGGCGTGTTGATAGGTTTGTTAAAGACATTAAAATGATTACCCCCGAACCTTTCTGATGAGTTGCTACTTCTCTTGGACAAATAAACTACGGATATCGTACTCACGCTTGTACCTCAAATTGAAATAGCAGTGATGCGTGCAATTAGGGAGAAAACTGCATTAGAATGCAATATGGAAGTATCATGAGCCCAGCTGCATCTTACAAGGTCGCAACTGTTTTCAAATGAATACGCAGCTTTGATGCATTGTTTCGCTGAAAATTCTAAAAGTCAATTTCTGTTATAAAGTGGTCTTAAGGCCTGCCGTTGTAACTCGCTCAGTTTAATTTTATCCTCTAAAGTTTATTCTGAAATTTTTTATCTCCTAATTATAGCACATAGTGCATAGTATATCCAGAGGAGGATGCACAAAAGTCGAAACTGCATATATGTCTGAACTACAGGAACAGGCTACGCTAAACGAGTGCATCCGGAGCAATATTAGGCGCAAAAAGAAAAAGAAGAACAAGAAACAAAAAGAAGCAAATGTACAGTGATGAGAATTCCCAGATATGCTCATGTCACGTTTTTTTTCTTTCAAGTTGTACAACGACATTGGTGATTTCAGTGGTGAACAAAGGTTATTCCAAGTGGACATAGCAAGGAAGGAAGTCGTTTGTTTGTCATTATTAGTCTGTGCTTTGGTGATAATAAGGTGTTTGACAAAGCAAAGGCATCATATTATTGTTACTAATTATATAATCAGGAACGAAATTACCAAATGACTATCTAGTAATTCTCCTGAAAAAGAAAAAGCAGCATGTGATATTTACGTAGTCTTTCAACGGGTGGGATATGCAGTCACTGGAACAAAGGTGCAGATGGTTGGTTAAGAAGAGAAAGTGATGATTCTAAGGGCTTGCTATTGCATAGAAATAAGCGCAGCTTGTTGGAAGCGCTCTGGTGATGCGTAGCGCGGGGCGTATCCTGTGTCCACAGCGACCCAATTTTTTCCAAACGTGGATAGAGGGAAATGGCCAAGTAAGTCCAAGCCAACTCGAAAGAACGGCTCCGAAGGAATATCGAGCGGTTGAAGGCACCCGGCACAAAGCACCGATGGTGTTTTTCGGCGCTGGCATTTTTCACACGTCCCAACCTATTTCCGGACGGAGCGGGCAATGCCTCTCCAAAAGGAACGTCGGCGAATCCGATCATACTTGCGCGAAACGCCAAGGTGACCTGCCGCTGGTAAATCGTGAAGTTCTTGGAGAACAGCTGACCAGAGGTGCTTAGGAATGACGAGGAGTAGGGCAGGATCGTCAGGGCGTATTCTGTGGCGGTATAATACACCATCCCGGAAAACAGGTGAAGGTACGAATCAGAAGGCGAAGATTCCAAGCAATCAACGATGGCGTGCAAAGTGGCATCATGGCGTTGCTCGTCGGCAACGTGTAACAGCTGAAATACGGAGAAAATTTAAGCGTCGGTACCCGGTTCAGGGTCGGTGGGTGGTTCGCCCACTGGATAGCGTGATAAACAGTCTGCGTATTGATGTAATCCGCCCGACTTGTACACTACTGCATAGGAACGTTCTTGCAGCCGCAGAGCTCTGCGACCAGACCGGCCGGTAGGATCCTTGAGTAACGAAAGCCAGCAGAGCGCGTTGTGGTCCGTGGTTACAGAGAAGTGCGCGCCATACAAGTGCGGGCGGAATTCGGAAAGCGGCCAGATGAGAGCCAGGCATTCACGATCTGTAATCGAGTAGTCGCGCTCCGCTGCTATGAGGAGGCGGCTAGCATATGCGATAACAAGATCTTGACCTTGACCGCGCTGCGCTAAGACGGCTCCGATACCGTGACCACGCACCTCTTCAGAAGAGGACGGGTCAAAGTGGGTCAGTATAGGTGGCGTGGTGACATTGTTGGTGAGGTTGGCAAAAGCGGTAGTATGAGCGGGCCCCACGTAAACGGCGCGTCCTTCTTCAGAAGAACAGTAAGAGGTCAGGTAATCACTGCGAAGTCTTTAACGAAACGTCGGAACTAGTAGCAGAGTACTACAAAACTTTGGACACCTTTCACAGACTAAGGTACGGCAAAAGACCTGAGAGCATGAATTTTCTCCGGGTCTGGTTGAATACCGGAAGCGTCGACAAGGTGGCCCATCACTGTAATCTGCCGACGACCGAAGTGACGCTTCGATGAATTTAGTTGGAGCTCAGCCTCGTGGGAGACTTGAAGAACAGCTGATAAGCGCTGAAGGTGTGTCTCAAGTGCAGGCGAAAATACGAGAACATCATCGAGGTAGCAGAGGCGTGTTGACCATTTCAATCCTTGAAGCAAAGAATCCATCATACGTTCGATCGTTTCTGGGGCGTTGCACAGACCAAATGGCATTACTTTGAATTCAAACAGACCGTCAGGGGTGACGAGCGCGGTCTTCTTTTGGTCATTTTCATCCACAGAGATTTGCCGTTAACCCCACCGAAGGTCATATGATGAAAAGTAGTAGGCACCGAGGAGGCAAGCGAGGGCATCGCCAACGCGAGGCAGGGGTAGACGACTTTCTTGGTAATGCCGTTTAAATGAGGATAATCTACGTAGAAGCGGCATGCGCAATCTTTCTTTTTAAGAAGAGCCCCGGGCGACGCCCAAGGAATGCCTATGGCCAGCTTTTTGTTCACTTCATCTTGAATAACCTTACGCTCTGAAGCAGAAACTCGATATGGCTGGCGATGAATAAGACTGGAATTACCGGTATTTATGGAATGCTTAACAATTGAAGTCTGGCCCAATTGGCGATCGTTGAGGTCAAATATGTCGTGGTAGGAGCCCAAAAGGCGGCGCAGAGCTGCTGCTTGTTGAGGCAATAGGTCCGCAGGAATCATGGGACGAAATGTTGCATCAGGGCAAATACCATCCTGTAGATGATAACCTGAGCTGACGTCAACTGAAAACGTCATGACGTGGTCTTCTCCTATAGCACGCAGCGCTGCAACCGATATGCCTTGAGATAGAACTTCCTTTGTCAGCATAAAATTGACGACGGGAAGGCATGTCCGGTTATCGGCGACGGTGACGACGGAGTGTTGCACAGTGATATTACGCACTAAAAGGACATCAGGAACAGGTGTGGTGACGTAATCACCATCGCGCCGAGGAAAAGATGATAGTAAATCGACGAAAGTCAAGGCTTTAGGCGCCAGGCGGACGAAGGCGGTCGTACTAAAGTTGTTCGGCAGTTCGGCATGAATATGCGCGAGTAGAGAAAGTTTGAGGCAAATTGTACCGGAAGAACAGTCGACCAAAGCTGAATGCGCAGTAAGAAAGTTGAGTACAAGGTTTAGGTCATGCGGACAATTGGCCAGCACTATAAGAAGAAGAGGATTGTGGCGGTCGGTGATACTTGTACGGGAACTACATATTGGAGTGACGTCAACAGTACCGCCATCGGCCACGCGTAGGGCTCGCGTAGTAGCAGGCGTGAGGACCTTCCTCAGTCGACAACGGAGGTTAGAACTCATTATGGTCGCCTTGGCTAGAGTATTAACGCCGTCAAGGGGACACCACCCACTTGAACATCAAGTTCTGGTTCGTTGAGAGCGTCAACGGAGGATTTTGAGACAACAAATGTAATGCAGCACTACCTCCTGGAGCTGCATGCTCTAGTTTTCCGTCCGGGAGGGCCCATAAATCGTCGGCCACGAATAGCGGCGTGGCTGAGGCACTGGGGACTGACGGCGCTTTGGTGACGCCTAGCGAGCAAGACGCGTGTGATCGACGGAGACGTCCAAGGTACGAGGCATACAGCTTGACGAGTAAAGGCGCGGGTTGGCATATGGCCGAGGAGACGGGGAAAGGACCTCGAATTCGGTGATGTCCAGTAGGTGCGGCAGTGCCGTGCGACGTGGCCAATGCGGAGGCAACGGAAGCAAATGGGGTTTTCGTCCGGAGTTGTACTCTCAGTAGGGTTGTGGTATCTAGGGGGGAGTACACATGGCGGTGAGGCGTAGCAGTCGGCACCGGTCGGCCATACACGCAATATGCGTGTATCAATATATTCGACTAATTTACAAATGTTACTTGTGCAAGAAATTGGTCAGTAGTTAAGATGGGGCGAACGATCCACCAACTTGAACGATGGCACTACCTTAGCCGCCTTCCACTCGTGGGGGTAACGCCTGTTGATATTGATGGTGAAAATAAGGCGGACAGTATTGGGAAGATGCTTGGGGCTATATTTTTTAGAATTGTTTTATTTAAGCGAGTATTGTGAACGGGAGATGAAATCTTAGGATTAGTAAGCAGAGAAGAAATTCCAGAAATAATTTTTTCCGGCATAAATGAATCAGTGTGAGTCAGGATGGCTAACGGTCCTAATATTCCTGCGTTAATACCGATGAAAATGTTTTGTTCAGTAGTTGGGAACAATCAGTCTCCGTTATCGCTGCGCTGTGATGATCAGTAAGGACGATATCAGGATTATGCTTGGGATTAATGACACGCGAAAAGCGCCGAAGGTTAGTTGTCAAGAGGATGCTTTAGCTCGGGTCCAACTGCAACGCGGCCCATTCAAATATATGTAAAACGGGCAAACGTTTTTTTTTAGATAGCACCTGGACTGATTTCAATGAAATCTGTTGCTTACCAGAGAGAAAAATAAATTCTAGTGACCTTTGGATGCGGAATTCCGATTTAGGGCTTGAAATTTTTTTAAAATGATTTTCAAAATTTTGGAAGTTTAAAAAACATAGAAGCACGAAATTTACAAATTAATATCTCTTTAGCAAGAACAGATAATGCGGTTCTGTAAACGGCATCCGTTTTATCATTCAAAGCAGACAAATTTGGTTTGTCACTTATTTACTTGAGTTCGTTACCTGGTGTGAAAGGGTTCTACAAAAGGTGTATTTCCATATAACAAAATTTTTTAATATTAATGTGTTACATATCAATTTGGTTCGCTTTATATGTACTATTAGGTGCAGTTTACAGAATTGCGATATCTTTTTTGATTGCTGAGTTACGGAGTTGTAAATTTGGCGTCAACCAATAAAAACAGCGTTCTTCTGCAGGTATTTTTGTAGTTTCGTTTTCTAAATAAATCTGATATTTGCCAGATAATACCATTGAGAACCTAAATATAAAATTCGAAACCAGCAGTCGCTAGATTTTAGGTTTTCTTTTAAACGCAACAAACCTGGTCGAAATTGGTGCAGTGGTTGCCGAGAAAAACTAATTCTCTTTTTACCTGTGTTTAGATAGGAGCGCCCGAGTTAATGCTTCCTCTTAGCATCAATGACAGGTCCCGTTCTTAGAATTGGCTGCCCGTGGCTTTGAGTAAACTTTCGTATTCCTTGTCAGGTGCTTTGTACCGACGCCAGTAGTCTGAGTAACCTTTTTTTCTTGTTATTTAGGGGACGAATGTTCTGTGCAAACCAAGGAACAGCATTATCAATTTTTATGAAAATGATCGGGATGCATTTATCTGAGATCAGTGAGTGCGTTTTTAAGTAGTAACCAGTTTTCTTTTTCTGTCTGCGATAAGAAACCTTGAAGAAAGTCGACAGAAAGAAAGCAATAGTTCATTGTTAATACGATGAAAGTTAGCTCTTTTGTAACATCTAATCTGCTTGCTGATAATTTGTCTTTCGATAGGTGAAGGAACGAAGCGACCAGTTAAAACTTCATGATCGCATAGACCACTAACATGAGTTACTTCAGAGCATATATCTGCATTATTACTGAGGATCAAACCAAGAATATCAGAACTTGCGAAGAACATCGCGTCGGGCTTGAAATTAACTGCGTTAGACTGAAATCGAGAAAACACTACAGGAACGCACGGGACTCTGACTGTGTGGGGTTCATAGTGTGGACCATGCTATGTCCGGCAAATTAATGTCACCAAAATGTTTGCATTAGAATATGGAAACCGATGAGTAAGTTCGACAAAAATGCGATGAAATTCTCTTGTGAACCCATGAGTGAGGTCCGTTGGGTGATAAAAGGCCAAATTAGGTCACTTGATCTAAATGTAAAACAAATTACTGCGCATTCAACCAAAGTGCTAATAACCACGGGCTCTACAATATTCTGTATGTTAATTGCAAGGAAGACACCGCCACGTGGACGATTTTTCCTATCGCAACAAAAGATATTAAAAAGTTTTATAAACGAACATGTTTTCATTAGGAATAGCATCGTTCGACCAAGTTTCAGGTAATGCTATTACTGTTGCCGAATTTGAGTCACTTAGTGAAGTTAGCGCGACATGTTTAAAAATAACACTTCAACCGTTAGTGTATAAAAAACACAACCATCATTAGTACTAATTATACTATTTGGTAATTTTGGGGTGTTTGTGGTAGTTCAGGTGAAGGTGAAGGACCGGGGCCGTGTCAAGCTGGCGACACAAGCGCGAAAAGAAGCTTCGCACAACTTGGTTGAATGTCCCGTACGTACACCTCCTTGTTAATTTTTAGTTTGAGAAAGACAAGGCTGACACAGTCTTTTTATTTCTTTATGGTTTTTGAGAACTGCCATGTGTTGAGTCTTTCATCGCGAACCGCCACGGAGTAATCACCAGAAATGCCAAAGTCCGCATCTTTGAGCTTCCGGCCATTACTAAGCACTGTTTCGATTTCTTTTTAGTTGGAAAACTTCACAATTTTTGTTCGAGTGCATTCCTTTGAAGATCCTCCAACACGATGCCCACGTGTGAATGAAGTTGTTGATATTCCTAGTTGGTCTTTGAAGAATTGTGTTACTATTTGCTTGGACGATTCCGAGTCCTTTCACCAGTATCTTTTATGCCATAAAAGAGAAGATTAGAGCACCTCGAGCGGTCTTGAAATCATCTGTTTTGTCGCGCATCATCAATATATCATGCTCGCTGCTGCTGCAAGACGGAACCGACACTCCCATTGCAAATCTTCCTTCTGAATCCTGGATTTGATTTTGAGTGTTTATTAGACGAAGGTTTTGGCTTGGGAGTGGGACAAAAAAAACAAGAAATTTCTAAACATTCATTGCAAATCTTGAAAGAGTTACAACCCATACATAGACAAGCTTTTCAATATCTTATTTTCTATTAATTCGGACGAGTAGATACGCCGTCTGTTTTCCTTGCAAACACTTTGCTATTTCGTGCCCAGACGTACCTGAAGGACTTTTCATTGGCTTTTGTACGAGCTAGCCAGAACAGTTGATGATTCAGCCGTGTGCGGTTGTCATTGAAAACAACCATGGAAAATTATTCTGCACTAATTCAGGCTTGTCCTTACGTGATCGAAACAATTTCTACTTGACTTCAACGGAGTGTAGCTGGACAAGAATAGCTAGTGCACTATTGTCCCTACTGAGAAGACGGTGAGTAGCAGCGACGGGTTGCTGGAAAGTTAGCTAAATGAAGTTTTTCGGCAAGCTCACCCAGGAAAGGTTGCAGATTCTCCTTTGGCTTGCTGACAAGCCTGTCGATCTTGAAATCCTTCCTCCAGCTATAATGTTCCACTTCCTCCATTTGCTCGCTCATTTTGTCAATCAGGCCTGACTGAAACTGAATGGCAGAAGAGACCGAGTCAACCATGGAACATAATCCCGCCACTTCAGTCTGATTGTTGCTGACTGCCTCTAGTACCGAGTCATATTTTGAGTAAAGCCTGGACGTCCTGTATTGCGATCTCAATTGTTTCAGCCGTGTCCTTAAATGTAAAAAGGTATCTACTTTCATGGTGAGCATTTCTACGATACTGCAAGTCAGGCTAGTCTCAGTTACAGCAACAAATTGTTCTGTAGACGATTTTTCTTTAGGCGCCTGTGTCAAATCTCCCTTTGTGCTTTTTTCCGGTCGACATGTTTGGCATAACCAAGTTCCACGTTTAACGGTACTCATTCTCGCGTAGTTGTTTTAGTTAATGTAGAGCATCGTTTTCCGAGCGCGTAACCTTCCTGGCAAACCGAACGTGTTAAAAATTTTGCATCCGAAGGTAATGTCTTAGAAGAAGCAGCACCATCACAAGGCATTTCTGTGCACTGAGCGGCGAAGAAATATAAAGTAATTATATTTAACAGCAGGAGACTCACCTGCCCAAGGGCATGGACTGATTAGCTCAGGAAACGTATTTGCCACTGACTGCAAAGACGTTGAGCAATCATCATCATCATCGTCATCATCAGCCTGGTTACGTCCACTGCAGGGCAAAGGCCTCTCCCATACTTCTCAAGCTACCCCGGTCATGTACTAATTGTGGCCATGTTGACCCTCCAAACTTACTAATCTAATCTGCCCACCTAACTTTCTGTCGCCCCCTGCAGCGCTTCCCTTCCCTCGGAATCCAGTCCGTAAGCCTTCATGACCATCGGTTATGTTCCCTCCTCATTACATGGCCTGCCCATGCCCATTTATTTTCTTGATTTCAACAAAGGTGTCATTAACGCGCGTTTGTTCCCTCACCCAATCTGCTCTTTTCTTATCCCTTACCATTACACCTATCACTCTTCTTACCATAGCTCGCTGCGTCGTCCTCAATTTAAGTAGAACCCTTTTCGTAAGCGTCTAGCTTTCTGCCCCGTACGGGAGTACTGGTAAGACACAGCTGTTATACACTCTTCTCTTGAGGGATAATGGCAACCGGCTGTTCATGACTTGCGAATGCCTGCCAAACGCACCCCAGCCCATTCTTCTTCTTCTGAATATTTCACTCTTATGATCTGGATCTGCAGTCACTACCTGTCCTAAGTAGATATATTCCCTTATCACTTCCAGTACCTCGCTACCTATCGTAAACTGCTGTTCCCTTCCGAGACTGCTAAACATTACTTTAGCTTTGTGCAGATAAATTTTTAGTCCCACCTTTCTGCTCTGCCTCTCCAGGTCAGTGAGCATGCATTGCAGTTGGTCCCCTGAGTTATTAAGCAAGGCAATATGAAGCGCAAGTTACTAAGGTATTCTCCATTTACTCTTATCCCCAATTCTTCCCAATCCAGGTCTCTGAATACCTCCTGTAAACACGCTGTGAATAGCATTGGAGAGATCGTATCTCCCTACCTGACGCCTTTCTTTATTGGGATTATGTTGCTTTCTTTATAGAGAACTACAGTGGCTGTGGAGTCGCTATATATATCTTGCAGTATTTTTACATATGGCTCGTTTACACCCTGATTCCACAATGCCTCCATGACTCCTGAGGTTTCGACTGAATCAAACGCTTTCTCGTAATCAATGAAAGCTATATATAATGGTTGGTCATATTCCGCACATTTCTCTATCACCTGATTGATAGTGTGAATATGATCTATTGTTCAGTAGCCTTTACGGAATCCTGCCTGGTCCTTTGGTTGAAGGAAGTCTAAGGTGTTCCTGATTCTATTTGCAATTACCTTAGTATATACTTTGTAGGCAACGGACAGTAAGTAGATCGGTCTACAATTTTTCAAGTCTTTGGCGTCCCCTTTCTTATGGATTAGGATTATGTTAGCGTTCTTCCAAGATTCCAGTACGCTCGAGGTCATGAGGCATTGTGTATACAGGGTGGCCAGTTTTTCTTGAACAATGTAGCCACCATCCTTCAACAAATCTGCTGTTACCTGATCCTCCCCAGCTACCTTCCCCCTTTGCATAGCTCCCAAGGGTTTCCTTTCTTCATCCGGCGTTACTTGTGGGATTCCGAATTCTTCTGGACTATTCTCTCTTCCATTATCTTCGTGGGTGCCACTCGTACTGTATAAATCTCTATAGAACTCCTCAGCCACTTGAACTATCTCATCCATATTAGTAATGATATTGCCGGCTTTGTCTCTTAACGCATACATCTGATTCTTGCCAATTCCTAGTTTCATCTTCACGGCTTTTAGGCTTCCTCCATTCGTGAGAGCTTGTTAAATTCTATCCATATTATTCTTGCTTATGTCAGCTGTCTTACGCTTGTCGATTAACTTCGAAAGTTCTGCCAGTTCTATTCTAGCTATAGGTTTAGAGGCTTTCATACATTGGCATTTCTTGATCAGATCTTTCGTCGCCTGCGATAGCTTACTGGTATCCTGTCTAACGGAGTTACCATCTACTTCTATTGCACACTCGTTAATGATGCCCACAAGATTGTCGTTCATTGCTTTAACACTAAGGTCCTCTTCCTGAGTTAATGCCGAATACCTGTTCTGTAGCTTGATCTGGAATCCCTCTATTTTCCTTCTTACCGCTAACTCATTGATCGGCTTCTTATGTAGCAGTTTCTTCCGTTCCCTGCTCAGGTCTAGTCTAATTCGAGTTCTGACCATCCTGTGGTCACTGCAGTGCACGTTACCGAGCACGTCCACATCTTGTATGATTCCAGAGATAGCGCAGAGTATAAAGTCTATTTCATTTCTAGTCTCGCCGTTCGGGCTCCTCCACGTCCCCTTTCGGCTATCCCGCTTGCGGAAGAAGGTATTCATTATCCGCATATTATTCTGTTCCGCAAACTCTACTAATAACCCCATTCCCCCACTGCCTTGTCTCCAGCCTGCTTCTTGCCTACCTTGGCACTGAAATCGCCCACGAGTATAGTGTATTTTGTTTTCACTCTATCCATCGCCGATTCCACGTCTTCGTAGAAGCTTTCGACTGCCTGGTCATCATGAGTGGATGTAGGGGCGTAGACCTGTACAACCTTCATTTTGTACCTCTTATTATGTTTCACAAGAAGACATGCCACCCTCTCATTAATGCTATAGAATTCCTGTATGTTACCAGCTATATTCTAATTAATCAGGAATCCGACTCCTAGTTCTCGTCTCTCCGCTAAGCCCCGGTAGCACAGGACGTGCCCGCTTCTTAGCACTGTATATTGTTGAGCAATGTTATTCTTTAAATAGGGATTCCCAAGCATCTGGGCGCGGGCTAGGTGATATGCTGACGTGAGGGTACAAGTTTTGTAGACTAAACTTGCAAACGGAAACCTATTGTCTGCGCAGGCTCTGCGCAGATCCAGGGCCACGATGCATGCGGCTGCACGGCCCGCGTCACAATCAACAGTCCGATGACCGCATACAATATCTGTCGAAAGGCATGAAATGATTCGCTCCGTAAACGTGCTTCCGCTGACTGCGCTAAGCCGCGGCAAATAGCCTTAAGTCTACATAAATATAGACTTAAGGCTATAATTATAATTTCGAATTCAGTCGACAGAAGTTTCAGCGGTATCTTTTCTTTGTAGCAAATTTTGGTTGGCACTAATATGTTTAATCTACCAACTCTCCTAGGACGATCTCAATGAGACGAGTGATACCTGCTGATATGAAAATGTTTCGCTGGGCTAACCAAGTTTCATGTAAAGTCAATACATCTGGATTTAACTGAGCAGTGATACACGACACATCTGAGGAAGCTGCAAAGATTGAACTGCAGTTCCAATACAATACTTTCAAAGACCCTATGGTTGAGACAGTGTTGCACTAGCAACAACCATCCCCAAAAAACACTTCTTAGGGACCTAATTAGGCGAATGCTTTATATTCTTATTTTGGGGCGACAAGGAACAAGTAGGGCTTAACGGTGACCAGCTACGTTTCTATCTCGAGCATCGAGTTCAGCAACAGCGGATATGGGCTAGTCCAAGCTGTCATTTTAATCAGAACTCGCTGAAGATTTGACTTTCTGGCCAAAGTTCGCCCAATCAAGAAATAAATCCGTGAGTGATTTCTACCTTCACATGATAATATAAAGTGTTGAAATCGCGGAACGAAACACTGCGATGTCGGATCCACTGCTTATAGTGAGTACGTTATCTTTGAAATTTATTCCGGGGTTACTGAAAACGTTATGCGATTGTTATCCGCAATGTTCTCGAATGTCGCAGTAGAAGTAACTGTCGCGCCAAAATAGTACTTGGTCTCAAATAGGAGCGTGTGATGGGCAGCGTTGTTCAAGTCCTTGCTCCTTGCAAGTCCTCAGACGCTGCAAGAAAGTCGTCGTCCACAGTCCGGCAGCAGTGCACTTTGGCATCGCACACTAAATCTACGCCTCTTTCAGATACGCCTACTGCCAACACATCGCTGATGCTGCCTGATGCTCCGGAACTGCAATAGCGGGACGTGTTTCCTGCATCGACGACGAAAGCTGCGCATCACCGGAGGGCAACGGTTCACCGCTGCTACATAAAGACGCTGCAAGAAAGTCGTCGTCCACAGTCCGGCAGCAGTGCACTTTGGCATCGCACACTAAGTCTACGCCTCTTTCAGGTTAGAAATTTCCAGCTGCATTTGCAGCAGTTAAACATCGCAAACTGTGCACTGCTGCCGGACGTACTGTTCTTGTCTTTTATGCTTTGCTAGTGGTTTCAGTTGTGTTGGCTAACTATGTCTAAGGACGCGCGCGATGCTGCCAAAGGCATAGAAAACTTACGACATGAATTTAGAAAGCAACTTCGAGATATAAAAGATGCTTTGAAGGAAGTGAAACATCTCAGAGAAGATATTCATCAGTAATGAGGCTAAACGAAGAGCTCAGAGTTGAAAATGATAGCCTGCATCACACGATAGAGGAGGTTGAGCAATATCAGCGCTCAAATAATCTGGAAATTAAGGGTGCTCCGCCTGATGTTGAACCACTTGCAGCAGTTAAGAAAATTGGTGTTCTCATTCAAGAAGACATAACTGTCGATGACGTCGATATCTGTCACAAAGTACCGACTGCTCGTCATGACCAAAGTAACATAATTGTCAGATTTGTGCGCAGGACAAAGAAGGCTGCTGTTTTAAGCAAGTCAAAGAAAGTCAGAATCTATAGCAAGGACTTGGGCAGCCAGACGTCCTCTGGAGTATATGTCAATGAACATCTGACGAAACACGGCAAACAGCTTCTCTGGTCAGCTATACAGAGAAAGAAGGAAATGCGATGGAAATTTGTTTGGACATAGGGGGGCAATGTCTTTTCACGTAGAAACGAAGGCTCGCCTGTACTGAAAATCAGAAACGCTAACGACCTCGATAAGATGACTGCAGAAGCAGGAGGAACTACTTGAGAATAAACGCGGTTTCTGAACACGCCCAAATTGACAGACACTCGCAAGTTTCAAGAACGCTGTTAGAACAACGCCTAGCGATGATTATCATGACAGCCATTCCTTGAATACTCAACTTCGGGATATGCGTAGGCGCATCAAGGCCTTTCATCTAAACACACGCAGCATATGCAACAAGACAGACATGATCCTTGATATACTTGGTTCCTTTTCATTTAGTTTTGACTTGCTATTGTTTTCTGAAACATGGCTATCAGTAGGTGAAGATCCACCATACTTTGAAAACTATATTTACAATGACCTAGTGCGTCCTTTAGGAAGAGGAGGTGGTGTGGCTATTCACGTTAAGCAGTCATTAAAACATGAAGTTATCTCCCAATTTTCCATTATTAACGAGGTTTTAGAGTGTCCTATGATACGCCTAGAAAAAGCACTTTCTGTGGTCGTTTATCGACCACCTTCTGGGACTAAATCTGGATTTGCCACGTTCATGGAAGACGTGCTGGAATATTTGTGTCACACTGGCTTTCCATTTGTGGTAATGGGCGACGTGAATATCGATATGTTATCTCAGAATGCATCGTCACGTCAGTTAACAGTACTAGCGAAATCGTTTGCTTGCAAAAATTTTATTTCTAAGGCAGCCCGTCTCACTGCGCAGACTGCGACTTTGCTTGATATCTGCTTGACGAACATACACCAGCCGCATTGCGTTGCTGGACTGTTGGTTGTGGAAGTAAGCGACCATTTACTTATCTTTTGTACCCTTCCTTCTTCGAATGATAGTCGTGAAGCTAATGATAAAGTGCGGTCTCGCCAGATGAACGCTGGGACACTAGAAGTATTCCGGCATCATGTTATTCAAACCGAGTGGAATCACGTGTTCCGGGAATACTTGGCATACAACGTATTCATGTCTAAACTGATAAAATGTTATAATGATGCTGTCCGTTAGGTACGTTAAATGGTAGAAAATTAGACAAGTCTGGATAACTAATATCTTACTTAAAAAATAAAGAAGAAGAAAAGCATGTACCATGAGTTTGTAAAGATACAATTTATTGAGTTTAAAAAGTAGAGAAACCAGCTAAATGGTGAACTAAGGTGTGCTCAGTTCAGATATTATGAGAATTTATTTTGCAAAATAAGTAATGATTCCAGGAGAATTTTGAACGAGGTTAGAAATCTTTCCGGTCGAATAAAACAAAACCACGTCCCTAGCATTCTAGCTAAGTCTTGCGACCTTGGCTACAGAGAGGTTCCAACTGAAATGAACGATTACTTCGTCACTAGTTGTGGTTACGATGAGATATGTGATGACAATGATCCAAGATTATCGATAAATGACAGTGGTTTACCTAACTTCATAGTTTTGCATTCCATTTCATGTCGTGAGACTGAAGAATAATTAACTAAGATTAAAAACAACTGTGCGGCAGGACATGATGACAACAAACCTATGCCAATAAAATGCGTTGCTGATGTGATATCGGCCGCGCTTTCATACATTATTAATTTAACTTCCTCTACTGGAGTTTTTCCTGATCAACTGAAAATAGCTCGAGTGTGTCCGGTTTTCAAAGGTGGCAATGACGAAGAAATTGCAAATTATCGGCCAATATCAGTAATTCCGATACTGTCAAAAGTGTTTGGAAGTGCTATTATTATTAGATTACAAAATTTTCTTAAGAAGTATAATATCACAAGTGAGGCCCTAGTTTGGCTTTCAAAAAGGCAAATCCACCGAGCTTGCATTACTCGATATTAAATGTGAGATACTAAATGACTTCTAGTCAAAGCTTTACACGCTGGGACTGTTTGTAGATTTCCGTAAAGCATTTGATACCGTGTGGCATAGCGTTCTTCTGAAAAACTTCACAATTACGGCGTCGTTGGTATTGCCAATAGATTACTACAAAATTACTTGGCAGACCGTTATCAATATGTAGTCATTAATCAGGAAACATCCTCGCATGCTAAGGTCAACAAAGGTGTCCCACAAGGATCTATACTCGGTCCACTGTTATTTATAAATTACGTAAATGACCTGTGTCGCATTCCGAATACTCCTAAAATAATTATGCACGCCGATGACACTAACATTTTTTTTACTAGTGCTTGAATTTCTAACCTTGAAGAAAGTGTAAATACCTATCTAAGCAAGCAGTCTTGACGGCTTAAAATCAAGAAGTTACGGCTAAACGCGAGTAAAACTAAAAAGATATCGTTATCACCTATCAATAAGCCACGCAATATAAGCTTAAATGTTTCCTTTGAGGGCCGAACGCTTCAGCAAGTTAAGGTTCAAAAATTTCTGGGAGTATGGTTCCAGGAAGACCTGTCTTGGAAGGAACACGTAAATAAATTAGGATTAGAATTAAGCAAAAATGTTGGATGTATGTACAGGTTAGGTCGATTATTGCCACTTTGGCTCAAGAAAGCGCTATATTATACGCTATTCTATTACAGGCTTAGTTACCGCGTGTTGATTTGGGGCACAAGGACAGCACAGAATTATACCACATTACTCACATTACAAAAAAAAGGTACTACGAATATTTGAGGGATATTATGGTCAGCCGGAAGGTCTCAGCACGCGTCCGCTATTTACAATACATTTCATATTGCAAGCTAACCAAATCTATTATCTCAAGCTTTTTCTGCGTATCAAAAATAATAAGCTATGCCCCACGTACAGTTCTTCTAGATGTGTTCAATATTGCCTCCGTACACAAAGTATAAGAACACCAAAAATTAGAACTACCTATGGTCGGCAGCATATTCTGCATCAAACACCCAGTCTGCTGAATAAGCATGGCAACATTTTAGACCAAAATAAACAAATTTCCAAAAATAGGTTTAAGCCAGTTCTTCTAGAAAATTGCATTGAATATGTTTAATTACTGTTTAAGTGTTGATTACAACCTCCAGATGTACTGACTTTGTTTTTATCTTACTCAATGTACACTGCGTGTTTGATTTCTTAGCACACATTGTTTCTTTTTTTTTTGCTGCTTGTCACAATTTATGTATGTCGATCTGCTCGTTTTCTTTAATCTGTGATATGTTTTTTTGTTTTTTTATATCTAGAGACAGTTTAGATTGTTCAAATATTATCTTATGTCTACTTATGACTGCTTGCTGAACTCTATCTCGGAGCAAAAGCCTCTGTCAGGCTGTATAGCCTTTTGCTTTGGCTTCGATTTCTGTTGATGTCCAGAAAGAAATCAATAAATAAACTTCAAATAAACTTCAAACTTCAAACTTCAAATCTTTAAAGTTTTTGACCGAATCGCGAGCTTTGCGTGTCTTTGTAGGACCTTAATACTTTCATGCTGATGACTTATGTGAGGGGAGTATCATAATTCGCACGTGCGCACGGGGCACCATACAAGCAGGCCTGGGTGATTCACAGGAAAATGTGAGCGTGACTGGGAACTCTTAGCAATGTTCGCAGTGGGGACAAATTACACACTTACAGAGAAAAGAGAAAAGGATGGCCAGGCTAATCGCCTAGTCTAATTTGTTTCTTTTTGAGTGTACTCCGCGCTGTAAACATGAATGGAAGCTCCACCAAACAACTAGCCCGTTTAACCGCGGTGTATGCGAAACTACAACGTTTTTAGTTAATTACTTATACAAGCTTTCGAGATTATTATAATTGTATTTCGCGAGAGGTAAACAAATAAAATTACGAGAGCATTGGACTATCAGTAGACAAACACCTTGAAGCAAATGATTCAAGATTTCATGAAAGATATTTAAGCTGTGACTTATGCCGGTGCTTTCTTAGTGATGAGTTAACACGACTTAGGATCTTTTATCTCCTCATGTAGGTCGAAAAGAAACTAAATTTTTTTGCGACCGCTTATTTCTTGTGGGTGGTATATGCTGCCATGTTTTTTTCTGAATTACTATGTCAACCACTGACTTGTTTCAAAGCGTTTCTACGTCCATCACATTCTAAAAGTATAATTATGCTGCCTAAGTTCCATGATAGCATACATATGACCTAACCCGACGGCTACATCGTGACAACGGCGCGTGCAGTAGAACCTTATATAGTTTATCTGATAAGGAAATCTGACTGTAGCGGAGAGCGCAGACACTATGATTGGATTATGTTATAGACTGAATCAATGTAGCACCTTACGCTGACCCACTGGCCGAAGTTGCCTAATATCATGAGCCAGTACGTATATATTCGTGGTTGTCATGCCGTCGTGGTCAATGGATCGCTATGATTCCAGCTTTGTCGTCAGGTCATCGTCGTCAAAGACTGTTTTATTATTGTCTTCAATAAAGTACTATCATGATATCGTCATCATGTAGTCGTCGCCATATCTTCTTCGTCGCTCCTTCGACAACATAGACTTCATTATTTTGTATTTAAACTCTCATCACTCAACCGTGATTACATCGCCCCTGTCATGTCATCATCGTCAGTGGCTATCATGCCTACTTTGTATAACAGTCGCTATGATGCCTAAGTCGTCGTATCATCATCATCATCATTCTAGCTACGTCATCTAGCTCTGCGTAAGCTGTTGTCGTCACACATGTTTTGTGTTTCAGTCATCTTCACTTCATTCTCATCGTAGACTCATCGTGATGCCATTGTGCTCAGGCCATTGCCTTCTCATCGACGTCACTACGCCGTCATCATACAGTCGTTGTCGTACATTCGTAGTAATACATTTGTCGCCATTCCATCGTCATCGTGCTGTCTTTTCACCGTCGTCATCACTTCACTATTTTCACCCTAATATCCTAATTTGGTCCTCACCATACCGCCTTCGTCGGTCCACCAATGAAATGTCTTGTCATTTTATCATAATCCTACTATCATCAGTCATTCGTATATGCCATCGTTATCGTGCCATTCTCACTGCTTCGTCGTCACACAGACGCTATCATGAATTCGTTGCCATGTCGTCTTCGTCGTGCGATCGTTCTCATTCTCGCTGCTTCATAGGGTTGTCAATGCGTCGTCATCCCACCATCGTTGTTACGTCATTTTCCTGATGTCGTTGTCGTGTCCTTGTCATTATACCATGGTCATAATTTAGGAATCGACACATCTTTGCCGTCATGTAATCGTCATTATACGTTCCATCGGTATTGTTCGTTCACTCTCGTTCCTTCTTCAATACACCAGCGTCATACAGTCGTCGTCATTCCTCCATGGTCATGGACGACCTTCTCCAGCGGGTGGCACATCGACAGTGGGTTAATATAAATGTATGTGTAGTTCACCAGGACCAGCGAAAGCCTCAGAACACTACAACTGTTAAATCAACGGGACTTCACTATGGTCTGTCACTGTATTGCGCGATTGAAATTGGCATTACCGTCGACAGTTATGGTGAGATGAGCTCTGCGTAACTTTATTTCTGGTTATGTCAACTAGAATATCCGCAATGCCCGCTTACTTTCTGCTTCACACCGCTCTCTTCCTGTCTCTTGTAGTTACGCCTAACATTTCGCATTCTACTCCTCTTTGCGTCGTTATTAACTTGTTCTCCAAGTTTTAGCGCAATATGTTATCGCCTGCATATTGCACTGATTGCACTTTTTTGAACAACGATGGTAAGTTCCAAGCCTGAAACTTGTGATGCCCGACGTATGCACTTCAACCCTTTATTATTCTGCAAATCCATTTTCTCCTGATTAGGAGCCCATATGCGTAACTGATTTAAATAAACACACTCCTGCACTGACTCTAGAGGCTCAATGGCGATCCGGAATCCTCGTCCTCTTGTGAAATACTAATGATTGCCGTCTTCTGCATATTATTCTTTGAAGGCGCTCATGCACTATGTCAATTATGGTCCTCAATCATTTGCTACGATCAATCCCCGCTGTAGGTTAACAGCGTAGTGTCATCTGCAAACTGAAGGCTGTTTTGAGACTTTTATCGTTGATCTTCACTCGTCAACTTTCCCAATCGGATAGCTTGAATAGTACACGGTGACCACATGAAACCTCCCTGATATCAAAATGATATAAACTGAAAGTATGATAGATTAAAACCTACGGTTTGTGCCATCATGTGACGCAATGCAAAACGTCTTTGTTGATTTTTTATAAGTGATTCGGGTTGTTTGTTTGTTTTTCCCGGTGCTGAACAAATGCTAAAAATGACAACACCGTAAGAGACAGCCCAGTGTGTGGTATCTGCCGAAAACAGGTCACCTATTGCTGCCCAACGAAATTTTCGATGGTAATTTTGTTGAACAGCCATGGGTGACAGTTTCGGCATATCAAAACAAACATTCGCCTGTCCCTTGAGGCGTTATTATTTTTAGAATTAATTCAGCGCCTGAAACAAAACAAAACAAATCGTCTAGAATTTTTTTTTCTCAGTTGCTGTGCATGATGCCACAGAGCGCAACTCCCTACATACCATGTTTTTTTTTTTTTCATTTAGAAATGAGGGAGGTTTCATGTGGACACCCTGTACTTCTATGAGTCCCGTTAATAGCATTGAAGAGCCTGTGTCTCCTTACTGAACCATCTTTTATGGGCATTTTCCCATTTGTGGAGAATCATAATAAGTGTGGAATTTTTGTCGGTGTTTCCTTAGATATTCACGTATGCCTCCTTTGACGTGGAGATAGATAGGATAGAGGACATAGGTAGGCGCGGCCAATCCTGCGTGTCTGGTTTTATTAGAAAGCAGGGGTTATTTACATTCTTGAACGCAGCTTTTAAGTGCCTCCTCCTGCGTTGAGCGTCTGCGGCGTTATTCTTCGCATACAAGCGAAGGAGCACAGGCGAAAGATGAACTCGTATGTGGCGCGCCGCGGTAGATAAAATAACAGCGCGCGAGCAGGGGAGTGCAGGTTGAGGCTACAGGGAAAGATGCGCTGGGAAGTGCAAAAGGGGAAGGGAATCGGCCTGCTCATGCGCTGAGTTGCCGGCGGCCAGGGCATCCACTCCGGCTTGACCAATCTCATCTGCACTTCCGAAGGGTTGCCAGAGTGGCACGAGGTGGACAGCGCTAAGCTCCTCCGTGGCGTCCGATGCTAAGTTCAGTCCGCGGTGCCAGCGTGTGTCATGTATCGCTGCTCCTGCGAGGGGCGATGGCTTACGGTTGCGAGTAAGGCTCGATGTGAAGCTCCCTTGGGTGTTGTGAGACTGGTGGTAGAATTTCCAAGCGGTGAAGAACCACTCTCATCGCTGGTGGAACGAAAGTGTGGGAAACAAGCGTAGTGCCGCGCAAGACGAGCTGTGCGGCCAAAATGGCTACAATATGGCGCCAGGGTAGCGCGCGTCGTCTGTATGGAAACAAAGCGTGCTACTCACAGCGTTCTCCTCCTAATATAAACCTATACATTATTTTTAAAGACATTGACACGGTAAATCTAAATAAGTATAGATCTGCGTTCAAATTTCGTAATAGTGAGTTAATCATTGGTAATCTTTTGCTGTGGAATTCGACAGAGTTGTGAGAGGGAAAAAACATCTAGCAGAAACATGCATTCCGTCAGAGTCATTCAATAGCTTGAATAGAAAAAAAATGCATTAGGGAAATCTGGTTCAGTTGAAACAACAAATTAGAAGTGAAGGAACATACATATACATACGTCTAAAAGTTAATAGTGACTAACTAGTAAAGCCAATGAATGCAAGGGCTCCTTATGGAACATTTTATCTGTTTATTGGTGCTTAACAAAAGTGTGACTGAAATCTTAGATTATTTTTTTCTATCTTTAGGAGACCGGAAGTTCTGCTCTGTGACATATTCTTTACCTGACTGATTAACACATTAAGGAGGCATGGTAGGCCGAAATGGTACATGTTAGCTTTGTAATGAAGAAGAAGAGCACAGGAACAAGGAATCTGTTAAATACCTCGGAATTATTTATAACGCCTCTCTCAACTGGCGCTCACATATAGATCATTTGACTGGGAAAGGTACCCGTGCAATTGGCATATTGCGTAGGCTGAGCAGTCGTCGAATAGGAATGCGAAGAGATACACTCCTAATGATATATCGTATGTACGTTCGCCCTGTATTAGAATTTGGTTGCGTGCTCTTCTCTGGAGCTCCAGCCTACATGTCCCGTCCTCTAATCCTCTTAGAAAGAGAGGCATTACGTCTGTGTTTAGGTCTTCCTAAATTTGTTGCAAATTCTATTCTTTATCTAGAATCCCGTGTCCCGCCACTTTCGTGCAGGTTCCGGCTTTTGACGGTGCAGACGTTCTTAAGGATTTACGAATCACCACTGCGTCATCCCCAGATAATCTTTATTTCACAACCTGCGTTGTTTTTCGGTGTCATCTGGCCGCGACTACATAATCCGCAAATTATATTCGTGCAAAAATTACTTGACTGTTTGGGCGTGCGCATATGCGATGTTCTTCCTATTACCGACAGAGCTGTTGCCACGGATATTCAATTTGATGATATCTTTCCTAATAATGCAAAATTACTTCCACACCGTATTCTAGACGGTATATTACAAGATCACCTGAAAAACCTTCAAACAAACGTTGTAATTGCTACAGATGCTTCACAATGTGAAGAAAAGTCAGGTGTAGGAATATTTTCCCCGATTCTCGATTGGACATTTTCTCTTCGGCTGCCAGATTTCATACCGATTTTTTTAGCCGAATTCATGGCCGTGGTGCTGGCATTACGCAAATTAGGACCATCAATTACGTCAGCCGTGATAGTCACTGATTCTTTATCCTTGTGCTCCTCCCTTACTGCTTCTAATGATTCTCGCGTAATGAGGACATTTCAATCATTGGTACCTGGTTACTTGAGAAGCGTGCGTTTGATTTGGGTGCCTGGCCATAAAGGACTAATCATTAATGAAATTGCAGACTCTCTAGCCAAGGCATCAATAAGTGGCCCGATTCTTCCTTGCTGCCCTTTGACTGCTTATGTTACTGCAGCTAGATTTCGCAGGAGTATCATTATACAGTCAGTATCAGGCTCCACAATTACTAACTCTGTGGATTACGGACATCTCCTGCACCCTTGGAACAGAGATTTTTGCCGAACACGGAATATTGAAGTGTCCATAACAAAGCTGCGCTGCCGTATACCTGCATTGAACTTCTACCTCCACAGGTCTGGTCTGGTCCCCTCACCATTATGCTCATTCTGCGGCGAGGCGGAGACAATCGACCATTTCTTGTTGTCTTGCAGACGTTTTTCTATTATAAGAAAACGACTACTCGAAATCCCGCTTCGCTCTATTGGTCTAACTTTATCAGTGCCAGTGATCCTATCTTTTGGAGCCTCCATTGTTGGGTTCAGCAACAGAAATGTTTGCTTGGCGATCCAAAATTACCTAATTGAAACCAAGCGATTTCCATGTTAGATTGATCGTTCTCCCTCCCAACCACAGCTTTCTTTTATTTCTTATCTTTTATTAACTATTATTGTTAATATTATTATTATCTTATACCCGGTTTTCATCTGATTATTTCCTTTTTCTCCAAACACAAAACGTTCACTTTTAAACTCACACGCCCAAATTGTTAACTCCCTTGTTATCATTATTCTTTAGGCACCTAATTAAACCGCCCGATTCTTGGCCAATCCCCCACTGTGGGTATGTGCCACGGCCACTCAGGACAACAACAACAACAACAAGGCCAGCCAGATCGTCTCTTCCATGCCTGCTGTGCAACCAGTGGGCCAGCCGGATCGCCAGTGCTTGGCACGAGTGTGAGCCGTTCGAGCTACCAGCTGTTCCTGCTCTGCGTCACCTGCCTCCTCGGTTGTGACGCAAACTGGGACATCATCCTCCCATTTGTCACGTACGCCTATAATACGGCTACACAAAGTACCACAGGATTTTCTCCATGCTTTCTTCTCTACGGTCGCGATCCTTCCCATACCATCGGTAGGTTTTGCCTTATACACCAGACGCGTCAGAATGTGCTCCCGTTTGAGCCGTCGCCCGATACACCGAGGAATGCCGTCAATTAGCCCGAAAGTTCACCTCCGCTGACCAACAACGACAAAAAGCCAATCGTGATGGCGACGCTACGAATCCGAACTTCGCTCCCGGCACCCTTGTCTTGTTGTCCGTGCCTTCTACCCCGTCTGGGCTTTCGACAAAACTTCTCTCGCAGTATGATGGACCATACCGCATCGTCGAACGGACCTGTCCCGTCAACTATGTCATAGAGCCGCTTACATCGACATCCGACAAGCGCCGCCGTGGACGGGATGTTGTTCACGTGCGCCGCCTGAAACAATTCTATGACCCGCTCGTCTCCACGTCGTAAGTCGCCAGGATGGCTCCGCTTTTGCACCGGGGGTAATTGTAATGAAGAAGAAGAGCACAGGCACAAGGCCAGCCAGATCGTCTCTTCCATGCCTGCTGTGCAACCAGCGGGCCAGCCGGATCGCCAGTGCTTGGCACGAGTGTGAGCCGTTCGAGCTACCAGCTGTTCCTGCTCTGCGTCACCTGCCTCCTCGGTTACGAAGAGACGTTACCATCGGAACTGTTCAGTGCACCCATTACAGCTTTAACGAAATATTTTAGAAACGGCTCCGTATATCACATCAAATTTCACGTGCTTACAAAAGATGCTCTTGGCTACAAGACGAGACACTTTGTGCATAGATGGTTTGCCTTTCCTGTGGCCCACTCCCAAAATTTCAGGTGTGTTTAATTATTTTATGTACCTTTTCTCTGCAACCACGCAGAGGAAAGTGATGATATTATATAGTGTTATTCTAAATACCCGTAGGTTATATCTGAACTAAAGAGATATCATATCGACTTTGGAGTTCGTGCAGAGAAAAAAATATCTCTGTTTGCACAAACCAAGAAGGGGGGTTTCTTGCAGCGTAAATTTTTCCAGTGTTATCATTCATATAATGAGTTATTTTTTTCAGTTCAGAATATTTATGACTGGTTGTCGTGTATGTGCACAAAGTTTCACTGGAATGGGATGAATACTTTTTAGGGAACGGAAGATTGAATTTGAAAAATTAACAAAAGATGCAATTTGAGAAAAATGAAGTTTTATGTTCGAATACTGCTCGTGGATGCTCAAAATGCCCCAGGAGAATACATTTCACTGCTGACTTTCTTGCACGTGTCTCCAAAGCCTTTCTTAAGGTTCCTTTTTATCCGTGTTCGTTCCTTTCTCTCGGTACAGTCACAGAATTCTGCCCTGTCAACACGCCCTTTCTCCATCCTGTCGAGTGCAATATTACAAAACACGCCAAGGAACGGACTAATGGCATCCAGAACAGCTTTTCATGAAGAATTACCGTCATTGTAGTAGTTTACAGCACTGTTAGTTCCTGTCTTCAATGTATAAGCACAGAAAAAGTGCTTACACAAGGCGCAGCGGCACCAGATGAGTTGGTTGAGCGACTCATTGGTGTTGTGTTCGTTCATGAAAAAATTTCTTCACAAGACCGCTAACTTTGATAGTTCTCTTTTTGTTCCATTTGGATGACAATCGTGCCATCTTTTGGACAAGTAATACGTTTGAAACTCAAAAGAGAGACCACGTAAGCAAAAGCAAGAGTCTGACGTAATAGTTCTTTTCTACAAAGGGCTATTACATCAACCTCTTGCTTCGAGCTGTTAACAAATTCGACTGCGCGATGCCATCTACTAGCCGCCTGGTTAGCTCAGATGGAAGGCCGCTGGTTTGAGCCCCGGACCAGGACGAATTTTTCGTCAACTGCGATGATTTTCTTTAGAGGAACCCCGATGCGATTTATATGTGGCGATTGCTATGATTGGGTGAATGTCTCATTTTCTTCTAATTAATATGTAATTTTTAGTACAGTTTGTTTACTTACCACACACACACACACACACACACACAAGCAAAAAGAAGCACGTCATAAGGAAGAAAACCGCGAAAGACAACAATAAACAAACCGGCCTCCGCCCGCCATTTTTAAACGCCAGGGAGCGCGGCACACTTTGGTGCGGCATTTGAACCGCTTTGAGCGGGCGCTCGAGGTCGCGCTTTCTCAGGTTTGTTCCTCGTAGTGCAGTCGATTTTGCTGAGCCAAAATTGCAAATTCGATTGTTTGGGTGGTTTACCCTAACATACCATAAAACCTATTTGTTTTTTCTTCGCGTTTTCTCGCAATAAATGTCGTTTTGTGTCGAATCTCCGCCTAAGTCAGCGACATAAAAGCTTTCACAGTGAATGTGCTCTTAGCTTAAAAATTATGGCCGGTGACTATATATTTACACTGGGTGCCTAGGCTACGGGAAAAAGCACGAGGTCACAAATTTTGGTTCCGGACATGGTGCATCGCAACAAATATATTTAGGAATTTGTGGAACGCTAATTTATTGTGATATGATTTGAAGTATGGATTGCACATACTGACGTCACATTTATTGCACTGTGTGCGTTCCGTGCTGGTACAATTGTCTCTAGCGCACTTGCGCTAGAGACAATTGTTAGGTATCGGACAATTAGGTATAGAGACAATTTTCTTGTTAGGTATGGCTCAAACAAAGTTGGCCACTTTGTCTCAACGTGCTCAACAAAGAGCACCGTCACCAGGCTTTCACGTTCTGCGACGACCAGTTCCTTTCGGATTGTTGCCCTTTCTTGAATGATAGCGTTAAGCAATTTGCCTCCAGAATTCAAGTTGAGTGATGTTGGATCCTGTGCTGCGAGTAAGCGTCCTACCGTTGGTGACGGCCACATTACAAAGCAAAGTGAATATTGACCACGGCCATTTCCACGAATTACGCTCCGGTAGGCACCTATGTTTGCATCGATGTGGTCGGTGCCACCTGAAAAGCATTTGTTAGGGGCAACATCATCGGGATGAAGCGCATTGATCCTCTGCGCACGGGAATACCTGTCTGCAGATGATATGTGTTTCTGCGCCATGTACGGTGCTTGCCATTGGTACAACAGAGTTGTGCATCCGGATAGCAACCATTACCACGCCGTCGGAAAGCGCGTGCTCTTTGTGGCTGTGGGGTTGGAGTTTGCGGACATCAGGGTGAGCGATAGGTCATTTCTTCGACACCCATGGCTTTAAAGCCTTGTTCTTTCAGATGCCTCAGTAGGTGCAAGATTATGAAAAGTTTCTCAAAATATAAGTAGAATTGGACATGAACTGCAGTTCGTAGTTCATCCGCAATCTTATGTAGTGGTGCTGCTGCTTCCTCGAAATCTTTTTCGTAGCGTGTGCTTGTTGCTGGGGGCTTTTGTTTGCTTTGGTAAACTTCAAAGGTTGCAAGACACCCACTTTGGCATTCACTTTGCACCCGAAGCAAATTGTCTTTCCACATATAAATTGCTTGCAGCCACGAGGACTATAGGATTCTATCATACATTCGTCTTACTAGAATTGACGCGCACGTTGAAATTTCTGCAGAAACTTTTCCTTCAATGTCTCATCAGGGACGCAAGTTTGCCATATTATCACCGAGAATTGGGCTCGTATAGTCGGTGCAGTGTAAAAAGCGCATTATCGCTAGGAAACGGTTTCTTCGCATGGTGGCGTAAGCCATTGTGTTCCGCATGTCGGTGGCGCTGCCCCAGTAGCACTTATTTCCTTGCAAGCGGTTGTAACCAGGGAGAACCGGCACTTTTAAAAAGACTTCATTTCTTCTCCCGCGAATTTAGGGTGTGGCACGTTATGAAAAAAATTCGCAGTTCCACCGGAAAGGTGAATCACCGATTGCGATAGCAAATTAGTAGATAGCTGCATGAAGTAAGCATTGTAGCGTTATTGGTAGTAGAAACTTGCAAATATTCTCTACTAAGTTAACAATGACAGAATGTAAGTATGCCTCAACGAGGACGTAGAAAGAAACGGACACACGAAAATAGCGTTCTCTTTGTGTGTCTGCTTCTTTCTACCTCCTTGTTGAGTAGCGCTTACACATTCTATTGTAAATTCAAGCCAACTAACCCATGTTTTAACTAAATTAACCAGCATGTTGTCCCGCACGCACAGGAAAACATGAATACACATCGGTCAATGAAAGCGTAAACTATCTGTGAAAATGTTAGATTTAGGAATAGCGGAAGTGACGCGAGCCAATTGACCTCCGTGCTTCAACGCAATTGCTTCGACGCTTACGAAACGCATACGAAGCTACTGACACTATGCGCACTCTGCAAACATCGTAGATCACCTCTAAGACGAGGCCGGCGTGGTTGCGCACTTCCACCATGTCGCAGACCGCTTTCAACACCCACGAGCGCCGGCAACGCGTCTGTGCGGCGTCCACCAAATCGTCTACTACCACGTCCGTGATTCGCGTGGCCCACGCCGTCGTAGAGGCCGTGGTTGTGTGCACTCTGTATGGAGCGCCAGGCGAGGAGGACATCGATGCGCCGTAGCAGGCACTGGAGTAGAACGCGCCTCGTCCCTCGCATGATACCCTTGCCTGGCGCACCACAGAAGAGGGCACGCATCCGGGCCTCGTTCCTCGCTCGCGCACACGAGGTTGAACCGCATTCGCCGGCTCACCCTCACACCCTTTCACTGATGCGGAAGTTCACGGCGACGGCGACGTCAGAAGTGCACCTGGAGTATTTATATAATTGCTATCAAAATAGCAACGCGTAGCTTCGGGTTTGATCCACCAGGAGCCCCGTGGCAGCCTCATAAAAACAGCTGAAACAACTGTACAGATAAGGTGACCATGCTTCCACTTCTAATTTGAAGATAATTTCGCCTCTGCACTTTTGTCACCCAAAGCCTAGGTCACACTTCGTGATCCGTCGCCTTGTTAACCATGCTCAACTACATCGTCATTGGAGTCGTATCCATCAATAAGGCGCCCATCAGCAAGAATCGCTTCGGTACCCGGCCTCAGTTGTCGGCCGCGCAAATTGTCTATGGGCCGCCAGATTGCTCATCCGCGGAGACTTGTAGATGTTAGGCTCCCGTGGCTCAATATAAATAGCCGACACATCTGCGTCATCCTCTTCGAGTATTTTGACTACTTCTTCTAAAGTCAACCTACGTAGGACATATATTGATTAATGAGTGTCCCGCAAACACCACCTATGGAGCCTAAAACAAAATTATAGAGTTATAAAAAGTTGCACAGCACACAAAGCCAAAGACCCAGCGCGACCATTTGGCAACACGAAAAATAACACGTTCCTACACAAAATAAGGAAAGATTAATCTCTCACAATTAGTGACCAGAAGTCATATATTGCATGAGGTATACTGAGAGAAGTGGATCATCCTGTTCATAAAATGAATACATCAGATAAATCCACGGGAGCGTTCCCACTTGACGTGCCCGAACTACAAACCACTACGTGCCGCCTTTTTGAGCAGCTCTAAAATATAAATAGACAACTTTTGCCACCTGGCACCAGTAACCTGTATGCTAATCTCTCGAAAGGCACGTTGGGGAAAGATGGGTATGGTTTTTGAATCTGTATGATATGAAAGGCTTCGTACACATCTGCGTGACTATATGGTCACGCTGCCACCTAATGAGTTAAGGGACTTTGCCGATGTTTTAGTAAGTTTCTTAGCCGTGTCTGCGAGTTTCGGTATGTTCTAGGTATATTTACCAGTCCAGAATGGACGCTCCACTGTTTGTGCCAAAGTAACTATTCCAACATGTTGATAACGTTTGAACTAGTGCACGCAAAACAGCATTTGATTTCGTGCCTACAATGGCGTGCAGTGCTTCAACGTTTATCTTATTTTGAAGATGTTTGCACGTCTTCCACCTGTGGCGTGTGCAGGCCGCTATGTGGACGGTTGAGTGATGATTCACTTTCGTCTCTCCTAACATGGGATGAAATTGCGACAATAGGCGACTCTTTGTACACTGTCTAACGCACTTCCTACTTGCTATGATCCTGAGACGGTGATTGCTTCACTCAAATAACTGATTTTAATATTTAAGCACAAACACTGTTTAATGAAGCCATTATTGTAACTTTGGATGTATCTGCCCTGGAAATTACACCTATAACCAATGCAATGGAAGCGGTCCCGAAACCACTCAAAGGTAGCAGGCAAGCACACCCCTCTGAATTATAGCTCTCGTTACAGAAGCTAGTGCTTACTCAAAATTTCTTAAATTTTATTCAGTTTAATACTTAGAGATATTTCGCACCAGCAAGTGAACCTCTTTTGCACCAACGTACGCTAATACCTTTACGCAACAGCTGGATCGCAACTACTAATAACATCGCCTTTAAAATCTGGTACCTGCCTGTACCTCTGCTACATGGATTTACAGTAAATTTAGCAGCAATCTATAGTCAAAAATGCTATACCTTCGCGTTCAATTACACGAATCTGTCATAGCAGGCTGTTTTTTTCTGTGACCTTTATTCTTTCACACAGCAATAATTACAATGGCCGGCACATTAGGGGATGATCTGACAGCAACTGTAGAAGTATCTTTTTTTCTGTTTGAGGTATCATTTCTATTGGTTCAACTTTTGAACTCCAAGTTTAACCGAATAACTTTGATCAACTTACCCCGATATTCAGCCATTTAAACGGCCACGTTTTTGCCCAAATATAATAAAATTCAATTGCAACTATTGGGATTCACTCCTAGCATAATTGAGGACAACATAGTTTCATTCGTTATGAAGGCAAACCAAACACGCGGAAGGTTCATACAAATTGAGACATCACGACTGTTTTTTACTAGACTTTCGAAATTGTGCGGCGTCGAGGCGGTATATAAGCAGCTGCGCTTGTTTCTAGGTGGCTTTGGCTCAACTCTTGCAAGATGGGCTGGGTGGCAATCGAACCAGGGTCTCCGGAGTGTGAGACGGAGACGCTACCACTGAGCCACGAGTACGATGCTTCAAAGCGATACAAAAGCGCCTCTAGTGAATGCGGTGTTGCCTTAGAAACGAGCTGTTTCTAAGGCTCGGGCGTGCGTCGCTTGCTCAGGCGCACATTTCGTTGCCGCGCCGAACGCTGCGTTGCTCGACGCTCACCGCGTCCAATGCGGGGCGCGTAGTCGCTGCTTCGTAGCCCATTGTCTTACACCCCTTGGCGGGTCGACGGGAACGCTGTCGCGTTCCACTCTTGAAGGCGAAGCAGAGTAACGCATGAGTTGTTTCTTCGTCTAGCCGAACCAAATATAGCCAAGCAACAGCAGTTCACCAGGCTAAACAGTGGTTCAACAACTAAAATAAAGGCTAGTATGCTTCGCATCCTTGGCTTAACCTTTGCTAAGCCACAGCCATTTTTTTTACTAGACTTTCGAAATTGTCAGCTTTTCTTGTGATGCAGTCTCAGCAACTCGAAAAATAAGAAGCAAACACGGATATCAATCACAATGTTACAAAGTAACTGGTGGAAATATTGAGTTAGTGAGGTAAAAGCTGATCACGATTTCTTTTGTTTCCACTGTTGTCCACCACCCATCCCACCCTTATGTAAAGCTCCTCAAGCGGCCTGTAAGGGCGTAATAAATCATTAGAATTCAAATAAATATCATCACCCGTAGTTGTTAGTTGTCTGCCTTGCGAGGCCGAATGCGATCTGTGATTCATTGAAACAAAATGCATCCGTACTGACTGGCCCAACTATATGAAGTTGAAGTTGAAGTTGAGGTTTATTTTTCTTCAAAGATGAAAGAGGGAAATGCGACAAAAGGCGGTTAAGCCTGGCGAGGTCACAGTTCCCCAAAACAGCCGATACAGCAGTGAGCAACACAGAAATAAATGTTAACATAGTATGATAGTGAAAAATATATTGCATCAAATACATTGCATCATAGTATGACAGTGAATAAACTACATTTCATGAAACGACAGTATTACCGTGAAAAATATTACTTTTAATACAAAGACAGTGCACTATAAATCAAAGGCAGTGTATAAACATGGCATGAGGTCGATAAAGAAAACACACACATAAACAACTTGATACGAAAACAAGAGATACTTTTGCTAAGTAAAAAACGTAAATTATATTGAGTCAGTGCTAATTAGTAACTATTTTATGTCTTTTTTAATTTGTTACGATGTATGTTTGTTGGTACGTATGTTTTAAATTTGATACGATGTATGATGTTTGTCGAGAGAGAAATGGTAGTTCACCAGGTAAGAAAATAGACGTTGGCTTTTCGCCTATAACACTCATTGTGTATACACACAAGAAATAGGCCAGACAAAACCATTTATTGCGGCTTCCAACATAGCTTATCACACACAATAAATATTTGTTCGGCGTACTTGTATGTATTAAAACATATTGCCTAATAAAGGAAGTCGATGCACTGAATCCAGTCGACTGTTTGCTCCGCCGAGTATCGGTGTTGCCGCACTGCCGCCGTGCATTGACCAGTGGGCTGGGAATCAGACATACGAAAGGCGATCCTTATTCCCCTCTAATACAGCAAGCAGATGAAATGCGAATACACTGCTAATTACAACACCTGGTGAAGCTTACAACTGTAAGAACCTTCAGAGATTGACGGGGTGGAATTCCCCCTATAGAACACTGCAAGTGGTGTGGCAAAGCCAGATCTCATTAGAAGCCAAGCATTATGCACAACATTTATTGTTCGAAACTAATGCCTTTTTAAATATAGTTGTTGTGCTGTCAATACTATTAGTTAATACTCTAATGACTGGTCACTGTAGTGTGAAAAGAAATACGTCGTCATGAGGCGGCGGCAACGGCAGAGTCTATAGATATAGTATAGCTTGGCCGCTTCAATTTTTAGACACGTATGTACACAGATGACTCCTAGCGCCAAAATAAATTTTAAGGACTCTAAGGAAATACATGAATCATATCGATCACTTGCTTGTTATTAACATCATCAGTATTATTATTATCAGCCTGTGTATGTTCAGTGCTGCATGACTGCCTCTACCAGTGATCTCCCATTACGTATGTCATGCGCCAGCTGACTTATCGCAGGCGTGCAAAACTGCCTATTCGCATCCGACCACCTGTTTTCTTCAGCTGCGCTCACCTTCTCTGTGCAACCGTCCCACACCTCTAATGGATTGCCAACAATCTGCACTATGTAGTACATGTCATTCGTGATGGTGTAGTCATCCCTCTTTCACTGCAATGCGACAAGTGCTCTTTCGGTATAGATTGAGTCATCGGTGTTACCTCAGCAATGCTTTCGTAACAAACGAGCTTCGCCTATAAAAAATGAACTCACTTGTTGAATGCTGCAAATACCTAATTTATGCGACCGCAGTCAATGGTGAATAGCGTCCTCCGAACTAACAACGAACTGGCTGCCTCACACCCTTCATGTTTGTCTGCAAACAGCCGAATGTGTGGGCACACTTACACTTTTTGTGACACGCCATTTTACCTCGCCTAGGGCAGCATCTAGCTTGTAATGTCGTTCAAGATTTCTATATAAAGAGGAAGATGTACGTAACACGTCAATTGTGCTCCCTTGACAGGAATGGCGCCGCTGTCTAGGAGGGGTGAAGCGACGTACTGCATCGTTACAATAACAAGCGCTGACAGTGATCGCTTCGGCATGCTGTGTGCACCCGAACCTCCAACGTGCTGTAGCCTGGCATAGGTGGTGTTGGTCTTCCCCTGAGATCACGACAGTTTCCATAATATGGTTTGCCGTTTGCATCCGCTTATCCTATGACACCGGGTTGCCCACGCAGTGCAGCTTCAACATGTATCAGTAGACCTTACGTGCGGCCTAGTGATTCGTTTGTGACGGCATCAACTAAGAAAACTGCTGCGCTAAGCGCCGGAGGAATGGAAGGACGTCGACGGCCGAATCTCGCTTTGGTCCGGAGACACGCCAGCGTGACGCAGAACGCCTTTGCGCCTTCGTGGCTTGCGTTGCTAATTCTTCACTCGCATTCCTGAAGCTGAGCGCATCGCAACTCGACTGGCCGCCCAAGACACTACGATACCGTACAAAATTGCTCGTATCTTCGCCTGACTCGGCAGCCGGGCACTGCTCGCTAACAAGACGCCACGCTGCAAGCTAGCGTGCCACACGGTCGTCGACCCGCAAATTGTGCGCATTTCGCTGCAGTGGACTATAAGTTCACGATGCAATTTACTAACAGCCCGTTTGGTTTCGCTTGTACGGTTTGCGGTAGCCTGTGGTTTATGGTGGATTTGCGCAGTGCTCTGGCGCGTGCAATGCAGTGTTTCCAGGGGAGGTTTCCCGCTCGAGAGTCGTCGGGCAACTTTCTTTTGTGGGGCAATTGTCGAGGATCCCTCTGTAGTGGTAGGGTACCACTGATGACTACGTGGAACTTATCACGTAGAAAAAACATGCAACAGCTTCTTTTAAGACACGTTTCACTTTCGCGTTATACCGATTTCAATGAAACCACATTTTTCATATCTTGCTAGCACTTGTCAAGTAGAATAATTTTAAACATTACGTTGGTTTTGCTATCACGATCATGATTATTTTGCATTTTCACTCGTCTATTTTATTTGTATTTATGATTAAACATTTTACTATACAATAGTTAGTGTCAGCGAGTGTTTTGTCGCTATATTCTAAGCCCTTGTCGTAGAAGCGCTACCACAGTGCGATCAATTAGACTATTATTGTCACGCGTATTTCTTTTTCTTTATCTCGTGACAGCACTTCACCGGCTAAAAATGCTGAACTTTTTCGCTCTGGGCAAGATGCACCTACTGGTATCAAAAATGTCTTGAATGTCACCACGGGTTCTATCTATTGCCAGCGTTTTTCCGAATCCTGTGCAACCGAGTTGAATGGGTGAGGCGAACAATGTTGTGTATTGTGAGAGTCAGCCGAGAACGAGCGATTGCTTTGCTATTTTCGACGAGTCACGTTTAAGAAGCCGACGCCCTTCACCCGCATATAGTGTCCTCGACGTTCACCCACTCTCCTGACCGGTGTCGTTGTGTTTCAGCTTTATTTGTTTTAGCTGCGGAGAAGTTTGTCCAATAACCAGTGCGATTTCTTAACACCGAGTTTTAATGCTGCGCCGTTCTTTGCCAGATTTACAACGTGACATCTGCTGTAAGTGGTTATTCGTTCCCTACCGGACACTCCTTGCAAACGCAAGTCGTTATGACAACTTCAACTACGACACAGACAAGTGAGCTTACGACCGGCTGGAAGAATCGCTACCCATCGCCAGTTTTTCTAGAGCAATCTGCCCACCATCCTTTAACAAATATGATGTTACCTAACTCTCCCCAATTGCATTGCCCCTTTGCGTAGCTCCCGAGGCTTTTTTTACTTCTTTCGGCGTTACTTGTGGGATTTCAAATTCCTCTAGGTTTGCGGAAGAAGGTTTTCATTATCCGCCTATTATCCGCGACCTCATGAGTGGCTAAATGCAAATAGAAGTCTGAGAGAGGAATCGGGAGAAGACGACAAGACTACAAGCTGAACATGACGTGATTCATGTTGTAGTCGCAAATTGCGGTGATTTAGCGCGTGATGGACATGGTGCTGGCTGTCTTGAAGGCGCATACCTATCTATTCACCTTGTTGAAGTCATAATTTTGGCCGATAACTCTAACGATCGCCTTAGGCGGCTTGAGATTGTACCAGAGGCGCTCCAGCAATCCGGACGCACTCTGAAGCTAAAGAAGTACATTTAGTGCCGTTGAGCGGAAATATGGGGGAGAAGAAACGGAGTGGACAGGGTAGGTGCTCAAAGCATGTATCTTGTGCAGTCGGCTTCGTCCCACCCATATTTCCTCTCAACGACATTGCAAAAGAGTAAAATAAGTGCATGTTACTAGGCCACGTCTTCGGAAAATATGGTGTCCGTCCTGATCTGCAGAACAGATCTGCCCTCATTAACGTAAACAGCCCACCGACAACAACGAATGCGCAAATTTTTCAGCATGTGTGCCTTTTGCAGGCACTTCGTCAACGACTTGTCACGCATAGCCGAGCCATTGACACAACTAGCAATATTGCACGTCGAGTTCAAGTAGAAGAGGCCGCAGGTCGAATCATTTCAGCAACTGAAAAGACGCCTGCAGTGACTGCCAGTATTTGCACACTTCAATGATGATGTTGACACCCAATCCCGCACCGACGCTTCCCGTAGTTGGACTACGGGAAGCGTAGTCCAACTACGGCAAATCTTCCCGTAGTTGGACTACGGGAAGATTTCACCCATGCCTGTATGGCGCATAGCCTTCCAAATTCGTAAGCGAATACTACGCATTGAGCTGAGTGGCAAACCTAAAGGATCCTTCAGGTCACCTTGCATGGAAAATCTTAGACCGCGAGCATTTTACGTGACGGTGATTTAGAAGTATGCAGGTAAAACACTCTAAACTGCAACGGGCCGATCTGGAAATTTGAAGCCTAATATATACATACAAAAGCCGACCTTTTCCCTTGCGTGTTTAGACGTGGATTGCCGCCGTTTATTGCTGCAATACAGCGTCCTCGTAGAGAAAAACTTACCGGCGGTAAAGGCAAAATAAATCCTTGTTGTGGTAAGAGCACTGCGGCTAGGAGGCCTACATGTTCTGCATTATCAGACAACCAGGCATATTGGACGGGAATATCAGGCCGCGCGAAGCGGCATTACGCAAAGTGGTGCCGCTAACGAGCCAATCAAGTTCATATTGTGCACCTGAGTCCTCATTCACACATCCGTCAAACTTTCTTTCGCATCACCGCCACCTCACCGCTTTTCGTCAGGGTACAGGGTTTCGGAGTCGTTTTCTCCTCAGAAATGGGTCTCTCTACGCTCTACGCTGTAGGCTCCCGTCACCAGCGTGGTAACGGAATCCTGCGCCTACAAAATTGACCAATCAGAAATGAGTAAGCCGTCGCTAAACACAGCTATTTTAGAAAGCTGAATATGGCCAAAGCAGCAGCTGCTGCTTTCTTTACGTCTGCGTTCCACGTGTGCCATATCGAATACTGAGCCGTGCGTTTCACTCGTTTATTTAACAGATTTAGCACTACTTAATAATTAGTAACCATATAAATCATACTGTATGTTATATATCTCTAGGTTTAGAAGAACATGGGACAGGTCAGTCAACACTATGCAGAACCGTGCTACTGTGGCCGTAACCGCCGCCGTCGCCAATTCGTACATTGCTCCGACGCGCCTGCTGTACGCTATGTTTTTAAGGGACGGTAATGCGACGGAACATTTGACGGCTGTGTGAATGAAGCTTTGTAACCCTGTCACACTGGACATTTTATTTTCATTCGAACTGAACTACATGAGCCTAGAATGACATTATTTTGCTGCTACATAACGATATTTAATGCCACTAGAATCGAATGACTTTCACAGTCGGATGAGTTCGAGAAACTCATCATGCTTCACACATGGAGCGACTGTATGCTCGCTTACCCCGATGGAAGGTAAAATGTGACATTGAGCGTTGGTACTTTTAGGAACGATTCATGCAAACAGGTTACTATTTTTCGTGCTTTAAAGCATCTGTCATGTTGATTAGAGAAGGGCTATGCGGCAGGCTGTAACATATACTTTTACGGTCCTCCTAGTGGCGTCTGGCCGCTATCGCTTGACTAGTCTGCTATACGGGCACCTGTGTTCACGTACAAATCGAGGTACGCGGCTATTGAGCGCTTCGCCTGCTGCAACTGAGCCTCGTCGTTCAGCGATGCCTTGTCGGTCATACTATTTGTCTTAAATTTATCGGCTATGACCAACTCTATGGCTATGACTACTAAGCTCGCCAAGTTTTGCATTAGGTTATTGTGGCCCGACAATCTGTAACAGAAGATTTATATGCGTGTTATTTCCCTGAACGGACGATGCAGATTTGTTTTACATAAATAAGCCTAAATAACCTTTAATTAACCTTTCAGATACTCACACATACATTGTTGTACATTTCTTGCCGTTTTCTTTTTTAGTGATCGCCTATATTGTCAAGACTGCATGACATCAATTTTTTTTCACTGGAGCACCACCACGGTTCGATTGGCGTGTCCACTTTTGCACTAGTCAATTCATCATGGAATACCAACTAGCCCGGTTTCACACCCTACTTCAGTTAATTTCTTATCTAATTCGCTGAGAAGAGGCGAGCAGCACGCCCTAGAGGAGGGAGTTTTGATGACGCCTAATAAGCAGAGTGAAATTAGATAACCGCATGAGGAGGGTGGTACTGGTGTCTGCGATTGATCCGCTTCCCCGCACTTAGCTAGCGTTGGCTGTTCGAAAATCGCTGCAGTGTGCATCGGAAGGCTCAAAATGCCGCTAAAATAGACCCTGAACAAAGTAAGGTTTCCAGAGAAATGTATAAATGTTCAAAGCTCTCGATATGGTTGTACCGCCACACAAAAGCTTTCATTACGCGCGAATAAATTTATGCTCCCGGCAGCTATTTGTAACCAGTGCTACGGTGACCGGTGGGCAAGGATCTTCTATTCCTTTCCGAACGGGGCCGTCTCCGCGTATTCAGAAGAATGTTCAGTTTTATTCGGAATAATAATACGTCTTCAGGGCATACACGTTACTTTGACGTGGTGAGGTTTTCTCGTTTGGTAACGTAGCGTGACAGGCAAGCAAGGTGGTCGCAGCCCGAAAAAATTTGACCAATAGCAATGGTTAAAAAGGAGTCGAAGGGGGAAAAGGCGCTAATGGTCGAAAAAGGTGTCGAATCTATGCTAATTTTCTTCTTTCGTTTGGTATAATCATGCATAATCAGTGTGCACATATCATACCAGTTGGCGCATTTTCGCAGTTTTGGTGAAGTCGCGAGACAGGCAGTCACATTCGGTTGCGGCTTGAAACCTTTTCGCCAATCCTGGAAAGCTGATTGCAGAATTGGAATAAAACAGTTTTGGAATAGTTTTACGTTATAGCGCCCCAGGCCTTGTGCTATCTAGGAAGCATTGCGCGGACACATGCACTTGTTTGTCTTTCACACTGAAAAAAATTGCACGCAGACAGACACGAGGACAAGCCGAGAAAAAAACAAAGACGAAGGCTAACTCACAACTGAAGTTTATTCCAAATACCTGCACGGATAGCAAAACTGAAACAGAAGAAAACAAGGCTGACATCTTGAATATCATCTGTTACCAAGTGTACCCGATTGAGTTGGCCAAGAACCGAAACTCCCTATAATAAAAGCGGACGGAAGTCTAACTGACGCACTCATCTCCGGTGATAAGCATATTGAAGGTTTCCATGAGCTCATGAACGAGTTGGTTCCTGTGCCTGAATAAAATGGTTGTTTTGTCGAAGAGCGATTTGAATTAGTCCTTATTTCTCTTATCGTCGTTTCTACCTGTGGGCCACTGCTTAGAGAGCTCATCAAGGAAATCACCTCCGACTAATCTTCGGTGTTGGAGCTCCTGTTTGCATTTACTCGGCTTGTCCACGTGTCCCCGCGCAAACGTTTTCAGTATGCATTTGAACCAACTGGCACAAGTTTCGGCTCTCTTAAATTTAGCACAACTTTCGGTTCTCTTAAAAAGAGGAGTCCCGTTGCAGCACACTCATCATACATAACTGTCTCCGACAGTGGCAATGCTTCGTGTCGCTACTTCAACTCAATAGTAAACCAACAACCGTCGATCGTCATCAACAGACGGAATCTACCAATTTTTGACCAATAGCAAAAGTTTATTATCGACAAAGGCGTGAACTCGAAAATGATTTCTTGATCTCACCTTTAGTCTAATCTTGCATAATCAGTGTGTACGTGTCATATCAGATAGGGATTTTTCGCAGTTTTCGTCACATCGTGTGATAGACAGGTGAAGTCAGCACAGCCGGATCTTTTTTAACCAATCAGGGTACTCTAATTGAACAAAGGGAATAGATATAGCTTGAAATCGCTTTTCCACCAATCGGGGTACTCTAATTGAACAAAGGGAATAGATATAGCTTGAAATCGCTTTTCCAATATCGCCTTGTGTCTGCGAGCGTCATGTTTCATTGGCGCGATAAGCAGGTATAACCCTATCATGTATATTACTATAAGCCCGGGCATGCTATCAAGGAGGAGGAGGAGCAGATTTTAATGACGACAAAGGATTAGAGGTCGGCCTGTAGGGCGTGTCTCTAGCCTGCCACTCCTCACTGGGTAAAGAGAAATGTGAATTATAGAGAAAAGCAGGTGGCAGGTAATTTTTTTATGGTACAATGAACTACTATATACACATTTTCCAATACGCAGATGTGTGCTGTAGACAGAATATACCATGAAGTAATCCTGCCCACACAATACGTCACCACGCCAGCACATTTCGCACTTGGTGCACGTCTAATCGATTCTAGAGGCGATCGTCTAAGCAAGATTCACATAGAAAGTTAGAGAGTGACTTATGCTGCGTTGCCCATGGTGAACTCTTCTCCACGCACCTAAGAGATTTTCTTCCGAAAGGGTACCGAGTCGAGGTTATCAACGCTACTTAAGTGTTCTTTGGTCAGCCGCATATTGAGGACACACGCAAAGTACGTGAGCTATTGTCTCGGGAGTGTGACAGGCCGTGCAGTGTGGGTCCCGTTCTTGCATGACAATTAAGCGTGCAAAAAGAACGGCAGCCTAGGGAAGTAAACGTCTCGGGAAAGTAAATGGCTTGAAATACGGCCTACAGGGCACAATCTTCGGCCAGACCACGCCTCCAATTTTGCGAGACACGGCAAGCAATGAATTTGTATTAGGTAGTTCGCTCGTACCAGACGAAGTACTTATAGGTACACCCGACCTGCCGTGGTTGCTTAGGGGCTATGGCGCTGGGCTTCTAAGCACGAGCTCGCGGGATGGAGTTCCGGTCACGGCGACAGCATGGGCGAAATGCGAAAACGCCCGTGTACTTCGATTTAGATGCATGTCAAAGAACGACAGGTGGTACATGTTATTCCGAAGCCCCACATTACATCGTGCCTCACGATCAAATCACGATTTTGGAACGTAAAACCCTACAATTTAATTTAAATTTGCTCAGGTACACCGGCTACGTAGTCCTTGGTCAATAAAAGTAACAATACGGCTTTTGACGACCATGTTAAAATGCTTCCTCCTTACATTTTTGTTATTTATATGCATGACTGTTCCTTCGTATGACATTTTTGTTGCCAATGTGTCCGAATCACGTGCCATATATGACTCAGATAGAAACATAAATAGAAAGGATTACGAAGAAAAAGTCCGCCAAACTGCATCGCCTATAGAGAAGGCACCAAGGGCGCAGACGATCTTCCGAATTAATTACTTGCAGGTATCAAAACAAAGTCCCGAACAAAGACCGAACTCACTCATTGTTTCCATCAGCAATTTTAAAGTTACTTGAAATGATCTCAAGGCGCCCAAAGAAGATAACATCATATATTCTTCTCAGAACAAATTCAATCAAGTATTCCCGGGGAAATGATTCACGTTCTGCTTGTTTGAAGCGGAAAAACTAATGTTGTGCTGCTGTTACCCATTACCATCAAGGAGAATTGTATAATGGTTGGTGGTGTCTCAGAGATAACGCTGCCAAGTGCTCATTCTTGCCCGCAAACGCATATATATCGGGGACCAATGAAAAATAGAACGGCCAACCACGTTCTAGCTTATTTTTACTGGCTCGGAAACCAAGAGGAAATGGTAGTTTACGTGCACAATTTCACGGGCATGCCCAGAGCAACCGTGTCCCTAAGAGAGATTTCATTACCTGTCCTAAGAGCAAAGTTAGTAATGCATCCATGGGACTAATACCCTTAGCGGAAACTTTGTTCGAAGAAGTCACCGTGGAAATTACCGGACCCTTAACGCCCGTGTCAACAAAAGTAACCGATACTTATTGACCCCGCTTGATTTTGTCACGCGATGTAGAGACGACATGGCCTTGCCAGTCATCGATTGGTCTATGGTAGCTGAAGATTTGGTCAATGTGTATTTTTTTCGCTTTGGCTCTTTGTTAAGAGAAGTAAAGAACCTGGCCATCAAGTACCTCCGCTGGATGCCTGGACGCAGCTGAACGCCACATAGGCTGGACGCGGCATATGCCACGTGTGATCGGTGGATGGAGCGATTTAATGGCGGCCGTAGCCCTTTTGTAGAAGTGCAAAGTGAGCACTGCGAAGAAAAGGCATGATTCATAGGACCAGCTACTGCCAACACCCTTCTTGTTTTCGTATCTAGAAGTATGTCCAGTCCGCATGGGGTTGTCTCTTCGCGAGCTTACTTACGGTGATTACGTCCCAATTCCCTGTGAGTTGTAGGATCTCTGAGCAAGCTGTGGAACATAGATTACCAATGCAAACAAGTGAAGCCTATATATGGTTATGACTATATATAGGCTATATATGACTTATGGGCTTTTCTTGGTTTCCAAAGTTTTCTCTAGAAAGAAATAGTGCCTGAGGTTTACCTCTTGTAAACGTAATTATCATGATCGAAAGGTACCTTCACCTTGGTTTTCGAAAGAATATGCACACAGTGTTCTATTAAAGATAGGCCACAGAATCTCACATGTGCTACATACGCTGCCAAGCGGGTTGTCCGTGATATCGCAGGGAAACCTGGCAGCCGCATTCGAACTTGTCATTAGCCACAGGGTGTCGTTCATCAAACGTTCGTTGTGCGTGCCGTTGCTTGTTCCCAAGGCTTCGTCTCCTTCTCCTTGTTGTTGTACCTGTTGCTGAGCGACGGCGGTAGTTGCAGTAGCTCCGATCTTGGCAAGCTTCCCCGATCCGTAACCTTCTGTATAAAGTACTAATCGACCTCCCTTTGCTCCGATGTTGCAGCAGGCAACTTTGCCTTTGCTTGAGATTTCGCAGCCTGCCGTCTAGCTATATCTACTGGATGATTGGATTCATCGAGGATTATAACAGTAAAACTTGTGGGCGGCAGTCGCTTGCGCTGAAGCGAATGTACAGATGGTCCAGCCGACGTGCCATTCGTGCAAGACTCGGCTACCAAGCGCCGGCGAAGCACCCGCTGAGCCCTCACTTAATCACATGGTATCTTAGCGGCGAAGCTCCGAGCGATCGCTACTGCTTAGCCTCCCCGCAGCTGATCACATCGCGTAACGTCCCACCTGTCGCACTTACGCTACGGTGGCTCAAGGTCATTGCTACTCGACGAATGACCTTTCCGAGACATGGCGTAGTAGAGCTTACACTCTAAGTTCAGTAGACGCTAGACAACCTGACGTGTGTGAGAACTATTCAAAAAGGTACCAGGTCCCGCCGAACAAGAAAGACCCAGCAGCTAAGCTCTAGAGACTGATCTCTTCTCTTAGTTCCCACGACCAAGAACAAACTACTTTTCCAGTAGAACAGGCCCTTCAAAGTCGTGGAAAAACATCCCTTGCGATTACTGCCTCCATGTGAGGCATGTCATAAAACTTTTTCATATGAAAAAATCCGCGCCATTCCACTCTATGAAGAAGGAGGACCAGCTAAGCTGTGTATGTGGGTCCCTTAATGGGGAACTGCACCTCCGCCGCGGGTCGGCGCGGCATTGCACTATCTTCGGGATCGGGCCAGGTATGGGAAGTACTTAACGCCTGCTTCAACTCCCCCGTGAGTCGGTCCGGCATTGCACTATCTTGCGGATCGGCCCACATATAGGGAGTGCTTAAAGCCTGCTTCCCCTCCGCCGCGTGTCAGCCCGTCATTGCATTGTCTTCGTGATCGGCCCACGTATGGGGAGTGCTTAACGCCCGCTTAAGCTACGCCGCGGGTCGGCCCGGCATTGCACTATCTTCGGGATGTGCAACGTATGGGGAATGCTTAACGCCCGCTTCACCTGTGCCATGGGTCGGCCCGGCACTGCACTATCTTCAGGATCGGCCGACATATGGGGAGTGCTTAACGCCTGCTTTACCTCTGCCGTGGCTCCACCCGGCATTGCACGTTCAGCAGAAAAGAATGCTCAGAATAATATAGAATGTAGCTTAGGTCCAGCCATATAAACCGCTCTTTATGAAAGACGACATAATGCCTATTCATCCTCCGTATGCATACAGCCTAATTTGTAAGTTCATTACTGAGCTGAAGAATAACGTCTCGTTCATTGCACCACTGGCATCACTGCAGAAAATAAATATCAAGTACGTAACCAGAAACACCGATATTTGGCACATACATTCATTCAGAACAGGTTATATAAAATATATTCTCAGAAGCACTCTTCAATATTTCTTCAACCTGCGCGAAAATTTCAATCTAAATCTCCAACGCGTTCGGCCAAAAGATTTGCGTCATTTTGTTTCAGTTATACGAGAAACGGTGGCACTTTTTGTATGAAATGTGCGACATGATATTATGCACATTGCATTGTTTTTTCAAATAGTGCATCCGTGTAAAAATTATCATTTGTTTGTGCATTGTGATATTCATTTTTGTCTGTGCTCATAGGCTTAGTCTGTTCGGCTTTCTTTTTCTAAAAATCATGTATTTGTATCGGGGAGCCGAGAGCCCGTCAAGCTGGAAATCCAGCTTTTTCTTTCTGCCGCCCACATCCTTCTGATGTAAAATAAAGGTATTATTATTAAATTATGGGGTTTTACGTGCGAAAACCACTTTCTAATTATGAGGCATGCCGTAGTGGAGGACTCCGGAAATTTCGACCACCTGGGGTTCTTCAACGTGCAGCTAAATTGAAGTACACAGGTGTTTTCGCATTTCGCCCCTATCGAAATGCGGCCGCCGTGGCTGGAATTCGATCCCGCGACCTCATGCTCAGCAGCCCAACACCATAGCCACTAAGCAACCACGGCGGGTTGCTCAGTTGTTATTATTATTATTTTCTTTGGGATAGGCCCACGTATGGGGAGTGCTTGGCGCCTGCTTCACCCCCTTCGCAGGTCGGCATATCATTGCCCAATCTTCGGGATCGGCCCACGCTTAAGGGGTGCTTAACGCATCCTTCAGCTCCGCCGTGGGGCGGCACAGCATTGCATTAGCTTCGTGTTCGGCCGACGTATGGAGAGTGCTTGAAATTGTATGTCAACGTGGATGTCAATGAAGTTAGACGATAGTTTTCAAGGCTTAGGCGATCACCCTTCTTGTGGACTGCAATGACGCGAGCCACACGCCAGTTACCAGGTAAAGTTGCTGTGCTCATAGATAAAGAAATAACAGCTGCTAAGACGTGCGGAACAAGATCGGTGTAACGGCGAAGAATGAATTTGGCATGCCATCCAGCCCACTAGAAGATTTTTCTTTACCATTAAGCAATACGGAAAACACGCCTTTAAAATATACGAAATCAGACAATTGGCACGGAGTGGAGGAGGAAGAGGAGGAGGAGGAGCTTTATTGTTGCAGAAACTGCTGCACGGTTTATTCCTGGGTGGTTCCCTCTGACAGGGCTCCCCTGGCGATTGCGGCTCGCTGGGCCTGGTCGAGGGTCGCCAGTTGCCTTCCCAGGTCCAGTTCGGAGAGCCCCGCCTCCCAAGACAACGTGTGAGTGTGTGTGTTGTGACTCATGGTGAAATTGCATCGCCCGGACGGTCGGTACATTCGTGCGTTGTGTGCGCGGCTGTAGCTGTGTGGTTGCTACACCACGGACATGTTCAGGACATATAACTATCCGGGGGGATTGCGTGTAGACGAGACAAGTGTGGGTACGCGTTAGTTTGCAGGCGGCGCCAGTCCCTTGCCTGGAGTTTATTGAGAGCTTTGTGTGGAGGAGCGTATTGTGTTCTTCCGAGACGTTGGTCCTGTAGTATTTGTTTACTTGTCGTTAATAACTCGTGGGTCGCTCGTCGGTCTGTCGGGGGCTGAAGAACTGTGTGATCTGCCGCTCGGCTAGTGAGACCTCCAGCTGCGCAGTCCGCCTCTTCGTTGCCCCGCAGGCCTTCGTGCCTGGGGCGCCAGACGATACCGTGGTTCCATTCTAGTGAGCGACCCAGGAATCAAATGGCTTGTATAGGGAGTGTTCCATTCATGTATAAACGACACGCCGCTTGTGAGTCCGTAAGAACGCGGGCGGACGTTCCCTTGCTCTCGGCGTCGGGCAGTGCGAGAACGATCGCTGCTGCTTCTGCTGGTGCGCTGCATGTGGCGCTGACGAAGGCGGAGGCTACCAGGTTCCCCTGATTGAGTACAGCGAGTGTGTATTTGGGTCCACAACGTGGCGACGAAGAATACGGGCTAGCGTCCATGTAGTATGTATCTGGGTCTCTGAAACAGCGTTTATGCAACATGCCGGCACGCGCTGCTCCTCTTTCTTGATTGTGGGTGGGGTGCATGTTCTTGGGGATTGGGTCTGCTACAATGATCTCTCTAATGTGGTTAGGCAAGGGTTGCGTTTCTTCTCTGGAGTACTGAGGTGTCAGCGGGTACCCTAGCCGTTGAACAAGGTGTCTTCCCTGTTAAGTCTTGTAGAGGTGCTCCCTCTGGCCTATGAGCGTGCCACTTGCTAGTTCCTCAAAACTATTGTATACGCCTAGCGCTAGTAATTTCTTTGTGCTTGTGCTTGACGGTAGCTGTAAGGCCGTTTGTACGCCGTTCTTATAAGAATGTCCATGCACTCTGTCTCGCTTTTGCGCTTGGCCTTGATACTGGAGTGCGTACGAGACATGGCTGATGACGAGGGCTTGTACCAGTCTTAAGGTTTCGTCCTCTTTGAAACCATCTTTGCTGCGCGTTACTCTGGCGATGAGAGATGCGACGCTAATAACGTGATTTAATTTCTCTGAGGCTACCTTTATGCCGTTGTTCTCCTGGATGTGCAGACCTAGTAAGCGTGCGGCCGGGACGCGCTTTATAGGTTGCCCGGCAATCTCGAGATGTATTGGCGGGGCTCGATGTTCCTTAGTTTGCTTGGGCCGGACTTGAAGGTACTCTGACTTGTGTGGGGCACACCTCATTCTTGCTGTGGTTAGGTATGACTCAATGTGTCCGATAGCTGTGAGTAATGTGTTTTCTCTGTCGCCGTATGAAGCCTTGGTTGCCCATAGGGTGCTATCGTTGGAGTATAAGGCACATTCGAGTTTTGGGATGTTTTCCAGTTGTAAAGCAAGTTTTCTAAGTCCGGCGTTGAAGAGGAAAGGAGATATTATTGATCCTTGCGGATTACCCTTCTGCGGTAAATCATACATGTCCGATGCGGGCTTTGCGGTGGCTGAGAAAAGCCACGGTATAATGGTATAGTCGCGCTCCGCACCCTACGGCGGCGAGGCCATCTAGGATGGTTTCGTGTGCTATAGCATAAAATGCTTTTTTCACGTACAGAGCTAGGAACATGTTGCTGTTGCTTCCCGGTTGTGGGTTGAGGAGGAGGAAGACATCCTGTGCTGACATGCCTTCCCGAAATTCATACATGCAATTGGGGTGAATTCCATGTTATTCCATGTGTTGTTCTATTCGAGTGAGTACAATTCGTTCAAAAACCTTGCCCAGGAAAGACGTGAGCGATATCGCTCGTAATTGATCGAGCCTGCGCGGTTTTCCCGGTTTGGGTATAAGCACTATGTGAGCTGTAGTCCATTCCTCGGGTAATGTTCCACCCGGTGTCCATATTTCTTCGTTCAGCTGCTTTTTAAAGGAACGCAGAGTTTCATAGCTTAGGTTTCTAAAGATGGCGTTGGTGATCCCGTCGGGACCCGGTGCCGTGTTTTTCTTGAAGCTGCTTTGTAAGGGCTCGCAGGGTTTCATAGCTTAGGTTCCTCAAGATGGCGTTGGTGATCCCATCGGCACCCGGTGCCGTGTTTTTCTTGAAGCTCTGAGCTGCCGCGTATACCTCCCCATATGTGATGGGTGCCTCAAGTATCTCGTTCGGAGGTCCCGGATATTGAGGGTATGGTTTCGCTTGCCCGGTCAGGATTCCCGTGTATATTTGATGGATTTCTTGTATGACTTCATCTTGGGTTCCCGGATATTCGCCAACGAGTTTTCGTTGGGTTTTGTTTGTTTCTGTTTTGCTATTTGAAGGATCGATGATGCTGCGGAGTATGTTCCATGTCTTTTTGGTGCTTAGCGAATCGCAGAAGCGAATCGCCGAAGCAAATCGCACAAGGTGCGCGAATTGTCCCTGTGAACCTTCAGGGCATAATAGCTGGCCTGTTTAGTGACATTTGATATCCTAAGTCTAAGTTTGCGATTTAGCTTCTGTTTGCGCCATCTTTTTGTGAGGCCTCTACATGCATCCCATAAGTGTATTAGATGATTGTCGATTGCCGGCGTGTCGGTATCGGTTTGGTACACTTTTGTGTTAGCGTCATATAGTTCTTTGATGCGTTGGGCCCACTCCTTGATCGTGGTTAAGCGGCCTTGATGTTCCGGGAAGGGCGGACTGGAAATCGAACTGTTGCCTCTCCCTAAACTTAGGTCAATTTTTTCAGTTTGGCCGAGGCGCTGGTGATTTAGATAACGTAGTGATCCCCGCGAGTCGTCTAGGACCCTCCAGCTTGTTCCCACGGTATTGCTGGTGATGGTGAGATAAGGGGTCGTGTCCTTACTGCCGCTGTTTGGTATTCGAGTAGGCGTACCTGGTACAATAATTAGTATGTATTCGTGGCGCTCTATGGCTTCTATGAGCTTGGTACCCTTGGTGTCTGCCTTCGAGTTGCCTCAAGTGTTGTGCTTTGCATAGAAATCTCCGGGCATAATTAGGTGATCGCGGTGTTCTAGCATTCCCTGTAGGTGCCGGAACAATGACGCGAAGTCAGCCTTTCTGTCTTTGGGGGGACGTATACGTTGCATTCGACGTGTTTAGGTCTCCACTTCTTGACAGGCCATATTTCGGTGATGAGATGTCGGATTTACTCACCGGGGAGCAATGTCAAGGTTGTTGCCAAATCTTCGCGGACGAGCGTGGCCACCCTACGGTAGCTGGGGTCGTACTAAATTTTATACCCCATAATAAGCTTCGGTTGCTCTCCCGCCTCTTGCAGGCACATAATATGCGGGAGTACTAGCGCCGCCTGTACGTATAGCGAGAGGGATGCGTGCTTCCTTTTAATGTACTTACAGCTCCAAGACCAGTACGTGATCCTTTCGCTTTCCATTTGAGGTTTACGGGCTATGGTGGGACTTCGACGGTATTGTGCTGTCTGTGTCGGAAGTTAGCATGCTACAGTTATCTGTCTGAGAGTGTATTTTACTACTTTTTCGTTTACGCTTGGGTCCCTTGGTTAGGGATTCGTTAACGTATTTCTTTTATTCTTGGAGTTCCGCAGAAACTGTTTAAATTGTTGCTGTATTTGTTGTTGTGATTATTGCAGTGCTTGTTGCAATTGGTCTTGGGTTATCAGGTTGCTCTCAGACGGTGAGTGCGCCTGAGGCTGCTTTGGCTGTGTTGTTTTGGGGGAGGGTGGCAGTCGTGTTTGTAGTGGCAGATGTCCGGTGAGAGTGCTTAGCTGTGGTAATTGATATTGTGGCGATCGCTCACAGGTCGCAGCGTGTGCCGATTCATGCATGGCCACTCTTTTCATTAAAGTTTTGATTTAGTGCTCGTAGTCGGTTAGACGCTGCTTTTGCTGTCGATTTTCCTCAATGACTCTGGTATTTTGCATTTTGTGTGATCAGTGTGGATGTGTTTCGTGGTTTCGGAGAAACGACTTCTTCCCAGCTTACCTCGTGTGAAGGCTTCTGCTTCCTTGCCTGAGACGACGGGTTCCTTTTAGGTGTCGGTGTTGCCCGATGCTTGCGGCTAACTGATCGGAAGTGGGAGCGAGATTGGGAGCGGGAGCGTTGCTCAGTATTGACCGGCCGGCCGCGAGTGTCCACCCTGCAGGTCTCTTCTTCGTCTTCCGAGGCAAACAATCGTGGGGCTTTCGACTTCACCGGGGCTGACGATGGTGTGGGTCGGGGTCGAACTGGTTTGAGTCGCTGCTTGCATGAGTGGTCACCGGTTGGGTGGGCCTCCATGCACGAGTCGCATTTTCTCTCGCATTTGTGGCCGTCGGTTGGATTAAGCAGTGCGCACAATCTACAGATGGGTCTGTCTGGGTTTGAGCACACGTCGGTACGGTGGCCATTTTCCCTGCACATCTTGCAGTCTTGGAGCGTAGGTCTAAATGGATAGCAACGGAGTTCACCTCCGTAGTAGTACGCAAGTCGTGGTGGATGGGGACCATAAAGGTCAGCGCTTAACTATCAGTGGCACCGATCATACTGACTGCAACGATTTCCAGGCCTTGTGTTCTCACTCTTGCTTGTGTTGCTTTTGTGTTCGTACTGATTGCCAGTTGAGATCTTCTCTCACTTTGTTTTGGTACAGAGTTTCTTGGCTCACCGGTTCGGTAGTTTGCTCCGTGTGTTCTTCTTCCTATTGTCACGTGGTGGTGATGTTGAAGAACACAGTAGCAACTACTGTGAAAGACAAAACTAACTTTTATTGGGCGAACCTGTGCCCACAAAAACAGGCTACACTTATAGCACAACGATAGCGGCGAACACGATCGGCGATCGTCGAGTAAGAGTGAGTAAAGACTTTATTTGAAAACAAGGTATTGACGGATGACCTTGTTGTTAGGCAGCCACGCGCCCCTGGGCCCGGGCGGCTTCCTCAGCTCTCTCGATGACCTTGGCCTGCAGGTCAGGGTCGGAGCTGAGCAACACGGCCTCCCACTGCTCAGTACTACTTATTTCGTGATTTGTGTGATTTTCGGCTGGGCATGACCACATAATATGGAATAGATCCGCTTTTTGCTTACAATGCTTACATGTATTAGGGTATTGGTCCGGGTAGTAGTAGTGATAGGCTACGGGGTTGGGGTAGGTGTTCGTCTGAAGTCGTCTCCAAGCTACTTCTTGTCGCTTGTTAAGCGATTTGTGTGCTGGCGGGTACTCTGCCCTGGCTAACCTGTAGTGCTGAGTTATTTCCTGGTAACTGACCATGCGATAACTCAGCACTGGTCAGTTACCAGGAAAAAAATCTGATCAGCGGGTCAAGTGCGTCGGCTTTTATACAGCAGTCATCGAATGTTCCAGACTAATCGTTGGGACCCGCATGCCTTCCACAAAGTTCTACAACATTCGAGTCACGCGATGAAATCAGATAACACAAGGTTCGGCGACAACATACAGCGGATAGAAGCATCGATAACTTTCCAGAAACTTCGGATACATGCAGACGCGTCCCGCGCTGTGCGATAACCTTTGTTAGGCGGCGAAACGTGGTCGCCCGCTAAATATAAGTACACGTGTCAATAGCCCCCTCTTAAAAAGCATCGACCCGATGCTGCAAACAAACGAAAGTAATAAAATAAAAGCACTCCTAGCAAAGAAAACAACAAAATAAGGAAGTTCGTCAGCGTACTTAAAAGGGTTTAAGACGCACCACGTGGACCACTTCAGATTGTGCGCGGCGTCGCTGTGAATGCGAAATGCCGTCTGGCACGACCTCATAGTCCAGTGCGCCAATACGTCGGATGACCTTGTAGGGTCCGAAATATCGTTGCAGTAGTTTTTCACTACGTCCTCGTCGGCGTATCGGGGTCCACACCCAAACACGGTCGCCGCGCTGGTATTCGACGAAGCGTCGTCGGAGGTTGTAGTGTCGGCTGTCGGTCCTCTGCTGGTTCTTGATCCGCAGGCGGGCGAGCTGTCGGGCCTCTTCGGCGCGCTGGAGGTAGGTAGCGACGTCAAGGTTCTCCTCGTCAGTGACGTGCGGCAGCATGGCGTCGAGCGTCGTCGTCGGGTTCCTGCCGTAGACCAGCTTGAACGGCGTGATGCGTGTTGTTTCTTGCACCGCCGTGTCGTAAGCGAATGGTACGTACGGCAGGACGGCATCCCAGGATTTGTTTTCGACGTCGACGTACATCGCTAGCATGTCGGCGAGGGTGTTATTCAGCCGCTCCGTAAGACCATAAGTCTGCGGGTGGTAGGCCGTTGTCCTCCTGCGCCTTGTCTGACTGTATTTCAGGATGGCTTGGGTGAGCTCCGCTGTAAAGGCCGTTCCTCTGTCGGTGATGAGGACTTCTGGGGCACCATGTCGCAGGCAGGATGTTTTCGACAAAGAATTTCGCCACTTCGGCTGCGCTACCTTTCGGCAGTGCTTTTCTTTCAGCGAAGCGGGTGAGGTAGTCTGTCGCCACAACGATCCACTTATTTCCGGTTATTGACGTCGGAAAGGGTCCCAGCAAGTCCATCCCGATCTGCTGGAATGGTCGGCAAGGAGGCTCGATTGGGTGTAGTAATCGGGCTGGCCTTGTCGGCGGTGTCTTGCGTCGCTCACAGTCTCGGCATGTTCTGACATAACGGGCGACGTCCGTGGTCAGGCGCGGCCAATAATACTTTTCTTGTATCGTCGATATGTCCGAGAAAATTCGAGGTGTCCAGCGGTCGGATCGTCATGTTGGGCATGCTATACTTCTGGACGAAGTCCTGACGGGACAACAAGAAGGTGATTGGCGCGGACTGGTGAGAAGTTCTTCTTCCCGAGTAGATTGTTTTGAAAGATGAAGGAAGATAATCGGCGCTTAAATGCCCTGGGGACAACGTCGGTGTGTCCTCCGAAACATTCGACGAGGCCTTTTAGCTCGGGGTCTGCCCGTTGCTGTTCAGCGAAGTCTTCCGCGCTTATAATTCCAAGGAAGGCGTCGTCATTCTCGTCATTTTGCGGCGGCGGGTCAATGGGTGCGCGTGATAGGCAATCGGCATCGTAGTGTTTTCGTCCGGACTTGTAGGTTACAATGATGTCGTATTCTTGTAGTCTTAGGCTCCACCGCGCCAGTCGTCCTGAAGGATCCTTTATATTCGCTAGCCAACACAACGCGTGATGGTCACTGACGACTTTGAATGGCTTGCCATAAAGATAAGGGCGAAATTTAGCTGTAGCCCAAACGATGGCGAGGCATTCCTTTTTGTCGTAGAATAGTTGCCTTCCGCTTTTGACAGCGACCGGCTAGCGTAAGCTATCACCTGTTCGACTCCGTTTCTTCTCTGGGCTAGAACGGCACCGAGGCGTAGGCTACTGGCGTCAGTATGGATTTCTGTATCGGCGTACTCGTCGAAGTGCGCAAGTACCGGCGGCAACTGTATGCGTCGTTTGAGTTCTTCAAATGCGTCGGCCTGCGGCGTTTCCCACTTAAAGTCAACATCACATTTAGTTAGACGTGTCAAAGGCTCGGCGATGCGTGAAAAGTTTTTGGCAAAGCGCCTGTAGTAGGGACACATGCCTGTAGTAGTTTAGGTCAAGTGTCGTCGCGGGAATCCCCGTTGGCGCAGCGAGCGGCTACCGCCGCCGGTTAGGGTTAGTGGCTCACCCGTGGGGACGAAACTATCAGCGCGGGTAAACACAGAATTGAAATATTCATTACGTTAGATATTTCCTGAGTATCGGTCTTCACAATGTCTTATTGCCTTATTTCTGGCAAATGTGTTTCCACTGCAAAGATATCGCCAAAATTTACAGGGACTGGTTTTTATGTAATTTGGAAAAGTATTACAAGGATAACTTTGTCTGGCAAAAGAAAATGCATCTGAAACCTGGACTTAAGCGTTTTCGTTCCCGTGCTTTTTGACGCATTTTAAGCTGCTTTTTATATGTATAATTTTTCTTTCTATCCATTAGTTTCTTCGTTGTTGTTTAATACGTTTAGCCTGCACGAAGGCATCAATACAGTAGTTAACGCAGGTGACAAACGCATGCCACTGTGAAGTAACATCAGTTTTTGGTAAATTGTCGACCAGCTTCCAAAGTTCATCAAGGATAGATTGATCAGTGGCGTTAATAAGTCTTCAACAGTTTTGCAGGACTTAACGTGCTTTCTTTCACAATTATCAAGCCTGCTACTGACCAGCACAAGATTGTAGTCAGATGTGCCCTTTGCCACTCGGATGTCGAGATCTATTCATAGTTTTGCTAAAAAACATAAAGTCGAAAATTGAACCAGTACCAGCAGTACCACGTGTGCTTTCAAGCACAACTTGCTCAATGTCACATGCAAACTTGTCGAGAACAGGGCTATCGGCCAGCTGCATCTTGGGCCTTTGCAGCCAATGAACTGAGCTCAATTAACTGTGCAGCCGATTAATTGCGTGCAGCCAATTACCTCAGTTGGCAGAGCGTTAGCTTTAATATCTAAAGGTCCCTGGTTCGATCGCGGGTTATTGGGCACACACAGTGAATTTCGGAACTTCTATGTAGCTTTGAACATTATATGTAACGGTGTACTTATCGCGTACTAAGTGGTAGTCGTTTCTTAATTTTTTATCCTTCTTTTGGAACAAAAACATATATATATATATATATATATATATATATATATATATATATATATTCATCTGGTGCTTGAGTGACAAGTGCTGTGCGTTAACCGAAAAGCTGTGAATGGCACAAAGCGTCGACCATTCGTTGGAAGTATGCTTGAGGGCACCGTTTTTGCTGCCTGTGGGCGCCTGGATACGTAATACTTCTTCACATCACGCGTGCTCCCTTGGAGCCTCAAAATTAAAATCCACGGCAGCAATATCGAAAGAAAGAAAAAATTCGAATTGTTATTCAATGGGTTTACAACCTATGAAATTGAAGGTTTCGCGCCTGAATGAATATTCTTTACTTTAATCAAAATTTTTACCTGATTCAAGGCCGAACAAGGCGTGGTAACTTACATTTATTTGTTGAAAAGAATAATGAATAAAATTTAATTAACTGCAATATCGCGGCACACACTTGGACCATTTATTCTTTGGTGGAATTTAGATGGAACGCTCCCTTTTTACCTTGTAAACATTGATTTCTCCAACAATACCACATGCAACATTCATGTTTATCGACAATGGCTGCGAGCATAATGTCATCTCTACGATTAGTTTACACAGTCAAGGTGTGTGGTGCTTTCCGATGTGCTGGTGTTTTTCTAGCACTAATGCCCATTGGCACTTCGGCTGGCGTCAGTATAGGATATGCAGGAATTAAATGACCACGAAAAACTTGCAGAAATACCGCGTACAAAATCATGATCACAGGCACTGCGAGGATGGGCTGAGGCGAGTCATTCTTGATGTCAAGGTTTCTGCTAACGCTAAATGCGAGGACATCATCTGTTGCTAGATTCAAGTGTATAATATGCAAGGGTGTACATACCTTCTGAATATCGTACATGTGAGGTCACTGCTAGTGGGGAAGTCACTCACGAGAATGATCGGTTTGTTTCCTATTTTTTACAACGTAAGTGTTCATTAGTAGAATACTATGTTGGTCTGGGTGGTGCATACCTTAAGAGGGGTGCGGCGCAAGTGTAAAAGTATCCGAAGAAATAGCAGGAGGCAGAAAAAGCGCCAGACTTGCAACTACTTTTACTTCATGAAGCATCTAATGCATAGGCACAGAAGATACATGTGCTCAACCATCACACGAGCCGGGACACTACGAGTTGCAGCAGACTTGTCTGAAGGAGGATTTAAATAAATGTTGCATAAAGCAGCTTTCACAACCAGGTTACAAGGCGGCGCCTAGCTATTTTCTCGTCCTATTTAGTTTCTAGCGTCAGCAATAAGCTTCTTCAAACGATTAAAGATGCGAAGGTGGGAATTAACAAATAAAAGCCAGATGATAGGAGGTGAGTACAAGTGATTGCATATTGGCACAAGGCATCCCGCAACCGCAAGAACGCACAATGTTAACCTTGCCTTTAGCAAAATATGTAAATTGTCCAAAATATGTCTTACACTGAAGAAAGCGAACCAGAACCAAACTCTAAGAATTACGCAGCGCAGTATATGCAACGCAGAAGAAATGCCATATATGAGATACCCCAAGTTGCAACCAGCTAAATAATATACAAGTGGGGCGGTGTTACAATGAAAGGGCGTGAGAGCCCAATTCGGCCGTAAATAAGAATGCGGGGGGTCATCTGGCATAACATTGTGAATGCCAGAAATGCCGCCCATACCTTCATAAGGCGACGTTTCTCACACGTTACGGAGACAAAATAAAAAGGAAGATATTTGAAGCGTTTTACATTGCTAGGGCCGAGGGCACGTGCATAAGCTGTCCGTCAGTGGCACTTGCGGACAAAAAGAGTGCATTTCTTGGGAGATAGGGAGTTCTTGACGTTACGGTGGTATTAATCGTTTTCTATGTGTATAAACACTATTTTCTTCAAACAAAATTTAATTGGAAGTTTAGCGCCTGTTCGTCGTACATGTTGTTCTGTTCGTCCTAATCTCTTCAGCGTGGTTTTTTTAAAAGTATGTTACAACATGCAGCCCGCATCAAACACCTGCTGTTCCAAAGTGAAGCTTTGCTTGGCGACCTTCGGCTGGGTTTCATAACTCGTATGTTTGAGTTCATGTTAATGATGCTCAGCCGAACTTTATAAGCCTTAATGTCGGTGAAATAAAATTAAAACCATATTGCGAACGAATCTGACTGACTTCTGTGCACTATTGAGATCCTTGTAGAGGGAGTGTTACCACTTTAAGATAATATTTACCTTCAGGCCAGCAAGACTACATTTCTCCGGGTTGAATGCTTCGTCGATGGTGCAATTGGTGCGTTGAAACAAAAATGTTATTTTGTACTTCAGGTTTTTTTCAAGACTCTGAAATTGAATCAAATAGAGTGTTAGCGTAGTTTTGGTTATATGGCGTCTACCATTTCTTAGATACAGATCCAGTTTTCTTTGGGTATGCGTTGCAGCTTCTGTAGAAGGCAGTAGAACAATAAGAAAGCGGACTGCGGGTCGTCTCATTGGATGGGTTCTGTTCTTACGGTCTCATAATTCGTAAAGCTATGGAAAGAAGGTGGTACGTAAATGAAGATGGAAATTTAAATCAGGCGTAGACGAACAAGTAATGTTGCTTTAGACCAAAGTTTCAGCAAGTCTTCATCAAGACACTAACTGCTTTCCTAAGCAGCGTTTTATTTACGCGTAACTCACTCTCTCCCATCCTCAATGGGAAGCAGGAATACGTTAATATTGGGCATGGTGCTACGTAGCTAACGTTACAAAATGTAGTGCAGGGATCGTATATGGTCCGCAGACGACGAAAGAAAGAAAGTTGTGAGATTAAAGGCGAACACTGCAGGTACTGGTTTTGAATTCTGTTGAAATGAGGAAATAACAACCGTAACCGGAAAACCACATGGGGACGTAAGGAGGTGTGTCGTATTCAAAGCAGGAAATTTAACTAATCGATCTTGTATTCGAAAAAGGTGGGAACGAAGATGAAGAATCTTGGATAGGAAGAGGTAATACGTTCAGTCCTTGAAGCGCTTCAAAAGGGAAATGTATTAGATAAGACTGGCTTGGTCAAAAGTAGAAGAAAAAATGAGCGAGCATAGATGTATAAATGTTTAAAAAGTGATAATAAGGGGCTTTAGGGCATATTCGTATGATTAGAGCAACCTATAAATTCATGTTCTCTCTTTGAAAGATTTATGTTTATGGTTTGAGTATGGTAAACTCGGGAAATGAGATTTGACTCCCCATATTTTCTATCGCTGGAAAACTGTTAGATCGATGAAGAATGATGATGATGACAAAATGTATTTATTAAAGGATGGCGCGAAGGCCTATAATGGAGAATAGGAAGAGGAGGGGGGAGGCGTATTCAGAGCCGTCCTAGGAGCTGCGCGTCCTTGGCGAAAGCCAAGAGCGAGTCCAGAATGGCCCTGTCAGAATCCATCGATCCAGTTGCCGGTCTAATCCACTCCTCGTAGGACGACACTCGCACCGTCCTCAGGTGGTGGTCCCGCTGTTGAGCGTGTCGCTGGCACTCCCAAAACGGATGGGCTGCGGATGGCCGCGTAGCCATGTCGCAGTCAGGGCACCTGTGTGGCGTATGGAGCGCTTCTTGGTCCGCGGAGGCTGTGGGATGGCCGGGTTCCTGCGATGGAAGGGAGTTGGGAGACGGAGATGGAGGGCGTCTTTCCCGGCGTGGCCGGTACTGTCGCCACCGTTCCAGCACATCCGGTGTGAGGACGAAGCCGGAACGGAGCCTATGCAACAGCACCTGTCCCGACCTGGGAAGGCCCGCTGGAAGTGGGTCTGGGTCTGAGGGCACACTCGCACGGAGTTCCCTCTTGCGTCGGTTGGCTGCTGCTCTCAGAGCTCTGTCGGGGTCATACGGGGCTCCATTTGTCGTGTTGCCTGTGCTGGTTGTAAGGGCTTCTGAAGGATCCCGGGAGACGACGCGGTTGGAAAGAAGGGCGCGCGCCGCCTCGTGGGCTCTCTCATTTCCCTCGATGCCCTGGTGACCAGGGATCCAATGAAGTGTTGCAGTGACCCCGTGGGCTTCCGCGCGCCTGAAGGCCTGCTTGACGAGGAGTACTTCCGATGATGATGTGTGGCGCGACTTGCAGGCATGCAGCGCATACTGAGAGTCGGTGTATATATCGATGTGTTTTGCTTGCGTGGTGCTTGAAACTCTATCTAATGCCCAGGCTATTGCGCGGAGTTCAAGTTCCATTGGGTCGTCAGCATCAGCAGTTGTAAAGGTAGAATGTGTCTCACAAGAACCCACTACGTGGTAGGCGACTGCTCCCTCGTTGGTGCGTGGGTCGAAAGCTGCGTCAGTGTACACTTGTTCATGAAGAATAAAAATTTTATTCATTGAATTTGCAATCTCACAGGTGCAAATCCTGTGCCACTATTATAGTAAGTTTGTTTGTCGTGTCCACATGGTGATAATTTGCTCTAACAACAATCGGCGGCCCGCTTTCGCTGAAGTAATGTTTGTGGGAGAGTGAACATTCCAACGGGTAGATTATGTTTGAAACTGGGCAGGAAAAGCTGGATTTTATTTCGCTCCAATAATTGCCTGTAATGCTTTTAATTTTTGTGCCTTTTGATGTGCTTGGTGGTCTTACATCTAGGGCCAGCACAGGCTGCTTTATTGATGATCTGAGGGTTTACTATTGCATTTTAAGCTGTCTTTAATGTTGGTTTTGCGCCTGTGTGCAAGTTTTGGCGCGTACCAGAACGTTTCGTAATTTGACCATTGCTTGATATTATTCAAAAACTCATGTTACTTAATTATATTTATACTTTCAATTATCTAAACAGAAACACTCTCCGATTATTTCGCCATTACTCTAACTTGATATGCCCTGACCGGTGCATGAATATGCCTATAACTGAAGAACTGCAAGGAAGCGCTCTCAAATTACCTCCTGAGATAGCAAGCAAGCAAACGCCTCTAAAGTGTACCTCTCATTACTGAAGCTAGCACTTACTCAAATATTTTACTTACTCAACTATAAAAAACCCAGAGACAAGAAAGATGGACAAAGACAAGCGTTATTTACCGATGTTTAATGGAACGATAGAATAGAACACATTTTTACGGGCTACTCTTTGCGTAGAGAGGGTGTATTTGGACGTGACCGACGGTCCTCAGCGCACGCCGTCGTTTTCTTCTCTCTCTTATCCCGTGTCTCACTACTACTGTTGGCACATACCCAAATCATACAATCTTTTCACGCTTGTTACACATCCCCACGCACAGACGAAGCACACTGGGCAAGTCAAGCAGCATATCGAGTAGTGCAGGGCTTCAAGCGGACAACATGAGTCACTTCACTCTTTGAAGAGGGTCGACCATTTGAATGCAGACGCGCTATATGGTACACCAATTCGCTTACATGGTGTAACACAACGTAAGGTGCAAAAGAGTGCGCCAGCAGCTTTTCGCGCACCCCATGTTTTCTGGTACACATCCACAGCCACACTAAGTCACCTGGATCATGTGTGACACTTTTGTGTCGGCGGTCGTAACGTGCCTTCGAGCGATGTTGTGAAGCTAGAATGCACAAATAAGCAAGGCAGCGGACTTCTGCACGACAGATGGTCTCAGAGGTGGAGACATCATTGTGCTTCATATATGGGAAGATCGCATCAAGAGTATAATATGGTGGCCGAGTGTAAAGGATAAAGAAGGGGCTGTAGCCGGTAGTTTTGTGCTCGGCGGTGTTAAATGCATAAGTAGCGAAAGGTAGAATGCTGTATCAGTTCTTGTGATCTGTCGATACCTACATGGACAACGTCTTCGTGAGAGTTCTGTTGGTGCGTTCCGTAAGACTGTTTGTGGATGGTACGGCGTAGAGTGTCGAAAACATGAACAACATAGGCGAAGCATCTCTTCAACCACATCTCCAGTAAACAGTCCCCCCAGATCGCTAATAACGACTTTAGGAGGCCCGTGTCGTAGAATAATATTACGTAGCAAGAAAAGGCACAAGTCGGCTTCAGTAGCCGATAGCACTGCAGTGACCTCGCATTAGCGTGTCAGGTGGTCAGGGCACACTGCGATCCAATGATTTTCTTTAGAGGACCATGGGAACGGGCTGAGCAGTTCGATGCCGACTTGCCCGAATGGAGTCATTTGGGGTGGCACAGGGTGTAGTCTACCAGGAGGAGTGATTGTGGGGCGTTTGCGACGTTGACATTTGTTGCAGCTAGGCACGTACTGCCGCTTTGTCTTACACATATTGTATCAGTAAAATATTTCTTTAAGACGCAAAGCATTCTAGCTGGTCCCAAATGACCGGTTGTTGGTTCGTCATGCATAGCCCTCAAGATGGAAGTGCGAAGACTTTTCGCGACCACCAGGAGACATCGTGAGCCAGGGGTAAAATAGTTTTGGTACAGAAGCTCATTACGTGTACAGAAACGATTGGCTGTTGATTTCTGTTTGGCAGCAGGAAGTTGTTTTAAAGTGTCGTCGTTTCGCTGACCAGTCCAAAAGGTATTGAGGTTGAAAAATTCGGGCTCCAAGGATACAGCGCAGTGGTCAAAGCTGTCCGCGTGACAGTCCGTCGTGGGAAACGATAGCCGCGACAGGCATTCTGCGTGAGCGTGCCGTAGACCGCTTTTATACAAAAAGGTGAAGTTGTACTCCTGTCGAAGTGTGTTTAGCATGCAAGCCTACCAGATGGATCACGAAGAGTAATGACCCAGCACAAAGAGTGATGATCTGTGACGATGGTGAAAGGGTGTCCGTACAGGTATGACCGAAAGCGCTTACTGCGAAAATCAAAGCGAGAAATTTCTGTTCTGTGACGATGTAATGACGCTCGGGCTTGCTTAGAGAGTGACTCGCATGTGCTACGACGTGTTCTTTGGTGTCGAAGGGTTGAATAAGAACAGTGCCGACAAAAATACCGCTAGCATCCGTGTGTAGTTCTGTGGGAGCCAAGGGGTCGAAATGTTAGAGAACTGGATGGGACGTCTAACGGAACTTCAGTTCACGAAAAGGATACGTACATTCTGGGGTACAGTCAAAGTGAACGCCTTTCTCAAGCAGAGAGGTCAGCGGATGCGACCTGTGACCAAATCTGGGAATAAACCGACCGAAGTATGAGCAAAGGCTAAGAAGCTTCGTAGCACTTTTAGTGAGCGAGGTTGCTGAAAGGCTTCGACCACAGCCGTTCTCGCTGGGTGAGGTCTTACGCCCTCTTTGTCCACTAGGAGTCCTAGAACTCTGTTTGGCGTTCTCCTAAGCGACATTTCTTGGAGTTTAGTACAAAGCGTGCTTTGGCTAGGCACTCTAGTAAAAGACTGAGGCGAGCGCTGTGTTCACTAAACGTGCATCCGAAAATCACATCATCCGATAACACATGAAGACTTCCGAATTTCAACCACACAGAATGTTGTCCATGAAGTGCTCAAAAGCTGCAGGCGAGTTACACAGCCCGAACGGCATCCCATAAAATTTAAGAAGTCCGTCTGCTGTAACGAATGCCATTCTTTCTTTGTCTGCCATGTGCATCGGCATCTGCCAGTATTTGCACCCCAATCTACACTCGGAAAGTATGAGGCCGAAGAAAGGCAATCTATAGCATCATGAATCCCTGTGCAAAGGGTATAGGTCTTTCTTGGTAACAGAGTTGAGCCGGCGGTAACCAAAACAAAATGGTCACGTCCCATCTTTCTTTTTGACTAGATTTACTAGAGCTGTCCACGGACAACTCGACTCTTGAGTGCCGTTTTTCTTTAGCATGTTACGGACTTGGTGATTGATCACCTTGCACTCCAAAGGTGACACCCGGTTGGCTTTTGTAGCAGAAGCTGATGAGATCCCTTATCTATGCGACGTTGAACAGGAGAAGGGGTCGAGCGAGGCTGCAAAAACTCACTGCAAAAACTCGCTGCTAAAACTTGAACGCTTCGAAGTGCTTTCGTAGAATATTTGCCGTAAATTAGTACCGAGCCATTTATTTATCATAGCCATGCTGTAAGCGCCCCTGGTACATGCATCCGAATGGGGCTCATTGTTGGCATCGGCGGCTTCTGTAAGGATGGTGAACGCCAATAATTGATGTTGACGAATAGTCGCAAGTTTCAGACCGTCCGGCAGTATTGTGGGTTCGTTGCAGCAATTTATCGTCCATACGACAGTACGCCCGTCGATAACCGACAGTGCACCATAGGGCACTAGAACATTCTTCTTAATGCAACTAAGGTGAGCGGACTCTACCGTAGCGTCAAATGTTCTGTCGGTTGAAGGAGAGCAGGTGACTGGGACACATCTGGCAGACAACGGCTGCATGACGGTATCTGCGGACACACAAAGGCCACTTTCGTAACACGGCGGGTGTTCCACAAATACGACCAGAAGGCACGAATCTAAAGTGATTTCTCCCGTTCGGCATTGGCAACACAAGGCTTCAGAAAATCGTGGCCCAGAATTACGTCATGCGTAGCATGAGGTAAAACTACGAACCCCGCGTTAAACGTTTCAAACCCAAGCTAACTGTTGCAATGCACACCCCTAAACGATACAATAGATCTCCACTGACTCCACGAAACCCATCGGCACGGTCCTATGAAAACAGCACATTTCGTCCTAGCAGGCGTTTTAATGCGCAACTTATTATGGAAATGGTCCCTCCAGTGTCCACTAAGGCCATGGATTAGACGTCGTCTACATGTAACAAACCTTATTTTAAAACATACAATTTGGTAAAGGCATTTCTGTCATAATCGAAGACTATCCAGCGGCCTCAGCTAAAGAGGCCGCGCTGACTAGTTTTCCGGCAAAGGCGACGGCTAGTCGCACCGGGGAGACTGTGACCGGCTTACGCGAGGGGCAGGCAGTGGTGTCAAGCTCCGATTGGAGTCCGGTAAACGGTTTCCCAGCGTTCCCAGGGTCTCGTTGGACAGTCCCCGTGCATATGTGTACGCACGGTCATCGCGTTGCTGGCCGTACATTGTTGATCTGTCACACCTCGGCACGTGGTGGCGTTGTGGGGCCGCGTTTCAATACCTGACGATGTGGCCATGGATACAACAGTTGTAGCACAAGGGCAGAGGACACTCCATGACAATCCGCTTCAAGCGCTCAGCCGGCAGAGGTTGCCAAACTGGGCATGGCACCTCAGTACGCTAAACAGGAGCCGTCCGCCTCTGTGCATCACGGCTAGGGTGCAAGCACTGCCAATATTGCTGTTCTGACGTATATGTCTCCGGACGTAGCCACGTTGTTCCATCCACATCGACGTCCTTGACGCACACAGACGGTGGCAAAGTAGCGCAAGGTACTGTGGGCGCTGAGTGATATAATGGCTACTAAGCCCGCGGTTGAACGGTATTCCACACTAGTTCATTGTGTCGCCGCAGTTCTTCGAGTACTTTTTTTCCCAAATAGTAAAGGCAAGGGTGGACGGACTCGTGTCCACGCTGGTTACAGTTCTAACGTTTGCCAGTCGGCCAAATTTGGGCTCAGTACGACGTGTATTTAACGTCTCAAATGCACGGCAGTGATGCAAACCATCTGAGATAGACGGGAAATTTTCTCTGCCAATCAGAAAATTGTAGACGTCTTCTACAACGCCTTTCAGAAGATGTCCGACTCAGGCTTCCTCAGAGATCCGCGGGTTCATGATCTTGCACAACTTTAGTACTTCTTCAATGTATGCAGTGCATGTGTCTGTCGGAGTTTTAGCTGTTTCGGGAAGTATTCTCTCCGCGTGTTTCTCTTTGGCACCAGAGTCTCCAACAACATCAGTGCAGTTTCCCTCAAAAATAAGACGACGTTGTCAAGCTTCCTGACTGAGTTCCAGTAGTTATATCGGCTTACCATATTGTAGTGCGTAAGCCACTCATCCACATCTTCTCCCGCTTTTCCTGCTATAGAACGTGGCTCCATGAAATGGTGTGCGGCAGAACCTGGCATTAACCTTTGCATAGTTTCAACTGGCTCCGGGTCTGGTCTACCGTTCTATGGCATGGTGACTGTTGTCGGCAAGAGACTGGCTAGACGGCGGCTCCGGGGAAGTTCAAGCGGTTGCGGCTGCGTATTACGGCGAGGTCGTGTACCCGACACCTCCACCGCTCTGTTACGGGCTACCCTCTGTGTAGAGAGGGTTTATTGGGACACTACCAACGGTCCTCAGCGCCAGCCGACGTTTCGTTATCACTAGGCGAACATCTTCTCCCGTCTCTTACCGCGCTTCCCACTACGACTTACGGTATATACCCAGATCAGACAATCGTTTCACGCTTGTAACAATATATCCACTGGTCACGCATGAGCATACCAAGCAAACAAGCACATGTTCATGCACATCGAAGGTGGTTGTGCAGGAAGTCAGATTCGGTACCTAGTAATGAGATCGAACGCTCACTTATACACCTATATCTATTCTTCTTGATAAAGAAGGCCTGAAGTGCAAGTCAAGCAGAGACGTTCCTGCTCCTGCGCAGCATAATCGTCTAAAAAAAATCGAGCATCACATACACACGCGGTAGCATGAGCTAGCAATTGTGTGCCCTTATCCTCCTTTTTCTTTAGTTTTGGCGAGTGTTCCATTAAACGGTCGCTGGTGAAATGTCGAAGCGTTGCGTGAATGACCATTTAAGGGAACCTCATAGTCAAGTGCGTCAATGCATCAAAATAGATTGTAGGGTCCGAAATAGCGGCTTAAGAGTTGCTCGCTTAGCCGGCGTCGGCTTATCGGAGTCCAAACCAAAACACAGTGGCCGGGCTGGCACACGACGTCGCGTAGTCGAAGATTGCAGTGTCGGCTGTCAGTCCTCTGCTGGTTCTTGATACATAGGCGGGCGAGCTGTCCGTCTTTTTCGGCATGCAGGAGATAGGCGGTAGCGTCGAGATCCTTTTCGTCGTAGCGTGGGGAAGCATGGTGTCGAGAGTGGTCATCTGGTTTCTGACGTAAACTAGCTGGAACGGCGTGATCGGTGTTGCTTCTTGCACGGCGTCGTTGTAAGCGAAGGTTACCTAAGGTAGGACAGCATCCCACGTCTTGTGTTCGACGTCTACGTACATTGCAAGCATGTCGACCAGCGCCTTAATCACCCCCTCCATAAGACCATTCGTCGGCGGGTGGTAGACAGTTGTCTTCCTGTGGCTTCTCTGGATGTATTGCAAAATGCTTTGGGTGAGCTCTGCAGTGAAGATCCTTCCTCTGTCGGTGTGGAGGTGTTCTGGACTGCCATATTACAGCAGGACGTTCTCGACGAAGAATTTAGTGTCTTCGACAGTACTATCTTTAGACAGAGATCCTGTTTTGGGCTACCGGGTGACGTAGTAGGTAGCCACAACAATCCAGTTGTTTCCAGAAGTTGACATTCAGAAAGGGCCCCAACAAATCCACCCCAATCTGGTGAATGGCTTGATTGGATGTCGAAATCACGTCGGCCTTGTCGGTGGTGTACTGCGTCTCTGACAGTGTTGAGATGCTTTGACGTAATGGGCGACGTCGGCAGTGTGGCGTAGCCAATAGTACTTCACTTGTATTCTAGCAATCATGCCGGCAAACCCGCGGTGCCCGGCTGTCTTATCATCGTGCAGCGCGTGGAGGACTTCTGACCGGAGTGCTGCGAGCACAACGAGAAAGCACTTTGCGTGGGCTGGCGAAAAGTTCTTCATCCGGACGTCATTTCTTAAGAAAAACGAATATATAACGCGTCTAAACACACTCGAGACAAAGTCGGTCTTGCCTTGCAGGTACTCAGACAGGCTTCTGTGGTCTGGGTCGGCTAGTTGCTTCACGGCGAAGTTGTCTGCACCTATTGTATCAAAAGCGGCGTCCACGTCTCGGTCATCACGGAGCAGCGGGTCCACGGGAGCGTGAGAAGAGCAGTCGGCATCAAAGTGTCTTCGTGCGGGCTGCTAGATTACTGTGATGTCATATTCTTGTAATCTGAGGCAACACTGTGCCAGGCGACCTGAACGATCACTTAAGTTCGCCAGCCAACACAACGCGTGTTGGTCGCTTACGACTTTGAGCGGCCTACCATATAAATAAGGGCGGAATTTTGCTGTAGCCCAAATGATAGTAAGCATTGCTTTTCCGTCGTAGAATAATCGCCTTCCGCTTTTGACAATGACTGTCTAGCGTAAGCTATCACCCATAGAAGTCCACCTTTCGTGTGGACTAGAACGACGTCGAAGTGCGAAAGTCCATCGACGAGGACGACGTCTGAAATCTTCTTGACGGAGCATCTGTATTACGCATACATTCCAAGTAATATATGCACTGTCTTCCTGTCGATGAGCTGCTCGCAATTTGCTATGGCAGCTGCCTTTTGCGTCACGTCGGGGCGTACTCCAGATTTGCTGATGGCGTGGACTTGGAACAGAAACTCATCTTAAGCGAAGCGGCACTTTCCAGGCTATAGAGTGAGCCCTTACGACTTGATCGCCTCTAATACAGTCGCAAGCTCCTAAAGGGGTTGTCTAAACTGCCGGCGAAGATGACTACGTCATCAAACTAAACAAGACAGGTCCGCCACTTCATCACGAGTAACGCTGTGTACATCACACGCTGGTACGTCGCAGGTGCCGAGCACGGTCCAAATGGCATGCTCTTGAATTCGTAGAGGTCATCCGTCGTAATTAAGGTGGTCTTCTCACGTCTCGCGCATCCATCTCGTCGACTTCTATTTGCGAATAGCCAGCCTTGAGATCCATCTATGAGAAATATTTAGCCTTGCAGAGTTCACCCAATAAGTCGTCTACCCATGGGAAGCGGTATCCGCACTTCTTCGCGATCTTGTTCAGTCGACGATAATCTAGGCAGGAACGCGCCATTCCCTGTTTTTCTTCACCAGCGCTACAGGTGATGCCCACGAGCTTTTCAACACCTGGATGATGTCGTCGCGCAGCATTTTATGGACTTGTTGGCTTATAGCTTCACCTTCTTGCGTCGAAACTCGGCAAAGGCTCTGGCGGAGTGATCTAGAGCATTCTTCGGTTGCTCTGCGATGCTTTGCAACTGGTGTTCGCCTAATCCTCATTGACGTCAAAAAGCAGTGTTTGCATCGTCGTAAAATACTTCTGAGCTGCTGCTGCTTATTTGTAGGAAGACTACGTTTTATGTCAAAGTCTGGTTCGGGAGCTACGGTCGTCAGGGTTGATGGGGCAGAGTCCGAGAAGGCAAACACATTGCTGATTTCTTCAATTTCTTCGATGTATGCGATTGTCGTCCCCTGATTGATGTGCGGGAATTCCTGGCTGAAGTTTGTTGGCATCACTTTCGCTTACCCTGTGTGCAGTCGAGCGATCTCTCTTGCGATGAAAATTTTATTGCCGAGCAGTACATGTTGGTCGCCCTCGATAACGCCTTCTGCGTCTGTGGGTGTTTCGCTACCAACAGAAATGACAATGCGGGAGCGAGGCGTGATATTGAATTGGTCCTCAAGTAAACTCAAGGCACGCTGGCTGGACATCCCGTCCGTTGGTATCGCTTGGTCTGTGGAGAGCGTTATCGACATCGACCTGAGGTCGACGATTGCGCCCTGTCGGTTCAGGAAGTGCATGCCCAATATCACGTCTCGCGAGCACTGTTAGAGGACTAGGAAGGTCGCAGTATAGGTGCGATCTAGAGCTGCATTTTATGTCCCACAGATTCCAGTCGGCATTATGAAGTGCCTTCCAGCTGTGCGAATTTGCGGGCCATCCCAAGGAGGCCGGTATTTCTTCAACTTGGCGGTGAACAATCTACCGATGACGCAGTAGTCGGCTCCTGTGTCCACAAAGGCAGTAACTGCATGCACGATGAGAAGCACGTCGAGGTCGGTGGTTCTTTGTCTTGCGTTACAGTTAGGCATTGGAGTCGGCTCACGGCTGCATCGCGTTGTCATATGGCTGATACGTCGCGTCATCGAACCTTTAGCCGGTGCACTCTTTACTTCTAGCCTTCGTGTGGATTGCGTTGTGTAGTTGTTATGTCTTCGAGATAGTCTCTTCGGCGTCTTTTGTGGCGGCGGAGTAGCTTTGTCAGTTCGATGAACAGCAGCCACACCTCCATCGGTTGCTGCTTTTGGTTTTGCGAATATGGGCTGACTGACCAGCCTCGGGATGGAGCAGTGTATGGCCGGCACTACGGCGACTGGTAGGGGCCTGGGGACTCCGAATGGCAAGGTCGTCGGGGGCTCCACTGAGCGGCTTCGGCGTATTCCGCGTTCTCACGAGGACATTCGGCATGCTGTGCACGTGAGACTTTTACCGTAGACCCTCGTAGTTCCATTGTGCGGCATGGGCACCGTCATTAGCCGTGAATCACTTCTCTCTATTGGTAATTATGGGGGCTGCGATCGGGGATACGCCGAGTGCTATTCGTTCTTGGATAGCTGCGTTGAGCAATGGGTGGATATGCTGGCGGTAACGGCGGTGGACAAAAGAAGTGGAATTTTACCGGAACTTCCAGTACGTCCAGTGACCGCTGAAACTCTTCTTTAACTATGTCAGCAATCGAGGCAACCTAAGTCTGCGACCATGGGCATAACTTCTGCAGCTCTTCTGGTGGGACCACTGTAATCGTCTCGCGAAGGTCGTCGTTGCATAGTGCTTGAGCTTCGGCGTACTTTGTTGTCAGCACAAAGTGGTTCTATAGCCATGAGTGCATTTAAAGCGTTTTCTCGATTGGTTTGGCCTTCGAAGCAAACTCTGCGACAGTCTTGGGTGGGTGGTGGGTTGCGTATCACCCGGTGAATAGCGGTGATTCACACTCCGAATTAGGAACCGTGCTTTCCATTCTTCAGACATGTCGGAGTCGGCGTGGCGGAAGAGGCCACTAATCTTCGATGCGAAGATCATGATGTTCTTTCACTAGTTGTACTCGGGTTTCCCACAGAACTTCAACGCTTTCCTTGCGTACCGCACTCGTGAAGGTTTTCAAGATCTTTTCACAAACTCTGCGCGCTTAAACAAGGTTTGAGCAGCGTCATCAAAAGAAAAATCTACGTCGCGCAACCTGTCCTCACAGCTCCAGTTGTTAAGCGTCGCGGTCCTCCATATGCGTGCGGTGCAGGTTTCAGGGTTTTCAAACAATCATTGATGGAAATTCGGTGGCGCCCTGAGCTTTCCAAGTACGATGACTGCTGACAATGCTGACTCAGTCATCGTGGCTTTCGACTTGCTGTTCGTCTTCCGGGTCGCGACGTGTAGAAGTCCGAACTCCGGGGGCAGATTTTCTTGCCTTAGGTTAGCTCGATGGTCTGAGGCGAACGTTGAACCTGCATTCGGGGTTCAAGCTTTGATCACGCCTGTGCAGTGGTGTCCGGTGCATGAGATCAAAACAACCTTCACAGCACGTCACCTTGTAGTGACGGTCCAGGACACGGTAGCAAAACTGTGAATGACGAAACTGACTTGTGGCCCTAAAAGCACGCGACAATCAAAGCTCAACGATAGTGGCGAGTACAGTCGACGATTGTCGAAAATCTGATCTGCGGATCAAACTCGTCGACTTTTAATCAAGACTCAACGAAGGTTCTAGTGTAATCACTCGGTACGGCGCAGCTTCCAGAAAGTTCCACAGAAATCGTGTCACGCGTGCAATCACATAAAAAAAGTTTAATGACAACTGTCAATGGCTAGAACTATCGTTAATATTCGAGAAACGTCAGGTACATGCAGGCGCGTCCTGCGCCGTGTGATAACGCTTATCATTTGTTAGCCGGTGAGAAGCGGTGACCAAATAAAGGTAAAGAAGTATGCGTGTCACTATATCGAGCAGTGCCTGTCTACTCACATGGAAATAAATCACGCTATGATTCATTACAGCATACTCTAGGCAATAGCGGCACCATGAGTGGCGGCAACTATTGCTTAAGTACTTCTTTCACTTTGTCATCATCGCTAACAAGGAAGGTAGGTAGCGACGGAATGCTCGAATAATATTTCTGCAAAAGGATATATGTGGCAACTGATGATGCATGAAGCATTCATTCAGGACGCGTGACTGGGAGCAATATGTTTAGTCGTTCCTAATGCTCTCTTTATGATCTATTGGACCTATTTTATAGTGGGCAATCAACTTGTTATTCGAATGAACACCAGGACGATAAAAATTTGATAATTATCTTGAGAAAGCTGCATAATACTGAAAAAATTCTTCAAGAATATTCGATATTTGAATCGATATTATTCGATTCTAGCACCGTTTGATTCTTGCTTTGCCTGTGGAACCATTCGATTCTAATTTGAATTGGCCGCCACAACTCTTATTCTCGCACTATCGTAAGTAAATTTGCCTAGCAGCCTGTGCGCAACTTACAAAAATATGTTGCCACATCACGTTGTCAAAAATACACCCAACATAGGCATCAAAAGTGAAACATCACTTCTAATACCACTTAATAAACCGCCTTTACAAACCAGAAGAAAAACAGAAACCTACGCAGCGCGCAGGATTTGAATCACGTACCCTCTTTTCGACCGTAACGATGCTTAGCGGCACAATTCGAAAACCGTTACGAGATTTGTATGCCAATAATGCATGGCGCGCCATCTCTTCGTAAATTGGTCTGCCTGAAACGTCTATGGCTTCCCAGTCACCCTCTCGCACGTTTCCAGGCATTCGCCACACGGACGTCTCCACGTTTTCTTTGCCACTTACTCCAAGTGGTGTCATTGACAAGAAAATTAGCATAGTTCTTGTAGTAGGAAACTTCATCATGGCAAGCTGTGCTGTCGTTCCGCCAGTGTCATCAATCTGCCGTCAAAAAAAAAGAAGAACACACAAAGTTACACATGAAACTAGCTATACAAAGAGATGCCCCAAATTATACTGCTTAATAGGCATGCAAGCGACGTATAACACCAACCAAACATGTAATTTACATTTGTGCACTGCAGGTGACTCCATATAAGGACCTTGGAATGTAGACATTTGAAGTAATCACTGGCACCATACCGTTGTCCAGAATAAGTATTCTAGGATCATACTATTCCGTCAGTACCTGCCCATTGGTGAACATTTGCATTACAACTCAAATAAAGTGGAGAACAAGCTAAGTGTCGTGCACAAATATCTAACGAAAATTGCTGCATCCCTAAGTTTAAGAGCCATAAAGCTAGCGGCATGCATTGTACTGGAAATGTTTGTAAATTAAAGTGCAGTGGCGAATACAAGCGAAGAAATGGAGTTTTCTGAGTATGCGAAAAGCAAAACACACAACCAGTCTTCTATAACACATACACGATAACCGAGAATGGAAAGCAAAAAGCTGTAAAAAGGCCCGGAAATAACATGGTGTTATAAATTACGGCGTGAAATGGCGTGAGCTGACGCCCGTGAAGTGGTACTTTTAGGTCTCTGGGACATGCCTTGATGTTGCGGTGTATACATAATTCTAGGCTGATGAAGAGAGTGACCATCTAAATATCGCTTTAACCCTTCTGTAAACAGAGAATTGCCTTGAAATTTCAGAAGAAACTCTTGCATACCAAGAAGGACAAATTACACGAAAGTGTGTGCGCTCCGACAATCTACGTGACTGCAAGTAGCCTATTTGAAAGCGCAGAGCATTATATACACGTCGTTTGCGCTACCAGTGCTCTGCGAAGACTACATCGCTGTCAAAAGCATTTTTCTATTCAATGCTTGATTCGTCACACAATCCGTGGTTGCCCAAAGCATTACTTACATGACGTAGGCGAGCTGAAGTAAAAGACCGTGTGCTTTTTTTTCATGTCCGGATTTGCCGTTAACGATTTAGCTTAAATGTTGGCACCTGAAAATTACGAGGAGCGGTAAATGCCTATAAAATTTCTGTTGACAAAAGAGCCTTCTTTTTCGAGGGAATTCCCGACCAAGCGCTGATGTTTCCTGATTTTTTTTGCGCTTCCATCAGGCCGTTCCTTCACGATAACAATTGCCGAGAGTCGGACATAGTTATTTCCGCAATACAGGCTGTGTGCGAATACGCTGGGGCTCTGAGTAATACACATTTGATAGTAGCTCGTCTGTAAAGATTCAGCTTCTGTTCCCTCATTTACTATGTTCGCTATGTTGAACGTAAGAGGACGCTATTGGTTGAGGCCCATTCAAATTTTCCCCCCAAATAACATACAATAGATAAATGCTTTCATGACGCAACTGCTGGGCAGTTCTGAATAAAATTTCTTCTGTTTTAGGGAAAATATAAAATGTATGACTGTAAAAAGCAAAATTTGTATTCATGGTCTGTTATTTTAGCAAAAAGATATTAGAAGGTTTCTCATACAAAAAAAGAAGCACAATGCTTCTAAATTTTCAATTCCACATTCACTTGGCAGCTGAGGTCATGGCATCGCAACATTCTATACATAGTTTCCGTCGCCGACGCAGGTTCCTACAGATCCGGCGCAGTACTACCATGAGCCAGAGTCAACAGTGTATTGACCAGCATTATTTAAAGCACGTGTGCCTTACATCACGAAGATATAACAGCACTGGCTGTGTCAGCAGAGCGCCTCTCGCCACCTGTGAAGAACGCCACCTTTCTATCTCCCCAGGAGCCATCGGCATCTCAAAGAGGTATAAACTAGAATCACCGCAGACTTCATCACGTGGCAGCTGAGGTCACGGCAACGCAACATTATGTTGATCGTTTTCCGTCGCCAACGCAGGTTGGTTGCATTTGCATCACTGCATAGGAATTCCTTTTCACATATTTCTTGCCGTACCCTCTGCTCCCAAATCATAATCGCAACGTGTGCTGAGCTATCTTGAGACATGGGGCCCTATAACGTAAAACTATTCCAATATGTTTTTATTCCAATCTCCTGACGTCAAATTTGCGTAACCACCGACGCAAGCACCAGGCGGTGACCCCGCAGGGTTGTCTGAACAGACCAATCAAATGCTTTCCTCGTTTATAGGAGGTCACTTTTCTTTGCTTTAAAAACGAATAACATTGCCTATACTGGGCGGCTTGCCTTATCTAATTGGCTGATGAGAGGCGAGGAGCACGGCTGAAGTAGAGAGGGATTCGATGGGGCCCAGCCAGTGCACTGAAAATCGATAACCTGATGAAGAGGGGGGTACGGCGTCTGCGATTGGTCCACTTTCGCTTACTTAGCTTGTGGTGGCTGGTTGAAAATCGCAGCGGCATGCAACGGAAGGTTAAGAATGCCGCTAAAAAGGATCATCAGCAAAGAAAAGTTCACTGAGTTAGGCCGTAAACGTGCCAAAAGTGCTCGAAAAAGTTACGAGGCCATGCAAATAGTTTTATTACATGCAAATAAACCAATGATCTCCGGCAGGTGCGAGTAGCCAGTGCCTGAGCGATCGGCGGCAGCCTTCTTTTATTCCTTTCGGAACGGGACAGCCCGCGGCTATTCAGACAAAAATTCAGTTTTGTTCGGAATACTAATGCATCTCTAACGCGCACACGTCTCTTTGACGCCGTGAGTTTTCGCGGTTATGTGACGTCGCGTGACAGGCAGGTGAAGCGGGTGAAGCCCAAAAACTTTTGACCAATAGCCGAGGTCTAATGGCGAAAAGGCGTCGAATCAGAAATAATTACTTTTCTTTTGTTCTTTGCTGTCATGCATAATCACTATGTTCATGTCATATCAGATGGGGAGCTACCGCAGTTTTCGTGACGTCGCGTGACAGACAGGCGAAGCGGGGGTGGATCAAAATGTTGTTGACCAATGGCGGAGGGCTGATTGCAGAATTGGAATAAAAAAGTTTGGAATAGTTTTACGTCATCGCGCCCTTGGATTCATTGCGAAAAGAAGTTGAGGTATTGCGTAAAAGCATCGCCCTTTTTAACGAAACGTTTCAAACAATTAAGACTAAGCAGGAAGGTCCGGTCAAAGAAAATAAGGAGCTCACGGGAATGAACGAGCAGCTAACAAAGGAGGTTACCGAATTGAAGCAATACTCTCGCATGAACACTGTGGAAATCAAAGGTATACCGGAAACAAAGGATGAAAGCGGTAAAGCAATTCTGCATTATATCGCAGAAAAAAAATTGGTTGTCCTGTGACAGGGCTGCAGCTAAAGGTGGCCCGAGCATTATTGCACGTTTTCGTTCTCGTCAAAAGAAGATCGAATTCGCTACAAAGGCTAGGAAGGCGCATCTGTCAACCAGGTCCATTGGCATAACGAATCAGGGTAAGTCCATATTCGTCAACAATCACCAGACTCCAGAGAACGGGTGGCTGTTTGCTCAAGCATTGGCTTTTAACAGGGAAAAGCAGTGGCAGTTCTATCGGTTGACAACTGCCGTATCAAAGTAAAAAACTCTACAGACAGTCGGGTGTTCTGCATCTATGGAGTCAATGATCTAGCCATTTTTGCCTGAAAAGCACTATTCTTGTGCCTTGATGACTGTGAACCACCATGGCGTCACACGTTGTTGATGAGGTGAAGCAACTTCTTAGTCCTTCGTCCACTTCTCAGATTTCTATTATACATTTTAACGTCCGAGGCTAACCCAAAAACTTTAGTGATATTAACTTCCTTACTTTAACCAATCACCACTTTTCGCACATATGTATAAAGGACACAGGGCTTCATTATTCAAAAGACTAGCGCGAAATAGCAGGGACAAAGACAGAGAAGACGACAGGATGACTGCTCGTCCTGTCGTCTTCTCTGTCTTTGTCCCTGCTATTTTGCGCTAGCCTTTTGAATAATTATGACACAACAACTAGCCTAGCTTTCTGCCTTAACACAGGCCTATCTGGAGCTGACAACATCTTACTTTCCATACCGGGCTATATTTCAGAACTTTTTCATCGTTTCGCTGATTGCCACGGTAGATCAAAAATATTTATTTCTAACACATTATCATATAAACAGCGTGCAGATATCGCATTTTCCATGGCAAAATGCAAATCAGTTTGGCTTGAAATTGACAATCACTTTCTGCCTACCAACAAAAGAACTATCATTGGTTCAATTTACCGTTCCCCATAACCATCTTACGATGATTTTGGTGGTGAACTTCGTGGTTTATTAAACTCGTTCATTACCAAAAATTTAAAAGTAATCACTGTAGGCAACATTAAGATTAGCATTAAAAATATTAACAATACTTATTCTGTCCAGTACGCCAAGTGCTTCATTGGACATGCTTTGTAATCTTTACTAGATTCTCCAGCACGATGTGCTTCTTCCGGTCGAAATACGCTTATCGACCATCTTCTCAGTAATGTCATGAATAATCAAAAAGCTGGTGTGGTCAATTTTAGTCTGACAGACCATTATCAAATTTTTCTCTTACTAAATACTGAAACTACATACACAAATAAACTGGTTATTAGGAGTTCTTTCGATTCAGCAATATTCGTGGATATGGTATCCGGCTATGACTGGGGCCTATTATCCGAGGAATCTTGTGTTAACAAAGCATTCAGCACTTTGAATCAGAAACCAACACATATTATAAATACTTGTACGTCTGTATCCTCCATATCCCGTTGATACTCCACGATCAGGTACCCGTGGATCACTAGAGGATTATTGCACTATATAAATAAAAATGTAACCTCTACCAAAAATTAGAACTCCAGCCATTTAACCTTACCCTTAAGGCTCGGTTCAAATTGTATTCACAAACTCTCACTCTCTTACTTAAACAGGCTAGAACAACCCACTATCAAAATAAAGTGCTCAAAAATGGGAATGACAAGAGAAAGAATTGGAACGTAATTAAAGAATTTTTAAATCTTAATCTACAGGATGTGCTTCTGACAGAGTTTACGGACAGCACCAGCACTCTAACTAATCCTGCAGCTGTCACCAATTCATTTAATGAATAATTTTTCAAGAGCTCTGGAGCCGTTGTCGCTAATTTGCATAAGTTGTCCCGCTTGCTTCACTCCTTTTTCTTAAAACCGTGAGTTATCGTGAGTTATATTTTGCCCTCTCAAAAATTATTAACACTGCATTTCGTACCGGCGTTTTTACAACGAGTCTCAAACAAGGAAAAGTAACTCCCGTATTTAAAAAGGTGATCGAAATATATTTTTAAATTATCACCCTATAACGATATTCGCACTTTTTAGTAAATAATTGAGAAGCTTCGAGCTAATCGCCTAACGAATTACGAAACAATATTTAACCTTTTGACACCTAGGCAGTTTAGTTTTCGGGATTGCTTATCAACCGAATTAGCACTGATAAAACTAACTGACAGCATAAAACAGTTTATCGACAGTGGGCTATGGGCGGGGGTGGTATTTGTTGATTTAACTAAAGCTTTTGACATTATTAACCAATTCATGTTGTATGCTAAACTTGAATCATCTGGAACTTGTGGACCTGCTTTGGCTCTTTTGCAAAGCTACCTTACTAATAGAACCAAGGTTGCTAGATATGGAGGCGTCTTATCCTCTCCAATAACAACCAACCAAGCCATTTCATAAGGACTAATTTTGGTTTCTTTATTATTCCTCATTTACAATAATGACTTACCATCATCGCTAACTGTTCTGAGTGCATCCTCTATGCTGATGATACAACGGTATTCACTAGTGATAAAGACATTAACAGTCTACTAAGACAGTTAAATGCCAATGTCACTAATCTTTTTTTTTTCTTGGTGCAAAAATAACTTGCAAAACGTAAACCCTTTTACAGCAAAGTTTATGGTCTTTCCCTCGTCGCAACAAACGCTGCAAGAACCCTCAGGGGTTCTTGCAGCGTGAAGTATACATTAATAACTACGTTCTTACCCCATCTAATTTTATTACGCGGTGTTACATTAGACCCTCATCTTAAGTATAACATTCACGTAAACTCTGTCACTATGAAGACTGCTTTTGGCATCCGCGTGCTCATTCGAACAAGACACTGTTTTCAGCAACATATTCTAAATTCACTTTACTACGCTGTCATTAACAGTCGCCTTACTGCGTTTCATCATGGGGCAACACATATCGCGCACATTTGACATCCCTCATTCACCTTCAGATCCGGGTGGTCCGAATAAAAACCCACAGTTAATACACCGCATCAGCAGTGCCCATTTTTCGCACTCTTGAAATTTTACCCTTAACCTGCACATTTCAACTCAAACTAGGTCTTATGTTGCATAGAAGTAGAAACAATGACATTCCAACTGAGTTACTTCCCCCAGCGCAACTTTTCAATACAAATAACACGCCGTTTTCTGAAAATAATAATCTCTTGCTTCCTAAAGTCAACACTAACTACGGTAAAATGACAGCCTACTTTACTGCAATTTCGTTTTGGAATTGACTGCCATCAATTATTAAATCATGCTCTTCACTACACTGTTCCCGGCGGCTTCTAATACAGTTCTTACTAACAACATACCTTACCTGATTATTAGCCAAGTGTAGATATGTTTATATGTGTATGCATATGTATGTATATATGTATAAATGTGTATGGATACATATATGTGTGTATATATGTGCGCATGCATGCGTGCGTGTATACATTCGTTACTGTGTAGCCATGTTTCATTGTTTTTCTCTTTTTATGTTCATCGATTATTAGGCGTTTGTGAATTAGTTTTGTTGCATTGCTGGATTGCGCACTGTTGTTACACGATCATTCAATTGCTCTGATGCTCGTAGCTTCATGTGTATTTCAATATAGAATTATTCTTGCTCAGTGAGTGAGTGAGTAAAGACTTTATTTGAAAACAAGGTATTGACGGATGACCTTGTTGTTAGGCAGCCACGAGCCCCTGGGCCCGGGCGGCTTCCTCAGCTCTCTCGATGACCTTGGCCTGCAGGTCAGGGTCGGAGCTGAGCAACACGGCCTCCCACTGCTCAGTACTACTTATTTCGTGATTTGTGTGATTTTCGGCTGGGCACGACCACATAATATGGAATAGATCCGCTTTTTGCTTACAATGCTTACAGGTATTAGGGTATTGGTCCGGGTAGTAGTAGTGATAGGCTACGGGGTTGGGGTAGGTGTTCGTCTGAAGTCGTCTCCAAGCTACTTCTTGTCGCTTGTTAAGCGATTTGTGTGCTGGCGGGTACTCTGCCCTGGCTAACCTGTAGTGCTGAGTTATTTCCTGGTAACTGACCATGCGATCCCTCCCTGACCCTAGCGTGAGCCGTCCGGGTGCTCGGTTGGCGAGTCCTCGAGCGGCGGTGTGGGCGGCATCGTTGCCGGGTAGGGAGGAGTGTGCTGGTGCCCAAATGATCTGGATTGGTCGTGGGTGTTGGTTTGTGTCTATTATGTGTTTTACGGGAGCCGAGATCCGACCTTTCGCAAAATTGCGTACTGCTGCTCTGGAATCGCTAATAATGTAATGACAATGTGTGGCGGGTATTGCCAGAGCGATAGCCGCCTCTTCCGCTGTTTCGGAGCTTCTGGTGCGAATTGAACCACCAGCGCGTATTTGACCTGAGGACTCCACCACTGCAAGGGACATACAGTTGCGTTCTATGTATTCTGCTGCGTCGACATAGACTACGTCTTTGAAGGAGTGGAATTTCTGATGTAGGGCTTTGGACCGCTCGGCCCTCCTTTCCTTGTGGAATTCGGGGTGCATATTTTTAGGGAGTGGATTAATTTTGAGATGGCGCCTCTGATCGTGAGAAATGTATACTTTAATGCTTTGCATCGACTCGTAGTTGATGCCGAGCTCAATAATTTGTAATCTTGAACTACCAAATGTTTCATTAATTACTTCTAATATGTTGATGGTATTTTCACACTGTTCTTACCTTCGTTGCTAATCCTATATTACATATTGTTACACACGAGGTGTTTTAATGCAGAACCAGACGAATCTGGTTTATAGGCGCGGTTGTTGAAGAGCGGTCTCGCGGCAGCTTGGCTAACGTCGTTCTCTTCTTTCTTTCATCTGGTTGTCTGCGCGGCAGGCGTGGTTCATGATAGCTTGTGACATTTCCCCGCTGGCAGACGAAGCCTGCCGGGCGAGTCAGTCATCTCGTGGGTTCTAACGCCTCAGACGCGCCACGTGTGTCACTTCAGCCTTGGCCGAGCGTCGTCCACTGCTCGTGAGACGCGCAATGCGGTAGTTTACTTCGCAGAGGCGCTCCAGAATAACGTAAGGGCCGACGTAGTGGCCGAGAGACTTCTGGCACAAGCCACGCTTCCGCAACGGCGTCTAGAGCCACACAAGGTCACCAGGACCTTAGTAAACGTGGTGATGACGCCCGTCATAGCGTATCTTGGACCGGTCCTGCGATGCTAGGGTGCGTAGCGTAGCGAGGCGTCGCGCTTCTGCTACTCGACATAGGATCTCATCTATTGATTCGTTGTCATGAGCGAAGTACGGAAATATGGTGTCGAGGGTGTAGCGCGGCGGACGAGCATACAGAAGAAAAAATGCTGAGTAAGCAGTGGTCTCGTGTCTCGCGGTATTGAAGGCATAAGTAATGAAAGGCAAGATACTCTCGCAATTCTTGTAAATGGCGACGTACATGGACAGCATGTTGGCAAGCGTTCTGTTTGTGCGCTCGACTAGACCGTTAGTTTGTGGATGGTACGGCGTAGAATGGCGGAGGCTAGATGAACACAGACGAAGGGTTTCTTCAACCACATCCGCGGTAAACTGTCGCCCACGATCGCTGATTACTATGCGAGGAGGTCCATGTCGGAGTATAACGTTAGCCAGCAAGAAGATAGAAACTTCTGTAGCTGTGGCTGATGGCAATGCGGCGGTCTCACAATAGCGGTAAGGTGATCTACGCAGACGATAACCCAACGGTTACCCTTGGAGGATCGCGGGAAAGGGCCCAGAAGATGTATACCAACTTGCCCAAAGGGGACATTAGAAGGGGCAACTGGTTGAAGCAGGCCATGTGGCGCTTGTGGCGGACGCTTGTAGCGCTGGCATTGAGAGCAGCTGGAGACGTACCGTTCGATATCTTTCCGCATTTTAGGCCAGTAAAAACGTTCTTGAGCCCGTTAGAGTGTATGCGTGGAACCAAGATGACCGGAACTTGGGTCATCGTGCATGGCGTGTCATACTTGGTGGCGAAGGTTCTTGGGGACAACTAAAAGGTAGCGTGCACCGTTGGTCGAGTAGCTCTTCTTATACAGCGCGCCACCATCACGTAGGCGAAAGCGACTGCCTACAGGTGACTCCTGTGTTGCCGCGAATAGCGGTTGTAAGCTCTCGTCCTTGTGCTGCTCGGATATGACGGTACCCATATGCGGAAATTCCGAGGACACGAAAGCGATGTATTCATCAAAATTGTCCGCATGACATTCAGTTGTTTGAAGTGGCATCCGAGAGAGACAATCAGCGTCAGCAAGTCGCCGGCCACTTTTGTAGCAAATAACGAAATTGTATTCATGTAGACGGAGGGCCCAGCGCGCTAGTCGTCCTGAGGGATCCCGCAGATTCACAAGCCAGCATAGCGAATGATGATCTGTTATCGCAGTGAAGGGGCGCCCATAGAGATACGAACGAAACCGTTGCACGGCGAAGATGACCGCCAGACACTCTTGTTCGGTGACTGTGTAGTTGCGCTCGGAGCGGCTCAAGGACCGGCTAGCGTAAGACATCACGTGCTCACTGTCGCCAACACGCTGAACTAGCACAGCACCGATGCCTACGCCGCTGGCATCGGTGTGAATCTCAGTTGGTAATGAAGGATCAAAGTGGCGAAGAATTGGTTGGGATGTCAACAGGAACTTGAGCTGGCGCAACGATGAGTCGCAATCTGCAGTCCACTAAAAGGAAACGCCTTTTTGGAGAAGGCGTGTAAGGGGATGAGCCACGTCAGCAAACCGGGGAATGAACCGGCTAAAATAGGAGCACAAGCCCAAGAAACTTCTTAACTGCTTGACAGAGTTGGGTACTCTAAATGCTTCTACGGCCGCAGTCTTTTGTGGATCTGGTCGGATGCCTTCTTTAGCGACCAGATGGCCTAGCACAAGAGTTTGTCGTTCCCGAAAATGGCGTTTTTTTTAAATTGAGCACGAGACCTGCTTTCTCCAAGCAGTTCAAGACCAAATCCAAACGTTTGTTGTGCTTACTAAACGTTCGCCCGAAGATCACAACGTCGTCTAAGTAGCACACGCAAACTTCCCATTTTAAGCCGCGTAATATCGTGTCCATGAACCTTTCGAACGTTGCGGGCGCGTTACACAACCCGAAAGGCATCACGTTAAACTGGAATAGTCCATCGGGTGTGACAAATGCTGTCTTTTCTCTGTTGTCCTTGTCTAAAGGAATTTGCCAGTAACCTGACCGTAAATCGATTGAGGAAAAGTAAGATGCCGCAAAAAGACAGTCGATGGGGTCGTCAATTCGTGGGAGCGGATATACATCTTTCTTAGTAACGGCGTTTAGGCGACGGTAATCAACACAGAACCGCCGCGTACCGTCTTTCTTCTTCACCAATATCACGGGGGCTGCCCAAGGACTGGATGATTCTCGAATGATGCCTTTGCATAGCATTTGTTGGACCTGATCGCTGATTATCTTGCGTTCTGATGGGGATACACCATTGGGTTTTTGTCGGATTGGCTGGGCGGCTTATGTGTTGATGCGGTGACGAGTTCTGGACGCAGGAATTGATGGCGGGCCATCGTGCTGCGCAAAGTCGAACACCGAGGTATGTTTCGTAAGTAGGGCCATCAAAACTCGACGCTCGTGATCGCTGAGTGACTTATCAATCATGGAAAGTATCTTCGAGCTCCCGGGGCTCGAGACACTGGTTGCTCCTCCATCGGGGAGCTCTGTAAGTACTGCCACCGATACGGGCAAGTCTTCCTGAAACGTGGCAATCTTTAGGCCTTGAGGTAGCACTGCCGCTTCAGTGGAACAGTTTAGCGCCCACAGCCCCGCCCTTCCATTGGTCACTGAGACTACGCAGTGCGGAACTAACACGTTTTTCTTGAGGCAGTTCCGATGTACAGGTTCCACTGCAGCATCGAACGAGATAGGAGTCTGAGATGAACAGGCGACGGCAACACGCATTGCGGATAAGGCGGGCACAACTGTATCCTCAGACACGCACAACACACTCTCCGGGCAAGCTTCACCTTCAAAGAGCAGAGGTGAAACGTTGGTGTCGACACTGAGTTCTCCCGTCCGGCAGTCAACATTCGCACCACACAATTGCAAAAAGTCAATCCCCAGAATCACGTCATGCGACGAGCGAGGAAGAACAGTAATCTCTGCATTAAAAACCTTCCCTCCCAAAGACATATCCACGTTACACACACCAACCGGGTATAATGATTCACCACTGACTCCACGGAAACTTGTGCACTGGTCCCAACGAAACATAACCTTGCGTCCCAGAAGGCCTTTAAACCCCACACTCATGACCGAGACAGTTGCTCCCGTTCGACTAAAGCCATTGTAGAGACCCCATCAATCCGTACATGAACCTTATTCTTTAGCATGAAAATAGTTGGAGGCAGTTGAGTCGGCAGCACACATTTTCCAGCGACCTCACCTCCATCGGCTGCGCTGGCTAGTTTCCCGGCGGGGGCGACACGAAACGGCGCCGAGGCGATGGTGACGTGAATCGCGGCCGAGGGGATGGTGATCGGGAGGCTCGGAAGGCTGGTGTCAGAGTCCGGTCGGAGGCGGGGGAGCGGTAGCGGTTCCGAGTTCTTTCTTCTCCAAAGTAGGCCTCCTGGGCGGTGCATCGGTCCTGTCGAAAGTGGCTTCCTGAAGTGGAGTCTCCTGGCCACAGAGTGCGCAGTGTACGACCGCAAGACCGCATAGTCGGCGCTGACGATCCGTAGTTTGATGCTCGGCGTCGGCTACAGTACCTAGCTATATGGCCAGGCATGCCGCAGCAGTAACACACTGGCGAAGGGCGAACTTCAGAATGCGGATTGAAGTAATCTGCCGAAGACATCTGTTGAGGGTAACGAGGCTCTTCCCCTTGAAAGTCGTAGGTAGCGGCGAGTCTTCGTGGACGAAAGTTGCGTGGGCGTGGAGCAACACGTTGAGGGGGCGAATGATTGCGTGGTGGTTCGGTCGTAATGTAATGCGCTTCGTCTCTGGAGCCGTTAAGATCCGCGACGTTCACCGAGTGGTTCCAAGTAGCTGGAGGGGGTTCCCAAACAGTGTCTCGGAAAACGCAGGAGCTGCAACGTGGCGCCGCATAACGTGCCTGTTCGTCATGTCGCTGGAGCTCCTCGCGAACTATCTGGCGGATGGCAGACGAAAGGACTGGGAACGGAGGACTCGTGTCAACACTTGCTACAGTCGTTACATTGGCCAGCCGTCCAAAATTTGGTGTAATTCGGCGAGTCTTCAGCGCTTCGAACGTGCGGCAGTGCCGTATCACTTCTGATACAGTGTGCAAGTTCTCTCTACCAATGAGGAAGTTGTACACGTCTTCCGCTATTCCTTTTAGCACGTGCCCCACTTTATCTTCGTCTGTCATTTGAGGGTTGGCGGTTCGGCACTGCTTCAAGATTTCTTCGATATAGGTAGTGCAAGTCTCGCCGGGTACCTGAGCTCTCTGGGCTAATGTGAGTTCCGCACGTTTCCTCTTTGCGTCCGAGTCACCGAAACACTTCTTCATCTCCTCAACGAAGCGTGCCCATGTAGTTAGCATGTCCGCGCGGTTGTCATATCATACCAACGCCGTGCCGGCCAAGAAGAAAACAACGTTCCTAAGCTGACTGCCAGCGTTCCAGTTATTGTATTGGCTTATCCTTTCATAATGGGTTAGCCACTCATCCACATCTTTCTCTGCCTTCGCCGAGAACGTGCGTGGCTCTCGGTAGTGCTGGATAGGGACTGGGCTCCCCAAGGCACTGCTGGGGAGGGTATTTTGCTCTGTGGCCATGATTGAGCGCGACGGCTTCGGCGTAGCTCTTGTGCTGGTGGCTCCGTTGTAGGTCGTGGGAGTTACCCTGCACAGCTCCACCAAATGTTACACACGATGTGTTTTAATGCAGTACCAGATGAATCTGGTTGATAGGCGCGGTTGCTGAAGAGCGGTCTCGCGGCCGCTTGGCTGACGTCGTTCTCTTCTTTCTTTCATCTGGTTGTCTGCGCGGCAGGCGTACTTCATGACAGCTTGTGAGAATATTTTATACATGTTGTAGCAGGATGTCCCCCTGACAGTTTCTACTTTGGGACCTCCTTCATTATAACATTTTTTTTGTACTTTTAATGCCTAATTGTATTACCTTGATAGATAGATTAAAGAAACAGATGTAGCAGCTTAATAAATGAATTTGATAGAGCCTCTAAAACAGACAAATTCGATAGATGAATTCCTCGCCTATGTGAATTTGAATAGAATATTTACAAGGGATTACAAAAGACTTATAGATATATTGGGGACATATTACCGAGGGCTTTGCAATAAATCAACATTTTTTTTTCGATTTATGTGTATAACAGATGCAGTTTGCATAGTTTTGACGTCATGTTTATTTACGAAGCTGCACAGCTAGAAACTGCATTTTTTTTCAAATATGGCCATTTTCAACAACGTTTCGAAAAAATATTGACGCTATGAGTAAAAAATCTGCTTCGTGTAGCCACTATATATTTTTTTTACTTTAATAACCCCGTCAAAGTCATTGCATGGGTTGTAACTAAAATGATTTCTAAGTTCCTATTTTCTTAGACCAGCCGGCGATGTAAAGCTTCCACTTAAACAAAGTAGACGGTATAGGAAAAGTTATTCTTTTCGAAGAAAATAATCCGAGTCCGTTGTGTTGCCGTTCCAAGAATCTGAAAATGATGGTCTTTCGAGTAAACAGTTTCGCTGGCAACCAACTAAAGTAGGCGCACTCTGCTTGAAGCAGTCATGGTCATGTATTAGCTTGTGCTCACTGTTATTTGCGGAATCACCGACTCACCCGACTCAAAATAAACACGCGCTTAGGCTTAACAGGAAATATGCTATGTCAGAATCACTCATGCTCTTAGCCTAACCATCATATATTGCCGGTAACTAAACTGTAACGAGCAATAGTTAGATTTACATGGCCATATAGGCTTTTTGCTGAAATCGATGAGCAGAAGCAATAGGCTTGTTATTTGGGGAATAGAAGTTCACATCCAAATACCACAAGTAACTTATGTAGCAGATATAATCATCAATCCGAACTTCCCTCCTTAGCTTCAGTTTATGCTCACCACTGTTTTCAAAAGACCACAGATGGCTAAATTAACATCATAAAAAATGCGAGTTTCGCCCAAAGACGAAGCATCGAGTGCGATAGAAAATTAGCAGACTACGATAAGACGTAACGATAGTAGATTTATTGGCCGTATCAGCTTGTAAACATTCGCCTACTAACTAAGTTAACTAGCGCGGTGTCACGCGCATAAAAGTAAACAAGAACACATCTCACTCGATGATCGCGGAATCTCGCGGGCAGCAGCAGCGAGAGAATTGACCTTCGTGCTGCCTTACCTGCTCACCCTGTCCTCCGTTCTTTTTCATTACCCCTTCCACCTCGCTTTTTCTCGTCCTGACCTGCGCTGCAAGGCTAAAAAATGCCTCTCGCAGTAGCACGAACTAAACGTTGAAAGCACAGCGTATACGAAGCTACGAGCACTCTATGCACTTTGCCCACATCGCAGATGGCTGTGAAGACGAAGTCCACGCGACCGCGCACATGGTCGGCCGCGCCAGAACAGTAAGCAGCCGCAGTGGAGCGCATACCTCCCCCTCCCGGCTTACTCTCCACTTGTGACTCGCGCGCGACGAAGGATGGCGCACTCCTTTCCCGCTTGCTTCCCCTGCACGCGCGAAATTCAGCTGCGATCGTCGGATGACCCTCGCACATGCAGCACACCGCGCGCGGCGGTGGTGTCGTCGTGCTTGGACTTTTTACGGAACATCGCGGCATCGGCAATAGCGATGACGACAACGACTGCGGAACTGCGCCTGGACTGTCCATATAATTGCTATAGATATTAGATATCGCCATAAAAGGAAATCGGAATGCCTTGAACTACATACCCATCTCAATACTCTCAGGGTTCTAAAGCGTTCAAATATATTCTGCATACGAAAACATCAAAATTTCTTTATTTGTGCAACTTGTTTACACCATACCAATTCGGATTAAAAGAAAGAACAAATCAGCACAACTGGCCACACTAATGAAAAAGAGTCTATCTTCATTAAGTGTGAAAATTCATCTTTGGTCCTGGGCGTTCTCTTACGTTTTTTTTACATGAAATTCGACCTTGTTGATCACGCGACGCTCATAAAAAGCACTACTGCCATATGCTGCTTCCTTTTTTGGATCCTACCTGCACGAGCTTCCCTTACCCAATGTTCTTCGGGCCTGTAAGGTATTTTGAATAAATGGCAAAGATGGTGTCCGATAAACAACGCGCCTTCCGAAGTAAACAAGTAAATTGTCGCGGTTCGTAGGAACGCATACTTGTACATCTAATTTAATATTTGTGCTTATGACATTACATGAGTGCATTAAAACCGAACAATTAAATTTTTTATATACTCTGACGGCACTATTTGCTTTTCGGGAACTTATGCTCCCGTGCATATGGAGAACTGTAGTATTGCAAAGGATGAGCTGCAGAAATAGACCTAAGATAACTCTATGCGTAAAATTGAAGCAAAAACGAAAGCATCTACATATTCCGACCAAAAATAAATCTTTTCCCGAGTTAGAAGTGTCTGAACTCGCACCAGATAGAAATGGCTAATCGCTTTAGACGTCTCGGTGTATTTTTTTCCCTGATATCTGCTTGCAGCCTCATATTTTCACGTGAACGAAGGAATAAGAACTGGAGGCCATTTACAAAGTATATCTACAAAGGATAATGCAGCGCTAGCCAGTTCGGCCGCCAGCTCGATAGCCAGTGAGTGTTCGTCGTCTTCGTCGGGGCGCCCGCGTGCATCGGCCACAAGAAACACCCAATATGCATGTATCATTATCCCCGGCGGCGGAAGCACCATCCTGGTGCATCTAACTATCAGTGATAACAGGAGAGTAATATGGTTTAAGGCGGGCGATATGCACAACCTCAGGCGAATTCGCGGCAGATGCGGCACTGGTACTGACGGGGGCGATTTCTTACGGAACTGGAGTCAGGCATGCAACACTCGATATGGGCCTATGTACCGAGACAGGAGTTTTTCTGACAGGCCAACGTGACGAGGCGGGGACCACAGGAGTACCAGAGACCCAAGCGAAAATTGGACGTCTCTGTATTGGCGATCGTACAAACGTCGTTGCTTCTCTTGCGAGGTCAGGAGGCGAGCGCCGGCAATTTCACATGATTGGGCTGCCCTGGCGATCGCGTCATGTGCATGCTCGCTGGTCACTGCTGCGTCCAGTGGCATTGCAGGTTCTCGGCCGAACAATGAAAGAGGGGGCAATAACCGGCAGTGTCATGACGGGAAGAATTATACGCAAAAGTGACATAGGGTAGGGAAAAGTCCTAATTAGTATGGTCGGATGAGACATACTTTGCAAGCATGTCTGCTAGGGTGCGATTCTGACGCTTAGCCAGACAATTAGTCTGCGATTGGTAAGACGTAGTAATATTGTGCTCGGTTCAGCAGGACTGCAGGATGTTGGCGGTGCCTTTAGATAGAGATACGGTAGCATGTGGCACTATCTGTCGCCACAGCGACACACTTGTAGCCAGATGTGGATCGAGGGAAAGGACCAAGTAGGTCCAAGCCAACGCGAAAGAACGGGTCCGAAGGAAAGTCGAGCGATTGAAGGCACCCGGCTGGGAGCATCAATGGTATTTTTCGGCGCTAGCATTTCTCACACGCCACAACGTATTTCTGGGCGGAGGGGGCAAGGCCTGGCCAAAAGAAGCGCCGGCGAACCGGGTCGTAGGTGCGGGAGGCACCAAGGTGACCTGCCATTGGTAAATCATGAAGTTCTTGGAGAACAGCTGACCGGAGGTACTTAGGAATGACGAGGAATAGTGCAGGACTGTCGGGGCGTACATTGTGGCGATGACATAGTACACCATCCCAGACGACATACAGGTGAAGGGACGAATCACAAGACGAAGATTACATGCCATCAATGATGGCGCGCGAGGCGGCATTACGGCGTTGCTCGTCGGCAACGTGTAACAGCTGATAAATGGAGAATAGGCAAGCGTCGTCATCGGGGTCAGTGTCGGCGGGTGGTTCGTCCACTGGATAGCGTGATAACAGTCTGCGTCGTGACGTAATCGGCCCGACTTGTACGCTATTGTATAAGAATATTCATGCAGCCGCAGAGCCCTGCGACCAAGCCAGCCGGTAGGATCCTTGAGTGAAGAAAGGCAGCAGAGCGCGTGGTGGTCCCTGATTACAGAGAAGTCCGTGCCGTACAAGTGCGGGCAGAATTTGAAAACCGCCCAGAGGAGAGCCTGACATTCACGTTCTGTAATCGAATAGTTGCGCTCCGCTGCTGTGAGGAGGCGGCTAGCGTGGGCGATAAGTTGATCTTTACCCTGCTGGCCTGGGCTAAGACGGCTCCGATACCGTGACCTCTGGCATCGGTAAGTACTTCTGTAGGAGAGGACGGGCCAAAGTGGGCCAGTACAGGTGGCGTGGTGAGAATATTGGTGAGCTGGGCAAACGCGGCAATTTGAGCGGGGCCCCACGTAAAGTGCACGTCCTTCTTCACAAGATCAGTAAGCGGTCGGGCAATCTCTGCGAAGTCTTTAACGAACCGTCGGAAGTAGGAGCAGAGCCCTACAAAACTTCGAACGTCTTTGACAGACTGAGGCACAGGAGAAGACGTGACAGCACGAATTTTCTCCGGGTATGGTTGAATACCGGAAGCGTCGACTAGCTGGCCCAGCAATGTAATCTGCTGACGACCGCAGTGACACTTCGATGAATTTAGTTGCAGGCCAGCCTCGCGGATGACTTGAAGAACAGCTGATCAGCGCTCTAAGTCGGTCTAAAATGTAGGTGAAAATAAGAGAACGTCGTCTAGGTAGCAGAGGCATGTTGACCATTTTGAAGTAATGTAAACCCTTGAAGTCAAGAGTCCATCATACGTTCGAACGTTTCTGTGGCGTTCCATGGACCGAATGGCATAACTTTCAATTCAAACAGACCATCAGGGGTGACGAGCGCGGTCTTCTTTTTGTCACTTTCATGCACAGAAATTTGCCATTAACCAGACCATACGTCTATTGATGAAAAGGATTTGGCGCCGTGGAGACAATCGAGGGCGTCATCAACGTGAGGCAAGGGGTAGACGTCTTTCTTGGTAATGCGGTTTAGATGACGAGAATCTACGCAGAAACGCCATGTGCCATTTTCATTTTTAACAAGTACCACGGGCGACGCCGAAGGACTCGATGAAGGTTCAACAATACCTTTGGCAAGCATCTTGTTCAATTTAGCTTGAATATCCTTACGCTCTGAAGCAGAAACTCGATATGACCGGCGATGAATAGGACCGACATGTGGAGTATTTATGTGATGCTTAACCATTGAATTCTCGCCCAATTGGCGAGTGTTGAGGTCGAAGATGTAGTAGGAACCCAAAAATTGGCAGAAAGCTACTGATTGTTTGGGCGTTGGGCCCGCAGCAATCATGGAACGAAATGTTGCATCTGGTGAAATAGCATCCTATGGACATGGTGAAGAACCTGAGCAGACGTCACCTGAAAACGTCGTGATGTGGTCATCTCCTTTGTCAGACCAAAATTCCTTTTTCAGGCCAAAATTGACGAAGGGGAGGCATGTCTGGTTAGCGACGACGGTGACGACGGAGTGGGGCATAATGAAATTGCGCAATAAAAGGACATCAGGAACAGGTTGGCGACGTAATCACCATCGGGCAGAGGAAAAGATAATAGCAAACTGACGAAAGTCAAGCCTTTAGGCGGCAGGCGGATGAAGGCGGTTGTACTAAGGTTGTTCGGCAGTTCGGTACGAATATGCGCGAGTAGAGGAAGTTCGAGGCAAAGGGTAGCGGCAGAACAGTCTATATAATTGGTGCGGTGCCAAGCCCACCTTATATCACATTACATGGGGAAGCATTCATAATCAAGAATTCCTACAAATAAAAGACCCAAGTGCGGAGCAGTGCCACAGGGTGCTTGCCAGCAGCAACCCGAAAATCCAGCATGGACTAGGAATAAGAAAAATTTTCTTATTCTATTGGCCAAGATCCCTTGGCCGAAGTGAGCGAGTACAAGTATCTTGGAATTACAATTACTAACAATCTAAATTGGAATAGCCATATTGCCGCTACCGCCTCCGCTGCTTTCAGAAAGCTATGTGTACTTCGCCATAAGCTTAAACATGCATCCCATGAAGTAAAATCCTTAGCCTATACCACATTTATTCGACCCAAATTGGAATACTCGTGCGTTATTTGGGACCCGTTTACCAAAATCAACATTTACGCCCTTGAAAGGATACAGAGAAGAGCCATAGGTTTTATTTTTCCCAAATACGGCTGAGAAGAGTCTGTTTCTGAAATACTGCGGAAAAATGGCTTTCACACGCTTCAAACGAGGAGAAAAATAATACGCCTGCAGTTCCTCTACTCCTTGATAAACCTTAAATTTTCTTTAGATCCTAGTCCATACATAACACTTTCTGCATCCAGGAAAACCCGTCATTCCCACCCCCTCGCTCTCTCCCCTTACGTTGCCAGGACAAACCTCTTTAAATTTTCATTCTTTCCTCGAACCATAGAAGAATGGAACCTTATCCCTTTCCCTCATCAGAACTCACCTGAATCAATTCAAACTCATATTATTAGTATTTCTTAACTAACGTTGCTGTTTCGTGTTATATTGTTTCATTTCTTGAATTTCATATTTTTGCAATTCTGCCTTTTATACATGTACTTTTATTTGTTACCATGCCCCTCCTGCTTGGGCCACACGGCCTGCAGTATGCTGTAAATAAAAAAAATAAAAAAATAATGCATGCTCACCGAGTAGCCCCCCTCTGTGGTGCCCTGGGATAGGGGTGTCAAGTATGCGCACATGGGCAAGAAGACCATGAAGACGGCCGACCACATCTGCCACCGCTAATTTATAGCCAATTAGACCAAATAATATTTTCTCTCCTTCTCGTCTATCAACGCTGAATGCGCCGTAAGAAAGTCGAGTCAGAGGATTAGGTCATGGGAACAATTGGCCAGCACTCTAAAAAGAACAGGAACGTGGCGGTAGGCGACACTGATACGGGAAGTACACATGCCAGTGACGTTACCAGGGCTACGATCGGCCACGCGGACGGCTCGAGTAATAGGAGGTGTGAGAACCTTCCCCAGTCGACGGCGGAGCTTACAACTCATTATGCACATCTGGGCTCTAGTATTTATTAACGCCGCCAAAGGGACACCGTCAACGTGGACTCAAGTAAGTTCTGGTTCGTTGCGACCGGCAATACAGGATTGCTGCACGACGATGATAATGTAGCACTACCCCCAGGAGCTGCATGGTCTAGTTTTCCGGCCGGGAGGGTCCATAATTGGCCGGCGCCGAATAGCGGCGTGGCTGGGGCGATGGGGACCGACGGCGCTGTGGTGACACGGCGAGCGAGCACGAAGACTGAAGCACGAAGACGGATACGCCTGAGGTAGCAAGCATACGGCGAGGCGAGTAACCGCACGGGTTGGCATATGGGCGAGGAGACGGGAAAAAGAAGCGCGAATACGGCGACGTCGCGGAGGTGCGGCAGTGACGAGCGATGTGGCCAATGTGGAGACAACGGAAGCAAACGGGCTTGTCGTCCGGAGTTCTCCAATCGGTAGGGTTCCTGTATCTTCGAGGAGAATGCCAATGGCTGTGAGGCGTAGGTGTCTGCACCGATCGGGCGTCAGGTTGGGACACGTACCAGGCAGCAAGAAAACCGGGGTTGGCAAATTTTTGCCGCACAACTGCCGAAACGAGATCATTTGGGCTGCTTGGTCAATGGTGGGTTCAAGTGGACGTGGATGGAACGCCGCAGGACTTCTAGCCTCGAGCTCGCGGCGAACAATACGGGTGACGCGCTCATTTAAGGGTGGTGAAGCGGTAAGATCGATGCAAGACGACGTCGCAGCCATGTTAGGGAGCCGGGATAACTGTGGAATGACGCGGCGGTTTTGGCCTGCTCAAAGCGGCGGCATTCCTTGACAATGAGGTCAATGGTGGACACATTGTGTAAGATCAACAAGTTGAACGCGTGGTCCGCAATCCCGTTCAGTGCATGGCGGACTTTGCCAACCTCGGCCATGTTGTCGTGGACTTTCCGGCAAAGAGCGAGCACGTCTTCTATGCACGAGACATACGATTTAGTAGAAGACTGAATTCGGGTAGCAAGCTCTTTTCTCGCAGCTAGCTGCCGACTGATGGGATTTCCAGTGTTCGGTGAGCTTCTCCTTGAAAGCATCCCAGCTGGAGATTTCATCCTCGTGTGTCCGGAACCAGACACGAGGTGTTCCGTCCAAGTAGAATAGGACATTCGCTAGCATAATGGTAGGGTTCCAGCGGTAGTTTGGCTAACACGCTCATACAGGGTGAGCTGGTCCTCAACGTCGACATTATCAAAACCGGAAAATATGCCACGATCGCGGGGGTTGGTGACCGTAACGTACGTGGTTGGTGTACGTACGTGGAGCAGGAGTAGAAGCAGACAAGGTGCCGTCAACGGGAGCCATCGTGGAAAGCAGGACGGTGCGGCCACTGCGGAGCTCCGTGGCGAGGGCGGGGAACGGTGCCCTCCACCAAAATGTTACGCGAACGAAGCAATAAGAACTGCAGAATACTTACAAAGTGTATTTACAAATGATAATGCAGCGCTAGCCAGTTCAGCCAACAGCTCTAGAGTCAGAGAGCGTTCGTCGTCTTCGTCGGGGTGTTCGCGTGCGTGGGCCACAATAAACACGCAATATGCATGTATCAATATAATACCATACTAGTTGAAAATTGGCTAAAAGCACTTGCACTATCAGTCGCCAAAGACAAGTTCATTCGGATTACGTTAAACTATTACTGTTTTATATCCTGCTCACGCTGACCTGTCTAAAGTACATACTAGGAAATTTACACGAATTCAACACAAGCGTGGTGGCAATTATTATGCTATATGGCAGCCTTGTTATATTACTTAGGTTCATTCACAACACCTGTTCACTCTCACAACACCTGTTCATTCTCTATTTGCTTTTATTAACGTGTTCCCGGCGACATTTGTGCGTGTCTACACAATCTTATCTTTATTTCGTTGTAGTTCTTGCTTTATACGAGTTATTCATTTTATGTACACAGTGTATGAAGTGTAACTGCTGCCCTTAATGCTGAAAGAGAAACAGGGATGTTCCTTTGTAAAGCCGCGTCGGACAGTTTCTCAATGTATTCGCGCGCTAGTAGTAAAACCAGGGGAAGTACGCAGACAAATGCGATGCCGCCAACACCCTGCAGTTAAGCAGTAGAGCCTCCTGCAAGGTTCATGCACTTTTGTGCTGTTTAACAACATACAACATCCAATATGCTCACAACTCACACTGTGAATAGGACTCTGGTGCACAAAATACCTAAGCATATCGACTGGTATTACTAACACTAGGAGATGTTGCAGTGTTACGTTTGCGTACGACATATCTTAGCGATACGACGTCAACGACAATATTTATCACCGTTAACGCGCGTGAAGGTACTGTTACGTCTCACGTGATTCTATGAACGCGTGCGGCTTTAGAAAAAAACTAAGGACCAGGAGTTTTCACAAACTGTCACGGACGTCCGACAGCTTTCATACATGCTGGTTACTTACAAGTATGACTGCAGCGCCAGACGACACAATTACTGCAATTTGCTTGTGACAACAAAGGCGGCGTAACATTGAAGTGCATCTCGAGAATACCAATAGTACAAATGGAAAATTCTGTGTTGCTGTATCAGTTCACATACCATCGGTGAGAGAGCGAACACCAGCATCTTCTATTCTTTCTGACGCAGCTATGGGCCCTGGCAGTCATGCTATTCTTTAGATGGTAGAGCGCTTTGAGTTTACCAATACATAATTCTGTAACAAGAGCTACGCGTGGCATCCCGGCTGAACTCGGTCACTCGCCAAACCTGCCCAGTGACACATCGCGTCTGAAAGCGCTGGCTACCGTAGACAATTGTAAAAAAAACTGCCTCGCTGCCAGTTTTGTAACTAAAGTTTTCCAATTCGATGCACTGCCCTCGCATCAAACGGTGCTGGTTTGCACAAGATTAAAACGAAGGGTAGTTACTCTGCCAATATACGTACGTTGTGTGACTGAAAAGGCCGAGCTACTGCATTGCCGAAACTTGTCGTAGGGTTCGCCATTTCATTTACTGTATAGAGAAGGATTGGAACGGGAACGCGGCCTACATCGCAAATGTAATATTAACAATTGTAGCGTAGGACTGTAATGACATAGCGGGTCGTCCTCTTCAGCGCTGAAGAGAACGGCCCACTGGAAAGCGATGGAGAGGACGACCACTTTATCGTTCCAATCCTTCTCTACAATTATATATATTACATTGGCGATCTAGGCCGCCCTCCAGGCTGCACAAATAAACACTGGAAATATTCCTAATCATGTTACACAACAAAGCCGCGCCCGTGCTTCATGCCAAAGAAACGCTTCTGCTTATCAATTAGGTAATGGTCCCGCCATAGGGTTTAATTGGCGCAGCTCTGTCATGACGTAAGTTATCGGTGTGATTATTACATACTGCGGCATGAGAACGGCAAATAAAGCAAGCTGATCTTGTGAGGGTTGTTGCTGTTGCTCCTGTTGAGCGGCTTATCCAAACAATATTTTGAATGCCAAGTTCTCTTGCATGGAAATTTCCGCCTAAGTGAGCAGCACTGACTTGACGAGAACTGCGGCTCATTACCGAGTGTTCCTTCAAGTGAAAAGGTTAGCTGCGCATAACAACACGGCTTCGGTATCTCGTAGTACAATTCCACAACATGAGCACTGCGGATAGAGTTCTCGTATGGCTGCCAAGAAGCCTACAAATTGAGCATTATCTGCTCTTCAAATCTGTTTCAAATATGATTGGTTTTTTTTTGTGCGTGCCTTTTCCCATTTGCAAGAATCAACGTCTTCAATACAGCTCTGCAGTCTCTCTCGCTTGCGATGCCTGTTCGCTAAAATTTTGCTTGCCGATGAGTTCATCAACATGGAACAGAAAAAGCACATAAACTAAATTTGTCATCAAGGCTGATCATGTCGCAGACCCACCTGATTTTCCTTGCTCCGGTGCTTCACGCTACTCCAGGTGGCCTCATAACAGTGGTTCTCTGCACTGCCCTCGTAATGTACTGAAAGCTTGTCTTTAGCTCATTGTAATTGTGAAGCTGGCTGTTGGTCGATTTCTCGGGACAAGACGACAGGCAATCTTAACGATACTGGAAACCATGCCGGCAGAGTGTATTGAAGAAGCGGAAGTCAATTTAGCATCAGGACAGGTGGTATAGCGAAGTTAGACTCGCAATGTCGCGTTCGCTATATTTAAACGGTTGAGTGATCGGCGCCGATAAACCCTCCAGAAGTGTCATTTCCCCCATTGTAATTTCGGAGACAGAACCCCGTATCGAACCAAGGACCTTTAGTTGAACGTCATCTCACGGACGACTTTCAGCTGGTTAGCGTTGAACGTGGTTACTCTCCATATTCGTGAGACAGGATGAAATTGCCTGGTGCAAATCAGATCCAAAATCTCAACAGTGACAGGCTTATTACAAAAAAGCAACGGCAGGTACCTGGCTCCAGAAGGTTTAGACAGAGTATTTGCCTTGGTGTTCATTTCGTACGCAACGTGTTGGCAGTCACGCTTTAAGCTCCGCCTTCTTCTTTACTAAATCTCTTTTTATACTATAAATATATAATGTAACTACAGTTACCACGTCAATCCTTGCATCCTCCATCACGCTTGTTATTTAACAAATAGGGTACTTATTGTTCGTAAAATTGTCTACGCAGCATATAGTTTTACTATCATCATTTTTCTCACACTTTCCTTTTAAACAATGAAAAGATTGTGGTCATTATGTATATATATATATATATATATATATATATATATATATATATATATATATATATATATATATAATTTTTAGCAGCTGCCCGAAGAAATAACGGGGCTTCTTTCAAGTGAAACATTAAAGTTAATAACGCATTAAATTATGTATGTATAATGTTGTTTCGAAGCTGCTATCGTATACATTATAATGGAGGTTTATTTGACGATGAACTGATGACCAGTAGAGGGTTTCACCGAGCACAGTGTCCAAGCTCAAGCATCTGCGGCACGCGATGCGGTTGGTAATCCTGCTGACTACGTCCATGCGTTCTTCTTCATTACAATGGCCCCATGAGGAAAATGGATCCATCCTGGCGACTTAGTCTGAAGAGGCCGCAGAATCATGACAGTGCTTGAGCCGCTGGACGTGGACGACTTCCCTGTTACGAGGACGCCAGTGAGACGGCAGGCAGTGTGAGTGGCTCTTTTATTTAATTGACGGGAGAAGTTCACTGCAGATAGCGGTATCGTCCATTGTATTTAGGAAGAAGTTTTGAAGGGAGATCTGGAGTGCGGGTCGGTACGGACGACCAAACAAGGATTCCCGGTAGAAAAGTAGGAGTCGAGTTGCGAGCATCGTGTTATGATTTTTGGCGATTCTTATCATCCAAAGTGAAGCGGCGCATCAACTGACGACATTCTTCAGCTTGGCTTACGGCGTCCAAGATTGACTGGCATTCTGATGGGTCTGGGGGGTAGGGCAGAATAGTATCAATGGTACGGGATGAATGACGGCCATAAAGAAGGTAGAAGGGGGAGAAACCGGTAGTGGCTGGCGTTGCGATATTGTAGGCGTACGTGACGAACAGAAATAGGTTCAAATTGAAGTGGTCAAATGGGATTTATGTAGCGAGCATGTCACGAATGGTGCAATTAAAGCGTTCCGTGACACCATTGGTTTGAGGGTGATAGGCCGTGCTTGTACACTGAAGACTAGGGAATTCAGCAAGCAATTTTACACTGACTTCCGACAGGAAGACATGTCATTGTGGAGTTCACGAGGGCCTCCATGAGGAAGCACAATGCGGCGCAGTATAAGAGTGGCAATTTCCAGCGCTGTAGCAGCTGGCAGGGCAGCTGTCTCTGGATAGCATGTTAAATGGCTGACGTCAACTATATTCCACCGGTTGCCGGACATAAGCGAAGGAAGTAGACCACATAAATCGACACAGACGCGAGCAAAACGTTTAGATGGGCATGGCAAGGGTTGGAGTTAACTGGCTGGGAGGCACGTGGAGATTTACTTTGCTGATATTCCCGGCAAGAGCGGACGAAGTTCCGAACGAACGTGTACGTGCTCCACCAGTACTAACGGTACCGAAGTCGCTCACACGTATTGAAAACGCCGGGCGTGGCCACGCTGGGGGTCTCAGTGGAAAGAGGAACAGACCTCTGATCTCAAAGCTCTCGAGATCACGAGCAGCCACGTACGTCCCTCTGGTGCATAGTGGCGTTGGTACAGGAGCTGATCACGGAACTTGACGAAGTTGCACCAACTGAGGAACTTGGCGCTGAAGAGTTCGAGAGGGAAGAACTGCTGAGGTATCCGAGAGAAAGTCGAAAACGGATTCAATTCAGGGGTCATTGTGCTGTTGGCAGCAGTAGTGTCAAAGTCAAGAGACAACGTGCATTCACAGGGGGACTCACAACTGGCCTCTAGCGAGAGTGGTGAGCGGGAAAGAGCATACGCGTCGGAATGCTTCTGCCCGAAACGATACACCACGCGTATGTCGTGCTCCTGGATTCGCAGAGCCCATCAAGCGAGGCGGCAGGGGGGGGTCTTTTAAATTCGATTGCCACCACAGAACATGATGGCCGGTCACTACGTCCAAAGAGCGCCCATATATATAACGGCCGAGCACTCCTTCTCCCTGACGCCGTAATTGCCCTCCGCCTTGGTCAGCGTGCGGCTCGCAAAAGCTACGACGTATTTTGCCTGACCAGGATGACGCTGTGCGAGAACCGCACTTTGGCCTACACCACTCGCGTAGGTATATACTTCAGCAGAAGCTTGAGGATCAAAGTGCCGGGGAATAGGTGGTGTCGTAAAAAGACGGCGCAAGGTGGTGAACACATGGTGGCAGGCAGGGGACCACGATGTGAGGTCCTTGGCGCCACGAAGCTGCCGCATGCAGGGGTGATAGTATCGATGCAAAAGTTAGAATGAAGCGCCGGAAAGAAGAGCATAGGCGGATGAAACTACGACGTTTTTTCACTGTAGGGGCCCTAGAGAGCGCAGGGAGGGTCCGCAATTTCTCGGGATCCGGAAGAATGTCATCTATGTACACAACGGGGCCGAGGATCGTCAACCTGCGCGTGGCAAAGCGACATTTCTTGACATTAGGCTGCAGACTAACGTTGGTTAAGGAACTGAGCACGTGTTGAAGGCGGCGCAGGTGTGTTGCGAAATCAGGGGCGAACACCACGATGTCCATCAAGGTAATATAAACGTATCTTCATTATAGGGCCACAGAAAACGTTACCCATCATCCTTTCGAATGTAGCAAGCGCGTTGCAAAGTCTGAAACGCATGACGGTGAGCTCATATAAACCATCTGGTGTAACAAAGCAGTTTTTGGGCGATCGGCCTCGGCCATCGGGACCTGCCAGCAGCATGACGGCACGTCCAATGAAGAGAAGAACTCAGCTCCTTGTAAACAGTAGAAAGCATCATCAATGCGCGGCAATGGGTAAACATCTTTAGCGTGATCTTGTTTAATTGCCTACAATCTACACAGTACCATATGGAACCATCTTTCTTTCTGACAAGTACTACAGGAGAAGCCCATGGGCTATGTGAAGGTTTAATCACGCCTCGACTGAGCATGTCGACCTGGTCGGCAATGACGCGGTGTTCCACAGCAGATACGCGATGCGGACGTTGGCGCAGCTGTGAGTGGCAGCCAGTGTCGATGTGCTGCTCGACTGTTGATGCGCGGCCTAAGACTGCTTGTGCGATGTCCAAAGAAGTGCTGCAGAATGGTCAGAAGTTAGGATCGCTGTGAGGGTCTCAGCTCTTTGGCGATGAATGGACTGAAAACATCCGTAGATGTTGTATCACGAGCAGAGAGGGCGCTCAGATCAAGCACGACGGTAGGGGACGCCTCGTCGGGGACGGATACAATCTGCATAGAATCGATGGTCTCGACGTGGCCAAGGCATTCATGGCGAAGCAATGTGAGCGGGGATGAAAGCGTGTTATAAAGGCGCATTGTGCTGAAACGGGCGGCGAGGTCTCGACTAGAAAAAGGCAGAAGAAGCGCTTTTCGGGCAACGAAGAGGTTGGACGGCTTGAAGAAGACCGTTCCATCGTAGATAGCACTATATGTGCCTGGTACAAGTGCTGACGAGCAAGGTGGTATATTGGTGTCGTCCTTGACGACAAGTTTAGCAGAATGAGGATCAATGAAGGTGAGAACACTGAGCTGGGTGAATTCAACGTCAGCGCGAACAAAATCAAGTATAGCGTTGTGGGAAGAGAGAAAATCCCATCCTAGGATAATTGCATGGGAGCACGATGAGAGCACTACCAACTCAATAGTGTACATAACGTCGTGAATCAGGACATGAACTGTACAGGGTGCGGTTGGTTCAGCGGGCTGAGCACGTGCAGTCCGAAGGGACAATCCAGAAAGAGGCGACTTTACCTCACGATGTGAATGGCAAAATCTTGCAGCCATAACAGAAACAACTGCGCCGGTATCAACGAGAGGGACTGTAGCGACACATACGACGAACACGTCAATAACATTAGCAGATAAGGAACGAGGACTTCGGCATTGCGAAACTTGCGTAGTTCTTGCCTCTGGGACTGTGTCTTCTAGTTTCCCTCGCTGTTAGAAAGGGGCCGCCGACGCATCGCTGAAAGCGACCGCCGACGTGGGGATGTCGAGCGGCAATGGTTGAAGAGAGGACGATCAGTCAGAGTATGAGATGGCGGTGGGTCAGATGGAGTGTACTTTGTATTAGAGTGGGCCCGATAACGAGGTGCCTGAAGATGATTGTCGACTGTTTGCACCCGGCGGCAGAACCTTGCGAAGTGTCCGGGATACCTACATACAAAGCATATAGGCCGATTATCGTACGTGTGCCTCGGGTTGGCTACAGGAGGGCCGGCCCAGGAGATGAGAGAAGGGTGGCACACGGGCTGCTAGAAGGAGCGTATCGGCCATTGGCGTGGCTTGGAAGCTACCACAGCATAAGTTAGCGGAGCGGCCACAAGCGGCTGCTAGGGAACAACCGGTAGTGCGACAGCGACTTCTCCTTGAATGACGTTGCGCAGAGCAGATGGCAAAGGACTAGGATGCAGCTGAGTGAAGGGTACCAGAGAAACCTGTCGCGCAACTTGTTCGCGGACAAAGGCTATGATCTGCGTTATCAGCGACGCCTGATCGGAACCAATGGCCAGGCTGGAGATCAACGCACCGTTTGTAGGAGGAGGCCTCGTCAAAACTCGCTGTTTGCGTAGCTCGTCGTAGCTCTGACAGAGGGTGATAACGTTGGCAGCAGTGTTCAGCTTTTTGGTCAGTAGCATTTGGAAAGCATCATCATCCATTTCTTTCATGATATGCTTAATCAAGTCCGCTTCCGATATGGTGGCATTGACGGGTTCACACAGATCGACAACGTCCTTTACATAACTGGCGAATGTTTCACCGAGTCGTGTGCGTGGGTGCGCCAACGCTGCTGAGCTCGAAGTTTGCGGACTGCGGGACGGTTAAATCGCTAAATACCTCTCTAAATGTCGCCTTGAACGTTGGACACGTTGGGAAATCGCTCTCATAGTTCTTGAACCAGAAGTTGGCCATGCCCGCAATGCAGAAAACGACGTTGGTTAGCTTGGTAGAGCCATTCCATTTGTTGTGAGTGCTCAAACGCTCTTAGGACGCAAGCCAATCTTCAACGTTGTTGTCCGTCCGGCTGAAGATAGTAGGATACTGCTGGCGAATAGCGCCAGCGCAGAGAACAGGCGGCGACGGGAGCGTCTACTGGTCGGTGTCTGGTTTGGCGGAAGGTAGCGTCTGATTGCGGAATTCCAGGATGGTAGAAATGAAAGGCACCCAGCACGTCCACCAATTAAAAAGTAGGACTACTTGGTGACGGACTGATGACGGGTAGAGCACTTGACAGAGCACAATCTCTAAGCTCGAGCATCTACGGCACGCGATGCTGTTGGCAGTCCTGCTGCCTACGTCCATGCGTTCTTCTTCACTACAACATATGTAGCACTGCTGTTGTGTAAGGAACGAGCTAGCACTTTATGTTTACCCTGACACAAGGGCCTTGCGCTTATGCCGGCATGAAATATGGGCATGAAGTAAAGATGTATGTATGTATGTATGTATGTATGTATGTATGTATGTATGTATGTATGTATGTATGTATGTATGTATGTATGTATGTATGTATGTATGTATGTATGTATGTATGTATGGATGGATGGATGGATGGATAGATGGATGGATGGATGGATGGATGGATGGATGGATGGATGGGTGTATGGATGTATGGATGTATGAATGGATGGATCAATTCAGGCGTGTGTGTTAGAAAAAGGTGTGCAGACACGGTCGCAAGTACACGGAAACTAGCAACGCAAACGCCACTGTATTCTGAGGCACCTGCATAGATTTCATTGGCAAATTATTGTACCAGACATGTATGTAGAATTGTTCAGAAATAGAAACAGAAAATAGAGTTGAAGAAGACAGGGCTAATTATCATCAAAAATAGTACACAGTATACGTAAAATTAATCAGATACATAAAATCCAATCATTGTCGTATAGAGCACAATAATAACCATATTTCAGTGATTACGTATAAGTACCAATAAGTAAGGAAAACCTACGTACATTTCTTTTGCAGACAACATACGCCTATGGTGTCTTAACTCAGTGTGGTATCAGAGGAACGACAACCTTCCAAATGCAACAGGGATGCTAGAAACTGCACAAAAAACTACGCATTCACTCATAACTCCACACGACGGATCCAACAAGCAGGTTTCTCGAAGGCAAAGAGTAAGCCCCACCTGTCGCACACATGTGCATCCTACGCGGAAGCTTCGTCTTCAGATTTAAGACGTCTTGCAATGAATGGGCGAGTCGCAAGTGCTCATACGTAAGGATTCATTCAAATGTGGTTCATGGTTCGTTTCGGCGGAGTAAACTGAATGACGAGGGTGGCCCTTTCAGTTTCTTTATGAAATGCGAAGAAATATACAAAGGCAACTTCAGCTCACAAGGCTCTAAGGGTAGATATTCTGACGTTTGGTTACCTTCCGTCTCTCTAGAACAAATAAATGCGATATCTTGAAAAATTTGCAACCTAAACGACAGCAGCAGGAGGATAACAGATGGTAGAGTGGGGGAATGTAGTATTCGAAATTGTGTTTTAAAGAAAATATGCTATTTATCATGAATGACGATCGAGCTTTACTCATATGTATTTGCCGCCATGTAGCCGGACTCTCGACGAGTATGCTTCGACCACAGAATTAGTATGGAGAGTGCATATTTATTCACTTAACCCGCCGTGGTTGCTCAGTGGCTATGGTGTTGGGCTGCTGAGCACGATGTCGCGGGATCGAATCCCGGCCACGGCGGCCGCATTTCGATGTGGGCGAAATGCGAAAACAACCGTGTGCTTAGATTTAGGTGCACGTTAAAGAACCCCAGGTGGTCAAAATTTCCGGAGTCCTCCACTACGGCGTGCCTCATAATCAGAAAGTGGTTTTGGCACGTAAAACCCCAAATATTATTATTATTATTATTTATTCACTTGTCAAAATGGGGCACGCACTTCTTGTCTGGTGCCATTTCGTGTTTTGTCATCTACTACAAACTTGAAAATGTAAAATTTAAAAAGACAGCTGGGGTGCTATGCGGGATGCGCCGAGTTTGGCGAAACTCGGGATTTTCACGAGCTCTGGCGACGCCCCAAGATGAAAGCACAAACAGTACCGAGACACAGTTTATCTTTCGACACGCTCCCAGTTTCCTTGGTTTATATAGATTAACTCTGGGTGGCTATCATTTCTTGGGCGTTGCCTCCTAGGCGGTAAACAAACTGGGGCTCACGTGATCATACCGTCGGTGCATGGTTGTGCCTTCTTTCACTTGTTTGTCGTTCCACCGAGTGCATTACATGTACAAGCAAGTTATAAAACAAATGCATTTAGTACAACATTATTAGTTACTTTAACGTGGTTTAGAAGCATTTTAAAGCTTACAAGGTGTACACTGAATGTGTATTAGACTAATTTGTCATTTAGTATGCTTCGCATTATACCACGAGGGAACGCTGTGGTGGCGTCATCACATCCATTCACCGGGCGAGCATGGCGGCTAAACATCGAAGAGGCCCAGTGAAAACAAACTCATACAACGAGCTTGCAGTGCGCGACGTAGTGATCAGGCTCGACGATGACCACTATTTCTTGGATAGTTCTGCTCCTCCGTGAGGAATCTTTCTGTGCACCCCGTAAGACTGCTAATAGCTTCGCCGATTTTACAAATCGCAATGTGCACCTACTGTTCACGGCACAATGCTGAAGAAACAACTTCTCCGGTGCTGCTTCTGAAAGTGCGCTGAGTTCCTCCACACTGCGTGACTGCGAGTGTCACGAATATTACATAGTGTGTGCGAAAGGAAGACAGCCTATATAGCTACGATGCGACAAGGAGGTGGTGCCGACGATGGATCTCGCTACCAACACAGTGAAGGAGACATCGACAAGCTGCAGATAAGTATATTTCTACTGCTTCATGCTTAGCATAATAATAGTGCACGGATTAAGTTACTTTTAAAAAGGCATTGAGCGCTAATAAGTGATCCTGCTTTTACATGCACGTGGGCCCTCGAAAATATGGAAACGATGAAGGTAACCTTCACTAACTTGGTGAGATAACAGAAATTCATGAGTGACATTAAGCCCGCAGAATCTATGGAAGAGTAACTTTATCCAGGTGAAATATCAATAGCAGGTACCGATATAAAGCAGCAAACTTATACAAAAATTTCATGGGTTGAGCAGAACATGGAAGGCAATTCCGAATCGTAGTCGCGACGTTTCAGATATCCTTGAAAAAAGTTTACAATCATTGTATTCTACCGGTTATGCAATATGGGACATAAACTTGGAGGTTAACAAAGAAACTTGAGAAGTCGAGGACTGTGCAGAAAGCGAAGTAACAAAAATTGTTGGAGATAGCATTAAGGCAGGAAGACAGTCGCATAGTAAACCATGGCAACTGATGTGGTAGTTGAGATTAAAAAAAAAATGGAATCGGCAGGCAGGTCATGCACGTCATCAATCACTTGTTGCCAATTCATAAAAGCTGATTATATAAGCGTGACAGAATGAATCGTAAGGAGAGAGAACTGCAGCCGAGGATGGTAGAAAATTGCGTAATGAGACAAAAATATAATGTTTGTAGGCATAGGAAGCAAACAGCTCGTATAAAACGGCATTGTAGGGAGAGGCATTTGTTTTGCAGTGAACAAAAAATGGAATGTGGTGCTGACAGTAGAGACTCGTGAAGGTACGGGCTCACCTCAGCTGCTGGCGCACTAATCAACATAACGATTGCCGCTGAAAAATACAACCCTAGTTATGAAAAATAAAGCAATGTTGTCCTAACACATTGCTTTATTATGCATACTACATCAAAGGCTTCCACAGTTAAGGGCACTTAGTACCAATAGTGCAACGAGCACCTTTCTTTGTAAATTATGGTTTATATGCGGTTGATTCATTCCGATAATCCACTTTTTTTTGCAGCAAGACATTGAGCTGCTGGAGGCCCTCAACTGCCTGATGGCAGAAGGCGAGCGCCAGGCACGTGCTCTTGAGTGTGACAGAGGTCCAGAGAGCTGCTCTGCAACAGTAGTAACGGTGCCCTCACTGCTCTCCAGTCGAGCCCCCAGAAGACACCTTTTAAAGGAGCGTTCAGTTTATTATTTTGTTAATTATTCAAGAGCATGAATAATATTATGGCAGTAAACATTGCACTGTGCATATTAGGACACTTGTAACATGCACTTGGTGTCTCTTCAAAATAGGCAAAAACATAAGACAACCTGTGCCACTCTTGGACCATGTAAATGAAAAATACGTTAATGCAGCATACACATAATTGTGCTGTTTGTTCTTTCTATGTGTAAGAATACCGTGCGTGTTGATTAGGCACAATATGAACGGTGCAATTCACAGTGAAAAGACTGGAAACAGCAGGAGCCTAATAATGCCATCACCTATAGATTGTGCATATGACTGCAGCACTCCCTGATTCAAACGTACCATTACATGCATGTTCGATATCAGATATTGTTTACCAATTTAATATATTTGCATGTACCAATTTTCACACAGCTTAAGACTTTACATAGCTCACTTCTGATGTATCCATTTCATAGGCCGAATAATTGTACACTGTGTCCTTTTGTGTTGTATAAAAAGCGGCATCCTCTACAGTCGGATACAACTTCAGAAGATAGGAGAGGCCCCGCCCAGATGACCAAAGCGCAGCAGCCGATAGCCTGCACGTCTAAAGAAATAGTCCCTCTCCAACAAATGGGTGTTAGTGTGTCCGGCAGTACGACGTCAGTCCAGAGGGCGTGCCCATTGGTGAAGGCTTGTGTTGACCTGCCCTTAAAGTGCAAATTCTGCGGCCACCTAAAGTAGTATTCAACTATAGGATCACGTAATGCCTTGCACCAGTTGCATAGACTTTAGCAACCTGATAGCTCGCAATGATCAGGAACAGAAATGAATAAAGGCATCCAAGCACAGCTGGCTGGCCACACTTCCATTATGAAGGGCTGTAAAAATTTCTCGTCAAATGTTCCCATGACGCTCGTGAAAAAGAGGTGTTGTTTGGCACTTCTTTACAATCAAAAACGGAACAGAGTGAATTTTGTCTATCACGTCAAAAGCTTGGTTATGTGCACAACATGTAATGGAAGCTTGTGTTTTACATGGGAAACAAACTGCTCTGTCCAGTACAGTTTTGAGGCCGGTATGGCACCTATTATGTCAACAATGCCAATATACAAATTATACTTTTCACAGGCCATTGATTTCACGATTATTTTTGTATGATGGTTCCTTCAATCAGTGCTTGTATTACATGAGAAGGTGGATTTGAAAGCAAAGCTTTGTTTGCAAACCTTCAGACATCCTTAATTGTGTGGCAAGACACTGGCATGTTGTCGAATAGCTCACAGTCCCTCTGTCCTGCACCAAAGGAGCCCAATGCTCTATTTGAAGTTAGATCGCACAACAATTCGACGGCACACAAATAAGAGTAACACACACAGGAGAGCGTTCTGCTGTGTGTATTTCTCTTCTATGTGTCCCATCGAATTTTTGTGCAATTCAACTTCAAGCTTCTATAGCAATACACCCAGTCTTCAACACCACCACTGCTCTAGTAATTAGGCCACAATGGCGCACATCTTTGAAATGCCGCAACACAAATTAGCTCTCCGGAAAATCACAAGTGTTAAATTTCGCAGCACAGGTGTATACACACGCCATATTTTTTACCACTAAACTCGGAGGAATCAAAGGGGCAAGCATTAACCAGCCTTACTGCTGCGGTTACCATCATCACCTTGACACTAATGGAAAGATAGTGCCACGTTGCAGTAAAGGAAGTGCCGAAGGGAAAGGTGTGACAGCAAGGCTTACAATGAAAATAGCGGTTACAAGACATATTCAATGCCAAAATATGCTGCAAGTCGCTCATCCTATTTTGGCATTGCGGCAAGCTTTTACTCATTTGAGTATATCACGCTTTGTGTAATCATTCTTCTAAAGCTGTACAAAAGGTCTATTTGCTCTGCAATTTTTATTTTCATCACGGCGGGCTAAAGACCCACTTTTCATTGGCATCTGCACCGCATTTCTCCCTATATGTAATTTTGCCTTGGTGGTTCATGAAATTTTCAAGCACACCGAGTTCTGCAGAGCATTGGTGATGCATTGTTCTACTGCTTAAGAATTAGTGCCCCATTATGAGAGGAAAATGTATGATTTATCTATCCAGAATAACGCTGCCCACCCCCACCCGCCGTGGTTGCTCAGTGGCTATGGCGTTGGGCTGCTAAGCACGAGATTGCGGGATCGAATCCCGGCCACGGCAGCCGCATTTGGATGGGGGCGAAATGCGAAAACACCCCTGTACTTAGGTTTAGGTGCAACTTAAAGAACCCCAGGTGGTCGAAATTTCCCGAGTCCTCCACTACGATGTGCCTCATAATCAGAAAGCGGTTTTAGCACGTAAAACCCCATATATATATTTAACGCTGCCCCCCCCCCAAAAAAAAGAAGAAAGATACCCTGAAACTCTGACACATGCAGCAACAGTGAACAGAGCAAACAATCTGAAGTAGTTTCTTCATGCAAGCCAGCACACTAACATTCTCAATGCATTTTCATTTCGCCACAAATGCATAGGCACAACCGGCTTGGTGTAACATCCAAATCTCGCACTGCAACAAATTGTGCAATGCCTCGACGTTTCATAGTGCGGCCGATAGATGACGTATGACCAAAATTCAGAATTATGCATACTAAGTCTCTTCACAAATGAAGTACCCCAAGTTTTTAACGAGATTAGCATTCATAGGTTACTTCACACAATTTGTGATATCCATTTATCTTTTTATACTTAAATAACATCTTTCCCAACAAAGTGAGCCATTTGGAAGGCTCCCTGACAGGCGAGGAGAACAATCGGCAAAAAGTCAGCAACCCGCGAAAAAGTCAGTATCATAGGCAGTCAGTATCATCTCGCATGCGAGATGTCAGTAACACAAAATTTAAGTCGGCTACACAGAAGTGACAAATTTGGCAATATGGCGTGTCTAGACATTGCTTCAATGCTAATCACAGTAACGCTGACATTGAATGCGCCTTAATTCCTACGTACTTTCCGCCGACACACCCCACTACGTTCGTAATGTTCCCGCGAAGTAGGAAGCACTTTTTTATATATGCCTGCTCAGCCACAGCCTTCGGGAAAGATAGCCACCGCTTACGCACTGCCGCATCGAAAAGCGCGTCAGACACATCTCTCAAGCAGCGGCTAACACTAGTTAGATGACGTCCAATGTAACGCTCGGCGCCGACGCTTCCCTGAAAACTCCCAGTCCCGCAGAAACGGAGGGCGCACAGGAGTAGCTCTACGACGGTGAGCGAATGACGCCCGCCACGCTGTCTCCGCAGACGAGAGTCTTCGCCTAGCTCGTCACCCAGCCAGCGCACGGATGTCTTCGACCGGCGAAAATGACGCTGCAACTCCACGTCGGTCATGTAGGTGAACGGGTCCAGACGGTCATATTGACGCTTGCTGCCGCTAGATGCAATGACACAGGCTGCTGCTGCCGCCGCTATGCTCCCGAGTTGAACTCAGAGGGGGGTTTCGCGATGTACGAGTTTAGCATGAGTTCGCCTGTCAATCAAAACCAGAGGTCACGCCCCACGCAAGGCATGTAACTCTTGTGGGCGCACCCACCACGGTTGGGCCATGCCGAACTTACCTTTCGGCAACAGCGACGCGGTGGGGAGCTCAGAGGCTCCACACTCCGCCGACATAAAACATGCGCAACGCATTGTCATCGGTGATGTACTGAGCACCACTATCAAAAACAAAGCGTTGACTGTCGCTGGCTTATGCATACATCTTCTCGGGCTGAGATGGCCCCACAACGCAGTTTCATTTCCTGCATTGTGGTGACGTAGCGCACAGTAAATAATTATCGGCACGTCACTGTAGCTGCTTACAAGGCGTCTATGCGCCGAGGAGGACGACGATGCTGAGGAGTGCCTATCCCAGCAGTCGTTTGAGATGGCTGCTCTGTCATCGGTTATGTGTCAGAGCCACAGCGTCGTAAACACGATCAGCGTCCGAGAATAGCACGCTCTTCTAGACCCAGTGCAATGGCATTGCTTCATCACAAGCACCGCGCACTCAACAGTTCCAACGCATTTCTACGTTCGAAGACTCATTTCATAATTGCACCCAAGAGCCCTCACCTGACCGAATGTGATTGCTGCGGTGTCGTTACGATATCCATCAGCGATCGCAGCTGGTTGCAGCAGAGGTAATCTGCAAGCACCTTGGACTGCACAACACACTCAAATACTGCCTACATGCGCTCAGAGGCACCTTCACCTCGCAAGCGATGACAAGCGATGAATTGTGTCGCTGGGAAGCACGAACTTCTTGCAATGCATCGTAGAGGCTTCGGGAACCAAGATAAACTGGTACATTTTCACTGAACTTCGTCACTACGGACCCTACAACAACGTACCGCCACTTTGCAGCGACAGCCGCTGCTCCCGTAACTATTACTAATGTGTCGTCTTTAGTTGGTGAAGCGGGGGCCTTAATAGCCTAGTGAAGCGCCTGCGATCAACAGCCGTATCGCGGCGCTGCGTTTCTATTCCCCTAATAGAAAAATGCGTGCAGCGGTGGCGTAGAGGTAGAACACCCGCCTCGCGTGCAAGAGGTCCGTGGTTCGAATCCCGGTCCCGGCAATTTTCCACCGGATTAAAACAAATCCGCTTGTTGTTAAAATTGCATAAACAGGCCTGGAGTGTGGCCTGATCCCGGTGACCTGAACCAGTAACGCACTCCCTCACCAGAACAGGATTGGCCACCCTGGTGCAGTACTTGGCCACAACCTCCTATATGAAAACAACAATCAAACCCCGACCCTCAGTCCCCAGCAGCTGCGAAGCAACTTACCACGGCGGTGGTAAGACCTGCGACGCAGCAGAGGGTGCTAAGAATCCCTGGCTCCGAACAGGCCGCCACTGGAATATGAACCTGGCATTGTTTAACGCTAGAACATTATCTAGTGAAGCGAGTCTAGCAGTGCTTCTGTCACCTTCGGTGCCACTGTTCTCGCTTCGATAATTAACGTGAGACTCTCCAGTGTGCCTTAAATAGACTGGATGACAGGCCATTTACGGAAGCGAAGATCTTGGGAGCCTGGCCTCACAGTTCATTGGCCCAGAAAGCCGTTCGAGCGCTTTTTTGCTACCTGAGGGCAACAGACTTGTGTGCCCGACTATAGACGTCCTACAATTAAGTTCTCTCTCTTCCTCTTTCACTCCTTTTCCCCTCCCCACGTGTAGGGTAGCAAACTGGACTCAGTCTAGTTAACCTCCCTGCCTTTCCGTCTTCCCTTCTCTCTCTCTCTCTCTCTCTCTCTCTCTCTCTAGCAGTGCTATTGGAGGAATTATAGGGCAGTAAATGGGATATAATAGGGCTCAGTGAAGTTAGGAGGCCTGAAAGAAGCATATACAGTGCTAAAAAGCGGGCACGTCCTATGCTACCGGGGCTTAGCGGAGAGACGAGAACTAGGAGTCGGATTCCTGATTAATAAGAATATAGCGGGTAACATACAGGAATTCTATAGCATTAACGAGAGGGTGGCAGGTCTTGTTGTGAAACTTAATAAGAGGTACAAAATGAAGGTTGTACAGGTCTACGCCCTTACATCCAGTCATGATAACCAGGAAGTCGAACCCTTCTATGAAGACGTGGAATCAGCGATGGGTAGAGCGAAAACAAAATACACTCTACTAATGGGCGACTTTAATGCAAAGGTAGGCAAAAAGCTGACTGAAGAAAAGGCAGTGGGGGAATATGGCATAGGCTCTAGGAATAGCAGGGGAGAGTTATTAGTAGAGTTTGCGGAACAGAATAATATGCGGATAATGAATACTTTCTTCCGCAGGCGGTAAAGCCGAAAATGGACGTGGAGGAGACCGAACGACGAGACTAGAAATGAAATAGACCTCATACTCTGTGCTAACCCTGGTATCATACAAGATGTGGACGTGCTCAGCAAGGTGCGCTGCAGTGACCTTCACAGGTTGGTAAAAACTCGAATTAACCTAGACCTCAGGAGGGAACGGAAGAAACTGGCGCATAAGAAGCAGATCAATGAGTTGGCGGTAAGAGGGAAAATAGAGGAGTTCCAGATCAAGCTACAGAACAGGTATTCGGCTTTAACTCAGGAAGAGGACCTTAGTGTTGAAGCAATGAATGACAATCATGTGGGCATCATAAAGGAGTGTGCCATGAAAGTTGGTGGTAACTCCGTTAGGCAGGATACCAGTAAACTATCGCAGGAGACGAAAGATCTGGTCAAGAAACGCCAATGTATGAAAGCCTCTAACCCTACAGCTAGAATAGAACTGGCCGAACTTTCGAAGTTAATCAACAAGTGTAAGACAGCTGACATAAGGATGTATAATATGGATAGAATTGAACATGCTCTCAGGAACGGAGGAAGCCTAAAAGCAGTGAAGAAGAAACTAGGAATTGGTAAGAATCAGATGTATGCATTAAGAGACAAAGCCGGCAATATCATTACTAATATGGATGAGATAGTTCAGGTGGCTGAGGAGTTCTATAGAGATTTATACAATACCAGTGGTACCCATGACGATAATGGAAGAGAAAATAGTCTAGAGAATTCGAAATACAACGGGTAACGCCGGAAGAAGTAAAGAAAGCCTTGGGAGATATGCAAAGGGAGAAGGCAGCTGGGGAGCATCAGGTAACAGCAGATTTGTTTAAGGATTGTGCGCAGATTGTTCTAGAGAAACTGGCCACACTGCATACGCAATGCCTCATGACCTCGAGCGTACCGGAATCTTGGAAAAACGCCAACTTAATCCTAATCCATAAGAAAGGGGACGCCAAAGACTTGAAAAATTATAGACCGATCAGCTTACTGCCAGTCGCCTATAAACTCTTTACCAAGGTAATCGCAAATAGAATCAGGAACACCTTAGACTTCCTTCAACCAAAGGACCAGGCAGGATTCCGTAAAGGCTACTCTACAATAGACCACATTCACACTATCAATCAGGTGATAAAGAAATGTGCGGAATATAATCAACCCTTATATATAGCTTTCATTGATTACGAGAAAGCATTTGATTCTGTCGAAACCTCAGCAGTCATGGAGGCATTACGGAATCATGGTGTAGACGAGCCGTATATAAAAATACTTAAAGATATCTATAGCGGCTCCACAGCCACCATAGTCCTCCATAACCAAAGGAACAAAATTCCAATAAAGAAAGGCGTCAGGCAGAGAGATGCTCTCCAATGCTATTTACAGCGTGTTTACAGAAGGTGTTCAGAGACCTGGATTGGGTAGAATTGGGGATAAAAGTTAACGGAGACTACCTTAGTAACTTGCGATTCGCTGATGATATTGCCTTGCTTAGTAACTCAGGGGACCAATTGCAATGCATGCTTCCTTACCTGGAGAGGCAAAGCAGAAGAGTGGGTCTAAAAATTAATCTGCAGAAAACTTAAGTAATGTTTAACAGTCTCGGAAGAGAACAGCAATTTACAATAGGTAGCGAGGAACTGGAATTGGTGAGGGAATACATCTACTTAGGGCAGATAGTGACGGCGGATCCGGATCATCAGACGGAAATGATCAGAATAATAAGAATGGGCTGGGGTGCGTTTGGCAGGCATTCTCAGATCATGAACAGCAGGTTGCCATTATCCCTCAAGAGAAAAGTGTATAATAGCTGTGTCTTACCAATACTCACCTACGGGGCAGAAACCTGGGGGCTTACGAAAAGGGTTCTACTCGAATTGAGGACGACGCAACGAGCTATCGAAAGAAGAATGATGGGTGTAACGTTAAGGTATAAGAAAAGAGCAGATTGGGGTGAGGGAACAAACCCGAGTTAATGACATCTTAGTTGAAATCAAGAAAAAGAAATGGGGGGGCATGGGCAGGACATGTAATGAGGAGGGTAGATAACCGATGGTCATTAAGAGTTACGGACTGGATTCCAAGGGAAGGGAAGTGTAGCAGGGGGCGGCAGAAAGTTAGGTGGGTGGATGAGATTAAGAAGTTTGCAGGGACGACATGGCCACAATTAGTACATGACCGGGGTTGTTGGAGAAAAATGGGAGAGGCCTTTGCCCTGCAGTCGGCGTAATCAGGCTGATGATAATGATGAATAGAAAAAGGTGATCATGAAATTCCATGGGTCATGAGTGACTTTATTGAGAATAGCACTGCAGCGCGCCTAGGCGAATTCTCAGCGCATGAGCTCCCTCGCGCGTACGGCCCTCTTCAATGTATCCGCTTCTAAGCTTTCGCCTCACTATCGCCACTCGCGGCAAGAAGTGCAAAATTGAATAATTTGCTCGATCTTCGTTTGCGATCAGAAATTTCTAGCATTCAAAACGAATAACAGATACTTAAAGAAATAAAAATGTTTGTAACTTTATTTGCGGCGTTTTAACGTATTCGTTTGAGCGAAAGTGTAGGTGCAAGTGTGCGCCGCATGCACCCTGTTCGCATTCAATGGAGGATAGAAAGATAGCGCCCGAAAGAGGAGGCACGCCTTTGACGCGCCCGTGCTCACGGCAAGTGTGCAGACAGACAGCGGGACAGTCACGGCATTGCCAAGCTGCGGTAATCCGTTGATAACTATAGGCGGCGCTGGCGCGTTTCGTTTTGCAGCCTTCAGCGCTTGAAACGTGGAAGCAGCGTGCCGCGCAGGATGCGCTCATGTTGTCATACGCGGCTATTTGTCTACATATTTTTTTACCTGTAGCTTTTGCGCGTTCCGCGCTATCTCCATTCACTGACTGGCTTCGAGCAAACTCGGGTAAAACTCGGGTGAACGAGAAATTCGGCGCATCCTGCATAGGCCCCCTGTACAACATAACGAAACAGATTGTAAGAGAAGGTTGAAAGCGAAATTACTATATTAAGAAAACCGAATTATACGAACTACAATTGTGTTTAGGATGCGGAAGGCGACTGCCAACAAAGCACCGTTGGTTTCATCACTGCCTTTGGTAGCTCCTTTTTTCATACCTAAAATACCCTGTATACGAAACACACGTATCCTGTAAAAACTGTTATGCACTCAAATAAAATCAATCTGTATGCGCATTCTATTTACACAAAATAAATGAAGGAAATTGAGAGAAAATCCACGACCAACGGCAGTAGAAGTTCTCAACCTCCTACAGCAATTTTATCGAATGAACAAACCAATAAAATATGAAAATTCTACTTAGAAGAAACATCGTAATTCATCTATTCAAGTTACAGAAGCAATAATTGCTAGAACAAGAATAGAGAATTTAATTCCAACAACAAATATCAAGTAGAGACCAGAAATAGGTCGTTTGAAAACAATGTAACCAACTGGTGCAAACAAGAATCTGGTTTATTGTGTCCACAAAAAAGTGAAAACAAGAAACACGAAAAACTAGCACATCATATGCAAACGCCGCAAAAGTCGCAATGAAATATCGAACGTATATAGAGACAGAAAATAACAAAGAACTGCGAGTGTACAGTTTAGCCCCATTGCTTTAAAGAATAAATTAGCCATGCCCGGCATTACTACCCGAGAAATATTGTTACACAATGCATCAAATTAGTTTCAAAATTGAGGTAGCCTATTTTGAAGCGAGTGAAGACTGCATGTGTAATGGCACGTGGGCACCTTCCAAAATTTTGTCGTTGGTATTTTAGGGGTGCAATTCTTGCGTTATAATTTACAATGCTATATAAAAGCCAACTTTTTCTAGTTTTTTACCGATAAGGTAATCCCTGGCTTATCTGTAACTCTAGAAGTAACTGATTCCTAAGGCAGAGTAGTAAATAAACAAGTGTGCCTGGTATTAATCAAACAATGTAAGAAATCACGCATAAAGCGCTTTTTCAATCTTTAGATACCGGATTAGGTTTGTCGGCATTGTGGTTAGCTTTGTAAAGAAACAATATCCCAAAACTACATCTGCTTTGACAATCTAAATGCTTGAAATGCTATAGGAATTTCAGTCACCAGGAAATATGTCTATGTTTTGCTGTAATAATCACTGCCTTTGCCTTTGTATTATTTAACTAGCGTTGGCTCGTATAAGAATGAAGATTATAGAGCTTGGTTAGACTTTGCGGAAGGGCCTGTACTTTATGTAGTGGGTAAAAACACAGGTGTCATGAGCGTAAACTACGAACGTACATTGCGATTATATCTATAATATACCCCTCAATTGCAGTTCAAATACGGTATTTTGAAGGCGGCCTGAGGGACTTCTAAAATCATTTTCGTTCTGGTTGACAATACGCCTCTTACAAGAAATAAACTGATACCTTTCGGAAAGATAGCTCTTCATGAATGCGAGGACCTGTGCACGGGTACCATATTAAACGAGTTCTTGGTAACGGGTATTATGTGAATTTTACCGAATACTTCGGTAATACCGATGAAAGCTCCAATCACCAAATATTTTATATTCAATATTGCCGAGAATAAATTTTTTTGATCTATAAACGAAGATGCATTTCTCTCGGGAAGATAAACTGACAATTTGTTATAATGTTGGATTATTGCAAAAAAAGAAAATCTCGTTGTCATCACATTTTCTAACTTAAATTCAAACCTGGCTTGTAGATAGAGATGCCTTACTTCCTGCCTTCCTTATGCAGTGGTACAACAGGTGCGAGCTACATTTTTAACGGAAATACGGCTGTATTGACGTTCAAATTTTAGAGATATGAGTTATAACAGAAACAACTACGTCACAGGCCTAACTTATGTGCCGTCCAACGTCACAAGTGGATTTTTCAAGTTTATAAATATGATGCAAACTTCCTTAACATCAGTCAGTATGCTCTACATGTAACCTACTGATGGATCCCCCTACCTAAAGTTCTATAACCTTGTGATAGGAGTTTGGAGCATTTGAATGGCACTTGAATGAAAAAACGTGCCACCTCTGCTCCTGTGCTTTTCTGGGTTGCCTTTGTTTCTGCATAACTAGTTAAATAGTCGGTTGCGACGATGGCAACGTGATTGCCTACAGTAGAAGTAAGAAGTGGGCCCAAAATATCCATTCGATTTCACCAAATGGTCTTCCGGGAACATGGACTGGTTGTAGGAGGCCAGCTTGTTTCGACAGAGGCGACTTGCACCTGTGGCAGTCGAGGCAAGTGCGAACGTAGTGTTGCACGGCGCTGGTAAGTCTGGGACAGTAGTACCTTTGCTGCACTCTGGCCAACGTTCTCGTGTAGCCTAAGTGACCAGAAGTAACCTCGTTGTGGCAGGCTTGAAGTACTTCCGTGTGAAGAGCTGCAGGAATAACGAGTATATAAGGGGACCCGGTTGAAGAAAAGTTTCTTTTCTAAAGGCCTTCGGCTCGCAAACAAAATGACAACAATCCTCTTGCGAAAACTCCAGGGGGTTTCGCAGATCTGCCCTCTAAGTACCTGATGAATTCAAGCAACTCAAGGTCATCCCGTTGTGGTTGCGCGATGGTGGATGTGTCCAGAACACAAAGAAATGCTGAGTCTTCTTCTTCGGGTAGAGCAGGTGATTGTATCGGCCATCGAGACAGGCAGTCAGCGTCCGTATACTGTTTCCCCGACTTGGACATGGCAGTCATTTCAAACTCTTGCAGCCTTAGCCTTCAATATGCCAGTCGTCCAGAAGGATCTTTAAGGTTTGCCCACCAAGAGAGTGAATGTTGGTAGCTGAGAAGTAACGGCCATACAAATATGGGCGAAATTTCATAACCGCCCATACCACGGCGAGGCGTTCTTTCTCAGTTGTGGAGTAATTAGCCTCTGTGCGTGAGAATGTACTACTTGCATAGGCAAGCACCCTTTCTGTGTCCGCCTACCGCTGCACAAGAACAGATCCCAAGCCAACATTGCTGGCAACAATGTGGAGCAATGTAGGAGCGGTCTTATCATAGTGAGCAAGCACTGGAGGTGCCTCGAGACGTTGCCGCTAGTTGTTGAATGCCCCTCGCTCTTCGTCGCCCCACATAAAAGTAACGTCGTCTCTCGTGAGGCCAGTTAACGGCGTCGCAGTGCGAGCAAAGTCTGCAATAAACCACCGGTAATAGGCGCAGAGGCCGAGGAAGCGCTTGACAGCCTTTTTATTGGATGGTACGGGAGAGAGTGCGACGGCGGCAATTTTTTCAGGATCTGGGTGCACACCTGTGTGGCTGACGACGTGACTGAAAAACTGTAGTTCGACGAAGCCAAAGTGGCACTGCTCCTGTTTGAGGGTAAGACCGGCGGACCGGGGGACTGCAGAACCGCTTCAAGTAGTCCTAGGTGTTCTTCAAGTGTTGCGGAGAGCACGATGACGTCATCGAAGTATGCTAAGCACGTTTGCCACTTCAGGCCTGAAAGCACGCAGGGGCAGAGCACAAGCCGAAAGGCAAGACCTTAAATTCGTATAGGCCCTCTGGTGTAACAAAAGCATTTTTATTGCGAAAGCAATACTGCTCGAGGTTTCCGCTCTTGGCCGTCGTTTTGGAGAATCCACCATTGACATTTAGCGTGACCTATGTGTGACGTTATACCAGCTGTGGAAAAGCGGGGCCCCAACTCGGCTCGTCGCGATCGTCCCAGCGAATCCTGCACGGTATGTCGGATGATGTGTATAAGGTGAAGCTGCAACGATGTGCTGCTGCTAAGAAGCGGCGGCGTGCGGAAGAAACGGATGAAGAGCGGGAACAAGGTTTAGCTAAACTGCGTGCATATTATGCAGCCAGGCGAATGCGTTCAACATCTTTTGATCTGGGTGCATCTACAAGTATCGTGCGTGCTCTCAATGCTGACGCGACTTTGGCGACACCTGATCATTCGACAGCAAGCCTTATCGACGCTTTCAATGGCGACGAGACTGCATCTACACGTTCGATGAGCAGTACGGAACTCTACAACCTGAACAGAAGATCGCTTTCGCAATCTACTAGGCTTAGCCAAGCTAAGCCTCTGCCAATTTTTTCACGGTTTCTCGGGTCTGCGTCGATTGGTCAATATCCGGTTTTTAATTCCATTAAAGAGAAATAACGTGCGTGTCGAAGCCTGTCGAGTGGCTCGTCTATACGGGGAAGCGGGCGCACGTCTACCTGTGTCACCTGATTTAGTTTTTGGTAGTCCGAACAGAAACGCAAGCTGCCGTCTTTTTTCTTGACTAGAGCTACAGCAAATGCTCAGGGACTCATTGATGGTTGGATCACATCGTCTTCAAGCATTTTTGTCACTTGTTCTATGACTTACGTTTCTCTAGGAGCAACACGATAAGGATTTTGGTGAATTGGCCTTGCCGTATCCTCTGTAATTATTCCGTACTTTGTTAGAGGTGCCCTACTGACGCTGGACGCCGACGGAAAGCAGTCGCTGAATTTGGCCAGTAACGTAAGAAGCCGTTCTCGTCCGTGTGGCGACAAAGCATTGCTGACGTCAAGTGCAGGAGCGGCGTCTTGTGTAGGTGCTTCTTCGAGTAGTGAACAGCAGCCGCGGACATTCGCAACACTGCCAGAATACGCCACAGCCGTGCCCTTTTGAAGGTGCTGTTGCACTGTGCTTAAATTTGATAGCAGCTGGTTTGTGCGCCAGTCGGTGACATTTACGATTTCTCGCGCAACCGAGATGCCATGAGTGAACAACAAAGTGATTATTTGGTCGGCAACGCCTCCACACGGCAACAGTACGTCACATGCTACCGAAACAAAGGTACATGATCGAGGTGAGATGACAATGCCATTTTCTGCTAGACGAAAGGAGTGGTGTTGCGACGATAAGCAATGGACTAAAGCAGGACATTTATAAAACGTCACCATACGATCGGCCATGTTAATTACGGCGCCTTATTATTTCAGAAAATCCATTCGAATAGTCAAATTATTAGAGTACACAGGAAGAACGATCAAAGCAGCCACCGAAAGCCACCGAAAGCAGAATCTCCGATATTATTTCTAGAAGCACATCTTCCAGTAGGCATCAGTCATTGGCCGCCTGCCAGGATTATGTGAGGTCCCATCCGTGACGTCATTACTTCCTTCAGGCGGCGGAGGAATTCTTGACTCATTATACAGAAGTAGGCACCAGTGTCGACTAACCCTGTCGCCGGCTGCCCGTCCAAGGAAGCATCAATATCGGCGCTCACAATTTCTTCGGTTTTTATCGGCTTCCCAACGTTCTGCAGCGGGAGTGTTGGGGGCTTTTATTGTCTTGCGGCGGGCCTGCAACATTACCCCAGAGGTCGCCGCCTTCAATTTCCCCTGCGTGGGTTGGGCGACCTTCGTCGTCGGAGGTCAGCAAAATACGTTCCGTAGGTGAAGCCATCTGACCTGAAGGGGTTGGATAGCGCGACCAGGGGCCGAAATCAGACCTATTATTGAGCATGGATTCGTCATTCTGGTGCGCTATGAGAGGTCCCCAAAAAGTAGCGTCGTCGCGGCGTAGCAGGGAATCGTCATTTGCACTTCGGCCTTAGGAGCAAGCATGAGGAGATCAAAACGGTGTGTCGCGATGCTAGCAATTACGCGAAATATGGCCGGAGTCTCCGCAGTGAAAAGAAAGTGGTCACCTCGCAACGATGCACCATACGTCGGTTTTCCGAAATTGCGGTTGTCCCGTAGCATCGTTTCGCGGCGCTGACCAAGGCGCGGCGAACGACGGCTGGTGGTGTGACTGCAGCGGCATAACGGGTGCGCGCCTTGAAGCCTCCTCTTGCGGCGGCCACCAAGGAGCGGCTGTCGGAGGCTCGTGGTACGGCGGTGTAGTTGTGACGGGTGGTGGACATCGGACAGCGGCGGCGTAAGTCATGGGACGCTGATGACCTTGAAGATCTGCTGCCGGGAATGCCTGCCTGATTTCGTCGCTCACCACTTCGGCGATTGATGCTACGGGTCTATCCAATGTCGGTGTCAGTATCTTTTGCACTTCCTCTCTGACAAGCTTTCTGATCAATTCATGCAAGGAAGTCGGATTCTCGGCAGTCCCAGCGGCGGAAGTTATTATAGTGCTGGTAGACAGTCGATCGTTCTGCCGGCACCGTTGATGAAAGGCCCACCCAATAGCCGTACCCTCTTTGATAAAGTCAGCGAGGGTGACTAGTGGATTCCGCACAAGCCCCTAGAGCAACTGCTACTTTACACCGCGCATGAGGTAGCGCAACTTCCTATTTTCGGTCATGTTCGGGTCGGCTCTATGGAAGAGGCGGGCCATGTCCTCGGAGAACAATTTTACTGACTTATTATGTTGTTGCACCCGTAGCTCCATCATCTGCTGGGCGGGATCGAGTCGGTCGGCACTCCTAAAAGCATCCGCGATCTTCGCCTGAAAGTCATTCCATGTCGTTAGGCTAGCTTCACGGTTCTCGTACCAAGTACGGCCACTATATACGTGGGAGAGCTTTTGCTGCTCAGTCCACTGGTTAATCTGTGCGACGCATTCATACTTGTCAAGCCAGTCTTCAATGTCTTCGTAGATTGCAATGCGATAGCGATCGGGAACCAGTGGATGTAGAACGGTTACCTGCTGTGGACTGGCAAACCGGCTGCTTTGGAGTGCTTGCGGAGGGCTGGTTTCGGCGATCGCGAGATGTGTGCAGCTCCCGGAGAGAGGCGGTTGAAGAGGGGAGAACTCCGGGACAAGGCCTAGCAGTCGACGGCTAAAGCGATGCACGGGTGTCGTAACTGCTTACCGTACGTCCAGGCTAGACGAACGAATCCCAGAAGGACTCCGGAGCATCAGGCGAGCTCAGTACCCAGCACTACCACCAGTGTCGCACTACAGCACAGACAGACGACAGGGAGACGTTCTTCAAGAACAACAGGACAACCTGTTCAAGAACAAACGGAATAGAGGCACCTCTTCTTCGTCTTTACCCAATCTCAGCCACCCCCTTGACAGAGTCCGTTAAAGGGAAGCTGAAGAGTGTCGAACTCAATAAGAGGGTCATATACGGATGCGGGAAACTTATAAACCATGCAGGTAATTTTTTTCTTTTTTTTTTTGGGGGGGGGGGGTTGCACTTAGGAGCGACGTAATCGTCGGTTAAAATTGCGCTGTCGCGCCGCACCCCGTTGTGTGCATGCAGAGTGGTAGTTGACGTGCGCAGCATCAATTGAAGTGGTGGGCCGATCACGCTGGCGTTCTGTGCAGCCTACGGGTGCACGAAAAACAGCGGCCGCGACGATGTTACGGTGTTCCGTTACTTCCCGCAACTTAAGAAGCTACCAGCCGCTGTGAATTGAAAGAATTTCAGGCGCTCAACAACAACAGTGCTGTGCTCTAACCACTTCCGTGACGACGATTGCTATCAGAGTTTATCAATCTTGCCTGAATGAGTAAGAGTACGACTTGCTGCAAGCTGGCTTTCTAAACGCAGCGCGAGAAGGTCGCGGCAACGAACACACAAAGATGGAACGGGTGCGGGCGGACGGATGGTAACTGGATTTGGAAGACCTTATGAATACACGAACTCGTCCAAACCTAGATTTTGACTTACTGCTGGCTCCTTCATGTTAGCACGCTGAACAGAAGGTACATGTTTATGTGCCACCCTTGACGCAGGTCGCATCGCAAACCGCCGTTAATTTTCTATTCGCAAGTGTGTTGTGAAACAGCCTACATGTAGCTACCATAACGTAGTGCAAGTGTAAAGTTTACATGTGTTCGAAAGCCTACGCGCGCCAGGACGCTGTGCTCCCCCTTCTCTCGCGCACAGGGAGAAACCGGCCGTCTCACGTAGCCGAAGGAATTTGCCGCCTTTACGGCTCCGGTTACGAGCAGCTTGCGGATATCGCGCTGATGAACGTTACTACACGTGCTACAAGAGCCGGAAAACTTTCTCCGCATGTAAACGGTCTGTGTATATTGCCGACAGCTTTCGAGAAGCGCACAAATGCCGACGATCGCATCCCCGCTTACGTTCCACGAGGAGGCATGCAGGAAAATAACAGTACCGTGGTTTGACCCGAAACGAACTCACTTGATCGCTGAATGCGGCTTGCACTGCGGGTACTGACTTATTATGTTGTTGCACCCGTAGCTACATCATCTGCTGGGCGGGATCGAGTCTGCTGGTAGCAAGCACTGCTTGCTACCAGCATCTTTTGCTTCTTGCAGAGGCCGGCCCCTCTCAATCAGCTCGTAAATGTAGGGAGCAACGCGAACTCCTCAGAGAAACGCAAGCTCTCGAAATTTACCAACACCGTCTCACCAAAACAACAGTGCCAAACCACCTTGCACAATCCTTCATGTGTAGCCGCAGCGGTCGGTCCGGGAGAATGCCATTGTCGACGTCACGAGACGCCCGACCAATCACAGGGAGAAACGAGGTGGCGAGCTGCCCCGAGTTTGCTGCTGCATTTCTCGTCGAAATATAATCTGTTTTCGCTTTCTTTCTGTCAATTTCGATGCGATATTCGAATTCGGAGGGTTTAAAACGATTACGTACAGCTCTTCACTCGTTTTTTTTCGGGAAAACCTTTCAGCTTCCCTTTAATGCCCCCGTCATCGTTGTCTTCTGCATAGAATACACGCGTCAATAACGATTGCCCATTGAAATGAAAACGACAAAAGAGACTTGGTTTATAAGGCAGAAACTGGTGAATAAGTTCCTCAACAGAAATGTCACCTAAGTGTATCATGCACTGGACTGATGACTTCACCAAATGACATGCAGTACTTAGTCACTTAAGGCAGAAAACTGTCGCTTCTAATACCGTGCACCTATTTACTTCACTCTTTTTGGACCATCACTATTACAAAGTTAGGCAAAAAAAAACGGTTTTGAGATTTCTTTTGTTCAAAGTATAGCAGATGACAACAGTGTCTTTCAGTCTTAAGTGAGATTTTCACTAAGTACAGGCTCTCACCCTGCTGTCGCATGGCCTTCATTTTCTCATTTCAAGCGTGCATCGCACACTGTCGCACACACCGAACAACAATCGCCGGCGTAGGTCCTTGTCTAGACGCCATTCCATGTTGTGATATGCTGTCGCCACCAGAAAGTCCTGCAACGCCGAGTTTCTCTGCCATCTCCCTTGACTTACCCGAGAGTTCTCCATGTGTAACATACACCGGGAATTTCCAAATTTAGGCTCCTACTATGTCACTCCAGATCGACAAGATCTGGCTTCATGTTAAGGTCACCCATCTCCACATCCCTGTCAATTCTTTCGACCGACGCTTTGATATCTTTAATATCTCTGTCATGCCCCTTTGAGCGCTCTTGAGTTCTGTCAAAACGAAGCTACACCAGCTTAATATAGCGTTCTATTCCATTCACTTTCTCCTTAAGAGGAACGGAACAAGTAAGCTTGCCATTCAACTCTGTTACCCATTGGCATCTTTTTGGGTTTTGTTGTCTAAGCACTGTTCTTTGGACCGCCTGGTGGGCGCGCTACAGACATGCAATTTTTTTTGTGTGTCCTCTCTTACCAGCACAAGCTTCCCAACTCCAGCCAGAGCATGTCATTCCAGGAAAACTAAATTCGCATAAACTACACGTGATGACGCTGTCGTTTTCACATATAGGACAACGGCAAATACATCAACGTGGCTTGTCCTTCACAGATAGACAGGCAATATTTCAAAAAAATTAAGCGTGTAGACATTCACTACCAGAAAAAACAAACACTTCACAGAAGAGGCGGCGTAGGAAATGTCCTCTTCGCGAAATTAAAAAGAACAGTAGCTAAATTAACCTCTAAAACACAGCAGCGTTAGCATAGTTGTTTCTTCTGCCATTGCCGCGGCCGAAGTGTGCTGCTATAATGGACTCTGTGCCGAGCAACCGGCTACTGTGGTGCCGCTACTTATTATTATTATTTATATATATTTGGCGCCTCAGAACGACCCCGTTTTTTGCAACTAGACTGCTAAATTTGGCACGGTAAATTCAAAGTTCAGCATAACGATTGTAGAAACTGTCATGAGTCGGAGCCCTACAAAAGTTTTCGAAGTGAGCGTCTTTAAAATAGAGTAGAGTTACCGTACGTATTCTACTATCACTGCTGAGCGAATTTAATGCAGTCAAGTCTCCTTCAACCTGATGCAAGGTTGGTTGACAACATCAGAACACCCACGCTCCCTCAGGTGATGCTTGCTCGTCGGGATTATTGAGACGTACGAATATACGCACCTAATTATAATGATCGGTTACAAGCTGCTTTCGCTACTGCTTCATGGTTTTGTCGAGGTATAGTGAGCAAAAGAAAAAAATGAATAAAGCGCTCTGGGACCATCGTATTGCTCATTATTAGCACATGCCGCTGTTAAAAAATGCAGTGTCTGTAAAGGCGCAAAAACCAATGACATTAACGCATATAAAATATGCAATAGATATACGATCGCGCATGCAGCCAGGTGTTTCGTGTCAATTGAAGATAACTTGCAATAATAGCAGACGAAATCCGAGGGCACCTAAGAACTTTTACGAGTTGTGAATGCGAACGCACCAATGTCCAATTGAACGGCGCTGAGTGGTCTTCCGAGTTTAGCGCTGCGACTTGTATAACAGCGGTACGTCCTGCCCCAGCCAGCAAGCAGCAGCGCCCTCCGATGCCAGCACCGCATATCACCGCCGCGGTGTCGCCCATCGGGCGACCAGACACTAGCGGCGCCCTCTCCCCTCTCGCAAGACCTTCTCGCTATCACTACAGCAGGTGTTCTCTTTCAGCCATTCTGCGGGGCGTTGGCTCTGCTCCGGAAGCGTTCGTTGCGAGAGCGAGAGTGAGGGAGACGTGGCATAGCGGCGATGCAGAATCCCTTCAAGCAACATACTAGTGCAGCAGGCACTCCCTGTCGTCCACTGTGCTACCTCGAAGCGCAGTTCTTGACGTGATGTCGCATCCAAGGGCAATGCGAGTTCGACTGCCCTTTCGCTGTGTCCGACGACAGGCGCCGGCTTTTTCGTTCAATGATGCATTTCCTGTTTTTGAATAAAAATATTATGGAGAAACTCCGCGGGAGTTGTCTACGTGCGTTTAAGTATTGTGCATATTCTCATATCCACGCATACAGTGCAATGAAGTATGTTGTTTAACGTGATTGACAAAGCAATGGACGGTTCATTAAATGTATTCTTTATTGATCTTGCCGTCTGTTTTGGCTCCTGGGTAAATCGGTATATAAACCCGTTTAAGCCCTAATAGGTTGTGATGAAAATGATCGCACTTGATCCAACCATTACCAACTTTTATCAGTCGTTATCAAACTTATTGACCTATTCTACCCTTATCAGCCATTATATTGTTACTTGTAGCTGAAGCTCTATGATATATACAATTTATTTACAGGCACGCTAACGGTAGGCCTAATTGGCGACGCTATATCAACCGGGGCCCACGTCGTCTTCTTCCTTCTCAGTGCAGCTACACTGTGGCGGCTGTTCCACAGATTCACCCCCGGCAGTAGAAGCACCGTCCCGGTGCTTAATCTACACATCCGCGGTAAAAGGTGTGGGGTATGGCTTGAGTCTCGCCACATGAACGACGTCACTTGCAGCCGACGATGACGCTGAGAGGTCGGCGGGGATGACTTCAAATGTGACATTGGTCACTTGTCGCACCACACGTTATGGGCAAGTGTAGCGCGACAGCAGCTTTTCGGAAAGGGCCACACGTCGAATGGGTAACTAGAGAAGCACCAGAGAACCCGGAGTAAAGTGCACGTTGCGATGGTGGCAATCATAAAGGTGTCTCTGATGGTCCTGTGATGCCTCTAGACGGGTGCGGGCGAGCTGGCACGCGTGGTCGGCATGTGCGATCGCGTCGCGGGCGTATTAAGTGGCTGAACGTGTGGCCGAGGGCAACAAAGTGTCTAAGGGCAACGCAGGTTCTCGGCCATGTAGGAGATAGAATGGTGCATAACCAGCGGTGTCGTGACGCGATGAATTATACGCGAAGGTCACATATGGTGAGTGAAGATCCCAGTCGTGGTGGTCGGTCACGACGTACTTCGAAAGCATGTCGGTGATGGTCCGGTTGAGGCGCTCTGTGAGGCCGTTCGTATGTAGGTGGCAGGACCTGCTGAACTTGTGCTTCGTCGAGCAGGACAGGAGGATGCCCTCGACGACTGCCGACAGAAAGCTGCGGCCACGGTCAGTGAGTAATTGGCGCGGAGTACCGCGCACTAAAAAGGTGTCATAGAGCAGAAAGTGAGCAACGCCAGTAGCACAACTTGTTGGGAGGGCTCCGGTGATAGCGTACCGTGTAGCATAATCTGTAGCGACGGCAACCCATTTATTTCCGGAGCCCGAGAGAGGAAACGGTCAAACCAGGTCTAGACCAACACGGAAAAAGGGTTCCGGTGGGATGTCGATCGGCTGGGCACATCCAGCTGGAGGTGTGGAGGGCTTCTGCCGGCGCTGACAGGGCTCACAAGCGGCAACGTAGCGCCGCACGGAGCGGGCGAGACCCGGTCAAAAGAATCGCCGTCGTACACGGTCGTATGTGAGCGAGAGGCCCAAGTGTCCAGCCAAGGGAGCGTAGTGAAGTTGTTGGAGGACAGTCGAACGCAGGTACGACGGAATTACGAGCAGAAGGTCAAGACCGTGTGGATCGAGATTGCGGTGGTATAATGTCCTCTCCTTGAGGAGAAACATCCGGACAGAGGCGTCGCAAGGCGTTGACTCCAGATGGTCGATGAGGGCTCGTAATGAAGGATCACGGCGTTGCTCGTTGCCGATTCTAAGCAACTGGGACACAGAGAAAACGCAAGCGATGGCGTCCGCATAAGCTGGTTCGTCGACGGGGTAGCGGGACAAACAATCGGCATCCTGGTGCAAGCGTCCCGTCTTATATACCACGGAGAAGTTACATTCTTGCAGGCGTAACGCCCAGCGAGGGAGTCGTCCCGTGGGGTCCTTAAGCAAGGATAGCCAGCAGAGCACGTGGTGATCAGTCATGACACAGAAGGGGCGTCCGTACAAGTATGGACGAAACTTAGCAACAGCCCACACAAGAGCGAGGCACTCGCGCTCTGTGATTGAATAATTGCGCTCGGCGGGTGATAGAAGTCGGCTGGCATCGGCAATAACGCTATCATGTCCACGCTGGTGTTGTGCTAACACTGCTCCTATGCCGTGACCACTGGCATCAGTTCAAACTTCCGTTGAAGCAGACGGGTCAAATGGACCAGAATTGGAGGCGTGGTAAGGAGAGTAGTGAGCTGCGAAAAAGATGCGGCATGGTCAGGTGCCCAAGAAAATGGCGCGTCTTTCTTTAAGAGGTCGGTAAAGGGACGTGCGATGGTCGCAAAATCCTTCACAAAGCTTCGGAAATCAGAGCAAAGCCCTACGAAACTACGAACGTCCTTAGTAGACTTCGGAACAGGAAAGTTCGTAACAGCGCGAATTTTTTCCGGATCCGGTCTCACGCCTCTGGCGTCCGCGAGGTGTGCAAGGACGGGTATTTGGCGGCGAGCAAAGTGACATTTTGACGAGTTCAGCTGGAGACCGGCGCGGCTGAATACGTCAAGAATCGCTGAAAGCCGGTGTAGATGCGTGTCAAATGTGGGCGAATAAACGATGACGTCGTCCAGATAGCACAAATAGGTGGACCACTTGAACCTCTGAAGCAAAGAGTCCATCATTCGTTCGAAGGTGGCGGGCGCGTTGAAGAGACCGAAAGGCATCACCTTGAGCTGATAAAGGCCGTCAGGGTCAACAAATGCAGTCTTCTCTCGGTCCATGTCATCGACGGATATCTCCCAATGGCCGGACTGTAAGTCGATAGAAGAAGAATAGGTGGCACCATACAGGCAGTCTAGAGCGTCATCAATACGTGGCAAGGGGTACACGTCCTGTTTTGTGACCTTGTTTAAGTGGCGATAATCTACACATAAGCGCCACGTTCCCTCCTTCTTTTTGACAAGTACGACGGGAGAAGCCCAGGGACTACAGGAAGGCTCGATAATGTCCTTTGCAAGCATCTTTTTGACTTCCTGTAGGATAACAACTCGTTCGGACACACAAACACGACATGGACGTCGGTGAATAGGATTCGCATCGCCAGTGTTTATGCGATGGGTCACGATGGACGTTAGACCTAAGGGTCGATTGTCAAAGTCAAAAATGTTGCGTTAGCCTTCGAGAACGTGGCAAAGAGCTTCAGCTTGAGCAGGTGCAAGGTCAGAGGAAACCATCTTCTCAATGTCGACGTCAGTACCATGCGATGATGTCACCGTATGGGATGAACTGTGACGATCTTCCACTGCGAATGGCTCGATCTCACCATCCGGCAAAGTGCTAATTATAGCCAATGAAATCCCCTGAGGCAGAACTTGCGCGGTTAGCGCGAAATTGACAAGTGGAAGGCAGGTGCGGTTGCCAGTATTTGTCAGCACAGTGTGCGGCAAGGTAACACCATGTGTAAACATAACTGCCGGAATTGGTGCGACCACGCAATTACCGTCAGGTACAGCTGGTGAGGACAAGTCGACGTATGTCACAGAGTGAGGCGGTAGGCGAATCAAATCAATGCAGCTCAAACGGCTTGGAGGCGTGTCCACAGGGTCGGCAAGAAGAGGCAATTCAAGGCGAAGTGAGCCGCCCGAACAGTCAATTAGGGTAGAATGATTTGCAAGGAAATCCAGACCGAGAATGAGTTCGTGAGGGCAATGCTCGATGATGGTGAAGAGAACAACGGTGTGTCTCTCAGCAAGGGCGAGTCGGGCACAGCACATGCCTGCAATAGCAACAGTCCCTCCGTCGGCGACTTGTACAAATCGGTTCGGGGTGGGCGACAGGACTTTCTTCAGCCGACGGCGAAGAGCAGCACTCATACTAGACGCATGCGCCGTGATGTCAATCAACGCGCACACAGGAACATTGTCGACGAGAACGTCCAAAAGAGTCTTGTTCGTGGGTAAAGTGAAGCAAAGATTCCGTGCCAATGTCGTCCTCGCAGCTTCACCTCCAAAAGCTGCACTGTCTAGTTTTCCGGTCGGGGGTGCGGCGAGTAGGTCGGAGAAAGAGCACGGCGTGACGGGGGCGAACGAAATTGACGACGGGAGGGAGAAGGCGAGCGGGAGTAGCGAGGCCGTGTCGAAGGTGTCGCAGGGTCAGCTGATGGAGCGGGCATAGAAGGGCCGAAGGAAAAGGATGCGCTAGAGGGGCGAGGGTGGTAATCAGAGGAATAGCGTGACGGAGAAGTGCAGTGGCTGCGGCAGTGGCCAGCAACATCTCCAATGCGTCGGCAGTTAAAACAGATCGGCTTGTCGTCTACGGTTCACCATTCGGAGGGGTTGCGCTGTCCATAAGAGTAAGAACAGCGTGGTGGGGACGTGCGTGGAGAGGGAGGTTCCGAGCATACGGAGCGAATAGATTGCAGGCCGACGTTGGACAACTCTTGACAGACGATGGCCTGGATCAAGGAGATCGTCGCCGGAGAAGGATCAGGTGACGGGAATGAAGGGGCCGCCGGTTGTGCCGCTTCAACCTCACGATGAATGATGCGGGTCAAGCTGTCACATAGCGACGGCTGGTGGAAGAGGTCATCACGGGATGAGGTAGGAGCTGTGTTGGGAAGTCGCGTGATGTGCTGGGATACCCGGCGGCTTTTAGCATGCTCGAGACGGCGGCACTCCTTGAGGATCGTATCGATGCTGGTGACGTTCGTAAACACCAGTGAATTGAAGGCGTCGTCAACAATGCCTTTAAGGACGTCATTAACCTTATCGCCCTCAGACATGGTCGGGTGAGCCTTGGCACAAAGGGCCGCGACGTCGAGAATGTACGACACGCAGGACTCGGTCAATGTCTGCACACGTGTGGCAAGGGCTTTCTTGGCATCGACTTGGTGACTGAACAGATTGCCAAAAAGGCCGCGGAGCTTCTCTTTCAATAGATCCCAGCTCAAGATTTCTTCGTGAGCCTGGAACCATGCAAGTGGAGCTCCGTCGAGGTAGGAAAGAACGTTCACAAGCTTCATAGTCGGATCCCACCTGTGACTGGTGCTGACACGTTCGTATAAGTGGAGCCAGTCGTCAATATCAGGACTGCCAACTCCGTTGGAAACACCAGGATCCCGAGGGGGAGGGGAAACGGCGACGTAGGTCGGGGCTGCAGGCGGATACGGTTGTGTAGATGAAGTGCCGCCAGCAGGAGCCGAAGTTGCACTGTCACCGTTGGGACCGCTGCGAAGCTCCATGACGGGGACGGGGAACATCCACCTCCACCAAATTAATGTTACGCGTAACAGAAGCTCAATGCTATATACAATTTATTTACATGGACGCTAACGGAAGGCGAAAATGGCGACGGTATATGAAGCGGGGCAACGTCGTCTTTTTCCTTCTCAGTGCAGCCACACTGTGTCCTCTGTTCCGTACCAATATAATAATAATCACCATCATCATTATCACGGTCAGCCTGGTTACGCCCACTGCAGGGCAAAGGCATCCCCCATACTTCTGCAGCTACCCCGGCCATGTACTAATTGTGGCCATGTCGTCCCTGCAAGCTTCTCAATCTCATCCGCCTACCTAACTTTCTGCCGCCCTAACCTACGCTACCCTTCCCTTGAAATCCAGTCCATGACCTTTAATGACCGTCGGTTATCTTCCCTCCTCATTACATGTCCTGCCCATGCCCATATCTTTTTCTTGATTTTTACAAAGGTGTCATTAACTCGCGTTTGTTCCCTAACCAAATCTGCTCTTTTCTTATCCCTTAACATTACACCCATCATTCTTCTTCCCATAGCTCGTTGGGTCGTCCTCAATTCAACTAGAACCCTTTTCTAAGCCCCCAGATTTCTGCCGCGTGCGTGAGTACTTCTAAGACACAGCTGTTATACACTTTTCTCTTGAGGGATAATGGCTGCTTACTGTTCAGGACCTGAGAATGCCTGCCAAACGCACCCCGGCCGATTCTTGTTTTTCTGATTATTTCAGTCTCCTGATCCGGATCCGCAGTCACTACCTGTCCTAAGTAGATGTATTCTCTTACCGCCTTCCAGTGCCTCGCTACCTATAGTAAACTGCTGTTCTCTTCCGAGACTGTTAAACATTACTATAGCTTTCTGCAGATTAATTTTTACACCCACCCTTCTGTTTTGCCCCTCCGGGTCTGTGAGCATGTATTGCAGTTGGTCCCCTGAGTTACTAAGCAATGCAATATCATCAGCGAATCGCAAGTTACTAAGGTATTCTCCATTAACTCTTATCCTCAATATCCCCTTACATGTCTTTGTCAAATAATAGTTGATTCGACCTTTGTGAATCCTTATCAGACGTTATCAACCTTACCTGATTCTATCCGAGCCTTATCAGGCCTTCTCAGCTGGTGTCTACTTTATCGGACTAGAGAGGACCCTCATTATTTCCTATGGGTCGTTATCAACCTTATGATTTGAAGCATAGTCAACGGCCTCGTTGTTGTGACGCAGTTAGCGAATAGCAGCTCGGCCGTTTGACGCAGTCAGTTTCGCGTGTACTGAATCTAACTAGAACAAGGTCGTGACGCTTTCTCTGATCCCGAATATTATCGTAAATAATTTCGTTGCTTTTTGGAATAATTTTAAGCAATCTCACTGCTCCTGGCGTTGCGACGCATTCACCAAAAAGATGGTGACAAAAGTTTCCGTGCACTTGTTCTTAGCGGAACAAGTTTTTGACGCGTTATATAGCGCCGCAGCATATACTTTGTTCAGGTATTCATGCTTGCCGCAAACGCTGCGAGCGAGCGCCAAGTGTGATAACACGGGAGTGTGTTGCTTGCGCTGAAACAAAGAGCAGAAGATAACCGCAAGGAGCACAAAAACTAGGAACTCAAAAGTTTTGCCTCAAAAGTTTCGGGAAAGGGGGAATGCTTGAAAGTCATATGTTTTCTTCATATAGTATGATATTTTTCGGGATGGAAGCCAGGTATGTTCTACGGCATGAATGTAAAAACAAATTTCTCTTGTTCTTCAATACCGCCCTTTCACCACTCCGACATATTTCGCCTCCACACGCAGTTTTCCTATGAATAAATACCAAACTGACACATGCTTGTATTTTGCTTTGTTCAGGCAATGCCATCCGGTGCAGCTTCATACGGGAGCTACAGCTGCTTACCTGGTACCACAACTTTGCATAAACGCACAAAAATCCCTGAACGAATATTATATACACAAATATAAACATTCTCTCATTTGTAAGTCGTCTTACGTCTACTTTATGAAATTACGCATGACATATATTCGTCAAAGGCTCGCAAGGATCGTTCGCAATCATTTTAGTAAATAATATAACGATTCCGCACCAAGGCGGCGTACGCTTGAGCAGTAGAAGGAAAGCAACCACAAGAAAAAAAGCGCCGATCAGTGCTGCCGGCGCAACGCGTGCCAGCTAGTGTTCCAAACGCGCGCGTGCAGAACCGAAACTGGAATTGCGGTTCAGGTGTTAATCACATCCGCTTGGAGCGCTACAGTAAATTCGGCCACTAAGCTCGATGGGAGTTTCCGCTCTTGCTCAATGTGTTTCGCTGTGGTGCGCTACCGAAGTACCACGTCGGCTCCACCCCCTGCCCCGATGCCATGGTGCAATGCGCGCGACGGAACACGTGCGCTTCCCTCCCTTGTGCACCCGAGATTGAGCCGCCATCGTCGGCTCACCGTCGCAGGCGTTGGCTCGCACACAAAGCGTACGACGTGCGAGCGGGACGTTACCACGAGACAGACCGACTACGTATGCATCGCAAAGAAAACCAGTAGTACTTGCCAGAGGAGGTCAAACCACCGCGCATCCGCCTACCTTCCTCCTCCACTTTGCCGATCATTACCTTCACATTCCTTGCGCACGGCGAATTACTAGGAAATGTGAAACCATGCAGTTAACCGATAAGCTAATAGCTCGAAAGTGCGTCTAAATGGCGCAGTCATTTAACCTGTTGACTCATATCAGTATCTCGGCATCCACATTTCTGTGCATTTCTCATAAAAAATGTACGTCGTAAGGATGCTAGCGCAGCTAATCGCACCCTAGGATACTTACACTGTACTGTTTTTGTGTGCCCTCATATCGCTGTAACTAACTCTATATAATTGAGGTGAGACACCAAATGGAATATGGAACTCAAGTCAATGCAATCTTAGCCTAAATTAAAGCCATCCAGTTTTATTCTGTCCAACTACACCCGTCACTCGTCTGTCATGGCTGTGGAAAACACCCTTAATCTACCACACTTATCACCTTGCCGTAAATAATCAACTTTACGCCTTTTCTGCAAAATATTTTTTCATAAGCGGCTATTAAGAGATTATTTCTTCACTTCCCCTCCCTACATTTCTTCTCGCGTTAACCATGTACACAAATTAGCCATTCAATCTTGCCCTGCCAATTCACACAGCCACTTTTAATTCCTAGACCTTGCATCGACAGGAAATACTCAGCACCGTTGCTGCTATTAAAGGCAGCAATGGTGCCTTCAAAGCGACTTCAATTCAACTTCAAGCTCCATCTTCAAAGCGAGCTTTAGAGATTGTTTTACAGCGAACCTGTAGATTGCTAGCCGATTCCTCCGTCTATCCGTCTGTCAGTCGCCTGTACTCTGAAAACCCCCTAGGCGCAATCCCATGCGCATGCGCGAAAAAAAGAGAGAAAGAGCGGCGCCCCACTACCGAACAGTACCTAGATATCCCAAGTCCTGTTTACTCCGATCCATGACGTGTAGACTACCTGGCCTGAAATTTTCTTTGACAGGGCTAACGTGATGAACGCTATGACATCAGAGTTACTGTTGCCTACTATGAAGCATCCCTATAGACTCTATGGCCGTCCGGTGAGGTAACATGACGTTATGACTTGGAGTGAAAAGTCCTTGCGCTCTCTATGTGGTGTTGGATTACCTGCACGATTAGTGGCGTCGGTGATCGTCGCAACCGAGCGCGAGCGCAAAAGTTTCTGCCCGGCTACAAAATAGGCAGGCCACGCGTCATACGTACGCCCTAGGAGCACGAAGCTTTCGATCACCAACGCCGCAAGGAGATCCGGGAACAAGCTCGACTACGCACTGCCGATGCTGCAGTCCGGGCACAAGAACAGGGTCGTGCAGGCGAGCGCAAGCAGCAACTGTGTACAGAGGATTCAGCAGACTACCAAGCCGGGCTCTAATGATCCATCGGGATAAAACCAGAGGTAAGCATCGGGGCCGCTGGTTGCAGCTTCGCTGGTTAACCATCGGGATGGAGTGCTTCTGTTCTGAATTTCTATCAGCTTGTGTATGTTTTTCGGTTGGTGTAATTTTGTTTGTCATTTCGTGTTTAACCTCATGCACACACTAATGTCAAAATGTGCAGCAGTGTAACGATTTGTATTCCTAACCGAATGGACAATGTTGTAAAATTTTAAACTTTGATGTTTCCTGCCCAAGGTTCAGCAACCCTAGTCGCACGGAAGTGCTCCTTTCAAGTACACAACTTACCAATTGGCAAAACTGGGCGGAAATCATTATGGTCGGAATTATTTGGCTTAAGAGCAGTGTCTTCCTTTAGAACATATACAGCTCGCCGTCTGATCAATGGCAGGCGTTCGCCACAATCATGATAAAGGCGGTGGCCCTGAGCAAGGGAGCCCCCATAGTGATAGCGGGTGACTTTAATGCACCCCACAATGCCTGGGGATACCCGCGCCAATCCACAAAGGGCAATCTCCTTGTCCAGGCAGTTGCTGACTGCTTACTGGAATTGATTACGTATCCTGAATACCCGACGCGAACCGGCACGTCGGTAGTCCGAGACACCGCTCCGGACCTGGCGTTCGTCAACAACGCCCCCAGGGCAGGATGGCAAAATTTGCAAGAGAACCTGGGTAGCAACCACTTCATTGTCGAGATTACCCTAACAATTAGGACAGCTCCTACCAGGGAATTTCAAGTGACGGACTGGGATGCCTTCCGGAAATTGCGGAAGGCGGAACAGACAGACTACGATAATCTCAATAGTCTGTTCACAGACTACAGAAGGACGTACAAGCTCCGACCAAGGTGGTTAAGACCGACCTAAAATGTAGATCGGATGGACGCACGCCTTGCGCACCTCCTAGAAGACAAAAACTCGATACTGCGACGCTGGAGAACGCACAGACTCCACCGCCGACTTCGCAAGAAAATTGCGGAGCTCAATCGTACAATAGAAACTCATTCCATCGAACTGACCAAACAACAATGGCATTAAAAGTGCTCCTCGGTTGATGGGCCGATGAGAACGGGGGGGGGGGGGCAAACAAAACCTGCTCAAACACTCACTCGACGATTCGCAAAGCAAAAACAGTCAGAGACTAGCCATCGATCGCATAGTATATAATCAAATGGCGGCGGGTATAACTGAGCACGTCCTCCTTCAAGAGTTGGCCGAAAAGTATCTCCCGCTGGGCCCCTCCGATGACGGGGATTATCCTCGTTACCGCGGGGGAGCGGTGGGGGAGCTCAACGCCCCCTTCACGGAATCCGAAATCTGGGAGGTACTCCAAACGTTCAACGGTCGGTCTGCACCGGGCCTGGATGGCATCTCCAATAAGCTCCTCCGGAACTTGGACCAACAATCAGTTGCGCTGCTCACCGGGGATGTCAATAAATTATGGGAAACGGGCCTCGTCCCCGAGTCCTCGAAGACAGCCTCAGTGGTGCTCATCCCGAAACCACGCAAACCTCCTGCGCTGAAGAACATTCGACCCATTTCGCTTACGTCCTGCGTGGGTAAGGCGGCCGAACATTCCATTCAAAACCATATATCTAGGCACAAAGAAAGTAATGAGTTATTCCCTCACAAGATGGTCGGCTTTCGGCCGGCACTCTTTACACAGGACGTCATGTTACTTATAAAGAGGTAAACCATTGATGACGACACTAGAGACACTCGGGGCATCCGTGATCTAGACTTGTCCAAGGCTCTTGATACCATCTCGCACCGGTTCGTGCTAGACGACATCTTGGACCAGGGCCTGGAGCCACAATTCCATGCGTAGGTTAGCTCCTTCCTGAGGGATCGTAAGGCCACTGTCAAAATAGGGCAAATCAAATCCAAGGAATTTACATTGGGAGCGAGAGGCACCCCGCAAGGGGCGGCCATCTCTCCCCTACTGTTTAACATCGCCATGAAGGGCCTCTCGGACAGACTGGCCACAGTAAGAGGAACGGGTGGATGATACGTGGATGATATTACCGTGTTGTGCATGGGACGGTCTGACGCTGCAGTTGAGAGTGCGCTCCAAGAGGCGCTCGACATCACAGAACACTTCCTACTAGACGGGCCTGAGTCTGTCACCAACTAAATCCGAACTTCTACTGTATAGGCCCACCCGACGGGGGGTTAGGCGCTCCACACCCTTAGATCAAGTTCCCATAGCCCTTTATACGAGGGACGGGCAACAAATCCACAGAGCGGATACCATCAGGGCCATCGGACTCTTGCTGGAAGCTCGTGGGGGCAACTCACAGACTATAGCCCGCATTACCTCCAAGACGGAGAATATGCTCCGGCTTATCCTCAGGATATCGAACCGCAGAGGGGGTTTAAACGAGAGCAATCTCCTCGGACTCTACCACGCGTTTGTGAAGAGCCACGTTAACTATGTAGCCTCCGCGTTGCGCTCGTCTAAACGGGATAAGGCCAAAATCGACGCCCTTGTGTGCAAAATCATCAAGGGCGTGCTGGGTTTATCACTCCCTATCAGCACCGCGCGTTTCATGCAACTAGGCATGCACAATACGCTACCAGAGGTGATCGAGGCTCAACGAGTGGCCCAAATAATACGACTTCATCATCGCGAGCGGGGAGACGCATCCTCGAATCCGTTTAATGCGGTCACCAGGAAATCACGGAGCGCAACTGGATCCTATCGCCAATGGTCCGAGATTCATTCAAGGTAGATCCCATACCACGTAACCTCCACCCTCAATACAATGTAGGGTGCCGGGTAGCCAGGGCTCGTTCCCTGTTAAAAGCGGCTGCAGCCACTCCGAATCTGGCATGTTTTGTTGACACCGCCCAGTACGAGCGCTCTGATCACTATGCCGTAGCTTCGGTTGAATCCAACGGCACTCTCATTAATTCCGCGTGCGTGCGGAAGGTTTCTGCAACAGCAACCGAGCATGTTGCTATAGCTATAGCACTGAAGGACCCTCTACGTCCCAATATCTATACAGACTCCAGGTCTGCAGCCCAAGCTTTCGCCTCCAGCTCGATCTCAAAGGAGGCGGCGGCCATCCTCGGCAGCGAGGGGGCTGCTGGTTTTCATAGCATCAAATGGTTCCCGGCCCACATGGGAATCAACGTGCACTCTGACGTTCTTAACGCCAATGAGTTGGCCCATGACCGTGCGCGAGGTCTTACACACCGCGGTGGTTCAGGTGGACTCACGGGCGACGACTTAGGACTGAACAGGGATTCACTTCTCACCTTCCATGAAATCTTGGCACATTATCAACTCGCTACCACACCCTAAACTTAATAGACCACAAACGTCGGTATTTCGCATGCTACAAACAGGATCGTTCCCCTCCAGGGGCCGATTCAGTCACTTTGCGCCTGATGTAGAACCCCACTGCTCAGACTTTGGGGAGACGTACTGCTCCTTTTCCCATATGCTCTGGCAATGGCCTGCGTTACGCAGCTCATCGCTAACCACTCTAACCGACTGGGAAGCAGCCCTTAAAAGCCGCGACCTCTCAGAGCAACTACGGGCTGTCCAGAGGGCCTACAACAGGGCGGAGGACCACGATCTTCCTACCCCGACGTGGGTGCGGCCCGCGATGGCTACGGGGACTCCCTGAAAAGGAAGGTACCCTAACGCTGTTCCTCAGGGCCATTAGTAAAGTTCTTTGCCTGTCTGTCTGTCTCCTTTCTGTAATTTGCGCAAGGGCTCTGCAACGATGTTAAAGTAAATATATGAGAAAAATCAAATTTAGCAGGTACAGTATTTACAATAGTGGATATCAGGACGATTTAAAAGACTGTTCACCTCCCTTGCAAGTGACAAACCGGCTAATAGGCGTAATAGTGCGAGCAAACAGTTAAGAGAGCCCATTTTAAGACGGGCGAACTGACGGGTTATTCATATGGAGTAATATTCCAGAAGTTTTAGAAGTCGCACTGTTTTCAAGGCCGCTTCCGAGGCTTCTTAGAATGAAGATAAATTTATCCACGTCGCTGCTCCCCCAGGCGTGTATGGTTATGACAGGCACATTGTGTTTACGGGAGGGCCGGGAGAAAAATACTTCATTGAATGTAATTTGGCCAAGCTTCAAAACATTTTCTTAGGCAACCGTACATTCTTATTTGTTGAAAAAATAATGTTTTGCTATGCAAAACAGCTAGCCCTTGCTTTGTGCCTCTCACCGTTTGTGCACATAAAGTGCACTAGTGATATCATCCGTGCACGATTGATGCGCAGCCTGACCTTGCGTCTTGAAAGCATGTTTGAACGGCCCCTAACCAGGTCTGGCGATTTTGAGCTGGTGAGCGCCGTGCATACAACAGTGCATCAGAACGTGTCGCGGAAAGAGCTGAAATTTCAAAGCGAGCACCATTTGTCTTTCTCCTCGCAGGCGCCGCGCTCCTAGCCGGACGGTTGACGAGTATGTGCTAGCGGGCCTACGTACATGTCCGTGATGTGACTTCCCTTACAGTGCCTCGTGATTTCAAGAACTGTTCAAGGCAACGTCTATTACTTTTGTAATGTGTTTCGCCAATGGACGAAATAATGTTTAGAGAAATAATCAAACACAAAACCGAATTCATGTGCGTTTTTGTTTACTTCGCACCGGAGAAAGAAAGATGTACTTCCGTTTTGTATGCTTGTTCCCACGTCGTGCAGTCGCGCACGCAAAACACCGAATCTATCTCATTTACTACCGTGCTTCAGCGGGCGGTCATGTCCTGTGATCCGTTCGTGCCTGCCTCTGTGTTCGTGTAGCCCTCACTAGACAGTTTTAGTATAGCGTACGCTATTCCATTGCGTACGCTAAAAAATAGCGGGTCGTCACTGCGCATGCGCTGAACGCTAAACGAAATAGCGGGTATAGCGGGCGTACGCAACGCAAACGAGTTAGCGTTAGCGTTTTTGCGGGGTTTGCGGAGCTTGCGGGAAACTTGGCGGCGGTCCCGGCTGCCCACTTCGAATTGAATTTGGCGTTGCTTTTGTAAAATGCACTTTGTTCGTAGCAAATGACTGTGTAAACGGCTTTCGCTTAGTCTCAGGCCGCTTCGACGACAGAGTATTATGGATAACCTCGTCGTGTTTTCGAGATCGCTTCTCGTTTCGAACGAGTCGAAGCCTAACGAAAGAAACGTTCGAGATGTCAGCGCCACCTGTCGCTAAAGGCGCGAAATAGCCGCAACGACGGCATATGGCCTCTGAGATCCGAAGATATCGCCGGCCAACTAAAATTGTAGAAAACGTGCGCTGCTTAGCGTACGCTATATTATAGCGTATAGCGTACGTTATAGTTGCGGACGCTAAACTAAAACTGTCTACTTATACCGCTAGTTGGGTGTTCTCGCGCACAAGGCGGGAACTAGTGCGCTCCACGTAACGCGACAAGCGCAACACATCGAGCGCGACACCGCCAGCTTACGTGCGGCCCGCAGAAAGAAAACGAGGGAAAGATTTGACGCCGGGGCATACCAACTATGCGTCATGCAATCCTCGAACTCTGGTACTGAAGAACGCAGGGTACTTTCGCTTGTAGAGGCAGACGAGGACAGTGGAATGAGTGTCTCCTTGGCATTGACGCTCACCTCTTGAAGTCACGGGTTCGCTGCACTGAAATATTGCAATCCCGGCTGTTAATGAACCCTAGATGGCACGTAATGGCTGCCAGCATATAACCAAAATATGCTATGTGGCCAGGCGAGCGGACCGTGAAGCCGTGGACAGAAAAGCGACTGAGAATATAATTTTTTTAGGCTGTAGACCCCCCGCTCCCCGTCCTCTAAACCCAATGTTCAGGACCGCTTTTCTTTAAGACCATATCCATTTCGCGAAATGAGCGTGAGGAAGGCACCACTTTCGGAGACAAAGCTAAGAAAGAAGGGTTGTCCGGTGCCTGTAGCAGAGAGAACATTGCGGCTCCACCTAAGGTGCGCCTGTACTTCATGTCGGATCGCGGGAATCATAACTGTTCATCGGTGATCAGCACTAAGAATGAGACAGACTGAGAAGCATGAGACAAGGTCCTGCTAAGAACTCGTGTGCATTGTTGCTCCTCTTCAAGCCTTAATGCAGTCGTGGAGCTTCTAATTCCAGGCACTTAACCGAATCGTCGACCACCCTGCGCAAAAAAGCATTCCTAAAATATTGCAACATACTTGCCTAGGAAACGCAGAATAAGATACCGCCCCACTCTTATTCTTTTTTGATGTGAAAGCACCAAATGGCCCATATAGCGAAAAATACATCCCCTGTAGCAACAAAACGGCACCTACGTTCACATTGGCTGTGACGCCACGTGACGGGAGCGTCACGTCGGAGCAGCACGAGCCAATCGGAACATCTGCTGCACCGATAGCACGACATGTGTTGCATAAGGGGGGGGGGATCAGTAGATGAACGAGCCGCACGTAACCATCGTGCCTCGACGCAACAGATAGGGCGAAGCGACGCCGCGGGGCTTGACAGGTTGTTGCTGGTGAGGCACTGGCATGACACGCCTGTCCAGGTGCAGCGGTATCGCTCTCGGAAGCGGGTGCGCGGTACGTGTTTTCCTTCTATTAGCCCTGAGAACGAACACTGGTGTCGCTGCAATCGCAGCGATGTGACGTCACGGCGAGAACTTGCCTGCTACGCCGCCGACGATCTCTAGATCTGCACCGCCCGCGCCCGCATTTGTGCGATACGATGGTGACTTACTGCTCTGTTCCGCAATGTAAATCTCGCAAGGACGACGGTCTAAATTTTCACTTCTCTGCAAAGTGGACGAAGCTTAAGAAAGTTTGGTTAATAAAGCTTAGAATGGGGAGGGGGGGGGGGCAAGCTGCCGTCAAAACACGCGGTCGTCTGCAGCAAGCACTTCAGAGTAGAAGATTTTGTATATCCCGTATAGAAGACGTTAGGTAAGGCCATTTCGGGTGTACTTTTCGGTTCTTTGCATGCAGTCAACGTGTCTGTCACTTTATTACCAGGTGACAAGTACCAATAGTTGTCGCCGGAAGCAGTTCCGTCCGTCAACTTGCCTGTACGTCCACACGATATGAGGCGGCGGCTTGTGCGAGCGGCGATAAGACGGCGTAAGTGTATCGATATTGATTCCCTGTGCGGTTAGCAATAAGAAGTCGTTTACACATACATTTAGATGCCAGAAATAATCGAAAACGATCTGTGACAGCCAGAATAGCCGAAATATGCTGTCGCTTGCTCCGGCGTTGCTCGGTGTAGGAGAGAGCAGGGTAACACATTGACTCATGGCGCAACTGCTATCGCCCGCGTTTGATTACTCAGAAGCAATGTTGATCGCGCATTTGTACCCGCACGAGCGCTTCCTCTGTTGTTTAATTCACTATAGCACTACCGTAATCCACCCTGATCGGAATCAAAACTATCGATCGCGATCAGCCTCGATCGCGTTCGGATGTAGCATTAATGTTATCTATTAATAAAATGTCCAGAAAAGCTTGGATTTAAATTTCAGGGGAAAGAGGCATTCCCATACGCTCTTACCAGCTGCCACAGACATCTTCCATTTGCACTGATGCTGAAGAAAAATACCATGAAAGCGCAGAGGAAAGCTCGAGCAGTGCGAGGTTGTAACTTGATGCACCACTGGCCGAACAGACAGCACCAGTAGAGTGCGACGGTATGTTTATGTTTAAGTAATACTAAATTTGATGTGCCAAATTTGTGTTGCATTTGGGCACCCACGTCATTAACTGGGGTGTTTAGTACTTTGCACTTTTCAGTTAGTTTCATTTTATTTTAGATTTCCATCCTCCAGAAGCTCCGGCTGCGAGTCCAGGTGATTGCCCCCCAATATCAGAAGGTATCCAGCAAACAGTGCAGCACTTTTACTGCTGTTCGTAATAGTAATTAATACTTGAGACTGCTATTATTTATGTTATTGTTACGCTCAATTTGTCCTTTCACTTATCCTGAGAGATAAGTGCCGAGGTTGAGGAGCTGTCTAAAGAAATTGGAATTTAGGTCGACACTAGAAACAACCAATTTGCAAGAGAGCAGCTTATCACAATTGCAAAAGGGCCCGATGAGCATGGTCTTCTTGTCCTCACAGGTATCGGCTCTTTCGAGTTGTTCTACAACATAACAGAACTTTACAAAGAAATGCGGTAGCGTCAAGGAAGGCGAAGCTTATCCTTAAGTGATGATGATGCTGGGCTCCTCACATACATGAAGCTCTATCACGATTTAACATTTTCTCTATTGGCAGTGTTGTTTATTGTCCACCGTGCAACTGTATCGAACATTTTCAAGGATTCAATTCTAATTATAGCAAGAATTCTTGAGCATGCAATTTTCTGGCAAACGAAGACCCCAGATGTGAACTGTCTCACACTGTATTTCAAAGAATACAAAGACACGAGGGTGGTGATTGGCTGCACTGAAATAAAAATCGAGCGCTTTTAAGAACGGCCAGCTGCAGTACAAGTTTTGCCGGCCAGTTGCGACAGTGGCGGCAACTTTCGTGGAGCGTCGCCGGAAACCTATAGCCACGGCATGACTAAGTCGACTGTGTGTGTGAACAAAAATACGTCCGTCATCGACTCTCCATCGCTGGATACGAGTTTGAATATTAATAATAATATTTGGGGTTTTACGCGCCAAAACCACTTTCTTATTATGAGGCACGCCGTAGTGGAGGACTCCGGAAATTTTGACCACCGGGGGTTCTTTAACCTGCACTTAAATCTAAGCACACGGGTGTTTTCGCATTTTCGCCCGCATCGAAATGCGGCCGCCGTGGCCGGGATTCGATTCCGCGACCTCGTGCTCAGCAGCCCAACATCATAGCCACTGAACAACCACGGCGGGTGGATACGAGTTTGAAGAAGTCGCCATTGTGACTAAACGGGCTCGGCGGACCAACTATTGGTACTAAGCCCGCAGGAGCGTCTACTGAGACCCCGACCCACGCGCCGACCAAGACGCCAGAGGATGGGCAGCCGGCGGGCGCGCTGAGCTCGGGGAATAAATGCCCCTACGATGCCGGGTCGTCTCCCCTACGGTGCCTCGTCTCCCCTACGGTGCCTCGTCAACTCGCCTACGGTGCCTCGTCGTCTCCCCTACGGTGCCTGGTCAACTCGTCTACGGTACTTGGACGGCCGTTTCCGTCACTTGAATATTGGGGGAGGACAGAGTGTTTATAAGCGGCTGTTGTGCGGCTGCTCAGGGCACTCTGTCTCAAGCTGTCATGTTAGACTGATGTACTTTCTCAAGCAGTCGTGTTAGACTGATATAAATACTGTAAATAAACCCATATTCCTCGTTCTCGATGAGAAGCAGTCTTTCCCTTCATCAAGGTCCTCAGCGTGGATAAGTTGGACGACGACATGGGCCAGTTACGTTATCATTCATACCCGACTCCAATCTTGACAACGGAACACGAGCGATGGGATTGAACCCCCAATCATAAGAACTGGCTCACAGCGGTAAGATGGACTTTGCGACGTGGTGCTGTGTCTGCGGTGGGTGCTTGGCTCTTGATTTGTCTCTCTAGGTTTCCTTTTGTGGTCGTTCTGTTTAGAACAGTAGGGAAGCTAGATTGTTGAGTGTTAGCTAGGTTGTGTTTTCCCAGCTAGATTTAGCGAGCAGGATCAAGGCAGTAACGCAGCAATAATGGAGTTAAGGAGACTGCTAAGAGACGAATTGTTGATTGTTGGTGATGAACTGGGCCTGGATGTACGCAAAGAAATGCTAAAAGCGGAATTATTGGAGCTAATTTTCGAACAGGCCAGCGAGGAAGAAATTGAATAAAGGATGGGAACTTCTAAAGAAAAGAGAGTACGGGAAAGAGAGAGAGAAGACCGGGAGAGAGAGAGAGGAACGCGATAAAGATTACGAATTAAGAAAAATGCAACTTAAACTTGAAAGCAAACGTTTGGAGTTGTCTCAAAGAAGTGAAGGGGCTCGGGGACGATCAAGTGAGGCAGAATCATGCCGTATGGACAGGCTAATAAAGCCATTTGAGGTCGGAACCGACATAGGCTTGTTCCTAAGCAATTTTGAAAATACTTGCGAGAAGATGAACTTCGGCCCGAGTACATGGCCACAGCGGTTGCTGTCTATGTTGCCGTGCGAGGCTTCGGCAGTAATCGCCAGACTGAGTGCACAAAATTATGGGGTTTTACGTGCCAAAACCACTTTCTGATTATGAGGCACTGAGTGCACAGGATGCATATGTTTATGCAAAAGTTAAGGCTAGTCTCTTGAAGAAATACCGCCTTTCAACCGAAGCTTTCCGGCAGAGGTTTAGGAGCACAGGCAAGAAAGGTAGCGAGGGGTATCCAGAGTTTGCATACGGCTTAAAGGCCAACCTAGTCGAGTGGCTGAGAAGCGCGGAAGTATACGACAGCAAAGACATGATCATTTTTTTATTTTATTTACAAATACTGCAATCCCGTCACGGGATTTTCGCTGGATGGGGATACATCATTATGACATGATTATCAGGGCTAACAAAAGAAAAATTACATGGACTAGTAAAAAGACAATACAGATATCATGAAATAAAAGATACGCTTCGAGTACAACTGAATCACTGCATCTACTGCAAGTGCAAATGTAACAGAGCGAAAATAAGAAAATTACACAATATGGGACATAAACAAGTTCAGGGATGGCTGCAACACCACATCGTTGGACAGCTGATTCCATTCAGTTACGACCCTAGGAAAAAATGAGTATTTAAAGCAATTTTTGCGGCTAGTGAAGGGGTAATTGTTAGAGCATGCCGTTGCCTTGTAGCATAACCTGTTGAAAAGGAAATAATCTCAGAAATATCTATGCTGTAGCATCCTTTAATGAGCTCAAACAAAAATTTTAATCTGAGAACACGATTCCTTCGGGTTAGAGTTGGCAGATTGGCTCTGCTTAGCATGACTGTCATCGACGTGCGCCCAAAGCTGTTATATATATAACAAAGGGCCCGCTTTTGAATACCTTCTACTTTATTAATACCTTTTTTAGTGAAAGGATACCATATTATGGATCCGTAATCTAAAAGTGGCAGCACCATTGCGTTAAATGCAAGAAGGCGAACTTCAGGTGTTGTCAGTCTCAAGGCCCTCCTGAGAAAGAAAAGCCTTTGATTGGCGGAATTGCATACAGTGTTGATATGTTTGTTCCATCTAAGATCTTTAGAAATCCAAATACCAAGATATTTTATGTGCTCAAGCTCAGATAGCAAGACATTATACGCCGAGTACTGGAAGTGCAGATTTCTAAGTTTGCGAGAAATTTTCATATATACAGTCTTGTCGAAATTGATAGCCATTTGCCAGTCACTACACCATTTTACAACTTTTTTGAAGGATTCATTTAGTCGTAGTTGGTCACTGACGCTATCTGTTTCTGAATACATTACCCAATCATCCGCATATAATGTAATTGTTACGGGAATGTCATTGAATGCATGTGTCTAGAGCAGTTTTACAAAAGCATCCCCCAAGCTGTGAAACTATGGGTGCTAGAATGAGGTATTCTAAACACTGTGGAAAGGGCGGTTGAATTAGCCGAAGAGTACGCAACGCGTAGAAAGTTGAACGCCGACGACGGAAATTGGGACGGTCGAAATAGACCGCGGAAACCATTTCCGTTCAAAAAGGGTTCGCAGACTAGGCGATCGGAGCCTGTAGAAGTGGAGGAAAAGCCCGCAGAAAAGAGGGAGGAAAAACTTAACGGAGAAACCGCACAGAAAGAACAGAAAAGAAAATTCGAATCTTTTAGACCAATTCGCTGTTATAAATGCCACAAACTGGGACATATACCTGTAAACTGCGAGAAGCCCAGTGTAGTTTTTTCCTACGTAGAGGAAAAAGACGAGACCATGGAACTTTTGAGCCCATAACTTCACGACCTGTAAGGTAATGGCAAACCAATCCGAGTGCTAAGAGGCAGTGCCGCCACGATGGACATTGTCCATCCGTCTTACGTGACGGTATATGACTTCACCGGAGAAGTAGCATGGATCAAACAGGTTGTATAAGAACACAGCTTGTGTCTGCCCATGGCCAAAGTCAAAATGAGTGGACCATTCAGGGAGCTAGAGACTGAGGCTGCAGTTTCCAAATTTTTGTCACTGCAGTACCCTTACATCTTTTCGAATCGTTCAAATCACTTACTGCGTGAAAAAGGGATTAAACTGGCACAGGGCGCAGTGCAGGCATTGACGCGAGGCCAAGCACCTAAAATTACGTCGCTTTCGGCCGAAAATACACAAGCTGGTCAAGCGCAAGTAGCAAAGGAGATAACTGCGATAACCGAATCCGAGCTAGGTTCGAGTGATGAAAAAGCAGTTGAGGAAATCCTGCCAACTGACCAGCTAAATGAGAGCGTATCGATAGCGTGTCAAAGTTCAACCGTGCAGGAAGAGCCCGCTGACGCACTCACAGGCGAGACAGGGTCGTTATTATGAGCGGCCTCAACGAACTTTGATCAGCTCTTACGTGTGGACAGAGAGCCACTGGCAGCTGAGCAAAAGAATGATGACAGCTTAACTAAATTACACCACACAGCTAAAGAAGGCATTGCTAGGCGCAACGTTGTTGTTTCAAACACGTAGAAAACTTTGGAAGATCATGCGACGCCTTCCAGCGCTCGGGTAAACCAGGAGAGACATGGAAGGCTCCACTAAAGGTAGTGCCCTTAATAACGGAACCTTTCAGACGACTTGTGACAGACACGGTAGGGTCTCTACCAAAACAAAATCGGGTTACAGGTACTCGTTTACCATGCTGTGCCCGGCTACAAAGTTTTCAGAAGCAATCCCTCTGAAAGAGCTCAGCTCCACCGAAGTAGTAGACGTGCTTTTGACAGTGCTTGCACGAGTTGGGTTTGCAGCCGAAATTCAGGCGGATCAAGTGTCAGTATTCACCAGCGCACTGACTTCCACATTCTTGCAAAAGTGCGGGGTAAAGTTAATACACAGTTTCGTCTATCACCCTCGGTCAAACAGTGTAGAGAGGTGGCATTCAGTGCTTAAGCGAGTTTTGCGTGCGCTCAGTTACGAGCACAAGGAGGACTGGGAGAACTGTATGCCAGCAACATTGTTTACTTTGGGAACGGTTCCACATCAGGCTACAGGGTTCTCGCCAGCAGAACTAGTGTATGGGACGACACTCCATTTTCCACTGAGAATGTTATGAAAGATTTTTTGAAGAAAGAGGAGAGAGTCCAACCGTGGTTGAATACGTGCTAAATTTGCTGGAAGGGCTAAGCGCAACCCAAGAACTAGTCGAAAAGAACATATGGGATGCGCAAAAGAACGCCAAATTCTATTACTACAAGAATGCGAGGCTTCGTACGTTTAACACCGGAGACCAGGTAATGATCCTCAAACCTTCAAGAAAGAACAAGCTTGAAGTTCACTGGGACGGGCCCGTTAAAGTGTTGCACAAACTTTCAGATACTAACTATGGTCTGCAGATGCCCGGTTGTAGGAAGGAGGTGAGGATGTATCACTTCATTTTGATGAAACCGTATATAGAGCGGAGAGGAGTAGTTAACTATACCATAAAAGAGCAGGATAGCTCTAGTACCAAGTTTAAGGAGTATAGGGCGACCTACAACTCTGAAATCGGCCTAGAAGAAGTAGTAAAACATTCGGTAAGCTCGCACGCTCTAACACTCGAGCAGCTAGATGAGCTAAAAGAGCTGTAAGGGGAATATCTCGACAGATTCAGCGATCGGCCGGGTAGACCCGAAGTAATACCGCATGAAATAGAGCTGACATCAAAGCCTTTAAGGGGGTCTCCAAGACAAGAGAGAGATTGTGGAGGCAGAGATACAGCGCATGCTAAACTTGGGAGTTGTTGAGCCCTCTGAGAGTGACTACACGTCACCGGTAATACTAGTAGAAACCCCTAACAAAGACCCTCGTCCATGTGTTGACTACAGGAAGTGAAATGCCATCACTGGGGATCAGCGTACCCGATACCCAACATTGACGAACGAACTGAAAGAGAACGCTGCTAAATACATTTCCACTATAGATCTCGTGCGGGGGTACTGGCAAGTTCTCTCTTCAGAAAGTGCCAGCCGCTATGCCGCATTCATCTCACCTGTAGGCACTTTTCGCCCTCTCGCACCCAGCTTCGGGCTAAAGAACACCCCGTTTAGATTCTCTTAGTTAATGGATATTGTCCTAAAAGACTTCCAGGAGTTCGCCTTGCCATATCTTGATGATGTAGCAATTTTTTCGGACAGCTGGGAACAACACGTATTGCACCTCAAACAGGTGTTCTCACAGTTGAGGGAAGCCGGCTTAACGATGAAAGCGGAAATGTGTAAATTTTGTTGTTCACAAGTTACTAGTTTTGGGCCATGTTGTCGGCCAGGGCACGACAAAAGTTCCTTTCCAAAGAACTTTCCAAAGTTTGAAAACGCTTTAGTTTCTCCCCCTGTGCTTCGCGCGCCAGACTACACAAAGGAACTCATAGTTCCATGCGACGCAAGCGACAGAGCTACGGGCGTTATACTTAGTTAGGTCGGCGACAATAACGAGGAGCATCCTTTCCTCTATGCCAGCCGTAAACTAAATGTAAAAGGGGAAGCTTCCAGCGCTTCACAGAAGGAATGCGCTTGTTTAGTTTGCGCCGCCCAGAAGTTGTCGTGTTACTCGTCCGGAGCGAAGTTCATCTTCGAGACCGACCACTGTCCTGTGAGTGGCTCAATCAAATGTCACACAAAAATGGCCGCTTGCTCCGATGGAGCCTCGCTCTCAAAGTGTACAACTTCTCCGCTAGATATAAAAAGGGAAAGTTGCATAGCAATGCGCATGGCTTGAGCAGGCTAATTTGAATTCTGCGTTTGAGGGTCCCGCAAAGATTTTAGAGTTACTAGTGTTCATTTTCTTAATCCAAGAAGATCCCCTCTCATTAAGCAGGATTCCTTCCATGATTGCTGAATTTGTCAGCACGAAATCACTTCAAAAATTGGGATAGCGAAATGCAGCATTTTTTGTTTCTGCAGTTATGTTTTCTCTGAAGCCTAGCGGATGTAAAGTGAGAGCTAAGGTACGTCATCTCGGCGCAGAGCCATGTTGTGGGGTTCGTTTCGCAGTTGCCTGTCCTTGTTGGATGTTACATTATTACACAAGTGGTCGCTGCGAGCCAAGGCATACCTCCTGGCCACCAGTGGCTCTCTTCCTGCCCAGCGGTTGACAGCGCTGGACACTCGAGTTTCCGGGCCATGGAGGCGCTGTTAAGAACGGCCAGCTGCAGTGCAAGTTTTGCCGGCCAGTTGCGACAGTGGCGGGAACTTTCCTGGAGCGTCGCCGAAAATCTCTAGCCACGGCGTGCCTAAGTCGAATGCTTGTGAACATACATGCGTCCTCGACTCTCCGTCGCCGGAGCCGAGTTTGACGAAGTCGCCATCGTGACTAAACGGGCTCGGCGGACCAACTAATGTTACTAAGCCCGCCGGAAAGTCTGCTGAAACCCCTTCCCACGAGCCCTCCAAGACGCCAGACAATGAGCAGCCGGCGGGCGCGCTGCAGCTCGGAGAATAAATGCCCCTACGGTACCTCGTCTCCCCTACGGTGCCTCGTAAACTCGCCTACGGTGCCTCGTCGTCTCCCCTACGGTGCCTGGTCAACTCGCCTACGGTGCTTGGACGGCCGTTTCCGTCACCTGGGTATCGGGGGAGGACCGAGTGTTTATAAGCGGCTGTTGTGCGGCTGCTCAGGACACTATGTCTCAAGCTGTCATGTTAGACTGATGTACTTTCTCAAGCAGTCATGTTAGACTGATATAAATACTGTAAATAAACCCATATTCCTCGTTCTCGGTGAGAAGCAGTCCTTCCCTTCATCAACGTACTGAGCGTGGATAAGTTGGACGACGGCATGGGCCAGCTACCTCATCATTCATGCCCGACTCCAGTCTTGACAACGGATTACGAGCGATGGGATTGAACCCCCACTCATAACAGCGCCCAGAAGATCTAGTGTCAAGGCTCCTCACATACAGCCACTATAACCGCATGTACACTGCAAAGGTGCTGGCTAGTGAGACTCCAGGAGGCTTAATTAGCTATGTAAGTCCGGCATATAGAGGGAAAGCATCTGACACATACATCACAAAGGAGTGCAGTGTTCTTGACAAGCGTATTCCCCATGTTGACAGGGTGATGGTAGATAAAGGCTTCCTAATCAGCGAACTTTGCAAAGAAAAAACATCAAAATGATCAGACCTCCATTCCTCATGGAAAAACAGCTCTCTGCAGAGGAAGCAAGGAGAAACCAATCCATAGCAAGCCCACGAGTGCATGTGGAGAGGGCCATTCAAAAGATGAAACTGTACCGCATTCTAAAAAAATCGGTTTAATCTCGATTTTGTGCTATACATTGAGAGCATATTCAAAACAATTCCTGGAACTGTGAATCTCTCAAGGCCGCTGTTCAGTAACAAGTTCCTTTTCAACTGATAATGTCGGTGCGCGTATTTAGCAGGTTAACTCTCTCCGAAGTAATTCCGCAGTGATTACTGGCTCTAACCAATTAGCTTTGTGAGCTGCCAGGCAAAGTGTGATATTTAACAAATGTGATGAACGAAATGTCTAAACATGAAAAAAAATCTATCCAAGGAGCCACTCAAAGTGTGAAGTTTTTGTCAATGTACACACTTACACTGTGGATAGTCTGAGTGGAAGGAAAATTTCTGGCTGTAACAAGTGTAGTTGTCCTCAAACCCTTAAAATCTACAAAATACCATCAGCAGTGTCAGTAGTTCTAGTTTGTATGATTTATGTACTAAAAAGCGTTTCTTTTTTAAGAGAGCCATTCTGCACAAGTTTTGTGGAGACTGCAGTTATTTAGGCTGATACAGGCACACACGGAAATGTCTGTCATACTGCATTGTTGTTGTTGCAGTACATATGCACAGATAAGTACCAAAATTTACCAGCTTTCAGGTTGTTCATTGAATTTGGCATAGTTAGTAATACTGCTAGCTTGGAAATATCTTTATTCCCTGCTAAGAACACGAAAGGAAAAGCAGGACCAACAACATGTGCTGTCAAACCTGTAAGAAAGACCTTGGGCAGTTATAATAATGGCAAAAAGCAGCACACTTGTTCATGTAACAAATACTGCATGGTATGGGACATTCTGGTAGCAACCTCTCCTTATGTTTTGGAGATACAATAATGCAGTGATCTTGCCAACAAAATGGGCAGCGAGCTTGCAGGATGTGTTAAACAATATACTATACAGTAAACACCATCTAGTATAGACTGCCTTTCAGCCTTTGCTTCGTGGCATACTTTTCGATGTGCGAACACCTAATTTTTGTAGCTACTATAAAACTACTTAAGCAGCTGAAGGCTTTTAAATGCAGTACTCATGGTGTAAGCTTTGAAAAATAATATGTATGCAAGAATATTACCTTTACCTTTTCCAATTGCTACCTTTTAACTAGTTTTATTTCAAAACTGCCCACTACTAATAGGTTAGTAAAGCAAACTGGAAGAAGACATTTTGTGCTTCTTGTCAAGAAGCACCACTTTTAGTTTTCCTGAGCACCAGAAATGCACGACTCTAGCATTTATTTCAATAATTGCAATCTGAATGTGTACATATTAGGAGAAATGAAAAGCGTAAAACAGTGTACCTGCATTCTTCACTGTTGTCCTTTTTCATAATGCAGTTACATCATTACATATCACAGTAATGCTTGTCAGCATGTCTATGTTTTAGTATAACAGTTGGACAAAATAGGCGGCAATGCATCAGAACTAGAAAATGTAGTGCTCGTGAAAATTGCATTCTTTCTCTACCACAATAACAGAAACCCTATATGTCACAGGCAACAAATGGCCCGAGTGCCAGAAGCAAGCCAAGCAATTGCCAAATGAGAAAGGAACTGTTCATGGAAACTGTTTGTCTGGTGTCATTCTGATAAAATCCCTTACACTATCACAGTGGTGTTAAAGTGTGCAGCCAACTAAAAATTTAACTGGGTGACGCACTTGTTTGTCTTCACAACACAGTAATGCCAGTTAATGCCAATTACAAAACAAACAAAAGCCAGAAACGAAACAAGTAAGACTACATATGCCTGCTGTACTGTGCCACAGTTGTCTGGCTGCCCTAATATTAGTATTGCAGTAACAACCAAATATACCACAAACATAACCACATGAGCAGCAGACAAAAAATGAGAACATATTTGTAATGTGGTGCCTTTGCAATTATCATCCTTGTATCAGTGGAAGCCCATGCGAGTTAACACGAAACGCACATACAAGCATGATTGAATACCCGCGTAGAAAGCTGGGCATGGAACATAAACCAAAAGTGACTACTGTCATTCCATGGGATGACTTTCTGATAACACAGTTCTAGCATTCTAACATCACAATTGCTTCACAAAACACAGTCAGCCAAAAATGTAATTGCATGAGGCACTTGTTCGTCTTCACAACGCAGTCCTGCTAGTTGCCATACGAACTATATCAAAAAACAAACACCAGCCGAAAATGAAAAAAATTGATAACTACAGACGCCTACTGTAATGAGCAGCAGTTGTCGGGATACTATAGCATCACAATGTCAGCCAAATATTCCACAAACATGACCACTTAAGCAGTAGACAAAAAATGAAAGCATATTGAAAGCATCTTTGCACTTATCATTGTATCATTGGAAGCGCATGTGAGTTAACACGAAAGGTACATACAAGCATAATTGGATACCCACGTAGACAGCTAGGCATGGACTATAAACCACAAGTGACTACTGTTATTCCCTCGGATGACTTTCTGATATCAAAGTTATAGTATTCTCATATCACAATTGCTTCACAAAACACGGTAAGCGAAAAATTTAATTGCATGAGGCACTTGTTGATCTTCACAACACAGTCGTGCTAGTTGTCATACCAACTACATCACAAAACAAACACCAGCCGAAAACGAAAAAAAATTTTGACAATTAGAGACGCCTACTGTAGGCGTGCTTCATAATCGGAAAGTGATTTTGGCACGTAAAAGCCCATTTTTTTATGCCTGCTGTAATAATCAGCACTTGTCTGGCTACCATAGTATCACAGTATCAGCCAAATATCCCACAGACATGACCACATAAGCAGTAGACAAAAAAATCAGAGCATCTGACACGGTGCCATTGCACTTATCAGTGTATAAATGGAAGCCCATGTGAATTAACACAAAATGCAAACACAAGCATGATTGGATACCCTTGTAGAAAGCTGGGCATGGAACCTAAACCACAAATGACTACTGTTATTCCCCAGGATGAGTTTCTGATGTCACAATTATTTTTACTATATCACAGTCGCATTGCATAATGCAGAGACCCAAAAATTAAATGCATGGAATGCCACATAGACAAATGCATTGCCTGTGATTCCTAGTCTGTCATTCGAGTGCCGGTTATGGTTCGGGGTTACATCACAAATTACTCTAGCCACTACACGACTCAGCTGTTTACAAACAAATGTGTTTTTATGGTGACATAATGCAAATTTTTGTGTGCTACAGCATGCTACCGTGTTTACCTTTCCTGCTCACAGTACAGACGGGTCCACTGTTAAAAGAAACACTTTAGTGCACAGCATGTCCAGATTTTTCTTTCTAGAAGCAGTACCATCACCTAATCAACTAGATTTGGAGCAGATAACTTGTAGTTGTTAGCTCTCACCCCTTTCGACACACCTGTGCAGTGCACTAAGATTGCTTCCGCAGCCACATGCAGCTAGGTTGCCAGACAAGCGAGGGCCATACATTTCATTGTTCCCTTTAACAGTGGACTGCACTGTACATTAGTAAAAGCACTCAAACTGCAGATGTCTCCGAACTTTCTAGGAGTGCTTTCTCTGATTGCACAAACAATATTTTTATGTATCGAGTTAACTTGGCAATGGCATTCTTTTGCTGAACATGAAGTCACAGGTTCAATTCTCGGTTCTGTTCCTACCGAGAGAGCAAAAAAATAAGCAAAATGCTTATATACCAAGCTTTAGTCACGTTGTAGCAAACCGAATAATAATGTAAAACGTCCCCCGACATCATCCCTAATAAGCCTTTTCTTACGTTGGAATGTTAAACCTGATATATTGTGGCTTTTGCAAATAGAATCAGGAACACCTTAGACTTCTGTCAACCAAAGGACCAGGCAGGATTCCGTAAAGGCTACTCAACAACAGACCATATTCACACTATCAATCAAGTGATAGTGAAATGTGCAGAATATAAGCAACCGTTGTATATAGCTTTCATTGATTACGAGAAAGCGTTTGATTCAGTCGAAACCTCAGCAGTCATGGAGGCATTACGGAATCAGGGTGTAGATGAGCCATATGTAAAAATACTGGAAGATATCTACAGCGGCTCCACAGCCACCGTAGTCCTCAATATAAAGCAAGCAACAAAATCCCAATAAAGAAAGGCGTCAGGCAGGGAGATACGATATCTCCAATGCTATTCACAGCGTGTTTACAGGAGGTATTCAGAGACCTGGATTGGGAAGAATTGGGGAAAAAAGTTAATGGAGAATACCTTAGTAACTTCCGATTCGCTGATGATATTGCCTTGCTTAGTAACTCAGGGGACCAATTGCAATGCATGCTCACTGACCTGGAGAGGCAAAGCAGAAGAGTGGGTCTAAAAATTAATATGCAGAAAACTAAAGTAATGTTTAACAGTCTCGGGAGAGAACAGCAATTTACAATAGGCAGCGAGGCACTGGAAGTCGTAAGGGAATACATCTACTTAGGGCAGGTAGTGACGGCGGATCCGGATCATGAGACGGAAATAATCAGAAGAATAAGAATGGGCTGGAGTGCGTTTGGCAGGCATTCCCAAATCATGAACAGCAGCTTGCCGTTATTCCTCAAGAGAAAAGTATATAATAGCTGTGTCTTACCAGTACTCACCTACGGGGCAGAAACCTGGAGGCTTACGAAAAGGGTTCTACTCAAATTGAGGACGACACAACGAGCTATGGAAAGAAGAATGATAGGTGTAACGTTAAGGGATAAGAAAAGAGCAGATTGGGTGAGGGAACAAACGCGAGTTAATGACATCTTAGTTGAAATCAAGAAAAAGAAATGGGCATGGGCAGGACATGTAATGAGGAGGGAAGATAACCGATGGCCATTAAGGGTTACGGACTGGATCCCAAGGAAAGGGAAGCGTAGCAGGGGGCGGCAGAAAGTCAGGTGTGCGGATGAGATTAAGAAGTTTGCAGGGACGGCATGGTCACAATTAGTACATGACCGGGGTTGTTGGAGAAGTATGGGAGAGGCCTTTGCCCTGCAGTGGGCGTAACCAGGCTGATGATGATGATGATGATGATGATGATTGTGGCTTTTTGTGGCTTAAAAAGGGCGGCTGTAGTTTGGTTACGTGCAATGCATAAAAAATTGCATGTGCAACTGAAACAAGCCAATTCATGTAGAAAGAACATGTGGCAGTATGTACTGCTCAAAGAAATAGGAAGATCTTTCAACCACATGGCTGAAATATGCCTCATAAAACTGCACTGGAATGCAAATATTATCTTCTTCATTGACAAACACACACAAATCTGCATGCTGGACTGCCGTGATGCCCATTTGTACCTGCACTTGGCAGAAATATGTAGTTTCACGCTTTAGGTTCAGAGTCAAAGCCTTTTCTTTGTTTTTCTCTATATTCTCTTCCAAGAATTTCTTTCATGGATTCAGGGTATTTGATTTCCAGTACCCGCTCAGGACAACAGTTGCACTTTACTAATCCATCTGGTCTTGCACCCACGTAAGGACGGCCTTCCATAATGAAAAGTCCACACTGCCTCACAACCAAATTCTCATGAGTGGCTCGCTGGCTTTGATAACATTTTCTTGCAATGCCTTCAAGTGCACTGCCACGACACATTATTGCTGTAGGGACATTATTCTGCCGGATCAATTATTTAAGCAATGGTCTCAAATCATGCGGGCCCATCTTCGTCCTCAACGTCTTTACACGGGTAAATATGCTGTAGGCAATAGAAGCTGTGATCATGCGTACCCTGTGGCGCAACCAGAGACTAGATTTTGCCTGATCTCGTGTTAACTTTTCAATCATTATAATGTCTTCGTGACTCTTGCTTTCCTGCAAGTGTTCAAGTAGCTCCTCTGTTGTCACTTCACCACTGATGCCAAGAAAACTTCTTAACTCCTTCAAAGAACCAATGAGTGTTAAGTCTCTGGGTGCTGGCTCAGAAGTGGAACATCCTGGTTCTATGGTTGGCTCCAACATGGCTTCTGTTGCTGAAATACATTTTTCCAGAAATAATGTGCAATTAACATTCGCTGTAGCATGGAGAAAATTGGTATGCACAAGGAATATGATGTAGCAGATCAAATCTTTTTTGTCTTGGATGCAAAGTACACAGATGCTTGGATAATTAATTAGTGTGGTAGTCATGACACCTACGTTTGAACTTGTAGTCAGCGGACATTGTTTAAATGTTTCAAAGCAACATATCCTTAGTAGCAAATCTTTGTAGCTGGAGAAATGCCTTGAAGACACGTTGGAGTCTACTCAAAAGAGTCGCAAGTTTTGGTGCAGTAAACATTACATTTTGCTACATGTAGCAAAATGTAATATTTGCTACTAGAATATTATTAGAAGAATATTGGAAGGCATGAGTCTTACTTATAACACCTCCCACAGCCTCAGATGTGTGATTAAAAATATGGTTAATATTTTTCAGGCTTAGCTAAACTGAGTGAACTGCATAAAGCTTCACATAAATACAGCTGGCACATCTTAAAACTGGTTATTTGCTACTGTGGTTATTGATGACGTGCTTCTCTTTAAAATAATTACGTTGCAACCACAACGAAACACTGCACACTGCCTGACTAAGCAATATGTTCCAGTGCAGCTCATTAGGCGTGTCATCGACTGCATTGCAAATACTCAATATAGGAAAGACATGCAAAATTAAATTTTTTCAGTATTGGGACATGTTTACGCACTGCATTACTGCCACTTGATAAGGAGATTATGCTGAGGGGCGAAGCAGCTGCTGCTGGCCAGTACTTTATGACACTCAGATTCAAAAGCCAAACCAAATTCCAATGCACAACTAATTCAGTACCTCTGTCTAAGTGCATTTTTGCTCCAGATTGATAGCTGACATTCTCCAGAAGTCTTTCAAGTATGTTGCCTTCCAGCTGGGGAGTCTTTTTGATTTTTGCCTGGAAGATGTAGCAACAAGAGAAGCACCAATGCTATGTTTTAGATGAAAACTTCTTAGTTGTAAACACGGCACCCATTCCATAGTTGAGCATTTAGCATTAAGGTTTGTGCATTCATTTTCCCACCTCTCAAACTTAATGAGCAAGTGAAAACTTCATATTTTCGATTCTTCAAAGAGTGCTATTTCCTACTTCTGTTTAGAATAAGAGATGTCAAGCATTCACCTATGGTGTGCACATTGTTAACTACACTCAACAACTAGCACTAATGACTTCATTCGTTCTCTCTGCCTATGACAAAGGCATCTGTAAATAGCATTTGCAGTACATAGTTTGCAGAAAAGCTAGTGCGTTTGTTGAAGTCATGAAACTGTTCTGGCAGGTTAAGAAAATGCAAGCAGCAAGGCTATCGGCAAGAGCATTATCACCAAACCAACGTTGGAAGTAGAAATTGCGAGCTGCCCTTCATTTCAGCACTGGACATGCTGTTCTCCTTCTCATTCCTCTCAGTTTTAAAAGAATAATATATGTGCAAACCTTCTTTGCACAGGGAAGGTCGACTATAGCTCTTGGCTCATACTTTTGTTTAACATGCTCTTTGTGCTCCTTGCTCCACTTCTGTGGCTCGTCAGTTGGCGAGAGCTTGTCGAAAGTCCTGGCAGCATTAATATGCAGCAGCACAACTACAATGTGTTTACACTTGTATTTTCTGTAAAATAAAAACGGTTAGGATATATCAATTCCAAAGACATTAAACCTCACAATTTGGTCTTAGTCTTTAAGCATAATAATTTTCAATAAATAATGCCGAATCATACATTCATTGAACTCATTACCATGCATTAGAACAATGACTGATGTGAAGTTTCAGTCTGAAGGAATAACTTTTCTGCCAAGACTAATGCTCCTTGCAGCCTACAACAGGTGACTTTTTCGTAAAAAGAGGCACTTCAAAAACAGCTTCACTGCAAAGAAAGAAGGTTACTAGTTTAAATGGAACAAGACTGCATATAAAAACATGTTTAAATAGGTATTTTTCACCACATATACAAAAGAAAATTTGTGCTAGGCAAATATTTCTGCTAAATGGATGTGACTTCAATACTGCTTGGCTTGAATTCCGCAATTGGTACATGTGCCCCAAAGTTATTAATGATGAATAAAATTAGCGAATCATTGACGTTACCTCACCACGTTGCAATTCATCGTGCAAGTAATGCGCACGTTTTCAATAATACAGTTGATCTGGCAGAATAGCGCTATCTGCCATGGCAGATATTAAATAGATTTGTTTGCAGTAAAATAATCACCTAGGATACCGAAAAATCAAACAAAACAGTGTCAATCACACAGTGCAACATGTGCTTTCGAATGTCAAATGGAAACTTAGGTATCAGGGCATAAGCATTCTTTGTGAGTACCCTAGTGCCATCACGCGAAAAGTGTAATGAATTTTGTGTGCTCAAAAATGCGTAATGTGCAAAATTACGGCATTTACTTACTATAATAGTGTAAATGTAGATGGGTAGCGTTATAAGCGATAAAGAACAATTTAAAGGAAATAAAATAATACCCTAAGGATACAGGAGAGAGAGGGGGATAAAGAAGGTAAGGATAGAGGGATTCATGGAAAATGCACGGGGAAGCTTATGGTAAGCTGGGCCAACTGAAATTTGGACGTGGGCCAATTTAAAATTTTGGTGTTGACCAACCTAGAATTTGGGGGTAGGCCAACTTTATATTGGCATGAGAGCCAGCTTAAATTTGAGGGTGGGCCAACTAAAGTTTAGGGGTAGGCCAACTTAAACTAGCGGGTATGCTTACGCATACTTGGACAAGGTTTCTTCCCAGCAGCCGGCCAGTGATCGAGTAGTGATACCATACTTTGCACGATCAGCTGGCTCGATCTACCACAGCGTCGCAAATAGTAATCTTCACTTCCTGAGGAGCACTGTTGATGGCAGTCATTTGCAAGACGAACGCCAGAAAGTCGAAACGAGCGTTCTCAGCTGTTTTGACGGCGCACTCAAAGACGTGGCCCGCATAATAAACCTCCTGCGCCTCAGTGAGGCACTGGCTCTTCTCGCACGCCTTGTCCACATACCAGTTGATGCTGCTCAGCGGTAATGCAACTGCGAACAAAAATAATTTACAAGCAGGTTATGCAAAACTGATACATGTGACAGCGCGGCTGCTGCGGCGCTGCACGAATTGAGACGAGCGGCCAGCATGAAAGAAACTCCAGCAATTACCACGTTCAACTCGTTCGAGTACATAAACAGAAACGATAACAGCTAGCTATTACAAGGAAAACATGAAATTATACAAGGTGCGTCAGTGAGCATACAAGAAAACTGACACAACAGCTGGGGTGGAATTTTCTATGGTTATCAATTTTGGATGTAGTGTCACTTTCGGTAGATTTCGCGAGACTTCACAGCGCTCTTGGCACTGTGCTTAGATAGAAAGCTTGGCGCATTGCCAAAGAAAACGCTGTCGGGCACATACGTGGACGCATGCGGAGAACTTTCGTGAAAGTGAAACTATATCCGAAAGCGATCGCCCGAGCACCGCTTTCCAAGCCCACACGACGGAGCGCGTGCGTTTCTCGTTCGCGCATTGAGGACGATTGTACAAACAAATGTTTGCTTACCTGAAACACGATCGCTGCTGTTTTCGTCGTTCATCGAAAGCTTGCTGCAAGGAAAAAGCGAACGCAAACATCGTGCTGCGCGGTGCGACGAAGCGAGCGCACGTTATCTGAGCGGGTGCCGAAACTCGAGTCCTGGCCGTGACGTGAACTGAAGCTGCCGCCAGGCGGCGTCATTCCTCTTTCTCGGGGTTAATAACCCGCTGGGCTTAGTTGCTGCGCGTGCCTGATGGCCTTGGAGGTGGCGACTACTTCCTGCCGCTCTCGTCGCGCAGCACGTCGGTGGCGTGTGGTGTCCTTGATTTCTTTGTAATGCCGCCCAAATTATTCCAGTCTACAGCCAACATGCTAATAGAAAACTGCACAAAAAACAACGCGCCCCAATTTGATTACAAAACTCAATAACATATACCGCAGGAACACCCTAAAGCAATACTTGCACCGGCCCGCTCAACGACTGCTTAAGGAACGCTCAACTGTGCTCAACTGGACAACAATGCTTTCGCAATCACAACTGATAAGAAGTGCTTAGGTGTCCTGGAATTTTCATTTCTTTTTTCTCTGGCTTTCACTTTGTAAATAAACAATTTGAGAGCTCCCTGCTGCGCTACTTTGCAGACGCTGTTAGGAACGATAACAGTGGAAAAATGAAACAGAAGAATGCTGCCTCTCCCGTAAACGAGGGTATATGTAAGCATGGAATGCTCACCGGCAAAGAAGACTGGTTGGAATTATTGCCATCACTCCCAAGCGTGCGCTGCGAGCTGGGCGCTGCCGGCCTGGTCACGCAGCGTTGTGCAATCTCTCGAAGGAGGCGGCGCAAAACCCGCGCCACAGGGCTCAACGAGCGCTGGCGTTGAAAAAAGAGCACAGATAACCCTGTCACAGCGCCAAAAGATGACAATCAAGTGTATTGTGCACTGTAGCTGCATTTCGGACGCCACTATCGGAAACGAGAAATACAACTTCAGCGTGCTGAAAGCTACAGCTTGAGTCGTATTGTGAAAAAACATTACGAATAACTCGGAAGCATTATTTTTACAGTGAAACTGTACATGGCTAGGGTTGTGTACAATTTTTTTCCGTGAACAAAAACTATCGTCATCATTGGCTTTCATACTCCCATAGGCAAGCAAAACTGCAATGGTTCATAGCGTCGTAAAGCAGTGGCTACAAGTACCCAGCAAAGTTACTCATAGTCCCGTAATGTTCATAGCTACTCACTTTGCGTGAATTAGCTGCGATGACACTACACCGGTTGTCGTTCTCGGTGATGTCAATGTGGATGTGCCGGTACCGAAAGGGGACCGGTTTACGCGTTGCATGTTGCAGACGTCGCGATGCGATGCCACACCGATCCGGCCCAACCGAGAACAAAGCGGTTTGCATGCATCAATTCGGCATTATCAATGGATGGGATTGCAGTTGCGAGCGAAATATTAACCACCGATCAAGACACATTGAGTGTGCGTACCTTTCGTCACAATTACCACCAACAAATGATAAATGAGTTCCTACCTTTGCTCAAAATTATGTGTTACATCCGTGTCATGTGCTGAGCACCTTCGCTGGTCGACCAGCTCCTCAGAGTGAAATGGCTTATTTTTTTGTCAATTGTTTGGGCACTAACTAGCGTAAGTACTGCCATCCTGTACAAAGGCTTGGGAGACAGATACCGAATTTTCTAAACTTTTGTTGTTTTGTTCGCGCAACAATACCCGGTAATTGCTCTGGCTTTTGCCTCCATCTCATTTGAAGATCACCGACCACGGGAGCTAAAAGAATTTTATGCTTAATATTCATCGACGATTACAATAGCCGCTTATGGGAAATTTTAGCGCAAATCTATATGTGTTTTCATTGTGTTATATTTTAACTGGCGCGGACAATTTATCTCTTTTGGCACATTTAAAACAAAGAGACTGCCTTGGTAATCGGAACATTCCGAGGGGTAGCGCAACGGTGACGCGTAGGCGCGATTCACAGTCACCACCGCAGACAGACCTATGCTCATGCGGCGCTTTTTTCCATATATGGTAAAGGTGGACGCACTCGTCGCATGTTATCGGTGAACAGACGAGGGCGCGCTCCTCTGGCGCCATCTCGTAGCGCTCGTCGCTTCAGAACCCGTCTTGTGCGGCACTACGCTTTTCTTCTCACGCTTTCGCCATAACGTCCTCCTCTGCTTTCCGCCTCGTGGTTCCGCTGCACCCCCTCCACCGCTTTCCTCCTTGCGCTCTCTTTGCTATCGCCGTCTTTCGTCCCCTACGGCACTCCGTATTCGCTCTTTCATCCTTCAGTGCGCTAGTTCGTTGGCTACACGGAAGCATCCCGACGCTAATCATAGAGACGAGCGTCCAAGAGTTGCTCTTTAAGAAGAAAGACCTTCACATCTCTGTTTTGCGCATGGCAAAATATATCAAGGATGGCGTACAGTGCCATGGAAGCTAAGAAACATCCATAACAAGCAGGTGAAAGAGGAGGCAGGTGACTGGCCGCGACGTCCACGCGGTGCCACCGCCTTCAAAGGTATGCAAACATACAGATTTGGTAGGAACCGCCGCACCATTCGACAACCCGGTGAATGTTGACGAGTGCGGCGAAGACTGACGGTAAACCGTTTTAAAGAGGGGAGAGGGGTGATGAAATTGTGATGGTGGGGCGGCGCAGTTAAAAGACGTCGAGAACGAAGGTGGCGCAAAGGTTTGGACAACGGGAGAACGTCTCTTTAATGCCGGATCCCTGGGTACCAGACGTTCATGGCCAGTTGCCTCACTGAGGTTCCCCTACCCGCCATAACACGCGCTGCTTGCTGCTGAACGCCCACCCCAACAAAACGTCACTGCAGCATTCAGAACAGCCACATGTTTGAAGAAAAGACGCTTTCAGGTCTCTCAGAGCTGTTAGCCCTCTTTTTTTTTACTTTGAACAACAAACGCCCTAATTTTGAGAAAGATTCCTAACACAAGAACCGTCTTGCTAAGGACTGTCTGCTTCACTGATTCCCCAGTGCGATCAAATGAGTGTATGCGCTAGGTGATCATCTACAACATACAATATATACAATACAATGATTGCAAGTTCCGCGAATACACGCAAAGTTCAGGGGATCGCTGACGATGCCTTCAGCCTGCTCATGTAAAAAGTGTGAAAGCAGACCAAGAGCCACCGCATTGCAACGCCCTTAAAACGTCTGCCGAACACAGCTGCGACATGCTCTTGTGAAGACTGGCTAGGAGTGCAGCGACCATCATCATCAGATGACCAGATGTGGCTAGTGCGGCGAGAACTTGAAGCCATGGCACCTGCAGTCCTTTCTTCCCACCCCAGTGAGCCGAACAACTCGCCTAGAGCACCATTTGTGCAGGCATCAGTCCGCGAAAAACTGGCTAATCATGGATTTAATTCTGTATTTCCGTACTGTCTGTAACCGTAATTCCGTAACCGTACTGTCTCCTTCCCTCTCTCACCACCAATAACCCGTTATTATCGCCCAAACAGAGCCAACGTCCTTACTAGCCTCTATTGGCACTGCAACAGCCAAACAATGACGCTCGTGCTCCATCGAACAGTCCCTCGTTGTCATTCCAACGTCACCAGTACCGTTCATCACCAGCTTGTCGATCATCATCCTTACCACCACACGCTCATCGCCCACCGTCCCCGATGCAGCCCCGATGCCTGCCTCCAGAAAACTAAGCGATGGAGCTTCCGGGCGTGAGGCTGCATTGACAACTCGACCGCCAAACACTCTCATCATTTGGCCGACGAAACAGAACTTGATGAACGTTTTAGTCGATGGCGTCAGTCTCCCAGCACTTATTGACAATGAGGGGCACGTATCTGTGATGAGTGCCCAATTGCCACCGACGCCTGAACAAGGTTCTCACACCCGCTGCGTCAGGCACCCTGCGTATCACCGACGGAGGTAAGCCTACTGTGCTTGGTAGGTGCACCACTCGCATTGGCATCGCGGGGCCTCTGACAACTGTTTGGTTTGCCGTTCCGGAATAAGGCCTTTATGGCCTTAAATTTTGGTTAGAGTTTTTATCGTCCCATTCAGCCCAATAATTCCTCATGCAGCGTCATTCAGATTGAACTGCTCCACCAGTCCATCAGTGGCACAACCACGGTTATGCTGTTTCGAAGACATCCGTTGTCGACTGAAGCCACTAGGTAATTCACTCTACTTCCGTTTACTTCCGTTCCTGACGGCGTCTGTGTATTATGTTCTACCGCCCACATACTTCTGAAAAGAAATCTGGCCCTTCGCCATACCGTGCTCACTGTTAAGGCAATCAGATTTCGCTCCGTCTCCTTCATTTTAACTTCTCGACTCAAACTCTTCCCAGAGGCGTGTCTTTGGGTGATATCTCGTCTGTGAACTACTACAAGATGTCAGGTCTTGACGCCGAAATTCCAACGCCCTCTACAATTACCTCCGATTCACCGACTCACACAGACGAACTTAGCAAGATGATTACACCTGATCTTTTTCCGGCACAAGTTGTTGACCTTTGTCGTCTATTGAAAACCTAATGCGACATTTTCGACCTGGACTGCCACCCTTTAGCACAGACATCGGTGGTCACCCATCGTATTTACACTGGAGACGCCATTCCGATTTTTCGCATGCTGAACGAGAAGTGATACAACGATAAGTCGATAAGATGTTGACTAAAGCGTTATGGAACCATCTTGCAGTTGGTGGCGTCCGCTGTTGTCCTTGTCCGAATAAGGACGACAGTTGGCGTTTTTGTGGACTACATACACCTCAACGAAATAACACTGAAGGATGTCCACCCCTTGCCACGTAATAATGAGGATTGGGACTGAGTCGTCGTCGTCGTCGTCATCATCATCATCATCATCATCATTATCGTCATCATCGTCATCAACATCAGCCTGGTTACGCCCACTGCAGGGAAAAGGCCTCTCCCCTACTTCCCCAACTACTCCGGTGCTGTACTAATTATGGCCATGTCATCCCTGCAAACGTATTAATCTCATCGGGCCACCTCACTTTCTGCGGAACACCTGCTACGCTTTCCTCCCCTTGGAATCCAGTCCGTAACCCTTAACAACCACCGGTAATCTTTCCTCCTCATTACATGTCCTGCCAATGCCCATTTCTTTTTCTTGATTTCAACTAGGATGTCATTACCTCGTGTTTGTTCCCTTACCCAATCTGTTCTTTTCTTATACCTTAACGTTACACCCATGATTCTTCTTTCCATAGCTCGTTGCGTCGTCCTCAATTTAAGTAGAACCCTCTCAGTTAGCCTCCAGGCTACCGCCCCGTACATGAGTACTGGTAAGACGCAGATGTTACACACTTTTCTCTTGAGGGATAATGACAACCTGCTATTTATGATCTTAGAATGCTTGCCAAACGCACCCCAGCCCATTTTTATTCTTCCGATTATTTCAGTCTCATGATCCGCATCTACCGTCACTACCTGTCCTAAGTAGATCTATTCCTTCACCACTTCCAGTGCCTCGCTACCTATCGTAAACTACTGTTCTCTTCCGAGACTGTTAAACATTACTTTAGTTTTCTGCAGATTAATTTTAGAACCGCCTTTCTGCTTTGCCTCTCCAGGTCAGTGAGCATGCATTGCAATTGGTCCCCTGAGTTACTAAGCAAGGCAATATCATCAGCGAATCGCAAGTTACTAAGGTATTCTCCATTAACTCTTATCCCCAATTCTTCCCAATCCAAGTCTCTGAATACCTCCTGTAAACACGCTGTGAATAGCATTGGAGAGATTGTATCTGCCTGCCGTATCTGCCGTTTCCCTGCCTGGCGCCTTTCTTTATTGAAATATTGTTGTTTTCTTTATGGAGGACTACGGTGGCTGTGGAGGCGCTATAGATATCACTCATTATTTTTACATAGGGCTCGTCTACACCCTGATTCCGTAATGCCTGCATTACTGCTGATGCTTCGACTGAATGAAAGGCTTTCTCGTAATCAATCAAACCTATATATAAGGGTTGCCTATATTTCGCACATTTCTCTATCACCTGTTTTATAGAGTGAATATGGTCTATTGTTGAGTAGCCTTTACGCAATCCAGCCTGGCCCTTTGGTTGACAGAAGTCTAAGGTGTTCCTGATTATATTTGCGATTACCTTAGTAAATACTATGTAGGCGACGGACAGTAAAGCTGATCGGTTTATAATTTTTCAAGTCGTTGGCGTCGCCGCTCTTATGGATTAGGATTACATTAGCATTCTTGCAAGATTCCGGTACTCTCGAAGTCATGAGGCATTGAGTATACAGTGTGGCCAGTTTTCCTAGAAAAATCTGCCCACCATTCTTCAACAAGTCTGCTGTTACCTGATCCTCCCCAGCTGCCTTCCCCCTTTGCATAGCGCTCAAGGCTTTCTTTACTTCTACCAGCGTTACTTGTGGGATTCCAAATTCCTCTACAGTATTCTCTTTTCCATTATCGTCGTGGGTGCCACTGGTACTGTACAAATCTCTATAGAACTCCCCAGCTACTTGAACTATCTCATCCATATTAGTAATGATATTGCCGGCTTTATCTCTTAACGCATAGATCTAATTCTTGCCCATTCATAGTTTCTTCTTCACTGTTTTTAGGCTTCATCCGTTCCTGAGAGCATGTTCAATTCTATCCTTATTACACCTCCTTATGTCAGCTGTCTTATGCTTGTTGATTAACTTCGAAAGTTCTGCCAATTCTATTCTAGCTGTAGGGTTGGATGCTTTCATACATTGGCATTTCTTGATCAGATCTTTCGACTCCTGCATTAGCTTACTGGCATCTTGTCTAACGAAGTTACCACTCACTTCTATTGCACACTCCCGAATAATGCATATAATAGTGTCGTTCATATCTCCAATACTAAGGTACTCTTCCTGCGTTGAAGCCGAATACCTGTTCTGTCGCTTGATCTGGAATTCTATTTTCCCTCTTACCGCTAACTCATTGATCGGCGTCTTATGTACAAGTTTCTTCCGTTCCCTCCTCAAGTCGAGGCTAATTCGAGTTCTTACTGTCCTATGGTCACTGCAGCTCACTTTACCGAGCACGTCCACGCTTTGTATGATGCCAGGGTTAGCGCAGAGTGTAAAGTCTATTTCATTTCTAGCCTCCCTATTCGGGCACCTCCACATCCTCTTTCGGCGATCCCGCTTGCGGAAGAAGGTATTCATTATCCGCATGTTATTGTGTTCTGAAAATTCTACTAATAACTCTCCCCTGCTATTCCTAGTGCCTATGCCATATTCCCCCACTGCCTGTCTCCAGCCTGCTTCTTGCCTACCTTGGCATTGAAGTCGCCCATCAGTAGAGTGTATTTTGTTTTCACTCTACCCATCGCCGATTTCGCGTCTACATAGAAGGTTTCGTTTACTTGGTCATCATGACTGGCTGTAGGGGCGTACACCTGCACGACCTTCAATTTTTACCTCTTAATACGTTTCACAACAAGAGCTGCAACCCTCACGTTAATTCTATAGAATTCCTGTATATTACCAGCTATATTCTTATTAATCACAAATCCGACTCCTAGTTCTCGTCTTTCCGCTAAGCCCCGGTAGCACAGGACGTGCCAACTTTTTAGCGCGGTATATGCTTCATTCGTCCTCCTAACTTCACTGAGCCCTATTATATCCCATTTACTGCCCTCTAATTCCTCCAATAGCACTATTAGACTCGCCTCGCTAGATAACGTTCTAGCGTTAAACTGACTGAGTGCACTGAGCCAAATATTTTCCATCAATATGCGTCCAATCAGGCTTTTGACAAATCTCGGCAGATTACATGGACCGCGAGAAAACTGCCTTCGTAGCACATGACGCCCTCTACCAATTCAAGATTATGGCGTTCGACCTTTGTAATGCCACGGAAATCTTCGAAAGAATGATGGAATCTTTACCACGCGGCTATGAATTGTTCCCATGTTTCTGTTATCTAGACAATGTCATATTCTTTTCATCAACTTGATTCATTCATTTAAAGCGGATATCGCCTATTCTTGCTCTTGAACTGATCTAAGTCCAAATTTGGACGTCCTCAAATTACCGTTCTTGGCCATCGAGTCAGGGCCGCTAGCATCCAAACCCACCCTCACAAGATTTGTGTTGTCCAGAACTATCCTGTTCGGTCTTCCGCTGCAGACGTAAGAAGCTTTGTATGGTCCTGCTCGAATTTCCGTCGTTTTATCAAGCATTTTGCCGAAACCCGTGGCCCACTAACTTTTTTATTCGTGGTCTTTGCTTATAATCTGTAACGTCACGAGACTGCTAGCTTTGTACCTTTTTACCTGCTGTTTGGTTGTCACCCTCCTTTGGCCTTTGACACACTGCTTCCTTCCTCGGTGAACACGCCATGCTCAAGACGTCTTGGCCTGGGCCGTCATATGGCACGCCATATGACGTCATAAGACGTCATATGGCACGCCAGATTGCCGGCTCTTGACTCACTGACCTTCAGGACGCGCTGAAAATCTGGTACGAGAGCTGACATCGGGACGGTCGCTTTCCTCTTGGCTACGCTGTCTTCCTATGGACAGCATGTCACCGCGTCGGCTTGTCTGAAAACCTCCTGCCGTGTTACACAGGGCTCGACACGATATTTCGTCAGCTTGGCGATGTGAGCTACGAGATTACTCCGCTTGACTCGCGTGTCCTGACCGACGTTGTACATGTGTCCCAGCTGAAGCCTTACTTTGCCGCGAGGTCACCTCCCTTATAGTTATCGCTGAGACGGCGCCTTTAGAGGCGGCGGTTATGTTTCGTAGCACATAAGAATGGCGCGTCTCAGAAGACGATCTGACATGTATTGGTGGGATCGGTATCGACAGCCATGTTGTTTATGCATCGTTGTCTCTCTTCTAAATAACGTAATTACATCTTTATGTGTGACTTCTGCAACGTAACATGTAGTGAGACGTACTCAAACCAGCAGAAGCGGAGAGAGGAAGAACATGGTTGTTGCAGTTGGTGCTTGCGCTTGCTCCACTCAGTCGTAGTCTCTTTCTGTGCATTCATATAAAATGCCGAGCGCATCGAGCCTTAAATGCGTAGTATCAATTCGTGGAGCACGCTGGTTCCCTTTTTCATCCTCGAACTGCGTACCCGGAATCTACTCCCCTTTTTGGACATATCTGCCGATGTGCCACAGCAAGTTGCTATCGCACCACCGCTGGTAGCTTGCTCCGTACTCCTTAGTAACAAGACAGCGAGACCCTGTCATTCTCAACCGCACCGACGAGCAGGACTTCGAGGGCCAGCTGACTTCATATGAGTCGGTAAGCGCCCACGGTAAATGCGATTACGGCGACAAGCTCAGCAACGTCAACGTTTACCCAGTATGCGTGGCACACCTGTGATTCCACAACCACGAAGCTGTCGTTGTGGACGACCAACTGGTCGTCCTATAAAACGAACTTCGTGGATGTCATCGGCCGACCCGCTGACCCCAAGCTCCTCGTAGAACAGCGCTTACGCGGTCATAACCAGCAATCCGGCGAAAACTTTACGTCCTACATTGAGGATATCGTCGACCTATGTCGTCGCATCAACAGTGCTATGTCCGAAGCTGATAAAATCCTCCACATCATGAAGGGGATCGGGGAAGATTCCTTCGAAATTGTCATTGCCGAAAGTCCGCATACTGTCGCGGACGTCCTTCATTAAAGCCAGAGCTATGACGAGTTGCGGAAAAAGCACATTTCTACACGCGTCCCGAGCTCTGACATGATCAAGACATCAGCATTAACTGTTGCAGCCGCTTCTATTGATACCACAATCTTAACGTAGCCAATACAGCAGTTTTTCGGAGAACTGTCACGACAATTGTCCCTTATTGCCCATGTGCCGGACTCCGCTCAGGCGCTTGCTCCCATGCTACGACAAGCCATTCAGGAGCGAATTTCTGAGGCGCTACAAGCTTCCAACTAGCATCCGCCTGTTTCCACTCATCTCACCTATGCCTAAGTCGTATGCAGGCAGTGACCACCAATGCCACATGTCATCGATCCGCGCAGACCTGCAACTGACATTACGCAGTGTGTGCGCCTTCCCTCCGAAACCAGCCACCTTTTAGCCGTCCCGCACTGCCGTCAATTATTACTTGGCGTAACTCCGGACAACAGGCCTATCTTCTAATTCTGTTGCCTATCTGGCCATTTCGCTCGTTCCTGTAGTCGTCGTGATTTCCGTATTAGTGTGGGTGAAGAACATCAGGGCTACTTACGTCCTGAGCCACCGCACCCGATCTCTTCCCACACAGCGATGCATACCTGCTCACTCAATCGACGTGGCTACGGTACACGCGGGTCGCCCTCACCATGTCGCCGTTCACTTACCCCTGGGATTCGTCGCCCCCCACCCGTTCAAGCTGAAAACAGGCCATTGCAGTTGCGGAGGCAAGAACTGCGCTCATGTTGACAGCTTCAAGGCCTTGATTTCTTCCTGCGAAAGAAATTACTGTGAGTACCGAAAGTATTTCCGTGCACACTCGTCAATACTGGAGCCGCTTTTTCTGTTCTTAGTAGATATATGTGCTGCAAGTTAGAAAACATCACGATTCTGCTTTCCGACGACTCTCTGCTTACCGCAACCACGCACTACACTTAAGCTTCATTGGCGCACACAGCTGCGCCTGTTATTCAGGATATATTGTGCGTAGTCGAATTTGTCGTTTTTTCACCATTTTCGCACTACATTTATTTTAGTGGGTTTTCTTGCTAGTAACCATGCCGTTGTTGACTTTGCGGGTGCCGAACTTGAGTTGTCGCCAATGTGTGACGCCTCACCTGACACGCTACCTTCTACTCTTATGGTCGTCACTGCGGACACTGACATACCTCCTTTGTCTTCCGTTTTCGTACCAATCTCTTGCGGTTATGCTCCCTCTTCCTCTGCCCTGTTTACACTCTCCGCAGCCTTCACCTCTCGCAAAAACTCCCTCGTCCCTTTTGCAGTTCTCTCCGTCGAAAACTCTTGCAGCGCCATTTATGTCACGAATCAGTTTTCTTCCTCAGCCAACTTATTCCGTGGCGAGTGCATAGGTCGGCTTGACAATATTGATTCCGCCTACTCTACTCAACTGCCTGACGACACGTTAAGTCTTCTCGTTGACCGCCTTACTCCCGTTACTATCGCGGACTCGTTCTCCTTAGATGCCTTCCTTCCATCAATTGACCCCGAACTCCCACCTGCCCAGAGCACCCAACTCTTGGAGCTGCTCGATCACTTTCGAAAGTCATTTGATCATACGCAATCTTCCTTGGGCCGCACATCCGCCATTGTTCACCACGTTGACACCGGCACTTATGCATCTCTACGCCGGCGCCCACACCGAGTTTCTCACGCTGAAGGTCGTGTCAGTGCTGAACAAGTCAACGACATAGTCCATCATGGCGTTGTTCAGCCGTCGCTCAATGCTTGGGCGTCCCCAGTTTTGTTGGTGAAGAATAAGAACGGTAGCATAAGATGTCGGGTTGATTATGGACGCCTTAACAAGATCACGCGAAATAACGTTTATCCGTTACCTAGAATAGGCGACGCTCTGGACTTCTTGCAACGAACAGAGTAGTTTTCCTTTTTCGACCTTTCGTTTGGGTACTGGCAGGTCCCTATGAATGCAACTGACCATCTCAAGATTGTCTTTGTCACCCCAGATGGTCTATATGCATTCAACGTAATGCCGTTCGGCCAATTTAATGCGCCTGCCACCTTCTAACGTCTCATGGACAACATTTTTAGAGGCCTCAAATGGCACACGTGTCTTTGCTACCTGGACGGTGTTGTAGTCTTTTGGAAGGACTTAGGCTGTCGTCTTAGACTGTCGTCAGGGCTCTTGCCCACCTGGCAAGAGCCCTGACTTGCCTTTCACACGCTAGACTGCAGCCTAATTTGAAGAAGTGATACTTTGTCGCCCGCCGGCTTACCTTTCAGGTCACGTTATCAGCAGGGACCATGTCCTTCCCGAGCCTGCAAAGCTCCGCGCGGTCGTCTAGTTCTCCAGGCTGTCTACGCTGCATGAACTCCGTAGCTTTATAGGCCTTATTTGTACTTTTGCCGGTTCGTGCGCAATTTCGCATCCACAATCGCCCCTTTAACGCTAGCTTTAGATGTATCACCCTATACTGCGCCACTTTAACCGGGCGCTCCTACCGAAATACGCACGGGCGCTAGTGGAGCTGTCCTCGGCGCTATTCTTGCCTAGCGTAAGCCTGGCTTCGAAGAGTACGTCGTCTCTTACGCTAGCCGCACTCTTACCAAAACGGGCAAGAATTACTCGGTCAGCGAAAAAGAATGGCTTGCAATCGCTTGGGCAACCACCAAATTTCGAGCTTCCGGATATGGTCGTCAAATTAACGGCATGAACAATCAACACGCGTTGTCACCTGGTTCGCTTGGCGCTGCGCCTACAGGACTATGACATCCATGTTGTCTACCAGCCCAGCCGTAAACATTCGGATGCCGACACCCTTCCGCGCTCACCCCTGCCCGATGAGCGTGGTTCTCTATCTGTCTCCAGCTACGATTCTTCGTCTATTTCATTCGCTGACAAGCCAGCAGAGCTACGCAGGGATGCTCGGATAGCCTCTCTTCTAGAGTGATTATCTCTACTGTCACCACGCATTATCGGCCGCTCACTTCATCGCGCTACTAAGCACTTTGCCATCAGCGATGGGCTCCTGTTCCCCTGCAACTACGTACCTGATGGCCGTAAATGGTTGCTAGGGGTTCATCGTCATTTACGTTCCGACGTCTGTGCCCCTTTTCATGTGAAACCGCAATGCGGCCATGGCGGTCTATTCAAGACCTATGCACGCCTACGTCATCGCTAATACTGGCGAGGGATGTGCTGCTTCATTCAGCTGTACGTCCACTCGTGCTGCAAGTGCCAACGCTGCACGAGCACACTTCACAAGATAACAGGGTCGCTTCAACCATTGCTTTTTCCTTCCTGGCCTTTCCACCATATTGACAGTGATTTGTACGGTCCTCTACTGTACACCCCATGTGGCAACCGCTGCGTCATCGTCGTCGTGGCCTCACGCGCTACACCGAAACTTCAGCGCTCCCGGCGGCCACAGCATGTGAAGCAGGCTTGTTATTCGACACGGTGCGCCTTGCGAGCTACTGACGCAACGTCGTCGTTCATTTCTATGCGAAACTGTAGAAGCCGTCCTTCACGAATACAACATTGTCCATAGAACTACAAGCGCCTAGCATCCGCAAACCACTGGTATGACTGAACACTTTTATCGTACTCTCGGTGACATGCTCGCCATATACGTGTCCGCTGACAGCACTAACTGGGACCGCATCTTCCCCTTTGTTACTTATGCTTAGAATAGCACCACTCAGCCTGCCACGGAATTATCTCCCCTCTTTATTTTTTATGGTCGCTGTCACGATCCGCCAGGGTTCTTCAAGGAGGGAGGGCTCGAGGCACCCTGGGTTAAACAGACGTTCCACAGCGTGGTGGTGATGAACGATGACTGAGCGCCGAGCAGCTCAGTCATCAATGCAATGCAATGAGCAGCAATGCTGCCTACCAAGCCTGGAAGGCCACCGAGCTTGGCGGGCCAACGAAGATTATGTTCGAGGGGGCAACACGTGCTTGTTACGCCCCCTTACCCCCAATTTGTTTGTTAACAACAAAAAATGTCCAAGTTAAAGTGAAAGATTCTGCCGCTGTTCCACCCATGTCGACGGTGCCCTCTATCCAGGCGAGTAACGGTCTGGCGGCCTCCACGGTCGAACACTCCGCTTGGGCACCGGTGATGACGGGCCAAGTGTGGCAACACAAGGGTGCTCTCTGAGCCAGCCTCGCTCCGTCCGGGGGGTGCACAATGATCGGCCTTATGATTGGTGCCGGACTAGAAACCTGCCCAACGGGCGCCGCACCACTGGCAACGCTTGCCGCCTCCGGGGTGGGCGATCCTCCGCTGGAAGCAACTGGTATTGCCGCTAGTCCTCCTGCGGGCTGGAACTCTGAAGCGGCAGTTAACGGTGCTAGCCAGGTCCCGACGCGAGGCCGAGCATGGTCAGCGTATACGGACTACGCGGCGCTGTCTGGCATGCGGACGAGCAGCCATGAGGCGCTCCACCACCTGTCAGGCGGATGAGGCAGGGGCCAGAACGAATGTTCCTGGCAAAGACTGGAGTTAGCAACTCCGGCAAAAGCCCGAGATGGCACTCTCGGTGAGCAGCCAGCTTGTGCTTCAGCTGCTTCAGGAGCGCTGTGGACCAAAGGTCTGACTGCAAGACCTCGAAGGGTGTCTTGATATTCCGACCCAGCAGGAGCTCACAGGGACCACGACCAGTGACATCGTGCCGCGTGGTTCGGTACTGGGACAGTACCCGGGCAATCTGCATCCGGAAATTCCAAGTTGGCTCTTCTTGAGCTTGTCCTTGATGGTCTGCGCCAACCATTCAGCTGCACCGTATGAAGCAGGGTGGTAGAGGCGGAACCCCCATCCGGCGCATTCCGTTCTTCGTCAGCCAGACCAGGTAATCTATGCTGACGAAAGCAGGACCATTCGCGGACACGATGATGACCAGCAACGCCTGAGCGTCGAAGACCAGTTGTGGCGCTCCAATGGTCACGCCTGCTGATGGAGTGGTGACTGGTAGAACCTCCATCCAATTCGAAAGGGCGTCCACCAACACTAGGAAGAAATGGCCCTTGAGGGGCCCCCAAAATCCACGTATAGGCGGGACAAGGGTCCTTTGGGAACGGCCAGGGGGTGATTCCCACATGACGTGAGGCCCGCTGACGCTCCGGGCAGATTTGGCAGCTGTGCATGATGTGAGCGATGTCCTCGTTCAGGCCAGGTCACCAAACGTGGGACCGGGCCACCATCTTGGTCTTTTCCACGCCCGGATCGCCCGCGTGCAGGGACTGTAGGACCCTGGACCGGAGACTTTGTGGGGTCACCACCCTGGAACCCCACAGTAGGCAACGCTCCTGCAAGCTCAGCTCGGCGGCCTGGTGGCTATGGGCGTGCTGTTGGTACGCGTGCTCCAGCATGAACACTTCAGCAGATCCTTGAACAGCATCTGGCACCTATGGTAGGGGCAGGCGGCTCAGAGAATCAGCAGGTCCCAGGTCCTTTCCCAGACGATAAACCAGCTGGTAACTGGAAGCTATCAGCCTCAAGGCCCACCGTACCACTCGAGGTGATGCCTGCACGGGAACTGCCTTGTGAGACCCCAGCAGCCACAACAGCGGCTTGTGGTCTGCGACCGCCTCGAACTTCCGGCGCCACAGACACTGGTGGAAGCGTTCAACCCTGAATATGTGGGCCAGGCCTTGCTTGTCCAGCTGGCTAGAGCGTTGCTCTGCAGCATGAACCCGATGAGAAGCAAACCGCGCAGGGCGTTCGACAGGACGGCTCCCACACCATACGGTGACGCATCTACGGGTAGGGCGACAGGCTTGGCAGGATCGAAGTGTACCAGCACTGGAGCCATGCTGTTTACTTCCTTGCTGCGCTGAAAGGCCCAATCCCCCTCCTTCTTCCAGACCCATTGCTGACCATCTCGAAGCAGAAGATGGAGCGGCTGTAGATTCTCCGACAGGTTCGGCGGGAAACTCCTGTAGAAGTTGATGAGGCCGAAGTATCTCTGAAGCTCCATGTTGTTCTGGGGTTTAGGCGCCTTGAGCACAGCATCCACTTTGCGGGGAGGCGGGGCAAGGGCAGCCTGGGAAATGACTGGTCCTAAGTACTCAATACTTGGGGCCAGGGAAACGCACTTTTCCAGCTTTAGCTTAAGACTGGTGTCCTCCAACCGTGCCAGCACTTTGTGCAGGTTCTGCAGGTTATCCCCATCGTCGGTGCCAGTAACCATGACGTTGTCGCAGTACACCGCCACGTGCCCCTGAAGAGGTTGTCCATCTCTCTCTCTGAAATAGGGCTGGGGCTGAGGTCATGCCAAATGGTAAGCGCGTGTACGGGAGGAACCCAAAAATTATGGATATTGTGAGATACTTCCTGGAGGCATTCTGGAGCTCCAGCTGCCGGTAAGCATCTCTGAGGTCGAGCTTGGGGAAAGTCGGTCCACCGGACAACGCTGGCCAGACATTTTCAATCCGGGGAAATAGGTACTTCTCGACGGTAGCGACGGGGTTGCTGGTAACCTTGACATCCCCGCAGATCCTGACACTGCCTGTCGTCCTGACCGTACATTCCTAATTTATAGCCACCATTCTTTTGTATCGCCCCGACGCTGCCGACTCTACGACACTTATGCCAAAGAATGTCGTCAGATCGCTCACTCACTCACCACACAAGACAAGGCCCGCCACAAACATAGCCATTACACAAGCTTGACTGTGCCATCATATACACCAGGAATGCTAGTATGGCTCCGCGTTCCTTTCTCTACTCCTGGTATTTCTGCAAAGTTCAGCTCAAGGTATGATGGCACTTACCGGGTTCTACAACAGGCGTCCCCGGTCAACTACGTCATTGAGTCTGTTCAGCCACCCACGGGCCAACGGCGTCGCGGACGCGAAACCGCTCATGTCGACCGACTGAAGCCACACTAAAAACCCGCCAGTACTGAATGTTCCATAGGTCGATAGGATGGCTCCTTTTTACACCAGGGAGTGACTATAGTGAGAAATACGGGTGCCAGCATAATACGAAGGGAGGAAGAAGACGGTTCTGGTTGGTGCTCGCACTTGCCCCGCTCGGCTGTTGTCTCTTTCTGTACATTCGTATAAAGCGCCGAGCGCATCAATGGTTAAACGCGTGCTATCAGTGTATATATATATATATATATATATATATATATGTAATGTCACAAGCTCTCTCATGAACCACGGCTGCCGCTGAGATAACCAGGTGGACGAAAGAAGAGAACGCCGTCAGCCAAGCTGCCTCGGGACTGCTCAAAACGTGCCTATTGAACATATTTATCCAGTTTTGCATTAAACACCATGTGTGTAACTATATATATATATATATATATAGTCATACCATAGGAAGCCAAAAAACGGTGTGAACTAAAGTAAGCACAACATAAGTCACTGGCATTCTGTTAAGAATTGCAAGTAATTTCCTCCTATGCTGTCCTTCGTGTAATTGTTTAATTTAAAATTTAATTATAGAATTTCACGTACCAAAACCACTTTCTGATTATGGGGCATGCCTTAGTGGAGGATTCCGGAAATTTCGACCACCTGGGTTTTTTTAACGTGCACCTAAATCTAAGAACACGGGCGTTTTCTCATTTCGCCCCCATATAAATGCGACCGCCGTGGCCGGGATTCGATCCCGCGACCTCCTGCTCAGCAGCCGAACACCATAGCCACTGAGCAACCACGGCGGGTGTGTCATTGTTTAATGTCTTCTTAGAAAATCTAATATAAAGATTGGGCGCTTCGGTTTTCTTATCTCTCAGTTATGTTGTAAATGAGAGAAGTGGACAGCCGTTCATACGCCAGAACACTGGCGTTGCGACCACGGTCCCAGCGCTTATGCCCAAGGGCGCATCTTTGTCTTCGCACTTGGCCACGCTGCGGACCTGGAAAAATAGAATACACAGTTCACTTAAAACTTGCAGTTCACTTCAATCGCCGGAACCTTTTGTTGAGGCGAGACAGGTGCACGGAGAAGCTATTTCTTTTACTCCTGTCGAGGCGGGCACCTAGAACTAGGTGCTCATGCGCCAGTTGTTTCCTTCTATGTGCTCAGTAATTGTGAAGGGCTCTTCAAACCTCGGTAAGAACTTCTCGCCTGATGATCTCACTCCCCTTTGTACCCACACCCCGTCACCGCCGTTATACAGTGGAGCAACTCAATGTTGGCGGTCATAGTGGCTCTTCTGCGTTTCTTGTGCTTGTGAAGCTCTTCTCATCTCTTTCGTCCTGATCATTTCAAAAATGGGCGCTTGGTCGGCGGAGCTGGAGGTCATAGCGGGAGTGTCTAGGCTGAAGAGCGCTTTCAGCTGCGGCACCTTTCCAATGACGATCTTATACGTTGTTGTCCCGGTAGACGTCTGAAGCGCCGTGTTAACGGCGTAAGCAGCTGACTGAAGGAGAACGTATCAGACGCCTTCTCTCTTCCCTATTCTCGTAAACGGGGCGAGTCAGCCCCTGATCGTTTTGTTAGTTCATTTCGTAAGGCAGTTTGTCCAGGGATGAAATGCGGACGTGTAATGGTGCTGCACCCTTGCCGTACAAAGATAATTCCTTAGTTCGCGACTGCGCAATGTCGTAGCACGGTCGCATAATAATTTTATTTGCATTCCATGTCGCCTTTCAGGTTTTAGCTTGAGGAAATTGGCCAGGGGACCGGACACGAGAGATAGCTCCAGCGGCAACATCGACGTACTTCAAAACTGGTCAATCGCAGCAATGATGTAGCAGTTTCTTGCAGTAGTGATCGGTGGAGGCCCAGTGTAGTTGTTGCCAACAATATGAAAAGTAGCTTCTTGTTGCGGAATAGGTGTATTTCCTTATCTTTCTCTGGTTACCGTTGGTCCTCGGCTAACAAAAATCAAATTTTATTAGCTTAGCGCGAAATGCGCCGGCATGTATCGGAAGTTTCTCGAATATTATCGATGGTTCTATCCATTCTCACTGAACCTTGTGTAATCTGGCTGCATGCGCGACGTGAATTATATTGTAGGTCATGGAAGACGTACCGGCCCCAGAGATTACAGAGGAACCTTCGATGACTGAATGATTGAACCGGATTTTATTCGTTCATTTTCTTTGTCGTTAATGTAAACATATCTTCATACGGTCGTATATAAACTGCACGCAGCTATGCCATGAATTGTATTGGGATCGCAATTGGACCCCGGCCGAAATGTCAATAAACCGCTTGATCCGCGCATCTACTTCACTGTAGGCCCACTGTAGTCGTTGCATATAGTATCTGTGTGGTATATATGGCAACGAATGCGTAATGCGAATTCGTGGGATCGTTCCTCACCTGAAGCAAGATGTCTTTCGATCCACTTTCGTTGCCACTAACTTATCATTTCTCTAATTCAATCAGTAAGCACAAATTCCCTAAGATGACTTTGGTGTTTGTTTGTTCGCTTCTCATGACATTATTAATAAAAGAAATTCAGCTCCTCTGTTAACTCCCTTTCATCTCGTTTATTATATATATATATATATATATATATATATATATATATATATATATATATATATATATATATATATTAGGGGTGTGCGAATATTGAAAATTTCGAATAGGAATCCAATACGAATAAGGCACAAAACTACCTTCGAATATCGAATCGAATACTGAACAAGTGCGTCGTATTAAAAAGTTGCAAAACATGGTAACAATCGCTTTATAACTCTTTAAAAATAATATTGCATTTTGCAAGGCTGCTGTAGATAAAAAGCACTCATTACAAATGATGCGCTCACTTAATGACAGGTAATGCACTTGTTAATGAATATCAAGAAGGAAAATGAACTGCTCAACATGTACAGAAACAAACGCTCTGTATGCACTGTGACAACATTTCTAACGGCCGAAAATTCCCTTGGAACTGAGATGGCAGGGATGGCAAAGTACTTCTAGGCAAGTGTACTTAATAGCGGGTACGTGAAGCGCACAATGGACTGCCACCACTAACAAGGATCCTTGCACATTTCGAGAATAAGCTTTTCAGTATAGTCTGTAACTTCACTCTCAGAGGCAGATGCCAAATGAGCATTCTCCTTGTTCACCACTGGACCGTCAAAAGCTTTCCATACAGTGGATAGCACCAGTGGACACAAACTTGACGCTGGCATGGCAGTGTCCTCACTGGGTTCTACGCCAGCTGCGTGGAGCTCCCTTGTTACAATGTCTTTCAGCCAGATCATCTGACCAGACGCCTGACGAATTGTGTCCTTAAAAGCGCGGATCAAGAAACATGGCCAGGTTGGCCACTTCTTCAAATTCATGCTCAGCAAAACGAGTCTTGATATATTTTGCGAGATTGTTAGCAAACGCAGAGTTGCCTTTGCAATCTTCGAGCCAGTGCTGCATTCCAAAAATAATTAGAATTTGACATGACAGTGAGGGGTACTTTCCAGCACTTAAGATCACAGTCGCGTCAAATAAGGGCTTCAATGCCTCAAAAAAACTACACTGCATCTCATTACTCTGCAGAGTTAAAGGTATCTACGCTCGTGTACGAAGTGGTAAGCTCATTTCTGATGGACTTTCTTTTTGATGCATTTCTGATGGAGTTCAAGGAGCCTTGAGAGCACGAGGTACTAACTGTTCCATCTTGTGTCGACATCCTGCACAACATAAAACACGTCTTTGATAAGCTACGTCTGCAGAACGTTCAGTCTTTTCTGTGCACTAGGGCTATGCTCGTAGTGCCCAACAATCGCTTTCGCCTTCTTGCAGAGTGTGTTCATTGCCCGAGCACACGACATTTCATTGCTAATCACCAGGTGCAGAGTGTGAGCAAAGCAGGCTGGTTGGAGCCAAGGCAGTCTCCTGGTAGTGCTCGGATATTGCGGCCGCTGTCCGTCATGATGTGTTTCACGCAGTCGATTGTTATCGCCCAGTCGGTGCATAACTGCTCCAATGACGCAGCTATGTTCACAGCCGCGTGACTCTCCGGCATATGTCGCATATTCAAAGTGAACTTTTTCATGTCGAATTTCACCGCAGGAATATGGTGCGTGAGGCTTACAAAACAATGGTTGGCACGCGAAGTCCAGATATCGCTCGTAAAATTGAGAGTGCTTGTTTTGTTTCAAGTGCTTTTCGCAGCTCGTGTCGTACCCTTGCTCTTGTGTCGTCGTACAGGCGCGGGCCGAGCACACGTGACAATTTTGTTCGAGATGGCCGACTGTAGCACGACTGTACAGTTGCTTCAACCATCGCTTTGAACTGGTGTGGCAGAAATGGTGAACAAATGAATGGCTGCCACATCCTTGTGATGTGCGTTTTCTTTCTTCTGACGCAATGACTGCTGTCTCTGGTGAAGTATATGATCCAGTGTCGGTTGATTCTTGAACGGAGCGTTCGCGGTGGCCTCCTTTTTGTACTTTTCTAACAACAAAGGGTGCTCTGTCACGTAATTTTGAAGAGTAGTGGTTGTTGCCGTTGTCAATTTAAGAACATGTTCGCACGACTTGCACCGAGCTGTCGACGGCGAGAGTTTTGTGTAGTGCCGCCAAAGGAGTCTTCTTCCGACTTTCTTTTCTTGCTTGCTCGGTGGCTCGTCATCTGCAGTTTATGCCATTCTTGGAGAACACTCTTGATCGAGGGCTCTATCAGCACAGAGATAGTTGCTAATAACACCGTGGCGAAGTTAGCGTGTTTTGCATTTGTCTCACGGAGCAGCAGCACAGAAGGTAGCAATGAGCCGGCGATTACTTGAGAAAAGCGGGAACACAAGTTGGGAGTCGTCTATGGCGATGCAACGGTCTCCACGGACATATATTGTTTTTCTTTTTAATTTTAAAACATCTGAAAATTTCCAGGTAACACTTTTTGGGATGCGTATTCTATCGCATATAGTTACAGAGCCCTAAAGGACATCATATATGGTTATGTAAGAGCCATAGAATAAAGCTTGGTAAAAAAAACTGAAACTGATTGTGTCTCACAGGCATCATGCAGATAGACTGAAACAGCATACAAATAATGAGCCGGTCATGCGAAGTTCTCAGTGAATAAGCCTGTTCTTAGGAGAATGCGAATATCCGTAATAATTGAGCTTGTAGTTAATTACTTGCTCAATTATTCCGGATATTCGGGAAATGCATATTCGGGAATTTTCGAATATGGATTTCTCGAATCGAATACGCTTCGAATAAGGACAATATTCGATTCGTATTTGAAATTGCGAATATTGGCACACCCCTAATATATATATATATATATATATATATATATATATATATATATATATATATATATATATATATATACATACATATATACACGGTTACGAAACTATCACACTTCTTGCGCACATTTCCGTCATGATGCACCAGTCGCCAGAAGTTTGGCTTCCGTGTAGTGCCTCATTACAGGCTGTCTAACTGAGCACCAGGGGTTATTAGTATTTCTCTAACATCCGTCTAAAAATTTTATAAATCTAGAATTTAGCAGCGGCAATTGGTTAAGCAAAACAGCAGATCGTTTGTGTTGTATCGAAGAGTGCGTATTTATTTTCAGTCATAAATCCAACATCCATAATTCATGTGTGCTTTATTATCGTCCCGACATTGTGTCCATTGGTCTCTGATCGTCAAGCGCTAAATGCTTTTTTTACTGCAATTAGGTGATTTAGTTGTGTCCCCATTTGATGAAATTAAATATTATTTCTTTATTCTTAGCCTAAAGTGCTCAATCTATAGGGAAAAAAATTACGACATGTTTGACACACTATCGAGACCGTGTTTGCCTCTCGAGGTGGGAACCAGTGGTTATGGGGGCTTTGCACATAGCTGTTAAAATGTGTTGCCTAGTACTGTTCAGATTTCGCCTAATTTTCCGGATAGCGACGGCGCTTTGGCGCCATGAAATCATTACAGTTCACCCAATCGAGCACGGCGCTTTCTGCTTTGTTTTCCTTCACTGTGAACATTGAAGTGCACTCGCCGGAAGCCTGGGAAAAGGAAATGGAAGAAATACATCACCATACATCACCATACATCATGACATTGACACGCCTTGTAGTTCTTAGGCAAGTGGGTAATATTAGCTTGTAGCGTTAGATATTTTTGTTTAGTACAAAAAATTAGCTAAGTGGTCATGGGCAGGGCTTAACCGCACATTAGTACACTTAGTTTATGAAAGACATAATTACTTCATATGTGAGGTGAATAATTTCCACTAACCGCTCGTTCCCAATACTTCCTAGCAATCTTCCCTTCTTCCCTGCACTTTGTTCCTGCTGCCGAAGTATCTATACAATTTCCTCGAGCACCTGTAGAGCTTCTGAAGACATCATTCCCTCTGCCGTGCCTTTTTTTCTAAAATGGAGAACTCAAAAAATGCCTGTTGAATGCCCTTGTGATGACAGCAACTAGGCTTTCTGGCTAGACGGACAATAGGACAACAACAAAATTTAAAGTTATTTGCCCAAAATTTTAAAGCTTTTATGATTATATTACTAATCATCTTCCAGCAAGACGTTTACATTTCCATTAAAAGCGAACATCGTGGAAGCACAATTCTACATTAGATTTCTAGATGTACTACAACTAGCTGGTTCCAGTTGAAATTCTCCTGAACTGCTAGAATACCTTCGGAAAGCTGTTCACTCAAACTCCAGCATAACTTTTAGACGATCACAAGCATGTCTCTTGAAAGCAGAGTTAGTTCTATGCAAATTGTTTTATGTTCTATATAAATGAGCAGACACACCTAAACACTTATCAATTTAGATAATTTCCAGGATTATCGCTTAAATAGAACATGTTTCTACAGTCTATTTAGCCATGTAGCGTAGTTGCAAATACGACTGAGGCCACCTTGCAACAGTATTTCGTATGATAATTGTTTCGCATTAAAAAAAGGCATCCAGTAGATTAAACATCTCATTTGAGAATTATGATTCAATGAGACCAATTTGGTAGCCTCGGAAAACTAATTGTGCCGTCTCAGTAAAATTGCATCTGTTTCGCCCAGCTCTCAAGTCGTTTTGCGTTTGATCAACCAGAAAGAAAATTATTTTGTGATGGAGGCCAATCAGTAGACAACAATAAGCATTATAACGATTGTATTATTAAAATATGATTGGAAGAAATTGAAAGGGCGAACGAAGGTTAAATAACTGATGCCGAATAGCGCATGATCGTTTGAAATAGTTTATTAGCTTGCAGCTTCCCGGGCTGTTAGATGTGGTCCAATATGACCTCCCACTGCAATATGCACGCATATTAGTAAGATCAAAAAGGAGCGTGCATAACAACAAAGGCAGTGGTAAGGAATGTGATTCACCGACAACAAGCAATTTCACTTCAACTAGAACATCTCCTTTTTGAGATCACGACATGTATACTGAGTCAGAGTTCTTGGCTATATTTGTTCCTTTCCGATAACCTCCCCGTTATGAGATTGTGCAAGAGGTGTCCAAATAACCAACCCACGCTTCTTCTCTTCACTAAACATATTACCAGCCTCCTCGAGGGTTTAGCTCTGTCTACAGGAATATCAGTGCCCGTTTGCTGGAAAATTTCTACAACTTTTTTGATGGCGAAAACTAAACGCCTAACTGTTCAGTCCGCCGGCTCATTGTTGTGAAAAGGTACGTTATATTCTCGCAAGGTACTTCGTAGATGGTTAGGTTGCATGGGCTCGTCGTTGTTTTCACTTCACACAGGAGCTTTAAAAATTCACACATGAGCTTTCTCGGAAAATACACTGGAAACTACACTGCAGGCAATCAAGCTCTGTATTGTTCATCTATGAACATAAAAAGTATTTCATGCACGATTTCGGTAAAGGCTCAAGTGTGATAACTAACGATTTAATAAATTCTTTCTTGTCTCAAAGGCAAAATATATCGTTTCTCTGCATAGTACGAAAACTAGATTCTATGAAATAAGCCTAAGCCGTGTTATGCGAAACCACATTGTATACTTGTGGATGTTTTCAAGCACATTTTGGAGGCATTTTCTTCAGTGTCCCACCATCATTATCTTTTGACGTTCAAAATAAATTTGAATGGAGTTCAAATCTTTTTCGTATTATCTGATGATTTTACTCCTTCCTTCAAGTCCCATAGGGACACGCTTACGCTGTTTAGCTTTCTTTTTTGTGAATGTTTTTACCGGGTAACCATGGTTCCAAAGTTATCGATGGACAAAATACGCGTCCCTACGTATCCTAAATTTACTGGATGTTCTTGCAAATTGCAAAGAAGCACCGACTCGTTTTGTCAGCTTGCATGTGCAATGCGAGAATCGCGTTCCTTTTAAAACATAGGCTAGCACCAGTGGTTACGCTGGAATGTACGAGGATCACGAATAAACGGCTGAGAAATTTCGCCTTGCGTGACTGGTTTACCCGTAGATCATATCTCGATGGACGATGATAGCGTTCGCCACTGCTGTTATCCATTCAGTGTTACTTGCCGATCTGCGCAATAAAACGTCGCAATTGTGACTAACAGCTTTTACCCTGGTTGGTTTGCCAGCATCACTGCCCTGTGACGTGCAGCGCAGTTGCTTCTTTCCGTATGAGACAACCCTTTAACCATTGGAGCAATGTTCAAGCCATCAAACAACGTCAACGTCACCACAGACCCACGAGTTTGCCGTAGGCTGCAAGGGCGGGTGCCGGAATAGGAACATCACCCAAGAAAAATAGTCAGACTATGATCAAGTCAAAAGCCATTATTGCAGCAGCCGTGTCACCTGAAGCCAGTGGCGAAGACACGAGGGCTTTGTCTCTATGCTGCTTCCGCTCGTCATATTACTTCTGTACGCCGGCACATTCAATGCGGCCACTCCGTAGTCAGCCATCTCCGTAACCAAATTACCCTCTCGTTGACCCATAGAACTCCTCCAACACATTTCCCTAGCAACTGTTTGTTTAATATTCCAGCTTTATGAGAAACTTATCCGATATCGAATTTAACGCACCGCCTGGATCTGGGATCGTCGCTCTGCCTTGCTTACCTGCTACAGCAAAGCTATCATAAACCAAGCCACTCGTTGAATAATTTCTAAACAATCTCGCATTGTAAATTTAATTGCTTTCAAATTTGTCTCAATCAGCCTGACCGGGGATAATATTAAAATCAGTACTTTAATCAACAAAATATGCTACACCACTCAGTACCTACAGAATGCATTATTCTCTACTCATATTTACAATTGCGTACCCACTGACCACAACTCCAATATGCACGACCTAAGTTCCCGTACAGATGTTAATGCTAATTCCTATTTGCAAAGGACAGAAACAACGTGTAACCGCCGCGTTAGTTCCATAGCCAGCAAGGTGGATCCATCATTGTTCATAACCGCAATCACCACGTTCTGTATCTAATCCTACTCTTTAACCTCTAGGTAACGCGTCACGTGATGTTTAGAGAACTTAGACCAGTAAATAAACAAAACAATGTAAAGAAATAAATAGGCTTCCACGAATAAGTGCGGCTTGGAGAGCTCCTCACTGCGGAATGTTTCAGGAAATTGTGACGCACTCGATAGCGCTGTTTGTGGCTTGAACATCCTACAATACGTGGACTGTTGCCAGTACCGACAACCTAAATGGCTTTGCTAAAATGAAAGCCCTAACGAGAGGCAGTGCAATTGAAATGGTGACATTCATCGAGAATATCCTGTTGCAATATGGCCCCACCGAAGGTCTTATTATAGACACAGGAACGATTATCAGGGCGTAGCTTGCTCAACACATTCCCAAATAGAACCAAACAATCACTTCAGGGCAACCACCGACCAACCACCGATTAATCTGCTTGAGAAGTTCGTGAGTAACACCTTCAGTGAAACGTTACAGTGTACCACGAAGCTAAACACAAGAGGAATCCCGCCCTACCGGGCACAAACTTTGGTTACATCACGGCTGAGCAAGAACAATGCAGTTGATGTTGTTCAGGTTGCTTTACGAAAAGAATGTAGCTGCAGCGCATGCTTCCGTGCAACCAAATACCATACATGGGGTAAATCTAGACGTAACCACGTGATCACGTTTAGATTTTGACAGCAGTATCCTGGAGGGACTGAGTTGGATGGACAGATGTTATGAGCGTCCCCTTTGGAAAGGGGCGGTGAATTGCACCACCAAGCTCTTGCCAAATGTCCGATCTTTGCTAAAAGAAGAAAAAAAAAGAAAACCAGGGTGGATTTCCATAACCAAAGTTTCTGAGCCCCCTATTCTGAACTTTGTTTTTGAACTCCTCTGTTGTTTGTCATTTCCCGACGTTTGTTCCACCAGCCTTCTACAGCGCCCTCTTTCGGGTCATGAGAAATTCTCCAACATCTTCGTGCACTGGACCATGTAGCTAAGTCGGCAATGTTGCACAATCACAGGGATACCGTCCCATATCTGAAACCGTCTTTTGTGTGCCTCTAGTAGGGGTTTTCAAATATTCAAACCAACTCAATAAGAAATCAAATATTATCATATTCGTATCAGTCCTTGAGTAAAGTAGTCAAGATTAGGAACTGCAGAATTTTTCTAATAGCGATCGAGTGCCTAACACTGCTAGCAGCACAAAATGAAATTAAGCAAACATGAATTTTTAAAGTGCACTTCACACTAAATAAAAGTACGGAGCACCGCTGAGGGAGCGAGATTCATCGAGCACTGATTCACACTGAAATTTTGTTGAGGCCTTACATCAGTCTAACGGTATTATGTTGAAAATGTGTTATCTTGCGAATAAATGTGTAAAAGCTACATTACAGCAAGGTATTGGTGGCATCTTTAGCTAGCTTTATAAATTGAAAACAAAATTGTTTCAGTATCAGTGCTACTCTCTAGGTGCATACCCATTTTAGTATCGAAGTGCACACAAAATGCTAACGACTTCATGAACCTTCTTCGTAACGTTTCATTCTGATAACACATGATTACGCATGCTCCGAAGAAACCTGCGTATTTGCTCGTTATCATCAAGTGAAGGTTTTTATTCGGCAATTCTGTAATGTTCTGCACATAGAGATAAACTTGCTAATGCCACAAATACACGGATGCTAGTTTCAGAGATGCGAATGCCGCGAAAGAACACCAGGGGAAAGCAAAGTGACTCGAGCGGTTATAGGGCGCACCATCGAAAAGATTATTTCTTGGTTGCACCTAATAATTACTGCTTGGCAAGGATAAAATGCTGATAGACATCAACAAAAGTGCAGAAACAGAAACTGCGCGAATGGCTACACACCTGTAGAAAGGTGACGTATTTCGCTTGCAGCATAACAGAGGCCATGCTCGCGCAAGATTCCCACCTCTTTTTTGTCACAAGCGCTTACATAATTTCTCTGCTTAATCAATCAGCCGTATTGCAGAGAACGGTAGTATTCTTAAGCAAAGCTGCGCGACGGTTCAATGCAGTGTGCAAACTCACGTTTCAAGACTACCTTTATTGTATTACGCTAAAGCTCTTTTAATGTATCCTACTGGCATCTAGCCATTTAGCCTACATCTGTCGCGCCGCATTTCTCGCATCACGAAAAAATGCTGAGGAAATATTTTTTACTGCGCTCTCTGTTATGCTGTCACTCATCAGGTTAATATGCACGTGCTGCAGGCTTGCTTATTTTCTCCCTGTGCTGATGTGTAGATTCAGTTTATTTTGGTCAACCAGCATTTATGTTGTGGAATCAAGAAATAAACCACCACTTGTTAGTTCGCCTTGCGATCATCTCGCTCTCCTCTCTTCTTGCCCGTATTCTTTCAGCGCGGTATTCTGCTATAACGCACTAACTAGCACAACAGTCACCTTTGCCGGATATTAAAGCGGGAAAAATGGGTGGCTTATGCTGCAAATTATTACGTAATGTATTTGATATCTGATTCCATTTGAGTAGCTTTAGGCCCTAATCGATTTCTATTCGATTTCCTCTCATTAATTTTTACTTGCGCACCATTGTTCTAAAGCATTTCGATGTGCACAATATTGACACGTGTACTTATCTTTATCGGGCGACCAAGTTTCGCGGCCTAAGAAATGTTATCGCACAGCGCGGGACGCGCTTGCGTGTATCCGAAGTTTCTGGAAAGTTATCGATGTTTCTATCTGCTTTCTGTTGTCGCCGAACCTTGCGTTATATGATTTCATCACCTGCCGCGAATGGTGTAGAGCTTTGTGGAAGGCACGCGGGTCCCAACCCTTAGTCTGGAACATTCGACGACTGCTGTATAAAAGCCGACGCGCTTGACCCGCTGATGAGATATTCGACAATCGCCGAATGTGTTCGCCGCTGTCGCCGTTCATTGAGGGTAGGTTGTTTTTGAGGGCGCAGGTTCCCCCCATAAAACGCTAGTTTCGTCTTTATCAGTTTGGCTGCTTCCTCCACAGTCACTACCACGTGACATCTGGTGGAGGTGCTTTGCGTTCATGTACCGAACACCCCCGCAAAGCCGCGATCCAAGCCCGAAGCCCGAGGACAAAACCGACATCGCCCAAGGCCAGCTTGCCAGCCGCGGACTACAAAGACTATCCCCAGAGCACGCACTTTTACCTGAGACGACAAAGATCATGGCCAAGACAAGAACAACGGCTGCCCCAGCGTCCCCCGTTATCCTGCAACAACATCGGGACCCACCGACCTTCCGTCACTACCACGTGACAATATGAACTGTTGAAGGTGATTTTGAGTCGCTGTATTCCTTTTTTTTTCTCAACCTGTTTTTAGCCTTCTTGCAAAGCCATTGAACCAATACCAACAAACAAGAAACGAAGTATTTTTGCTTTTGCAAGATAAGTATTCTTTATATTTGACTTCGTGTACTTGCAGGTATTTCTATCCAGAAACACACCTACGTGTGGATAGATATTGCACCTTGAACAGCATTCAACTACCATCAATTTAAATACTGCTTTAGGTAAATTGCTCTAAGTGGTCGCATGATATCTAACCTATCTTACACTACTGATATTCTGTATTTGATTAAAAATGCTAACCCCATGCTTGAATGCATTCGCCGCACCTTTTTTACAAGTGACATGAATCTGTAAATTGATTTTTGTAAATCACTCATCCCGGGAAAAACTAGAATACGTTTCAGCAGTTTGCAATGTCTGTCAGGCTAATTTCTACCACTCACTGCTGCTCGCATAACTCCAATGAAGTGGTGAAGATAATACCGCTCGAAAAGACGAGGACACGGAAAGACGTGGTAGACACAGGCGTTGTGTGCGTACCCAAGGCGCCTGTGTTTACCACGTCTTTGCGTGTCCTCGTGTTTTCGTGCGATATACATTTCCCCATGTCAAACGAACGCGCCCAAAGTATCACGTTACTATACTGCAGTGGTCTCGCCCTAATTCTAACCTATTAGGTATAAGATACCGAATTGTCTTTACGTTTTTCCCAAGTGATAATACCACCTTAACCTTTCACATAAGCTTGACTTAAAAATTCAGTTTTCAGTTCATCGGAATACTCCATTTTCTAATTGTTGACTGCCTACCACACCAAACGAATGGCATCTCCTGCACCATCAGTTGTAACTGTAATAGACATCCATGCATTCGTTAACGCCCTAGCTAAAATTTAATGTGAATGAAACAATCATGGCTATTCTTGCTCCCAAGCATGACAGAAAAGCTCTCTAAATCGGCCGTGTCTCTCTGAAGCCACTAAGCAAACGAACGACGAAGGAATCTGGAGGTTAAGAAAATGGCGCGCCGGGGAAAGTATGAAGTAATGCTGGCGTGGTAATTTAGCGCATCCTAGAGTGTGGTAACCTTGAGCAAAGGCAGGGAAGGCAAATGAGGTTAAGTGTCGCGGAGAACGAAGGTAAGCACCGGCTCGCCGGTTTGAGCTCTTCTAGCATTTGCTTAGGTATTTGGTACCGATACAGATGTACTGGAATAATATCGTGTTCGCGCCCCGTAGACAGTGCATGCGAGCGAAAGCGTGCGACGGTGAGCCGACGATGGCGGCTCAAACTCCCATGCGCAAGGAAGGAAGCGCACCGTATTCTTCACGCACATGACAATCGGAGTGGAAGGGGGGGGAGGCGTGGCACTTCGTGCGCGCGCGGTCGCACCGGCTTTACCTTGGCAGTGATATGCCTTGTGTAAACATATTCAAGCAGGCTTGCCAGAGCCGGGAGGTGGTAGCGGGCCGGGAAGAGCAGGTGTGTCTCTGGCGGGCCGGGAAGAGCAGGTGTGTCTCTGGCTACGTCAGAGACACACCTGCTCTTCCCGGCCCGCTACCACCTCCCGGCTCTGGCAAGCCTGCTTGAATATGTTTACACAAACGGGCTTCTAGATCGCCAATAGACTTCGGCCTCACACGGCCTCTGCCCGAGCGCCGGCCATCGCCCTCGATGATGCTGACGTCTGCTGCCTGAAGCCTACTCTCCCTCTCCCCCTCTACCCTCTCATCTTTCTTTCCCCGCCCCCATTCCCCATTACGCTGCGCCGTGCTCCCATATGGGCTGCAGAACTGAGCGTATTTTCCCTCTCCTCAAATCACGAAGAAAGAAGAAGTCTGGGCGCACCGCAGGTACGTAGCTGTGATTGCGCTGAGTTTTCACCCCTAAGTTTGCGCTCGCTGCTGTTGCCGCGATTACTCAGCCAGCGTTTTCACAGCGAGTGTCCGCGGTCGTGAAAAGTTCATGTTTGTCCGTGCGCGCTGACACCACGCCAGTTAATTCAGCTAGTAAGCGAATGTTTACAAGGGGGTGTTTGATTCCGGTGGCAGCTGCGTAGGCGCGGCCGCGAGAGCGCTGCTTTGAATACAATCTGTGATGGGGACCCTGTAGTCGTTTAGGCGCACCGAGGGCCGAGAGCATCGTGTGCGCTATGGCACCCGTACGCTTGCGAGTCACCCGCGTTCACAAAATGGAACACCACTGTAACTTTTTGGTTTTGCTTGTCAGCTTGTGTGCCATTTGTATATTGGTGTTTTTGCGAAATCGCATCAGCTGGAACCACCAAGCGTTTTTACGCATTATCTCGTGGTATGCGCTCCCTTCCGCCATGTTATTTCATTTTTAGTGTACTTCAAATCGATAAGCAGGCAACTAACTAGCTAAAATTGTTTTTTCTTATAACAGCACAAAGGCAAAAGAAAAGAAAATCTCTTCTTACAAAGCCTATCTGAGGATATATTCAAAAAGATTTCTTGTTTGCATAGAACAATGCGTGTATGCACAAGGCGCACGGCGTAATGCAGGGAGCGAAGTTGTCACTGCTCTGCGAGGAGAAACTTACCTTTGGTGTGACGGCTTTGCATTTTGCGGAATCAAATGTTTCTTGAACGCTGCATGGTGTTGGTGAGTAAGTAAACTCAATTCTGTGCTTTTCACCCTGTTGGACGACACAATAAAATCGTAGAGTAAATGTTCGTTATCAACAAAAAAGTACACTTTCTTAGAATGCCTCTCTTGAATCCTTCTATACTGAACATACACATCACTTGATAATCCAAACATTAAATTCAGAGAGGAACGTCAATTGACAATAATATAAAATGTTTGCAATATGCCGAAAATTTGTGACCACTACTTCTGCATTTTAAGTGTTCTTGTCTAGAAAATCCGTCAATCCGAAATTGGGCTTTTCCATTACCTGCGCAAGTTTATTGTACGGCCTCTTTAAACCATATGTCATGTTTTCATTTTTCCTGCTATATCATATCAGACATAGCACTTAGAATGTTTTCATTCCTTATTCAACTGTTCAGACTAGGGCCAGGGAAACAAAAAAAAAACTGGTGAACAAGAGCAATGTTTGAGTTTTTGCGGCAGTATATTCACTTTTCGTATTTCTGGGCAGGCTCTTTTATTTGTCGAGTACATGTTTCATGCAACCAGACAGCTCGCTTCTTTCATTTTAATACAGATATGCTGTAAACATTTGCACTACATAGGACCACTGGCAAGAAAAATTAGAACATTTTACCGACAGGGTATGTTGGCAAATGATGTCGCTATTATATGTTCTACTTGCACAATGCGTACTACATGTGTCTAAATAAACCCACATGACTACATATATACGTCGTGGAGCGCTTCTTCTTCTTCTTCAGAACTTCCAATCGTGCGTAATCATATACAACTTTTGTACATGTTTACACCACTCGCATCAGTAATACCTTGTGTACCTCGACGCAATTAAGCAAATTACAAAAACCTTGCCGAATAGTTTAGGTGTCCATTTCGAAATAAATGCATCAACTGTCCAAGCGTCAGCAAAAAGATGGCGCTGGAATTTCAAAGTTATCGCCACTGAGGCATTTCAGGACTTTAGGGGCCAATGGTGCATTCTTCTGTAAATTCTTCACCAACCGTTCCTATATTCTTTGCATAGGGACCCCATAAATGTTTCTCCTGCTCAGGTGGAAAACAGTCGGATATTTCGAAACCAGCAAATGTCAAACTGCATATTTTTTAAGAAAGTATGCTAATCTAGGACAATGAACCCAAATATTGGTTCTTTATATGAAAAGCGGATGGTCATAGCGGTAACTAAAAAAAATTATTTCAGCTATCAACAATTTTCACGATTGTGCTACCTCTCGTACCGATAAATTTGTTTTCGAGAGCTTAGTATTCCTTAAGCCTACCTTTTTGTTCACTGATATCACCTCATTCAACACCTGGTAGAAATCTATATGTTTGGTGAAGTTCGAGGCAGCCTTCGAAGCCAGTGTTTTATACAAAGGATTCCCTGCGGCATCCATTTCCTTCCAGCCATTCCTTTCCAGCAGCCCCGCCTCTGACTTCATCGTGGCCGTCGTTCCGTGCGCCAGTGTGAAGGCAAGCAGCGTGACAGACCAGAGCATCATGCTAGCTTTCTGCAAATTGGAATCGACAAAGATGCTGCTATGAACTCTGTTTTTCGAGAATCTCAACGATGCAGCGGGAATGTTTTAAGGTCATGAAAAAAAAATTACTGACGTGCAAGTGAAATTTGGAAGTATGGTAATCTACTCACATAATGAGATCACAACTGGCGTGACACTGCTTCTCTCAAGTACACACGACGTATTATTTGTTTGTACCGTGCTTCGCGTGCGGCAAAACCACCTGTCTGAAGAGCGCATATATAACACATCTGCGTTTAGTTCGCTTCGCAGACACGAGCGCCTATTCCACCCGTGTACCAAGACTAAAGTGCGGCCAAAAAAAGATGTTACGAACTTCGTGGAAAAGTAAAATGATCGTGAGTTTTTAGCGAACAAAGAACAAGAGACTTTAGCACTTCTTGAAAAGTTGTTGCTTGAACAATATGCATAGAAATGTTGGGCTTCGTTAATTACCACGCTATTTTACATACAGGGTGGCGCCGTTATTATAAAAGTTTCATGAACTCTTGTTCAGAATTTAACAAAATACCGGCAAATATAACGCCATTAAAGAATAAGTTATTGTTAATGGCATTCTTTTAAAGCGGTATAACTAACTCAGCCGCTTTCTGAAGAATTGCTTCCACGTTTCACTTGAAGGCCCTCGATTACCTAAGATGATTTATAAGATCAAATCAACTTTTAGTATCATCACAAAGTCCACTGTTAATTGCTACCATACAAACAAATATGTGGTCTTTTTTTATTTCTCTATGCAAGTAGGTCGCAAGCTTACGTTTGTAAAGCTGGGCTACCCTCAGCATTCACTGGCACTCTCAGAAAGACTGAATGCTTTCTTTATCTTCAAGGACTTCTAAAGTCTTAATTGACTTTTTCTGGAATAAAAATGTTTTCTATATAGGAAAGAGTAGTGATACCCCATATCAGGAGAGAATCACCAATGCCGCGGTGGCCGCATTTGAATGGGGAAGAGATGCGAAAAGACCCATTTTATTTACTTAGATTTAGGTGCACATTAAGGAACCTCAGGACGGCCAAATTTATGTAGGCCCCTCTACGGCGTGGCTTATAACAAGAGTGTTTTTGTCACGTAAAGCGCCTTAATTTAATTTAAGACAATTATATATATGTGAATGAATAATTGAAGAGCACACATTTGCTCTGACTTAATTTCCTTGGAATTATACTTATTTCACATAATGCTCCTATTACTCTGGATAGCTTCATTCGATGTAATTAATATGTGTATTCTACGACAGGTTCTCGCGAAAAAGAAACACCTAAACATTTATTAGGATCCTATACTATAGCATAGTCCAGTAAGCTATAGTATTACGATCTATAAAAACGCCGTACTTGCTTTTCTTTGTTTTCAACTCTAAATGATTTGCATCTGGCCATTCAGTGAAATTGCACAGCCAGTTATTCGCATATCTATCTAGTTTTCATAGATTAGTGCCAGAAAAACAAACATTGGTGTCGTCGGCGTGTAGAGATAATTTTGTGTGTGGGATAAAGCAAATATTATTTATGCACAGTAGAAAAAGCAGCGGCCTTAGATTTAACCCTGGGACACATCCGTTAAAATAGACGCTAGGTTCATATTGAAAGCCCTCATTTAGTTTTTCGGGAACCTGGCCTGTGCGAACGCCGACTAAAGCATGGCGCTGTACACCTGCGTGCATGAAAGTTTCGTTCTTTTCATTTATCACCTGCTCTGAATCATCTATCCACTTATTCCCTTTCGGCAGTTTACGATGCTCCAAAAATTTCACTATGAGTTGGTTGGTACGTCATTCTTCAACACGGAGTGTGTGCATCATAAATAAAAAGCACACAGAAGAGACAAACAGGGTGTATTGATTTTCTCCAATAGTTTCATATTGGAAATATCTAATCAACATCGATGCATGTATGCATCTTATTGATCAATAAATTTATATTATTTCTGACCATTACCACAATATTGACGATATAATGAGCAGCCTCTGAATAGTCAACTTTGTTCTATATTGCTTCTATTATAAGGTTTGTGCACCTATCAAAGTTGCTTTCTTGATTGCATAATAAAATAGCAACAAGTGATCACACCTGTAAACTGTTTTCCTTATTTTATATACGATACATTTGCGCTACGCTACGCTACGCTACGCAAATTCTGTCATGACACCGTCAACTTCCTTCCCGATCCCTTCCTTCCCACAAATCCCTTCCTTGACGCGGAGCAGCATTACAAAGATATGTCATTGAAGCCAATCACTCAATCTGTTTCTCATTTAGGTTTCTCTCTCGATCTCTATCCCTCTTTGAAGAGAAATAGAAATTCGAATCAGAAGTGTTTCTTCTTTCCGTTTGCCTTATGTGCGACCGTCGCCTTTCTTTATTTATTTGTATCTCTCGACAACATTGAGCAGAAATATAGCTGGTTCAATATAACACGTGATATGAAGGAAGCGCAGCAGCTTTAGAGCAGTGCGAACGTGATCAATACTTTACCTATATGCGACTTGGGCTCTCGGATACTTTGCCTCGTCCTGACTCCACTATTGAGATTGTTGAGACTCATGTGCTTAGTATTTGTGTCGCATTCATCATATTGAATGCAGATGTTTAAAAAACGAATTTCTGGTATAAAGGAGGCAAAGTACTAAAGAATTCCTGGCACATAGTCTCATTTGTAGGGTTGCAGTATTGTGTTGCCTCCGTTAACTGCAGCATATGTATAATTTATGCGCACAACCCTTGCAGACACGTAATAAGATGAACAGGTAATTTGATGCGTTGAGCGATTTGTCTCTACCATCACAGTCACTTCCACGTGTATCTGTTCTTGGTACTGCTGCCGACTTTTCATTGGCTGACGTGGCATTGCAATGACTTCCTGCTAATTCTGTCGGAAGAGCCACACTTGTTCTGCGTTGAGTCGCAACTGTGAGCGATTGCGCGTTGTAATTCGGGGCAGTTATTTCCTATTTTGTCCCCGGTACTATTCTACCAGGCAGGAAGCTCTGCATATTGACAATATGACACATGTATCTTTTATGGATAGTATAGATTTGATCTCTGATGTAACTGCTTCTGCATTCCTAAGCGCCTATTACCATATTATAAAAATGATGAGAAACTTAGCGCCCTCAGATGACCATCAGATACCCTCGAAAGGTTGCAAGCAGGCTTCATTCAGACATTTACGTGCTCATCACATAATTAATACACCATATTCGCCAAACACTTGCCACGTGTTATTGACAAAGAGGATAGTTATCGTTAGGGCGTCAAAACGCATGCTCCGGAAAGTGTTCTCCAAGAGGCTACCAGCCCGTGGACAGTACAAGTTACCCACTTCAAGAACGATAGCTGCTGCAGAAGGTTTGTGGAATTTGGCAGACTAAACGTAGTTGCCAAAATGAATGTGACCTCTAATGCCACCATCCATGAGCCCTCTACTTCTAATTCACAACATACAGTGTGCCTGCATTCTTCTGCTTATTTTTCATCACTTTATTTGTCATCAGGTTGCTGGCAGATATCCTTGAACCCATTCTACAAAAAGACATAGGCCTGTGTGTGAGCAGGTGGTCTTCAGAATGCCACGTTTCAGTGACGTTGAAGAACGCCGTAGCTAGATTGTGAATGACAGAACTAAGTTATTATTGGACTAAATTGTGTACACAAACGGAAGTGACACTTGCAGCACTACGGCAGTCGTGAGAACTACCGAAGGTGTTCGAAACATGATCAGCGGGTCGAGCACCTCGGATTTTGTACATGAGTCGTCGAAGATTCCAGCGCAGTCGCTGGTTACCGCGTGCCCTTTTGGAACTTGCTACACAATTTGCGTCGCGCACACATTCGGGTTACACAAGTTTCAATCAGGACAGACACCGCTTACAACCATCGATAACATTTGTGAACTTCTGATTCATTTATAATAGCTTCTTGCCGGGCGAGTTGGTGCATGCCTATGCTATTGAGAATTGCACGTATGAAAGGACGAACACAGGAAAATAAACGAGGTTAGAAGAAATTCGACCGAAATGGCGCTCTTCCCGTCTATCTCGTTTTTTTTTGTGTTCGTCCTTTAATACGTGCAACTCCTCCAAACATAGCTTTTGATACATGCAGGCGCGTCCTGCGCCGAGCGATGACGTCAATCCTCTGGTAAAAAGCAATCACCAGAGAAGGATAAATAAGTGCATGTCTCAATCCCCCGTCTCCGAAGTCAGTGGGCTGACGCATCAAACAAATACAAAAGCGAGAAGTCAAAGTACCCGTAATAAACATAAAAACGACCGAGCAGAATCATCTAGAGCATATTCAGCGGGCTGGCGTAGAAAAGCATAAAATGGTCGCACCACGTGGGCTACTACAGAACGTGAGCGAAGACTTCAGAACGTGAGCATTCTGCTATCCCACCCCTCCTGTGATAGCAGATTGCCGTCTGGCATGACATCGTAGCCCAATATGCCAATACGACCGATTATCTTGTAAGGTCTGCATTACCGCCGCAAAATATTCTAAATAAGTGCTTGTCGGCTGTTGGATTCGAAACCACAACATGGGGTCCGAGCTGGGGTAACACGCAGCTGCGGTGAAGAATGTAGTGACGGCTTTCCGTCCTTTGCTGGCTCTTCTTGCGCAGGCAGGCAACATTTCATGCTGCTTGTAAACACTGCACTTAAGCGAAGACATCTAGATTTTCCTCATTGGTCACTTGTTGCTGCAGGGCGTCAATGGTCGCCGTCGAGCTTCTTCCGTAAACGAGCCTTAACAGCGCTATCTGCGTTGTTTCTTGACCTGCCGTGTTGTATGCGATGGTTACGTAGAGAAAGACGGCGTCCTACGTCTTGTGCTCGACGTCTACGTACAAGGCTAACATGGCGGCGAAAGTCTTCTTGAAGCCTGCCTTTACACCTTCGCGTTGTAGGTGGTTGTCCTCCGGTGACTGGTCTGGCTGTATTGCAGGATCGATAGGGTAAAGTTAGCTTTAAAGGCCGTTTCTCTGTCGTTATTGAGGGCAGCTGGCGCATCATGTTACAGCAGGATGTTTTCGTCAAGATTTTATCTGCTTCCGCCACCCTACCTTTGTGCAGGCTTTCGTTTCCGCGTAGCAGGTACAGCTGACGGCTGCCACTACGATCTACTTGTTTCCGAATGTTGACGTCGGAAAGGTCCCCATCAAATTTATCCCAATCTACTAAAACGCTCGGCAAGCATGATCGATTGTCTGTAGGTATCCCGCTGGCGAAGGTTTGTCTTACGTTGCTGGCAGTCTCTTCACATATCGACGTTATGGGCAATGTTAGTGTGCAAGCGTGACCAGTAATACTGCTCCTGAATCTTCATGAGCGTAGGGGAGATACCGTGATACCCAGCAATTGGATCAATATGAAAGGCGTGGACAGCTTGTGGCAGCAGTGCTGAAGGCGCAACCAGAGGTAGTTGGCACGGATTAGCGAAGCGTTTTTCTTTACGATGCCGTCGTTTTTCAAGGTAAACGAAGACAATGTATGCCTAAATTACCTTGGGAGAAAGTCAATCTTGAAAAAAAATACACAAGGCTCCGGGTCTTGTGCCGACTACTTATTGAGGTAGTCAGCATAAGAATGTTTTCGGCCGGAATCGTCTATCACAGTGATGTCAAATTCTTTCGCACAGAAGCTCCGCTGTGATAGGCGTCCTGAAGGGTCCTTTAAATTGGCTAGCCAATGGAGTGCAAGATGCCGCTCATTTGTTTAAACGCCCTGCCATATACGAAAGGCAAAATTTTGCGGTAGTCAACGCTAGGCCAAGGCATATTCGTTTTTCATTGTTGAATACTTCAATTTCGCTGTCGTCAGTGACCAAAGAGCGCATTTATATCACCTGTTGAAGTGCCTGTTTACCCTGGACTAGGAGAGCGCCGATGCGTTTGCAGCTTGCGTAAGTTTGGTTTTCAGTATCGGTGCTCTTGTGGAAGCAGGCAAGTACTGGTGGCAATTCCAGGCGCCGTTTTAATTCCTAATTACCTTAAGTTGCGGCTTCTTCAATTACCTGAAGCTGCCTTCTTGTCGACGGGCTGCGGAAAGTTTGCACTGGCAGCTGTTTTTTGCAGATCAGGCAGGACGCTTTATTTGCTGATGACGTAAGTCTTCTATTCGCTTTCCTCAAGAGATTTTATGCGACCAGGCATCTTGTTTTACGTCGAACTTGATGGGAGAATATAGTGAATTTCTGGTAATGAAGCATTTGAGTTCTACGCCGTACCATGGTATGTGCAACAGAATGGTAGAACGCTTTAATGACACCCTGAAGCATGTGCTGCGCAAGTTATGCCAGAAACAGGCGAAGTCCTGTGATCGTTTCCTGGCACCCCTTCTCTCTGCATACAAAGAACTTTCTCAAACAAGCCTGGGCTTTTCGCCGTTCGAAATGGTATTTGGAAGGCACTTGCGGGGACCACTGGCTGTTCTAAAGGAGCTTTGGACTAAACTACACCTATGTGACGAGATCAAGACTACATACTCTTATGTTTTTGATCTTAGACAGCCCCTCGAACAAACCGTGGAAATAGAACATCAAAACTTGCTGCGAGCTCAAAAAACCCAAAGAAATATTTTGACAGCGGTTCGAAGCGCCGGCAACTGAAAGTTGGAAACCGAGCGTTCATCCCGCTCCCAACAGATAACAACTAATTGCTTATTCAATGGAAGGGACGATTCCCAGTGATGGGAAGGAAGAAATATTATGATTACTGGGTGGACTTAGGTCATTGTAAGAAGGTCTTCCAGATAAATATGCTAAAACGCCCCGAGGGACGCTGTATCCGATCTTGTCAAGCTTCAGCGTTTGTCGTCGTCGAAGAGGCAGAGAGAAAAACACCGCTTCCGAGTTTTGAAATAGAGAAGCGCAAGGGAATTGAGGTGAATTATATTTCTAGTGGACTACACAAGAGTTACCATACCAAGTCGCATACACTTTTAGATACCCTCAAGGAAATATTTTCTGAGATTCCTGGGAAAAGAAACCTACTGGAATGTCGCTTCTAACTGACTACCACTGAGCCCATGAATACCGCTGAATACCCGCTGCCGTTTGCCTTGAGAGAAGTTGTGGAGAAGGAAGTCGATGACATGCTGAAGCGCTCTCAGTCTCCTTACAACTTGCCCTTGGTTCTTGTCCAAAGCTTCACAGAAGTCACCGCACATGCACTGACTTTCGCCGTATCAACGATGTGCTCACCATCGATCCAGTGCCCATCCCGAGAACTGGTGTAATGTTTGGGGATATTGCACAAAGACAATTTTTTCAGAGTTTGCCATAACGAAAGGTTATTGGCAGCCGCCATTAGTGGAGTCTTCAAGGGCCCAAAGAGATTTTTGTACTCGGTGCGGTCAGAATCAATTTCCTTTCGTGCCATTCGGGATCAAAACAGCATCCGTTATTTTCACTTTCTTATGAGGACCTTACTTCAGGGCATAAAAAATGTCATGCATTATGTTGACGATGTACTGGTGGTAGCTTCGACATGGCGAGAACACCTCGAAACTCTACATTAGCTCTTTTATCAAATACAAGCGGCCTGTCTCACGATAGAAGCCCAAAAGTGGAAGATCGGAGAGTCGCCAATCACGTGTTTAGTCCATCGCTTGAGTGGCGGACAAGTACAACCTGTAGGAACTGCAATGACTAAGATACTCAATGCACCGAAGCCGCAGGCGAAGAAGCAAGTACGGTCATTTCTAGGCTTGGCGGGATAATATCGTGACATCATTCGACTGCACGCCGAGACAGCACAGCCTCTGGTGGGGATGACGAGGAAAGCAGAGACAAACAAAGTGTTTTGAGTTTGGACACCTGCACGGGAAGCTGCGTTCTCCAGACCCAAAGTCACTCTTTCGTCACGACCCATGGTAAGAGCACCAGATCTCGACAAAAAATTGGTACTCCGGACAGATGCATCCAACATAAATTTGGGCGCAGTTTTGCTGCAACAATACGGTGGCATGCTTCACCCAGTCTCATATGGTAGTCGGCAACTTCTCCCACGAGAGACATGGTACTGGGCCATCGGACGTGATTGCTTGGCACTCATATGAGCGATAGAAAAATTCCACATATTTTTGTATGGAACATTTTTCGTTGTGCAGAGGGACTATGAGCCGTTGAAATACATTTCCCAGTCTAAACATTTATACAGTATGGTGCAGCGTTGCAGCTTGGTCTTGAAGGAATACTCCTTGCATGGGGAACATATCAAAGGATCGGCGAATGTTGGTGCCAACTACATGAGCCTGTGTGACAGTGAAGGGAGTTCATTATAAACACATGTACTCTGATCATAGCTATTATCATCTGTGGATATTGGGGATCCACTTGAACTCAACACTCTTGTCTTTTTTCTCGCGCGCATGTGTGCACCAGCAGTTTTTTTAAATAAACAAAAAACTTTGTTCAAAGGGGGCGCTTTTGTGATACGATGCGCGCGATGTTTGGCTTGTGTTTAGACGTTGTGTCGACGACTGCAACGCAATTCTTGGGAGAAATAAGCAACAGCCCGGAAAAAGTGAATAGCAGACAGGTGGCTGCAAGCTGAAGATGGAGAAGGAAGAGAAAGAAGCGGGAGCCACGAGGCGGGAGAGCGTACCCTGCGGGGGTGGTAAGATTGGCAAGAAGGAGGTGGTGCCGGTTCATAAAGCGCAAGAAAGAAAAGCGTGCCTAGGCAGAGCCAGGAGGCCGCCCGGCCATTCCAAGGGACCGGAATGTTTCAGTTATGTCCACGAATGATGGTCCACGGTCGAGGTGAGCCTGCTGGATGGAGCCGCTGGCTGGTCAGGTGAGAGGACTCAGGCCTGCCGCACAACCTGGGCCCCGCTGACCGTTCCTAAACGCTGCTCCAGAGCCCCGGCCTGACCGACGCTTCCCGGAGAGCGTGGCTACGTGACCCGTGCGCCAGCCGTCGTTAAGTGCCGATTTAGCTCCCAGCCCTACCGACGACTCCCGGAGAACGCAGCTGGGACCCGTTCAGCGACCGTGGTAGTGGCGGCTACCAAACGTCGCGTTGGGGCAAGCGTCGACAAGAGACCCTGCGGGTTATCCACGGCCGCATCCTCGGGAATGACCCCGAAATATGTCCGATGCAATTTTTCTCGGTGAACCCACGTTTATACGATCACTGATGTTCTGACTTATCGCCTCATTAATGGGCGTAGTAGTGAAACATGCAGAGCAACTCTATAGATGACATCACGCACTGCTTGTTGATTCTTGCCAGCTATAACGAACTTTTATTCCGGATGCTCCTGCATATGTAATGTAAATATAACTTGTTGAATGTTATGAGACTACAGTGAGAAAAGATCACATTTCGAATGCGAACGGCTCTTTCTAATATTCTTAACAAGGTTGCCCTTGCGTGCAAGATATCCTCCCAAGAAGCTGACATGACAACAGTATTTCTCGTGATTTCTTCAGGCAATGGTAATCGACGCAGAAACGCAAAGATCTTTCACTTTTTCCCACCGAAATTAGAGCAGACGCACACGCGCTTTTTAAAGGTTGGATCGTGTAGTCACACAGAATTTCCTTGATTTGTTCCCTCAAAGATTCACTTGCGTCCAAATTCGTTAAGGGCTCTGGCTAAGTGGCTGAGCGCGTTCATCGGTTACTATTTATTGCTTAACAACTGCTGTTTCTCAAATTTATGATGAGGACGAGAAACAGTTCTTGTATTGATTGAGAAACCTTATCAGCTCTGCTTGCTCATGAGGGAAAGACAGATTATTATGGAAGGCGGGTTTATCAACGCGAACCATCTTTGTAGGTTTCATTTATTCCGAGAGGTCGAATTTATCACTGACTGCTATAAAATCTTCAACGCTGGCAATATTTGTGCCCTTTTACATGTGTCAAGCTTGTCCAGCTCTATTTTAACTTTTTCTCCATGCAGTCGAGTAGTTCCCCTTGCGATGAAAATTTCGTGGTGGAGCAGTAGATGGTAGGTCCGCCTCGACGACCCCGTCTACGTCTGCGCATGTTTGGTGCTTATCGAAACAGTAATACTTTAGCAAACAGGGACTGTGACTTGACCTTCTAGCAGAATCAAGACACTCTCACTCAGAGAAATCTCCGATGGTATTCCTTTGTCTTCGGATAGCGTTATCGGCATTGACCTCAGGTTGATCATAGCGCCGTATTGTTTCATACAGCGAGCCGCGAAATTTTGGTGGCTTCCTACGCTGCTGCAACACCAGTGGTGTAGGTGGCAGTGGGCCTTTCATCGTGGCTGCTATTGGAGCCGCGAATTTCTCGGTCTTTCGGGAAAAAGTATTTACTCCGTGAGCAGGTTTTGCAGCTGGCCGCTAGCTCGTTGGCACGGGGTGTCGCTGTTGTTTCCTTCGCGGCTCCCACTTGGTTCACAGCTCCGCTACATGAATGCAAAAGCACCTCCACGAGATATCCCGTTGTAGTGACAGCGAAGAATATCGTAGCAAAACTGTAAATCATGGAACTAACTTTTTCTTGGGCGAAATTGTAACCTCAATAGCAAGGGCCACACGAAACACAACGATAGCAGGGAGAACTGTCGGCAAACATCGAAACCTTATCAGCGAGTCAAGAGGATGGGCTTTTAAACATAAGTCGTGGAACGTTCGACAGTAGTGCCTGGTGCTCCCGTGCCATCCAGAAAGCACTAAACAATTCGTGTCACTCATACAATGAGGTTACGCAAGGTTAGGTGAAAACAGACAACGGAACAATCTTTTGATGACACTCGACAAACTTACGATACATGCTAGTGCATCCTGCGCCGTGCGAAGCTATCAGTTAGCTGGTGAAAAGGGGTCGCCAGAAAAAGATAAATCAATATACTTCTCATCATATCCCGTTCGGCTTTTGCAAAGTGCCAGCGACCTTTTTAAGGATTTATGGATACCATTTCTCATGGCCGTCCAGGGGAAATTTTGTTAGTATGATGTAGATAATGTCAGGACTTTTGGTTCCCGCATTCAGTGACTCTAGCATAATTTTTACTATTATGTTTGAATAATTCGAGAACACATTCTTCATAGCAAATTCCTGTTTATGTCATTACAGCGAAAGCGACGCATGCGTTCTTCGCCAATTGGTATACAGGGGTACAATGTAGAAGATCAAGAGAGATAGCTCCGTCTTACCACCGACATCTGCGCCTGAGGGTAAAGGTTTCCCTTGCCTCTCGCCCAATTTGTATTTCTTTTTTCAAGATTTCCTGACGTAGTCTACTCAGTGACATCATCATCATCTTCAGCCAATTTCTGTGCCCACAGCAGGACAAAGGCCTCTCCCTGCGATCTCCAGTTACCGCTGTCCTGCGCCAAGTGAATACAACTTCCGCCTGCAAATTTCCTAATTTCTTCCTCCACCTCGTTTTCTGCCATCCTCGACTTCGCATCCGTTCTCTTATTTTGTAACTCTAATGGTCCACCGGTTGTCCATCCTGCGCGTTACGTGGCCTGCCTAGCTCCGTTTCTTCTCGTAATGTGAACTAGCATATCGTCTATCCACTCTTTCTCTCTGATCCATCCCGCTATCTTCTAGTCTCTTAGCGTTAAGCCTAACATGCTTAGTTCAGTCGCTCTTTGCGTCGTCCATAACTTGTTTTTAGGCTTCTTTGTCAACCTCCAAGTTTCTGTCCCATATGGTAGCACTGGTAGATTGCAGTGATGGTACTCCTTTCTTTTCAATCGCAGTGGTAAGCTCCCAGTCACGATCTGGCAGTGCCTGGCGGATCAACTCCAGATAATTTTCATTCTTCTGTTATTTTCCATTCCATGATGAGAGCTCCCTGTGACTAATTGAGCTAGATAAATGTAGTGTTTGGCATAGTCTAGAGGCTAAGGGTGATCCTGAATTCCTGTTTCTACCCAGGTGATTGAAAATTATTGTTGTGTTGTGCATTATAATATTCAATCCCACTCTTACACTTTCTTTGTTCAGGTCCTCAATCATTTGTTTAAGTTAGTCCCATTGTTTTTAAACAGGAAAATGTCACCTTCAACTCGAAAGTTGATCAGATATTAACCGTTGATCCTCACTCTTTAGCCTTCCCCGTTTAATAGCTTGAACACTCCTTCTCAGGATACAGTGATTAGCATTGGAGAGATTAGGTCTCCTTGCTTGAAAACATTATTTATAGGTATCGTTCTATTTGTCTTGTGGAGAAGCAAGGTTATTCTGCAATCTTTAAATATTTCCGAAGATATTCACCTATGCCTCATGTACTACTTCAATGCGGAATGCCTCTATGAGTGCTACTATAGCTATTGAATCAAATGCCTTTTCTTATTCTGAAAGCCATATAGATAGGTTGTGTGTACGCTGCAGCTTTCTCGAATAACTGACTCAGTGACACACGTTTCCCTTAAAGGCGTTCCTTCCAAATGGACATTGACTTGCGACGACTGCTCCTGAGAGCTCAATTTTCTATGAATCTGGGAGAAGACATTGCGTTCTTTTGTGTCGATGTAATGTCTTCTACTGCGGTACACACTGATTCTAGCGGCATCAACGCCGGTGCCGTGCTAGTGCAATGACATAACATTTGTGAGCACATAAGCGAGTCGCTTTTTGAATAAGTTAGAACGAAATACATTGTCACTGAACAAGGAGTGCGAGCTGCTTCTACGCTTGTTCGCTATCGTTACTGAACACAACATTTTACGCTGGCTGATAAATATCCGCAATCTGTGCGGAAGCGTGGTACGTTGACTTCTGCGTAACCAAGTGTGCGATATTGGTCATTTCCTTCAAGTTTTGCCGTCACCATGAAAACGTCCACTGTCATTCCCGTCTTACCTTTATAACGGCGGAAGATGAAAGAGAAAATTTTATGCTTGTTGTGCTTTTCTCATTTTCTCATTTTCAGAAGCTGTGCAATAACGATAAGCGAAGGACGTTGCGTCCACTAGAAATCACTTCTTGCGGCTCTTTTTTGTCCTAAAGTGACCAGTCAATTTTGGGATCTAGACAGCTGGATTTGCAAAACCAAATAATCATTAATTGCTGCTCACGTTTTAAAGGGTGCCGCTAAATCTACAGCGCACCGCATAGACTATGAGCTAAGTACCAATTCCCGATATCCTGCAGTCACGGATTCATCGGAAACTTTGTCCGGATGCAACCAGTGTCACCGTCTAGTTTGTCTTTTCAACAAGTGAGAAAAGGTATCTTGGAGCCGTTCTGAAAAGCATCCCGCAAATTCCTACTGGTGATAATACGTGTCTATCGCTTCACCCACTACGAAGGATATGTAGCCTTGACATGTTATACAGCTGCTCTCGTTTACATGTTCTAGTTTTGCTTTTTTATCCTTCGTGCTAACCTTCTATGTGTCATCAATAGTTATCGCAGTTTTCTGTTATAAAGGAGGTGGTGGAATTGCTTCATCTCTGCGGCTCGTAACTAAATTATTCGACATTCAGCCATACCTAAACGAAAGGTCCATACCTAGACGAAATATCATAACAATAGATATTAAACTACTATGCTGGTCATGTGGGCGGTTCCTCTCACCACAAGGACTGAAATTTGTGCTTCCAGTCGTCACATATTGTCGTCGTTGAATTCCAGTCGCCTAGATGGACACAATATTATTGTTTCACTTTAAAAGCGCGTACTCAATTCCCAAAATGGTGTGAATTGCCGAAAAAGCAAGCCATATCGTTAGCATATCGGTATTGGTAGTGAGCTGTCCCGATATTAATTAAAGGAGAACTATGTTAGCCGAAAGCAGTCTGTCGGAAGGCGATTCTATCCGGCTCTATACTGCTTAACGCAAACGTACCTTATGCCAAGGTGCTGCCTCGATATACTGGTCCATTTGTCGCCGTCGTAGCTGACTTCGGTGATTTGACCTTCTTGGCGCCTGACGTGGGCTGGCCGCTGGCCTAACCACTCAACTTCTCGCATGCAGCTCTTTTACCCATCCATTATCTAGCAATTGGATTCATCCAGCGCATTTCCTCCGCGAACCGGGGATTGCTAGTACATGCTATGAAACAGCATAACAAATATATGAACAAGAAATATAGCTACCGATTCTACAAATTCATAACCTAGACTGCAATTAAGTGATATTCACAAGTAGCAATAATTGTTCCGTTTGCGAAGTGCGCGCTTGTCGCGAACGCTCATGGCAGCCTGAAGGCCCATCACCATGCAAATAATCTTTAGCCTATCAAAAAACAACTGTTTTGATGAAATATTTTTCGGCTCATTAGAAATATTGAAGTATAAAAACGTCCGGAAATGAGGAGCGAGAAATGTCCAATCGTGTTGTGAAAACGTATGATGCGGAGTCATTCGATGTGCTAATTTGCACTGGTAAAACCGCAGGAGTAGACTTGCCCACTTTGGTTCCATAATTATTGCGCTTACATTATTTGACTAAAATAAAGATTTACCTCCGAAACTCGCAAAATGTCTATATATGGACTCGAAATGCAGAAAATTTCCCAAGTTCGGTACTAACGGCATCTGTGTTAAAATATGTTGAAGCTGGGACCAATGAAACATTCTGCAAAATTTAAAAAGAACACAATCTCGGGAGTGCAGTAGGGCCATACCCTACTTGTTTGCGTTGTGTGAAAACTGCACAAGGTACATTCAGCAAGCATTTGGTCACACATAAAAACAGCCTGGGCGAGTTCTTGGAAAGCGTAAAGTATCTGTAAAGTCGTTCGCCCTTGGGCTTCGCACCCCTCGTGTTTCCCCTTCTAAGTACAATTCTTGCATCGGTTTAGATTTATTTTTTAGTTATTTCCTCAAAGGTCTCTTGTTGAGAATTTACATGAGGGAGTGGGTGGTTAATGGCAAACAAAGATACTACAAGTTACAACGGGATATTTTCGATGAAGCGCTGGAATGCAAGTTAGTCGATGATAGTGGCAACTTTGGTGGGCAGGCCATTCAAGTCCCATTTTATGCGGAGAAAAAATGATTGCTGAAAGGTCACAGTATGGGGTCGTGGCGGAAAAAATACTGTGGAGGGCAATGCGACGGGGGCTGTGAAAAGGCAAAGAATGGAAAACTTTATGAAAAAGGTTAAGACGCGAGGCAGGAGAGGGTGAGCTAATTTGGGCTTTTAGTGCTGAGATGTTTAAATTTTACGGCTGATTAGATAGGATAAATCGTCTCGCGCAGTTCTTAAAGAATTTGAGGGTTGTATTCAGGTGGTTGCGGTGGGGGTCAAAATTAGCATGCGCATATCGAGCTTTGGCCGCACAAAAGTTTGAAAAGACAGTTCTTTAATAGCGGGACGAGCGAAAAAAAGTTACGGCGTTCAAAACTTAGAGTATGATTAGCAGAATTTATTATGCGGTTAACATGACATGTCCAAGTTGAGCAGCGTGAGATATACACACCAAGATATTTGAATTATTCAGTTGTGGCAATGTGCATATTACCGATGCTATAATTAGGCATATCGTAATTACGACGAAGATGAATAGAGATAAAACAGTTTTAGATACATTTAATGACATAAAGCAAGTATTACACCAGCTTTTTATGCGCAATAGGTGATTTTTTAACGCGATATGGTCGGTGTGGTTTGTAATTGCTCGGTAAGCCTTTACTAGCGGTTTAAGGGGCACACTGCTATATTTTTACCCCTCACATTTAAGATCTCAACCAAAAAGATTTCACGGAATACGCTAAAAGTACAGTATAGCGAATACATTCACTTTGCATGCTCAGCGAAGAATCAGCGTGTTCAGTTCTGTAGATAGAACTCATGCATAGTAGCTTGCGATACAGAAGGCTATATATTTGGGCTGATTCAACACCACGTGGCTTCCACGAAGACACGTGTGCGTTCCGTGAATTCCTCTGATCAATATGAGGAGCGGGTCACGACGCAGAATAATTCTTTTGCGAATACTCAATATTCCGAAGCAAAATACCTCCTATTCGTTTTTATTCATGTCCACCTCTGTCATTAAGTGATGGCTTCGCTTCTGGGTATGCCGGTGCCCCACCTAACCGTTTTTTTTATCTATGAGAGCTTCTGCATGCTCGTCTTTTTGCCCCTGAATCACCAAACTCGGAGCGGGCTTCGGATCAGGCAACTTTTAATGCCGCTCGCTGGTGAGGGTAAATCAGTAGCGACGTGTTAAAAGGCCCGAGCACCGGCACTTGAAAGAACTGCCAGCGTTTGTCGGGGAAATTTTTCGTCGTTCGCCAGGCAGCATTTCCCTCGACTACGGCAAGAAGCATATTTCGCACCCCTACCGAACATCTGCCTGTTTAATACATCAGCACCGAGGATCACTGCAGGCAAGGCTACTTCTTTATCGCGTCCTTCAGCCTAACTAATGCCAATGTCGTGCGTTCCTACTTCTTACTTGATATTTGCCATTAAATAAGTGTGGCCACTATTAGTGGGGCATATTACAAAACATACTCGAGACAGTCGCTATCCACTGTAGAAATATTACAACCAAATATATTACTAGCAAATACCTGATGAATACGCGGTAAAGAGACCATTCTGAAAAAAAAAATATAGGGTTGGTTCAAAGAAGCCGAGCAAAAGCAATAAACGGATTATTGCTGCGGCTTCATCGTAGAAGTGAAGCTTTCGGTGTTGTAAGTTGTGATCACTTCTCTCTCCCACAATTGCGAGAGGACACCTTAAGTAGGCATATTTGCAGACCAAACTGAAATTGCCCGCTTCGTTAATAAATGCGAAAGCTGATTACATAATGGTTAAAAATTACATCGTATTTTCATGCTTTCCCTTCGTAAAAAGTAGCTGAGCGTTTGCCATGCAATAGAATCATCGTTTCGCTTACAAGTCAAAAACCTCTAGCATTTGCGCAGTTCGGTTTTGCAAGAAGTCCGAAGAATATGTTCCTAATAGCAACCAAAGAGTGGACCTTTGAGAACACACAGAAGAAAACATTCACACTAGAAGCGGAAGCGTATACTAAATGTTGGAGTGTCTCACTAGTAAGAATTCGATATGTGCGTAGCTGTATATTGCGACAAGGACGCAATATATAGTTAAACATGCATATGGACTGCTGCAATTTTTTTATTTTACGCGGGCGACACAAGTGTATTCTCTGCAGGCCCTGATATATGTACGGATATGAACTATAAGAAAAGTAAGCGGATGCTAGATTAACCTTCGGGTTATGATGAAATAATTTTTTTTGATAAGAAAACAATCTACCTGTATTTAAAGGCTAAACTCTAACACTGCGCGGAGATTTCCCAAGGCATGTGATCGTTTTCTTCCAACGCTCAATAAATATTGGCTTTTTCGGTGACCTATTTCAAGAAAATTGCACGTGATCTACTCATATTCTGTCATTCAGTTGCTATTTAAAAGATACACCTCAGATACCATCTAAAGTCGAAATTTCCCATGAATATAAAAAAGTATTGTTTGACACTAAGTATCCTATTGAGACATGAGCCTACATGCCTATAAAAGAATCCCTTATATCCTTGTTCAGGTATTAACTATGTTGATGAAGCATTAACTAATGTATGCAATGTCACCACCATCACATCACCGCTATATGAGGCGATCTGACTAACAAAACACTCAACTCAACTCCCGATAATGTGCATAACAATGGAGCAATGTATTGACAGTTGATATGGCTGAAACGCCTTATATTTAATACCTGTAGTGGCTATTTTAATAGTTATTGATTGGGCGGTATGCTAGATACTTTAATATCGTCCCACTTTGGAATGGAACTCTCTTGCCGAGGCGCTTATTAACGTACAGGCATGACAACGTCTCTGTGACGCTGACGCTGGGACGGTAGAACGAAGAAGAACGAATGACATCGATGGAACAAAAGGAGGCGTAGTGATGACTGATTTTCGGAAATGACATGAAGATTAATAAATAATGATGATAAAATATTGATGACAAGGCGATGACGACGGCATGGCGACAAGGAGATGATGATGGTGTCAGTACAACGGTATGATAAAGACGGGTGAAAAAGCCAGAATGGCCACGACAGCACGATCATGATGGCATTACGACGACGTTATGATAACGGATGCATGGCGACTGTTAGACTGCGATGGCCTGACGACGACGGCATGACCAGTGTCGGCTGACAAAGCTGGAATGACGGCGATGCAATGATCCCGACGGCATTGCAACCACGCCCTCATACCTATTAAACTTTGCTATTACATAACTTGGGCATTTCGGCAGTGGCAGAGGGCGTGACAATGATAGCATGCCGAGAATTAGATCATGAGGCTGGAATTACAAAAATGCATGACAATGACGGCATCTCGATCAGGCGCATGTGCCTCTACAGCAGCCAAGAAGGTAGACAACTTAAGGCATTGCGTTGGCGTAAGAGGATAGATAGATAGATAGATAGATAGATAGATAGATAGATAGATAGATAGATAGATAGATAGATAGATAGATAGATAGATAGATAGATAGATAGATAGATAGATAGATAGATAGATAGATAGATAGATAGATAGATAGATAGATAGATAGATAGATAGATAGATAGATAGATAGGTAGGCGGGCAGGCAGGTTCATGTCGGTTGAAGTAGGAAAAGAACGTGATTCGCAATAAAAGACTGAAATAACATCTTTTCACGGCTTAAGTTACCTTCTTTTGGGATACGTGACTTTCTTTTCATTTTTTCTAGGAATGAATGCGAGTCATGGTGTGTTACTAAATGTTTACTTTTTTGTTAACATAAGTTCATCAGAAGAACGGCCTCATATTGTACGCATTGTAACCGTTGAAGCGCTGTTTTTGCGAACCCTACTGCTGTTTGCTGTTTCTTGATAGGGTGACTAGTAATTCAAGCACTTGTGCTTTTAGCCATGTTCTCCAAGACAGCATATGCAAATTGTTCTAAATAAACATCCCAAAACAACACATCTTTTTCATGTTCTTCTTGAGGACCCAAATGATTGTTTATTTATTGTTCTATAAGATCCATTTGATGCCAAAACTCATAGAGATTACTCTCTTACCTTAATTTCTAACTTACCTGATATAAACTCGATAGCATTGAAAAGCACCCAGGCTAAACGATCTTGTATACTGCACCTTGTGCTCCACTTAAAATAAAAGAAGCCTTAGTTGAGAATCATATACAGACAAAAATGTCTGAGCAATATTTTTGTATGTTTACTTAACGTAGTTTTCATTTAACCAGGCATTTGATTATGCTTACTTATTAAAGGAAGTCGCCCAAAACAAGGACTTCATTTCATTCCATCCAAATTTTGAACCGTCAATAATGGTACTTTTTTTTCTGCAAACGGTCAGCCTTAAATGTAACAAAACATAGCTGCGCATGTTGATAGAACTGCCCAATTTGTCTATCAGTACCAGTACCACTACAACATCAGGCTGGCAAAATATGTTTATTGCCTAAACGACAAATCAAGCAACAACATGCGGTGGCAGAATCCATTTGCCTTCATTCTGCAGGTAAAGAAACAATTTGAAAAATGCTTCCGTTCAGACGACCGCTTTTTACTAGTGCTGCCTTGCCCGCAGCTTCAGAGTTTTGTTCATGATACTGCAATGTATCTGTGAAAACTGCTGCTTTTAGGTGGAGCCATTGAAACTAACCCTGGCCCTGATCTTCAACAGATTGCAAAACAACTCCAGGACATAGTCAGTGACATAAAGCACATAAAGGAAAGGCAACATACAAAAATAGATAAGAAATTAGCTGCACTGTCATCGCTAGAAAATAAAATAGCCTCTTGCCACCATGAACTTTCCGCCGTGAATAAAATTACTCACAATCTAGAAAAACGGATAGACAATTTGGAAAATCACAGCAGACGATCTAGTCTAATATTTATGGCTTAGAAGAAGTGCAAGGAGAGGACCATAAAACCCTCGAGCAGGCTGTTAATAAAAAAATTATAAGCGGCACTCTTGGGTTCACCTAGGTCGCCATCGAACGAATCCATAGATTGGAAAGACCACAGAACACGAAGCACAGACCGGCTATCTTTAAACTCTCAGTCTCGAGACAAAAGGCAGATGTAATGAAAAACGCTCACAAACTAAAAGAAGCGTGATTATAAATTGGCGATAATTGTCCCCTAGAATTTGTGATATCAGAAAAACAACCTTTGGGAAAGTGCGAAAGAAGAGCGCGACAAGAAAGAAAATGTATCCTTAGCGTTCGACGATTTGTTCATCAACGGCCGTGCATACGCCTGGGACTATGAGAAAACGGAACGAGTACCTATGAATAAACATGATGGGAAGAATGACCATGTACCTACGAAAAAAAACGAAAGAAATTGACGACTATAAATATAAACGCTAGAAGCAATAAAACTAAAGTCCAATCCTTCGGGAACCTTCTGCTTAACCACGAACCAGATATAGGGGCGATTACGGAAACCTGGCTCTCCCAAGAGGTCGGCAACAGTGAAATACTACCATCAAACTACGAAATCGTTCGAAAAGATTGTGCTTCCCGTGGTGGTGGCGTAGCCCTCACGATACACAAACGCATTCCATTCGTCCTGCTCCCTGAAGTAACCTCCGTGGAAGATGTTTCTGGAAAGTTATTTGCAACAATACTACAATTTTTTTCGGCAGCTTCTACAGAAGCGCTTCTTCTTGTCATGAAAGCGTATCAGCAGTTCCTGATTTCCGCCAGAAATATTGTTCTGACTCGCGAATATATATGATGGGTGATTTTAAGCTAACATATATTGATTGAACCACCATGCACTACTCTTCACTTATCTCAGACGCGGTAATTATTTCATGTTGAATTCTAACCTTCAACAAATTGTTCTCGATCCTAGACCTGTACAAGTCTCAGCAAAAAATATTATTGACCCGATTTTTATCAGTCACTATTTACCTGTTCATCGTGTTGTAACCCACGTCATCGAAGGGATTTCAGATCTTACAAGTCCAGTTTGTGATTTACCCCTTGAGTGCACCATAACATGCAAGTCCCCAATCATTACCATAAATAACTTCGCAAAAGCAGATGATGCAGGGATCCTAACACACCTCGCGCATGAATTCGACAGCTTTTCCGCAAAGGCAAAGAGAGATCAAGAGACATAGACACTACATTGCTTATCTTTAAGGAAAGAGTACAATACTGTAGGACTAACTGTACTCCTCTCAAGACATAACGCGTCGCAAAAAATAACCCTTGGATCACAAGAGATATTATCCAAGCGCAGCGCCACGTAATGAGATTACGTAGAAATACTAGCACTTAGGGCGGAAACCAGTTAAAGCAGTTCATGCTAAGCAACGCCATTGAAAAGCTCAAGCGTGCTACGAAACAATCAAATGGCCAACATTTTATTGTAACATTCCCAAGCTTTTTGAAAAGTAATCCAAAAAGATTTCGGAATCATTTTTGTAACCATAAAACAGTGCCTTCTGGAATGTCCCTAGAAGATAATATTAATACTGCTGATACGCACAACGATTTTTTTTCTCAATTTTTACTAAAGGCAAGGGCCTCTGCCCTGACTTCTGCGTATACTCCAATGTAAATATTGAACAGCTCAGAATTACTAATGGTGTGATTCTTATTGTTTTTCTGAACCTAGATCCTAAAACGTCATGCGGAGCAGACGATATTCCGAACGAGTTCTTAAAAAATACGCTGAATGATTTCTCAAATACCTTGGAGTCACTTTTTGCAAATCTGTTTCCTCATCAAAATTAACCAAAGACTGGAAACGGGCAAAGATTATAGCTATTGATAAATCAGGCGGCATTGCTTCACCCTCCAACCGCAGACCAATTTGTCTTACAAGGACTTCATGCAAAATTCTCGAACATATCATTTCGAAGCACATAACCACTTTTATCGAGCACGTAGTGTACTTTCACCTAATCAGCATGGATTTCGACGTGGACCCTGAACTGATAACTGAGGTTGTACACGATATAGCACTTAGTATTAACAACTGTAGCCAGACAGATTCTGTAATGCTAGATCTCGCAAAGGCATTCGACTGTGTATCACGCAATAATTTACTAGCTATACTAAAAACTGTTATAGTGGACAGGGAATTACTCTCTTGGTTGACATATTTTTTGTCAGATCATTCGCAGTTTGCAGTTTTCGACCAGGTGCCATCCAAAGCAGTTCACGTTACGTCGCAAGTTCCTGAGGTATCCGTCCTTGGTCAGCTGTTATTTCTACTATTCACAATTGACATAACTAATGGGAATAATTATAGCATTAAACTCTTCGCAGACCACTGCATTCTTTACCAAAGGATTAACAGCCCCGAAGATCATCTGTCGTTAAGTAGCTCACTGAAACAAATAACCGAATGTTGTAACTCATGGCAAATGGCGATACACGGAAAAATTGTTTGTGTGAGCGTAACAAGAAAAAAACAGCCATCATGCTTTTCCCATTCTATAAACGGCATACCAATAACAAAAGTCAGACGACATAAGAACCTAGGCATCACGCAGTCTTCTGAACTGATAATAATAATAATATTTGAAGTTTTACGTGCCAAAACCACTTTCTGATTATGAGGCACGCCGTAGTGGAGGACTCCGGAAATTTCGACCACCTGGGGTTCTTTAACGTGCACCTAAATCTAAGCACACGGGTGTTTTCGCATTTCGCCCCCATCGAAATGCGGCCGCCGTGGCCGGGATTCGATCCCGCGACCTCGTGCTCAGCAGCCCAACACCATAGCTGAGGTTGGACTCTCATATTAATGATATCACACGTGCTGCTTTACGAAAACTGTTTCATCAGGAGACGCTTACGACCCACACTAGTATCTACTAAACTCCTCGTCTACACAACATTCGCAAGGCCCATATAGTGACTGATTCTGTAACCAAAGCAGTTTGGTTCCACAATCAGTCACTCAAATCACAAAAATTGAGGCTATTCAATGCAAAGTTCTACGGATTATTCATAATAAATATTAGCGCATCGATTCCCCAACGCTGTTTGCAGCTTCATCTGGCCTTACGAGACTATAAGAGCGAAACAAGCACGCATAAAATTTTTGCTTCAAATATGACACAATCACTACAAAATTGATCTGTAAAAATACGGAACCTATTCGCAATCACGACCATCGCGGCACATACACCCATGCACACTAACAGAGTATGTATGCCATATTGACACGTTGAAGAATTCTTTTTTTCCTCTCAATATTTGCTAATGAAATCGCCTGGGTCTTGATGTTAGTAGAGACTTTTAGCGTGTCCGGTATTCGGGCAAGCGCGGGCGGTTTTCCGGTTTAGTTGGGGCGTCAACGTGAGCGGCCAGATTGGTGGCGCCAGATGGTGGCTCCAAGCTCAACCGCACAAACACACAGCTAATTACTATATTCTGCTTAGCTGCTGGCGTAAATTTTCGACAGTGGCGTATTCGTGTTCACAATTACGCCGCTGCCGAAAATTTGCACCAGTGGCGAAACAGTATATGGTGAGTTACTGCAGTTTTAGCTATGCGTTTGTCTGGTTGAGCTCTACAACACCAGGCGGCTTCACCGCTCCGGCCACTCACGTTTACGCCCCAACCATCCGGTAATCCGACCAAACCGCTCCCGTTTACCGGAATAGCGGACAAGCTAAAAGTCTCTACTAGTACTAATTCATTATCTTCATTTTCCTCACAGATAGAGCATTTAGTGAATCCACAGTAGAGATGTATCAGTTATGTCTGACAAACTTTGATAAAGAAAATCATTTTTACAACTTGTCATGCATGCGAAGTTGACTTCTTGTAAAGTTGGGGCTCGCATTGTCAACGACGTATTCTTATGAATCTTCCCGGCGGCCAATTTATCTCTTATGCCTATCTGTATTCGATGTTGTGGTATTGTTGTGGTATCCTGCTTTGGGTATTGCAATAAGAGCGGCAGTAATGTAAATAAAATAAACCAGAATATATCAATAAAAAGGATCTCGAAATATAATAAGATGTTCTTTCTAGGCGCAATATCTTACCATTGAGGGATCGGAAATTGAGCCTAATCATCAATTCTCTATATTCCAAAATATACTTCTAAAAGTTCGATAATTAGTAGGCAGTAGAATTTTGAAATTTATGCCAATAATAGTCCGGGTACATCTGATATGTAGAAACAATCAGAATACCTTTATTTTCAGACATACCTGACAAATTAAGATGAATTTCATTGTTGGTTTTATGATTTCGATATGAGTTCGTTATGCGATACTGGAGCTTATTGAGTGCGGAATGTGAATATCTTTGTAGACACATGTCAGGCACCAAACTTCCAAACAGGTCTCTGCCTTTCTTTTAAAGCTTCATAGGCTGCTCTGTAGTACTTTTTTTTTATGTCATAACACGATTTAAGAAATATCAAGCTGATACATTGCTGAACAATTCCTGCTATTTCAATTAAGGAGTCTTCTGCCATAAAATGATCTCTTTCTTTCAAATTAGTTGTTTAGATACTAAATCATTGTAAATAATAATGTTCTGAATGCGCACTTAAAGGGCCCCGGAAACGGTTTGGACAAGTTTTGTAGACGCGTAGGGTACAACTTAAGTAGAACATTCGCACCAGAACTTAAGAGAAGCGTTATTTAATAATAGAGCTACAAGCGATTACAAGTTACCCTCCTCCCTAGTCATGCTTTTCCTCCTCAACTCGTTCGCCGAGCGACCGAGGCTAAGCTCCGCCTTTACTGATTCTGCGTCACGATACAACGTCATGTCGTCCACTTCAGGTTGTTATGGAGCCCGCCCCCACCCACGCGAAACGTCTCCGTTAGCGGCTTGGCCGTCAACTCCAAGCGAGAGCTATCGAAGCAGCGTGCGTTGCGAGCATTATGACGTAGCGTCGAACGCGTCTAGTATTCCACACTAGCACACTAACAGAATGTTTCGATGTAACGGCGAAGGCATAAACTCAAGCTGATGAAGGAACTTTAGCCTAGACGTACGTAAGCTGCCTGATCGGTCTCCACGGTCCAGCCAACCGTTGGCGCAGAGCTTAAAGGGACCCTGAAACAATTTTGACGATTTTCTATTAACGTACTGAGTCGTTAGAGTAGGTCCTTATGATCATTAATAGACGCATCTACGTGCTCCGCGTAAAGCGTGTAATTTTTTATAAGGTTTTAAAAGTGCACATCGCTGTCGAGCGCAGCACACTGCGCGGCAGAGTTTCTGGCCGCCCCTACCCATATGACGGAAATCGCCCATATGACGTCAGTGGGGTGAGCAATCCGATTGACTGACCAGGGCGCGTGATCAATAATTTTTCCAACTTTATGGTAAACAAATTATGTTCGTGATAGTTGGAATGCCAGTTAATTCTTTTATAAGAAGGAAGTAACATAAGAGAATGCAGAACAATTTTTCAGTACACTTAAGCACTTCCGGCACACAGAAAGTGTCGTCTGCATGTGTTACAACTTGCGCGGTCTTTGACGAGAGCTCCCCAGTCAGTGTGGGTCTGTCTTTTCGTGAACGCTATGATTCGACTTTGTTGCATTGTGGACTGCAAACGTAGCGACTGGCAATATGTCAAGCTGTGACATGGTGTCCTTCTGCAAGCCAGTAGACAAGCGGACTGGCTGCAGCGCATTGGACAGCCGCTATCCGATGGGCTCCAGGATTTTCGCGATTACGGCGGTCACTTTACACCGGAAGATTACTAATGTAATTGCGTTTCGCGGGTGCCGTGTTAGGGTAAACGCAAGTGCAAGGAGACAGGGCCTGGCCGTGTCCCTTTGCTTGTCGTTTAAGGGGATGAAAAGACGGGAAACTGTGAATGGTCTGCACGGTGCAGCCACCTGGTGGCATAGAGCTCAACCACACACAGTGGCAGTAACAAAGTGTATTCTTCTTTCTGCTAGTGTAAATTTTTCGCAGGAGTGAAATCGTCAAAGACGGAGCACGTTGTAACACATGCAGAACATTTGCTGTGTTCTGGAGGTGCTTAAGCGTACTGAAAAATTGTTCTTGTGCATTCTGTTTATGTTACTTTCATTTTATAAAAACAAATTAACTGACATTCCAACTATTGCGAATATCATTTGTTTACAATAAAGCTGGAAAAATTATCGATCACACGCCCTGGTCAGCCAATCAGATTGCCCTGGTCAGCCAATCACTGACGTCATATGGGCAATTGCCGTCATATGGGTAGGGGCGGCTTAAAATTCCGCCGAGCAGTGTGCCGCGATCGGCAGTGATGTGCATTTTTAAAACCTTATAATAAATCACACGCTTTACGCGGAGCACTTAGATGTGTCAATTAATGATCAGAAGGACCTACTCTAACGACTCAGTACGTTTGTTGAAAATCGTCAATATCGCTTCAGGGTCCCTTTAAAACATTTCTAGTATTCACATACAGTACGTACATGGACAGAGGTCCGTCTTGCAATGGGCATATTTTGGCTGCTATGGCTACAGCCCACTAAGAGCCATAAAATTCGCACAGAAAGTACAGTAACTACTCATAAAAACAATATATTCTCAATAATGATATGCATCCTTGGCATCTTCGCAGAGCAGTGGCTGGAAAAAAATTAAACGTGAGCAAAATAAATACTAGCACGTTTTGTCTGCATGGGCACCTAAAATGTCCTACTAATAGTGTGGTATCAGATATTTCCTGTTTTGGATTCACCACCTTTTCGCCCGTTATAAAACAAAGGCATGAGTTTCATGCTATACTTTTCTTCCTGTATAGTACATGGCCATGCTCAATGTGGCGCATATGCCATGATTTTGGTGTTCTTCTCGTCGTAATTAGCACATAGCAAAAGCCTAGTGAACTCCATATAAACTCCATCAAATCAACCGTTTGTGAAAGAACGCATGTGGTCAGTGCTTAAAAACTGTCGCTCTTTAGCATATTAGTCAGCCCCAAGCTATTTACAAGCAGCAAAGGAGCACGTGAGATGCATTCGATTCATGATTGTTTTGAATGCTGAAATGAAAGAGTGTTCAGTTAGAGTGATGTGAATTTGGTATCCAACTCGAAATTGGATCAGGTAAACAGAAAATTGCGAGAGCTGTAGGAGGAAACTCAAAGCAATAGAGATGTAGTAATAAGATTCTATTTCCAATACTGTACAAGAAATATATAACACAAGGCATATATTGTAATATACATGTTGAGGTATTATAAACCAAAAGATAAGTAAGGGTAAAATAATCGGTAAAACACTGCAAGTGTTCACTGCAATTCAAGTTCTTTCCTTTGCACAAGGTTCTTTGTTCACCTATGTTCTGTTTCGTCTTATTCATTAATTTAACACTTCAACTTTCCGCAACAATTATTCTCGACTGTGACCTCTTGGGCTTCATTTCGATTTTTTTTCATGTGGCTGAATCTAATAGCACATCGAGAACCACGGAAGAAACTAATTCTTCGCGCACAAGGCCATTTGCTAAAAATTCTATAGAACAGTTTAAATGGCGGAACTGTATGTAGACTGCAAAACGCTATGTGGTGCCCGTGAACCTGTCAGTAAAACCTCCTTCTTTTTGTTTTTATGCATTTAAACAAACGCAGGAGTGCAGGAGAGTATAGGTGATAAATGGTTTGGCAGCGTAGTGCATAAAAAGCTTATTTTACATATCAAGCGGAAGGACTTCGCCGCATCGCATACTAGGTAATGGGCAATAAATTGCCGGATTTTGTCTGCTTCTCTTTTTCCTGTGCAGGTTATTTATACGGTCCATCATGTTTCCAACCATTGGAGGCATATGTGGTCTTCTGTTGCTCGCTCTGCCCCAGACTCCGGCGTCATTGCATAGCAGCGAGTATGAAAACGACGAAACAATCAGCTGGAATGAAGTAAAGGGTGGTGAAGGCAAGCCCAATTTTGCTAAGATGGCAGATTTCGCAGTGCGGCATTATACAACTGCCGTGGAATACTACCTTGCCGTCAACAAGCTGCAGAAGGTGCAACAAAAGGTGGGCGCAGAACCTTCGTCACAATTTTGCATAGTACTTTTCAGCAAGTTGCATACTCCATCAGCGGGAAGTGCAATACAAATACTAGATGCTCTTAATCCAGTTATTGCAGTTTTCGAGTAAACCCCATAGCTCACCCACATCCTCCAATTTGCGCAACGACCACAAGCCCCTTGGTCGCTCCAGATGTGATCAACGCATATCATCAGCTATGCAACTCCACTTTGGTGTCACGGGGCTTCACTGCGCACATAATCACCTCTTCCTTCCTCTTTTCTTCTTTCTATTCCGCCTTTTCCACACCTCTAGTGTAGGGTAGCAAACCGAACGCTTGTCTGGTTGACTTCTGTGCATTTTCTCTGTTTGCTATCTCTCTCTCTCTCTCTGCCTCATCAATCAAAATTATTTTAGTGTTCGCAACCGAGCGTAATCTTTCTTATTATATTTTTGTCCTGTAGCTTTACATCAAAGAAACATAGCTGCTTTACATGACCTCAAAGCTAAATCTTGGTCGCTATAACGTAAAGCTAGTAAAACTGATGCTCATTTCTGCAATGAGCTTTTGGGGACTTGTTATATATTCTTCGGCTACTCCCCTTTGTCCTGTGTCCGGAAACCTATCGAAAACCACGAGAACTCCCCATCAGATAAGATGTAAGCACAGGTATGGAAGGTTAGAGAAAACAAATGAAAACTATTATAATTTCTGAATAGACACTTTTTCACCCTTTGCTTTCCGCTAATAGCCTAAAGCTGTCGCACTGCACCAAATTCGCCTTTCGGCCACGTGACGTCACAAAACCGCTATACGTCACCACGGCAAAGTGACGTTTTTGAAGTTCTTGTTCGGAACAAGCGGATACAGGTCCCGCTCTCAAAGGAATAGATGTCTGCTCATCGATCGCTCTGACATTACTGCATACACGGAGCTGCCGAGGCGAACGAATTTATTTGCTGCAAATTTTTGTTACGTGGCAGTATAAGGTTGTTCTGTTGTGAAGAAAACAATATAGGCTGAAGATGTGGATGATGATAACATCACCGAGCCCTTTCGCCACGTATATGACATACCTCTGTAAATTCTTCCGTGAGGAACCAATTTTGCGGCGTTTTACAGGTATGTTGTAAGCCTCTCAGTGGTCGGCATCTTTCGTGCCCGTCCATAAAAACAAAATTATCATGATCAGCGATGGCTCATACCCCCTAAGCAGGCAAAAATGCAACCTCATTCCTCTCGTAGTGCCCAGGCTACAAGCATTCAGGAAAATGAAAGAACAGCGCATACATTCATTGTAATTACGCACACAACGTAGCGAACAGCAGAGGCTTCAATATAAAACAAGGTCAAAGCAAGAATCTGTCATCAGCAACAGTGGCTCATAATCCTGTAAGCAAGCAAAAATGCAATGGCTCGTGCATTCGTAAGCGATAAATAATAGCCCCGAAGCATGCAAAAATGCAAAGGCTCATGCCCCTTTAAGGCAGAGGCTACAAGTGCTCTGCAGATTGAAGTCAACAGTGCATACATTCATTGGAATTACTCATAAAGCACACAGAACAGCGTATTTTTCAATAAAGAACAAGTTCAAAACAAGCATCCAGGCCATCAACAAAGCATTGAATACAACTTTCAGCAATTGTATTGATGTATTTGCAAGAGTTTCGATAGACATCTCCTTCGAGGGGCGTGATGGGGAGTAGCATATTTAAGTGCATAAGAATTTCTATGCCTACCTAACAACAGAGAGAGAGAGAGAGAGAAAACATTCATTTGAACCATCGAGGTCATCATTCAAGAGGTTGAGTGGAGCACGTCCTCACCTTTGGACTCCACTTTCCCTGCTTGCTCAAGGAACTTGGAGGGACGACGCTAGCGGGCCAGACAGAGCGGTCACGCTTCGCATGAGCTTCGGCCTCGACGCCCAAGTTCTCCCGAAAAACCTCGATGTCGCCGAAAATGCAGTGCTCTGTCGTCCTCTACTAATCAAGCGAAACCCGTGGATAACCGGTTTTCAACCGTAAGTATATATTTCCCGTACTCTGCTTGTTCGAAGATCCGCGCAGAAGAAGCTGGTCTAAGCCTAGGCGGCGTCGGGCCGTCGGCCCGACGCAACGCTGGTTCAGCTCGTGCGGGCCGCGCCGGATGGCTGACGACGATGCGTGTGCTACGATAGGAGACACGACGCCGATCGAAAAGAGCCCCCAACGTGAAGACAACGCTACCCACCTCTCGCAAAAGAAAACCCTTGACAACGGGGTTGGTTTACTGCAAAATACCACAACTCAAGGTTAATCACTGTTCCGCGTACGGGGACCGAAGCGGTGGACAAATCAGCACTGAGCCAGTCGAAACTGAAGGAGAATCCCATTCGCGAAGAGAAGCTGCCTCCACTGCCTAAGACGGATTTCAAAGTCATCATTAGACCGAAGAACGGGCTCAACATCAGTCAAATGAGCACGCATCAGATGGCCCGGGCTATAACCAAATCATGTGGAAACGCAGACATCTTCAACGAAGGAAACTTGCTTATACGGTTGCGCAACGTATAGAACATCGCCATAATTAGCACGCCAAGCATGGAGCCTGCCAATGTAGTGCAGAGCGTTCCAAGTTTACGTTTTGATGCGAAAGACTATGCAGTGACGGCTTGCGTGGCAGCACCTGACATCTCCTGTAAAGGAGTGATGCACGGACTGGACGCCGGTACCACGCCGACCAAATTACTAGCCCACCTTCGGGTACGTACCTATGGAGTCAAAATACATTACGCAAGAATGCTTGGAAACTGCCAATAGGCGGTAACTACCTTCGAGGGCAAGATCGTCCCCCGCTACGTTAACTACTACGGTGGCGAGACAAGTTGCTACCGCTATCGGTCATCGCCGCAAGTTTGCTATATATCCTTCAAGCCTGGGCATAAGGCGGATGTATGCCCGACCCCTGACGCCGTTGTCTGCTCTAACTGCGCCGAGCCAGTAATCCAAGACGGACACAACTGCGCACCCAGGTCTGCTCTCTGCAACGAAGCGCAGCCCACTCTGGCAAAGGAGTGCAAAGAACGCCTCTGGAAACCGAGGAGCCCACGGGCGAGAAAAAAAGAAGAACCGGACGCCGAAGCCAGGAATGCCGGCGGACGTGGTCTGCCCAGGAAACGCTGATTCAGTACGGACTCCAGCTCGACAGCCAGGTTCAGATCAAGGTCGAGATCCGCGTCCAAGACCAGGCAGGCTCCGGAAACCTAAACGAAGCAGCACAAGAAGATCATACACAACGAGGAAGAAGGCTGTAAGGTGAGCTGGAAATCGTGTCTTTTCTCAGCCTCTCGCATTGCTCCGAAGAACACGAACACGCAGACCGACGAAGTAATGACCTAAGGCAAACTATTCAGACTCTCAGGGCAGAAAATTTTGAGCTCAGACAGAAACCCAACGAGCTCATAGATGAGAACATGGCACTGGGAACAGGTCAGACAAACTCAAATCCGCAAACGGAAGAAACCCAGTCGGCCACCATAGGGCGGCAGGTATTCACAATCGCCATGGTAGCCATGAACGATGCATTAGTGAATCTTAGCAACCTCGTTTCTAACATCCAAGAAAAGGCGCTCTAGGATAGAAACGCCTAGTACAATTTACGGACATGAAATCCAAAACTAAACCCTATACTAGGCCATCGGCTCAGTATGGCGAGAAAGCGTAAACGTTTGGTAAAGTTCGAAACTCTCGATATATGGCATTGGAACTGCCGTGGGTTCCGCAAAAAGCAGGGTTTCCTTAAACAACACATCGCTAACTGCACAGCTCCGCCAGACATAATCACCCTACAGGAAACCGACTGCTCACCCACTCTTGCGGGCTACTCAGTCTATGAAGAGGTCGGCCAGAGTAAGGTCGTGACGCTGGTTGTCAAAGCTGTCACCGAAATCAGACGCGACATCGACGCAACGGACATTGACCACGTCTTTATTGAAATTATTACCCAAAAAGGAAGACAAGAAAGCATCTGTCTCCTCAACATTTACAGCCCGCCTAGCCAGAGGAAAGCCAACTTCGGCTACCTGTTACGCAAGGCAGAACAAGCAGCAGGCAAGAAGGGTCTCCTCATCCTGGGGGAATTTATTGCCCGGCACAAAAGCTGGGGCTACGTTAAAGAAACTCAAAAAGGCAGAGACCTAGCCAGAGACACGGATCGCAGAAGGCTTAGTCTCATCACAGACCACACCCAACTCACGCGAGTGGGGAACAGTATCAGCAGAGATTCGTGCCCAGACTTGGCATGCCTAAGAAGGGTAAGGGACGCTCGATGGGAAAACGATGGGGAAACGCGTGGCAGCGACCACTGCATTTTGCCCATCAAAATAGAAGCCCTCCAGATCAGAAAAAGACTTGGCCAGGCTAGGCTCACCTACTGGTTAGCCTATAGAAAAACTAGGGCGGAGTCGGAGACACTGAGATCACAGGCATTACGAGCTGGGTCGCGGGAATCAAGGCAGACTGCAAAAGGCTAACCCGAGAGGTCGCCCTCACCACCAACATACCCGAGGTGGATGAGCATCTTTTACACATATGGGATGTACGACGGGGGCTACTAAGGAGATGGAGGTGGCAGAAGCACAACAGAAAACTCAGAATAAAGATTGTTGAGGTCACCAGACAAGCTTGAAAGTATGTGACAGAACTCTCAGGGCGCAACAGGGACTAATATTGCAATGAGCTACAGGGGACCCTAGGCTGGAAAAAGACGTGGGCCTTGCTAAGGGCTCTTATAGACCCAACCATGACCAAGTCCGAAAATAGTAAAACGGCCCAACGGATCGCGCACCGATTCCAAGGCACAGACTGGGAAAAGCTAGAGCACATCAAGCAGCGCTACATTGGGGATACAAAGTACGTCGACTGCAGCTTGGCAGTCGACGTACGTTGTATGTGTATGTATGTATATGTGTACTTGGGAAAACTGTATTTCTGCGCTGCTGCTCCCTTATTTTCTTTTTGTATTTTTAAGGGTATTTGGGGCTAGTCAAGCTGCTACGAGCAGCTTTTTTCACCACTTTACCCCCGCAAAGCTGTATTTAGTTTTTGTGGAAATAAAGCATACATACATACATACATACATACATACATACATACATACATACATACATACATACATACATACATACATACATACATACATACATACATACATACATACATACATACATACATACATACATACATACATACATGGGCGAAGCAAATCCCGCTCTAGATGAACCCATTACCACAGAAGAAGTGAGACACGCTGTGATGTCTGCCACAAAGACATCACAAGTGCCATGATAAAGAACCTGGACGAAAACTCCGTCAAACTATTTACAGAATTCGTAAATAAACACTGAGAACGGAGGACTAACCCGGACGACAAGAAACATGCGGAAACAGTAATGATTCCGAAGTCCGGAAAGGCTCCCTGTCTGGAAAACCTGCGACCCATTTCGCTAACATCCTGCTTGGGAAAAGTATACGAGGTAATTGTGCTTCAGAGGTTGGAGACCTACCTGGAGGATAACAAGCTCATGCCACGTACTATGTTTGTATTCAGAAAATGCCTCTCAACACAAACCATAACCCTGCAGATTAAGGAGGAGGTACTTACTATCATCCCGAAATACAGAGAAAATATCTTGCTTGCCCTCGACCTTAAGGCGGCCTTCAACAATGTAAGTCATAGGGCTGGGCTGGAGGGTCCCAGCAACATTAGTTGCGGGCAGGGAATACACAACTACGTCAAAGCTTTCCTCGGTGACAGAACCGCCACCTTTGGTATAGGCGGCATCAGGACTGACACATTCAACATGCCCAAAATGGAACACCGCAAGGTTCTGTGATATAGTCTATGCTTTTTAACATTGGTATGATCGGGTTAGCACGGAAGCTCGAAAAGATTGAGGGACTCAGGTATGCCATATACGCCGACGACGCCACAATCTGGGTGACCAAGGGATCCTTAGCAGAAAAACAAGACCTTCTGCAGAGTGCAGCAGATACAGTCCACGTATACACTGAACACTGCGGACCTGCCTGCTCCCCGGAGAAATCCGAGGTGCTCAGAGTCTACGGAAGAGGATATAATCTGCAAAACTCCATAAACATCTTCATAGGGGGGGGGGGGGAGATTCCGGAGGTATCCCAAGTTAAGATCGTTGGCATGTGGGTACAAAGCCACTGTCGTGTGGATCACACAATCAGACACCTGGCAAACACTACATCTCAGATCACGAGGATAATCGCAAGAATCTCAAACAGACGACGAGGTATGAAAGAAGAGGACACATGTTGGCTAATACAGACCCTCGTGGTCAGAAGGATTATATACAGTGTCCGCTACCAAACACCGCTCTAGCAGGAAAAAGAACAATTAGAGGCAATCCTTAGGAAAGCTTACAAATGCGCTCTCGGACTGTCGGTCAACACCTCGACAGAGAAATTCCTTAAATTGTGCATAAACAACACAGTGCAAGAACACTTCGAAGGTCACCTTCTCGCGCAGAAAATGAGACTCATGCTGACTCCAACGGGCAGGAACACGCTGAAGATATTGGGTATGAGGGATGCTTGCAGAGAAATTAACAACACGGAAAGCATACCTAAAGAGATTCGAGAGATTTATTTATTTATATTATTTATTTATTTACAAATACTACTATCACATGAATTTGGACATTGCAAGAGTGGTACAGAAGATTATACATAAACAATATTAGGAAAGTGCATGATTACTAATGTGAGTGCAAAAATTTACAGAGAAAACAGTACAATATCATGAAGGAAATACATGATTTGGGAATTCTCGCACAAAATGATCAAGAGACATTTCACGTAATGTGCCATCGAAATCATTCCACAATTCGACTGTGAAAGAAAAAAAATGGAAAATTTGAAGCTGTCTAAAAGCGGCATAAACGGCACGATGTTAGGCGGTTAGGAACGGCGAGTGACACGTGCTGAAGGACTGGTGAAAGAAAAGGGGGCCTCAAGATAAATACGCCTGTTGATAATCTTGTGAAGTAGGATAATGCGATCACATATGCGTCTGTGTTAAAATGTGTCAAGCGATAACGTGCGGGCGTGAACTGTGGGAGAGAAATGATGGTCGTAACGCTTATATAAAGATGTTATTGCTTTTTTCTGCACATATTCAAGTTTAATGATGTCTTTGGCGAAGTGTGGCGACCGGACCGCCGATGCATATTCAAGTACAGGCCTTACTAAAAATTTGTACGCCGTCAGCTTGCAGTTTTTGGTTGCGTCTTTTAATGTACGTTTTAAGAACCCGAGTTTCCTGAGTGCCTTGGAGTAAGGTAAATCTACATGCTTAGACCAATTCAAGTTTGAACAGAACGTTACACCTAGGTACTTAAACTTGAGGATCACAGAATGAATATCACAGAATGAAGAAAACACATTATTTAGAGTAAGTTGGTCGCATGCATTACTAATATTTGAATACAGAAAACAGTCATCTGCATATAAACGGATTTTAACTAACGTGTTATTAGTTATCTCGACGACGTCATTATTGTAAATGATAACTAAAAGTGGCCCTAGAACTGATCCCTGCGGGACGCCAGATGCTATTAGACATACGTTGATTGAGAGTGATTAAACGTGACAAACTGTGATGCTAATCGCAAGTGGTCCTTAATCCAGCCTGGTAGTCGGACACCGTGAGTTCCCTAGAAAAAAGCGCCAAGTTTAGTAATGCGCTTACTATGAGAAACCAAATCGAATGCTTTCGAGTAGTCGATAAAAATGGCGTCCATCTGACCGCGATGATTTAGGCATGATGCAATGTGATGTGTGAATTCAGTTAACTGCGTGAGAGTAGAAAACCCAGTCCGAAAACCATGCTGATAATTAGACAGAAGATTATTGCTAGACAAGTACAAGACAATATGTTTATGAATAATGTGTTCCAATACCTTGGAGCAAGTGCATATTAACGAAATTGGTCTATAATTGGAGAGGCTTTGTTTGTTACAAGGCTTAAATACTGGTACTACATTAGCTATTTTCCAGGTTTGTGGAATGGTTTCAGTTTGGAGGAATTTTAGGAAAATAACAGTCAAGTACCGGGCACACCACTCAGAATACTTTTTTTAGAAACATGTTAGGTTTATCGGCGCCAGCACTTTTGGTCGTGTCAATTTTCAATAAGAGATTCAGAACAGAACTTCGTTATAACTTATATCTAACTTCGTGAAGGATGGCAATTCAGTGACTTATCAGGCTGATCATTGAAATCAACCCGATACCGAGAAACATGCCTCCTAAAATACACAAGGCCAGAAGAAAGGCAAGATTAGAAGCACACAGCCGATATTTCGAGGGGAGAACAGACGTGTTATACGACGACGCGACCACATACAAAGAACACTCCGTGGCGGTAGTCAGCGTTGTTGATCACCAGCTTAGAGAAATCAATTGCGCTTCGATCAAAGGCAACAACGTTCTCGAGGCTGAGCAAGCGGAAATGGCACTCGCCATCACCCACCACGGCGAAGAGGCCACTACAGCAATACTAGCGGACTTTCAAGAAGCGCGCAGAAGGTACAGCAGCGGACGCCTATCCACTGCGGCAATCCGCATACTCAAGACGAGAAAAATCACCTTTTCGCGATGCTTCATTACGTGGACACCAGGTCATGATACCGTGACAGGGAACCAGCGTGGTGACGCCAACGCCGGAGCATACGCCAACCGGGCGTTGCACCACGACGGGGAACAGGACACAGTCGCCAGGCGTTATGGAGCAATTTTAGAAAACCAAAGAGCCCTAAGGAGGATCTACCCTCCTCCCCACAAAGACCTTAGTAGAGAGCAGTCGTTTGCCTGGAGACAACTGCGCACTAATACATACCCCAGTCTGAGTCTGCTCTGCAAAAGCTATCCGTCAACATATGACAATAAATGTCCGCTATGTGGGGAACACGCAAGGCTTTACCACGTTACATGGGCCTGTCAAAAGCTAAAGGTAGCGCCAGTACACAAAATACCAACACAGGAGCAGTGGGCGGCTGCGCTGTCCTGCTCGAAGCTTGAAGAACCGCTCAAGTTGATCGACAGAACTAGCAAGATGGCAAAGGCCACAGGAGCCCATGACTGAGGGATCCACCTTCGCCGGTATACCTCCTTTGTGCAAATAAGGTTTTTCATTCAATCAAGGAACTTGCTGGACGAGCGCTTCTTGGCCCGCCAAGGTATCGCCGGGCAGCTGTACTTCTCACCACTCAACTGACGTACTATGTGTCTTTGAGTGTTGAGGTTTGCCCCGCACCTTGAGGAGTATGGAAGAATGTACGGCATGTGTCGCCCAACCCAACGAGAAATTTGTCCGTCAATAACGTAAGACTAATACAGGGGCTCATATGCCCGTAAACACGCAAGAAATACACTGGCTCAAACCCCCGTAAAGCAGAGGACACAAGCGCTCAGTAAAGTGAAACAAACTCTGCGTACATTAATTGAAATCACCCATACAACAGACACAACAGCATGCGTTTCATTAAGCAACAAGCTCACGGCAAGAATCCTAGCAATCAAAAACAGGCATTGCATGGCCCTTTCAGCAATTGTAGTGGTGGTTCTGCAACAGTTTCTCAGGACATTCAGGTTGATGAAGACCGATAAGAGTCGATAAGGGTCGATTCATGCTCCATAAAGCTGATAACGACCGATGAGGGCTGATAAGGGTTTATGGTGGTCGAATCAAATTTCAAGGCATTGATAACGTCACCAGGCTGCGTGGATATGAAGAAGAAGCACAATGCTTGCGCAGACTTATACAACTGCAAGGGGAGTTTCTGAAGCATAACTGCGAGTCGGCCTAGTTGGAACAGATTCATCTTAAAAATTTTTGTGCGCAAACGAACAGGGACGAAGAATAGGGCAACACAAGGACGTGCGCTCGTCCTTGTGTTGCCCCTATTCTTCGTCGCTGTTTGTTTGCGCACAAAAAGTTTTAAGGGAGTTTCTGTATGAATTCGTTCAGCCTTCCGTTACACGGCACCGTTATTTTTGATGAGTCACCGCAAGCTATCCAAAAGGAAGTAGGCCACTTCTTACTCTAGCACCACCCTCCTCATCTGGTTATTTGCTTTCACTATGCGAGCCGAGCCTTTTTTGTCTGCGTGCTCCTCGCCTCTTGCGAGTCATTTAGATAGGAAAAATTTGACAAAGTAGGAAACGACATTCGTTTTGAAACCCAAGAAACGTGCCCACGTATAAACCAAAATAGTGTTTGACTGGCAGTTTAAACAACGCCATTTGGCACCAACCCGTGCTTAAGTCGGCGATTACGTAAATTTGGCATTAGGAAGTTTCAATCAAGACAGCTTCACATAGTTTGCATTTTAGGACAACGTACCTTTGAATCCTGAAACTTTCTATACCGGGTGTTAAAAATTAAGGTGTATGGTTTCCTTAAAATTAGACAGATGCAGGCGCACGAACAGCACCTGTGCACTTACGTTAAGTGGCCAGGGCGACACAAAGTGAGATAATGATTGCCGCTGTCAGTATCCCAATTAAATAAAATTGAATAATTTGTCGATGTCGATAAGTGGGTATGCTTGTATGGAAATGTTAGAGGCAGTCGTGTTTCCACACAGTATCAGTAAGAAGAATTTTTGTAGCGTGTCTGTGCTCCAAAATATCCGACTACAAATTTTAATTGTCGTTGCAAGATTACGCATGCAAAAGTTTTAGGATCAGCGTAAAACTCCTCCCTGTGACGCGGCTGTTGCGTGCAGCGTTGTCTGACAACGCAGCGGAGGCATTGGAAAATATGAAAACTGTCCTCCTTCACCTCGCGGCTTGCGAAAGAAAAAATGCAAGAACACGAAACCGCTGTCGTAACACACCACCGCGCTGCTTGTAGCGATGGCGGCAGCTGCCATTCCGAGATAATGGCGTGTGCGGAGTAGCCAGAGGGCAGTGCACGTGCTTAATGGTAGCTAGACGAGTGGGCACGGTCCTTGCCTGGCATACGAAAATAAAGTGGCTGCTGATTTCCAAGTACACGTTTATTGAAATTAAGAGCAACAACTGCACGGCACACCACGCCGCCACATGTTGATTTCGCAGGCCGAGAGGGGTAGGGGAACAGTTATCTTTGCCTATGCCTCCGCCCTCTAGTCAGAATAAACACTGCACGCAACAGCCATGTCACATCAGGGAGGAGATTTGCGCCGATACTCACTCTCTTGTACGCGTAATCATGCGAACGACAACAAAAATTTGGAGTCGGATGCCTGGGAGCACAGACAGGCTAGAATAATTTGTCCATGTGAAACTGTGTAGAAATAAGACTGCCATTAAGTTTTGAATACAAACATTCACACTTACTGCACTGAATAAAAAGTTAATTCTTTACTTTTGTTTATTTAGGCTGCTGACAGTGATAATTATCTCACTTTGTGCCTCCTGGCCACATAACGTATTTGCACAGGTGGACTTCGCGTGCCTCCTGTTGCTTAAATTTAAGAAAAGTATAAAGTTTAATTTTGAACACCCGGTATAAGCGTACAAGGTGAAAAAATTACTTCTGCCAAATGCCGCAAGGTGCCGGAAGTGTCATGAAAGCCATTTTCTGTGTCTCTCTGGTTCGAGTTGTTAATCTGCCCTCGCGCTGCGATCTGCTATCCTCATGGTAGAGCAACAGCCTTGGAATGGTGGTGGTCCCGTGTACAAATGCTGTTCCAGGGCGAACTTTTCATCAATTGCAACGTCTTCTTTCAGGAAACCAGTATGGGTTTCCATAGCTCGTCATTCTGTTCATAGCTCGTTGCATCGTCCTCAATTTAAGTGGATCTCTTTTCGTAAGATTTCAGGTTCTGCCTCTTAGATGAGTACTGGTAAGGCACAGCTGTTATACACTTCTATTTTGAGGGATAATGGCAACCTTCTGTTCATGATCTGAGAATGCCTGCCAAACGCATCCCAGGCCCTTCTTATTCTTCTGATTTTTTTCAGTCTCACGATCCGGATCCGCGGTCACTACCTTTCCAAAGTAGAAGTATTGCCTTACTACTTCCATTGCCTCGCTACCTATCGTAAACTGTTGTTCTCTTCCGAGACTGTTAAACATAACTTTAGTTTTCTGCAGATTATCTTTAGACCCACCCTTCTGCTTTGCCTCTCCAGGTCAGTGAGCATGCATTGCAATTGGTCTCATGAGTTACTAAGCAAGGCAAAATCATCGGCGAATCGCAAGTTACTAAGGTATTCTCCATTAACTATTATTCCCAATTCTTTCCAATACAGGTCTCCGAATACCTCCTATCAACACGCTGTGAATAGCATTGAAGGGATCGTGTCTCCCTGCCTGACGCCGTTCTTTATTCAGATTTGGTTGCTTTCTTTATGGAGAACTACGGTGGCTGTGGAGCTATAGATATCTTTCAGTATTTTTACACACGGCTCGTCTAAACCGTGATTTCGTAATTCCTCCATGACTGCTGAGGTTTCGACTGAATCAAACGCTTTCTCGTAATCAATGAAAGCTATACATCAGGGTTCGTTATATTCCGCACATTTCTCTATAACCTGATTGATAATGCGAATATGGTCATTTGTTAGGTAGCCTTTACGAAATCCTGCTTGGTCCTTTGGTTGACAGAAGTCTAATGTGTTCGTAATTCTATTTGTGATTAGTAAATACTTCGTAAGCAAGGGACAGTAAGCTGATCGGTGTATACTTTTTCAAGTCTTTGGCATCCCCATTCTTATGGATTAGGGTTATTTTGGCGTTCTTGCAAGATTCGGGTACGCTCGAGGTCATGACGCATTGCGTTTGCAGAACGGCCAGTTTTTCTAGAGCAATCTGCCCACCATCCTACAAGAAATTTGCTGTTACCTGATCGTCCCTAGCTGCTTCCCCCTTTCCATAGCTCCCAAGGTTTTCTTTACTTTTTCAGGCGTTCCTTGTGGGATCACAAATTCCTCTAGACTTTTCTCTCTTCCATTATCTTCGTGGGTGCCACTGGTACTGCATAAATCTCTAAAGAACTCCTCAGCCACTTGAACCATCTCATGCATATTAGTAATGATATTGTCGGCTTTGTGTCTGAACGCATGCATCTGATTCTTGCCTATTACTAGTTTCTTCACTGCTTTTAGGCTTCGTCCGTTGGAGGGCATGTTCAATTCTATCCACATTATGCTTCATTATGTCAGCTGTCTTACGCTTGTTGATTAACTTGGGAAGTTCTGCCAGTTCTATTCCTGCTGTAGGGTTAGATGCTTTCATACATTTGCATTTCTTGAACAGCTTTTTCGACTACTGCGTTAGCTTACTAACATATTGTCTAACGAAGTTACCACTGACTTCTATTGCACACTCCATAATAATGCCCATAATAGTGTCCTTCATATCTCCAATACTAAGGTACTCTTCCTGCTTTGAAGCCGAGTACCTGTTCTGTTGCTTGATCCGGAATTCTTCTATTTTCCCTCTTACCACTAACTCATTGATCGGCTTCTTATCTACCAGTTTCTTCCATTCCCTCCTCAGGTCTAGGCTAATTCGAGTTCTTACCATCTTGTGATCACTGCAGCGCACCTTGCCGAGCACGTCCACATCTTGTATGATGCCAGGGTTAGCACAGAGTATGCAGTGTATTTCATTTCTAGTCTCGCCGTTCGTGCTCCTCCACGTCCACTTTCGGCTATCCCGCTTGCGGAAGAAGGTACTCATTATCCGCATATTATTCTGTTCCGCAAACTCTACTAATAACTCTCCCCTGCTATTCCTAGAGCCTATGCCATATTCCACCACTGCCTTGTCTCCAGCCTGCTTCTTGCCTACCTTGGCATTAAAGTCGCCCATTAGTATAGTGTATTTTGTTTTCACTCTACCCATCGCCGATTTCCCGTCTTCATAGAAGCTTTCGACTTCCTGGTCGTCATGACTGGATGTAGAAGCGTAGGCCTGTATGACCTTCAATTTGTACCTGTTATTAAGTTTCACAACAAGAACTGGCAAGCTGTCGTTGAAATTTTAGAATTCTAGTATGTTTCCAGCTATATCCTTCTAAGTCAGGAATCCGACTCCTAGTTCTTGTCTCTCCGCTAAACCACGGTAGTACAGGACGTGCCCGCTTTTGAGCACTATATATGCTTCATTTGTCCTCCTAACTTCACTGAGCCCCATTATACCCCATTTGCTGCCCGCTAATTCCTCCAATAGCACTGCTAGGCTCCCCTCATTAGCTAACGTTCTAGCGTTAAACGTTGCCAGGTTCAGATTCCAATGGCGGCCTGTCCAGACCCAGAGATTCTTAGGAACATCTGCAGCGTCACAGGTCTGACCGCCGCCGTGATCAGTCGCTTCGCAGCTGCTTGGGACAGAGGTCCTGGGTTTGATTGTTCTATTTATATAGGAGGTTGTGGTCAAGTACTGCACCAGGGTGGCCAATCCTGCTCTGGTGAGGGAGTGCATTACCGATTCTTGTCACCGGCATCAGGCCGCCCTCCAGGCCTGTATATACAATTTTATCAACGCGTGGACTTTTTTCTTATTCAGGTGGAAAATTGCGCGACATAGGGAGTCAAACCACAGTCCTCTTGCATGCGAGGCGGATGCTCTACCTCTAAACCACCACTGCACAAAGGATGTATCTGACCGCTTTTTCAGATTTGCTGCGAAAGTGTACACTTTCTACATGAGCTTCCGAAACGTCAAGGCCGTATACTTCAGGAACGTCTTCTATTTGTTTCATGTGCACGTGGCAATAGCGACATTTTATGAAAAAAAAACCTGGCGATCATTGTCAAAATTGTAACTAAGGTTCTTTTGGTGCCAAGTAAGACCAAGATGAGCTAGTGCAAGAGATGCTTTGTGAGCATCGACGCTATTTTTCACCGACGAACTTCAGCACAGTTTCTGAGAAGGTTACAATCTCTGAATAAAATAGTGTATATTATAAAGAGCCACCTCACTATTCTTGCGCTTTCGAACGAGCGTAAGTGCGCCACAAAATGAATGGCTAAAATATCTTTCAAGAACAACGCTGAGAAAGGAAAGCGCCATTAGCGCGCTTCACAAATTGCGCGCGCCCCAGAAAGTTGAGAAGCAGGCGGTACTTTCGAGGCAAGGCGGCGTCCTGCTATGCACTGAAAACCTCGGCGGCAGGGTGCAACAATTTGTGGCATAACATTTATTCACCAGCTGTACGCGTCATTTGCGAACGCGATAGCCAAAGGCTGATAATAGGAAAAGCAGACAATTACCAGCCCTGCAACTTGCTAAAATTGCTTTCAAAAGCGCACTGCTCTTTTTAAACCGATTTAGTCAAATTAAAGCTATCTAGCCATTGGCCCTTTATGGTTAGGATTAGGTAGCACGGGAAAAACCAGGACAAAATAAACAAATGTTGGCACACTATGCACTTTCTTTCCGTCTCCCCAGGTTGTCTTAGTTTTTCGTGCACTACCTATGCCGAATAATGAACCGCCAAATCAATTAGGATGCTCCACTTGTGACCGAATAATTAGCAGGCGCTCTATATAAACATTTCTATTTTCTACTTCAACCCAGGGTCATCACTACAAGCTCACATTCTTCTATACCCCTACGCGCTGCCCAGTGACGAAAGTTTTCGAACCTGAACTTTGTGTGGCAACAAGCGCAAAGGTAAGAAAGAAATAGTGGCCTTATTTTTAAAGTTATGACTTTGCATTCATTTACGTTCTCAACTAGCCCACAAAAATAGGAGAAAAAAATCAACGGAAATGTATTCCATAGAAACTGTCCATGAATATGCTTCTGCCAACAGTGAACATAACCAACACAAGTATGGCAACAGGCCACAGGGGCATGCTATCTACATCCCCAAAATATGTATGAACCCTTGCATAGTATTGTATGTGACCTGCAGTTCTCAAGTAACGTGCATAAATAGGTGAAAACACATCCTGGAATTATGGAACGGTTAGATTTCGAACGAGTTCCCATTAAGGAACGCCATCAGCCGTCGCCTGGCTGTCATCATTCCTGGTGGGCATGACCACACTTTTGTTGCCGTCGCAGAGGTTGTCAATGATTTGCACAGCTAACTAGTCAACTGCAACTACCGGGTCCAGGGAGAATTGGTTCGCTCAAGGCTCACGTTTGCACCGAAAAACATTTTGACCAATCATGCAGGGGCTCTAGATTGAAATAATATTTTCAGACGATCGGCAACATCATTCTTGCTACCATATTATCTCTGTGTGTCTTATTGTTCTGCAGTTAGTGCAGCATAGTGGAAGTGTATTTGTAAACACACGCTCCTCGTTCCGTTTCGAGTCAGCGTCCTTAGCTCTCATAGCGGACGTCCCTCCTGGGTTGCAAAACAAGACTAATTACCACTTACGATGTGTACCGGCTACTTCCCTTGCTTGTTTCCAAGCCTTTCACTGCCTATAATAATATCTGATTGACAAACTTGGGGACAATGGACAACTTTTAGCATTTTATATGGGAATGAGTGGCAGTCTGAACTATTGTTTTCATGAGACCAATACCGAGGCCTCATTTGCTGCCCAAAAGCAATGTACAGGCAATTTAACGAATGACCGAAACAAAACTAGCTTACAGCATATTTTACAACATATGCATTTGTTAGAATTTCTATGCATTGCTACACAAGCATTCATGCTGCTGTCCTACTCTCTGATCGCAGCTTGAAGCTACGTTTGCGAAATCACGTCTTTGTTTTGCTCTACGGAATTCTTTCTGAAATTATGTCGAACAGGCGATCCCAAACCCACTTACGGTTGCCTCCCAGAACTGTACTGCATGCCTGTTACATTTGATAAACTTGGGCTTTCAGCACTACATCACAGCAATACATTTTTGTGCACTTTAATAAGCTATAATTGACAAAATCTCGTTATAGGTTAAAAATATACCCTTACGAACGTTATACATACGTGTACTTCTGATTAAATGCTGTGTCTGAGCGGGCGCCTCGCCAAAAAAATTCACACTGCCATAATTATTCTCCAACATCATGGCTAAGTCCCACGTGCTTTTCTAAACCAAACGGTCACCTAAGCTGCATAGTGCACTGGACTATCAAATGAAGCACACGACACCTTTTGCTTTGTCTTACTAACACCTTTCAGCGTTACACGCCGAATTAATACTGCGTAATACGTTTTTATGTTGTTTACGGTCGTATGAGTGGCGTAAAAGAGCCAGGTGAATGTCAGATTCACCATCCAGGCAAGGTGTTTAACCGAGTTTAAGAGCCTCCTGTATCCCATTGCACTGGAATTTTCTCAGAGTAGCGTAGTTCTCGTAAATACGAAGCAGAAATGTGTGTTGAATAATCCCCATACTAATTTATTAACAACATAGTTGCCCTTCTCAATGCATACTTCATCTTTCAAACACAAAGTGATTGTGCTCGGTAAACAGAACAGTAGTTCATTAAAGCGTATTTAACAAGGCACAACCTTATAGCATTACCATCAGAAATGGTACTATGCGTAGTTTAGGCGCCGTTCAAGATTGGTTATTACCGAAAAAGAACGCTGATCAATATTATCGAATGGTATTTATATTTTTCTATATGATTTCAAATTCTTATCAATAAGTTCTATCGTGATTTACTTTCCTCACGGTGCAATATGTCAGTACTGATGCTACAAGCAAAATGCATGTCAGTGTTATCTATTCCCAGAGTAAGAAGCAGCTGCACGGTTCTTTGTTGAGCCTACTATTGGTGTTTTGTTCCTGACCTCCTTGCACTTGCCTAATCATCATGTGCCATAAAGAAAACAAATCACTCAAGCTCCTCTCTATACCAGGAATACGCAACCTAAAATTGGACGCAGCCATCCGAACTCTGCTAATCATGCGTAACATGTGTGAGAAATTTCATTTCGTCGGTCCGGACAAACATCAGCAGAAAAATTCTCCCATCAATTATCGTGTGGCTCAAGTTGTTCCCTCAAGTGACCGCCGATGTCGCGGTACCAACTGCCCGCAGTCTTAGTGCTGTTTCAGCAAAGAATTTACAAAACCACAAAGAGACACAAACGAGACAGGCGCTAAATAGCGCCTGTCCCGTTCGTGTCTTTTTGTAGTTTGTTTGTAAATTCTCCACTTCAGCGGTATTATGTATGACTTACGAACTAGCCTGAACCAACGCTTTGCTTTGTCCAAATTCCTCGAAAAAAACCTTTGACCGCACGTGAAGCAGCAATTATGGCGGCATTTTTTGGTCTCCATTAGCCCCCATGAAGGCCCCAGGCACAATCGGCGCTTATGATGCGGGCACATAGGCGAAGAAGAAGAAAGGCACACGTGCAGCGCTCATAATATGCAGATAATGACGATATAGACATTAAATGTCCATAACTACAAAAATAATCGCACTATCGATCTTTCGCACACCTATGCCCGGTGCCCTGCCATACGTGTTGCACTCCTACTTACTGACGCTTGTAGGCATAGGGAACATGAATCATTTATATTCCAGCAGCAGGGTGACTGAACCCATTACGTCTTGTAGGGACTCAAAACTTCATCATGTGGCAGTCGGTTAAGCCGGAGAAAAGATACGACTTCATTATACGACTTCATTTCTCTATTAAGGCACTCGTTTCCCATGTACTGCGTGATGGCCGATTTTTCTACCTGTGCGATGTAGTGTTTACCTGTTTTGTCACAAGCCATGCGTTATCCCCAGATGTGCTTATATCGGCACAACCGCATTACACAACCTCCATCTGCAAACGGCGCTGGTTCAAATCCGTTGTATGGATTCATTGTTTAGGTAGGCTCGCTCCGATCGTCCGCTATGCACTGCAGATGAGTCAATCATTGAAGCTCGCAAGGCTGTTTTTCATCGAGCATGAGTACCCTTAAAAAACGAACCTCTCACAAAGGCATCGCTCAATGTAGCAAGCATTCATTACGGTGACTGAATACGCAGAAACTAATTCACTTAGACGTACCTCATAGTCACTTCCGCTAACCTATTAAATGGCCAAGGCGAGAGCAGTGTTAAACAGTTGAGCCGTCTGTATTTCTTTTAAAGGGAAGGTTTCTTGGCCTACTTTTTGCTGAATAGCCACCTTGTCGTCCTCGAGGTGGTAGTTGTCGTCTGTCATGCTGACTAGAAGCTATCGCTCTGCAGCGACAGTACCATCTCGGTCGGAGATACGATTCATTTCGCGAAATGTCGCGTTACTCTTGAAAACGCGGCAGTGGGCTCGTCTGTGTATATGGCTTGCAGGCTAGCTAGGAGTGAGTTAAGCTGGCTATCTTCACCCACTGCTAAGAATGCTTTCGGTCCTCTCTATGAAAGCGCTTGGTGCCAAGCCAGTCGAATGTCGCGAAGGTGACATCATCACCAAATTCATCACTGCAGAATATCTTTTTTAAACAGAACGGGGCGTATTTCAACAGAGACAAGGAGGGAGACTCGACAGAGAGGAGCGCTGACTTGCAACTGAAGTTTATTGCTTGGAACAAAGAATATGTAACAGCTCCAAACGACAGAAGAACACAAAAACATTCATAGATTCACAATCAATCATACGTGCCGCGCTGAAAAAGAGAAATAACAGTAATTATCGTGTCCACCCGCTAAGAATGCCACTTCTTTGGACGAAATCGATAAGGAGGGGCTACGGACACATGCATCTTTTGACGAGTCGATGTGCGCTGCTGCGATGATTTCACGCTTTAGATGGTTACGATGTTTACTTAGCACCTGTGTTCGAGCGAAGTCATGGTGGCAAGCCTTGCTATCGCAGTCCTTACAGTGGATGCCAAGATTCTCTTTTACAGTATTATGCGCATTGTTGTTTTGCTCCTTCAGGCATTCATTAAGGCATGTCCCCGTTTGTCTAACGTAAAGCCTACCACATTGCAAGGGAATGGCGTGGACAACACCCCCTTTACAAGAGACTAATTTTCATGTTTGATGTTGCCATCTCCTCACACGAAATCGGCCTTAACCATTTTGCACATATTCCCTAGCTTATCCGGAGCCGAGAAAGGACTTTGACACAAACTCTGCTAGCTATATTTTTTTTTTTACTCAGTGGGAGGCGTGATGAATATAGGGCACTATAGTGTTTTTTTTTTTCTAATTCCTTTCGGGTCATTGAATGTACCCGTTGTTCTTTTCTGTTTTTGCTCAAACTATTGAGGATAGTTTGTGACAGTGACACTAGCAGCTCCTTGGGATAACTAGCCTTTACCAGACGATCAATTTGATGATTGAAGCTATCTTGCGTGGAATGCATGCAATATTTGTTAATCACGTTGTGATAGCATGATTTGGCCATGGCTCGTTTAACCAGCATCAAATGAGTGGACGTAAAAGTAGCAATGGCTTATTGCTTCATGGCTCGTAAGACCAACACGTGTGATGCTGCAATATTCTGAGTTTAATATTAAAAAATCTGATCACTTTGTTTTCGGGCAATTCAGATGTTAGTATGAGCGGATGAAGGCACTGAATGAAAGGTGTCTATGATCTGCGTAAGGACGGCGTCAAATTTTCCCACACTTGTGTCGATAAGAACAAGAAGGTTGTCAACATAGCGAAAACTATGTAAAACTTCTGGCCCTTTCAATTTTCTTGAAGTCTTCTACCCTTTTGTGCTAATAAGAAGTCACTAAGCACGGGGGCTAAGAATAAGCTGATGCATACTCCCCATTTTTGCAAGTACAGTCGCCGTCCCAGGAAATGAATGGGGTAATTGAGTACATTTGAAGTAGTTCTAAAAAGCCGCCGACCGATACACCGGCCTTGTTTTGGAATTCAATTGATCCTTGTAATGCGGCAAAATTCGTAATGCGGCAGTGAATAATATAAGTCCTTAACGTCAAAAGAGCAGGGCATCAGTCATTTGTTCTTGTTATTTTGTAAAAACTTGACTATATCCTGTGCATTCCTAATCTGGTATGGATAGTCTATTGTGAGCAAATTTAAAATGTTCTTTAGAAAAACAGCTACAGTTTTTCGCCAAGTGCCTCTCTCAGATACAATTACATGAAACGGACACTCTGGCTTGTGGGTTTTGGCGCTCAAAAAACACTTGTAAACTGAGCCCTTTACTATTATCTGCTGCTTCAGTTAACAATTCGAGTTTCTTGGCCTTAGATATATATATATTTTTCAAGGAAACGTTCTTGGCAACAGAAAACGAAGACTAAATAGCTTCCCTACCCTTCTTGACGCACAAATGAGAGGGTACCACTAGGAATCCTCCCTCCTTATCCGCTGGGAGCAAACGCAGCGAGTGTTCCTTCAAGTACAAAACGGTTCGCCGAAAATAAAAGGAATTCGCTGGAGCCTTGCACCGCAACAGCGCGTCCACTGCTTCAGAGAAGTACCTGCCGGACTCTGCCACCCGAGCCAGCCGGGACACCTGCCTCACCAGGCTAAGTTAAAGGCTGCTGGTAAAGGCTGCTTATCCCAAGCAGCTGCTTGTGTCTGTGTAACAAACTATCTTCAGTAGTTTGAGCAAAAACAGAAAAGGACAACGGGTAGATTAGCTGAGACGAAATAAATAAGGAAGAAAAAACTCTGTAGCGCCTTATAGTCATCATGTCTCCCACAGAATGATAAAGATAGCCAACAGAGTGTGTGTCAAAGTCATTTTCTCCGCTCTGGGTAAGCTTGGGAAGATGTGCGAAATGGTCCACACCGGTTTCGTTCCAAGCGGGTGCAACATCAAACATGAAAATAAATTCGTCTTTTGTAAAAAAGGTGTTTACGCAATTCCCTAGTCATGTGGCAGGCTTTATGTTGGTCAAACGGGGGGATGCCTTAATAAACGCCTGAAGGAGCACAACACATGTGCATAATACTGTAAAAGGGCATCTTGGCATCCAATGTAGGGACTGCGACAGCAAGGCTTGCCACCATGACTTCGCTCGAACACAGGTCTTAAGTAAACATAGTAACTAACTAACGCTTGAAATCATGGAAGCAACGCACATCGCCTGGTCAAAAGACGCATGCGTCAGTAGCCCCTCCTCATCGATTTCGTCCAAAGAACTGACATTCTTAGCAGGGAGAATATGATGAATACAGTTATCTCCCTTGTTCTGGGTGGCATGTATGATTGACTGTGAATCTATGAAAGTTTTTGTGTTCTCCTGTCATTTGGAGCTGTTATATATTTTTCATTCGAAGCAATAAACTTCAGTTGCAAGTCAGAGTTCGTCCGTGTCTTGCTTCCCTCGTTGTGTCTGCCAAAATACGCGCTGTTCCGTTTAAAATGGCTTACCAACTCGCCCAAACGTCCGTTTTGTCGAATATCATCCCTGATTAACGGTTCACTCTAGGCTGCTTCACCGTGATTATCCCACAGCGTCTGATGATCCTTACGGCAGATTACACGGCATTCTGTTTCACTTCCTCACGTAAGCTAGCGGCACACTGCACTGCATCTCCATGAACTTCTTCTTTCGCGGAATGATTCAACTTCAGAGACGAGACAAGGTCCTTACTACGAAGGCTAGCACTACGTTTCAGCCGCGTGCCTTAAAGGGTGAGATAATCCCACACGTAATGGCTTATTACCTCTACTAATACCAGCAAAATTGGTACGACTAAAAGGCTATGCCATGTTTTTTCCATTTGAATCAGCTTTTCAAACTCTACAAAGGGCACGTTTGGTGGTTTCCGATGGCATACCATATTCTCAAACGGAGATCTTTTGGCGTGCAAGGATTTGGTTGCTCATAATAGAAGAAGAATGTGCAGCGCACAAGCTTTGGAGCACAAAAAAATAGCACTTTGTTCTACTTCCGTGAACGCATATCGTCAAAATTGTTATTAGTTCAAGCTTCAAAACGCCCTACAGCATCAACGTACCAGGGCGTTTATACAAGACAAACGATGAAAAAATGTCATATGTCTTGTTAAACAAGCTATTGATATGTCTTGTTAAACAAGCTATTTAGCCCAGATTTCTTGCGGTTCTGTTGATATGAACTTGGTTCCTGTATGTTTCCGTCAGTCATGCACTTTAGCTGAGCCGCTTTCATTTGGCGACGAAGGTCAAATTTGATTGCTCACGATAATACGCACTAACTAAAGCCAAGTGACCAGCACCTGACATACCCCTACATTTTTGTCTATTCACTGGGGTTCACTTTTCAGCTGTCTTTCTTTCGTGAATTTCAAATCAATCAATAATTTTTTGCTTAACAAATCTACGGGCACCATTGATCTGAGGTAGAGGTTTTAACGTAGGATAAATTACAAGAGCTGTCCAACACCGCGAAAGATCACTCAAAGCGAAACAGGATGGACTTTGGGCAAGACGTAGCAGCGTCGTCTGTATTTACAATCATAATTGCACACACCCACAAACCTCCCTTTCTCTAACATGTGTGTGGTTAACAATGTGTAAGAAAAAATTTGGTGGCCATTTCTCACGCAACGATCGCATAGCTTTCATACCGCCTCGGAAGTATGCGGAAAAGCCGGCCGCGTCAAAAAGGGTATACGTATGTAGTCAGGAAATTCACCCAATGTGCTTGCCACGCATGTTCTAATCTGAGATATCCTTTCGCAGAAATTGTAATTTTCTTTGGATTTCATACTGCCGGTTCCAATGAGCGCGGACGCTTTATGCCATCGAGGCCAGCTGTGCGCGTGAGCTTTTTATGGGGGAATAATTCTTGTAGGAGCATCTCACTGGCCGCGGAGGACTAATGCATACGCTCGTGCGAGAAGTGAAGATCACGCCAGCTGCTCTCTGACCAGAGAAAATGCGCATTTGCTTTTGTCTAGAATAAGTTGAACAAACTTGCTGGAGTCAATAGAAACCTTTGCGCAAGCCCGTCAAATTTAAGAGGAGTATTAACAGGGGGACCTGCGCGCTACCCGTTCACCTAAATCAATATTCGCTACTTCTTTTAAAACCAAGGACACCTTCCTGAGGCACGAGACACTGCAAAATAAGCGACAAGTCACTATGTTACAAATACAATTAGCTCATAACTTTAGGTGAACCTTTGTTGGTCTGCTCTCCTTGATTTCGCATAGCTGCTACAGCTGCTTCTAGTGGATCCATTGATATCATGGTGTATATATTTTTTTTATATATGAACCAGAAGAAAGGGGGTTAACCGAGGGCCAACAAACAAAGACACCACCAACAACAAAGCTGGAATTACGTGTACTTACTAATTGAATGATGAAATCATAAATTAACGCCATTTCGTCTCGTTCATTCGATAACGAAAGTCTCGAATCGGCGTGATTCATGCCTTCAGGCAGCATGTGTAGGTTTATTGACCAGTTGCCTTAACCAGAAAGGATTACCTACTCGTGACGCCTGCGAGAAAAAGGATGTTGCACATCCGCCGCCAAGATCTGTGAGTGGTGTTGCTGGCTAACACTCGCGGGGTTAGTTCTAGTGGTAACAAATAATTAGCCCAGAAAATGGATGGGAAGACAGAGCCGCGGTAGCCCAATTGGTAGAGCATGGCAGGCGTGATGCGAAGACGTGGTATAGTTCCCCACCTGTGGCAAGGTGTTTTTTCATGCCCTTTCAATTCCATGACTTTATTATTTCTTTCATTCAATTTGTAAGTACAAGTGATTACCCCTTTGTTGTTTGTTGTGCTTAGTGTCTTTGTTGGCTTCTTATGATATATATATGTATGTATGTATATATATATATATATATATATATATATATATATATATATATATATATATATATATATATATATATATTCTAAAGCGAACATAGGACACGACACGAGAGCAGCAGGAAACATTGGCAGTGTTTCTCAGCCAGAGCAACGCAGGCAAGGCCGAGCTCGCGCCACCTCGGAGACTCGCGATTTGGCAGAAGCGCCGAGCATTTTTCTTCGCTACAATCATCCTGTATCTGAAAAAAAAGGAGCGAACCTGGCGACTCACGTTGAATGTAGTATCCGACCGCCGTAATTTGCTTTACGTGCTATACGTAGGCGGTTTCACGACCACGACAGCAATGGTCTGCAGGTGGCGTGGTAGGCTCGGCAATAAAGTTCACAGATGTCTGCGCAACAACATGGTAGGGTCTGTGATATTTGGAGACAAGTTTATATGAGAGGCCAACAGGAATTGCTGGCACGGTGTCAGTCAAGAGATTCTTGATGAAATTGAAAATGCGGGCGGCGGTCACTGTTACGTCGCGATTTTTGTTGCCATTGGTCGAGGGGTGTAAAGGAGGCCAGCTAATGACATTCCTCGGGGCGGCGGGCGGCTTCAAAGATAGGACTGCATTTGTATGACTCGGGTCTGCACGGAAGAGTGGTGTTCAGTGTTGTGGAAGGTTCGCAGCTATGCAAGAGGACAAGTGGCGAAACGTTCGTGGTCGACTTTGATGTAGTGATGTAGGCGTACGGGGTTAATGATAAAGTAAGGTCCCAATCAGTGTGGTCAAAGGCTACGTATTTGGAGAGAAAGTTGCCAAGCAAGCCGTTAACTATCGCCATCAAACAATGAGTGTGATAATGGTAGGCGGTGTTAGTGCGGTGAAGGAAGCGACATTCAGCAAGGAGAGCGCTTGCGACTTCTGAAAAGAACACGCGCCCTGTATCATATAAAAAGTTTGCGAGGTCTGCCATGAGGGAGAATAAAGTTTTTCATGGGGAGGAATGCGATATCACAAGCTAGGACAGCACGCAGAACTGCTGTTTCAGCGTTTAGCCTCAAGTGGGCGATGGCGACGACTGTACAGTGGTTTCCAAAAGCCATGCTCCGTAGGGGTCCATATAGGTCAATGCCAATGTGATGGAATGGCACGACAAGGCGCGGGATTGGCTGGAGTGGACCACAAACATGCTGAGCAGGAACCTTGCGGCATTGGCAGCGAGGCCACCATCGAATGTACTTGCACGCAAAGGTGTATATGCCACGCCAATAAAACCTGGAGTGAAGCCGTCTTCAAGACACTCGCAGGTGCACACGGGCGGTTATTGTGGAATGCAGAGCATATTCCACCAGGAAGTTGTTGAGGTCTGACCAGCAACCACTTTCCAACGTCAAAGATGTAATTCCGGTGGTAGAGAAGAATATCCTGAAATTTGAAGTAAGAAGGTTGACGGTGCAAACTCGAGAAGGTGAAAGGAGACTCGATGGGTTTGAAACTAAGCATTTAAGAGCGTTATTCTAGGCATTAATGCGTTGCTGCGAAGCTACATCGCAATCCGCCTGGAAAAAATAGTGCTAGGAAAGTGCTGATAAGAGAGTACTTCGTCAACGGGATACAAACATGCAGCGTTTTCATATGACACAGGTGAATGAGAAAGCGCATCGCAAAGGTGTGGTGGCAGCCAAACGTACAGACAACACTCAGGCGAAATCTGCCAACCACAAACCCCATCGAGCTAACCGACCTAAGGGACCCTTCAACGTGGACAGCCAACGAAGCGCATGGAGGTCGGTAATTACGTAGTATGGGTGGTCAGAGAGGTAGGATTGAAATTTACCGAGTGCCCAGAGAATTACAAAACATTCATTCTCCGTAACAAAATAACTCATATCTGCTTTGGTAAGGGTGTGGCTTGCGTACGCAACGACGTCCTCGTCGAATCCAGATTTCTGAGCGCGAGTCCAGCACTCAGTCCAAGACCCGTGCCGTGGGTGTGTAGTTTGGTCGGAGCTGCAGGGTCCAAGTGATGCAGTGTCGGCGGCGAGGTTAGTAGACAACGCATCTGTTGTAACGCATCTTTAAAACGCACGACCAGGCCTAATTGTGGAAGTCGCTGCGTATAAGCTGATTCGAGGAAGCAGTGATGAACGCAAAATTCCGAATGAAGCGGCGAAAGTAAGAACAGAGGCCAAGGAAGCTGCATAGTCCTTTTATGGAGGAAGGATCGAGAAAATCAGCTACTGCGCGGAGATTGGCGGAGTGGGGAAGAATACCGTGTTCAGATGCTACCAGGCAAGGACGGTGAGCTGACTTGCGTCACAGTGGCATTTCTTCAAGTGGAGTTGTGGGGGGCATCAGTTAGGCACCGTAACACTTCCTCTAGCCTACAGCGTTGGGTAGTAAAATAACCACACCATATCAGTAGCAAAGGCACCTTCTTCATTTCAGACTGCGCGAAAGGTGATCGTTCCGGTGCTCAAATGTTACGGGGGCGTTGCAAAGCCCGATAGGCAAGGGGAGAAATTCATACAGCTCATCTGGTGCGTCAAATGCGGTTTTAGGTTGATCTACCAGGGCCGTGGGTCTCGCCACTCGCCGTTCCACCATCCTACTGAAGAGAAGAACTCCGCGCCTTGGAGGCAGTCAAAGGCATCGTCGATTCTCTTTAGATGCTCAAATTTTGTTAAGACGATGGTAATCGACAGAGAATCGAAACGATCCTTCCTTCTTCTTAACAAGAACTGGGAATGCCCAGGGGCTGTCCGAGGGCTGAATGACGGCGCGCTTGAGCACGTCAGCGCCTTGGTCGTCGATAACACGGCGTTCTGTCGCGGATACACGTTATGGTCTTTGTCGCAGTGACGCACTGGTACCCGTGCCAATGCGATGACGAATAGTAGACATACAGAGAGGCCTAAAACACGTGAATTACGGAAAGAATGCTACTTGTATTGAAAGCAGGGGAACCAAACTTGCGATGGCTATTGATGGTAAGGCGTTGAGAATTCAATCATTAACCGGACACAACATATTGCCACCGTCGAAATGAGCTGTTTATAAGGCCTGCACAACTGTGGGATTCTTCATTCGCCCTTCCCTAAGATCCCGCGCCGTCATCTAGCGCCGTCGGTGCGAAGCCTCCGAGTGGCCTCGGAAGTGCGTGGCATACCAGTGCGTGCGAGCACTGATAAACGCACCATATGCCAACCGATATTATTTATCGAATTTCTTTTTGTGCATGCCGTGGTATCTAATTGCACTTTCGAGAAGCATGGGGATGCCCTCTTCGACGACACGCATGGCGCGCCGGTGCCTGCGAACGCTCATAATTTTTTTCAGGCTTGCAACCACTCACTGGCACGTACACAGTGACATAAGTTGGCGAGAGGTTGAATAAAACATTGGTCGACGATTACCCTTCTTGATACGGCGATCTTTGAGTGCAGCAGCTTCCTTATTTCAACAACAGGCAACCGCATAGAGAACACGCAGTACCGAACGGAGGCGGTTCTGCGTTTTCGATTGGGCACACAATACGCGATCCGCCACGATCGAACCGGCCCTCCGGCGACGCGCCATCGCGCTATCTCATAGTGGGTCACCGCCGTGGAGAGGGGGTAGATTAGAAATTACTACTTAATGTTTCTTCTGAAGGTGGGCTGAAGAAACGCGTGAAGAAAAGGGGTATTGAGTGGAGGTCACACAATCATTCACTCACAGAAAAGCTTCAATGTGGCCGCACAAGGTTGGGGCGGGAAATAGAAGTAAGGGGACTAAACGCTATAACTGTCTTTCACGTCACCGCAACAGCACTGCGCTAGGTAAGGGGAGGTATAGAGAAGAGCGGAGGCGGGAGAAGGTCAGCCAGGCGTAAGCACTGCGAGGGGCGAGAAATGCCACTGAGGACCGCGCCCCGTAAACGGAGAAGCGGGAGACGCGGCTGGGAGCTGTACAGCCACGCGACGTGGAGACGGAGGATCGGAGAGTCGTGGATTAGGTCGCTGTCGGTCTTATATAGGGCAGACAGGTAGATGTCTGAATGTTGGGCTGCCAGAACATGGCAATAAAGTGCGCAAAGGACGGGAGCGTTTCTAGGTGTCCATTGCGCACAATGCGGCTGTATTCCGCTTCTTCAAAAAAAGAAACTATCTTAGCTAGGCATCCTAATGGATGCACTAGATTTATGATTGAAGCAGCAGCAATCGCTGAAAGTGACTGGATTAGTAAGCCGTCAGTTGCATTACCAGATAAAGAACTACTTTTAACATCACACATGCGCTCTCATTCATCTTAAGGGGGCGGTCATGGTTTCTTTGAAATTTGAATGCATACTCATGTCAATTGTATGCTTGGTGGAGGGGGGGGGGCGCTTTTGTGTTGGTGTCTCGGTATATATGCGTGTTACTCACTATAAAAATCAGTTGGAAGTCTGCGCTTTTCTTCGTCGTTGTTTTGGTCCATGTGTATGTAGACGTTGCAAGTGATGGTAATGAGCAGGCCTGATTCCGGCCTAAGCCTCAGCCCGGCCCGGTCTTTTGGGTCTGCCCGAATCCATGCAGTGCTCAACTTTCTCCCATATCCGCATCGCTAGCGCTCACCGCCACGTGTACTCATTGTCTGCTTCAGTGCTACGTAATGCTACTAATAAAAAATGAGTATTAGTCCTACGGTTTCGTTTATATTAATTTCATAGTGTATGCAGTTCATTTAGCACGTTTAGCGCAAGCCTAATTTATTTGCAGTTCGTCTTTAAGAAAACAACCTCTACAATCATCATCATATATTTTCCATTAAAGACCCTTATCGGGGTATTACATAAAGATAGAAAAAAGATACAAAAGATAAGGATAGAAAGAAACATATGGTTACAATTTCTTACGAAACTCAGCCTGTGGATTAGTATTAGAAAAAAAAGAGAGAAAAGCCAAACTGTACACTGAATAGAATGCAAATGCAAATGAGCAGAACAGTCACAATGTGAGATGGCAATCGGGGTATTACATAAAGATAGAAAAAAGATACAAAAGATAAGGATAGAAAGAAACAGATGGTTACAATTTCTTACAAAACTCAGCCTGTGGATTAGTATTAGAAAAAAAGAGAGAAAAGCCAAACTGCACACTGAATAGAATGCAAAAGCAAATGAGCAGAACAGTCACAATGTGAGATGGCAATCGCATTAGAATGAAGGCACAGTACGGTCATTATAAGGTTAGGGTTTAAGGTCATCAGTAAGCAGCTGCTTGAAGATAATTAGTGTTCGCTCATTGACAACTCTGTCTGATAATAAAGTGTTCCACTCAGCCATGCTGCTAGGCAAAAACAATTGATTAAAGGAAAATATTGAACCATGCAAGCGCTGGATGCTGCAAGAAATAAAAAGGCGACGAGATGGACGGGTTGGTTGGATTAGAAGCCTTCCGTGCAGTTCAGGGAAGTTATAATAAAGTCGCTGGAAGAGGCCCAGTTTTGCAGTTTTCCGACGCAACACCATTGGTTCGAGCCATAGAGATGATTTAATTGCACTAACACTTTCTTGGCAGCTGTACCTGGAAGTTATGAATATAGCGGCACGATTGTGTATTGATTGTAATATATTAATTAGGTAAGCTAGGTGCGCATTCCAAATAGCTGAGGCGTATTCAAGTTTACTTCGAATGCAAGTTTCATAAGCTTGTTTTCTTGTGTATGAGGGGCACTGCGCAAGGAGACGTCTGACGTAACGAAGTGATTTATTGGTGTCGGTAGCCAATTTTGTTATATGGTTGGACCAGGTCAACTTGCTATTACTAGTGATACCGAGATAACGATATGATTGAACGGAGGATAGGGCTGTTGAGCTTTAAAAGTACGGGTGATCCTAGTTAGAGTGTTTACGGGATACCTGCATAATTTACATTTGCAGATGTTAAGTTTCAATAAAGAGTTGGAACACCAGGTTTCTAATAAATGTAAGACTTTTTGGAGCATTACATGGTCGGTTGGCTCTGTAATGCGACGATGGATTACGCAGTCATCTGCAAAAGGTCGGTTATTGGATGATATGCCGTTAGGAAGGTCGTTTATGAAGATAAGAAAGAGAAGGGGACCGAGGATGGACCCCTGTGGTACTCAGGAGATGGCGCTATCAGTGTTTGAGCAATGATTTCCATCAGCTGTGTACTGGAATGGATTAGTCAGAAAGCAACGGATCCATGATAGTACGAGAGGGTCGAGACCGAGGCATGAAAGTTTGGCCAAAAGCCACTGTTGGGGAACACAGTCAAATGCTTTGGCAAAGTCTAGGTATATGACGCCACTTTGAAGAGATGAGTCTAAGTTGAGGAGAAGTTCAGTAATAAATTCAAAAAGCTGTGTATCGCATGACAAACCAGACCGAAAACCGTGCTGATTGTTAAAAAAAGAAAGAATGATCACCGAGATGACATGCTATTTGCGTATATATGTTCTAGGAGTTTACAGGGAATACTCGTTAGGGAAATTGGGCGATACTTGGAAGGATCAGAGTGGCTGCCTGACATACACTGGTACCAGTTAACTAGTCTTTCAGTAATTTTGAAGTGAACTATCCGTAATGCACTGCGTAAAAATTGTTTATAATATTGGACTGGAAATTTCTTTCTAAGTTTTATAATCTATGTTTCTAAATAAATAATTTTAGACTCAGCGCAATTTCGCTGAGGCTTAAAGCTTATTAGTCACGAAATCATCTTTTCACCATGATGTAGTTAGTGAGAGCCGTTAACACAGAGGCAATTTGTGGTGCCCCGTCGTCGTCCAAATTTTCAAAAAATTCACCGACGATTACAATACTACCAAATGCGAAGTTTGAGCGCAGGTGTTAGGTGCTTTGAATTCACAATATATTGTGCCGAATAATTTGATTATGAGCGACAGCATACCTCCCGGAGGTCACGCTGAGCCTCTGCTGTGCAGCTTGTTTAGACGAAGTATCTCCACCAGTTGCGTCGGTCATTGTTCAGAAAGAAAGCGTCAACACGGGAGCACGTCGTTCGCGTGAAGCGCATTCTCTAGCAGAGGCGGCGCAGGGAAGTAGCATGTGCGCAGTAGGTTCGAAGCACGCGCCGCGCTCGCAGCATGCCTTATCGCAGCCGGGGAGCACGTCTTGTGCGGAACTCTGCTTTCCTCTTCACCCTTCTGTCATACATTCCACGGCCACTTTCCACCTGATGCTTCCACCTCACAGTTGTTGCACCGTCTTATTCCCCTTTCTTCGCGCTGTCTTTGCTATCGCTTTCTTTCATCTCCCGCTGTTCTCATTCCCCCGGTGACGCCAACCCTGACACTCCGCGCAGGATCAGGTGCATAACAGCTGCGCCTAACCATAAAGATAGGTTTGTTGCGAGTTCTTCTGGTTTCTCATTGGCGGTTGATATTGCTTTTCGCCGTGTCGAACATTCTTGTTTGAGTGTGGAATTATAGAATAATGCCGAGTCCATCGGCTGCCATTGCGAGCACTTTAGCTCGGTGCAGATGAGACGATATAGGCGCCTAGATAGCAGCGCCACCGAGGTACTATCAAGGTACCCTGCTCGCCGATTGCCATTACGCACTTTAGATAGGCGTCAAAGGCTACATCACGCTACAGAGAGGTCAACTGCACGGACGACACACTGGCTTTTCTTTACCTGCAATGCCGTCGTCAATACAGCAATCCAATGCTTCCATAACACTTGTGACATGATATGGATAGAATGTAATGTGATGGATATCATGATGCGACACACTTGACATTGACGCATGACATGTCACGACACAAAACACATACCCTGCATGACAAATATCACCCGCGGTGGTTGCTTAGCGCCTGTGGTGTTGGACTGCTAAGCACGAGGGCTCAGGATAGAATCCCGGCCACAGCCACCGCATTTCAATGGGGTCGCGATGCGAAAAAACCCGTGTACACACCCGTCTGCACCAATGATTTAGGTGCACGTTAAAGAGCTTCAGGTGGTTTAAATCTCGGGAGTTCCACACTACAGCGTGCCTCATAATCAGAGCGTGGTTTTGGCATGTAAAACCCGAAGCCAGCGTATACCGCCGGCATTTCAATGCATACAGCAGCGCAGCAGCGCTAGATTTTCCTCTGGATAATATAGTGAAAAACTCTATGCTCGATATGACGCGAGCGTCACGATGTGACTATGCTCCAACAATAGGTCTTATATAGATATAGTATCGGTCGTATACGGTCGTATACGATACAAGAGCATCCTAAGTACAGATACTGGCACACGTCTTGCGAGACGTATTATGCTACAGATACAAGATGCCCAAAGAGTATCTAAGATGGTATCTAAGATACATGTATTATCAATACTGCCCAGCACTGGCTGTCACCTTGCGCCAAGCGGTGGTTACTGAAAAGCAGTCGCGAAACGCTTGCTGCAATGGCGAAGTGGTGCAGTTTGCCCCAACGTTCTTGGAAATACTTGTTCGGTGCCCTTTGCTGATGATGCGCCGCAAAAAATAATCACATATGACGTGGGTGGCACCACCCTCGCTTTCCACCCCATTTCACAGGCCTTGCTGAGATCATGAGTGCTGCATGAGAGAGCGTAGTATATTGCGACTAAAAAACTAGGGAAACTTCGTATGCACGCCCGTTCCCTTTGCTTCTATATGAAGGCTCTATAAATAAAGAAACCGCTTATTGAATTCATGGGTTGAATATATGTCTATATATGCGATGTCTCTTCGGCCTCATACGAAGAATGGGTAAGGGGAAAAAAACGAACCGGGACTGGGAGGCGTGATGCGTGAAGAGAGCACCGTGTAGAACTGGTGTTTTAGCCTAAATTTCCTTTCAATCAAAGTAGGTCTTTGTATAGATTTGCTACCACCGAGCCCTTTCTACGTACTTCTCTCGTTTCCGTACCTGCATCTACTGAACTGCAGCTGTCAAGTGACTCCACACGAGGGGCATTTCATTGTTCTCAGCTCCGGAACAACTGCACGATCAATGGTACCCGGCTGAAACTCACTCCAGCGCCATGTTTTGCTTCATTTGCCCCAGAGCGTACCGGTTTATACGGCGTTCAGGGTCTTTGTCCAGAATCCGTCATTTTATGGCTGCGGCTTGCTGTTCGTAGTGAGTTGGCTGCCTACAGTTGTCGCAATCGCTTAGCGAAATTTAGAGGCAGGCCGATACATAGTGCCATTGAGCAGAATAAGAGCGCCAGGAAACAATGTGAACAGGGCAGAAGCTGTCACGATGTGGACAGCAAAGCGCATCAGTCCTGCCCGCATCGCGACTGCGTCGGCCCTGTCCCCGTTGTTTTTGCCGCCCTTGTTCCGGTCAACGACAATATATGATGCACCAACTCGCCCTACAGTCAGCGCTTCCAAAGGAGCCACTGGTCCTACTTTTGAACGTCGGATGAAAACGTTCGCGCGGGTAGACTAGCCGCGATTACACTAGCAGACTTCTCTACTCATGTTGCTATGTAAATAGAAGGCAACTGGGTGTGTTTCTCACCGCATGGTGCAGGTGCTGGAGTGACCTTGTTAGTGTACTTTTCTTGTCCGCTAATCCAGCCCCTTCGACTTCTTTTTCACATAGGGGTGTATGTTTTCTCTGTGAGAGAAAATTATGAAAATGATATCAATGTTACTTTTTTTATTCGTGGCTGACTCGACCGTGCATTGTAATGAGACATCGATGAAGTTCTCAACATATTCTACCATACGGATTTGAATTAGAGGAGAAAAGTATAACCTTTTTTACACAGTTTTCTCTAAAGGTTGTTTTACGAGGAAACCACACATGCAGAAAACATGGCAGATTGGCTCCTCATCGCACGACTGGCCGTGAAACGTATATCTGTAAGCTGCTGCGCATGTTTAGCACCACGTCATTCCCTCAATTAGGATGGCAGTTCACTGACTGCTATCATAAACAAGTACTAATAAAGAGCAGCCCGCTCTTGTTTCCTTATCAGCGCTGTCATAACAGAAATAATAGACGCAAAGAATGTGTATTATATCTAACGACCATCATTTGCGAGATTGTCATCCAAGCTTTGGAACTCCGTTCTGAGACGTGCGTCAAAGATGTCACTAATTGCTTCAAAGATGTAACAAGTTGCTCCCATCATCGCTGTAACCAATCCCTGAGTGTAGGGCCCCTCGAAAGCGCAGTGTGCATGAAACTACCAGAGTCTAGATTGATTTCGATGCATTAAAGTACGGTTTCATAAAATTTGATTGACTCCTAGTGACTGAAAAGAAAAACAGACATTTTTTGTAGAATAATTTAAACTCTCGCCAGTCATATATGGGGAACAGCTTTATATGAGTGCAAAACTTTTCTGACGGAAAGAAGTTTCCCTACTACATCGTCGGGCAATGCTGCATTCTTCAATAGATAACACAAACCTACAGACGTTCACGCGAGCAGTTTATAAGTCTCTGGCTTGCCTCTAGTACCTCGGGTTATTCGTTGGTAAAATAGCAATTACCAACACTCTTGTTTTTTTTACCATACAAAAATAAAGCTCTAATACAGGTAACACTTCTTCGTTCGTGCGAAGTCTCACTAGAGGGCAGTAAGAGCCCTTCAAAATGCTTCATGTCTCCCTGAGGTCACCGATTGGAAATCATCCGGAAGCGCCTTTTCCATAACTGGGCATAACCCTTCAACAGGCAACGCTGCCACCTACACATGTGCCACAAGTAAAACCATTTTACATATATACACACAGGAATGGTCCATTTGAAAACAAAAAAAAACAGGAAGAAGCATTTTGGTGGCAGGCCGCTTAAGTTTATGTTCCAGTTCTTTCTTAAATTATTAAGTTATTTTTTGTTCTTACTTATTAGTTCTTGTTTAATTAGGATGAATATCTGCTTGCTTTTTATTGTGCAGCCATCGGGAAAATGTCAAGCATTTGTCACCGAGATGAAGAAGGGCCCCTTCGTAAACTGGATTGACTGCGAAGGTTTTGACAAGAAAGAATCTCCACGAGCTGGCGTGCAACTTCTGAAAAAGCAAAGGCGGTCAATTGTCCCAGCGAGGAGCTCTTCGAATTAGTGTCGGGACCTCCAAGGCCCACCCTCAGCCACGTGCGCACTGCCGCAATAGCGTTTCAAGGTGCAATATCTTAGAATGTTATGTCTTCCGATACACATAAAGCATGGTAGCAGTTTATTTACCGTTATCAGATTTCAAGCATATGATTTTTGTCTTCTTTACTTATCTAGAACCACACTGCGGTCAGGAAAAATCACAATGAAATGTTTTAAAATGCGCGATCTCAGACTAGACATAAAGAATTTTGATTTTAGTGACAGCATTGATGGTTCTTATCAACCTTAGCGTACCTAAGCGCTGATAATTTTTCTACAGACACGCAATCCAACGGCGAATTTTAGGTACTCTTAATTCAATCCCCACCTCTACGCTTAATCGGCCAAACTTTTTATGCATGCGTTCCAAGACGGGACGTAGCATTGCTGCTCAAAATATTCTTAGCGCATGAGAACATTGCCTCATTGAGGATACGTGTGAAGATGCTGCTGTGCTCGAGCAAAAGCTTTTCATAAACACTCACGCCACTATAACCAGCCATGAAGCTCCCGTAGATTTATGCTAACTGCATTGGGTAACACTGGAATACAATTTTAAAAATCTTGATACTTTCAGGGTTTGTATGCAAGTAGGTATGTAATTATGTGTACGTGTACGTGTCAATACGTATATAAGTAAGTTTTAAGGCTTCATCAGACTCCGTCAACAGTGATGGCGTCGTTGTAGTGCTAGATTAGCTGTTCTTATGTGCTTCTGCAGATGCGCAGACAGTTCTCGCTAGCTATGAGGTAAAAGAAACGTCGCAAAAAAGTCAGTAACTTAAAGAAAATACAGCGTTAATATACCCGTAAAATCTTCAAAGATGGGAGGGTAGTGCAAGGGGGACGTCACCTTAAGACTCTAGGGCAGCTAACTATAAGACAAATCCAAGTTCACATTGCAGGTCACTAACGGTCAGACCTTCCACTAAACCTTGAGTATGCGTGTAGTTAGTCTCCGTAGCTTCTAGAGAACGTAGTGCAAGCCTCAGGGAACAAGGTAGAGTGTGAGTCAAAACGAAGCGTCCTTTTCAGTTAAACAAATCGATTGCACAAGCATCTCAGCTTGCGAATATGGCAAAGTGAGTCTGTGTGCTTGCATAAATTGATTGTTTGTGATTATTAAGGTGGGTGTGTTCGAGTGTTTACCTTTCGGGCTTTTGCTTATTTGACGCACGAGTGAGGGTAAGTTCAAGGAAGGCCTAGTGGCCTTTCATCCAGAGCCTCTATGACAAAGATATTCATCCAAAAGCACACTAAACTACAATAAATGGCAAACAGATGCGCTGTTTAGCTGCTTTTTTAAATCATCCGTGCAAACTTCTTCTATGACTCATTGAACGAAGTGATGAAATATATCTTTTGCAAATGTTTGCTCGCATGAAGCACGTATGTTGAAAAATTAAGTTTGCATATTTTCAGAAGCTCTGCATAAATGTAATATTAAACTGAAAATGCGGCTAGGTGATAAAACGGATCTCCAGCATAGCACTGCTTTACTAGTGGTGCACTAGTTCATTGAAACTTGTTATAAAAGTGTTCTTTTCAATGCTTGCCCTAGAGCTAAATGTTTTGTTCTTTGATGAGTACTAGACACATCACAGTGAAATGCTGCCAGCACTATAAGCACCATAACCTAAAGTTATGCCAAGGCGTCTCTATTCATTTCTACAATAAGCCCTCGCTATTGGTGCAGCTTTTTCTGGGCCACCTCACTTGGGCAGTCTGTCATGCGACGTCACGAAAACCACCCAAGCTGCCTACACTGTAAACGGAAATGAGCCGAAAAGGGCATTTTAAAAGATGTGACCTCCCTTGAGACTACTTGCCTGAAAACCATGCTCCCTTACAGTGGGGCAGAAATGTTCAGCGTCCTCCATTTCGCTCCCTCGCAAAATGGGGATGAAAGAAGGAGAAAGAACCTCAAATCTACATCCTCTTTAAGAGGGAGTTTAGAAGATAGAGACCTGCCTTTAGCGTAAACGGAGCTCTCTGTTTCTTATTTTATGCGTTATTTTATTGTATTATGCACATCTGTGAGAAGGAGACGAGAAAGGAGAGATATATTGTCCAAGTGGTTCTTTCTCTTTCTTCTTATTTCTGCAAATTTATACATTTCCAGAGGGCAAGCCAGCTTATTTAGGGCGATATAATAGACGATTTGTTCGCTTCGTCGACTACAATGTCCTGTCGCGCTGCGAGAACCCCCGGTCGGCACCTGACGGCCTGACTTCGGAAGAGGGACCATGCAAAACTTCGGCGGCTTCGCCCGCAGAATGTCCTCGCATCTGTTCGTTTTCCCATCAACTAAAAGTGAAACTGAAGGCAAAGCCCGCGAAGCGCCACTGGCGTCGGCGCCGGTGACGGCACCTGTTTCGCACTTTAGTTCTGCGTGTGTGTCTATGTGCGTTCGTACGAGAGAATTACGGCGGCCGTCGGAGAGTGTTTCGTGTAATGTGGCACCTCACAAGAAAACTACCTGCCCCACTTGGCAGCACCGCGGTGATCGGCCACCGCGTAGCCATCGCCTTGTGATCTGTGTACTACAATACACTTTTGTGGTTCGCGTGGCCGTGCTCGGGCATTCCCTACTGCGCCACGATATGAAAGCGGCTAGTGAAACCTCACCCACAGTCCTCACAATATCGGAGCGCGTACGGTGTCGAGTGCTTTGGAAACGGCGCGTTTCGGATTACCGCTTGCCCAGTTGCCTCATGCGTTATATATTCAGCTGCGGTGGTGAGTACGACGCGGACCCATTGCGTAATGCACATAATGCTCACACCTTTTCTGTTGCGGTGTTGACACCCGTCGGTCCGCACAAGAAAACTCAAGGAGCGAGTGCCGCACATAAAATACGTTTTGTGCAATTTCTCGCTTTTAACTTGCCGGAGCCACGATCTGATTACGAGGCACGCCGCATGCAGTTGGGGACTACGGATAAATACTGACCTCCTGGGGTTCTTTACCGTGCACAGTTCTTTATTCCACGGCACGCGGGCGTTCTTGCACGCCACCGCATCGAAGTGTGGCCGCAGTGGCCCGGATTTGATCCTGCGACGCCGTGCTTAATACTAAGCACAACGCCAAGGACACTTATAGCAACCACGGCGGGTCAAAGAGTGTTGCATTTTCGTCATGAGGTGTGTTTGATAACCATTCTTTAAGTGTCGATATATGTTGTGACAGCGATTTGTGTCACAGCCACATTATTTTTAAGGCGGAAAATTACTGTTATACAGCATGAACAATGCGAACAGCCAGCCTGTTTCTGTGTTAAATCCAGTGTGGGCGCCAGTGGCGTAGCAACAGGGGGGGCCGTGGGCCCCGGGTGCAAGGGGCCAGCGGGAGGGGGTGGGGGGGTGTCATACTCCTGAAGACAGCCCTTTTTCGCCGGCTTGACTGGGCGCAAATGGCAAAGAATGCTACGGTATCCAGTAGCCCGAGCTCATGTACCCGATGCGTTGCACCGCAGAATTGTCGGCTGCAGCTCTATCAACACCCCATGAAATAATTGCCCGAATGTGCGGGCTAAAATAGTTTAATTCCCAAAATGGTCGCTAAACTATTCGCCTCAGCGGAATGTTTCATGTGGGATGTGCCGTGCGTTCATGCTGGGAGCAGGAGTCGTTAAACGTAGAGTCAGGCGTTGAGGCTCTTGGGTCCCTCTTCCGTTCAGAACGCGCAGCGAAGACGAACAAAGACAGCACTAAGAGGGTGTACAACGAGCGCGCCCGGCGCTCTCGTTTACGGCGAAGCGTTCGTTGAGAGCGACGTTGCATAAGTGCGGCCGTCAAAAGTCGCGAATGGGATTCTCTGGATCGTCTTCAGAGTGGGTGCGGCCGAAGAGTTTGGCGGCGTATGACTCGACAGGCTGTATATTGTCGCGGGCGCTGCGATGTTCAGCTCGCTTTTACTTCCCCTCTCCCGCTCGCTCCGAGAAGCCGCTGCGAAACCTGCCGTTATGTTTCACGCTTTCCTTCTTACCCTCGAAAGTTTCAGAAAACTGTTGTTAATGTGTGACTTGATGTCATAAGTACAGTGTCTGTGTCAGCTGCACAGAATTAAAAAAAAAACGTGATTTTTTTAAGGATATTTCCGGATATTCTATGTTATGTTATATTATGTTATGTTATGTTATATGTTATATTCTAAGTTATGTGTCTGTGATTAGAAGGAACTCGGTAGCGTGAAAAATAATGCAGGTAAGTAATGACTATATCCTTAATAATCCCCTATTTAGTACTTATAGAGGAAGCACTTCTATTCCAGAATTGAGGATTCCAATTGATATTATTAACTCAACAAAAACTTCTGCAACAAAATCGTTTTGGGTGCTACAACCTACAGTACTCTGGCACTGCGGGCGGCGCCCAGTATGGCAGTAGCGAAAGAAATTTGAAATAGTGGACCAGTGACGTTGATCCCTCAACCCTCTCCATTGCGAGTGCAGACCAACAGGTTTCGGTGGCACGGGCTTCATCGCGGTCTTCTTTTTTTTTTTTTAAGGTGACGCCAAGAATCGACCAATCTTTTGGTGGTACCGCAGCTAGGATAATCACGTTCGTCCGTACAGCAGCAAATAAAAAAAGGCTTCATTGATCACAATAAAGAGAAGTCGTAATTGTCATAACATTGGCGCCCGCGCAGCAGGGAGGGAGGTGGCGTTTTCCGTTTCTCTAATATGGTGGGGAGATCAGCGTCACTGAAACACAATTTAATTTTCGTTTTCGTTCAGGGCTGCCCACAGCCAAAATATTGCGCGCCATAGTACCTACGACGATTTTTGTGAAGTTGTTGTTGGGCAAGATATGAATGTCGGCCTTCAATTTTGCAAGTGCAATGTTGCCGCTAAAATTGGTAATTAAAACTTTATAAAATTTTTGTTTTACTTGTGACGTGAGCCGTATTTGCCACGATGCCGCATTTGTTTTGGTTGCCAAGCCTTACAGTCTGACAGAAGATGTGCACATGCGCTTATCACAAGTTATCAGTGCAGCATACTGTGTTATTTGGCGCAGAAAAAAAGAGCGTGTATTGGCCTCGAGCTCCACCACTGGAAAACTGGCGCCACCGTAGGCGTGACGTGCTGTTAGGGATCACGTGGACATAGCGGCCGCGTCAGCTGCTTCGGGAGCGCCGAAGCGAGCTGAAAAGGAAAGTTTAAGTTCCCTCGTACTCTGCGGTCCTCATTTATCGGCGGGATTTTCCCGCTTCGAGTGTCTCCTTTACAACGATTGAAAGCACTAGAATAGGTAGTGGCTACCGTTGAAGGTGCACAACATGGTAGGCTACTGCAGGGCCGGACGTACGCAACGGAGCCCGGTGTCAGCCGTATTCAAACGTAGCAGCAGGACAAGAAGCTGCGTGAAGCTTGGCTCCCGAAACATCAAACCTGCAAACAGTCATCGGCTACAACTCGGGTATGCAGCAAGCACAGACGCGAGGAAGATTTCTGCTTCGGCGCCGGGTCTGCAATGTTCGAAAAGCGTGCACTGAGATGCTCGCCCGAGTCCGCTGCCCGACTAATATCATGACAGTTTGGTGTATGAGCGCGTCGATGCTATAGATACTGGCAAGTTCACTGGAGTGGATAGGGAGCGGTAACAAGCACAAAAAAAAACGCATGGCGTATGGTAATGTTTGTGTTATGAATTAATGCACTGGATTGCAAAAACGAAGCAGTGGGAAATCGCACGCTGCACCGATAAACATATAGTGCGACGCAACTCGAGAAATAATATTGAAACGTCCAAGAATTTAGAAAAAAAGGAAGATTGAATCGTCGCGACGTCCGGCACATCAGTCCCCGTAGGCGTCGAAGTCTCTACAATGAAATTATTTTTGAACAGCTCTGATAGCGCCCAAGCAACATTGGTTGCTTGAATACTGTCAAATAGTCATATTCTGCAGCCTAAAGCTCATGGCACGGCGCGAAAACGCGCACGCGGCGAAAGCGAAACAGTGCGCGGACAAGCATGCAGACGCGCAGTCGGTCGCTGCGAAGCTGTGCGACAGCTGCATTGAGGCTTCATTCTATTACGCTCCATTTATATATACAAACACTATGAGAACATATTTCACATAGTTTGGTCTCGCCGTTTGCCTACCTTTCACGCAAGAAGCCAGGTCGGGAGACTAAATCGCAGCGACCGCGCACAGTGGCGCCCACTGTACGTATTCGGCAAAGAGATAGCGTCTGTAAACGATTGTGTGCTTTCAGTTTGCCCAAAATTATTATTCAGACAGTAAAAACTACTCTCGTTTCGAAAGTACTTACAGAAATTTTCGGCAGTGCACCCGGGTGGTGTTTTCAGTGAGCGCTGACAGCAAAACCTATGAGGAGCGCGCCGCGTGATCCCTCATACTACGCCAGTGAGGCCCTTGCGATAGATGGCGACTCCGCAAATCCTCGCCGCCAATACCTGTTGCATTCGCGACCTCTGGGAAAGAAAGCGAAGGAGAGGGGGACCCGGGGGACGTGCCAACACCTCCTAGACAAGAAGGCCTGAGTGCTCGGCGAGTGACGTCACGGAGAAGAGGCCATCGGCACGCTCGGGGATACGGGTTGAATGAAGGGATCGCGGCTTGGTTCACCTAGCAGCCGTATGCTTTTATTGACCATTCCACACTTTTTCTCCAGTCTAAACTGCGGAATGAGCAGCAGCCACCTTACAAAGCATTTGTTTAGAGGCACAGATACAAAACAGCTTCGTAAAACATGTGCAGGTATTGATTCCAGCAGCTTTTTATAGCGTCGCGCTTTGTCGTCTTTGTAATGTACGTTGTTTGTGCATTATAATAATTATTATTTAGCATACCCCACACTTCATACCTATTACTTCAAATAAATTGAATCCATAAGAACATTTCCTTCCGTATTTTTGTACCTCTGGTTTTTATGGCGCGGCAATGATGAATGTAACGCACTCTATTTGCTTCAGAATTGCGTATAAACAATTTTATTGGGGACACGTGTACTTATTGCATTCTAGATTATGCTTAAATGAATAATTTCGCTGTCGACGCACTAATTATCACAGTGCGCTAATTTACAACAACTCAAATAAGTATAGAAACGGAATATAAAACATTCGTGCAGCTATTTACAAGGAAACAATGCCTTATTGGGCAGAGTTTCAGCTTTTCTCTTCCTTGCCTTAGCATTGGCATCCAATATATTGTCATCCATCTTGCAGCAATAGTTCTTCAATAAAATATTCGTGATACACCGCAAAAGGTGCCTTAACACAAATTCACATTTGTGTCCATCCTCGCAAGCATTGAACTCTGAGAAATCATCACTGACGAGCAGTTCAAGCGTGAGGTCAGTGACTAAACGACGTTGGTTTGGCAGATTAGTAAATTCCTCTCCCTGAACGTAGAGTTCTTGCTTGTTATAAATAGCATCGGGTCTTCTAGGTTTAGATTCTTATCCGCTTCCTGCTCCGTGCGGAATGCTTCAGCAGACGCTTCACACGCTTTCTTCAAAGAAGCAGCTTCAAGGCGCATGCGCTTGGAATCAGAATCCTCCCTCGAGGTGCTTGGCTTCGAAAGATAAGGCGGACATTGAGGAAACTTTGATGGGACTGCGCCTGGGCGAAGACGCAGACGTGAGAGTGGTGTAGTGACGGTGTGCCTTGTAAGGTCGTCGAGGTGAGAGAACTCCCGCACGATGTCGGCTTCAATGAAGTTCAGAAACCTAGAAGGAAGTTAAAAGTTGTTCTAAATTTTTTTTAACATTCCTGATTTAAAGGCACTTTCTGTAATAAAGGCACTTTCTGTAATTAACCTTGCCATATTTTTCAAAAGTAACGATTTAAAGAAGTTCTGAACATTTTATTCTTGAGTGCGGTGATACAACGAAGTCCGCACGTGGTATCGCCCTAATCCAGGCACTCTGGGCTTCTTCATCTTGCGGAAACTTGAAGACATAATTTTTCTGCCCCGATTTGTAATTGCTCCCGCAATTGGACACGCGGCACTTATTAGGCATATCTTGGCATGGCACTCCACATTCCGGGGCAATGAAGACTCGGGGTACACACAATCGCAAGCACAGCACAAGTGTTGAGACTGCATGCACTGATCACATCTAGAAAAAAAATGTGCGCTCGGAAGCATGCGGCAGCATGGCTGAGCATGCCGGGACCTGTTTAACCCAGAAGCTATTCAAGGAACGGCGGGGCTCCTGGAACTAATCGAATTGTTGTCGCCGCCGTCGTCGCCTCGGTCTTCTTCGAATAGCCGGGGTTAACTATTGTATATCTTCAGCGCTTCATTTTCAACACGCGTGCGCCGCTAGTAGCTTCGCAGCGCGCTGCATGGAACTTCTATGTTGGCCTCTTCTGCGTGACGTAGCTCAAGGGTAGAGGGTCAGCCAGAAGGCCTTAAGTTCACTAGAGGGTGTTGGACGTGCACGGTGTACAAGGCGGCTGTACTGGTGCTGAAACCCGGAAATTGTCGATATCCTCGCCTTCCTCGACTACACGCGTGGTTGGGGGGGGGTGACAGAAGACCTATGGGCCCCGGGTTCCAGACGACCTAGCTACGCCACCGGTGGGCACACAATTATGTTCATTTTATCAGTTTTCTGAAATAAGCATAAAACTGCATGCATTTTCACTGGGAAATCCGTACCAGCACTTTCTTGTACCAAATTTTCTATGCACAAAAGGTTGTGCATTAGAAATAAATTTTAGGCAGTTACAGCATGCAATTTCTTTTTCTGCATGTAGACACCAACTGCGTTTTCATAGTCATGTATTGCACGTTTGACCAGTGCTGAAAAGGATAAATGGAATAAATTCAAAGAAGCCTGCGAATTTGTCTGCTTGGTCAGGCTTTGATGGATTTTAGAAACATATGTTCATGTGCAGATGTCGTGTGAATGCATGCTTGGACTTTAGTTCCGTTTCACTGCATTAAAAGAAAGCACCTAGCCAATCTCAATTCTTTTTCTTATTTCTTGCCCTTGGTGTCCACATACTTGAATGTATTCTGAGTTTTTGTACCAAGGCAACGGCTGGGCATCCCACATGCTAGAAACATTAAAACAAAGAACAAGGAATGTGGCACAAAGGATCCACAGAGTCACAAAACAACAAAGAGGCTTCAAAGAAGCGGAGGCAGTCAGACTTCTGCAAGCATTCATCATTAGCAGGGTGACCTATAGCCTCCCCTTTCAAAAACTAAATAAGGCCGAAATGTCTAAAGTGAGATCCATCATCAGGGCAATTAGGGCTCCCAAAAACACAGGCGCCAAAAATCTGGAGGCTCTTGGTATTCACAAACACACATGAAGAACATGCCACAGCAGTGGTCACACCTCAGACAGAACAAGAACGTCTGAATTCGACAAAACAAGGAAAGCCCCTATTGCAAATGGTGGTATATCGCCTGAGAGCGCAGTATGGCTTGGAAAAAACAGTTTTGCTACCCAGACAAACAAGGGAGAAAATTCTAGCTTCACCAATCCCAAAGAATGTGAGCACAAAACACCACCAAAGCAGAAAAGTGCAATCAAAGGCTTTACAAAAGAAATATGAAATAAATCCAGACATATACTACACAGATGCGTGTAGAGTGGCAACAGACAAATTCACAATAGTGGCCTTCAATCGGTTCACAGTGATAACAACTTCCATTCGAAACCCTTCAACCTGTACCGTGGATGCAGCAGCCATAGTACTGGCCTTTCGAGATGCAGAAGCAAAAGAAACAATCTGCATTGGCCATGATGTACTCTAAGGCAGCATGCTGTTTGTTAATGACGAGTACCATCCCACGAAAAATTCACAGAATTGCACCAGGTGGTAATTTGGGGCTCGACGCATTCTGGACTCGAAGGAAATGAGAGGGCAGACCGAACTGCTCGAGCAATAAGCATCCGAGCACTAGTCGGTACTTTCAAGGAACCCCCCATTGACCGACACCAAACCTCCGAAAACCAGGAAAAAGAGACAAAAATACAGCCGCCCGCACCCCAACCTTATGGGAGAACAGGCCAGGGATCGGCGCTGTGTACAGACTAACACGTATCTACACCTACGAATACTCAGTAAGATACACTCTGCATTCTATGAAAGTATGTGTTTTGGTGCGGGCAGCTGCCAAGTCTTGCCCATGTAACATGAATGTATAAGCTACAGCCTCCAAATTCCAATTCGCCCCTTATGGCGCAAGAGTGCCAAGTAACAGACACGGGGATGTTTGGCTTGCTAGTGAAGATATAGGGAGCCAGAGAGCTCTTCTCAATCGAGCCCAGCAAACCACAGAGACCAGTGGAGCCCTGAACTGAGGGACGCACCGACCGCCCTAACTACTAAGAGAAATAAAGTTTACACTACTACTACTTGCCCTTAGTGCTATCAGCCACCAAATTTATGTGCAATTACAAATGAGCCGCATGTCACTTTATTCACTCAGTTTCCATCCAGAAAATGCACTCTTTGTCGGAGGGCATTCATGATTGATTGTGTATGTGCAACATTTTGTTGCCACAGAGGGGCATGGAATATGGAAACCGTTGTAAACATTAATACACTCTGCAGTAATTTGTTGTGAATAGAACTTTTAAAAATTAAGAACAATTTCAGTAAATGACAACATGTGCTTGTTTCTTTATCTCGCTGGGTAGTGTGCTACCGTCTGGATTTTTTTTATTCCACGTGGTAGAGGTGTGTGGCTGTCATTGTATTGCTTTAAAGCTTCTGCAATAAGTGTGCTTCTCACCCCTGGGACAAATTCTCAAAGTTAATGTTTCAGATAATTGTGAATTCTAGTCAAACATGACACACATATTGCTGTATTTGTCTTGGAAAATTTATTCAGGAAAGCGGCTTTCATAGCTTCAGTAAATTATTCATTGGGGCCAATTCAGCTGACCCTTTTCAAGACTAACCATTATTTTACAGCAGTGGCTTATTGTAATTCTAGTATTCAGTGTGTACACTGCTTCTTTTCAGGTATGTTAACGTCATACAAGTCTGCATTCCTAAGAACTTAAACAGCCAGAGGCCACATTGCAAAGATGGGGATCTGAGTATCAAGAAAAAAAATCAATAATGAAGGTAGCAAAGAAGTACTCGCAAGCAGATGTTTATTGTTAGATGGATGCAAGAATAATACAGCCCATGCAGGGGGGGGGGGGCACGAAAGCCAGATAATAGCCACAAAAAACAAAGCCTACTCATATGTCACAGCCATTTCAATCAAAAATGGCATTCAACTCCAGTGTATGCATAATGAAGCCTTGCTACTTATGTCAATTTTATAGCATTACCACCCAGTACTGCTGTGCTCCTGAATGGTGGCTCACATTTGCAGGCAGCAATAGGTGCAGCGACATCCATCATTCGTGCATCACTCATTTTGGACAATACACACCTTGCTGCAAGGAAAAGGAGCCACAATATGGCTTTCTAACAATTCTTGGCAATTAGTTTGAGAGAGGCGTTTCCAACCACACCAGACTAGACCGGCATTGCCTTGCAGCATGCTCGACATCGGGAACATACCTTCTTGCCGCCGAACCCAAAATTTCTGTTTACCTGGCATAAGACGATGTGCAGACAGTGCTCACCTGCCCCCGGCCCTCCTCGCCCCTGCCCCATCACACGCACAAGAATATTCCTGGCTACGGCACTGGTCCTTGTTACAAGAAATAGAAGTACAGATCCTTTGTCTCGATGTTTGCCAATCTGGAACAGGATAAAATTGGCTAGGCAAAGTAAAGAAGACACCAATGTCAACCTTCCAGCTGATATGAAGGATTGCTTCAAAATATGGAATGGCATGTACTAAAGTAGCCAGTAATGTTCTTTGGTCTGTACTCGAGCCACGTATTATTTATCAGGATCAATTTTACTGGCTCTCACCGAAGCAGAGGGATCAGATTGAGATCATTATTCAGAACGTGATGAGGGCAATAGCTGCTCTACCTCTGTTCGCTCAAGAACACGCCCAGGTGAACACCATGGCAGCGTTGCTAATTCAACGTGAATGAGCATGTGAAAAAAAGAGGTTGCATGTTGCAGTCACTTCTGATTGCTTGGATGCAAGAACAGACTTAAGGCTATGGCACGGCTGTACACTGATGTTCCTTTGGACCAATTCATTTTGTACAGGCGCTGCTATTATAGGAGATGGAAGCATAGTATGAGTAAGCCTTAAGTACTTCCCTCTTTATAAAAATAAGGAATATACAATGGATGTCTGCAACTATACTTGAGCTTCATACCATACATGACAAGAGTCTGCAGAACAGGGCTGGTACACGGTAAAGTCACACATGACACCAATGAGGCAGCCTCATTTTAATCAAACATCGCCCAAATACAGACACACACCAATTCCTTGAGTGCCATTTAACAGCTGAAGCAAGACAGGATACACAAGCTTCACAACTACTCACTTTTAATGCTGATAACAAACACAAGAACATCAAGAACATGTATCTAACCGCACCTCTTGTGCCAGGCTCACTTACCGTCTTTCTACCCCGGAAAGTGTGCTCTGATGCGACACATGCTTTTACGCTCAAATTCGACGGCCTTTGCTGCATCAATTTTGCCAGCACTGTCAAGGACACAGTATTCTTAACTGCAATTTATCATCAAGAAATACGTAATTTTAATAATGTGAGCACAGGCAGTTTGAGTCACTTATTATGAATGGAAAGAAATGTCACTGCTGCCTGAATGAAGAGAGTAACCTTCTGCAGTTGTAGAGAGTCAGTGTAGCTTCATGCAATACTGTTTCACAGCAAGTTTGTACAAAGGATCGTTACAGGCAGGGAATTATAGGCCTAATTGTGCTTTTCAGTTGCTCTGAATGTGACCTTAAACAAAGAATTGTGTGTAAAAAGGGCAAATGTTCTTTAAAATGGAGCATATATCAGCAAGTAGAATTTTGCCTTTTGAGATTTTTAGCATCAATGGTGGAGAGAATAAATTGCCAATGTATCTCTATAAGTCATGCCTCTAAAGATGCGCGTGGCGTTTATGAAGGTAATTTTTTTTAACCAGGGAGGGGCATACGGAAAGAACTTTAGTGAGAAAAGGATCTGCAAGGTTGCCAGCCTGGACTCGGGCCACCCGGGAATTATGTGCGGTGAGGCATAGCCTTTCCACCGCTGCCCAGGCCCACTGGATAGCCCATAGTTGGTTGTGTAGTTCCGAGCTAGTCAGAGCGCTTAACCATCACTCCTCGAGAAGGCCCGGTTCTATCTTGTCCTCTACATATACCGATCTGATCTGTCTGCACTTCCATAAGATGTGTGGCGTGTGTGCGTGTTTGTGCTTGCAGAGCTTGCAGCTCGCGTCCAGGAATTGTGTTGAATTTACTCTGTTTACATGTACTGGGTTTCGGAACGTTCTGCTTTGCAACCTTCTCCAATCTGCTTCTTGAGACCTGTCGAGTTGTTTGCGGGGTTGTGGGTATGTTTCTCTCTGTTTCGTATAGTGTGTCAGTATGTCGTGGTACCTGACCAGTCTGTCCCTGTTGTCTCGTATCGCTACTTTGTTGTCGTCGCCTCCCCGCAGTCCTTCCTCTTTCCCCGGGTGTTGCGGGGTGTTGGGCCGTCACTGTCCGAGCCGCAGTGGCTTAGTTCTCACACGGCTCGATGGGCCTTCTCGTGAGGTTGGGAGGGCCATTGATGGTTACTTCTCCCATATGTGCCCGGATCCATTTGAGGTATTTGGGTCATGTCAGAGAAACACAAATGTATTGTTCCAAAATGGTACAGTGTCACTCCGCTGTTAGAAAGGTGATTCAGAAGAGCTCTCTAACTCCATTGACTAAATTTTCAGAGGTGATTGCAATGGGTGATTCCCCTGTTACTCTGGTATTGCTGGTCTGGTGCTTACGGTCAGTGATATACACAGCATACCAGTCTTGGAGCTCAACTTTCAAGAGCCAAGAGGCATATCATGGGTGATTAAATCATGAATTTTCTCAGACAGATGGAATTGTCCCATTAAAACTGTGTACAAGCATTTCATCATCAGTACTGCTGTTAAAAGGTGGTAGTTTTGAGTAGTATAGCCGCCAAAATGCCTGACCAGTGGCGTTCTTTGTTGAGCCAACCATCATTCAGGCCTCCCCGCTAACTAAATTGTGGACACCACAGGTAGTATCTCCTCCATGCTGGGTTACGAGTTTATTAGGCTTTCTTTTAAACAAACAATTAATTTATTCTTTATTTTTGCTGTCATTTTGATGGCCTGTCTATGCTTTTTGTTTTCAAAGGCTATATATTTTCATTATTATGGCCTTCAATGTTTAAAATTGTAATATCCCATATAATCCTCCGTGATTGCTCGTAAGAGAAAAATCAATATAGAACAAACAGTACATGTGGGCAAATGTATGTGCATTGACTTGAACATTCACCTCCGAAGGCTTAGAGTCAGGTTGCTCAATGGATTGAATAATCTCAGTTTGAAAGCAACACTGAGTGTGTTCATATGCCTCTCACTCATACTGTATATGTAAATGCATGCCTAACCAATACACTTTCAGACTTTAATACAATAAGTTAATATATTGTGTACCACTGTTCAGTTGAGACTGTGAATGGAACTGTTACTAAAATGAGCAAGCTAGCGACAATTATTCCAGTGTTTATTGCAGTGTTTATGAATTGTAGTAAGTGCAGCATGATATTGCAAAAGAACTTAAATAACGCTCATCTCAATGTTTCTATATATGCCTTTCATTCATCTCTAAGTCTCTCTGAAATTAAGCAGCAGGGCATGACACAAGCACTGCTGCTTACGTTTATAATGGAGACATCAGTGGGTTTCAGGCAAAGCCAACTCCTGTCCCTTATGCACATATCTTTTGCACGTATGCAGTATGTACGGTACTGTACATATATGCCGCGCTCATCATTCGTCCACACGCTAATAGGAAGTTCGTTTATAGTGGTGTGCGAGAAAAATACTAAACATCATTTCATCGGCATGTCGTCGGCGAGCAATATATATCTCATGAGAGCCTCTCAACTGTACGTGCCAATTCGACCGAGTCATACATACATACGGTGCGATTCGGCAAACATGAACCTATCTTCAGGGCCAGTATATCACATGGACTCCTTTCTCAGGGTTACCGTTATTATTATTACCTACCGCCCATATAAACGACCTATCGGTGATAGCGTATGCACAGCACCGCAAGGAAAGGCCCTAGCGAGTACGGCACCTCGATCCGGCCTGCCTGCCCTATCGCCGACGACGTCGCAGGAAAAAATATATATATTGGCTTTAAGCATAACTGTCGGGATAAAGTGATCGTAATCGCACCTACTGTGTAACACAATAAGGAAAACAAAGCGAATGCGAATTAACAGAGCTGCGATTTACGGAAGCGGATGCGACGTTTCACGTACCGTCAACACGCTAACCTAACTGTTGACAAAACATGATTTTACGACTAGCGCTGGCCAGACAGACAAACTCGGTCCGAGGGCGCTCGGAGCGAGCAAGCAATTGCTGACTCGGGCCCAGGCCGTGCTTGGACCTAGGAGCGTCTGGCCGGGGAACATTCACTGGCGATAGCCGGGAAGTCAGCGAGTCGCTGAAAGTTCTTGCGCGAGCGAAACGCAAGCGAAATTCAAATATGTTCATTTCGACTACATATTTACAATATGCACCGTCTGCAATCGGGCAGCGCGAAGCATTGGGCCGCGGAACTGCTACGCAGTTATTCTAAGAACCCTCGGGCTAATCACAGGTCATATATCGAACCCCGCGTCGTAAAATGGGCTATTTTCCTATGCCCTTCACCTGCGGGGTTCCCTCACGAAGCGAGCATACCATCCAAAATCAATCTATTACTGCCCGATCGGCATCGCGTACGGTGGACGTGAGGCGGCACACAACGACGGAAGCTTTGCCCAAGCCGGATTAGCAAACGGCAAGAAACTGCCGTATTTTAATAAGTCGGGGTTATCAGCGCGTGAAATGACAAGGAATAGCTCGATCATAACCTACGCTTATCCATACCGGCCCAGTCGCTGTGGTCGCCGATATGACACATAGCGTTACAGAAAAGTGTTCACAAACCAATAACAGCCCTGCTCGTCTATTTAATAACATTTTCTACTCATCGTACCTTTGCGCTAGCTGTTACCAAAACTAAGATAAATCCTAACCAATTCGCCCACCTTGCAGTCTTTCTGGCATAATATGACTGGTGAAAGTTATTTTAATGCACGCACATATATCGATTCACATGTGCATATATTGATTGTTTACTTCAGTATGTCAAAAAAGGATGCTCCCTCTGTATAATTTCACATAAATACATTTTCCTTCCTTTCTTTCATTTTTTTACTCTGGTGGGTTGACTACAATATATACAAATAAAATATTTATGTCACTTTTGCACTACCCCATCACTTAGGAACAGCAAATCAGAAATTAGGCTAGGATGACAGATATATTAATTTTCTTATTATTTTTAAAATTCCTATTGAGTATGAGACAGCTCACACTTAGCTTGTTTGGTTTTTAACAAGCTCTTGGTCAACGACGACACGTATGTTTGGGACTCGGAAATAAACTGTGCAGTGCATCTGTCTCAGCATTCTTTGGAATGACAAACCAAAGCTTCATCTTCTGCAAGTGTGGAAACTGACAGCTTATGCAACCACACACCAATAACACTTCTACAAACCTGTCATTCTTATACACAAACGGTTGAAGTGTGATGTCAAAATAATATCACTTTCATCGCTCATTGATGCATGTGCGACAGCTCTTCTTGTACTAACCAAGACGTGGCTAAACGATACCATCTTCAATAATGTTTTTTCTTTCCACATCTGCATACAACACTTTTTGTTGTGAATGATGCAACTGCATAGAAGGTGGCATGCTCATAGCTTTAAAAAAATAATTTCTTGCAGTTCCAACTGGCATTCGTTCATTCCCAGAGCACATTTTCATTTCACTTCAATGCTTAAGCAGGATGTTATCATAAGCGCATACTACTGCCCCCGGATGTAAATTAAGCATTTTCAAGCGAGTTTCAAAACATTCTAAATGAAGTGCATATGCTATTTTGGCATTCTACTTTGATCATTTATGGCAATTTTAATTTCTCCGTTATTAACTGGACAACAGAATGTGTCTCAGCTGCTCATGCTCAATAGCATATTTTCCTTCATTCCTGTCTACACTTCACGTTACCTCAACTCATTGCTCTCCCAACTTGTTCATCATGTACATTGACCAATATTCTATATCTGATCAGAGGTAGAAAAATTAAGATTCAAATATGAAGAGCCATCAAAATCACCCTGGGCCTACCATCTACGGCTTTGACTACGAGACTTCTCAAAATGGGCGTACACAACCCCTGGCAAGAATTAGCTGAAGCTTATAAAGCCAGTCAGTTAGAATGAATTAAGCTCACGCCCACGAGAAGATCAGTGCTGCAACGGCCGAGCTACGGTGAAACTTTCATAAGCCACCATGGACCGAAAAGGAAGAATTCCTCCAAACATTTGCAAATCCCTGTGCATAGCACCAATCACATGCAATTGACATGCACCTCACCTACGACAAGAAAAGAAGACAAACCCGAAAGGATGCCCTACGGCGAAGACACAGGCAAGATCCGAACACCAGATACACCGACTTAGCCAAATACCCGCAAAGAAATGCTTATGCCCTGAACGCCGTAGATTAGAAGGGCAGAGAGCTAGCATCTGTCACAGTCCATGCACAAAACTCTGGGACTGCAGAAGAGACTGCAATCACCCTAGCAACTACCACGTGCAAGGACGCAGCTGTCGTTTTTTCTGATTCTGAAGCAGCTGTCAGGAACTACGCTAAGGGTCACGTGTCAACAGAAGCAGTAAGGATATTGAAGCATGATAGCACTCCGATCCCCTACACCTGGGTGACCTGGGTTCCTGGGAACGACGGGCTGGAGGGTAACGAAGCAGCACACGCCGCGGCGCGAGGCCACACCTGCCGGGGCAACCCTTCCTACTCTCAAGATGCCCGGTCTGCGTCAGCAGGGGCAGAGACCATACCCGTCACCTACTAAGCGATCCTTCAACATCATAGGCTGGAACGGAGGGTGTACCCACCGCCTCACCCAAAGCTCACCAAAGAAGAAAGTACTACACTCGGAAGACTACAGAGTAACACTTACACCCACGGAATACTCATGCACCGACTATAACCAATGCTACAAGGAGACCACTGCTCAATGTGCGGCTTACCAGACACCTTGGCGCACCTGATCCTCGAGTGTCCATGGCATCCACATACAGACGCATCGCCTTCACCGAAAGAATATAACGGCAGACAAGAAAGCGAATACCTCATTGAAATGTGGGAGGCCGAGCTCGTCTCCGAGGGCCTGGAACAACAACGACACCTCGTCGCCAGGGCCAAGGAGGCAGCAAAGACCAGAGGGTTCCTGGAATGAGGAGACCTCCCACCGAGAGTTGAACTGGGATATAACCCGGGATACTGTTTCGAAAATAAATATTTATTACTCCTTCTCATCTGGATGAGTGATCCTCTAATCTGTTCTGGCATTACTCACCTGGACGGGCCGTCTGATCATGCAGTTATAATAGGTCTGCTTAACTTCTCTTTAACAGAAAAGAAAACATGGCATGGCAAAGATACATATTATGTGACAAAGAGTGCCAGATGCTACTAAAATCCACACGTCAGCAGATTTACAGCTATGAATAATCATGAATAACAGCGAATATGGCATGTAATAAACCCCTATTCACAGCCTGACATAATCCTAATTCTGGTGGTGGCGTAGTTCCCGAGTTATAGTGTGTGCACTCATTAAATGACATGTTTTGTTGAGTGTCCACCTGTGAAGACATCACTGCATGCTCTGACTTCCCCATGCAATCTGACATGCTTGAAATTGTTATAATGAGTCAGGCATTCTTATCTTACTCAACAGATTAAAAATTCATCTACATCAGGTCGCAGCGAACTTAATAAAAAGCTACTCAAGAATGTGTCACAGTGTCTCGACATACCTCCCTGGGTCTATTCCTAAGACTGGTGAGTGGCTAAAGTCATCCGATTCTATAAATCCGGTGAGTGTTTCTCAACCCTTAACTACCAATGCAGATAATCAACGAGTACAATTTGCAAACTTATCGAACACATTATTATTTCACACGTCGTCAACCATTTCGAAGATCCCAGTTGAACATTCAACTACCAGCACAGGTTTTCATTTACATTACGACTTAACGTGAAACCACCACATTTACTCCATCTTTACAGCAGTTGGTCACTCTCTTGGCATCATCAAATGAAACCTAAAGCATGCTCTTGTCAACATACATAAACTTGCTTACACTACACTAATCCACACAAACCTCGAATACGCATCGCTAATATAGTACTCTGGCAGGTATACATTGTTGACAAGATTGCATTTGTTCAAAACTGGGCTGCTCGCCTTGATATTTTCAGACTATTCATCTTACACTTGCGTGTCACCATTAAAAGCACGTACTGATTTATAAGCACTATCCCTTCGCCACAAATCAGCGCGTCTTTGCCTGCTTGACAAACTTTATAATCATACTTCTCTTCGGAATCATTTCTTTCAGTCACCACCTGTTGTCTTTTTATGCCGGGATCACCACCTCAAATTGAAGTGCACACATGTCACACGTTACAGTATGGATGCTCTTTTATACCTTGCGCCATCACTGAATGGAACTGCTTTCCCTCTGATATTGCCACAGAATCTGACACTAAAATTTTACGACGTGCTACGCACTGTTAATTACTTGCCTTTTTTATTACATTCTTGTTTAGTTGTTTTTGTGAGTTACTAATGAAAACCTGTATTAATATCGTAGTTCATGTGGGCATGCATATTTTCAACATTTGTTTGTGCTGTGTGCAGAACTTTCGTTTTGCAATTCTTATGATTTCTTACATTCTGTTTCTTAATAGCTAAACAATGTTAGCATACTTTTGTTCGGTATTTTGTCCTATTATTTATTGTAACTATTACTTTCTAATCTCATTTATGTTTGTACTCCTCCCTCCCCTGTTATGTGATGCGCTCAACTGAATGCCTTTAAGGGCACCATTGAGTGCTTCAACACTGCTACTTTGATGTAGCAGTGTTGTGAGGCATTTTCCCACCCCAGGTAAAGTCAAACTACTGCACTCCTATCTGCTCTAGTGCCAAATTTAGGTGCATCATATGAAGAATTTTAAGACACATTGTAAGGCATTAGTATCTAATATAGGAAAAAAGTTGGTGCACAGGTTTCCAGGCATCACTTCATTGTTCTTTCAAAAGTCAGTCATCCATAGTGCACTTGAAATTGTATATTTTACGGAATCCAACATTGTCCTTTGCCCATCGGTGAAATGTAAATGGTAAAGCGGGATGAGGAATGACTAGGTGCGATGGGCCCATCTAGAGCTGTCAAATCTAAGTGGCCACTTGTTTCGCCTACAGCACAATATACCTCTGCTTGGTGGTGTTGCTGATCAGAAATATACATACAAAATAACAGAAGGTGCACCTGTGCCAATATATCCACAAAAGTCTTACATGATTATACAGGTGCCATCCATTAGCATCAAAACATGGCCTACACAACAAGCACAGTATCTTCAGCGGAAATTGTACTGTTATATCTTGCATACAGAAATGTAGAAAAGTGTAAACAAAGCACTGTGCTAAAATTTGTCTTGTGAATTCCTACTGTGCCAACTGTGCAGATTGATGACATATAGTTTGATGAGGAAGCTAGCCCAATGCACAAGTATAGGAAGGAAAATAATTCACCTCTTAAATATGTGAAATTACGCCCAAGTAGGCACAATAAATTTTCAGCTCTGTGTGCTTCAGTGTTATGCTAGAAGAAAACGTTTTTTAGTGTGTTGCTGATTCACAATTATATACCAACTATGCATATAGAAGAAGAATCTGCAATCTTTTAGGCTGCGTGTTAAAATACCATGTATACAAACCCAGGGAAAACATGGGGAAGGCGGGAGATGGAAATTTAAGATGATGAGCAAAACGAGAACAAGGTGAAAGCAGGAGCCAACGTTTCAACAAGTGCGCTTGTCTTCTTCAAGGCGACATATGCTTTCCTCGCCGCAGTTACAGATATTAAGAATTAGCTTGGTTGATGCCCAGCCTGATACTGCGTGATTATACTGACACATGCATAAAATTGTTTATCCTTTTTCTGTGGATTGCATGTCACCTACTAACAACTGAAAGATACCAGTCAACGCGAGATGCAAATAGTGTTGTACTTTGCGGAAGGTATATATATATATATATATATATATATATCTATATATATATATATATATATATATATATATATATATATATATATATATATAGCACCAGTGACGATGTTACGACCTTTGACGAGTCATGTGACGCACTTGACACACCATGCTCGCCGCTAGGCTGTTGTGCTTTGAGTGCCACATGTTTTTTGGGCACTGGTTTGACCAATAAAGACTTAATGCTTTGAAGTGATGTTGCCAGTGTGTTATCCTACACTATCAGGACAACGCGACAATGCTCTGAAGTATATTAATTGATTTGACAGCAAGAATTTCATAGACATTTTCTGTAGCATGAAGGAAGGAGATGCAGATCTGAATCGTTATCATTATTATATATACATATTATTACTGTAATAATCATTAATATACGTCATTTTACTGTGTGTTTGTACAACATATAGTGTACCGATCAACACAGTCAGTGCTCAAAGTTAGCCAGGGCTCGAGAGAGTCCGGCCTCTCTTCCATTTTCTGAGCAAGGGCTCGGCCCTGCCTTTGCACGTCAACTGTAACACTGCGGCACCCATTCGACAAGCACTGAAGGTGATTTTATGGCCAGTAGTGCCTTGTGAGGGGAAATTCCAACTCTCCAATTTTTTGAATAATGACTTTAATAAAAATAACGACTCCGTTTACAACCTCTGTCAGAGCAGCGTGATCGTGAATGCCTTAAATTGTTGCATAATCTAATTAACACCCCACGCTACTCATTAAAGAACAACTATCTGTCTCCTGATAAATTGAGACCTACTAGGAATAGCCACAAACGTAACCTTGCACCATTTCAACCGCATACTAACCTATTTAAGTATAGCTTCTTTCCTCATACAATTGAAAAATGGAACTTCAATACTCTCAGGTGAAACTAGGTCACTGCCTTTAGAGAAACTTTTGTATAAATTACCTTGATTAATGCTGTGTTTATTATACTGATTGTATCTTTTATTTTGAAGTTATCATGCTTCTTAAGGTGCTGAAGTTGGTTTGTGCAGAAGAATATTTTGTTATATGCAGTGTACAAACCCACTCCTGTGATAGCCCAACTGTGCTGCAGTATATCAAAATAAAAATAAATAAATAAATAAGTGATTAATCAGCTTAAAGGGGATGGGCAAAGACAGGGCAACAGTTATATTGTTCTACTTCGGCATGCATTTCCCCAAGGCATTGCACATGACAGTCACCACCCTTAATTGCTCGACTAATTAAGATTCTTGACTCAGCTAGCATACTGTTTCATGAGTCAATTGAGTGTGAACCTACCTATTCGTGAATTGTTGAAGGTTCACCTTGGTTTCTTAGTTTACAAATTAACTTTAATGTGTTTATTTTTGCATTAAGAGTACAGCGCTATACCAAAGATGCATGTACTTTGTACACTTATGCAGTAAGCAGGTGTGAAACCATGAAATATATTCTTGTTGTGCCCTGAGGTTCTAGGTCCTTTGGGATCCCCTTGCCACCGATACCACTAGCCGTTACCACCAGTTGTGCGGCTGGTATGTCCATACCGCCGGAGTGCTTTATTGAGCGATATGTGTGAACGTGACACGCGCGGCTTGCCCGTAAATCCGCTTCACTTGCGCGTGCCGCGTCAACAGAAACACGCCGTTTTTTTTTCTTTTTTTTCTGCTGAAAATGGGGCACAACATCGAATCAACGAAGCTTTGCCCAACACGTTTACAAACGGACAAACACGAAAGAATCACCAATCTGACTCATCACTGACATGTCTAATTGACCAACAATTTGGCGGCTGTTCATTGTATTTGTTAGGTTGTTAATTATGCTGTTTCTCACTGGTGTTTGGATCTGCCTGCTGGTACGATCTGTTGGGAACTCGGCGCTGACGCCCGAGGTTGTACCTGGGTCGCAAGCCCCAAGGGTAGCGTTGGCCTGGCGGCCTGGGGTACAACTCGAAGCATCCGAAGGTCCCGGCAAAGCATGAGTCGACTGGTAACAACGAAACAACTTGTTTATTTTAACATCGCAAAGAGTTGGCGGTCAGGTTTGACCGAAGTAGAGAGACGGGAGAGCACTTCACTCAACTGAAGAAATCGGAGCCCTCCTTTTGGCGTCCGGGGGCAGCTGTTTTTATACTCTCGCAGTTGAGGGCAAGAAGGAACCCCTCAAAAGACGAGCACGTGAATGTACAATGGGCTAATGGTGACGCACACTGTCGTAGCGATGCCGTAGCACCATGTCGAGCACGATCTCGTAGCACCCCGTCGTGGCGCTGCGCACGATCTCGTAGCACCCTGTCGTGGCGCTGCGCACGATCTCGTAGCACCCTGTCGTGGCGCTGCCGGTCGGACACAATGACTGAAACGAGAGGATGGTCCCTGCTTTGGCATCGCCTGTTTCGGGCACAATGACTGGAACGAGATCCCTGCTTTGGCATCGCCTGTTTCGGGCCCAATAACTGGAATGAGATCCCTGCTTTGGCATCGCCTGTTTCGGGCACAATGACTGGAGTGCGAGGAGGATCCCTAGGCGGTCGCATCGCCGCAGACGCGCCTGGAAACACCTGGCGATGAGTGTTGCGGCGACGACGATCGGGCCAACATGTCTGCCGCCCCGCCGCAGTCGCGCCGGCAAAACCACGTGTCGCAGGCGAAACGCAACAGACCGCCCCGCCGGGGGAAGGAGATCCCGATGGACAGGGGACTGCATCCGCTGTCCGGAGGGATGTCGCTCGATGATGCTCATAACCGAAGTCGGGCGTCCCTTGACGTTTCTTGAGCGCAGCGCACAGAGAAGGCCTCGTTCTCTCGTTCAGGTTCGCACGGGACACTGCAAAGTGACTTCGGGAGAGTTCACATTTTTGTTCTCGTTCCCGGCAAGCGTTAGAACTACGCTGAAACTCAACCGCTCAGTCAGCAAGCACGGCACAACCCTCACTAAGCCCTGCCAGGCTCTTTCCCCTTTTTATACCACTGCCTAGTTCCTTACAGTAGTCTAGCATCACTCAGAACGCGTCCACAAATTGAAAAATTGCACTAGAAAGCATATCATCACTTTGAAACACTAAACAAAAGCAATATGTTAAAAAAAATCCTGCCTCAGGAAGAAAAACATCAGTAACAAACAATTTTGAGGCTGATTCCTACGTTAGGGGCTTCGACTTAAGCCATCGGCGTTACCGTTGAGACTCCCCTTTTTGTAACGCACCTCAAAGGAATATTGTTGTAAAGCGAGGCTCCAGCGCAGGAGGCGGCCATTTTTGGGAGAGATGGTCTGCAGCCATTGGAGAGGGCAGTGATCCGTCTCAATGATAAACCTCGAGCCGGCTAGATAGCATGACAATTTCTGAACGGCCCACACGAGACACGCACACTCTTTCTCGGTGGCGCTATACGCCTGCTCACGACTGGTCAGCTTACGACTAGCATACAGGACGGGGTGTTCTACTTCTCCATTTTCCCGTTGGCACAGTACAACGCCCATGCCTCGCTCACTAGCATCGCACTGAACAATGAACCCTTTTGTATAGTCTGGCGATCGTAGCACAGGCTGGCTTGTTAGGGCACTCTTTAGGGCGCTAAAAGCTCTTTCCTTTGTCTCGTCCCAGACGACTGTTTGAGGCTCTGTTTTTCTTAGAGCATCCGTCAGGGGAGCCGCGATATCAGAGTACCTAGGGATGTACCTCTGATAGTAGCCGGCGACACCTAAGAACGACCGAATATCGGTCTTTGTGCGCGGTTGCGGAAAGTCTCGCACAGCGGCCACTTTTATTTCAGAGGGGCGGCGACGACCCTGACCAATCACGTGACCGAGGTAGACAACCTCGGCCTGTGCTAACTGGCACTTAGGAGCCTTGACTGTCAAGCCCGCTTCGCGCAGGCGGGTTAGCACTGCCCGCAAGTGTGCCATATGCTCAGACCAGGATGCGGAGAATATCGCTACGTCGTCTAGATACGGTAAAGCGAATTCTTGCTGTCCCCGCAACACTTTATCCATGAGGCTTGAAAAACAGTATGGCGCGTTCTTCAAACCAAAACTCAACACTTTAGGACGGAATGTTCCCATTGGTGAAATGAACGCCGCATACCTACTAGCCTCTTCTGTAAGTGGAACCTGCCAATAACCCCTGACAAGATCTAGGGTGGAAATAAACTGAGCGCTACTAACTTTCTCAAGGCGCTCCTCGATGTTAGGGATCGGATAAATTTGATCCTTAGTGATGGAATTAAGCCTGCGGTAGTCGACGCAAGGACGAGGTTCCTTGCCCGGTACCTCAACTAAAATCAAAGGGGAGGTATAATCACTCTCACCTGCCTCAATAACACCGAGCTGTAGCATTTTCTTTACCTCAGCCTCCATAATATCGCTCTGACGGGGTGACACCCGATACGCCTTGGATCGTACTGGCTCTGGGGAGGTAAGTTCTATATCATGAGTAAGTACAGAAGTCCTACCAGGCCTCTCAGAGAACAGACCTTGAAACTCTCGTAATAGCTGGTGTAGTTCGGTTTTCTGCTCAGGCGACAGCGGTGCTTTACTGATAAGGTCACTAATGACTTGACCGGTGTCTTCCCTGTTCGTCACTGAGCCTAGTCCCGGAAGCTCGACCGGAAGCTCTTCAGGAACGTTTACCATCATGCACACCACTGCTTCCCTTTGTCTATAAGGTTTGAGCAGATTACAGTGGTAAACTTGCTGTGCTTTCCGCTTTCCTGGCAGACTTACCACGTAGTTAACGTCCGACAGTTTCTGAACAATTCGTGCTGGGCCCTCCCACTGCACGTCTAGTTTGTTGTTTAGCGATGTGCGCAATATCATGACCTCATCGCCAACCTCAAAACGACGGGCCCTGGCTGTCCGATCATAATAAACCTTGGCCCTCTGCTGGGCCTTTGTCATTGCTTCACCTGACAACTCCTGTGCCCTTCTTAAGCGTTCGAGGAGCTTAAGTACGTACTCCACCACGACTGGGTCGTCGCCCCTACCTTCCCACGATTCTCGAAGCATGCGAAGCGGAGATCGAAGCGAGCGACCGTACACCAGTTCAGCTGGCGAAAACCCCGTAGCCGCATGCGGCGCGGTCCTTAAAGCAAACATCACCCCAGGCAGACACAGCTCCCAGTCAGTTTGATGTTCAAAACACAAGGTTCTCAACACGCGCTTCATGACGGAGTGGAGCTTCTCAACGGAATTCGACTGTGGGTGGTACACTGAGCTGTGTAGCAGCTTTACCCCACACCTTTCGAGAAAAGTTGTCGTCAAAGCGCTAGTAAACACTGTGCCCTGATCTGATTGAATTTCTGCAGGAAAACCAACTCGCGCAAATATGGACAGTAGTGCATTAACTATCTCAACTGAGCTGAGTTCTTTAAGCGGCACTGCTTCAGGGAACTTTGTCGCTGGGCAGATCACAGTCAAAATGTGTCTGTACCCCGTGGCTGTTACCGGCAGAGGTCCCACAGTATCAATAACGAGCCGTCTAAAAGGCTCCGTAATGATAGGTACCAATTTCAACGGCGCCCTCGATTTGTCCCCTGGTTTGCCCACCCGCTGACAAGTGTCACATGTCCTCACGAAATGGTCTGCGTCCCGAAAACACCCTGGCCAATAGTACTCTTGCAAGAGACGGTCCTTAGTTTTCTTAACTCCTAGGTGTCCGGACCACGAACCCCCATGTGACAAGCGCAACAGATCCTGACGATAGCATTGAGGCACGACCAGCTGATCGAACTCCACTCCTCTGCGGTCTAGATACTTCCGGTACAGGACTCCAACTCTTTCCACAAAACGCGCAGTTTTCCTGGCGATACCTTCTTTGACATTGCATCGCACGTTTTCCAGGCTGCCATCCTTTTTTTGCTCGGCTATCAAAGCCGTCCGGCTGACTTTTAGCAACCTATCAAGTCCGTCTGACGTAGGCGCGATGAGCAAATCAGTAGATAGCTCTTCTAACTTTCCCGCGTCGGGCGTTTCCTATCCAGTATCTGGCGCCTTTAACGTTACAGACTCAAGTTTATTCAGTTCGGGCGTGCTCGGAATATCAGCTTGCTGCGCCTCTGACCCTTTTTCGTTGTTTGATAACGTCGGCCCCGCAACTACCGCCTTTGCAGCGAGCTCCCGAACCTTCGATCTGGTTAAGGCCTGAACACTAGCTTCACCAAACAAAAGCCCCTTCTCGCGCAGGAGGTGATCGGACCTGTTTGAAAATAGGTACGGGTACTGGGGTGGCAGCATAGATGACACTGCCGCCTCTGTCTCAAGCGCTCCGAAAGGTCCTTCAATAAGCACTTTTGCTACCGGCAGACACACGCTATGAGCTTCCACGGCTTGCTTGATCCATGCGCACTCGCCCGTGAACATATGGGGTTCTACGTAAGATGGGTGAACTACATCCATCGTAGCTGCGGAATCGCGAAGCACTCGGCACTCTTTCCCGTTCACGAGGAGGTCTCGCATGTAAGGCTCGAGAAGCTTCATGTTCTCGTCCGTGCTGCCTATTGAAAAAAACACAACTTTTGGTGTTGTTTCCGGACACTGCGCCGAAAAGTGACCCGGCTTCTGGCACGTATAACAAACGCCCGCTCGCCTCATCTCGAACCGCTTTCTGCGTTCGGCTTCGGCTGCCGTCTCTTTACGTTTGGTCGGATTGCTTTCACTCGCATCCTCACTACGCGTGTCCCCCTTAAATCTCATGGGCGTGAACCTTGGCCTCTCAGACTTGGAGCCAAATTCACCCTTTTGACCGTCCTTAGCTCCGCGAGCTCGACGCGTCACAAACTCCTCGGCTAGCTCAGCGGCTCTAGCCACCGTACTCACGTCTGGCCTATCCAAGACCCAGTATCGCACGTTCTCCGGTAACCGACTATAAAACTGTTCTAGCCCGAAGCACTGCAGAACTTTATCGTGGTCACCAAACGCTTTCTCTTCTTTGAGCCACTCCTGCATGTTCGACATAAGCCTATACGCAAACTCTGTATATGACTCACTTTTGCCTTTCTCATTTTCCCGAAACTTCCGACGGAACGCCTCCGCAGACAGCCGGTACTTTTTTAGCAGACTCGATTTTACTTTGTCGAAATCCTCTGCTTCCTCTCTATCCAAGCGAGCGACTACGTCGGCCGCCTCGCCGGGTAACAAAGTGAGCAAGCGCTGTGGCCACGTTTCCCGAGAGAACCCCTGCTTCTCGCACGTTCGCTCAAAGTTAACCAGGAACAAACCAATGTCCTCTCCAAGCTTAAACGGCCGCATCAGGTCAGTCATTTTGAACAATACGCGTTCTCCTGCACCGTGTGCCTGACTTCCATTACGAGCGCGTTCCATTTCTACCTCAAGACGCTTCATTTCCAAAGCGTGTTGACGGTCACGCTCTTGTTGCTCTCGCTCTTTCTGTTCTTTACGTTCACGCTCTTCTTTTTCTTTTGCAGTCTCCCTCTCTTCAATAGTCTCAAGGCATTCCGACAGCTCGTCATCCTCAGCCTCTAACTCAAGAATAGCCTTTAGCAGTTCTGGTTTTCTGAGTTTGTCCGAGACATCCAGACCCAACTCTCTTGCAAGCTCCAACAATTTCGGTTTGCGCAACGACTTCAAATCCATGGCTGCTCTGAATGCTGCTTTCTCTACTGCTCACTATTGTCTTGCCGCAAACTAACCCGGCAGCAACGACAACCACAATTACCAGCTCTGTTTCTGACACTAACAAAAGCCTGGCAAAGCTCAGAAGAAGAAAGTCCCGCACTCACCAAACCTCGCAGGCAGGAATTCCGCGCAGTCGTTCCGCTGCAGGCAACCAGTCGTCACACAGGGCTCGTTGCACTGCTCCCGGATCGTCGTTGAGCTGCTCAGCATACTGTCAACTGCATCTCTTTGCTGCTGGCCTCCGTTGTCGCGATCTCGCCGCTGGCAGACCGTTGTTTGAAGTCGTAGGCGATCTCACCGCTGCCAACCAGATGTTTGGATCAGACTGCTGGTACGATCTGTTGGGAACTCGGCGCTGACGCCCGAGGTTGTACCTGGGTCGCAAGCCCCAAGGGTAGCGTTGGCCTGGCGGCCTGGGGTACAACTCGAAGCATCCGAAGGTCCCGGCAAAGCATGAGTCGACTGGTAACAACGAAACAACTTGTTTATTTTAACATCGCAAAGAGTTGGCGGTCAGGTTTGACCGAAGTAGAGAGACGGGAGAGCACTTCACTCAACTGAAGAAATCGGAGCCCTCCTTTTGGCGTCCGGGGGCAGCTGTTTTTATACTCTCGCAGTTGAGGGCAAGAAGGAACCCCTCAAAAGACGAGCACGTGAATGTACAATGGGCTAATGGTGACGCACACTGTCGTAGCGATGCCGTAGCACCATGTCGAGCACGATCTCGTAGCACCCCGTCGTGGCGCTGCGCACGATCTCGTAGCACCCTGTCGTGGCGCTGCGCACGATCTCGTAGCACCCTGTCGTGGCGCTGCCGGTCGGACACAATGACTGAAACGAGAGGATGGTCCCTGCTTTGGCATCGCCTGTTTCGGGCACAATGACTGGAACGAGATCCCTGCTTTGGCATCGCCTGTTTCGGGCCCAATAACTGGAATGAGATCCCTGCTTTGGCATCGCCTGTTTCGGGCACAATGACTGGAGTGCGAGGAGGATCCCTAGGCGGTCGCATCGCCGCAGACGCGCCTGGAAACACCTGGCGATGAGTGTTGCGGCGACGACGATCGGGCCAACATGTCTGCCGCCCCGCCGCAGTCGCGCCGGCAAAACCACGTGTCGCAGGCGAAACGCAACACTGGTCAACCAAGCGACACTGTACTAGTAATCATGCAAGCCATTCGTTTTTTTTTGCATTTCGTGATTTGCTCGTCCGGCTCCTTTTGCCGACGAGAAGCAGGCTAAAACTCTCTCCATCCCCAGCAGCAATACTCTACGGAACGAAATATTGTCCCTCTATTCAAACCCCATTCAACCAGGTTCAGTGTCCTCAATATTGAGCCACAATATGTAAGGAATATCGTTTAAAGGCTGCAGGTCAGCTGACAATGGACATAAATCGGAGGGGCCAAAGAAAACAGACTAAAACATTGTTTGCCGTGAGGTTTTTCTAAACAGCATGTGCCTTATATCTTAAATAAATAAATATAAAGAAATCTAGATGGACATATGTTAGAACTTTGTTTCGTTCCGTCCATATTCAAACTCTTCTAGGTGGCGGGACACAGCTCATCGACATGCACGCGGCGCGAATTCGAATCCACGGCGAGATTTGAGCGCGGGAAGCTGCTTTGTGCCGGTATGCCGGGGTAGGCTAGACAGCTCAAAATTTTCTGTTTGTGCTTAAGAGGCAGCAGTATTTGACAGAAAATAATAATACTTTGATGCTCTTCTCACGCCTACAAGCGAGGGCGGCGTGATTACCAACACAGCGTAATGCGCAACGGTGAACGTCAACGAAGTCCACCACCAACCGGACGAAGCATTTTGGTAAGCTTATACTTTATTTCTTGTTTGCAAAGTTTGTCGTAGGCAAAAATTCTTTATTTATTTCTAAGAGGATCGCATTTCACTTCGCTATCATGAGTCTCACGTCGTGAAAAACGGCTTCTGCGATATCCAGAAGGTATTGATGTGCTCAGTGCGCATGCATGATGTAAGGCGATACTACTTATATGGAATAAGCAGAACTGTGTAACCTCTATATCGTACAGGGGGAAAAGACGCGAAGATAATATGTCAGTTAAATAAAAACGACACGTCTCGTTTTTACTCGTCCTTTTGTTTTAGTTACTGTATGTTTTGTTAATGTATCGTCATATGGTTTACCAGCCATGGCCGGACTTGGTGCTCTCGTTCTCGCGTGAAAATGTCCCGGTTTGCTGAGGTGGCACTGTGAGCAGCGCCAGACAGGGTGCGATTCCCCCGCTTATAGAGCCCCTGGCCAAAAACTTATTTCTGGTATAGGAAAAATTTTCACAGCTCTTCACTGTACCCACCGTGGTTGCTTATAGTGGCTATGGTGTTGGGCTGCTAAGCGCGAGGTTGTAAGATCAAATCCCGGCCACCGCGGCCGCATTTTGATGGGGGCGGAATGCGGAAACACCCGTGTACTTTGATTTAGGTGCACGTAAAGAACCCCAAGTGGTCAACATTATTTCGGAGTCCCCCCACTATGGCGGGCCCCATAATCAGATCGTGGTTTTAAAAGGTAAAACTCCATGATTTATTTTTTTACAACTGCACTATGCGTCGTGATATGTTCTACCTTGTTTAAGCGTGTTGGTACTAGCCTTTACCTTAGTTTTAGCTTTAAGATTTGATATTCTCTCGGTGCGTAATGCATATATATAAAACAACCGTGGATAGAAGCTGCGACTGTGAGTCGTAGCGCCTTTCCTCTCAGTTGTAGCGATTGCATGTCATTGGAAATGTGTAAGGTTGGAAATGCTTGCTTTCATCCTTCACATTCTAGAACACAAATTTATAATAGGGTAATTAAAACTTGCAAAATGCAGTGTGAAACTTAATACTAAACTTTATTTATTCAAAGAAAATAAACAATATTTTCAATGTCGCTTTTATAATAGCATCATCGTGCACTGTGGACACTCAACTGGTTCGAAGGCACAAACTGGCTTAATGGATTCTTGTCTTGCTTTAGCATAACTCAGTTTGAGTATGAGAGAAAAAGTACAGGTGACAGGATGAGCACTAACTTTCAGCTGGTTTTACTCCATGACCCTACTGCACATTATATGCCCCGCCCATAGCAAACATCAGAAAAACAATTGAAACAACCTTACAAGAAGCATACGGCTGCAGTTCACTGAAAATGTGTCGACCAACTTAGAAAGTAAACTTCCTTGTCTGATAAAGATAAGGAGGGTGTACTCACGCACATCCTAACGTATTTGGCAATGGCATTAGCCTTAATATTCTCGCGCATCAGTTGAGTGCGACTGCATCCTATGATGACACATTCTTTAGAAAAACTAGTTTGCATCCACAAGTCTTGCAATGCATGGCAAGTGACCTACTTCATTACCTTTTATGAAGGTTGTAACTATGCTCGCTCAAGCAATCATTGATACCCCTTCCCGTCTGTGTAACATAGATGCCCTTGCACGACAAGGGAAACTTGTATACCACAGCTCCAGTGCAATCAACAAGCTCGTTCATGTCTTTTTTCCAACCAGTGTGTCAAAACATGTGTAAAATACTGGCAAACATGCAATGACCAGTGCGTCACTTCACATTTATTCTGCGATACTCTGCTATGTCAACTGCAGGTTGCCAAGAATTAAAAATTACCACAGGGTACTACTTAAATGGTGTTCACTGTACCTTGATGAGTGTTCATGGCAGCCACTGCAAATATTTCTCATTCATTGTGCACGAATATGTTTCATTAGCTAAATTTTTAAGTTTACCTAATCGATGAGATGTCAGCGAAAACGTTTTGCATGATGGTTACAAATGGCCAGTAACAGCATTTAAAACAGTCTAGGAATTGTGAAGACTTCCTTTAACGAAAAAACGCCCGCGAAATAAATAAAAGGTGAAAATAAACTGTCCTGACCATGACAACGCTGCAGCGCACAAAATATTGCATCAATCTTTGTGCAAACTTTGCCAAATAGGGGCACTGGGAATGAGCAGCTGTAGTTTTTTCTCGACATGTCAGCAGTTTTTGGCGTGCAAGTACAGTCCCTACCAAACGCGAAGTAGCGCGATTTTGGTAACCGTTCACTTTGGAAACCTTTACAAGACTGTGCCCCAGGTTTGCACATTCGTAATATATGCAGTGCGCTGATGACAATGTTTCCGTCTGAGACCACTTATATTACTGATGCGGGGCGCATTGTCACGTGAATTTTTAAAGGAAAATTTGCATGTTTTGTATCTTTTTTTGTCGAAAAAAAAAGACCACACTTGACCTAGGTTGTTGTAACGGTGTTATCAGTCATTTCTCGGCGCATTCCACAACCTTTGCATTCGTACCGTGTTGGATAAGTAAGGAAATAAACACTCATTACAATTACATATTAATTGCTTGTTCACAATGAAAAAGAAACTTGAGTAGCACTAACATAAGCCTATAAACATGGAGTGGGCGATGTTCACGGAAAGCACTCATTTATTTTTTTCTTGGCCACAGTTAGTTGTCACACCCAGTATGTAATTTAATGGTGGTTTCCGAGAAACCTGTACAGGTCTCCTTCGTAGCTTCATGCTAAAGTAGGGTGGGTGAAAACTTATCCTGACATAAATTTTACTTGCCTTGCAGGATTCCGCAGAACTTATCTGCCATAATCAAATAGTGCTCTGTAAAGTAAAATAAGGAGCACCTTTTCTTCATATGCCTGCATTTCACTCATTGACCTTTACCAAGCTAATCATGTAAACATGTATTTACTGCTCCAAAACGGGCAATTCATGCTCCAGTGTGTCAAATTTGCTGCTCCCAAAGCTGCTCCAGAACTTCTTTGACTGCTTCCATCCCTGTATGAGTGGCCCATATAATGTTTAACGAAATTATGACTGGCATCCCAGAAACTTCAACATGTTAGCGTCCATCTGCCAAAGTGCCTGCATCTCAACATTTTGGTTGATCACTTTATTTGCTGCAGGACTAAAGCTGCCTTAATATCTAAAATACATTGGATACTACGTGCAGGATAATGAATGGCTACCTGAATGCTGCTTGAAGCGGCAAGCTCTACAGCATCACTTATGCTCCTTTCCATGGGTTGTCAAGAGGAACCGTGGCACGCAACTCTATTGGCACCTGTGCTCTTCACTACCTTCGGAGGAGATGCATTGGTATGCGGTACATATATTTGACTGTGTGTTCCAGCCGCATCTCTTGCATTCTCATTTCATGTGCAGGCAGAGAAGTTACTTATTGGGCGCACATGTTGACTAAAGATACAAAAAGGAAGGTGCTTCTTTGAACACCGATGACCCTGTCCTCCACTTATTTCTTTTCATTTTGTTGTTACCTTATTTTTGCTGATTGTATAAAGGTCGCAAGCAATTAAGCCAAGAAAGCATTGGTGTAATTAGCTGTGGTTGAAATTGAAATGTAGAAAATATTGAAAAAAGTAATGAAAGCAGACGAAAAGACCTTGTCTCTGGTGGTGACTGAACCCAGAACCTTTGCAGTACACACGCGATGCGCTACCAATTGTGCTAACTTGGGTATTCATGTGTGGTATACGTGGCCCTGGGAGTGTTAGCCAGCGCCATTTAGAGCCGTGGTGGGCAGATGTGGCACATCCTTTTTTGCATGATGGTGTCGTGTAACACCTCAACTGAAGAAAGCAGGCATGTGGCTAATAAACCCATGCATGCTACCTTAAGGCATCAAGGCTATGAGGTTTCAGACCCTCGCAAGAATAAATGAGGAGGAAAACGGGTTTCATTTTTTTTAAATCACGACCATATAAAGCCAGCAGGCTTTACTTTCATAAAGGTGATTATTCTGCCATTTCACAGGAATTATTTGCTCATTTGTCTGTTTTTGATTGTCTTTGTGAGAATTCTGATGTTGTACAAATGTGGTCTCTTTTTAAAACAAAAGTTATAGAACTGGCGGAAAAGTACGTACCGAGTGTCCATTCAGTTGGGCTGAAAAACTAAGAAACCATGGGTGAAGCCTAGTAGTCTGAGGTTAATAAGGCAAAGAAGAGTATATAACACATTCAAAAAAACACAAAGCAGTTATCAGTTTAAGAAGCAGGTCGAAGTAACTAATGAATATAAAACTTAAACTCACATGGGAAAGGGTCAGTATTCAATCGACTTACTGATAATTAGAAAACAAATCCAAAGCTTTTTGGGAATACATAAAAGGATACGGTTCTGACTAAAAGGGAGTAAATGAAATTGTTCACCATAATAAGGTCCTATTCGATGATACAGCTAAGGCAGCTTGCTTTAATAATTTTTTTCGTTCGGCATTCTTGCCCAAAACAACCTTTGGAAAATTTCATGTGACAGCAGAGCCATTAATGCAACCTGTCGAAATTAGTGTTGGTGGTATCAAATCATTGTTACAAAGTATAGGTGAAACTAATGCCCCCGGGCCAGGTAGTATTTCTCCCAGCATATTGAAGTGCTGTGCCTGGCCAATCGCATCCTACCTCTACCTAATCTACACTAAATCTCTTTCTACTGGAGTGCTGCCGGATGATTGGAAAATGGCACATTTAGTTACGGTTCATAGGGGTGGTCCAAAAAATATGTAAACAATTATAGGCCTATCTCTTTAACATCCATTTCCTGCAAAATATTAGAGCATATTTTGTACAAGGAAATATTGAAACATTGATTACAACACAGATTAATAATTGATAATCAACATGGCTTTCGCAAGGGACTGTCCTGTACAACACAGCTAATGGAATTCTATCACGACTCAGTGGCTCAGGTGGATGAGAACGGGGAAACAGATTGTGCCTTCTTAGATTTTCAAAAGGCGATTGACACGGTTTGTCACTCATTGCTCCTTCAAAAACTTCATGAGGCAAATGTTAATCAAGAAGTGTGTAACTGGATTGTCAATTACTTGTTGCAGTATCGGCAAATGCGTAATACTGAACGGTGCTACTTCTCCTTCGGTCGAGGTCACATCGGGAGTTCCTCAAGGGTCTGTTTTAGGGCCGCTATTGTCCTTAGTTTCTATTAACGATATTCCTGCCGGCATATCTTCGCGATTAAGCTTGTTTGCCGACGACTGCGTAGTGTATAGAAAAATAAAAAATGAACAGGACTCCATCGGTGTGCAGGTTGATCTTACTAACATTGTCTCATGGTGTGAGAAGTGGAAAATCCAACTAAATACAAAAAATATGTTTATCTGTCTTTCACAAAAATAAAGAAAATTATAGAAACCCGTTATTTTTTGAACACTGATATTATTGACCAGCAATATATGTATAAATATTTGGGTGTGACGTTTTCAAGTGATTGTTCTTTGAACGCACATGTGAGTAATGTAGTTGCAAATGCTGCCAGAGCACAAAATTTTATTCAGCGAATATTGAAATCTTAACCTTTTCCCCTAAGAAATATTGCTTATATTTCATTCGTTCATCCGATCTTGGAGTATGCGTGTTGTGTTTGGGACCCTCGTCAGAAAACCTTGATCGACCAAATGGAGAGAATACAAAACAGGGAGGCAAGGTTCGTTCATGGGCGATACAAGCGAGAGGAGAGCTGCACTGCTATGAAAAGTGAGCTCGGATGGGAAGCGCTTTCGTCTCGCCGAAGGAAACTGCGACTAAAATTGCTATTTAGCACATATAATACCAAAAGCGGAATTATAGAGACACTTATTTTAAACCGCCGCACCATGTGTCTAAGAGAACAGATCATGATTTAATATTCGAGAATGCCGAACTAAAACGAACCGTTATGCTATCATTTTTACCCAAAGTGTACCAGAGTGAAATTGATTATCTTTTGACCATGTGTGCTGTGGTAATGAAGATGTCTTTTTCGAAGTTGTAACCCCCCCGCTTGCACGATCCCGGGCAATGTGGGGTGCCTCTGAATAAAGAATAAAGGCACTGAAGCCAAGAAAAGCATAGGGGTAACTAGCTGTGGTTAAAACTGAGATGTTGAATTGGCTCTGCGGCCATCTATCAAATTTCACCGCAATGCATTCTCGTAAGTCAATGCGCAGCTCGTTTAAAAATTACAATTCAGAAGACTGCCGAAATTTCAACAAATGATCAGTTAGCAAGAATGAGAGTGCACGCCTTTCTAATATTGTGCGTATTTATGGCACTTATTTGCAACTTTTCTGCTGTGTTATATCAGTGTTTTAATTCGGACCAAAACCGTGCTATAATTTAGCAAAGAGGTCACGGTCTAGTGGCGCAAATGTGCGTGTTAATGAGAGGGCAAATCGTCTTGGCGTTGTTAACTGAGAGTTTAAACTTGGGCAGCCTCCCGAAGTCTACTTCTTTTGAAGTAGCTGCCCATTTAGTTACGCTGGTGCAATGTGTCGTGTGAGCTACTGCAATGAGATGGCGCTACGTACACGGTCATGTAAGATGCAGAACTCTGCCTCGGGGAGAGTGCACCGGACCGTGTAAGCCGAGATGTCATGTAACGTGCGTGTTTTGCATATGCAACCTGGTAAACAGTCCCCAGTTAACACTTATGTTTTTTCAATCACGTATGCTCGTCATCCGACCACGACATGGAGCTAGTGGTGGGATACTCGACAATGTTGTGAGAAATGCACCACGCAAGTAGAAGTCTACACCTGTAGTGCAGTGCGGTGAATACGAAACTTTGCTACCCATGGCTTCACCTACAGTGTCCACAGTCCAGCACGCAGCTCCGCTCAACTCGTTCGTCGTCGAACTGCCGAAAAACTAGATTTTTGGCGACCCGAGGAGTGGAAACAGTGGTTCACGAGATGGGAGTGCTATAAAGCCCTCTCCAGACTAAAGAAGCAATACGACGAGATGCAGGTGAACACACTCATTTATGCCATGGATCGTGAAGCCGAAGACGTCCTAGCCCTGCTCACACTCTGTGCTGCTGAGATACTCGACTACAACACAGTAATGCAAGTGTTCATAAAATAGTTCCTGCCACGGATGAACGTGTTATATGAGTGTGCAAAGTTCAACAGCCGGAAGCAAGACGCGCACGAGACAGCCGATATGTTCATCATCTAACTCTTCAGACTAGCTGAAGCCTCTGAGTACAGTGCCTTCAAAGAGGACCTGATCTGTGATAGACTTGTGGTCGGTCCCACAGACACGCAGGTAAGTGAGAAGCTGCAACTTAACGCCGAGCTTACTTTGGAAGACACTGTCAATGCTGCTCACAACGTGGTGACAATCAAACAGCAGCAAAAGGACCTACGGACACAGCTACAGTAACTTGAAGCTGTAGATATCATGCACAGCTTCTCAAAGGGCAAAGGAAAGTCAAATAATTATCGAAAAAATCAGCGTGACCAAACTGCACAGACATGCAAGTCCATAAGGTTCATATGGTTCAACCGAACACCTATGGTTCACCATAACACACTATGTGCCCAGCGAATGGCAAAACAGGCAGTGCCTGAAGTAAAAAGGAACACTGCTGCTGTATGCTTTTCTGCTTCCAAAAAGCAGAACAAAAAGCACATACCAAGCTGTTTTGGAAGAGGTTTACTTGGACAATTAACTGACCAACAGGATCCTGGGCCATGGAAAATCAATGTGATGGTCGATGGCTTACCAATGAAGTTCAAGGTAGACACTGGCGTAAATGTAACTGTCTTGCCAACAAGCCTCTACGAGAAACAAGTCATGGGCAACCTGAAGCAAGCAAAGGAACAGCTGCTCAGACCCGGTAAGACCAAAATAGCAACGGTTGGAGTGTTCACTGCGACCCTGTGCTAAAACGGCTGGTTGTGCCAAGAAATTTATGTAATAGAGTAGCTGCATGACGCACTTTTTGACATCCCGCAATCAAATCCTTCAATGTCCTCCAAGTCTCCTAGAAGTAGCAGAGTCAGCAGGCAAGGTCAGCGACCCAGCCAACATTTTAGGCCGCTACCTCTACCTGGCTACAGACCTGGGCCTTCTCAAGACCGATTACAAAATATCGCTACTCCTTGATGCCCAGCAGTGTACTATTATGTACTCGAGGCGAGTACCTCTGCCCATGTCGCCGAGTGTCCAATGTGACTTGGAGAGAATGGAGAGCCTGGGTGTCATCATAAAGGTAGAAGAGACCACAGAGTGGCGTGCACCTATGGTAGTTGCGAAAAATAAAGGAGGCGAGCTGCAAATATGCAGTGACTTTGGAAGGTTGAAATAGAACATTCTGTGAGAACGAGTCTTAGTGCCAACCGTCGATTATTGCCTGGCCAAATTCACCGGAGCTGCCTGGTTTAGCAAACTTCATGCAAGGGTCGGTTATTGGTTACTGGTTACCTGTGTCCTAGAGGTACAACTCTCTCCTGACGCCAATTGGCCATTTAAATTCCTCCGATTGCCCTTCGGAATTTCCACAGCAACTGAATTTTTCCTCAGGGAAATGCTAAGACTGCTAGAAGGCCTGGACGGCCAAGCATGTCTGCAAGACTACATAATAGTGTTTGGCCGCATGAAGGCAGAACATGATGCATGACTGCACAAAGTACTTCAGCGCCTACAAGAAGCTGACATCACCCTAAATGCAGGAGAGTGTGTATACACCAGCAGTAAAAAAAATCGGGCCCCTTTGTTAACCCACTTGTTCATTATATAATGAGGGTATCGAATCTGGCAACATTGGTGCCTTCAGGTAGCATGTGTGTGTTTATTGACGAGTTGCCTTCATTCAAAAAGATCACATACTCGTGATGCCTGCGGCAGATAGCATGCTCTACATCCCCCACCAAGGTTTGTGAGTGGTGGCACTGGCTAACAATCCCAGTGTTAGTTCTAGTAGTAACATAAATACCCCAGAAAATGGATGGGAAGACGGTGCTGTGGTGGCTCAATCGGTAGAGCATCACACGCGTAATGGGAAGATGTGGAATCGTTTCCGAACTGCGGGAAGTTGTTTCTTCATCCACTTTCAATTTCATTATTTATAATTTCTTTATTTCAATTAGTAAGTACAAGTAATTTCCCCTGTGTTGTCCTTGGTGTCTTTGTTTGTTGGCACCTTATGATATTATTAATAAAAATCGGGCCCCTCGGTTAACCTGCTTTCTTCTCGTTCATTACATTACAAGGGTCTCGAATCCGGCAACATTGATACCTTCATTTGACATGTGGGGCTTTACTCACCAGTTGCCTTCACCCAAAAAGATCACGTACTTGTGACGCCTGCAGCAGAAAGGATGTTCCACATCCATCGCCAAGGTTTGTGAGTGGTGGTGCTGGTTAACACTGCTAGGGTTAGTTGTAGTAGTAACACATAAATACCCCAGAAAGTGGATGAGAAGACGGCGCTGCTGTAGCTCAATTGGTAGAGCATCGCATGCATAATGCTTAGACGTGACATCGTTCCCCACCTGCGGCAAGCTGTTTTTTCATCCACTTTCAATTCCATTAATCTATAATTTATTTCAATTAGTAAGTATAAGTAATTACCCCTGTGTTGTCCTTGGTGTCTTCGTTGGCTTCTTATGATTACTAAAAATCAAGCCCCTTGGTTAACCCCCTTTCTTCTCATTCACCAGCAGTTGGTGGAATTTCTTGGACACATTGTATTGGCAAACGGTATCAGTGCTGACCCTGAAAAGGTCAATGTGCTTTGTCAGGTAGCAGAGCCAACAGACGTAAGATGTAGAAGTGAGGTCCTTCTTGGGATGGCCCGCCACCTGGTCAATTTCTCCCAGGGCTCTCACAGCTCACAAAACCATTACGTGATCTTCACAGTGATGCTGAATCCATCAAAAAACCATTGACGACGATACCGGTGCTCACCCAGTACAACTGTCAGTCTTCTCACTGTGTCTGCATATGCATCATCATACAGTCTTGGGGCAGTCCTACAAGAGAGAGAAGGCTGTAGGCTTGTAGTTGACTGCGCCTCAAGGTCCCTCTCTGACATAGAGACATAATATGCTTGTATAGAGAAAGAAGCACCGGCAGTTACATGGGCCTGCAAGCATTTCCGCTGCTACGTGGTAGGTCTGCAGTTTCATGTAGAAAGAGGCCATAAGCCGCTGGTGCCGCTGCTATCATCAAACTGCCTGGGTGAACCGAGTCCACATCTGCAACGGGTCCGAATGAGACTGCTGCATTACCCCATTTCCCGCATCTTTGGCAAGAAAATATGCCCTGCTGACGTGCTCTCAAGGAAACTGCAGAAAGAAACAGACAATAGCAGCCCAGAGACCCTCAGCGAGGCCATCATAGAACATGAAATTCTTACGATGGAACTGCCGCCTGCCTCCCAAGGCTTGCTGGAGAGGATAAAGCCATGCAAATGAATGATCCCGTTTGAGCAAGGGTCAGGGACTTGTACGTCATGGCCCAACCAAGTTGCTGCCCCCAGAAGTTCCGAGGTATGGAGAATTTGCCCACGAACTGACACTGGTGGATGGAATTTTACTCAAAGGCAGTTACATTATCATCCCACTGAATATGCAAAGTGATGTGCTTGAGCGCTAGCATACTGGTCGTCAGGTTGTTGGAAGATGTAAGGCTTGAGCCACTCAGTCAATCTGGTGGCCAGATATCAACCAACACATCCAGAGTTATGTGTCAAAATGTCCTGTCTGTCAATAGCACTGTAAACCAGACACAGCCTGTGATACACACTCCGCTTTCAGAACACCCATGGGAAGTGATTGGAATTGATCTCTTTGAGAATGGAGAGATTACCTCGTAGTGGTGGACTATTACTCGCGCTTCTTTGAACACATGAAGTTGAGGCGTACTACCACGCAGAACATAACTCTAACTCAAGTAATGAGCCAGATCTTCGCTCACTTTGAGACACCAGCTATTATATGACAGGACAACGGTCCTCAGTTCTCTTTGGCACAATTCAGCATGTTTGTCAAGCAATGGGAATCATGTGATGTAACTAGTAGCAGCTACTTACACCAGAGCAACGGCGCTACAGAAGGAACTGTACAGATGGCTAAGCAGTTGCTCAAGAAGTCATCCAACATTCACAAGGCTCTGCTTGCTCATCATGACCTCCAGGCAAAGAAGGGCTCACACTTGCTGAACTCATAGGAAGATGCCTCAGAACCGATGTGCCGGTGGCACCAAGAATGCTGAAGCCACTTGGCTACACCGGGACATTCAAGAAAAGAAATGAAGCATGTACGGTCAAGCAGCGCAGGTAATACGACTGGCAACACAGGACTTTGGTAAAAGACGCTATTCAATCACAGACTGCCATCCGTATCCTGTTCGGTGCTGCAACAGGGACAGTGGTTGGGCCAGCTCACACTTAACGTTCATAAGTGGTGAGCACAGCTAGTGGTCTCACTTGAAGCACAAGTAAGCATTTACAGCCGTTGCAACTTAGAGCATTCACAAGAGGTGGACGTAAGAGTTCGAATAGGACGTGAGAAGTAAGAGCTTCTAGTCGGCTCTACTTATGACTGGAGCCACCTTAGAGAGGGAGGTGTGTGCACCACCGCAACGAGATGGCGCTACGTACGTCATCATGTGAGATGCGGAACGATGCCTCGGGGATAGTGGCCCAGACCATGCGAGCAAAGCTGGCATGTAGCCTTGCATGTGTTGCATATGTAACCTATTATACAGTTGTCAGTTAAAAAAAGTGTTGTATGCTCGTCACTTGATCACGACACATAGTAGTGAAGACAGACGAATAGCGGAAGGTGCATTGTCCAAAATTTCTAGACATGTTTGTGCCACCTCATCCTTCAATACATATTAGAGCAGAAATTTTTTTGTAAAAATCGATGCGGTATAAATTCAGCAAAAATCCATATTAGCCAGTGTGTTGTGTAGAGTAGTGGATGTCAAATAAGGAGAAAAAGACAGACTGTAATTGGAAGGGATTTACAAAGCGAGGTTTTGAGTTGTGGTAGAAGGGGGAAGGAAAGGGGCTACTGGAAAGGGTGTTGGGTTCTTTCAGGAGTTGAGTTAAAACCAGAAACAAAAGAATTTGCATGCATTGGTAGGCCCTGCCAATACAGTGTGCCATGTTTTCTAAGAAAGCAGGACCTGTTCATATATTCTCTCTCGAAGTTCAAAAAACAGGGGGAGGGATGAAGGATTGCAAAGAAGGGAACAGGGTCAACCAAATTGAGGTGTAGCAACCTGTGTAAACCGAAAGCAAAAAAACATTCATACGCATACTTGTGAGAAATAGAAAAGAAAAATAAGAAAATGAATAATTACAGTCACTCCCACTATTTGATATTAAAAGAGCTTATGATATCAGTTGTGCATTCATGTTTCTACTCCTCCCATGAATATATTTCAAGTTGGGGATGACAAGTGCATGCGTTACAATGCTCACCTACATTGGTCTTCCTTTGTTTTTATATTCTGCAAATGTTCTCTTGCCCTTTCATCAGTGCAGCGTCCAATTTAGTTTGTGTAGAGCTTACCACAAGTAAGAGGTTATTTGGTAAACCATTCCAATGGCACAATTCACAACTGTGTTGCATGCCTTTTGTTAAAAGACGCTGTATTTTTACACTCAAGCATGGGAACAAAGCTTAGATGGCTTCTTCGGTGCGAGCAGCACAAATGGGTCCCCATATTTGTCATCAAACTTCTTCAGTGAGTGCAACTGCAGTGCTCATGAGGCAGTGCCTCTGGATGCTTCAAACTGCGTGCTTTTATCTTGCTGCTTTCAGCTCCTGAAGTTTTCGCAGTAGGAATTCTGAGATTCCTATGATGAGAGTGAGGGAGGCCAGCTGCTATGAACCTGCCAACCTGAGCACAAAAGCTATTGCACATTATGTGAATTCAAATTTTTAGAGCCTATTCACGGCACATTAGGGCAATAGTGGGTTTAACATGGGTGTAGGCTGGTTTATACAGTAGCTAACCATTCTTTGCTCTTGGTTGGTAACTTCGGGAAACATGCTTTAGGTGACCATCAAATGTTTACCTAAGATTGAGTTGAGTCTGACGAAGTCTTGTCCGGTTAGGAAGAGTCAAGGGAAAAAACAGAACTGACACTGACCAAGGTGAAAAATTACTTAAAAACACGTAGGAGCTTTGCTTACAATGCTTTCGCCATGCGTGCCTCATGTGTAAAGGTTAGTCCTTTTCCATGCCCGTTAAAAAGATTTCAAATGTAATCTACTGTATGCTCATGTGTCATATTAGAGTTAGGTTGTAAAAGAATTAAGATATCGAGTATCTAAAGACACTTAGAACCACGGCCTTGTCAAGTATGTAGTGGTGTAATGTCACAAAGCACAGGAGCATTGTGATTATCACATCTCAATACTACTACTGCAAAAGCTAAATGCCAAATGCAATGAAATTTCACTTTGGCTAAATTGGTAATATATGAGTAGTAAATACTACTGTAGTGATCTTGGCAAAGCTGCGGGGCTGGTAACTGTCTAATTTTTTTTTCATTCTTTTATTAGTGCAATAGCAGATGACGCATGAACCTGGTGGTTAGTGGCTATGACGATAGTCCACATCGCCTCCAGGTTTCTATCACACTGCAGGCAGCTGCAGGTGTTCCCTTATCTCGTAGGCCACACTAAGGAACACTGCAATCTGAGTCATGCCTCACTTCCAGTTACTGGTAATTGTGGCATTCATTTCAGTCTCGCTATCAAGAATGCTAGAAGGCTGTTTTGCATTTACACTGTTTGAATCGTTTTTTTACACAGCCCTAACTTTTGTTGTAGTTTGGCTTTAAGGGCTGTAAAACAGCAAAGCCAGCACTCCACACACTTAAAAGCAGCTGAAGCAGCTGGAAGTACTGCCTCATGAGCACCAAGTGGCGCACTCACTGCAGAAGGTTGCTGACAAGCATGACCTTTGAGTTGGGTTGTTTGATGTTGCGCTGCCAAGCCTGAGGGTGGATGATCAAATTGTAGGTGTGGTAGCTGCATTTTGATAGGTGTTAAATGCAAAAATGCATGTGTGCTGTACATTGCATGCACAGTAGAGTAACCAAGGGGGTCAAAATTATTCCAGATTCCCTCGTACTTCATGCTTCATAATTATATTGTGGCTTTGGCACATAAAGATGCAGAATTTGGTTCAATTTATTAGTTGGTGCTCTTTGCTTTTCCAGTTCTCTTATTTTCTTGCTTAGAAAAGCTCTGTTCTTGCTACAAATGATGAATTTGTTATTATGAAAAAGTAACCTTCAATCTAACTTAACTCATTATTCTCCTTTAGTGTCCCTTTACCGTGCATTAAAAGCATGGAACACTAATAGTAATACACTAATACTACTACACTAACACTAATACACTAACAACTTGCCGCAACTCGTGAGATTGTTCCCCACCTGTGGCAAGTTGTTTTTTCATCCACATTCATTTCCACTAATTTATCCTTTCATTATTTCATTTATAAGGCTCAAGTAATTTCCTCTATGTTGTCCTTGGTGTCAGTGTTTGTTGGCTTCTTATGATATGACTAATAAAAATTGGGCCCCTTGGTTAACCCCCTTCTTCTCATTTATTACATAACGAGGGTCTCAAATCTGGCAACATTGATGCCTTCAGGTAGCATGTGCGGGTTTCTTGACCGGTTGCCTTCACCCCGAAAAGATCACGTTTTCATGACGCCTGCGGCAGAAAGAATGTTCCACGTCCACCGCCAAGGTCTGTGAGTGATGGCGCTGGCTAACACTCCCACGGTTCTACAAGGAAACAAATACCCAGGAAAGTGGACAGGGAAACGGCGCCGTGGTAGCTCAATTGGTACAGCATCGCACGCGAAATGCGAAGGTTGTGGTGTCATTTCCCACCTGCGGCAAGTTTTTTTTTCATCCACTTTCATTTCCATTAATTTATCGTTTTGTTATTTCATTTATTAAGTTCAAGTAATTTCTCCTATGTTGTCCTTGGTGTTAGTGCTTCTTGCCTTCTTATGATATGACTAATAAAAATCGGGGCCCTCGGTTAACCCCCTTTCTTCCTGGAAGAACATGTTTCATGGAGGATAAGAAAAGTACGCTTAACTTTCTTCCAAAAAATATGCTTCATGTAGACTGTTTCTGCGTCCTTGTCTGTTTGCAACCTAAACACATGACAATAAGCTTGCAAAAGACCGCAGAAAGTTGTAAACGAACTGCTGATATTGTAGTAGTGGAAACTCTTCACAAAGAATAGCTCATAAAAATAGTTTGGAAATTTTGGTGGTTTTCTGAAAATAAAATTGGCATGGAAAGGGTTAATCTTGTATGGGGCACTAAGAAAAGTAGTGAAACAAATAATCGTATTTATTTGAATCTAGGCCGATAGTTTTTTTTCAAATAATTTATGCCTAACTCTAGGGTCGGCTTAGGTTCCAGGATTTAAAAAAACGCACCAGTTTTCAATTGAAACTGCTAAATATGGTGCATAGCTAGCGCCATCTAGAAAAGCCAGTATCGCAGCCGCTACTAGCCATGCCAGTAGCCAACCGTACACAAGCGAGGTTGCCATTTTGACCTGTGTTGTGTCGGCCGTATCGGTGTGCGGCGTGGTGTTATTGCTATGGCACCAAGCAGGTGACACTACAGCGCCGCTTTCAAGCGAAAAGTTGTGATAGCCGCAGAGGCATTGTCGAACCTTCAAGCCGAGCGGGACTTCGGCGTCGACGAGAAAAATGTCCGTCGTTGGAGGGGGCGACGACAGCAGCTCTTTGTGTGCGCCGCAATGAGGATGGCATTTAGGGGACCAAAGAAAGGCCATCACCACGAAGTGGAGACAGTTTTGGCCAACTTTGTTCGGACGCAGAGAGCAGCTGCCCTTCCAGTGACAACAGCAGTGCCCCATGCAACAGCTAGGGAGCTTTCGAGGGAGCGAGGCCAAATGCCAAAGGATTTCAAAGCCAGCCGGAGCTGGCTTCAGAAATTCATGAAGCGCCTCCGATGTCGCACTTCAATCACCCAGAAGCTGCCAAGCGATTTCGAAGAAAAGCTGATAGCTTTTCAGCGCTATGTGCTGCGAAAGAGAGTAGCGGCAGGCTACAACCTTGGGCAAGTCGGCAACGTCGACCAGACGGCTGTGTATTTTGATATTCCAGTGGCGTACACCGTGAATGAAAAGGGTGCCAAGGAGGTGAAGGTGCTCTCTGCGGGGTACGACAAGCATTGCGCAATTGTGATGCTGCACTGCACAGCTGATGGACATAAGCGCCCTGCTTATACGATATTTAAAAGGAAGACCGTGCCTGCTCGAGAAGCTTTCCCAAGAAATGTCATTGCACAGGTATATGAGAACGGATAGATGACGGGTGCGATTGTGGAAGAGTGGGTTAAGATTGTGTGCCCATGGCGTCCGGGAGCCCTTTTGACAAAGAACTCGCTCCTTGTCGTCAACTCTTACCGTGGGCACTTGACCGACAACGTGAAGGCTGCACTCACCCAAGCGAACACGGACCTCGCTGTCATACCGGGCGGCATGACGGGCCAGTTGCAGCCACTTGATATCTGCATCAACAAACCTTTCAAGGATCGTCTGCAGGAATATTACACGGACTCGTTGACTGACGAAGACCACATGCTAATGGCAACGGCCGCATCAAACGTGCATCGCTATCGCAGCTGGCGGGCTGGGTAGCTCAGCCTGGGACGACATCCCAGGTACATTGATCGTGCACGCCTTTAAAAAGTGCAGCATATGTAATGCGCTTGACGGTACCGAAGATAGTGCACTGTTTAAAGGTGACAGGGACAAGGAACACAGCGAAGAGTCTAGCAGTGACGACGACGTTGAATGAGCTCTGCACGTTCAGATTCAATAAATGCTGTTTGCATTTTGTGAACGCTGTCCTCGCTTTTTTTTTGTTCAGCCTACATTCGAGGAGGTAATATATTTTTTTGTTGGCTTCGGACTTTAGGGGGTCCGCTAGAATTGGGGTCGGCCTAGATTCGAGTAAATACGCTATTCACCTAACGCAATGTGTGTTATGAATCGAGGGTAAATTCTCTATAAAAATTACATGTTTTTGACAAGGGATGGTGATTATTTTCTGACCATGTCGATCTTTGTTTGCTAATGTGGAAGACCTCAATCACATCCCTCTCAGCTCTGTCAGGGCTCTTTGCAACTAACCTCATGTGCTGGAAGATAGGGAAACACCCATGGCTCATAAGTGCAGCCAGATGGCTACTGTAGTTATTCTTCATGCAAGTTCTGGGTTCACCCACTCCCTCATTGGAACACTGGTAATCGTTATGGCTGCTAATACTCGTTTCCATCCAGGAGGAAAATCAGCTTGTAATTCGTGCTGGTCCTCTTGATAGGTCTTTCTCCTTGTTTTCCATGCTATCATACTTCTAAGAATAAATAATCTTGAGTTACTATTGCTGAATGCTGGGATAGTTGGTTATTGGCATTAGGAAACAGTTACTAGATTATAAGATGAAGCACATCAAATGCACAGGATGAGCACTGCACATCAACTTGTTTTAGTACATGAGTGCGATTATTGCATGCATGAAAGGCTCACATTTGCAGCAAAATTGGACTATACGTCTTTTTCAAGTAATCAATTTTTCCATTCGAGATTTCAATAGGTGTGCTATTGCATTTATCGGTTTGTCTGGGAAGGTCCTTATATATCAGTGTGCACCTTTAGCCTTACATTTTCTGAGTATTTTGTGTTGTTGCTTGTTGCCATCTATTGACATCTTTTACAATGTCCTGCAAGTTTTTCAGACCTTGCTAACCTGCGCAGAATGCTCAGGCTGTCTTTGGGGCACCTTTTAGTGCCTTTAATGCCTTCTGCAGCAAGTGTTACGTATGATAGACCAGGATTTGTGGTAATGGCAGGCTGCAGGAGCATCGTGCACAGATGTAGGTGGTAACAGCATTCGGATATCTCAGAAAACATTGCAAAAGATGCCAAACTTTGCCAAAATTTGACTGTACACATGCACATTGCAAATATAAGGCAGGGAAATGCAGATTTGCATACTAGGCCTTTTCCATCTAAGAAACCAATAACTGCATTAACGAACCTTCTACAGGGATTTTGAATAAAGAAGTTGGTTACTTGAACAATATGATGTATGACATGGGTGCATCATGAATCACATAGCCTATATGTCGTATATTGTGAAATTTTCTGTATATGTGTCGTTTTTATATATGTAGTCGTTGTTTAGTGAGGTCATTTCATTTCCAGCACCCATTCTCTGCATATCATGTTGGTATTTTGTTTTGTCTTAGAACTGTAATTATGTTTCATAAAGCCTTACATTGCTAAAATTAGACTTTGGGGCAGTTTGGTTTTTTCATTCACGTTCTTGTTTTTGTCTTTTCTTTTACTACGTAAGCATTTTTCTGGAGCACTTGCAGTATTTCGCATTGCTCTTGCGTTTACAAGCCAGATGTCTGTCTCTGAACAGCCCAAACTACTTGAAGCATTCAAATCTGATGCATCCTCAATAGAACTCCATATTGAACGTATTGCTAAAAATATTTTTCAGGGGATGAAACACTTCTGTAACTGCCGAGTTTTGTAGCAATAAAGAAGCAGAGTGCTTGCATCTGTGTAATCTATATATAACTTTTTCTTTTTATCATCCTTTATCTGACTGTCTGTCAGCATGATAACATTGCATGTTTTCTTTCTTAACATTCACAGGTTCCAAATAGCTCCTATAATGTTTTTGTCCTCGCATTTTTTGCAATATCCTTCACTGGAAGGGCTACTAGCAGTTCACCTGACTTACCACTTTTACAGGCAACAAATTAACCATAATAGTAGTGTCATGCCCATTGCTTAAAAGCTCCTAAACAATTTTGCACATCAGAAAGTTCCTTGAATTCATGCAAGCAGGTGCTGTTTATAAGATGGCTGAATGCTCATGTGATTGCTTTTTTAGGCCAATGTGAAAGAAAAACCTCAGTACCTGTGTTGCTTTATGATGTTGACCTGTATTTATTATTATGTTGGTGAACTGTGTGTGCACTCTGAAGATATGCGCATTACTGCTGGTGTTTTGTATAATCTATGTATAATAAAACAACGCATTATATTATCAAGAACACATTCATTTTATTAGTTTTTGTAATGTGTTGTCATGATTTCCTTTCATTGTCGGTGCTGCTAGGCATCCTAATAACTAAATAAAGAGCTTCTGCAGATGTAAAGAGTTGATTCAAAATTTCAGAAGCTTTTTATCACTGCAGCTATAGGTTCTTTTAATGATAAGCTCTTTCTTCACTACAAAATAGGGGTGCCTAAATTGGTTATTCATACCTATAAACCACCCTAGCTTGATGTAAATACTTTTCAGAAATTGCTCGAAGGTCTATTATACTTAATCAAGTCAGAATAAGAAGATACTCTTTGCAGATACAAAACATTAATGGTCCATCTCAGTTAATAAAACATTCTAGAAAGCCTTGTGGTCATTCATAGAAACACCTGTTTGTAGCTTTGTCAGTGCCGTGATGTTTCAACCTTAGTCTACAAGATAACGATGTTCACATGATGTGAAATTTTCAGGAAGTATTCTGTGTGTGCGTTCTGCAACCTAATAGGAAGAGGTCCGAACACTAGCCAAAATGGTTTAAAATAGCTATTTGCCTTTTGGCTCCCCCTGGGAGTCTTGTTCACAAGGCTCTCGTGGGGGAGCCAAACCGTTAATAACTACTTTAAGCCATGTTGGTCGGTGTCTGGACCTCTTCCTTTTAGTATGCATTATCCCGACCAGACGGGCTTTTGTCATACTCTCGACTTCATCCAGTCTGCAACTGTACAATGCGCTCGTGTTGTCCACTTCTCTACTCTTGTGTCCTGTCTGCACGCCTCACCTTTTTTAGCATAATGAATCCTTAGCAACTAGCTCAGATTTCTGTCGTTCTAATATAAAATGGGCTGTAATTTTTCCTAAAATCTGAGGTGGCCAAGATACACTTGGCGTGGTAGCATTGAATCGCGCAGCACTGTTGAATAGTTTGTGACGCTATGTTTAAATATTCATGTGGTGTCAGTTTGTAATAGTACATAATCCATTTAGTTTGGTTTTTCAGGATGCTCCCTATCATGCACTGCCATCTCAGCAGTACCATGGCTTTTTGTGTGGATTCCTTCCCTTTTGAAGGCCACCACTGCTTGCACAGCATCACAGCCTGCCTGCCTGCCTTGATCTTGCGGAAGAAAATACAAAATGCCTATTTTTTTAAACGCGTGCATGGCTCCACGCAACACCACCTGCCGTCGGGGTGTTAGGGCTTTTTGCAGAGAAAATGTTTGTAATGATGCCTTCTGTGTGCCCTGGTGGCTAAATGTTGGCCTCTTTGCCTGTGTGAAAATTTCACACTTATGGATACTGTTAAGGGTTCCTGTATTATTGTTATTACTTACAGGTTCCTGTTAAGGATTCCTGTATTAGAAATTTTTGTTTGATTATAAAACTAAAAAATACAGTTGAATTGCTGCTTTGTGTGATATGCAATATTCAGCTGAAGGTGATCAGCAGAGGTCGAACGAGTGTTATATCATGTGGAGAAATTTTTTTGAGAAGGGGACTTCTTCGTTAGGGTAACAACTGTTGTCATTGGCAGTGTTTATATAGTTCACTTTTCTTTACTTCATGGACATCCAGCAAAATGACGGAGTGCATAGGGAGGGTGAGGCTAGTTTAAATGCTCAACATGGGGATATAGTTGGGATAGGAAGGTGTGTAGAAGTAGGGAAGTTTGGCAGGTTGCTGACACCAATTTCTATGAGTGATCTTGTTGTTTGTGTCTATGTCGGTTATATAATGCGAGGCGTCTTTTAAGGCCAGAAATTTTGAAAAAAACTCCTTATACTTGTAGAAATTCAGTACGTGCACCTGGGGCTACCATAGGTATGTGTCACTGTGGCCATTGGTTATAAGCGCTTGGGGCCACTGGGTAGATGTAGCTCTTCAATGAACGTTTTTGACACAAGCTTGTGTATGTACACTGGGTGTGTGCCACTGCATATGTGCCATTCTTTAATGAACCTCTTTGATGCTGACTTAGGTCACGGGGCATCACAACAAGAACCTACGTAGTGACATCTGTGTATGCATGTAAGTGTGAGCTGAAATTGTCTGCTTGGATTTTCTTTCCCTGACGACGACTAGTCCCCTTCTTGAATTTACTTCAGCCTGAGATATCACCTGTTTGACTACTGTTATCACATTATGCCAATTTAGCTGTGAACTTGTAATGTTCTCTAGCTGGCAAGCTTGAATTTCAGGTATTGCACAGTGCTAACGAAATTGATTCAGAGTGGGTGGTACTACCTCGGCTTTTTCTTTGCAGCTGCGTGTTACACGAGAGAATAAGTTGTACGGAGATGCCGGTTAGAAATAGCATAGGTATCCAAAGGTACTTTCATAATGTTCTTGGTCATTGGTGCGGTCTGGCCTCTTTGCATCATTCTTTGTAGCATGCTCGTTTTCGTGCAAAAACAAATGTGGCCTGTTCTAGTGCATGCAAGGACTGCCCAACAGCTCATGATGTTTTGAGCCACTCAATTTCAGTCTTGGCTGCATTTATGGATTTTCAACTGTACTGAAGCTTGCAAAATGCTTGAATTTTCTGTCAAACTGGTTTGCTTGTTTCTATCCAATTTATTGAATTATTCCACTTTCGTTATGCTAATAGTCATTGATTGTACTGTCATGCTGGCACATTTGATTCTGGAACTGCAATATATTTCCAGACATTTTATTGCTTTGTCATAATTTTTGCACCTCGTTAGACACAACCTACTAAAAACACACAAGAAAACTCCCTTCAACCTCGTAAAATTTCCAAAAGGCGCATAAGCAGCTCCCAGACCTACCTGTAAAAGCTCTCATAAAGAGCTAAATGCACTCCCAAAACATCCGTTTAAAACACCCTTAATAAAACAGCTCCCTAAAGCTGTAAAAATTCACTCCCAAACATTCTCTTATATATTCCCATAAAAAGCAAAAATTGAACTCTCAAAATTAACCATAAGTGCTCCCTTAAGCAAAGCTTCCAAAATATGGGAACAGTTGCTCCCATGTTTACATTAAGCACTCCTACAAGGAGGCAATATAATTTCCCAAAGGTCTCCTTCAACACTCCCTTAAGAAGCAAAACGTTTCCGAAAATATGTACGTAAGAACTCCCATCGCTTCTCCTATAAATTCCCATAAGCAGCAAAATAAGATACCCATGTCAACTTGTAAAAGCTCCCAAAGCCGCCCATAAAAACTTCCATAGTGCTGGTGTTCAAAAGAGTAATGAAAAACTCCCAACGTTCTCCATAAAGACTCCTGCAACCGCTCAGGGGTTGGTGTTCAAAGGATAATTAAAAAAAACTCCCATAATTCCCCATAAAACCAGCAAACACAAGGGTGTGAAAAAGAACTTCGTTCGTATGCAGGATATTGTCCTCTCTTAAAGGCTTGAGTTATGCCACGAGGCCAAAACTCCCTAAAAGGGTCAAACCTGTTTACAGTGTATATATACCCACATAGTAGAAAAAATATTGAATTTTGAACACATATTTTACGATAAGCCTCCGCTATTGATTGAGCCCATTTGACATGTCTGGCCCGCGACCTAATAAAACCGCAGAAACTATAAGCACGTCAAAGGGACGTGTACGCATTATAGGTGCAGTATTACAGCTAACAAGACTGAATTTCGCCCTGAACACTAGGATACTGCCCCGCACTTAAGGGAATACAGGATATGTTCCCGCCGATTACTCATGCGCTATCTACTCGGAGCTCCACCAGGGGGGGGCGAATAAACCTTTATTGTAGAACCAGCACTTTATGATGGCCCGGCCTAAGCCTCCCAAGACAGGATGCCAAGGGCTTCCCTCGCTGCCGCCTCACGAGGGTGCTGCGTCGCACAGGTTTGGTCGTGGAAGGCGGAGCTCCGCAGAGCCTCATGCAACATCGAGGAGAGGATCATGGTGTTAACGTGTGTGTACTGTGCTGGGCACTCCCACAGCATATGCTGAAGAGTAGCCTGGTGAACGGGGAGTAGTGTAAACGTCTGGGAATATAAAGTGGAGGTGGGTGGGTGAAGGGTGCGTGTTTCTTTGTGGCAGACGCAGGGTGGTGGCCTACGCCCAGCTGAACTTTGGGTGAGGTGGGGGGAAGGTTCGGCGACTGAGCTCCCCGAGACAATAGACTTATTTACGTATGAGCGTATAATAAAAATATTTTGCTTTGCAGTTTAACGGGATCGAGCACATTCGACATATTTACATCACCCTACCAACTCTCTTTCACTGAAGATCCATTTGAGCAGCATATCTAACGGTCCACTGCAAGCTAAGCAAGGGCAAAGGGAGCAATAGCAGGCACCACCCCCCTCCTTATCCAGTTATCTGCTTTCACTGCGCTAGCTCGGTCTCAATGAAACTATCTCCACTTCTGCGCGCACCACGTCTGTTGTCGGACAATCGGATAAGAAAAACCGACCAGGTTGGCTAATCCAAACAAAAGTGACCTCCTATAAGCGAGTATAGCGTTTGGTTAGGTGGTTCTAATAACACTGCGGGACGCCACCCGATGCTTACGTCGGCTCCTACGTAAGGGTGACGTCAGAAGTTTGGAATAAATGCAAATTAGAATAATTTAGGTTATATGACTACATCTGTTTCGAAAGGAACGTGCTTGAGAGCCCTGCGAGGAAATAGTATTTTATTTCAAACGGGTTTCATTAGATAGGTTATGGAACAGGAGCCCGTTTGATCTTGTTCAGCCTTGACCCGTTTAAATACTGTTTAGATATGTTTAATCCTGTTCCATTGAATGCAGTTTAATCCTGCCCCGTTTAACCCAGTCCTGTTGGCTCCCCCATTGTATCCTGTTCATTTATCTTATCAGATTTCAATCAATATAATTTTCCGTGAAACCTGTTTGGTAAGCTTCTGGATTTGCAATCAGCCTTGAAAACGAGCAAATCTGCATTATGTTTGCTCCAAGAATGACATTGTTCTTTATAGGTTTGCCCACCATGTTGCTTGATTCGAAAATGAACACTTTCTCAGCATTATTTCATAAATAATCCATAAGAAACTACTGTACTCATTATTTTATGCAATACATGAAAAAAAAAACAGAATGAATGCCAGAATCAACATTGTGGGATCAAATTACACGGAGTTTGCAAAGACACACTTGTGTGTACTAGGAAGGAAACGTTACAAATATTATGAGATATACAAAATGTATTACTGTCGTATAAGCACTGTCTCGAAAAAATACAAATGTTTTCATTTAACAGGTGTTGCACTACATAAATTTCACTGCAAGCACTACAGTTAAGCGTACCATCTGGCTAAGGGGTTCCACCACGTAAAACATAGCAGAAAGTTGCATATTTTGCAGTAAACTCTTCTTTTCTAATGGGTTTTCTTGTCGTCACACCATTTCTTGTAGTTTCAATTAGGCTCCATCTCGGCAGGCTCTCAAGCACTTCAAACGACCACAGATGGGGCGATGCAAAATGCAAGCGCGTAACTAACTGAGCTCCGGCTGCCAATGTTCAGGGACTATTTACGCCGTCGTTGCTCTCGGAGTCAAAGTGCAATAAATAGGCAGCATCCTCTGCCTCGCTTCTACTCAGTCTATCAGTAACACCGGCTGCAAGCACAGTGGGACTGCGAGATCTAACATCTTTCGAAGCGCGCGTAGGCCCCTTCGTAAGGTGCCCATTTTTCCTTTCTACTTTGATGTTCGCGAAAAAAAAGAGAGTGTTCAAAAATCACCGCCATACGGGAAAATACTAAACTATTTAGGAAATAAAAATATAGTTCTCCTTTTTCACGTCCGATGGCACAGTGTGTCCGTGAGCTGTGCGGAAAGTCCCAAGGCGGCGTTTCAAACCATCAATGTGGGTTATTAATGCCTAATGGCATGGTAGGGAAAGATCTAACAGTGCTTGCAGTATTAACTAACGCGTTGGGAGCATCGTTCAGGCGGCAGGTGGTGTTCCTCGTCTAACAGCAGTACGTATATGACCGGAATCCCACATCACATGTATACTGCCAAGAGGGCATCATTGGGGGTCGAGCTCTGGCAGACCAACAAGCGTGTCAGCTTGTGTTCACACAGTTGACAGGAATAGCTTTGGATTGCAGTGGCGTATCCATGCCCAGCATTGCAAGTGTTCGCAGGTATGGAGCTTCGAGATAGATGTGGCTTAGAATTGACGCTTCCACTAGATATCGCTTGTCACACGTTACCCAACAACTCCGCAACCCCACGTTTTTGCTCCTTGATAACTACCCACATACTTAAACGCCGTGCCCACACTTTGCTACGACCAACGCACTCAACACTGAAATCCACATGGGAAGTCACACTGCCACACAAGCTATCATGGCATGCACACAATATGCATTTCACACACACACACACCCACACACACAAACACGCGCACGCGCGCACACACACACACACGCACGCACGCACGCAAACAAGACGCCACTCGGTGTCTGTTGCGCTCCACCAGACCAACCATGCGACACAGCAACTTTTGCACATACCTGGAACAGGAATAGCTTTGGCCAGTGGTGGCATCCACGGCTAGTGTCACAAGCTCAGAAGTGTACAAAGCTTCCAGGTGGTTCGACCAATGATCATGGCATGAGTGCCACCTCGCACCACTGATAAACTATGTCTTAGATTAAGCCACAAATATACTAACTGTACTTCTTCAACACACTTTACAGAAACAGAGACCATATTTCTTCAAATATAAGGTGTTTCTTAATTAATGAATTTGTTCTTAATATACTTAGCTTAGAAGTAATATCCCAACTTATTGTGAGGATGGTGGCTTCAGTTACTGTCAACATGGTAGTAGCAGTGCTATGTTTTAAGTAATCTACTTATAAACTTCGGAAAGCAAAGCAGGACTTGCCAAACAAATACAAAAGGAATTCCTTTGATCATATCATTGAGAGAACAATTTGCCTGCCACCTCAAAAAATGGTGGAGAAACAGCAGAATATGCCCCAAAATAATGCGATGGCAGCTGTGATGTTGAGAAGCTTTCACAACTAAGGCCTGGCAGGTTTACGGTGGACACCAAAATCCAGAAAATGCAAGCAATAATGCATCCCTAACTGCACATAAATAATGCAACCACGAATATAACGCAAGGGTGGACTTTCTCTCAGAAATAGAAAGAATATTACGATCAAAACGCAAAACAATGACGCAAAGAAATGAGAAACGACACATAAAAGCGGGTTGCCGCAGGGCTTCATTCATCGTTACTGTCAACTGCAGTCTCAAAAACAATTGAAAGGATGAGTATTGTCTGTCTGTCCCTGTCAGCAAGAACAGGTGATCTTCCGTGAAATCCACCAAGGTCATTGGACAGGCAGCACTTCAGAAACGCCCATAACCCAATCGAGCAAGGCTAAGTATTTAATGAATTAGACAGTGAGCCGCCGTGCAAATTCAAACTTTGTTTGTATGACACACCTGCATAAGTGCCAGCTGCGCTAGGTCACGTTTAAGAAATCTTTATATTTGTATCAGGGGCCCGAATATAGGGCCCGCTCAGAACTGGAAATTTTGCAATAAAAGAGTAAAGTTTGCATTATATTCATTTAAATACAATATGTCAAGAAGTGTTTGTAAGAAAAGGCATAGCACATCTTGAGGAGCATGCCCATGTACCTTCTTTCCTTTCTTTTTAGAGTAAGTCAGAAAACAATGTACGCAAGCTGTTGCCAAGCGCTTGCCTGGTTTGTTCTCAATTATGCGATCTAAATAATACCTGCCAACATGTATTTTCAATCACATGTTTGTCACATGAATTGTGAGCAGTTCTTTAAGTCATTATAGAAGTCGTGGGAGTTATTTTGTTTATTTAAATCTTTTGTGTCAGAAAGGACGTGCTCGGGTGGGAGTCCAACCTTTGACCTTTGAAAGTAAGAGGGATGGCTAAGGAAAGTACACTAAGCAAATTAAGAGAGATGAGTAAGCGAATTAAGGGAAGTAAGAGAATCAAGAGGGATGACTAAGCAAAGTAGGGGGATATGTACATCATGTCTCCGTCTTTATTGCATCATCACTTGGGTTTTCACATTCAAGTCTTAGCGATAACATAAGAGACCATGTAAATTTTCTATGGGCTTATTCTTATTGGCTAAAGAGCGAAAGTAAACACGTACCAAGCAAACAGACAATGCGCGGTGCTGCGTTTCTTTACGCTTTTTAGCCACAATGAATAAATACCAACCAGGCCATTTTAATGCCGCTAAGGCGCTATATTAGGTTGCATATGCTTCTTCCCTCTCCGAACAGAGCAGCCACCTTATAAGTCCATAAATTACCTATTTTTTTCTCATGTCCTGGAGAATCTCTCCAATGAAGTAGTTCAGCTTTCTTTTTCTTTCGCCTTGGTTCTTGTTGTTTGGGTGCTTATCCAGGAAGTGGTAAAACGCGTAGGTCGGAGAAAATAAAACATATTCGGTGTGAGTGTCAGCGTTGATACTATAGTTCGATATCTTAGAAAAACTTGCAAGCGGTACTTACTCTTTAAGGCCAGGAGCTTTTGCGGCGTCATTGGCTTCTTAGCCTTGCCGTCCGAGTCCTTGCGAATATTCGGCATACTTGCCCCTTTACACTGCGACCCTTTAATTCGGCCGCCGTCCACAGGCATCGGGCCTCTTCTTTGCAAAAGAGGGAGTCGCCTGGCACACACATCAATGCCGCCCATGTGTCACAAAAATTCCATGTCCAATGTGTATCGCCAAAAAATTACATTGAGAATAAAACTAAATTCCCAAGGCATAATATCGCAAAAGAACTAAAACAGTAGTGTCTATGAATCATCTGGATATTTTCGACCTCGAAGAGGGGTGGAAATTGCCACGGGAAATCCCCCACTTTTTGATGCACAATCAAGACAAATGAAATCAGAATTGTGGTATCCACATAATTACTTATTATTATATATTTAAGGCAGAAACAAACAACACTACACAAAACGCAACTAGCAAAATTAAGACACACGTGCAAAATACAGCAATAAGCAAATAGTCTAAAATATTAGAACTTCCTTCTTCTTTGGCGTTTTGGTTTTATTTACTAAACATAGATTTTAAGCATCCAACCTAGAGCAAAAAACATATTCAATAGATCAATATCTAGAGGTGTGTAAGTAGCTGTTTGTGATAGGGATGTGCGAGCAGTACCTTTTCCTGTGTCGCATACAAATTTATTAACTCAAGAAGGAGTTGCACTGAATATTGAATATTTCTAATAATTTTGTTTTGCATGTGCGAATCAATCCCAGAGTGCCAACAGGCATTATCTTAGGCACATAAGACAGGGTGCAAAAAATGAGTAGTTTCATCTCACAATTCCCATTAGCAACAAATTTCATTCAATTCTACATAAATTATATTGTAAGCAAGGATGTAACCAGCAATGTAATTGGAAAAATTAAAAATATTCACTTTTTTCAAAAGTACTTGGCATTTCTTTGTCAAAGGAATGCACAGAAAGTTAAGAAAAAGTATTCTAGTCCTGCGAACTAACTCTATCTTTAGCATTCCTTTAACATTTTACCTTAAATTAATGAAATGCAGAACGCTGGTGGCAAGTCAGTTGGTGCTGCAGACACAACCTTCTGAAACATGCAAGGACAGACATATGCAGCATGTGAGAGTGGCACATCAGAATTACCTCACATTGCACGCAAACAGGGGACAAGGAAAGTATCTAATACCATTCTAACCATTCTACTGTATGACCATATGCAAATTATCCGTGCCAAGGACCTGCCGGCTACAGCAGGTGCTGCAGACCTCACATCCTAAAACGTGCCAGGACAGACGTCAGCAAGATAGCCGCAGGAAGTCAGAGTGGCACATCAGTATTAATTCACAGTCCACTAAACAGGGTACAAGGAAAGTTTCTATTAATGCACACGTGCACAGTGCACCGTAACATTCTGCTGCACGATCGAATCATTATCTCTGCCAAGGCCCTGCTGGCAACAGCTGATGCTGCAGGTAAAACATCAAATCTAGAAAAAAGTGGTTGCGTCGGCAATAAACTAATAGGGCCGGTGTGGTTCAGAAAAATCCGGAGGACACGTTTTTGCAGAAGCTGTAGCCTATCATAGTTCCCTTTTGTCGCTGTCCCCCAGAACCGAATGCCATACAAAAGTTTAGAATAGAACAGGGAGTAATATAGTGATTGCTTTAGCCAAAGAGGTAGAAGAGGATCTATTTTTCTAATACATCCAACAGACTGCGCGAGTTCGGAGAGCGGATGATTGACATGAGGAGTCCAAGACAACTCTTCAATAAACCATACCACAAGAAACTTTTGCACACTTACTTGTTCTAAGTTATGTTCTCTGTACTGTAAGTTAATCATTTTTTATGCTTATTGATTGGCTTAAATATCATGCACTTTGTTTTTACTGCATTCAACTGAAGTTTGTTTTGTTGCAACCATGTGGATAAATCATTTAAATACAGAGTAGCCGATTCTTCAATATCATGCAGTGTTCTACCTGTAAAGAATAAAGTAGTGTCATCTGCAAACATGGTTATTATGGGTGTTCTTTGTAGTTCCGTAATGTCATTCACATATAAGAGGAAAAGTAATGGGCCTAATATCGAACCTTGCGGGACACCTAGTTTAATGTCAAGCTGTTCTTAAGAACCACAGTCTATTTTAACAAACTGACGCCGAAACGATAAGTAGCTCTTGATAAGGTTCAATGTGATACCACGAATTTCATAGCAATCTAATTTATAGCTAAGATTTCGTGGTCAACGGAATCAAAAGCTTTGCGCAGATCGAGAAATATTCGTAAAGTGAAGAGCTGATCTTCAAAATTTCTGATTATTTGCTGCTTGACGGCAAGAAGAGCGTCCTGAGTTGCCTTATTTTTCTGAAAACCATAGTGTAAGGCTGATGTTATATGATATTGGTTAGGTATTTTGACAGCCTTTTATTGATTGACAATGCGTAAATCTTTGAAAACACCGGTAGCACTGAGATTGGCCGGTAATTCGTAATATCGTCAATTCTACCTCCTTTGTGTATTGGAATTATTTTCGCCATCTTTAATTTATCTCAAAAGACTCCAGTAGAAAATGTGAGACTAAAGAGATAGGCTAGGACAGGGCTGATAATTAATGACACTCGCTTTACAGGTTCAACTTTAATTTCATCATACCCACTTGCGACATTATTTTTTAGCGTATTATAAGACCATTGATTTCTCTTTCGGTAACGGCATCCAAAACAAATGAATTTACTTGACTAGAAGGCCAGTAGAGCCCACTTTGTTGAATAGATGGCTGGGGTACGGCGGCATTAATAAAATACTCGTTAATTTCATCTGCTAGCGTCTTGCTTCCTATAGAGTCATTGATTACTATTTGGTCAGCCTTAACCGGTGATGGGTTTCTGCCAGTGAAGTAATTTACCTATCTCCAGATCTTTGCCGGATCCGTTCTTATCCTAGCAAACATTTCTTCATAATATGCAAGTTTGGCTTTCTTTATATCAGCGTTTAATTGATTGCGATATATTTTTTTAATTCTTTGAACAAGTCACCATCTTTGCATTTTGTGAATTTGTGGAGCATATTTTTTTTCTTCTTGATGCGGTTTTGTAGGGCGGTGTCAATTCAGGGCTTTTTAATTTTCCGATTGGATTTCTTATATTCTCTCAGTGGAAAAGCATCATGGTTGCAACTAAGAAAGACCCGAAAAAAAAATCATACGCTGAATTTGCATCATGCTGTAAGTACACATTTGACCAGTCAGCCCGCTCAATTAAAGAATCAAAATAGCTTAACGAGGAGTCAATCACCGCCCTATGTTCAAGTCTGCTGCGTTTATAGTTCGTGGTTAGGGTGTGTTGTGTGGCAAATAATATAGGCAGGTGGTCACTGATTTTGCATGATAATGCTCCTGCTTTGAAATCTGATGCATTAAGGTTTGAAACACATATATCTGTAGAAGCTGAACTTTGTGAACTAATTCGGGTTGGCATAGAAATAGCATTTTCGCACCCATAAGAGGATGAGAGATTCATGAAGTCGCGCGCAGAAGAGTCGTCAGCCAACGACTCGATGTTTACATCTCTTAAGAGAAAGAACTGCTTATTAGTATTAATACAATATATTATTACATTTTCTAAATGCTGTAGGAAATGCCGCTTGTATCCAGTCAGTGGTCTGTACAGATCAGCAATTAAAAACATGCTGGTTTCCACCGTGAGTCACTCTATATCCCTATTCATAACTGTGCACTGCGTTGACCCAAGACCCAGGAAACGCGTGGCTGTAACGGTGTACATGATCACTCAGTCACCCTGCTCGCTGGGTGCACTGCTGCATCAATCTGGCGCCTTTAACACCTCAAGAGCCACCTGGCTGTGTACAACACAGAATCTGGCCCCAACTGCGCTAAAGTATCGCATATTAGGGCCTATAATAGGAATACCAGCTAGCAAAAATGGCAAAGAAAAAAATTGCCACAGTTGACAATTTCCAGCGGGCATACTAACCTTAACCCCTTCTACAACATAGTCACTGCACAAGAAACGTACAATGTGTCTCTTTCTGCAGCGACAGTTAAAAGCGGAAGGGAAGCTGTCAGTGCTGATGAAACTAATTGTATGTTAGCGGCAACCTTAAGAAGCGGCCCACAAAATTATTGTGTACTTTTCAATTAATTACTATGAGATGATTACCAATATTCTTAATTATGCTTACAGCAGATATGCCAATACTATGTATACAGCACCTTCGAAAACACCAAATTATTCGCAGTATGCTCTTTGGCAGAGCTGTTTTTTACACATCAGAAATAAAGCCAGGGAATTTGAAAAATGTACCGTGAAAACTAAAACAAGCTCGGTGGAGTGGAAAGGCAATTGCCTTCCACACCATCCTGAACAGCACATGTGCATTTGCACTGGCTGAGAAAAAATTTGACAATATTGTTCCAGCCCTCTCCTTTAAAAATGATTATACAAAAAGCTAACAAATTGAGCTACCAAAACCTACCCAATTATTCTACGCACGTTACCGCCGTGCCATAGCCATCTTCAGTCATGCATAACTTTTTCCACCATTAGTCATTGGTATACAATCGATTTTTCAGAAGCAGCGCACATGTGACGAGCTGCACAGTGTAGTGCGACAAAGGCAAGGCAGTTATCTTCAGAGTGAACATATTTTAGCGCTATCGTCATTGCACATTGGCATATGGTCATGTGGTATTTTTAAATACTTTCCTCGCTTTCTTTTGCACATGAAATAAATAGCCACGCATGAGAGAGTGCTGCAAATAAATAGTATTTATAGCGCTTCTCTAACAATGTTAGGTGATCTAATAAGTAATAATAATAACAAATAGGTAGACATAAGAAAGAGCACAAAAGTGTTGAAACATTTTTCAGGCTGCTGCTAACATACAGTTGGTTTTGTCAACATAGGTTTAAATTTTTAAACATTGTGCATGGCAGGTACCCTGTTTATTATTACACGTTAACTTTTGTTTGAAATATGGAATGTTTTCCCTCCTGATGGCTGATGTTGCATCCTGAAGCACCAGAATACATGAGATACAAGGAAAGCTGCTTATTCAGGAGGCATGCTGTGGTCAGCATAAATTGATGTGCCTGTAGTTACTGCCTCTGCGGCTTCCTGTTGACTCACAACGTACAGTATGTAAGACTGTTAGCAGCAGAACAATTCAGCAAGAGAACAACTATGCCAAATACAAAAGATGCCTTAAAGTAATGTAGATTATCAGTCGAAAGGTTCTAAAACTCCACAATAACCGCTACACACCGCAAGACACTCGCTGGTCATCATCTCGGAGTGCAGAGTACTTTCAGGCAGGAAAATACAGAGAAATAGGATGGCAGCAGATGCCGGCATAACAATGACAGCTAATATTGCACCTAAATTATTGGTTTATGAAGCAAACACTGACAACTTACCAGCAATATGCCATTATCTATATTTCGATGTTCGAAATCCTGGTAAACAGAGTGGTAAACTGTATAGCCATCATGGCGCAAGGTACAGCTTGCTCAATGATAGTACTCTGTGAACTGCACAATAATGCAAACGTAGTATGACATAAGCATTCATATTAGTACTCCTAACCCACTCCCAACAACAAAAACGAATGTTACCTTTTTACTAAATGAACCTGACACGTGATTTTAAATTCCTTGCTGCATGCACTGTAATATTATTTGGCTCACATGTTCACCGGAACCTCGTTTACAGATCAGCAATATTTACTAATTATGGTAAAAAGCTTTTCAATGCCCTGGTATGGCAGGAAACCAAACACGAAGGCTTGCTGCATGCTCACAGTGCAATGACATTTTTATTCGGTTTAACAAGCACTTCCAATATAAAAACGTTTTCTTATACTTTTTCTAAGTAATGTTTCCTTCTAGTTAATATCTCCTCGCACAAGCCATGGTCAAACTTGAATGCACAACAGCATGTCACGTAAGCCTGAAGGAGGGGTATTTATAGACATTCTTTAGGAGAAAAATAACCATACCTTAGCGTCTGCTCGCAAATATACAAATTAAGATTATTATAAGTACACTAAAGCAAGGCTACACGAAAGACCCGAGTTGTTAACTGTATATAACACAGATTAACAGTTAAATGGCCCTAGGAACAGGTACTAGAAACTGTATATATATAAAAATACAGTACAAACAACAATGAAGCTACAGCAATGCGTTAGGTTCCTTCTTACCATTCCACTAGCAACAAAAACCAACCTGGTATCGGCATCCAGGTGTGTAAATAGAATATAAAAAGGTATAAAAATCACACCCATATTATCATGTAGCAGCTGGTACAGGACCAAAAACTTCAGACACTCTTTCACAAGGAAGATGAGTGGCAGTGACTACTCCCAGTAAATTGCAAAAGTTAGAACAAGCGTGCTTATTATAATCAATGGATAACGAAGCAATAAAAATGGAGCATATGACCAATACACTCAATTCCTCAACAGCAAACTTCGTAAGTGCCCCCATGACAAAACGACGACAAAAGAAACATTTTTTTTCATTTCTTTGCTGTCTTCGTTTTGCCATGCACTTCTATCATGATCATATTCCAACTCGGCCTATTCGACATCCTTGTGCCATACATTAAAATGCCTCCTGCTATTCAGTAGTCATTTTATACAATGCGAACATATCTGGAAATCAGCTTCATGTAAAGAAGGAGTCACTGCTGCCCAAAATGCGAGAGCTAGTGAAAACTCGTTCACTAGGTTTCGTACTTGATGTCAAGGCCTGCGATGAACTAGTAGTCAGCGAAAATTTCAATTCAAGGGCAGAGGTCAAAATAGAATGTCATTTTTATTAATTTATCAAAATACCGCACAACTATAACATAATTTACTGCCACACAAGAATAAACTTCATAGTGCAAAGTACCTCCAACTTCTGTTCATGTGCCTAGTTACGCCTGCAGTACTTTGTATGGCCTTAGCACACATCTCAGCTCTAACAGAGAAGATATTTAAAGTTCACGACTTCTGTTGAATTGCAGCTGTCACGACACATCATTTACGTTTGTTTCCTTGAGTTTTTAGTCTTTCAGCCACTTCAAATACCACTTATGGATTATTTGGCGCTGGCCGTGCGTAATCGTTAACGCTAAATGTATCCAAATAATTTATTCATTGCTGTGTGGTCCCTTAGGGTCATGGGCTAAATATTGCATTTACATGTCAAGATCGATCTTCAGTGTAAATCCTCGGGCAGCCTTTCGTATGTTACTAATATTTTATCAGGGAAAACACGAGGAAGGCGGGAGCTGGAAATTCAAAGCGATAAGCAAAACAAGAACAAGGTTAAAGCAAGAGCCAACGTTTCGACAAGTGGTCTTGTCATCTTCAAGACGACATATGCTTTTCTCGACACAGTATATAGGTGGGGTTCTTCTAAAGGGGATGGGTTTAAGGTGGGTAGGTGTGGTGACGACCGAAGGGTATTAGGGGTGAGGGTGTCGAATTGAGAATGAAGGAGTGTTGTGCACAAGGCCAGTGACACCGCTGTCTGTCATTCAAGCATCGACGGCCGCGTGTCAGCCGGTGTGTCAACGGCGTGCACAGGAATCCTTTATTACCTGTTTCGCTGGTGGTCGTGGGCTATCGTGTCTCTAAAAGAGATAATAGACACGTGGAAGTTTAGCTTCGCAAATTGATTCTAAAGCTCCCTTTGAAACGTTTATGTCTATAAACGTTGCAAAGGGAGCTTTAGAATATATTCGCTGTGCTAAACTTCAAGCTATAGGCTATGCTCTATGCTAAACTTCAAGGAACCAGCACTTACTTTAGTTGCTGAGTGCTTTTTTCTATTATTTATTTATTTACTCCATTTCAGTATTTCCTTTATTGTTGTTCTATTTATTTTCTTTTTTTAACTTGCACCGCCTTCGGCCGCTCCTTCTATTATCTCTTTGAGACACGGTTGCCCACAACCAGCAGCGAAACGGGATATAGGGAGCTCCTGTGCATACCGTTGACACGCCGGCTGACACGCGGCCGTCGATGCTTCAATGACAGACGGCCGTTTCACTGGCCTTGTGCACAGCACTCATTTATTCTCAATTCGACACCCACGCCCCATAACACCCTTCGCTCGTTGCCTCACCCACCCATCTTACACCCTCTATCCTTTAGCCGAACACCACCTATATATACTGTGGCGAGGAAAGTCACCTGTACCAGCAGCGGGCAGCAGGCGGCAGCCCTCCCTCAAACGCTGCTTTCTGCAGATGACGGCAGGCGGCGACACAAGTTTATGATCGCGCAGTCGCGGCCGCAGCTCGTACCCCTTAAGCACAGGCAAATTTGCAATTTTTCTTAATGAGCCGGCAGTTAACTGTGGCATGTGTCATGCTAAACTAAGTCGACGCCGAAATACGATGGTTCTGCAAAATTTGAGCAAGAACAGCGCAGCGGTGAGTGCAAAATTTTTTTTCCGAACACGCGCAACGAAACATTCAGGACCATGTATAGCGACATAATAATAGTACGGCCAGACGTTATTGGAATCCGTTAACGCAAAGGACCCTCGTTTTCCGCAGGTTAGCTGATTATTTGACTGGCACACTGGAAACGTTTTTTGTCATATGTACCTTCTGCAGTTTGCGTGATGTACTCAACTATACCTCCTTTTTCTTAGTATTTTAATCGTGTTATAAAGCAGCGTGAAATTACTTCTCCCCCTTCGTTGCGTCCACCATCGCACATTCAATGTTGCTCAACAATAACTATGAGGAACGATTCAATTAAATGTGATGCGTAATAAGCAGATAGAAAATCAAGCTGCATCCTCGGTCTTCCTGCCAACTTGGTAAGATTGAATAACACCATGCAATGGTGTACTAGTTCGTTCGCCATGTGGACACAAAGGGAAATAAATATAGGAATACGGTATTGTAGTGTAGTTGTGTTCACAGTTCATAATAGTGTTATCTACGACACACACTAAACATCACGCATGGCCCTCATCATTGTTTAAACGAATTGAAACAAGTCAAAACTAATCGAGCGACTAACTTGCGTTTGTACCATCTGCCTTAGAGAGCAAAACGTACATTTGGGACTACTCTATGGCAAAAAAAAAACCACTACAGAGCAATTACACGTTGAGCTTCCATGTCATTGGTCACAATACCTTAAAATAGGTTATTTTATGTTCATGCCTCCGAGATTGCACATGCGTGCGAAATCTCAAAGGCCACGTGCTTTTCAGATTTTTAGAAACTCGGCACTCGTGTTTCATGAAGGCGCTTGCAATAACTACTATCAAGGCAACAAGTAGCGCTATCATCAATAATAAGCATGAATACTTATCCTCTATTGTTGTTCAAATGCACTTTGTGGTGGGTGTGGTGTGTGTATTCGTCGTGCTAAGTCTTTCCATTTCATTTTTATATGAGAGTTGGTGAACTTATTTGCCTCATTTCCAAAGTGCATCATGAGCTCCGCGTTCTGAAAAAAGCACCCCAAAGTTTATTTTTAGAGGGACCAACACTTCTGTCTACCCCTCGTTCGAATGCATGTAGACGTCGGCGAGTAGAATGGTTACCCCACGGTCAGGCGTCAGCCAGCGCTGCATCTACGTTCATCGACGACGCATTCGCCTCATCAACCAGCTCCGGTGTCAACGAACAGACGAATGACCAACCGTCTATAAACTAGAGCACAGATGCAGCGGGACCACCAACGGAGCTCTGAAATTCGCAAGACTTAGGGCGGGAGGACACGCGGACGCAACAGAACTGTCATCGGAGTTAAGTGCTCATGACAGCGAATGGGAAGACGATGGCGTGGGATCTTCGCATCTACCGATGGATGAAAACGATGTATTTGCATCATGCCTTTAAGAGTACGGCGAAGTAACTCTGCCGAACTCTACTACGATGAAGGGTGCGGCAGTGTTGCTCATAATGGCGCTTGACGTCGCGCACGGCCTGCCTTGGAGAGCCCTGGAGGATCTGTTATGCCTCATTAACGCCGTGTTTCGCCAGAGGCATGGAGTGCTGCCTAGAAGCGCGTACCTGTTTCGGAAACTTTGGGCCTAACAGAAATAAAACATTGCTGAACGTCATTATTACTGCGATGTCTGCAGCAGCCGTTCAACTGGCAGTGGAACAATCAGCTCAACAGCCCCATATTCAAAAAGACATCAAATTCAAGAGAAGCCAGAAATAAATGAAATATATTTTAGCATATTCGATGTCAAGAAGAAAATCAGGCATATCGTGTCCAAATCAGAGGCCTTACTAGCGGATAGCCTTTTAGACATTAGAAATAGAGCAACAGGAGAACCACCGGCATATCTCACATCACTGATGCCAGACTGTGCCTTAAACCACGGATGAACTGTGCGTCCGATTGGGCAGGCCTCACCATTGTCATCAATAACGACGAAAGCCCCCTCTACAAATCTTCAAATGAATCTATCTGGCCCAACCAGTTCATTCTGAATGAACTCGTCCAAGAGAGTGCAAACAACATGTGGCGCTTGGAGGGCTATGCTATTGTTACGCGAAAGACAAATCAGTAAGACGAGCAACTATTTACAGGTTATATTTACAACAGCGGTTGCAACGCTGATGGGTTAGATTCACCGCACCAAGCCCGGTTCGTTCTTCCTCCTCTTTTCCCGAGAGATGTCGCCCACACGCCTCGTTCAAACAGTCAAATACCACAGGCATATAGCAAATCCCCCGGCTGCAGAAGCGATGTCCTGAAGCGTCTAAATGTCATCACAGGGAGGGCGATACTGCTTCAGTCATGTAACGTGCATGATATCACTGGACTGGGAAGCAGATGGGGCGTCAGCGGCGATATCGTAGGTGACGGGAGTCACGACACGAATCACTCGGTATGGGCCTGTGTGACGAGACAGCAGTTTTTTTGACAGGCCGACCTGACGCAACGGAGACCACAGAAGCAGCAAAGAACCACGCGGGAAGTACACGTCTAGGTGTCGCCGGTCGTACAAACGCCTGTGACTCTCTTGGGATTTCAGAAGGCGGTCACGGGCAATTTTCCTTGCTTAGGCACAGCGGGCGATGGCGTCCAGTGCATATTTACTGGTCGGTGCCGCGTGAACAGGGATGGTTGTGTCGAGGGGTAATGCTGGTTCTAGGCCGAAAAGATGGAAAATATGAAATAACCGGCTGTGTCGTGGCGCGAGGAATTATAAGCAAATGTGGAAAACGGTAGAGCGAGGTCACAGTCAGTGTGGTCTAAAGAGAGATATTTCGCAAGCATGTCTGTGAGAGTGCGATTGAGACGCTGGGTGAGGGCATTGTATGCGGTTGGTATGACGTGGAAAACTTGTGCCTCGTTGCCCAGGACTGCAGGATGTCCGCGATAACTTTTTATAAGAATTGTCCAGTCACGGTCCGTAATAAGTTGTCGCCAAGCTGCATGTATTAAAATCACGTCACGTAAAAGAAAATCGGCGGCATCTCTGGCGCATTGTACAGGAAGCGCTCGGGTGATGGCGTAGCGCTTGGCGTAATCTGTGGCCACAGCGATGTACCTGTTCCTAGAGGGACAAAGAAGAAAAGGGCCAAGTAATTCCAGACCAACCCGTAAGAATGATTCTGCGGGAATGTCGAGAGCTTGAAGGTAAAGGTACCCAGTAGGAAGCGTCGATGGTGTCTTGCGTCGCTGGCATTTCTGACACGCAGCTACGTATCTTCGAACGGAGCGAACAGGCCCTAGCCAAAAGAAGGGTCGGCAGATCCTGTCGTAGGTACGTGACACACCCAGGTGACCGGCAGTGGGGAGGTCGTGAAGTTAGTGGAGAACAGCCGAGCGAAGGTGCTTGGAAATCACAAGGACTAATGCAGGGTCGTTGGTGTGAACGTTGTAGCGGTAGAGTACGCCATCTTGAAGTGTGAATAAGCGAAGGGAACTCTCAGCAAGTGACGATTCCAGGAGGTCAATGATGATACGCAAGGATGAATCACGGCGCTGCTCGTCGGCGACATGGAGCAGTGGAAAAACAGAGAGAACACAGGCTTCGGCGTCAGTATCAGACGTAGAGGTCGCGGCTTCGACTGGGCAGCGAGGGAAGCAATCTGCATCCTGGTGTTGGCGTCCCGAATTGTAAGTCACTGTGTAGAGATATTCTTGTAGTCGGAGGGCCCAGCGACCGAGGCGGCCAGTACTATCCTTGAGCGACGAAAGCCAACAGAGCGCATGATGATCTGGGATTACTGAGAAGGGCTTGCCATATAAATATGGGCGGAACTTTGAAACAGCCCAGACGAGAGTAAGACATTCGCGCTCGGTAATGGAATAGCTGCACCCTGCAGTTGTCAGGAGCCGGCTACCGTAGGCTATAATGCGGTTGTGCCCATGTTGGCGAACCGAGAAAACGGGGCCGATCCCATAACAACTGGCATCGGTTCGGTACTCTGTAGGTGCGGACGGCTCAAAGTGGGCCAAGACCAGTGGATTGGTGAGAATCGTGATCAGGCGTGAAAGTGCGGCAGCCTGAGGGGAAGCTCGCGTAAAAGGCACGTCTTTCTTCCGAAGTTCCGTGAGTGGGCGACCGATCGCTGCGAAATCTTTCATGAACCATCGGAAATAAGGGCAGAGCCACACAAAACACCGGATGTCTTTGACAGACTGAGATACAGGAAAAGCCGTTACTGCTCGAACCTTCTCCGGGCCGGGTTGTACTCCGGATGCATCGACCAGATTTCCTAGCGCTGAAATCTACTGGCACCCGAATTGGCACTTTGATGAGGTTAATTGGGGCCCAGCCTTGCGGAAGACGTCAAGAATAAGTGCGACGCGCTCAAAGTGCGTCTCAAATGTATTAGAAAACACAAGGACGTCGTCGAGGCAACAAAGGCAAGTTTTCTTTTGAAAACTGGAAGCAGAGAGCTGATGATCTGTTCGAACGTGGTGGGGGCATTGTAGAAACCGAACAGCATAACCTTGTATTGTTAGAGGCCATCGAAATGACGAAAGCGGTCTTTTCTTGGTCTTGCTCATCCACGTAAATCTGCCAATAACCAGACTGAAGGTCAGTGGATGAAAAGTATTTGGCACCGTGAAGACAATCAAGAGCGCCGTCGATTCGTGGTAGAGGGTAAACGTCATTTTTAGCACTTCGCTTTAGGTGGCGGTAATCAACGCAGAAAGGCCACGTACAATCTTTCTGTTTGACGAGCACGACCAGCGACGCCCAAGGTCTCGACGAGAGCTCAACAATCCCTCAGGCGAGCATGTTGTTTACTTCCTGCTGAATAACTTGCCGCTCTGCCGTGGACACACGATACGGTCGGCGGTGATTGTGAAAAACATCACCAGTGTTATCCGATGCTTAACAAGGCACGTCTCACCAAATGGTCGTTTGTCAGTGCCAAATATGTCGCGGTAGCAAAGCAAAAGGAGATTTAGGGCGGCTGCTTGGTCAGGTTCAAGGTCTGGAGTGACCATGGGACGTAATGGGCCGTCGAGGTTCAAGGTATCCTGCGAGTAATCAGGAGAACCTGGAGAGGCGTCGGCTGCAATATCAGTGACGTGGTCGTCCGTCATTGACCTGAGCGTGGCCGCCGCTAAGCCTTCAGGTAATACCTGCTTCTTCAAGCCAAAATTGATGACGGGGAGACACATCCAATTAGTGGCAAAGGTTACGAAAGAGTGTGGCACAGAGATGTCGCGCGCCAGGAGGACATCACGAATAGGTGTGACGACATAGTCACCATCAGGCACGGTTGCCGTTGGGGCCGACTCGACGAAGGTCAGGGCTTTTGGAGCTAAGCGAACAAACGCTGTAGTGCATAGGGTGTTCAGTTATTCGGGGTGAACGTCTGAAAGAAGGGGAAACTCGAGGCACAGAGTACCGGGGGTGGAACAGTCGATGAGGGCAGAGGCGTCGTCAGAAAGTCGAGCCCGAAGATTAGGTCATGAGGGCAACTGGTCAGCATGGTGAAAAGGACTGGAATTTGGCGCCAGAAATTCCTGTCCGAGCAGTGCACATACCCCTGAAGGCAACAGTGGCACCATTGGCGACGCGTATGTCTCGAGTGATGGCAGGCGTTAGAAATTTTTAAAGGCGACGACATAGGTTAGCGCTCGTTATGGAGACATGGGCTCCACTATTATTTAATGCCGTCAACGGAACACCATCTACGTCTACTTCAATTAGGTTCGCGTTGGTGAGAAACGTCAGCGTAGGATTTGGACAGGACCAACGTGATGCAGCACTACCTCCAAGAGCTGCATGGCCTAGTTTTCCGCCCGATGGTTTGGCGAGGAAAAGAGGCGCGGTTGGGGTGACGGGGAACGACGGAGTTGAGGCGACGGCGATCGCACGCAGGAGTGGCTGTCAGGTGCCTCAGAAGTACGCTAGAGAGGGTGAAGTAAATAACGGCAAGCCTCGAGGGGAGGAGCAGGGAATAAGCTCCTGTGCGGCGGTATCCAGGTGGTGCGGCTGTGACGGGATACATGACCAAAGTGGTGGAGACGGAATCAGATCGGTTTGTCATCCGGGGTTCGCCATTCAGCAGGATTGCGTGGTCTGGGAGCGAAATACTGGTCATTACAAGTTGTGGACATGGGAATGGGTTCCGAATCAGGTCGGGAGGCAGAACAGGCGGTACAGATGGCAAGGTTTGCAATTTCTTACCGCACAACTGCTTCAATAATAGAAATAGTGGGGGCGACTTGGTGAAGAGTACCCTCAGGGGGTCATGTAATGAAGGGGGCCGGATTCTCCGATTCAATCTCACGGCGAACGATACTTGTCACGTTCTCTTGAAATTGTCGTGTGGCAGCAAGAGCGGAGTAAGGACGTGGCAGAGGTGTTTGGGAGCCGGGAGAACTGTAGGACGACGCGGTGGTTTTTGGCTACCTCGAAGCGGCGGCATTCTTTGACAATGGCGTAGACAGTAGAAACGTAGCTATAAACGAGGAAATTGAAGGCGTCGTCCGCGATGCCGTTTAGGATATGGCCCACCTTGTCAACCTCGGTCATGTGCTTGTCGACTTTCTGGCAGAGCGCGAGCACTTCCTGTATGTAGTAGACATCCGATTCGGCCGACAACTGGACACAGGTGGAGAGCTCTTTTCGCGCAGCTTGTTGGCGACCTGACGGGTTGCCAATAGGTCGCCAAGCCGCTATTTGAAAATGTCCCCGCTGGAGAGCTCGATCTCATGGTTACAAAACCAGACATGCGGTGTCCCGTCCACATGAAAGATCGCATTGGCAAGGATGATGGTTGGCTCCAAGTGGTGGCTTTGGCTAAGGCACTCATAGATGCTAAGCCAGTCGTCATTTAGGGCGGAGAATGTCTCAGGATCATGAATACTAGGAACTGTAACGTACATTGTTGTTGGTACCGCAGATGTAGGTGGCGACGGGGTGGTTTGATCGGAAGCCATGACTGAGAAGACGACGGTGCGGCCGCTTCAGAGCTCCGTGGCGAGGGCGGGGAACTTTCCACTTCCACCACAATGTCACGCGAAGGGCGACACAGTAAGACGATCAACTATTTAAAGGTTATATTTACAACAGCGGTTCCAGCGCTCACCGGTTAGATTCACAGCGCGGGGCCATTTCGTACTTCCTTCTCTTTTCTCGAGTGATGGCGCCCAGGCACCTCGTTCAAACAATCAAATACCACACGCGGGTAGCAATATAGAACATGTCACTCTGACATGTTGTAGTTCCTTGATAAGTTAGTGCACATGGTGCGCAAAATTGGCACTTTCTAATGGGAACAGGCATCAGAGACCCGGACATCTGCTGTGCATGTAATATACTGTTCTGCCGATTCACTGGCGGGAGAACTTGCCAGCAACCAGCTACAGTTTAATGAGCATATTGGGTGCCAGTGGTGTTCGCCATGTAGTCAGCATGAACAAGTTACATTTTTCTTGTCTGTTACTTTCGTTAGAAATACAAATGCAGGAGCAGCACAATGACTTGTATGAACTGCGACACAAATATTGCAGAAACAGGCATGCAGGAGACCCTGTGTTACCTAAAATTTACGCTTGTATGTCACCTTGGTACTGTGACCAGGGAGCAGTTTTCGTGGATATTATTTTCAAAAGCCTATTGCTTTTTAAAAAACCGTTTTTTGGCTCCCGGTACTGCCTTATACATGTTTTAAATTACATCAGTCATGGCAGCAATGTCCAGCAGAAACTAAATATGTGAGGAGAATGAGCGTTGTCTACTTATATAGTGGTGAGCACAGTTAGGGTCAGTGCATGAGTGCATTGTCGTGTTCCGCACAGCTCCAGTGCAGCGACGCCTGGAGGCGTGGCTCCATGTGTGACGTTTGCTTCGTTATCTCCGCGCCCAAACTGCGCGCGCTGAATCAAACTTCGCTCGCAGCAGTGCTGTGAGAGCGCTGTCGTACCTGCAAAGGCAACTTTGCATTAGCGGCTCCCAGATATTTCACCTTGAACAAAATGAACTATTTCAACTCCAGCAAACTGTTCCATCTTGAGGGAAATTTCTTTGGCTTCTTTTCCGAACAGCTGTAGCTAAAAAGAGGGACCCAATTGTTCACTGATCTTTATGCAATTCATTAAAGCAAGATATTGGGAAACCACTAACCTTTTAAATACTGTATACAAACACAAGGAGAGACTGGGATATGCAGCGGAAGATGGAATTATCTTAAATGCAGCACAGGTTTATTGCACTGAAAATTCGTACCAGATATCATATGGCGATGCCTTCAGGCATGATTACACCTGTGCAGACTTGTTTCGAAGCGCAGCCTCACTGGCTGCGCTGGTGCTTCACAGATCGTCGCTACATGATTGCGTATTCACTCTAACTGCTTTTTGCTCATTCTTAATTGTTGCTAAATGTTATTGCTAAATTTTAATTGTAGCAGCATTAATCTGTGAAGTATAGTTCCATTTTATCATGGTTTGTAGATGAACATCAACTGTTAGTGGACTTTATAGTTCAAGCGACTTAAGCAAACCTTTGTAATGTACCTTGTTCCAAAATTAAGCAAAGTGAGTGATTGTGCCACACTGTTGATGCTCAAACATAATGATGGCCGAGAACAAACAAGATTTTCGGGAAGAATAAATGAACTTCTAGCACATACTTAAGTAAAATAACTAGGAGATTGTTGCATTGGCAATACGGTTCGAGACAGTGTGCTCTAATAGCAATTGCCACTATGTATTTTTTTTCAGTAGCATTCCGACCCATTGACACACAGCGAGCCCAGGAAAGGGTCTCATTAGGCGTCCTGGAGGACATGAAACAGTCCATGGAACTTCTAATTCCTGCGAACTGGCTCAAGGCGCTTTCTCCTATTGCAAACCTTCCAGAATTCGATTACGTACATGGTCAAGCAGTGGAATATATGGGCTGCATCTTGCTAGGCATATATTGCCCAGCAAGATACTTTTGGTTTGATCCCTCAAATTATGAAGAGGTTTCTACCTCTTGAAATGCCAACTCTTTTAATGTATGCAGGTTGCAAAATAAAAATCCGGATGGCTTTCCTTTCATCATCTGCACGCGTGCAGCTTAAGAAACAAAGAAAAAGAAGTAGATTTTTTGTCATCATTGAACCATGAATGTGATACGCTGGCTTTCACTTAAACCTGGTATGCTGATTCGAATCATGTTGTTCGCTTTCCTGGTTATAGGTCTGAATCACTGTTTATGAAAACCAATAAAGGGGGTGTTGTAACCTTCTACATGAAAGAAAAACAGTTTTTCTTATAAAATACTTCCACTGTTCACAGTTTCGAGCCTTTCCTATTGTAGCACTCTCCAATGAAGCACACTAAACAAACGGGTGTATAGTGGGGGAGCTTCTGCCCGGAAACTCAATACTAAGCAGCCAGACAATTTAAAAAAAAGAGTTAACAGGAGCGTATCTAACAATGAACCACGTCTTCACACCGAACACACTTTTCACGCCCCCCGAAGGCGAGGAGCCACGTCGTGGCTTCTCATTGTACCGGAGACTCGGGCGCTGCCGTGTGTGCGTGCACGGGAGCCACGCGCAGTATCGCCGTGTGCGAGGCGTTGTTGCCTAGGGGCTTTAGCCATGATGAGTCGCTTGGAAGGGTAGTTCACGAGAATGCTCGTAACTGGCATGTGGAGAGCTCTCTGCGGCACTATGAATCACTTTTTTTATTCAGACAAATGCATTCATCGTTGGCGTAGTTTATCAGCCACCTTCTGCGTCCCTTCAAACGTTCAACATTTAGATACTCTATTCGGGTGCCTCTCCTATCACAAACGAGACCTGTAGTAATAGTGGACCATTTTTGTGATCCAATGCAGCCACCATATATATATATATATATATATATATATATATATATATATATATATATATATATATATATATATATATATTCTTCATTTAAAATACCGTACAGTAGGCCCTATATGGGCATTGTGTAAGGAGGGTTCAAAATCAAGCAAAAAGAAAGGGTAAGCAGCCTTCTGAAGTCTCTTACAAAAGATACGCCTCAATGCAGAGCCCATCAACATTACTACAAAGATCAAAACATGAAAAAGGAAAAAGTGAAGTAATGAAATCCCACAAAAGTACACTTCAAGGAAATAACACAATGAAAATTTAACGTAAGACACTAATACTAGAAATTAAAATACAGGAAAAATGAACAGATCAGGGAGCACAATGCTTCAAGGGATATTTCGGGAGGAAGACGCAAAAAAGCAGGAATATATACAGGCCCTACAAGTGAACACTTGACGCAGCATAAAATAGCAATTCGTAACAGCGAGATAGCCATGCATGAATAAAAAGAAAAACATCACAAGAAGTTAGAAGCACGTTGCCAAGTGCAAAAAAAGAAGGTAAAGGGATTTGAAGGTGCTAATAAGAAAAATGCTCGCGTAGGATATGACGAAATTTTTCTTGATCTGACTCGGAAGCAATGTGATCAGCCAGATTGTTTCACAAGCGAATGGCCGTAGGGAGTGCGGAAAAGTTTTAAGCATGTGTCGTACCTTACATGCGCGCAACACTTAAGTGGTTATTTATTCAGTGGGACGTGTTTGAGGCAATCTGGATATGCAGTTTGGATTGTGTGGCATTGTGTGTGTAACAAGGAAAACAAAGCGATATTACGGCGAAGAACTAAAGGCTGGAGGGAATGATCGACTTTCATTTGCGTTACGCTGGAGTGGTGGCTATAATTACACGAGATGAAACGGGCAGCCCGCTTCTGGACTGATTCAAGCATGTCAATTAAGTAGGTAGGATGTGGGGACTGGATGGATGTTGCATATTCGAGCTGTGGACGAACAAATGTCCGATAGGCCAGTTTGCGGATGGTGGAAGGTGAATTACCAAGATTAAGACGGAAGTAACCTAATGTCCTTGACGCTTTTGCGCAAATGGCTGCAATGTGGTCTGCCCAGGAGAGGTTTTCGCTTAGGTGAACACCCATATATTTATATGATACTGTATGCACCAATTCTTTATTATTGACGTTGTACAAAAAAGTGAGTTGTCACGGTTACTACAAGAAGAAAATACCTGACTTTTTGATACATGTAAAGCAATTAAACAGGTGTTACACCAATTATGAATCAGGCTAAGATTATTATGAAGGGCCACGTGGTCGTCAATACTGTTAATTGATCTGTAAATAATGCAGTCGCCAGCGAAAATACATAAGCGAGAAGAAACATTACGTGGCAAATCATTTGTGTAAATTAGTGAGAGTAACGGGCTCAGAACGATGCCCCGAGGCACACCAGGAGTAACGTAAGGAGATGAAGCAATATTGTTAACTACTGTGAACTGTGGACGACTCGAAACAAGATTAAGAAGCCATGTGAGAGTGAAGGAGTTAATTATATATATATATATATATATATATATATATATATATATATATATACAAAATTCCATTTACTAATATAATAAGTGACAAAGACTGGGAATGCGTCAGTTGTGTTTAACAGTCCTAGACCTTCTTATTATTCACACATGGCGAACCATGTGGGCCCGCACAAGTATTTGAATTTGCGTATATTTCTTGCAACTATATAAAATCTCCAGATCATACCAAGAAAAAATGCAATGAGTGCCTCAGAAAGGTCCCGGATCCCACCCAGTAGCAGCAGTACAGCGTACATAAAAATATGCATTTGCTACGATTCCATTATTTCAACAATGTGTTGTACTCGGATTGTGGGTCTGTAACGTAAATGTATCGCCAGTTTACTTCATAGTATTGTCGAGGTTATGCGCTGCGAAGTACAATGAACATTATTACTTGCAATACTCACAAGAAAAGAAGACAGCCCCCCTCCCTTTCAGATGTTTGTGACCTTGAGTATATTAAAACCCGATTTCCAGTGGAGCCGTTTCTTTCGAGCAGTTGCAATAAAAGTGTCAGTTTCTTGAATCGATATCACATACTTTAAAAAGTTGGCCGTATATACATAACTCTCCCGTTTCATATCTTCCGCGCATGTAATGCTTTCGAGCACTTCTTGTTGGGAATTGTTAAAAATCGAGTATTCATAAACGCAATGTTGCTTCCTCATAACATTGCCATGGTGTTTTGTATCACTTCCTTCCCCGTCCACTCAATTTCCGTTACATTTGAAATTTGTTGAGCTCACAGTTCTCACAGGGCACCAGAAAAAATTATTTGTTCGCAAAACACATTTATAAAGCTAAGGATCACTTGCATGTGCAATTTAGTGGAAATGCCATATTTTTTTCCCTGTCTTTTCAGCTTACCTACATGTTGCCCAAAACACGCCCTTTATTTTTGCCAATTATAAACAATATATCTTCTTGAGTTCACCAAGAGCATCGCTGATACCCTGTCGGAACGTGTTATATGTGGCTTGAAAATATATGGTAAAGAAAAACGACGACTGAGTAACTATTTCCAATGCTTCGAACTGGACCAGTAACGGAAAAGTTTTGTCGCGCATTGCAGTCACCATGTCATCTCTCCGCTTTCCCCAAAATATAAACCTTTTGTAACCTACAGCGAAGTCGGGACAACGGAAAACGTAGCTGACAGCGGCCATATCACACGCTTTAACACTTCGGTAAGAATTTGCTAGAACGGCTGTGTTTGATCCAACCATTCTTCGAACGGAGAGTTTGCATAGTGTACCACCAAATATCAGTAAATCTGGTCTTGGTGGCTTTTATAGTTCTGCCAAGGTAGAGGTATCAATTCGCCGCCTCTCGTTAGACAATGACAAACACGTTGGAAAGTCATCAGGCTGAAGCTCCACGAACTTGCCCCTGCCTGGTACGGTGTACACCGACTTCGGCCACCAAGGAGGAGCCAAGTACCTATCCAATTGAAATTTAGATGTCTTGTGAGCCCCTTCGAGTTCACTTACGACTGCTTTAGTGACACAAGCACCATCTCTTGTCTTCAAATCAATGAAACAACCCCAGCTGCACCTACTCCATAAGTTTCACTACTCACAGGCATATCATGCCTTCAGGCTTCCAACCTACCATTATCTCTGAAGTGCCACCATAGACACTGCATAGACCACTGGCGCATATTCAAATACACTGGATTTCTAAGTCGCGTATCCCTTTCAGTGGCCTAAAACAACTCACTTTGGCTTGTTGGCTTTACTATACGATGGCTCAGTGCACTTATACAAATACGGATTTGTTATTTCATGTGCCTCGACCGCGGCCTTTGTAACTCCTCAGCTGGGCGCATCCCGCCAATAGAAATTGGACCAGAAATCGTCTTCAACTGCAGCATAACTAGCTGCAATACGGGAAACTGTCCGTCTTTTCTTCTACTAGACACCAAGTACATGCACTGTACTTTTTGATGCAAAATCAGCGCTGCAAGCCATCGATTCTCTTTCGAGGAGAGACCAGTTTTACGTGCTAGCATTACACGTCCTAGAGACATTTGATCTTACTCACAGGAGCGGACACTCAATTAACTTCTGATGGGGACTTGGTCACTGGGACTTGGCCAGTAACGTGCCAGCTGATGCCGAAGCAAGAACCGCTAGCTCTAAAGCCGTCGATTTAAAGATCCCATAGTCACGAAGCGATGTAAACTCTTTGTTGACGGCGCTAAAGCTTGATTGCACAACACATTATTGGGCTCAACCAGACCAACGGTACAGGCGCTTGCGGAAAATAGACTATGACAGGACTTTTCTCCACTCGTCAAGTCTGCTGGCCTCCTTCAGCCTTTGGATCGGCCTCCGGTAGCGTTCCAGTAAGTGGGAATGGACATTCTTGGTCCGTTCCCCACGTCACTTGCAAAACAAGTGGATAATCGTGACAACTGACTCGTTCTGCTGAGACGAAAGCTGTGCCGCTGGGAACAGCTGCTGAAGTTGCCAGCTTCTTCGTCCACAACATCGAGCTTCCTCCCGGTGCACCCGCTGTATTCAATACTTACCGCGGTGCAGCATTTACAGAAGAGTTATTAGAAACTTTTAGCATGTCCGCTATTCTGGCAAACCGGGGCGGTTTGGTCCGATTACCGGATGGTCGGGGGCGTAAACGTGAGCACCTGGAGCGATGCAGCCGCCTGGTGTTGTAGAGCTCCATCATACAAACACAGAGCTAAAATTGCAGTAAGCTACTTTATTCTGCTTCGCTGCTGGTGCACATTTTTGACAGCGGCGTAATTGTGTTCACAATTACGCGGCTGTCAAATACTTGCACCCCAGCTAAGAAGAATATAATAATTGGCTCAGTCTTTATGTGGTTGAGCTTCGAACCACCAGCTGGCGCCACCAATCTGGCCACTCACGTTTACGCCCCCGACCATCCGGTAATCTGCCCAAACCGCCCCGGTTTACCGGAATAGCGGAAACGCTAAAAGCATTTATTTCAACAAATCGTCACGCTAATGCACACCGACCACCGAAAGACCACAGCCTATCAACCTCGAAGCAACGGCTTAACGGAGCGCCTAAATAAAACACTCGCCAACATGCACTCTATGCACATTGATGTGGAACACAAAGTATGGGATAAAATTTTGCAATACATGACGTTTGCTTACAATACCGGTCTGCAGGAGACCGCCGGGTTTACACCATACGAGCTCGTTTACGGACGTCGCGTTAAAACAGCTTCAGACAGCATGATCCCGGTAGATCACGGAGCCACAAGAATTGACACCACTGATGATGTCATCGAGAAAACCGAGGAAGCTCGCCAGCTTGTTCGGAATCGCATTCGCACCCAGCAGAGTACCGACGGCTGTCGTTACAACCACACCCCACGTAACGTCCAGTACTCACCAGGCGGCCTCATGTGGGTGTGGACACCTATCTGGCACCATGGGCTCTCTGAGAAAATAAAGTTGTACGGCACCTACGAGGTGATGCCTCAAAGCTCTGATCATGGTTCTAACCGACGCCATTCCCGTACTGAAGTCGTCCCCGAAGTACTGATAAAGCCGTACTACGCACGCGAGGGTTAATCAGCGCTCACAAACCGCTTCAGCGTTGTGTACATTCCTTGAAGTTTCTTTCTTTCTTTTTTTTTGAGAGACCATGTCTGAAACGCAGAGTTCTCTTGGGATATTGGGAAAGTTAGCTAAAAACAGCAGCATGACACTTTCAAAGACTTGCTAAGAATTTTTAGCGGTGTATTTTATCAACATGTGTTCATTATCGCACATCAACTTGGCGTATGTTCCCTTATGTTCGCAAAATCTCACTTCAGTTGTAGTTGTAACTATACCAGCGAAGCAGGCTAAGTTTTACCGGGCTCACAAAGCACACTAATAACGCTATGGACAACTTCCATATCTATTCTACTGGAAAACGTGCATTTAACCCATTCAAGTGCAACATTGCCTACACGTTGGCCATACCATGCCCCTTATTTGGCTTAGATATAAAGAAGATGTCTTGTTCAGCTCACCGATGACACCCTAGAAACAAGCTACGAATTGCGTATGATACAGGAAAATGCATAGAAAAATGGTGGTTTAGTTATTAACTACAACACTTTAATTTAAAGCAGGAAAGTGTAAGTTTCGGAACGCATTGCATTGTAACTTCTCTATTTTCGCGGAATATCAACCATGTCTTGTGCTGTTGTTTTAGCAATCCGGTAAACATTTGGATTAGTGGCAGTATGACACTATGGTACGCTTCAATGAGTAACTTTTTACAAGGGCAGTAATGAGCTTACACAGAATTAACATATATCGATCGTCACTCATAACATTGTTTCGAAGTTCAAATAAATATAAACCCGGTGCTCCGCGTATTCTAAGGAAGATACCGAGGAAAACCAACTAAATACCTCGTACGTCGCATAATATTTGGGAGAAAGTGACCATCCAGTAACTGTTTTCGGAGCACATAAGCAACCTACACAGTGCGAATTTTCGGCACACGTAACCCAAAGTGGCCCGTGTTTTTTTTAAACACGAAATATCTGCTGTTTCTTCTCCGGCCGGGAAACATATGGTAAAATAGCTCTTATTTAGAAACAGTCTGAAAATAAAATTGTCAAAGCTAGAAGTGATGCATGCCTTTAGAAAAAATTAAAGCGTTCTATTGGTATTGAACTGGCTCTAACGTCTGACCGCGACCACTTTCACGAGCATATCAAGGATAAGTCTTGATTACACGATTACATTCGATAGTTATACTTCTAAGACGTTTGAAAAGATTGTTGATGGTTTTGAGCTACTGAGACTGCAACGCTACGCAGCGTATCTCTAGACAGAGAATAAATAACTCCAGCATTTGATCATCCATCGATTTCCTGTAGTAAGGCACACCGGTAGCGTTTGGTCCGGCTAATTATAATACTTCATCCGGACATGTGCCAAGCTAATTGTGTTTTAGAATACGGAAATAGTTGTCCCAAAAAATTGGGCATGATGCAAGTTGCGCAAGCTAACATTTGAATAAAGGGAAAATCAAACATCCACCCGTTCGTAGCAATTGCTACAAAGGAAACCCATACGGGTTCCTCGAAAGAAAAGCCTCATAGTTGAAGAAATATCCGTCCTTGTCCGGGACTCGAACCCGGGACCACTGCCTTTCCGGGGCAGCCGCTCTACCATCTGAGCTAACCAGGTGGCTAGCAGATGGCAGGGCGAAGTCGAACTTGTCGACAACTCGAAGCAAAGGCAAGCGTTTGACGTAATAGTTCTGCGGAAACCCGCAAGGTGGAGAGAAGTAATGAATAAAGGGTTTCCGGTTTCCGCAAAACTATTACGTCAAACGCTTGCCTTTGCTTCGAGTTGTCGACAAGTTCGACTTTGCCCTGCCATCTGCTAGCCGCCTGGTTAGCTCAGATGGTAGAGCGGCTGCCCTAGAAAGGCGGTGGTCCCGGGTTCGAGTCGCGGACCAGGACGAATTTTTCTTCAACTATGAGGCTTTTCTTTCGAGGAACCCGTATGGGTTTCCTTTGTAGCAATTGCTACGAACGGGTGGATGTCTGATTTTCCCTTTATTCATTACTTCTCTCCACCTTGCGGGTTTCCGCAGAACTATTACGTCAAGCTAACATTTGCTGGGGCGGGAAGAGGCCAGGGTCCGGCTTTGTCCGCAACGCGAGTGTATATGACATATCCCGCGCGTCGTCCGCTAGACGGCGTCCTGAGAAGGCACAAAAGACAATCGTCGCTGTCCAAGCAAGCGATGCGTAGTAAATAAGAGACTCACTTATGCTGTCACTGTTTTAAGAAAGAAAATTTAGCTTCAGCTGTAGTTTTGTTGGGCTTTCCAGCGCGCAGCCAAATTGCCTGCTTTCAACATTGCGGCATGGGTAAATGTCACACTTCGCCTCCCACTTTTGAGAAACGAGTGGCAGATGCCCCCCTTGGGTAGGTACGCCTAAGGCCCGAATTCACAAGTACAAGTGTCACTGCAAGATGTGTAATATTTTTTGATCAGATTGTCCGACTCGAGCAATTGTTTCTTCAAGTCGTTCGAAGCACCATTAAGTAAGCAAAATGAAGCTTGCTCGGGGATGCTCTTGCGCAAAGCCAAAGGTTACATATGGGCTTTGAAAGACCCAAAAGGGCAAACCATCTTAGAAAGTGCAAATAAGACTGCATTTGCTCGCTATCTCCTCAACATAGAAAGCTCTGAAAAAGTACTTGACAAGCTGGCCGTACAACAACATTTCAACTTCATCCTCACTCATACAATGAGCAAAGTTCACGAGTAAAAGCTCTATGGATGCATTTCAGGATAGGTGGGTAAATTAATAATCCGACAGCATGGCCTCGTACAAGCGTGTTCTGGTGCAAATTTAAGTAAAATCTTCAAGAAGTGTCAACTGCCCACTACACATCGTGTCCATTCAGAGTAGCCTAGCAGCTCTTCAAGAAAGTGTAGGCACATCTGTTACTGCAGCAAAGTGGTAACCAGTTTTAGTGCAAGAGAACCACGACTACAAACATCGTGTAGACTACCCTGACAGCTTGTTATCTTTTGTTGAATCTCTACAGCCTTATATCGCAGGCTTTACTTCCAGAAAGGTGGCCGTGACAAACAGCTGTGAGGAATACGTGATGCCCTGGCAAGCGGATAAGGAACTGCCCCTATTCAGGCGAAAAACCGAGGTGGGCTTGTACCTGCTTCGCAGGACGTGATCTGAATTTGCACTGCCGCTGACAACAGGTTATCACAACTGCAAGCTGCACGCCCAAATTTTTACTACGTTCTTGTAAAGTCAAAGCATTTGGTTTTGGATTTCCTGAGCTTGTCTTAAGTAAAGAAATGGTTTTCAATTCTCGATGAACGTATCCTTCACTGTGAGGCTTCGTACTACATTTATATTCTGTACAAGTAAGTGGCCAAACTTCACATGAGCATGAACCTCCGTCACTTGATGAAAAGAAAACCGGGAAGCGAGTGCCGAGAAAGTGAGGTCTGGTTTTACGAGGCTGATTGTTCCGATCTACGAGGCTGATGATAGGAAAAACCACTGATACAGGCCTTTCAACGATGTTCATCCTTGCAAGGAGAACGCAAAAAGGAAATAAATAATGGTAATTGCATCGTTATCGCCCATTTGACTTCCCATTTTTGACCACTTCCCCTTAGTGCTCGCCATAACCGTTAAAAAATGGCGGGGTGACACATTCAACGCGGCGGGTGAGCAGCCGCTGCCTGATTCTTGCCCATGGTAAGATGGCCGCCACGGGTGCGTGTGGCGGTTTCACCGTTGTACTTGGTAGGCAAAAGCAAACTCTACTCCAGCAGTTGTACTTCGACCTCCTTGATTGTAACATCGCCTCGGACTTCGGGTGCCCCGGTCCGCGCCTCGCATTCGAATTTCGGAGGGAACAATGAAAATTTCATGGTTTGATGGGAATGCATCAGAGGGCCCCACACGATTGGATAAACCTCGCAAGGAATAAAAGTGCGCCATCCTTTGAAATCCACAGTCACGGTGCCCTATTTTCCCCTTCTCTTTTTAATGTTAATTTCATCTCTATTCCGAGAATCTGGTTGACACAACACCTCGCTTGACAAAGCGTGCTCTACATATCCTGAATTTTAGCTTAGGAATACCTATGCGCGCGTACTTAAAATGCTCGTTATGGCCCGCCAGCCCAATGTATCATCTAAGTCCACGCATATGCACCAACATACGTTTTCTTGTTTAGTGCAATACAGGGATCACGCTGTGCGAAGGAACGAATTTAGTTATCAGAGCGATTAAATATTCAGCAATGAAAGCCTATGGAACCAGCGAAAATTTGTACTCGATTTGCGAGACGAAAACGGTCCCTGTGATAAAACTACGATATCTATCATAACAGCTGCTGCGGTGTATCTAGTCCGGAGACTCAACTATCCATCAATGCCTATCTCTACTCTCTACACATTGCGTAACACCACTCCCAAAATCAATTTTGAAACACAGTCGCTCAAGTTCACGTGGTATCATAGAAAACCCGAGCGTATCCCTTGCGTAAAAGTTGGAAGCTCTGGCCGTGTCGTTTCATCGCTCGCACGTATTGTTCCACATCGCACTGGCAGCGGTTCTATGACGTGGATGGTGATACCTTCATTTCTTAACGCCATGAAAGACTCAGTTCTATAGTCTCACGCCAGATGGCCGACGCACAGAAATCAAGCTTTGGTTTAATTTCTTTTTTAAGATGAGCTCTTCAAATGTTATAATTTCTGACTACTTTCTAATACGTAGCAATTGGTTGCTTATATGTTAAGTCATTGCTTTTATTATCAGATCATATTCCTTCGACAACATAACAACAAGCATGCACATGTCCTTGCGTTACGCTAGAAAAAGCTATCGAGCCTTGTAGAACGGACATACTCAGAAATTCTGGACATTCTACCTTCGCCTTCCTGTGGAAGTTCACAGCAATGCACATGCTTAATTGATTGGGCAATGTTTCAAACAATTTTATTTCTATATAATTGTCGAGTATCAACAAATTCCAGATGTATGCACCAAGAGGTCAGTCCTCTGTAACAACATGTGCATTTATGGCACTTGGTCAGAACACTTGCGGTGCGTTAAAGCAGTGTTTTGTTCGGGGGTGGGCGGGTATATCACTCGCTAAGAACAAAGGCTTTGCACTGTCTTCGCAGAGCGCAAATTGACTTGAAGACGTGCGAAATTGAAACCGTAAAGCTATTTATTGCTGCTGGAGTTTCCAACGGTAATTGAAGAGCGAGTGCCATTCAGTCTGTTTGCACGCGCATGTTCTTGTGAGGCAACAGGGAAGGAGAGAGAGTGTATATGGGTAGTGGACACCTTAAGCGTGCGTGGTTGTCTACTTGTATTTGCGTGTACTTACGTATGGGGAGTGCTTAACGCTTGATTCACCTCAGCCACGGGTCGGCCCAGTATTGCACTATCTTCGGGACCGGCCCAAGTATGGGGAGTTCTTAACGCCTGCGTCACCTCCGCCACGGGTCGCTCTGGCCTTACACTGTCTTGCGAATTTTGTTCTACACGCGGACACGATAGTGGGGAAAGTAGCGCTTAGCAGCTTTGCTGTAAAAAAAGAACAGGAAAACGAACACCTCAGCCGTCAGTATCGCCACCGCAGATTGCGTCGCAATGGCACCGTCACCATCGCCACGGCTCCCTGAGCAGCTACCAGCTTGTTCTTTTTCGTTATCTTCCTTCCCTCTGCGGCAGCGCATTGTCTTGATGCTAGCTACGCGCTAAATCTGCACCATCATCGCGCCATGCATCGCTTCTGCGACCAGAAAAGCTTTAGGCGACGCGCGTTCACTGTTATATCGACACTAAACCTTTGAACAGCTTGCTTTTGAAATAACCGGGTGAATAAAAATCGAAAGTGGACTGGCCACAAGGAACATGCGCACGGGGTCATACTATTGATGACAGCATCACAAAAGACTAGGTGTGGTCAGGTTGGCTTTGCAGGTTAGCAAACATTACCTAATGGGTTAGTTTGTTCATTATAGCAGAAAAAACAGCGTTTCACGTTGTTAGCGCCCTGTGTGTTTGTGGTTCCTCCTTGGTATCCCCTCTTGAAGCAGTGTTCTTTCTCTTACTTTACAGCTGTTCTTTCTCAGCGTCAGTTGTGCTTTCCAAGGGCATTTAATTCGAAATTTTTTGTTCGCATAGCTCTTACAGAAACATGTTAAATCACAATTTCTTCGCTCGGCTGAGTGATCTCGAAGAGGCGCTCCAAGCTGTTCATGATCTGTAGCCACCTAAGAACAATTACAGAAAGTTTAATTAACGTAGCTTCGTTATTTACGCACACAACATCTCAAGTTACTCCGCATCCAGAGGTTACCAATCTGAAAACAAGAATGATAAAATATATGTCACCAATATTTATATCGGTAAAATAGATTTTTGTGCCGTTAAAAGCAGCCGGCATATTGATAAGGCTGTAGGCTTCTTACAAAACAAATGAGAAAGCTTGGACAAGTTGTCTTGGCGCAAATCAACTTCATGAGATTAAGCAGATGTGCCCAACCGTGCAATTCTGTTCTTATATTCGATTCTCCTACATTATACAAGAAGTGCCTCAGCGCCACGGTAAATCAAACAAGGTGTGCAAGAACATTGTGTGCGCTTCAGATTAGAATTCTTAGCGATGATGTCATCAGGCTCAGCTTCCAGGCATCATCTCTAATAAAAACAGCTTCCTATGGGAAAGCATTGGATACATTTTCAGTACTTTGTAACATGTGAATCAGTGCGGACATGTACATTATTAACTGTACATGTACATGTACTGAAATATTAAGCTGAGGGTTTTGCTGCGTATATATTTTGGCTATCTACTGTTACGATCTAAAGAAGACCATACTGTGAATTTGCAACAGTTCATGCTGACATAAGTACAGTCACGTGAAATATCAGCTACGACACAGTACCCGTGGTGTAACTGGCCCCTTGGATACAGGGTGTTAAGAACGGCCAGCTGCTGTGCAAGTTTTGCCAACCTGTTGCGACTGCGAGCGTCATCTTTTCTCGGAGCGCGCCGCCAACCTATAGCGACGGCGTGACTAAGCCGACTTTGTGTCAGGAACAATACGCGCGTCCTCCACTCTTCGTCGCTTGAGCTAGGATGCGTTTGACGAAGCAGGCTTTGTGCTGAAACTGCCACCGTTACGCTTTAGCCTCGTCGCCGTTGTGACTGAATGAGTTCGGCGAGCCAACACTTATTACCGAAATTCCCAACGCCGCCTGTTCTGTTATGAGCGGGGGAGTTGCCGCGCGAACGCAGTTCAAGGCTCCTTCCCAAGCGCCGACCAAGACGCGAGGCAATGTGCTACCCGGGCGCGCTACCCGGGTCAGCTCCGAGTTCTACGAAGCCCTCTGATGTCGGCTCCGGACCGTGCACCTGTACCTGAGTGTGTGTGCGCGCGTGCGTGTGTGTGTGTGTGTGTGTGTGTGTGTGTGTGTGTGTTTGTGTGTGTGTGTGTGTGTGTGTGTGTGTTTGTGTGTGTGTGTGTGTGTGTGTAAGCCTTCCCGGGGAGAGGCGGTGTGTTTTCAATGACTGGACGAACGTTTCCATCCCCTTAAAGTCAAGGGTGGGGGGGGGGCGGTGCGAGTGCTTATTGGCCGCTGTTGTGCGGATGCTACACTTTCTTAAGCAGTCATGTTAGACTGACACCCTCTCTCAAGCAGTCAGGTTAGACTGATGTACTTTCTTAAGCAGTCATGTCAGACAGACACTCTCTCAAGCAGTCGTGTTAGATTGACGTACTTTCTCTCGCAGTCATGCTAGACTGATGAAGTGCATGTAAATACTGTAAATAAACCCATATTCCTCGTTCTCGATGAGAAGCAGTCCTTCCTTTCATCAAAGTCCTCAGCGTGGATAAGTTGGACGATGGCATGTGCCAGCTACCTTCGAATTCATATCGGACTCCAATCTTGAAAACGGTTTAGGAACGATGGGATTGAACCCCCAATCATAACAACTGGCTGACAGCAGTGACATGGACTTTGCGACGTGGTGATGTGTCTGCGGTGAGTGCTTGGTTCTTGCTTTGATTCTCTAGGCTTCATTTTGTGGTTGTTTTGTTCAGAATAGCAGGGAAGCTAGATTGTTTTCTAGGTTGTGTTTTCCTAGCTAGATATAGCGAGCAGGATCAAGGCAGTAAAGCAGCAACCATGCAGTTAAGGAGACTGCTGAGAGACGAATTGTTGATTGTTGGTGAGGAACTGGGCCTAGATGTACGCAAGGAAATGCTAAAATCGGAATTATTGCAGCTAATTTCCGAACAGGCCAGTGAGGATGAAATTTAAATGGGGTTGGGACTTCTCAAGAAAACAGAAGAACGGGACAAAGAGAGGGAGGAACGTGAGTTAACAAAAATGCAACTTGAAGTTGAAAGCAAACGCTTGGAGTTGTCTCAAGGAAATGAAGGGGCTCTGGGACAATCAAGTGAGGCAGAATCATACCGCATGGACAGGCTGTTAAAGCCATTTGCGGTCGGAACCGACATAGGCTTGTTCCTAAGCATTTTTGAAAGGACTTGCGAGTAGATGAACTTCGACCCGAGTACATGGCCACAGCGGTTGCTGTCTATGTTGCCGTGCGAGGCAGCAGAAGTAATCGCCAGACTGAGTGCACAGGATGCATATGATTATGCAAAAGTTAAGGCTAGTCTCTTGAAGAAATACCGCTTTTCAGCCGAAGCTTTTCGGCAAAGGTTTAGAAGCACAGACAAGAAAGATAGCGAGGGGTACCGGGAGTTTGCATACGGCTTCAAGGCCAACCTAGTCGAGTGGCTGAAAAGCGCGGAAGCGTACGACAGCAGAGACATGATCATTGAATGCGTGTGTCTAGAGCAGTTTTGCAAAACCATCCCCCAAGCTGTTAAACTGTGGGTGCAAGACAGAGAGAATGTAAACACCGTGGAATGGGCGGCTGAATTAGCCGGAGTACGCAACGCGTAGAAAGTTGAACGCCGAGGACGGAAATTGAACGGTTGAAATGGACCGCAGAAACCATTTCCGTTCAAAAAAGGTTCGCAGGCTACATGATCGGAGCCTGTAGATGGGGAGGAAAAGCCCACAGAAAAGAAGGAGGAGAAACTTAACGAGGAAACCGCACAAAAGGAACAGAAAAGAAAATTCGAATCTTTTAGGCCCATTCGCAGTTATAAATGCCACAAACTGGGACATATAGCTGTAAACTGTGGGAAGCCTAGCGTAGTTTTTTTTTTCCTACGTAGAGGAAAAAGACGAGAATATGGAACATTTAAGCCCCTATCTTCACGACCTGCAAGTTAATGGAAAACCATGCCGAGTGCTAAGAGACAGTGCCTCTACGATGGACATTGTCCATCCGTCTTACGTGACGGTAGATGAATTCACCGGAAAAGTAGCATGGATCAAACAGGTTGTAGAAGAACACAGCGTGTGTCTGCCCATGGCCAAGTTCAAAATCAGTGAACCGTTAGGTGAGCTAGTGACCGAGGCTTCAGTTTCCAAATTTTTGTCACTGCAGTACCCTTACATCTTTTCGAATCGTTCGAATCAGTTACTGCGTGACAAAGGGCTTAAACTGGGAGAGGGCCTAGTACAGGCATTGGCGCGAGGCCAAGCTTGTAAAATCGCGTCACTTTTGGCTGAAAATGCACAAGCTGCTCCAGCGGAAGCAGAAAAGGGGATAACTTCAATACCCGAATCCGAGCTAGGCTCGAGGGATGAAAAATCAGTAGAGGAGAGCCTGCCAGCTGACCAGCTATATGGGAGCGTATCACTAGAGTGTCAAAGTTCAAGCCTGCAGGAAGAGCAAGCTGACGCACTCACAAGCGAGACAGGGTCGTTGTTATCACCGGCCTCAAAGAACTTTGATCAGCTCTTACGTGTACATAGAGAGTCATTGGCAGCCGAGCAAAAGAATGATGAGTGCTTAGCTAAATTACATCACACAGCCAAAGAAGGCATTGCTAGAGGAGGATTGTTGTATCGACACTACAGAGATCGAAAGGGTAGGATTTTAGATCAGTTAGTGGTACCTACTAAGTATAGGGAGGACCTTCTGAGTCTATGTAATGGAAATGGGTGGTCCGGCCACATAGGCATAAACAAATCAAAGGAAAGATTGCTTATGGAAAACTACTGGCCTGCCTGTTTCAAAGACGTAGAAAACTTTGTAAGATCATGCGGCGCCGGCCAGCGCTCTGGTAAACCAGGAGAGACATGGAAAGCTCCACTAAAGGTAGTCTCCTTAATAATAGAACCTTTCATACGACTTGTAATAGACACGGTAGGGTCTCTACCAAACACAAAATCAGGTTACAGGTACTTGTTTACCATGCTGTGTCCGGCTACAAAGTTTCCAGAAGCAATCCCTCTGAAAGAGCTCAGCTCCACCAAAGGAGTAGACGCGCTTTTGACAGTGTTTTACCGAATTGGGTTTCCAGCCGAAATTCAGGTGAATCAAGGGTCAGTATTCACGAGCGCACTGACTTCAACATTCTTGCAAAAGGGGCGAGGTAAAGTTAATACACAGTTCTGTCTATCACGCTCAGTCAAACAGTGCAGATAGGTGGCATTCAGTGCTTAAGCGAGTTTTGCGTGCGCTCTGTTACGAACATAAAGGAGGACTGGGAGAACTGTCTGCCGGCAACTTTGTTTGCTTTGCGAACGGTTCCACATGAAGCGACAGGGTTCTCGCCAGCAGAACTAGTGTATGGGAGGACACTCCGTTCTCCACTGAGAATGTTAATAGAGATGTGGGAGGAAAAAGGGGAGAGTCCAACAGTGTTTGAATACGTGGTAAATTTGCTGGAAGGCTAAGCGCAACCCAAGAACTAGTCGAAAAGAACATGGGAGTAGCTCAAGAAAATGCCAAATTCTATTACGACAAGAACGCAAGACTTCGTACGTTTAACGCCGGAGACCAGGTAATGATGCTTCAATCTTCAAGAAAGAACAAGCTTGAAGTTCACTGGGACGGGCCTGTTCTAGTCTTGCACAAACTTTCATATACTAACTATGCTCTGAAAATACCCGGTCGCAGGAAGGAGGTGAGAATATATCACTGCAATTTGATGAAGCGGTATATAGAGCGGAGCGGAGTCGTTAACTATGCTATGAAACAGCAGGATGGCACGAGCACCAAGTTTAAGGAGTATAGGGCGACCTCCAACTCTGAAATCGGCCTGGAAGAAGCAGTAAAACATTCGGTAAGCTCGCGCGCTCTAAGACCGGAGCAGTTAGGTGAGCTAAAAGAGGTGTTAGGGGAATATCTCGACAGATTCAGTGATTGGCCGGGGAGAACCGAACTAATAACGCATGAAATAGAGCTGACATCAACAGAACCCGTAAGATCAAAGCCTTACAGGGTGTCTCTAAGACAGAGAGAGATTATGGAGGCAGAGATACAGCGTATGCTAGAGTTGGGAGTTATTGAGCCCGCTGAGAGTGACTAAACGTCACCGCTAATACTGGTAGAAACCCGTAACAAGGACCCTCGTCTGTGTGTTGACTACAGGAAGTTAAATGCCATCACTAGGGATCAGCTGTGCCCGATACCCAACATTGAGGAACGAATTGAAAGAGTTAGCGCTGCTAAATACATTTCAACTATAGATACTGGGTACTGGCAAGTTCCCCTTTAAGAAAGTACCAGCCGCTATGCCGCATTCATCTCACCTGTAGGCACTTTTCGCCCCCTCGCACTCAGCTTCGGGCTAAAGAACGCCCCGGTTAGTTTCTCAAAGTTAATGGATATTGTCCTAAAAGACTTGCAGGAGTTCGCCTTGCCATATCTTGGTGATGTAGCACTTTTTTTGGACAGCTGGGAACAACACGTATCGCACCTCAAACAGATGTTCTCACGGTTGAGCGAAGTCGGCTTAACGATGAAAGCAGAAAACTGTAGATTTGGTTGTTCACAGGTTACTTACCTGGGCCATGACGGCAAGGCCGGCCGAGCTGAAAACAGCTACGATTGGATAATTTTCTCAGCCACGCACGAAAACAGACATTCGTTCATTTTTGGGACTTGTGGGGCACTATCAACGGTACATTCCGAATTACTCGCCAAATGCGGACGCCCTCCGAAAGGCAGCACCGAGTAGCGTACACTGGGATAAATACAAAGAGAACGCTTTCCAAAGTTTGAAAATGCTATTGGTTTCTCGTCCTGTGCTTCGCGCGCCTGACTACGCAAAGAAATCCATAGTTCAATGCGACGCAACCGACAAAGGTACGGGCGTGGTACTTAGTCAGGTCGGCGACAATGACGAGGAGCATCCTGTCCTCTATGCCAGCCGTAAACTAAATGTAAGAGAGGAAGCCTACAGCGCTTCAGAGGAGGAATGCGCTTGTTTAGTTTGGGACCCCCAGAAGTTTTCGTGTTACTTGTACGGAGCGAAGTTCATCTTCGAGACTGACCACTGTCCTCTGACGTGGCTCAATCAAATTTCACATAAAAATGGCCGCTTGCTCCGATGGAGTCTCACTCTCCAAGCATGCAACTTCTCCTTTAGATATAAGAAGGGAAAGTTGCATAGAAATGCGAATGGTTAGAGCAGACTAGGTTGAATTCTGCGTTTGAGGGTTCCGCCTAAATTTTAGGATTACTAATGTTAATTTTGTTAAGCCAAGAAGATTCCCTCTCATTTAGCAGGATTACCTCCATGATTGCTGAATTTGTCTGCACGAAATTGCTTTTAAAAAATTGGCATAGCGAAATGCCGCATTTTTGTTTCTGCACTTATGTTTACCTTGAAGCCTAGCGGGTCTAAAGTGAGAGCCGATGTACGTCATCTCGGCGCAGAGCCGTGTTGTGGGGTTCATTTTGCAGTTGTCTATCCTTGTTGGATGTTTTGGGGTGGTGACATTACACAAGTGGTCGCTGCGAGCCAAGGCATCACCCCTTGACCACCAGCCGTTCTCTTCCTGCCCAGCGGTTATCTGCGCTAGACAGTCGAGATTTTCTGGGCCATGGAGGCGCTGTTAAGAACGTCCAGCTGCAGTACAAGTTTTGCCAACCAGTAGCGACCGCGGGTGTCATCTTTTCTCGGAGCACCGCCGCCAACCTCTAGCCACGGCGTGACTAAGTCGACTTTGTGTCGGGAACAATACGCGCGTCCTCCACTCTCCGTCGTTTCAGCTACGATGCGTTTGACGAGGCAGGCTTTGTGCTGAAACCGCCACAGTTACGCTCTAGCCTCGTCGCCGTTGTGACTGAATGAGTTCGGCGGGCCAACTATTATTACCGAACTCCCCGACGCCGCGCTGTTCTGCTAAGAGCGGGGGACTTGCCGCGGGAACACAGTTCAAGGCACCTTCACACGCGCCGACCAAGACGCAAGACGATGTGCTAACCGGGCACGCTACCCGGATCAGCTCCGAGTTCTACGAAGGCCCTCTGACACCGGCTTCGGACCGTGCACCTGTGTGTGTGTTTGTATGTGTGCGTGTGTGTGTGTGTGTAAGCCCTCCCGGGAAGAGGCGGCGTGTTTACAATGACTGGACGAACGTTTCCATCCCCTTGGAATCAAGGGGGGGGGGGGGGGGGTTGCGAGTGCTTATATGTCGCTGTTGTGCGGATTCTACACTTTCTTAAGCAGTCCTGTTAGACTGACACTCTCTCTCAAGCAGTCATGTTACACTGATGTACTTTCTTAAGCAGTCATGTTAGACTGAGACACTCTCTCAAGCAGTCGTATTAGACCGACGTACTTTCTCGCGAAGTCATGCTAGACTGATGAACTGCGTGTAAATACTGTAAATAAACCCATATTCCTCGTTCTAGATGAGAAGCAGTAATTCCCTTCATCAGCGTCCTCAGCGTGGATAAGTTGGACGACGGCATGGGCCAGCTACCCTCGAATTCATGTCGGACTCCAATCTTGACAACGCGTTACGAGCGATGGGATTGAACCCCCAATCATAACAACGGTTACATATCACCAAGAAGTGCTAGTTTCATAAATACCAGTCATTGGAAAGTGTTTCGCTGTTGAATTTTTGGTATGTTGGCGCCGAAGTGCAGTCTTGGGGGCACTTGTTACCACGAGCACTATGTTTCTGCTAATATTCATAGGAACTCCACACAATTTCTTTTTTTTTTGTGTGGAGGGGTGAGTTTTCTTTAGCGTATAAAGACTGTTCCAAAGTTATCGGTTAGCTCAAGACGCACCCGCACGTGTTTCTGATATCCAGTACGTTGTCAAAGATTCAATAGCGAAAGAGCCGTATGTTATCAGATTGCGCGCATGAAGCGAATAAAGGCGTTCATTCTCCGTCATATTTGAGGACCCTAGATAGCGCTGCAACGTACGAGTATTCCAATCTGATGAACCGATGATTTTATCCGTAGATCAGATTCAGAGGAAGCAGTATTTTCTGCGAATCCATCGTTGTGTTTCCAGTGTTGTTTCCTTTTACAGGGCAAGCTCGCCTTTATAATGAGTTATATTCGTGACTCACTCTTGTGGAACTGTTTTGATCTTCACATCCTTACAACGTGACTCTATAGACGTGCTACACTTCACTGAGTGAATACTGGGAAATGAACTGGGACTTTGGTTGCGTGAGCTTTTACCCATTTAACGTAACAATTTCTTTTTCATAACTGACTTTCTAATTTAGGAGTTTGTCAGACAGAGCAACCTAATGTCAACAGGAGGTCTTAACAATACAGAAAATTTAAATGATTATTAGTCGCCTTTCAGCTCTTGGTAAGGAATTTCAATAAAGATATCCTTATGATAATTGAAAGCCTATCCGCTTGAGGACGTTTCATCTGAGTTCCCCCTTTACAAGCTGATGCCGACTTGAAGGTGGTGGTATCGTGGGCCCTTGACATATGTCTAACCGTCAAACAAAGATTATTCCGAATGTTTCATTTCAAAAGGCGTAATACTCTCCTGCCCTTCACTGTGGTTCGCAAGCACGCATAAGACGAAAGTGATGCGTAAATAGCGTCGTTTGTCCTAACGCGCAAGCTACCGTAACTCATCTCGCTTATATCGCTGTCATTCAGGCTTAGATAAGACAGGTATATTTTAAATCTACCCATCATGAATACGAAAATAGCTGACCGCGACCAGCCCAGCTAAGTCAAGGAATCATTACTTTTAGTTTCGCTTCCGCGTCCGTTCTGCCTGCATCTGCGGCAAAAGTGAAAAGTGGGCAAGATGGTAAGCCGAAAGGGGGGGAGGGTGAGGTGGTAGTGTAATGGTTAGCGTGCCCAGCTTCCAAATGCAGAATTTCACAAGTACATGGACTCTAATCCCGGTGGTTTGTTTGTGAAGCCAGTTTTCTGTGCTCTCTGGTGACGGCACGTCTGATGAAGCTCAGAATGAGGCGGCAGCCTGGCGACAACGGTAGTCGTTAGGGTAACAGAATAAGCGGGCTTGGAAGGTCGCACCAAAGCTGAAAGTGTATTCAGAGGGAATACAGTATGCTCCTGTCGACAAGAACAAGTGATGAATAACGAGCGGTGTTGTTGAGCGAGGCTGCAGACCGATAAGGTCACCAAAGACACCAGTGACATCAGGTCACCAGTGATGAGCGCAAATATACATCGACAATATGTCAACTAACATGTAATTGATACCTCATTAAGGTCGTTGCGTGTTTGTGTTGTGTCTTGCATGACCGAGTAGTGCAAGTGATGACATTGGAGAGAAAACGGTGAGCGAAGTCATCGAAAAGTACCTTAGGATAGCCATGTTGAGCGTCAATGGCGTGTTCAAGAAAGTCTGCGACTTCAATTGCTCAAGTAGTACAAAGGCTTGAGTGGTAGCATACCGTTGGGCATGCTTCGTAACCGCAGTGATAAACACATACTTTGCGGGAATAAGCTGAAAAAGGGCGACCCAGTGAGCTGGACGCCCTTTTTCAGCTCTGGCATTGCTTGAAAAAATAATGTTGCGAAGTATGACGCCCAAAATACCATATGCCTACTTAAATGAATCAGCGTGGTTATACTTTTGCAAAAAGCCATGGTAGCCTGCCACCAGGACATTATGGAGTGGCGGCGATGAGAGTTTACATTGGTAGCAAGAAAATGAAAACGAGCGCATCAGGAATGGCAGAAGGAAGTTTCTGCGGTACAAAATCACCCCCCCCCCCATAGAAAGAAAAAAGAAAGGTTGCTATTAGGGGCATCAAAGGCAGGAGCACTGCGGTGCTTGCTGATCTTGTTCAGGTTGTCACCAGCATTTTATTTTGAGTTTATTTGTGAGAAAATGAGTTCAATTTAGGTTTATTTGCTTCACAATGGCGGGCGTAATCAGGAAACAATTCAACGCGTTGCATTACAGGGTGCCTGGGTACTCTGTGTAGACTACATACGACAGTGATAGCAGCAAATCAAAATTGTTAGAGAACATAATTCGAAAACAAGCTCACTTAATAATTATCACCATAATCAACCTATTCAAAGTACAGTGCTGGAGGAAGGCCTCTCCCTCCGGTCTCCAATTACGCCTGTGCTGCACCAACTGATTCCAATTGCGCCTGCGAATTTCACTACCCTACTAAGTATTTTGCACCATCCCTGTCTTCAAATCAAGGAAGTAGCCCAAGGTGCGCCTACTCCAGACGGCTCACGACTCACAGGATATCATGCCCTCAGGCTTCGAGCCTACTGTTATCTCTGAAGTGTGACCATGGACACTGCATAGATCGCTGGTGCGCGTTCAAATACATGGGATTTCAAACTCGCGTATCCCTTTCTCACTTTGGCTGATTCGCTGGACTATTAGTTATATATTATTATTAGTTATTACTATTATTAGTTATGTAGGGTTCGCAATATCATACAGATCACCTGGATTCGAACCCGTGTACACTCGCATTTATACAATTCAAAGCACAGATCATAACCATTACACCACAGCGCCACCACGCCCACTCGGGTTCTTTTAGGGGTTATATATCTACAAAATGTATTTAAGGAATCGGCGGTGGTGGCTGGCGTTTCTCCGCAGTGCGCTCTTCTGTTGGGTATTGGAATATGTTGGCGTTTGCATCACTTCCATTCCTTGCTACGACTGACGAAGGAAGACAACGTGGACGACAACGTGAGAAGTATTCTTCACGGCTTGTCGTAACCGCAGGAACACAACAAATGTGCCGTTCAGCTCATGATCGAGTGCTTCTCCAGTCCATGCATGATATGTTTTACGAAAATGCGCGGATACAAAGTATCGTGCCAACCATCCACGCATGTGAATTTATTTCGCTCGTATACTGGTGAGCATTTCTGTTTATTTTTTCCGCCAGTTCCATTCGTATATGGTCAACTGCGACGCCCTTACCAGGCACTTCGACGTGCCTCACACTGCCGTGTAGGTGTTCTTTTCAAGTGGATTAGTTTGCTTTGGTTCACTCCGCTGTAAGCGTTTGTCCAGCATTAGCAGCGGATCGTTAGCGTTTTGGAGCGCACGCATTCCAGCATTTGGACACTACGTCTGCCGATAGCTGCGTCGCATGCATTGGCACGCATGTTTAAATTACTAATATCTCCACTTGTTACGCGTGCATGGCTCATATCCTGTGTCAGTGCTCGTTCCAAAACCTTCAAAGACCATCTACACTCATGCGTGTGTTCAATATATATGCACAGGATGGACTTAACGGCTAGTTGGTTGAGCATTTTAGAAGAAACAGCGCAACACAAGGACGACGGAAAAACATGGACCACACCACGTAGCGCTGGTGTGGTTGATGCTTTTTGTCGTCCTTGTGTTTGCGCTGTTTCTTCTTCCACGACACATGCACACCACAGGTGCATGAAAGTTTCGGAGCATAGGGGGTTAACTTTGTTTTCTCCGTTTCCTCTCAGTGTCAGTGGAACAGTGCGTTGTCCGGAATTGTGCACGCTTACCCCCCGTGTTCAGAAATTCATCTTAACTTCAAGCCCATGCTTGATCTAAATGACGCAAGTCGTGAATTCACCAAAAGAAACTCAATGAGCATCTTGGGGGGCGTTCGAACCAGGCGTCATTTATATCAAGGGTACGTTCGACTCGCCTGCACTACTTGCACCAGTTCGCGAGGTGCTGCACCCTGCCATTCGTTTCAGCGGTGCAGCAATAGCGCCCGCAGAACCGCGATGTTCGTTTCAAAAGGTGCAGGAAAGGTGCAAGGCTGGTTCATGATTTTGCTGAACCCGCTGCACTGTCGGTACCGACTTGGTGCCGGGATAAATGTCGGAAGCAGTGGCGCAGCAGACGACGCAGCACACGGGCGCGAGCACCGTTAAAACCCGCTTACGCACGTCTGATGTGTCTCTACGCAACTGTGGTGTGTATTTACGCTCCAGAAACCGATCATACCGGCAGTTCAGGACCTCTCAATCTTACGCACTCCGTGCACATTAGTCTGACATAGCATAACGCCTTAACCGCGTCTGCACCTTTGCATTCGTTTCCAGTGTTTCGCTGAGCCTGCACCTCCCTAATCTAGCTGCACAATTTCTCAACTTCTCGTGAACCGCCATGAACTGGTTCGCAGTGGTGCAGGCGAATCGAACACACCCCAAGTCAAACATAAGCTTCAAATAAAGAAGCATTTCTGAATACGGGGGTTAGTCATCTGCTTCTCGCAGAAAATGTCGAAGAAACGCCTACCAAAACCAGCCACATTTGTAAACTCAACTAGGCAATAGGAAGCTCCATAGAAAAAAATAGTGGTATTAAAGGCTTTCAGTGTGCTTTTTTACTCCAAAATGGTTGCGCTGTCGTGGCATCAATGTACAGAGATGGTGTAGCATTGGTTAAAAAGCATGAATTTCCGAATTCCTTGCCAAAATAAGCTTGTGAAATTATTTAGGTGCTGGAATCCAGGGTTTGTAGCGATCCTTGAAAACCTCTATTTCTAAGATGCCATTTTCAAGGCATTGAAAACCCTTGAATTTTATAAGTACTGGAAAGTCCTTAAAGTTGTACACTTGGCTAGACTTAGCAGACATTGTAAAGCGTTTTTTTCTTCTGTGGCTCTCTCGCATGTCACAGAGAATTGTCTATGGAGGTAATAGAAGGAAAGCGGCATCTTGAAAGTTGAAATTACAAAGGAGCCACGGATACCAGTTTTAGGCACATAGAACTGGTAACAATTGTACTTGAAGAAGAAGCTGGAGGCTCAACAATTGAAGCGTTCGAAGAGAAGCCGTAAGGAGTAAATCGAGAGCTACAGACACAATAAAAAGGAACTAGAAATGACTATTGCTTCTTTGATGGTGAAAATCTCAGGCAAAAATGACATCACATACACTGTCAAATGAAACAGTGTTCAAAAACTGCAAATGTTGCTGGTCCAAGCAGTTAATTAGGCTATTGTAGAGAAACTTCGAGCGTTTTCTTGAAATGCCTTCTTGTGTGTGCATTAGGACACCGTGTGTGTTTAGTGAAGGGCGCTGAAACGCAAATTAACAGTCTTTCAAATGTTTGAAATCAGTGAAATGCGATTTATTTTGTTCCCTTTTGTTTGCATTAACGATGTCGTTGAACAAGAAGTTATTGCCTCTCCAAGCTACTAAACAGATCGCACGAGGTCCTTGAAGTTACTATGTCGGGGCCTCGAAAGTCCTTGAAAACCCTTGAGTTTATTGCTTCACTATTGCTACGAACCCTGACAAAAACTCTCATAGAGCAAAAACCTTGGCTGAACAGGAACTTATACGCAGAACACAGGGACTAGGAATGCAGTAGTAGGCATGGAGGGCCCTGAAAAAATTGTGCCACATTTGCTCGTCTGCCGTATGTTTCTGCACTGACTCGCATTTTTAATAGAAGTGCACTTTCTGTTCTACTCCAATAAACACAATATTACCAACTCCAGTCTGGGGCAGTCCTTCATCCAATGCAGAACTCTTTCTGTACATCCCAGTCAGCTCTGTCATTTTTTCAGCGCTGTAGTACAAGATTTGTTAAACTGGTTTAGCAAAATAGGAGCAGTATACTCTTAAATTAGCTGTTTATTTGTATGCACAAGTTGAGGACCTCAGTATGGCTGCATGACAAATTGCCATAGCTCAATTGAAACAAGAAACACTTTTATTAGTTTAATAAAATACAAACAGTAATAATTACAACAATATAATGACATCCATTTCTTTTGTACGTATACAGCCCATGTTTGGCACTGTATAAATTCAACTATACATCGCAAGTACTGTGTCTTGACCACTATTATTCACATGTGTAAAACCATCACAGTAATGCTGCAACAAATATCACAGTAATTAGTGGCATACACTATGCAACTGCTTTACAAGAGCATAATGTATACAAATGGTCCCTGTGTTCCTAAACATGACTAGTTCCACCCGAGCACTATTACTCACAGGTGTAAAACCAACAAAGCAGTTCTTTAAAAAAATATCACAGCGCTTAGTGATGTACATGCTGTAACTCCCTTGTAAAAGCTTAATACAAACACGTGAGCACACAGAAAGCTAGCAGTGGGCCTACATGGAAATACCACCGCCTGAGTACTAATTCGCCAGTGTGAAACCAACCAAGCAGTTCTTTAAAGAATATCACAATGCTTAGTGACATACATTTTGTAACTAGCTTATATAGGCTTTATACAAACATGACAACATACACAAAGCTAGCCGTGCACCTACACAGAAGTGCGGCCATCTGAACACTATTATTTGCAAGTGTAAGCTCAACAGAACAGTTCGTTATAGTGACGCACATTTTGTAACTGCCTTATACAAGCTTAGTGCAAGCATAAGAATGCGGAAAAAAAGAAATTATAAGCTTTCTCTGTGCATACACAAACAAATCAACACAAATGGTAAACACCACATTGAAGACACATGTGACTGTGGCAAAGCGCAGCGCTGTGCCAGTTGAAACTGCCATCCACAAAAGTATTGACCAATGCTTAAGCCACATGCAATCAAGTGCTGAAAGACTCCGTCCAACGTACCTATCTTAATTCAAATTTCTTGAATATAGGGCTCTCTTGCAGATAAGGCATCTGATCCAACTGACCTGATTTTACCCCTACTTGCATACAATACACTCAGATATAACTGGTAATAATAATTATAAAAGGCATTTAAAAACTTCATAGTATGATGAAGATGAATGACTAGAAAAGTTCTGTACACCTCGTACTTGTTAAAAAGGTGTAAGTACGAAACGTGTCCTTTTTTCCCTCACTTTTTTTGCATTAATGAACATACGGGTACCTCAAACCCACAAAAAAAGATACTGCTATATTAATAGTGCTATGAATAATTTGTTGTGAAAGCTTTTTTTTACAGACAAGTTGCAGTCTCGTTTCTGGAGGTTGAGCTGTATCATTCAAAATAACATGGAAAGTGGTCACATGGGAGCATGACACTATATCATAATGTTCGTTTAAGTTGACTATCTTGCCCTACAAGTCGCTGCTCACTGTGGCGAGTGATGCAACAGCAGTGTCTGTGTGAATTTCATCACACTTCTGTCTTATGGCATGCTTACCAGAGTTGGCGGCACATAGATACCCATATTTCGATAGCGTTGCTCTCTCAGATGGTTGCTTTTGATTTGCTCAATATCAGTTGGCACTTCAACTGCATCAAACTTCTTTTTACCTCTTCGACAACAACACCAACGACAATCTTATGACACCTGTGTTGTCCTTCTAGGTGCCTACAAAGACCAGTCAATCTAGCAACAACACTGACAGTCTCTACTATCTTCTACTATCTTCAACATGACCCGCCGTGGTTGCTCAGTGGCTATGGTGTTGGGCTGCTGAGCACGAGGTCGCGGGATCGAATCCCGGCCACGGCGGCCGCATTTCGATGGGGGCGAAATGCGAAAACACCCGTGTGCTTAGATTTAGGTGCACGTTAAAGAACCCCAGGTGGTCTAAATTTCCGGAGTCCTCCACTACGCGTGCCTCATAATCAGAAAGTGTTTTTGGCACGTAAAACCCCAAATATTAAAAAAATTATCTTCAACATGTACCAATTCGTACATCTTGTACTGCGCTGTGTCCACACTATGAGCGCCAACCGGCCTGGAATGGTGCACCAGGTTCATTGTTCGCGGAACGGCAAAATCTGTTCCACTCACATTGCGGGGCAATGCAATGGCCTCACAACGCACCTTTCATGTCCACTGGTGAAAACATACCGCCCTGCCGCGCGCGAAGGGCGCCGCCAACGAAGTTACAAAACTTTCCATCACGTATGCACAAATAGTCCGCAGAACGGGAGCTTCGACAAGGCGCGTCTGCACGGCTCCTCCGATGTCAATGCAAAACTTCTCCTCTTTTTTATAGATTTTTCTCTTTTCATTCGCGCATCCGTGGTGAGTTTGATTATATATGGCGCTTCGGCAGTTTCGGTTTCGGCGCATTCGGTCGCGTATCGCGCACAAACATCGGTGTGCGCAGCCGTATACGGACATGGGCCGCGTATCAGCGAGTGCGTATACGCAGTAAAAGTAGGTTTGGAGGTCGCTTGAAGAGTGCCCCGCTTATCTCCGTTTGTCGGGCTCGCCATAGCCGTTATATTAAGCAGTACGTGGAAGGGTGCAGTTTCTAGCCAGGCTGTTATCCAGGACCGGGCTAAGATTGTACAATTCCAGTAAGTGGGAATGGACCTTCTTGGTCCGTTCCCCACGTCATCCTTGCAAAACAAGTGGATAATCGTGGCAACTGACTATTTAACTCGCTATGTGGACAGGCCGCCATTGGAATATGAACATGGCAACGTTTAACGCTAGGAGGTTATCTAGTGAGGCGAGTCTAGCAGTGCTATTGGAAGAATTAGAGGGCAGTAAATGGGATATAATAGGGCTCAGTTAACTTAGGAGGCCGGAAGAACCATATACAGTGCTAAAAAGCGGGCACGTCCAGTGCTACCGGGGTTTAGCAGACAGACGAGAACTAGGATTCGCATTCCTGATTAATAAGAGTATAGCTGGTAACATACAGGAACTCTATAACATTAACGAGAGGGTGGCAGGTCTTGTAGTGAAACTTAATAAGAGATACAAAATGAAGGTTGTACAGGTCTACGCACCTACATCCAGTCATCATGACCAGGAAGTCGAAAGCTTCAAGACTAGGAATTTGCGATGGATAGAGAGAAAACAAAACACACTATACTTATGGGTTACTTTAATGCCAAGGTAGGCAAGAAGCAGGCTGGAGACAAGGCACTGGGGAATATGGCATAGGCTCTAGGAATAGCAGGGGAGAGTTATTAGTAGAGATTGTGGAACAGAATAATATGAGGATAATGACTACCTTCTTCCGCAAGCGGGATAGCCGAAAGTGGACGTGGAGGATCCCGAATGGTGAGAACAGAAATGAAATAGACTGCACACTCTACGCTAACGCTGGCATCATACAAGATGTGGACAGGCTCGGCAAGGTGCGCTCCAGTAACCACAGGATGGTAAGAACTCGAATTAGCCTAGACCTGAGGAGGGAATGGAAGAAAGTGGTACATAAGAATCCGATCAATGAGTTAGCAATAAGAGGGAAAATAGACAAATTCCAGATCAAGCTACAGAAAAGGCATTCGGCTTTAACTCAGGAAGAAGACCTCAGTGTTGAAGCAATGAACGACAATCTTGTGGGCATCATTAAGGAGTGTGCATTGGAAGTCGGTGGTAACTCCGTTAAGCAGGATACCAGTAAACTATCGCAGGAGACGAACGATCTGATTAAGAAACGCCAATGTATGAAAGCCTCTAACCCTAAAGCTAGAACAGAACTGGCAGAACTTTCGAAGTTAATCAACAAGCCTAAGACAGCTGACATAAGGAAGTATAATATGGATAGAATTGAACATGCTCTCAGGAGCGGAGGAAGCCTAAAAGCAGTGAAGAAGAAACTAGGAATTGGCAAGAATCAGATATATGCGTTAAGCGACAAAGCCGAAAATATCGTTACTAATATGGATGAGATAGTTCAAGTGGCTTCGGAGTTCTATAGAGATTTATACAGTACCAGTGGCACCCACGACAATAATGGAAGAGAAAATTGTCTAAACGAATTCGCAATCCCACAGCTAACGCCGGAAGAAGTAAAGAAACCCTTGGGAGATATGCAAAGGGCAAGGCAGCCGGGGAGGATCAGGTAACAGCAGATTTGTTGAAGGATGGTGGACACATTGTTCTAGAGAAACTGGCCACCCTCTATACGCAGTGCCTCATGACCTCGAGCGTACCGGAATCTTGGATGGATGGAAATAACTTTATTTTGAAGCCGGCAAATTTGACGACCCGGGCTCAGGTCTCCTATGAGGGGACTTCGAGGCCTTGCCTCGTCGCCACCTCTCGGGCTTGCTGGACAGCCCACTCTTGTGTCTTGAGCTTGGAGCTCCGCAGAGCGGCGGCCCACTTCGACGCAAGAGCCAGGAGTTCCGAACTCGAAGAGGCGGTCTCTGATTCTGCGCGGCGGGTCAGTTCTCGCGCAGAGCGGTGTGCTACGTCGTTCAAGTTAATGAGGCCCCCATCGGTGGGAGTGGCGACGTGCGCTGGAAACCATTTGATCGCGTTGTTAGTGCAGTGCTGTCGACCAGCTTTCCTTAGAATCTGGAGAGCTTCGGAGGAAATGCGCCCCCGCGCGTAGTTGCGAACTGCGGATTGTGAGTCGCTAAAAACTACCTCGCAGAAGGGGTCGGTAAGCGCAAGCGCAATCGCTACCTGTTCCGCGGTTTCGGGCTATTCCGTTGCGACGCTACACGCGTGCGTAAGCCGAGAGCTAACGTCTACGACTACCGACGTGAACCGGTGTTCTCGTGTGTATTCAGCGGCGTCTACAAAGCGCATAGTCCTCTTTCCACCCAAGGAGCGCAGCAGTGCCTTGGTACGGGCCTGACGTCGGCTCCAATTAAATTCGGGGTGCATGTTTCGAGGTATAGGGGCGACAATCAGCGTGTCGCTGAGGTCAGGGGGAATGACCTGTTTCTGGCCGTGTTGGACGTGGTAGTTGAAGCCGAGTTTCTGCAGGATGTACCGGCCCGTGGCTGTCAGAGACATGCGTTCGAGTTGAGAGGTTCTTTGCGCATCCACGATTTCCTCAAGCGTGTTGTATACCCCCAGCTGTAGCAGACGAGCAGTGCTTGTGGACTCCGGTAGGCCAACGGCGATCTTGTAAGTGTTACGTGTAAGGGTGTTGATTTTCTCCCTTTCAGTGACATTCCAGTTGTGGAAGGCAGTCACATAAGTGATGTGACTGATTGCGAAAGAGCGTATGAGGCGCATGACACTGTCCTCCTTCATGCCCGTGTGCTTGTTTGTAATGCGTTTGATCAGGCGGGTAGCCGCTGTAACCTTGCCTTTAATTTTGCGAATAGCTTCTATGTTTGACCCGTTGGCTGTTATATGCATGCCTAGGATGCGTATCTTCGGGACTCGGGGAATGCAGGAGCCGTCTTGCGTATAGAGCATTATGTCGTCACATTGGCGCAATTCGGCTGTAGGCTTGGGCCGGCGGCGCGGGCGGTAGACGAGCAGCTCCGATTTCAGTGGAGATAGTCGGAGACCTGTGTCTTGGAGGTACGTTTCGACCGTAGAGACCGCTGCTTCTAAGGTGCATTCTATCTGACCGTCACTGCCCTTGTTGACCCACAGGGTGATGTCACCTGCATACAAGGCGTGATGGAGGCCATCGATCTCGTCGAGGTAGGCCGGGAGACCCAGCATCACGAGGTTGAAAAGGAGCGGGGATATGACCGATTCTTGAGGAGTACCGGTGCTTCCTAGTGTATGTTGGAAGAATGCTAACATAATCCTAATCCATAAGAAAGGGGACTCCAAAGACTTGAAAAATTATAGACCAATCAGCTTACTGTCAGTTGCCTACAAACTATTTACTAAGGTAATCGCAAATAGAATCAGGAACACCTTAGACTTCTTTAAAGCAAAGGACCGGGCAGGATTCCGTAAAGGCTACTCAACAATAGACTATATTCACACTATCAATCAGGTGATAGAAAAATATGCGGAATATAACGAACCCTTATATATAGCTTTCTCTGATTACGAGAAAGCGTTTGATTCTGTCGAAACCTCAGCAGTCACGGAGGCATTACGGAACCAGGGTGTAGACGAGCCGTATGTAAAAATATTGAAAGATATCTATAGCGGCTCCACAGCCACCGTAGTCCTCCATAAAGAAAGCAACAAAATTCCAATAAAGAAGGGCGCCAGGCAGGGAGATACGATCTCTTCAATGCTATTCACAGCGTGTTTACAGGAGGTATTCAGAGACCTGGATTGGCAAGAATTGGGGATAAAAGATAATGGAGAATACCTTAGTAACTTCCGATTCGCTGATGATATTGCCTTGCTTAGTAACTCAGGGGACCAACTGCAATGCATGCTCACTGACCTGGAGAGGCAAAGCAGAAGAGTGGGTCTAAAAAGTAATCTGCAGAAAACTAAAGTAATGTTTAACAGTCTCGGAATGGAACAATAATTTACAATAGGTAGCGAGGCACTGGAAGTGGTAAGGCGATACATCTGCTTAGGGCAGGTAGTGACTGCGGATCCGGATCATGAGACGGAAATAATCAGCAGAATAAGAATGGGCTGGGGTGTGTTTGGCAGGCATTCTCAGATCATCAACAGCAGGTTGCCATTATCTCTCAAGAGAAAAGTGTTTAATCGCTGTGTCTTTCCAGTACTCACCTACGGGGCAGAAACCTGGAGGCTTACGATAAGGGCTCTACTCAAATTGAGGACGACGCATGGGGGCATGGGCAGGACATGTAATGAGGAGGGAGGATAACCGACGGTCATTAAGGGTTACGGACTGGATTCCAAGAGAAGGGAAGCATAACAGGAGGCGGCTGAAATTTAGGTGGGCTGATGTGATTAAGAAGTTTGCAGGGACGACATGGCCACAATTAGTACATGACCGGGGTTGTTGGAGAAGTATGGGACAGGCCTTTGCTCTGCAGTGGGCGTAACCAGGCTGATGATGATGATGTGGAGAAGAAAGCGGTGCCGTGGGGAACAGCTGCTGAAGTCGCAAGCTTCTTCGTTCACAACATCGTGCCTCGTCTTGGTGCACCCGCTGTATTCATTACTTACAGCGGAGTTATTTCAAGAAGTCGTCACGCTGACGCACACCGACCCCCGAAAGACCCCATCCTATCGTCCCCAAACTAACGGCTTAACAAAACGCCTAAACAGAATGGTCGACAGCTCTATAGGTACATTGATTTGGAACACAAAACATGGGATAAAATTTTACCATGTGTGACGTTTGCTTGCAATACCGCTCTGCAGAAGGCCACCGAGTTTACACCATTCGAGCTTATTTACGGACGTCGCGTTAAAAACCCCTTTAGACGCCATGCTTTCCGTAGATCACGGAGCCACAAGGATTGATACCAGTAAAGATTTCTTCGAGAAAACCGAGGAAGCTCGCTAGCTTGCTCTGAATCGCATCCGCACCCAGCAGAGTACCGACGCCTGCCGTTACAACCACACCCGACGGAACGTCCAGTACTGACCAGGCGGCCGCATGTGGATATGGACACCTATGCGGCACCATGGGCTCTCGGAGAAGATGATGCGCCGCTATTTCCGCCCCTATGGCGTTGTGCGGTGCCTCAGTGATGTGAACTACGAGTTGATGCCTCTCAAAGCTCTGATCCTGGTCCTAACTGACGCCGTCCCCATGCTGAATTCGTCCCCGTAGTTCTGATCAAGCAGTACTACGCACGCGAGGTTTAAGCAACCCTCACAAACCGCTTGGGCATTGTGTTCATTCCGGTAAGTTTCTTTTTTTTTGAGGAACTATATCTGAAATCTCTTATGATATTGGCATCTCTTGGGATATCTCTTGGGATAATGGGAAAGTTAGCTAAAAGTAGCAGCATGACACTTTCAAAGACTTGCTAACAATTTGTAATGGTCTATTTGATCAACACGCGTTTATCATCGCACTTAAACTTGTCATATGTTCCCTTATGTTCGCAAAATTTGACCTCAGTTGTTGTTTTAATTATAGCAGCGAAGCAGGCTAAGTTTTACAGGGATCCTAAAGCAGACTAATAATGCTATGGAGAACTTCCATATGTATTCTACTGACCCTAAACATTACCTACACATTGCCTACATATTGGCCATACCATGCCATTTATTTACCTTAGATTAAACAAGATGCCTTGTTCAGCTCACCGATGACATCCGAGAAACAAACTACGGATGTCGTATGATGCACGAAAACGGATGGCAAAACGGTGCTTTATTAATTAACTACAACACTTGCAATTAAGCAGGAAAGTGAAAGTTTCACAACTCAATGCGTTTAAAATTATCTATTTTCGCGGAATATTAACCATATCTTGTGTTGTTGTTTTAGGTGTCCGGTAAACGTTTGAATTAGCGGCAGTATGACACTCTGGTACGCTTCAAAGAGTAACTTTCTACAAAGGCTGCAATGAACTTACACAGAATAAACATATATCACTCGTACCTCGTAACATTGTTTCGAAACCCGGTGCTCCGCATATTTTCCGGAGGATAGCGGGAGAAATCAACTAAATATCGCGTATAACGCATAAGATTTGGATGAAGCGACTATCCAGTAATTTTTTTCTGAGCTCATAAGCAACCTACACACTGCGAATTTTTGGCACACGTAACCAAAAGTGCGCCTCATTTTTTTAAACACCCAATATCTACTGTTTCTTCTCCGGTGGGGAAACAAGTAGTAAAATAGCTCTTATTTAGAAACGGTCTGAAAATAAACTTGTCAAAGACAGAAGTGATGGGACAGAAGCCTTTAGAAAAAAATTGAAGTCAGTGTTGTATTGGTATTGAACTGGCTCTAACGTTTAAGCGTGGTCATTTTCCCGAGCATATTACCAATAAGTTGTGATTAAAGATAAAGTTCGACAGTTATACTTCTAAGAGGTTTGATAAGATTGTTGATGGTTTTATGATGGTGAGACTGCAACGCTACATTGCGTAACTATTGGCAGAGAATAAATAATTCCAGCATTCGATCATCTATCGATTTCCTGCAGTAAGGCACACCGGTATCGTTTGGTGCGGCTGATTGCAATACTTTGTCCGCATATGTGCCAAGCTGATTGTGTTTTAGAATACGGAAATAGTTGTCCCGAAGAATTGGACATGATGCAAGTTGCCCAGGCTAACATTTGCTGGGGTGGGAACGGGCCAGGGTCAGGCTTTCTCCGCAACGCGAGTGTATATGACATATCCCGCGCGTCGTCCGATTGACGGCGTCCTGAGAAAGCACAATAGGCAATTGTCACTGTCCAAGCAAGCGATGCGTAGTAAATAAGAGCCTTACTTATGCGTCCACAGTTTTAGGAAAGAAAATTTAGCTACAGCTGTAGTTTTGTTGGATATTCTGGCGTGCAGCCAAAATTGCCGGCTTTCAAAATTGGGGCAGGGGTAAATGTCACACTTTGCCTCCCACTTTTGAGAACTGAGTGGCAGATGCCCCCCTTGCCCCCTTTGGGTAGATTCGCTTATGGCCCGAATTCACAAGTACAAGTGTCACTGCAAGATGTGTAAGATTTTTGACCAGATTGTCCGACTCCAGAAATTGTTTGGTAAAGTCGTTCGAAGCACCATCAAGTAAGCAAAATTAAGCTTTCTCGGGGATGTTCTTGTGCAAAGCCAAAGCTTAGATATTGGCTGTGAAAGACCCGAAAGGGCAACCCATCTTAAAAAGTGCAAATAAGACTGCATTTGCTCGCTTTCTCCTCAACATAGAAAGCTCGGGAAAAAAATACTTGACAAGCTGACCGGACAACGCGGTTTCAAGTACATCCTCACTCACCCAATGAGCAAAGTTCATGAGCGAAAGCTCTACCGATGTATTACAGGATGAGGTAGGTACACTAATAACAAGACAGCATGGCCTCGTACAAGCGTGTTCTGGTGCAAATTTAAGTAAAATCTTCAAGAAGTGTCAACTGCCCACTACACATCGTGTCCATTCAGAGTAGCCTAGCAGCTGTTCAAGAAAGTGTAGGCACATCTGTTACTGCAGCAAAGTGGTAACCAGTTTTACTGCAAGAGAACCACGACTACAAACATCGTGTAGACTACTCTGACAGCTTGTTATCTTTTGTTGAATCTCTACAGCCTTATATCGCAGGCTTTACTTCCAGAAAGGTGGCCGTGACAAACAGCTGTGAGGAATACGTGATGCCCTGGAAAGCGGATAAGGAACTGCCCCTATTCAGGCGAAAAACCGAGGTGGGCTTGTACCCGCTTCGCAGGACGTGATCTGAATTTGCACTGCCGCTGACAACAGGTTATCACAACTGCAAGCTGCACGCCCAAATTTTTAGTACGTTCTTGTAAAGTCAAAACATTTTTTTTGGATTTCCTGAGCTTGTCTTAAGTAAAGAAATGGTTTTCAATTCTCGATGAGCATATCCTTCACTGTGAGGCTTCGTACTACATTTATATTCTGTACAAGTAAGTGGCCAAACTTCACATGAGCATCAACCTCCGTCACTTGATGAAAAGAAAACCGGAAAGCGAGTGCCGAGAAAGTGAGGTCTGGTTTTACGAGGCTGATTGTTCCGATCTACAAGGCTGATGATAGGATAAACCACTGATACAGGCCTTTCAACGATGTTCATCCTTGCAAGGAGAACGCAAAAAAGGAAATAAATAAAGGTAATTGCATCGTTATCGCCCATTTGACTTCTTATTTTTGATCACATCCCCTTAGTGCTCGCCATAACCGTTAAAAAATGGCGGGGTGACGCAGTCAACGCGGCGGGCGCGCAGCGGCTGCCTGTTTCTTGCCCATGGTAAAATGGCCGCTACGTGTGCGTGGCGTGGTTCCAGCGTTGTACTTGGTAGGCAACAGCGAGCTCCGCCCCAGCAGTTGTGTTTAGACCTCCTTGATTTTAACATCACCTCTGATTTCGGGTGCCCCGGTCCGCGCCTCGCATTCGAATTGCGGAGGGAACAACGGAATTTTCATGGTTTGATGGAAATGCATCAGAGGGCGCCACACGGTCGGATAAACCCCACAAAGAATAAGATAGCGCCATCCTTTGAAATCCACCGTCACCGTGCCCTACTTCCCCTTCTCTTTTTAATGTCACTTTTATCTCCATTCTGAACGCCTAGTGGACTGAATTTTAGCTTAGGAATACCTATGCGCGCATACTTTAAATGGTCATTATGGCCCGCCAACCCAAAATGTCATGTGTGTTCACGAATATGCACCAGCATACGCTTGCTTGTTTAGTGCATCTGTCCCTAGCACATTGTTTTCATAGCTGCTACCATGCTATATGATCCCAACACATCCCGTGCGCGGTTGCGGCTAATGCTTAAGCAAAACAGCGAAGTCGTTTATCTTGCTTTCGTGCAACGTTAACGTGGAGTAAAAATCAAGTCGATCTGCGTCTGCTTTGCCGTCGTTCCATCTGCTGCTTCACTATTACGTAGCGCATATCCAACTTTGCTGAACACGTACCAAAAATCGTCTCAAGCTGTCCCGGCACAAAGCTAGCAAGTTTTCAATGGAAGGAGCGGGTTTTCGCGAATTATTGAAAAAAGAAAATGACCGACATGTTCTGGAAGACAATCCACACGAGTCAAATACAGCGATCACGCGATGGAATGGAAGGAATTTTGTTCTCAGAGCGGTTAAATAATCAGCAATGGAAGCCTATGGAAAGGGCAAAAATTTGTACTTGATTTGCGAGACAAAAACGGTCCCTGTGATAAAACTACCATGTTTATCATAATAGCTGCTGCAGCGTATCTAGTCCGGAGACTCAACTATCCATCAATGCCTATTTGTACTCTCTACGCATTGGGTAACGCTGCTCACAAAATCAATTTTTGAAACACAGTCGCGCAAGTTCAACTGGGTCGCTATAACGTAACACTATTCCAAACTTTTCTATTCCAATGCTGCTATCAGCCCTCCACGATTGGTCAAAAACTATTTTTGACCACCCCCACTTCACCTGTTTGTCACGCGACGTCACTAAAACCGCGATAGCTCCCCTTGTGATATGATGTGTACACACTGATTATGCATGATTTGACAGAAAAAAAGAAAAAACAGTTATTTCTGATTCGACCCCTTTTCGCCATTAGCCCTCGACTATTGGTAAAATTTTTCGGGCTCCATCCAATCACCTGCTTGTCACGCGACGTCAAAAAACCGCACAAACTCACCGCGTCAGAGTGACGTGTACGGGATAAAGATCCATTAATATGCCGAACAAAACTGAATTTTCTTCGGAATAGCCGCAGGCTGCCCCATTCCGAAAGGAATAAAAGATCGCTACCACCGATCGCTGAGACTCCGGTTACTCGCACCTGCGGAGAGCATGGGTGTATTTGCGTATAATAAAACATCTTGCGTGGCCGTGTAACGTTTTCGAACACTTTCGGCACGTTTAAAACCTCATTCTGCCAACTCTTCTTTGCTGAGGGTAAGTTTAGCGTCATTCTTACGCTTCCGTTGCATGCCGCCGCGATTTTCGACCAGCCACCACAAGCTAAGTAAGGGAAAGCCGACCAATCGCAGACGCCGGCACCACCCTCTTTATCCGGTTAACGATTTTCAGTGCACTGGCTCTGCCCCAGCGGATCCCTCTCCCCTTGAGCGTTCTCCTCGCCTCTTGTCAGCCAGTTAGATACGACAAGCCGCTCAGTGTAGGCAATGTTATTCGTTTTTCAAGCAAACAAAGGTGACCTCCTATGAACGAGGATAGTGTTTGATTGGTCTATACATACAACCCTGTGGGTGACCGCCCGGTGCTTGCGTCGGTGATTACGCAAATTTAACATCAGGAGATTGGAATAGAAACATATTGGAACAGTGTTACGTTATAGGGCCCCTGGTATCATATAAAACCCGAGCGTATCAATTGCCCAAATGTTGGAAGCCGTGGCAGAGTCGTTTCATCGCACGCACGTATCGTTGCGCACCGTACTGGAAGCGGTTCTATGCCGTGGATGGTGATACCTTCATTTCTTAACGCCATGAAGGACTCAGTTCTACGGTCTCCCACCATATGGGCGACGCACGGCACTCAAGCTTTCGTTAAATTTCTTTTTTTTTTCAGGAGGAGCTCTTCACAAGTTATATTTTCTATGTTTACTTCCTAATACGTAGCAATTGGTTGCTTATATGTTCAGTCATTGCTTTTATTATCAGATCTTATTCCTTCGACAACATAACAACAAGCATGCACATGTCCTTGCGTTAGGCTAAAAAAAGCTATCGAGCCTTGTAGAACGGACATACTCAGGAATTCTGGACATTGTACCTTCGCCATCCTGTGGATATACACGGCAATGCGCATGCGTAATTGATTGGGCAATGTTTTAACCAATTTTATTTCTATATAATTGTCGAGTATCAACAAATTCCAGATGTATGCACCAAGAGGTCAGTCCTCTGTAACAACATGTGCATTTATGGCACTTGGTCAGAACACTTGCGGTGCGTTAAAGCAGTGTTTTGTTCGGGGGTGGGCGGGTATATCACTCGCTAAGAACAAAGGCTTTGCACTGTCTTCGCAGAGCGCAAATTGACTTCAAGACGTGCGAAATTGAAACCGTAAAGCGATTTATTGCAGCTGTAGTTTTGAACGGTAATTGAAGAGCGAGTGCCGTTCAGTCTGTTTGGACGCGCATGTTCTTGTGAGGCAACAGGGAAGGGGCGGGATTGTATGTGGGTTGTGGACACCTTGAGCGTGCGTAGGTGTCTACTTGTATTTGTGTGTATTTACTTATGGGGAGTGCTTAACGCTTGATTCACCTCAGCCACGGGTCGGCCCGGTATCGGACTATCCTCGGGACCGGCCCAAGTATGGGGAGGTCTTAACGTCTGCGCCACCTCCCCCACGGGTCGGTCTGGCCTTGCACTGTCTTCCGAATTTTGTTCTACACGCCAACACGATAGTGGGGAAAGTAGCCCTTAGGAGTTTTGCTGTAAAAAAACAAGAAAATGAACACCTCAGGCGTCAGTATCGCCGCCCCAGATTGCGTCGCAACGGCAACGTCACCATCGCCACGGCTCGCAGAACAGCTACCAACTTGTTCTTTTTCGTTATCTTCCTTCCCTCTGCGGCAGCGCATTGTGTTGATACTAGTCACGCACTAAATCTGCACCATCGTTGCGTCATGCATCGCTTCTGCGACCAGGAAAGCTTTAGGAGGCACGCGTTCACTGCTACATCGACACTAAACCTTTGAACAGCTTGCCTTCGAAAAAACCGGGTGAATAAATATCGAAAGCGGGCTGGCCACAAGGAAAGTGCGCGCGGGGTCATACTATTGATGTCAGCATCACAAAAGGCTAGGTGTGGTCAGGTTGACCTTGCAGGTTTGAAAGCATTAACTGATGTGTTAGTTTGTTCATTATCACAGAAAACAGCTTTTCAAGTTGTTAGCGCAGTGTGTGTTTGTGGTTCCTTCTTTGTATCCCGTCTTGAAGCGGTGTGCTTTCTGTGACTTTGCAGCTGTTCTTTTTCAGCGTCAGTGGCGCTTTCCAAGGGCATTTAATTGGAAATTTTTTGTTCGCGTAGCTCTTACTAATATGTTAAATCAAAATTTCTTCGCTAGGCTAGGTAATCTCGAAGACGCGCTCCTAGCTGCTCATGTTCTGTAGCCGCGTAAGAAAATTATTGAAAGTTTAATTAACATAGCTACAATAATTACGCACACAACTTCTCAACTTACTCCGCATCCAGAGTTATTAATCTGAACACTAGAATTACAAAATTAGGTCACCCATATTTCTATTGGTATAATAGTTTTTTTTTGTGCTGTTAAAGGCAGCCGGTATATTGATGGTGCTGTAGGCTTCTTAGAAAGCGAGTGTGAAAGCTTGGACAAGTTTTCTTGGCGCAAATCAAATTCATGAGCTTAAGCAGATGCGCCCAACCGTGCATTTCTGTTTTTATAATCGATTCTCCTACATTATACAAGTACCTCAGCGCTACGGTAAATGACACAAGGTGTGCAAGAACATTGTGCGCGCTCCCGATAAGAATTCTGAGCGTTGGTGGCATCAGGCTCGGTTTCCAGGCATCATCACTAATAAAAACAGCTTCCTGTGGGAAAGCATTGGATGCATTTTTAGTACATTGTAACATATCAATCAGTGCGGACATGTACGTTATAATAAGAAGTACTGAAAGATTAAACTGAGGGTTTCGCTGCATATATATATTTTTTGCTATCTAATGTTAAGATCTAAAGAAGAAAATACTGTGAATTTGCAACAGTTCATGCTGACATAAGTAGAGTCACGTAAAATATGAGCTCTGACACAGTACCCGTGGTGGAACTGGCCTCTAGACTACAGGGTTACATAGAACCACGAAGTGCTTCTTTGATAAATACCAGTAATTGGAAAGTGTTTAGCTCTTGAATTTTTGGTATGTCAGTGCCGCTGTGCAGTCTTTGGGGCCCTTTTTACCACAAGCACTACGCACTATATAATAGCGTAATGGTTAGCGTGCCCAGCTTCGAAATGCAGAATTTTGCGACTACATGGGCTCGAATTCCGGTGGTTTGTTTGTGAAGCCAGTTTTCTGTGCTCTCTGGTGACGGCGAAGCTCAGAATGAAGCGGCAGCCTGACGACAACGGTTAGTCGTTAGCGTAACAGAATAAACGGGCTTGCAAGGCCGCACCAAAGCTGAAAGTATATTCAGAGGAAATACAGTATGCTCCTGCCCAGAAGAAAAAGTGATCAATAACGAGCGCTCTTGTTGAGTTAGGCTGTAGACCGATAAGGTCACTAAAGACATGACCACGTTCCTATTCCGGTGAAGAGCGCAAACTAACATGTAATTGATACTTATTAGGGTCGTTGCGTGTTTGTGTTGTGTCTTGCACGGCCGAGTAGTGCAAGTGATGACACTTGAGAGAAATCGGTGAGTGAAGTACTTTAGGATAGCCTTATTGAATGTCAATGCCGTGTTGAAGAAAGCCTACGACTTCAATTGTTCAGGTCGCAGAAAGGCTTCAGTGGTAGCATACCATTGGGCATATTTCGTAGCCAGAGCGATAGACACATACCTTGCGAAAATAAGCGGAAGAAAGAGCCCTAGTGAGCTGGACGCCCTTTTCCAGCTCTGGCATAGTTTGAAAAAATTACGTGGCGTAGTCTGACGCCCAAAATACCATATGCCAACTTAAATGAATAAGCGTGGTCGTACTTGCGCGACATGTCGTGGTGGCCTGCCACCAGGACATCGTGGAGTTGCGGCGATGAGAGTTTACATTCGTTGCAAGAGAATGAAAACGAGCACATCAGGAATGTCCGCGGGAAGTTTCTACGGTACAAGATCACACCACCCCTCCCCGCACAAAAACCAAAAAAGAAAGCTTGCGTATAGAGGCATCAAAGGGAAGAGCACTACGGCGCTTGCTGATCTCCTTCAGGTTGTCGTCAGCATTTAATTTAGCGTTTATTTCTGAGAAAATGAGTTCAAGTTAGGTTTATTTTCATCACAATGGCGGGCGTAATCAGGAAACAATTCAACGCGTTTCAATAGAGGGTGCTTTGGCACTCCGTGTAGACTACGCACGACAATGATAACAAGAAATCAAAATTGTTAGAGAGCATAATTCGAAAACACGCTCACTTATTGATTATCATCATAATGAACCTATTTAAGGCCCAGTGCACGAGGAACGCCTCTCCTTCCGATCTCCAATTACGCCTTTGCTGCACCGACTGATTCCAGCTGGCGCCTGTGAATTTCTTGATTTCGCCACCCTACCAAGTATTTTGCCGTCTTGGACATGCGTTTCTCTTCTCTGCCCGCATTCTGTAACTGTAAAGGTTTGCTGGTTATCTAACCTGCGCATTACATGACCTGCCCAGCTCGATTTCTTTCTATTAATGTCGATAAGCATATCGGTTATGCCCGTTTGCTCGCTTATGCACACCGCTGTCTTCCTGTCTCTTAACGTTATGTCTTGGTTCCATCACTCTTTGTGCAGTCCTTAACTTATTTTCGAGCGCCTTTGTCAGTCTCCAAGTTTCTGCCCCATATGTTAGCACCGGTAGAATGAATTGATTGTACACCTTTCTTTGTAGTGATAATGGTAAGCTTCCCGTAAGGATCCCAGTATGTCTCACATACTCGCTCCAACCCAATTTTATTTTTCTATAACTTTACTTCTCCGGATCAGGGTCCCCTGTGAGTAATTGTCCAAGGTGAACATATTTTTTCGCATAGTTTAGAAGCTGACTGAAACTTATTCATGTAGTGTAGTAAAAGATATGTACCTCCACATTATATCTGTGGAGGACACAAATAATGAAGAGGCTGGAAAAAAACAGTGTTGTAGGTCTATAATAAACTGGCTAGACCATTCGCGTCTTGGCAACACGATAAGGTTGCTCCTGAAAGCAGAAACTCTAGTGGGCAATTAAGTCGGCCAGTTGGCTCTCGCCGCTTAGGAATCTCGCACGGAATGCGCTGACACCACGACGACATGCCCCTGTACCCTAAAAAATAAAGGCAACTTTATTAAACTGAAGCTTTCTTTGCTTCTTCATCTGACTTATGCACTGGTGGTCTTGCTGTCTTGCCCGCCGTGTCGGAGGGGGGATAAGGGCGTGCGTATACAAGGAAAGAGCGTGGAAAAGAGGAAAGGCTGTGCAAGGAACTCGTTTGGACTTTTCCATCGCGTCACATGTGTATAGTGCCCTCTGGAGCTCCCTGGAGGCGTCACATTAGCCTCTTGACAGCCGTAATTATCTGTGACCCCCAGGAAAAAGCCTTGTACAAACGGCAGCGTTTGCCTTATCCTAACATGCAAGTCCTGGAATGGTAGACAGGGGGCAGGGAAAAGAGGTGGAGAATGGGTAGAACCGTGGTATTCGCGAAGCGAGTGAATAACAGCCTTTCAAATTCTTCGCTCTCAGTTCTGATACAGAGAGAAAGGACGTGACCTGGAAAATGTGACGTGAGAATATAACAAAGCTCTACTGCTACATACAGTACAATAGTTGCGGGCAAACGGTACTGTACGTTTCTCTTATCTCTAAAAAATAAACACCATGGAGATTTGTCAAGTGGGCGACTGACAAAGGGCGTGCACATGCAAAGCCGCAAAAAATTACCGTAGGGTATAGATGACGCCACTGAAGTCGTCACACGTCAAGTCAGCACTTCTGTACCCGCCTCTGTAGCTTGATTGTTATGGCATTGCTCGAGATTTGATTTCGGAGCACTTTAAAGAATACCAGGGTATCAAAGTTAATCCGTAGTACTCCAATACCGCGTACCGCATAACTCGATAGTGTTTTGGCACGTGGAGCGCCATAATTCAGCCAGCACGTCTACAATGATGCGATGTGACATGTGAAGCAATGACAATCTCAACCCTCTCACAGGTTACAAACAATGGCGCACAACAACGCCTCAAGCATACACTGCTCCCTGTATCTTATATACTACGCAGACAAAGAGCAGTAGTGCACGCAAAGTAAGATTTCCCATCAACCCCCAACTCTTGCATTGCACTATGCGCTTAAGAAACATTTGCAGTCAGTATTGCGACTAATTAACGCCAATCAAAGAAACAACACAGATAGCTTCGCTTACATCGATTCGCACAGAGCGTGAGATCGGCGCAACTTCTTAGACTGTGAATTTATTGCGCAAGAATGGCGCTCATTAATGCAATATTTGCATTCGCAGTGAGTAAAAGCGGCTGTTGTGTCTGTATCGTGTTCTATAAAGACAAGCGCATCATGTTAACATCTTTTTAACGCAGCATTATTACGCATGCCCACTAACGATGGAATCAATAAACATGCCCTCGAAAGCTATCTTAACATGTTGACATCTTTTTAACGCAGCATTAGTAAACATGCGCACTGACGATGGAATCAATAAACATGCCCTCGAAAGCTATCTTGAACGTGCTCCCTCTCTTACCCACAACGCATAAATAGTTGAGCAAATGAAGCAACGGTGTTCTTTGTTGACTGACTCTTGGCTCGATTGTATTCTTTGCGCGAACGACACGAAACATGGTGTCAGAAGTGGGTGGCCACATGTCATAGAATTGTTAAAGCCTCCTGAACCGTTACGCCAGAGTGGCGACATTGACAAACAATGGATGCCTTTTAAGCGAAAATTCGAACTTTTTCTAGCGGCCTCGGTGCGGAGACACAAGCATCGGGATGATAGCACGAAGACTGCCCTACTGCTCAGTTTAGGAGGCGACGATATGTTGGCAATCTACAACAATTGCAGTTTCACTGAAGACGCCGAAAAAGTGGACTATGCGACCGTTATCAAGAAATTTGATGAGTACTGCACAGCGCAGGTAAATGAAATACACGAGCGGTACCTATTTCGACCACGAGACCAAGCAGAAGGTAATCCCTTAGAACCAATGGCATGGGACCTGAGGCACCTGGCGAAATCACGCAACTTCGGTGTAATGAATGTTCAATGATCCGTGACCAAATTGTATTTGGAACGAGCGACGACAACGTGTGCCAGAAGCTGCTACGGGATAAGGAATTGACACGGGCGAAAGCTAATCAGGTGTGCAGAGCCGCCGACTTGCGAGATGCACAAAATCAACTTTGGGCACGCGAACAGCCGCAATTTGACCGTATCCAAGCAAGGCCAATGGAAACTGGTGCATCCGCAGTATTGAAATGCAGTAGGTGAGGTCGGGAGCACGGCTTGAGGAATTGTCCGGCATTTGGGCGTACCTGTAGACCATGCGGAGGCAAGAACCATTTTTCTGTGCAATGCAAGAGCAACAGGCAAGTGGCCGAAGTCAGAGCTGACGAAGACTTCACGATTCTCGACGTATTGGTAGATACTGTTTAAAGCCATCATGACTGGGTAGTGGAAGCACTAGTTGGCATCAAGCACATCAACTTGACAGTGGACACCGGTGCACAAGCCAACCTTCTTCTGCCGCATCGTACCGCGCACTATAGCCAGCGGCATAAATACGAGAAAGTAATTCAGTGCTACACTCATATGCGAAAGGAATCATCAAGTACTTCGGGGTAGCCAGATTGAAAGCCATAATCGTCCAGACTGCGACTGAAGTCGACTTCTTCCTTGTAAAGAAGGTACGCGCGCGATTATTGGTCTCGAAGTAAGCGAACGCCTCGGGCTCTTCGTCAGGTCGGTTCATTCAATGACAACAAAGGAAACCACAGTGTTCATGCAGGAATACAACGACATCTTCAATGACACCAGATGCCTTCAGCGGTTGCCCAAAATGGCATTGTGACAAGACACCGTGCCTACGGTCCTGATGTCTAGACAAGTACCCCTGGCGCTGCTGAAACCACTGCGGGCTGAATTCGACTGGATGATCAAGGCAGGCGCCATTGCCAATGTTGAAAAGCCAACGGACTGGGTAAGTCCGTTAGTTATCGTCAAGAAGAAGAACGGTCAGCTACGTATATGCATGGATCCTAGGATAATTAATGAAGGTCCCAATCGGGAGCACTTACAGATGCCTCGTCGCAAGGACACAGAAGCCGATCTTGCGGCAGCGCGATATTCTTCACAGCTAGACGCCAAAGCTGGATTTCACAAAATACCATTACATGAACAAATATCCAGGATCTGTAAGTTTCCGACCCCGTTTGGACGCTATCGTTTCCTCAGGCTTCCTTTCGGCATAGCGTCTGCATCCGAAGTATTTCAAGGGTACATGAGCGAGATATTTGACGGGATTCCTGGTGTATGCGTGTACGTTAACGACATCTTAGTTCGGGGCTTTTCAAGAAAAGAGCACGACGAAATGCTACGAGCAGTCCTTCAGTCCGCGCGTAACGCGGGATTAAAATTCAATGCTTCAAAATGCGAAATTATGGTGCCAGAAATTTATTTTCTTGGCAATGTCATTTCCGAAAACTGCATTCGGCCAAGTCTTAATTCAGTCGAATCAGGTCTACATCTACCGCCACCAAGGAACAAGAAAGGAATTCATCGAATGCTAGGTGTTGTCAACTATTTCACCAAGTTTCTACCGGCACTTGCAGAAAAACCTAAGTTACTCCGCGACCTGATAAGAAAAGACAGTGTTTTTGATTGGGAGGATAACCATGCTAAAGAATAGCATATCCAGCTTTTCCGGACACGTACCAACTAGCACCCCAAGCGGCCCCGGCACGAAGCTAGCGCGTTTTCAATGGAACGAGCGGGTTTTTCGCGAATAACAAAAACTGCAGGCCGACTATTGAAAAAGGCAGGTGACACACGTGTTCTGGAAGACAATCCACACGAGCCAAATGCAGTGATCACTCTATGGCACGCAAGAATTTTGTTCCCACAGCGGTTAAAGTTTTAGCAATAGAAGCCTATGGAAACGACGAAACTTTGTGCTCCATTTCTGAGGCAAGAACGATGACTGTAATAAAACTATCCCGTATATCGTAATACGCAGTGCAGCGTATGTAGTCCGGAGACTCAGCTTTCCATTGATGCCTATCTCGACTCTCCACATATGGCGCAAGACTGTTCCCGAAAGCTATTTTTGTAACACTGCCGTGAAAATTCACGTGGTCTGTATAAAAACATGAGCGTACCGCCTGGCGAAGCCTCGGTAACCGTGGCCGAGTGGTACAATCGCGAGCACCTTTAGCCCCCCATCGCGGTGGCCGCGGTTCGATTCCCGCTTCGCAGTTTTTTTAAACCGCATAGCACCTAGTTTTGTAGTCTCTCACTAGATGGCAGAATTACAAAACTCAAGATTTGCTTCCGGTTCTGGTTTACCAGTGGTGCACTTGAAATATTATGCTTTCTATTTTTCCTTTATAAAACGTAGCAGTATCGTGTTCTCTTGTTAAGTCATCGCTTTTATGAAGATTTTGTTCATTGGATATCATCACTAGAAGCTTGCGTATGGCCTTTGTGTTCTGAAAAAAAAAAAAACTTTCGTGCTTTCTAGCGTGGAACCTGGGAGAACGAAATAGCTATTCTTATTGCGTTCTTCTGGAAGGTCCGTTTTCTTCGACTTTCGGCTGTCCTTAATGGCACGCACTCCGAGCGAATCACGTCCACCTGGGCCACAATGCCACCCTGCGGCCAGTGCCATTCCTATGCAACATTCGTGTGGAACAAAGGGTCTGCTAGGCTGAGTCACTGCCCGAACGTTAATTATTTCGAAAGATTCATCCAAATAAGAAATGCATCAACTAGGAAAAGATGTGCAGCGTCTGGATTAATAGCTACTGTTAATGTGTTCCCTACAGCCAAGTGGTATCAATCCGTAGGTGTGGCTGTAAAAAACCATTTGAATAAATGTCCCGTGCTGTGTCTGCCCCGGTCGCTCTACAGAGAAGCCAGCTTGGCTAGCCCTCAGCATTTAGGATCAACATATGGTGTCCTACGTTCGGTGCATTTGCTTTTAATGCGCAGCATACTTTGGCGAGTACCCCAGCAGTTTGGTAGCGAAATTTGGGAGTGATTTGCGGTGGGCCATCCTGAATTTGAGGTGATAGAGGGGTGGGCCAGGCTAAGTTTGCGGCTGATATGGGGGTGGGCCAACCTGGATTTGGGGATAACATGGGGACGGGCTAACCTAACCATGGGAGTGATGTTTTGCTGGGCCAAGCTGAATTGGGGTTGGGTGATGGGCAGACTAACCTATATGGGGGATGATTTGCGGTGGGCCATGGTAAATTTGAGGTGATCGATGGGTGGGCCCGCGTTAGTTTGGGGCTGATATGAGGGTGGGTCAACCTCGATTTGCAGGTGGTATTGGAGTGGGCCAATATAAATTTGGTGGTGTTGTGGAGGCGGGCCAATCTGTATTTGGGGGTGATATGGCGTTGGTCCTATCTAAATGTGGGGCAATCTCGGGGTCGGCCAATCTGAACTTGGGGGCGATATGGGGGTGGGCCATCCTAAATTTAAGGGTGCATCAACTGGAAATTTGGGGGACGATTTATGGAATTTCGTGGGTGGACCAACTTGAAAATTAGGGGTGGCCCAAATGAAATTGGGGGTTGGGCCAACTCCAAGTTTAAGGCTGGGCGAAAAGAAAATCGGGCGTGGCCGACTTTAAATTTGGGGGTGGGCCAATATAAATTTGAGGGTGTGCCAACTTGAAATTTGGGCGTGGGCCTACTTAATGTTGGGGGGTGGGCCAATTGAAATTTGGGGACCTGTTTACCAATAGTTAGACAACACCAGTGGTGTTTCGGCATCTTTTTCATCATCGCAAAGTACGTATATTAATAAGTGTTACTTAATAAGTGTTACTCCTCAAGGTGAGCTACCACTCGAGCCTTCCCAGCACACTGGGCTAATAATGTCACAGAAGTACTCTCATCGTGACAACTGCGACGTTCAATGTGGAGATCACAAGAAGAAATCGCAGACCGAGCTGACCATTTTCACACCATTGTCATCGCTAACACTACTCGCTCGTGCTAGAGGCAACACAAGTTTACAACGTTCATAATTCAACTTTCACTCGCACGCTTGTCGACACGCCCTGAGTGCACAATTTCGCCAATCATTGGATGGAACCTTGCTGGATGTTTTACTGTCATGTTGCGTCGTTTTTCACTAAGGCCGTCTCCCGAAAGGAGAATACATTTTTTAGACTGACGAGGCAAGCTAGTATATAACTCATACGAAGCATGTGTATAAACGGTTATAGTGATTTTTCAAAAATGAATATAAATAAATAGGATTTCAGATGGTATTGTTTCGACCGGGCATGACAACGAGTTTTTCCCGCCTGTCACAGTGCTTTGACCAAAAACCTAATCATTTTGCTCAAAGGTGTTGCCCCAATACTACATGTGCTAAATGTACAAAATTGCGGTGCGTGGTCAGAGCTTCAAAGCCAGTCTATGTTGTGTACGGTTGTTGATATTGTAGTAATGTGGAGTTTTCTTCTTTATAAGAGCACAAAAAGAAAAATATAACAGATGGTAGCTAAGCGCAAATTACATTGGAAGATCTGAAACCAGCAATTATTTTTAATTTGAGGGTTGGTGTTCTCCGCCGGTAGATCACTGTCCGATCACTTCAAAGAATTTTGTTTGTGTGCAACTGCAGCAAAAACGAAGATACTACCATTTTATTGCCAGAACCTTTATGCCCTCCACACACACAAGAAGGACACCAGATAATTGGCAATATCAGTTTAAAAACTGACATTATTTTGCTAATTTCAGTGTAGCGTGGTGCCTGCGGACGGAGTATTTTCTTAGTATCAGTCCTGTTTTAGCAGTAAGAAGCAGTTCGGTCTACCATTCCCATGAGGGCATACTAGCCATTGTAGCGCTTTACTGTAGGACAAGTTAAGTGCTAAAAACTTGGTGTGCCTTGTCCTTACCTCAGGTCGTCCATCCATTCTGTTATGGTGACGATCAACGTTGTTTCCGACAGGCCTCCTCCTCATTTTTAGCTTCACCATCGCGAGAGTGGACAGAGAAAGCATGCTTTCTTCATAATCAGCCCCAGCGGGATTCCACCACTCGTAACTGCTGCAATTTTCATTCAGTGGCTGGGCATGCTAACCACATCCTTAGTTTCACAATGACTAGAGTACGCGGAAAAAGTAGAGCTTTGGTGGCTATCACTACCACGAACTCATGTCAATGCAGATATAAGTACGTGCAGGGGCTGGGTATGCTAACTTCTCTGCTACCACCTGCTTCCGCCACCTTAGATTTTCCAGGCATACCTGCTTCTTGTTTTCATCGCAAACGCATGCAGGATAAACGCGGATAACTAAAAAATCTCGGTGCCCTTCCACTCTGTGAAGAAACATGACCTGCAAAGCTGTGTATGTGGGCCCCTTAATGGCGAACTGCACCTCCACCGTATGTCAGCCCCGCATTGCACTGTATGCGGGATCGGCTCACGTACGGGGAGTGCTTAACACCTACTTCATCTCAACCGCGGGTGTCCCCGGCATGGCGTTACATTCGGGATCAGCCCACGTATGGGGAGCGCTAAACGCATGCTTCACCACCACTGCGGGTCGGGCCGGTATTACGCTATCTTCGGGATTTGGCTCTACACGCGGACGCGATAGTGGGGAAAGTAGCCCTTAAGATGAAGCTTTAGCTGTGGTGGTCCTATCTAAATAAATGTAAAAGGAGAATTCGTTTTCCTCGACAGCCACTGCATATAATTTGACAAGGTTTGTTGCATTTAAAACAAAAACTTAAAATCTAGTGTCTGTTGGTTTCGAATTCTTGATTTAGGTCATCATTTGTTTATTCAAAATTGTCAAAAATCGCAAATTTTAAGAAAACGAAACCATCAAGTTTACAACTCTCTTTCGGCAATGAAAACTAATATCAAAATTATGTACATTGCATCTAACAGCACATCTAAAGCAGACAAAATTGATATATTACGCATGAATGTCAAAAAATTTGGTAATATGGAAATACAGCTTTTCCACAACCCTTGTTCACAACGTAACGACTTGACGTAAGATATAAATCGGCATATTGAATTTGTCCGCTTTGAATTGTCTAATTGATGCTGTCTACAGAACCGCGATCTCAGTTCTTGATATGGAGTTAATAATTTGTAAACTTCGTGCTTGTGTACTTTTCGCACTTTCGAATTTTTGAATATCTTTTGCCTAAATTCAGGCCCTAAATAGAAATTCCGCTTCCGATAGTCACTAGAATTTACCTTTCTCTCCCGAATCCAACAAATTTCATTGAAGTCGGTCCAGGGGTTATCTAAGAAAAACTTTTCGGCGTTTTACATCTATTTGAATAGGCCGAGTCGGAGCTTCCTCTTAACGACTTCGCTGTAAAAAAAAGAATAAAAAAAAAAACGCTGCAGCCATCAATATCGCCGCCTCAGATTACGTCATGATGGCACCGTCACTATCGGCACGGCTCCGTGAGCAGCTACCAAGCTGTTCACTTTCGTTATCTTCCGTCCCTTGGCGGTCGCGCATTGTCTTGATGCCAGCGACGCGCTTAATCTGCACCATCATTCCGTCCTGCATCGCTTCTGCGACCAAGCAAGCTTTCGGCGGCACACGTACACTGCCGCATTGACACCAAAACTTTAAACTGCTTGCCTTCGAGAAAACAGCCCGAATAAAAATGGAACGCGACTATAAGGCCACGGGGAACATGTTCGCGGGGCCATACTCTTGATGACAGCATCCCAAAAGGCTAGATGTGGTCAGGTTGACTTTACAGGTTTGGAAGGAATGACTGACGGTCTACTTGCTTCATTATCACATAAAGAACAGCGCTTGAAGTTGTTAGCACAGTTTGAGTGTGGGTTCCTCCTTTGTGTCCCGTCGTGAACTGCTGTGTTTTCTGTGGCTTTACATATGTCCCTTTTCTGCGTCAGTTACGCCTTCCAAGAGTGTTTACTTCGAAAATTCTTCTTCGTATGGCTCTTACAGAAGCATGTTTAGTCGAAAGCTTTTCGCTTGGCTGCATAATGTCGAGGACGGGCTCCAAATTGCTCATTTTCTTTAGCCACGTAAGAACCATTACTGAAAAATTAATTAACGTAGCTTTGTTAATTACGCAAACAACTTCTCAACTTACTCCGCATCTAGAGATTACCAATCTGAACACTCGAATGATAAAAGGATGCTAACATTGCTTGTATCGTTTCAAAAGTTTTGTTTCGTGCAGTTAAAAGCAGCCGGCATATTGATGGTGCTGTAGACTTCTTATAAAGTAAGTGTGAAAGCTTGGACAGGTTATCTTGGCACAAATCAACTTCATGAGCTTAAGCACATGTGCCCAAACTTGCACGACTGCCTTTACAACCGATTCTCATACATTATACATTCAGCACCTCAGCGCTACGATACATCCCACAAGGTGTGCTAGAACATTGTGCGCGCTCCCGATTAGGTTTCTGGGCGTTGGTGGCATCAGGCTCTGTTTTCTGGCATCATAATGAATAAAAACAGCTGCCTGGAGGAAAGCATTGGGTACATTTTCAGTACTTTGTAACATATGGATCAGCACGGATGTGTACGTTAGAACGAAAAGTACTGAAATATTAAGATGAGGATTTCGCTGGATGTATTTTAGCTGTCTAATGATAAGATCTAAAGAAAAAATACTGTGATTTTGTGACAATTAATGCTGACATGAAATATGAGCTCCGACACAGTACCTGTGGTGGAACTGGCCCCTGGACTACTGGGCTACATTGAACCACGATACGCTGGTTTGATAAATACCAGTAATTCGAAAGTGGGTCGCGCTTGAATTTCCTGTATGTCGGCACCGCTGTGTAGTGTTGGAGGCCCTTCTTAAACCACAAGCACTATTTTTCAGCTAATTTTGAAAACAACAGCATTCTTTTTTTTTGGGGGGGGGGGCTGTCTTTAGCGTCTAACCACAGTTCCAAAGTTATCAGTTAGCTCAAGATGCGCCTGCATGTGTTTCTAATATCCAGTATGTTGTCACGGATTCAATAGCGAAAGAGCGTTATCTTATCAGATTGCACGCGTGAAGCGAATACTGGCGTACATTCTCCATCACATTTGAGGACCCGAGATTGCGCTGCAATGTACGAGCATTTCAATCTGACGAACTGACGCCTTGATCCGTAGATCGGAATCAGAGGAAGCACTTTGCGCGCAGCCATCGTTGCGCTTTGAGCGTTTTTTTTTTCCAGCGCAAGCTCACCTTATAATGAGTTATATTCGGGGCACACTCTGTTGGAAGTGTTTTGTTCTTGACATCCCTACAATGTGAGAGTATAGAGGCGCTCCATCTTCATTGAGTGAATACTAGGAAACGGACTAGGCCTTTTCTTGCGTCTGCGTTTACACATTTACCGCACCAATTTATTTTTTATAACCTCATTTGGAGGCTGTAAAGCACAGCAACCTTTTATTAACAGGAGGTTTTGATAACACAGAAAATTTAAATGCTTATTAGTGGGCTTTCACCTCATGGTAAGGAATTTCAATAAAGATATCCTTATGATAATTAAAAGGCTATCCTCTTGACAACGTTTAATCTGAGTTCCGCTTTGCAAGCTGATACAGACTTGCAGGTGGTTCGTATCGGGGGCCCTCGACATATCTCTAACCGTCAAACAAACAGTTATTCCGAATGTTTCATTTCAGGAAGGCGTGTTACCCTCCTGTCTTTCATTCCCGTTCGCAAACACGCATAAGACGAAAGTGCTGCATGAAGAGCGTCGTTAGTCCAAACCAACGAGCTACCGTAACTCACCTCGCTTATATCACTGTCATTTAGGCTTATATAAGAAATATATATATTTTAAATCGACGTATCACGAATCCAAAAAGAGCTGTCCGTGACCAGCCCAGCTAGGTTTCTTTCATTTCGTACTTCGTAGTAGCGGCTAATATTAGCTCGCGATGCAGAGCACTGAGTGTGGATATGGCAGAGAAGGTGTTCTATATACTGTTTCGTCACCCACCGAAAATTGCCCGCCGTGCTACTGGCCATTCCTAGAAAATTGTATATGTGACGCCCAGCCATTTGCAACACTGCAACTTTGTTTTGCGATAGGAGAGTCCAGGTGAGAGAAAGGGTGGTTATGGAGAGAAAGACACGCTATTTTGTGCAGTAACTTGGGAATGCATGAATGAATGCCTTCATTTATTGAGAAAAAAGAAGAGCAAGCAGCAGTGGAAGCACGTCTCAGCAGATTGGGAAAGAAGCGGGGACAAAGAGGAAAAGCTGGAGCCCGGGTGGCAGGCGAAGTTTAGGGGCGAGAGAATATAAGCAAGAGTTGGTGAAACCAGTTGAATTCCAGTGTATATAGATGTGTGATGTGGCGAGTAAATGATTGGAGTCACCGCCCAGCATCCGTCCTTTGCGCTAGTATAAGCACCCGCCGTTCTTGGCTACAAACGTTTACTGAAAACCAATCTTCGCAATTAATTATTCGTCAGCCATACCTCGCCAAGTATTTCTTAGTGGCAGGGTCAGTGGATCTCAACTACGCTGTCGCGACAAGTTACGACCATAACGTGACGCTTGCGGTTACGGTTGCCATACTCGTGACTCTTACTATTGCGCGAATACTATAATCATGGGTTTACTGCACAAATTAGTGAACAGACATTTTATAACCGCGTTTCTCACCTTACATACGCTCAACGCAAGCACCATTGCAGCATGTTTGAAGTTTGAAGTTTGAAGTTTATTATAATTTTGACAATACAAGATTGCCATGGCGCCGGAGCAAAAGGCGAGACTTTACACGCCTGATTAGGCCCCTGGCGCCACGAGCACAGCAGACAACAGTGAAAAAAATATATACATATATACACATAATACACACATATACATACTTATATATACGAGTGATAAAATTATACATACAATAAACCAATGCAACACAATAAGTATAAATAATGAAAATGAAGAAATAAAGTACGTACAGAAAGATACATGAAGGCCAAAAGCCAAATGGGAACAAAAATTCTTGCAACGCATGAAATTGCATATCAGTCGAAAAACAGAAAATAAATTACAAACAAACAGGTTTCAATTGTTGGAAAAATACAGTTTTGATTTCTTTCTCAATATTGAAATGGTTGAAGAATCTTGCATTATATAAAGCATGCTCATCATTAAGTAAATTAGGAATCTGTCACTGTAAAAGCTGATTGCCGTAGTTTGTTCTAGTTCTTACCGTAATAAAGTTCCTAGCTCTTAAGGTGTAGTTAGTTGTGGTATTAGTAAATATAGAAAAAAAGTTCTCACGATTACTAATGAATTCTAAAAATGACGGTGCGCGTCCCTTCAAGACAGAACCGAAAACAAAAGAACGCGTTAGAAGACAGGGTACCGACTTGGGCCCCGTGCCAAACATGTCCAAGCCAACAATATTTATTTTAATTCAATACCCTAAAGGCCCAATGCGGGCGTTACATAGGGGGGGATTCATCAAAGAAAACTTAACAATATACAATACAGAATATAAACGGCTGAAGACAGGAATAAACAAGTTAATAATCCAGGTACAAGTTAATAGAGGAAAAAATGGCTAGAAAGAGGTAGTGAAAAAATGCCCATGTAGCAAATCTCACAAAATAAAACAAAAATCGCACCTTCAGAAGTTACAAAACATGTCATCTAACATTCCACGGAACGTTACGGCTCACACGCACACACGGAAAAAAAAGAAAAGAAAACGCACATCATTCTACAGTGGAATTCTCTAAGTATGACCAAAGAGCTGCGTGAAATGATGATGTTCCAGCGATAGCCGCAATGCTAGAAGGAAGCGAATTCCACTCTTCAATAGCCAGGACCAAAGGTGAGTCTTTGTATTGTTCTGTCCGAGCGAAAATGGGTTTAGTCTTCTTCTTGTGATATACACGAGCCCATGTGTGCGGCACCGGGAGATGTGAACTTGCGCATGGTGTGTTGCTGTGGTAGAGAGTATGGAAAAAAGATAAACGGCTGAGTTTTCTGCGCATGACCAGAGGCGAGACTTGGAGCGATATTTTCAGCGCTGTTACACTTTGATACCGAGAGTAACGGAAAAGGATGAATTGAGCAGCCTTGTTTTGTATAGATTCCAACAGGTTAACAAGATAGGTATAATGAGGGTTTCAGATCACGGACTCGTATTCTATCACAGGACTGATTAGCATGTTGAATGCGTGTAGTTTTGTGTCCTGGTTGGCTTGGTGTAGTCGGCGTTTAAGAAGACCAAGTTTTTTTAAGTCTTTGGTAGTAATCAGTTCAATATGAGTGCTCCAGGATAAATACGAGCTAAAATTTACACCGAGGTATTTTACCGACGCTGAAGTTTCAATGATAGTATTATTGACTGTGTAGGCATTAGGAATCGTCTTAACAGCGGAAGTAAACTTGAGATGTATAGTTGTGTCTGCGTTAATTACCATCTGCCCTGCCGCACCAATGAGTTAGTTCATCAAGTCAGTCTGGAGAGCAATGATGTTAACAATCATGACGTCTTTTCTATGCAAAGAGGTTATGCATTTAAACTTCTGGAGTGACAGTCCAATCCGCCACGTACGGGAGCGCGTGAAGCCGCCGGCGGCCATATTGTTAGAGGAAAAGGGGCACAGCTACAGTACGTGGCTGCGGTATACGCGCGACGCAACTGTGCTTGCGGTTCTGCGATGAAAAATAAAATGAGACCCCTTTAGAAAGTATATCAGTCCGGCATTGCGTGTCGCTGTTGTCAAAAAAAATGTCATGGTGGTGAGCGCCTTGTGTTCCGTGTACAATATGTTGCGAGAACTGAAAAACAGTCGTTTCCTGTTTTCTTCGTTCAATAACCTGCCGCGTGCATCGGCACTGTGATGCCCTTTCGTCGATACGTGGTGCCGGGCCGTATTGACAAAACATGACCTTGAAATATAGTATGCCGATTCTTAAAAAAAATAACTATTTGTGTATATGAGCGTTTTTGCTTTAAACCTAGAAAACAAGAAAAATATTCAACGGAAGGTCTCATTTTTGTCCGGCGTTTCAGTTCTAGCTGAAAAGAGTTGGTGAAAGCAAATTTACAATAAAGCTAAGGCGACCCAAAGTCTGCACGAAGCCGCAAGCCTACATGCGCTCCAATGAGGGTGACCTGCCAAAGTTAAAGTCATGCGACACTGGCGGCTCAAGCAATCTTTACTTTTCTTTTCGTTTCTGCATCCGTTCTTCCTGCGTCTGCGGCAAAAACGAGAAGTGAGAAGGCAGATAAACAGAAATTGGCGGAGGCAGGTGGCAGCGTAATGGTTAGACTGCCCATCTCCCAAATGCAAGATGCTGCATTTGGGAGATGGGCTCGAATCCCGGTGGTTTGTTTGGGAAACAGCTTTTTGTGCTCTCTGGTGACTGCGACGCTCAGATTAGGCGGCAGCCTGACAACAACGGTCGCCGTCAACGTAACAGAATAAGCGGGCGTGCAAGGTCACACTTAAAGCCGAAAGTACATTCAGAGGAAATACGCTATGCTCTTGTCGACACAAAAAAGTGATGAGTAACGAGCGGTGTTGTTGAGCGAAGCTGTAGCCGATAATGTCACCATAGGCAGGACCACGCTCCAATCCCGGTGCTCAATGAAAATATACGTCGACAGCATGTCAACTAGCGTGTTATTGATACTTCATTAAGGTCGTTGCGTGTTTGTGTTGTGTCTAGCAGGAGCGAGTAGTATAGGAGATGACATTGGAGAGAAGGCGGTGAGCGAAGTCCGCGAAAAGTAATTGAAGATAGCCACATTGAACGTCGACGCCGTGTTGAAGAAAGCCTGCGACTTCAGTGGCTCAGCCGACGGAAAGGCTTGAGTGGTAGCATACCGCTGGGCGTATTTGGTAACCACAGCGATAAACACACACTTTGCGGAAGTAGACAGAGGAAAGGGACCTAGTGAGTTGGCCGCCCTTTTTGAGCTCTGGTATAGTTTGAAAAATGAATGTGGCGAAGTATAACGCACCAAATAGTATATGCCAACCCAAATGAATCAGCGTGGTCATACTTGCGCGACATGCCATGGTGGCCTGCCACCAGGACATGATGAAGTTGCAGCGATGACAGTTTTCATTGGGTACTTGAGAATAAAAACGAGCACATCAGAGACGTCCGAGGGATGCTTCTAGGGTACAAGAGCACATCGCTCCCTCCCCCCCTCCTTGCCAAATAACTAAATCACGCATATAAGCTGACGAATAGGGGCATCGTAAGATCGAGCGCTACGGCGCTTGTTGATCTTGTTCAGGATGACGTCAGCGTTTCATTCAGCGTTTATTTCTGAGAAAATGAGTTGGAGTTACGTTTATTTGCATCACAATGGCGGGCGTAATCAGGCAAACATTGACAGCGTTTTATTAGAAAGTGCCTGACTACTCTGTGGAGATTAGGTTTAACATTACAACAAACACAGAAAGCTTTGCTTACATCGATTAGCACATACGTGGGATCCGCATAATTTTGTGACTATCAATTTACATGCTTCAGAATGGCGCTCATTAACGCAATATTTCCATCCACAGTGAGCAAAAGCGGCTGTCGTATCCACAGTAGAATTGATTTAAATGGCTTTAATCCCATGGACATTATATCGTCGCCAACTTCCGTGGGATTGGAGTCGTCAAAATGGGATACAGGTGACAGGGAAATCAGGAGCTTGATGAACGGCAAGAAGGCAGACGCTTGCACAAGACCTGAGGGATATAAAATGACTTTTTGAGCAGCTTGGCCAGGGGGCCACGCAATGGTTTCCACGTCTAATAAAGATCCTCCGAAATATGAACAGAGGCCGACAAAAATGCGGGCATATTGGGAAAGGTGAGACCGCTGGAAATTTCAGGACAGCATTAGTCTAAATATAAAAGATGACTTAAAGATAAGAAACCATAACGTTGACCGGGTGGCCAAATTTTGGCACAAATAAATTGACTGTTCAAACAGTTCAGCTGAAACGCAATGGTGCGAAATAAGGCGAGAATGTCGGTAAGATTTGAACAAAGGTCAAGTATAGGTCCTGTGGCCGACGCCAGCGCTCGGCAGCTGTCAAGCGACTGCACGTATTAGCCAGATGCCTCGTCGTCAGTAGTGACAGTATGATTCGGATCTGAAATATTGGACGCGGACTCCATCACATTGAATACAGTGCATTCTACGGTGTCACTCTTCGACAGCTGGCACCGATTCTCGCGCAATGAGGATGGGAACAAATTGTCTCACGTGCCGGCTGTCACCTTCCTCGAACTGCCAACTTTCCTTGCCCTCCGTAGTTGCTTAGCTTTTATTGGGTTCGGCTGCTAATCACGAGGTCTCGGGATTGAATCCCAACCACGGCAGCCGTATTTAAGTGGGTGTGAAATGCGAAAACACCCGTATGCTTAGGGTTAGGCGCACGTTAAAAAATCCCAAGTGGTCTAAATTATTCTCGAATCCTCAACTACAGCGTGCCTTATAATTAAATCGTGGTTTTTGCAAGTAAAACCTCATACTGTGTTATGTAACATTCGTTAAGGATATCCTGGGCAGTCGCACAACTCCTGAATACAATTAAGTGTCAGGAGTTGTGCGCCAGGTCTTTGAGTATGTGGATAGCCTTTACGGCGTTCGATAGCTGCGAGTCTACGTTGCGGCGGAACGGTAACATGGTAGAGAATGTCGAGAACATACACATCCCGCATATACTACTGCACGATAATTTTAAACCCGCCGTGGTTGCTCAGTGGCTATGGTGTTAGGCTGCTGAGCACGAGGTCGCGGGATCGAATCCCGGCCACGGCGGCCGCATTTCGATGGGGGCGAAATGCGAAAACACCCGTGTACTTAGATTTAGGTGCACGTTAAAGAACCCCAGGTGGTCGAAATTTCCGGAGTCCCCCACTACGGCGTGCCTCATAATCAGAAAGTGGTTTTGGCACGTAAAAACCCCATAATTTAACGATAATTTTAAATAGCGTTCTTGCTTCACGCACGTGGATAACCGTCATTGGTGACTACTTTGGAAACTAACTGCAAGTATTGTATATGTAATACCCAAAGGTGTACCTGGCCTGGTGGCCAGTAAATGTGACGTAATATTGCGAGCAGCTTCGGCCATAGCGCGCTAACGGATGACGACACAGACTGAAGTGACTAGCGCAAGAGTGGACAGGGGACACTAAAGAGGCTAGAAGGACAAGCGCCCAGTTGGAAGTTTGCGCTTATCCTTGTCGCCTCTTTAGTGTCCCGTGTCCCCTCTTGCGCTAGTCACTGCAGCATGGAATATCAACTAGCCCGGTCTCACACCCTGCGACGACACAGCGACAGTTTGCTGAATTATTGGCTCGTGACTTTTGTGTCAAAGTGAAAAACCAACATATCAATGTATATGTCTCAATACTTAAGCACATCTAGATGTCCAGCTGCGGCGGTAGCCCATGAGTGCGCATTGCAAAGTCGCTAGTGAAATAATTGTGTGCACCTTAACGAATTCGATAGGTGAAAATCAAGATCCGTCCACGACGGCGTCTCTAGTAAACGCTGTGCGATGTTCGTACGTAAACAATGCGTGCCGACTGACGAAAGGCTGCCAGGAAGAGCTTCTGACGGTTGGCCTAGCTTCTTTACTACGTAGAATCAAAAGAAAAAGAAAAAATAACAAGAAGAAAAAAAGATCAACCATTGCTCGTCGCGACTAAACGCTCTTAGGATGACCAGTAATTTCCAGGCGACGAGCGGCTACGCTTTATCAAGAACACTGATAAAGCCGGCGCGACAAGCATTGTGGCGAAGTTCAATGCGCAGGGAAAGTTTATATTTATTTTATTTTTGTTTTGTTGACGTCATCACGCGTCGCCGCGGAAAGCTTGAAAAGCTTAAGGTCAGTACGCCACGTCGTGGCACTCACGCGAACTAAACCCTTGTGTCCAGAAAAGCTGGAGACGAACCATACCTGTGCCGTTTTAAGCAGCCAGGAAGTCCTGGCTATCTTCGACCTGATGCGTGATTTTAAAATAGCTTCGTATGCATCGCAAAATGGCATCGGCTCAGCATTGCTACAGCATTACGGGGACGCTCGGAAACATGTTGCGTTTGCTTCGCGAGTACTTACCGACACCCAAAAACGATATTCGCAGATTGAGAAGGAGGCGTTTGTTGTGGTATACGGGTGTGAGCAATTTCACCATGTTGTGTATGGGTGCATGGCCATCCTCGAAACAGACCACTGCCCCCTGATCAATATTTCGCAAAGTGCAATTGATGACATGCCACCGAGAGTGCAGCAGAATACAATTTCATTCTGCACTTCGTTCCAGGAAAGCAGTTCGTGTTGCCAGACCTGCTGCACCGTGCCTCTGTAGGAAAACCGCAAAAGGATGAAGCAAAAGAAGACATTGATATTCACGCTGCAATTATTGTATCGTCGCTTGTAAGCGGTGCCACGTTACAGCGCCTGTCAAAAGAAAGGCGCAATGACAGCTACTTGTATAGTATCGTCACGTGCCTTCAGAAGAACCAACCTGTGCAGGGACGGTTTAAGCATTTCGAAAGTGAGCTGTCAAGAGTAAAACGGCGTCCTACTAAAATGGTGTAAGGTCGCAAAAGAGTGCAAGGGTGCAACACAGCCACCACACCCTCTGCTGGTTGTCTTTCCTCCGGCACCCTACAGGACGGTTTGGTCGCTGGGCTTTGCGGCTTCAGGATTGTTCATTTGTTGTCCACTATAAGCCTCGACGTGGAATCCTGGAATACGTGGATTAGGCTATGGGTAAATTCGAAATAAAATGCACTATACTGAAGGGCGACTTCAATGCCAGGGTAGTCAAGAAGCAGGCTGGAGACAAGTCAATCGGGGAATGTGACATAGGCACTAGGAAGAGCAGGGGAGAATTATTAGTAGAGTTTGCAGAACAGCATATTGTGCGGATAATGAATACTTTCTTCCGCAAGCGGGATAGCCGAAAGTGGACGTGTAGGAGCCCGAATGACGAGACGAAAAATTAAACAGACTCCATACTCTGCGCTAACCCTGGCATCATACAAGATGTGGACGTGCTCGGCAAGGTGCACGGCAGTGACCATAGTTTGGTAAGAACTCGAATTAGCCTAGACCTGACAAGGGAACGGAAGAAACTGGTACATAAGAAGCCGATCAATGAGTTAGCGGTAAGAGTGAAAATAGAGGTATTCCGGATCAAGTTACAGAACAGGTATTTCGCTGTAACTCAGGAAGAGGACCCTAGTTTTGAAGCAATGAACGAGAATTTTATGATCATCATAAAGGAGTGCGCAATAGAAGTCAGTGGTAACTTCGTTAGACAGGATACCCCTAAGCTATCGCAGCAGGCGCAAAATCTGATGAAGAAACGCCAATGTATGAATGCCTGCAACCCTACAGCCAGAATAGAACTGGCAGAATATTCCAAGTTATTGAACAAGCGTAAGACAGCTGACATAAAGAAGTATCATACGGATAGAATTGAACGTGCTCTCAGGAATGGAGGAAGCCTAAAAGCAGTGAACAATGAACTAGGAATAGGCAAGAATCAGATGTATTTGTTAACAGAGAAAGCCGTCAATATCATTACTAATATCGATGAGATAGTTCAAGTGGCTGAGGAGTTCTATAGAGGTTTATGCAGTACCAGTGGAACCCACGACGATAATGGAAGAGGGAATAGTCTAAAAGGAATTTTACATCCCACAAGTAACGCCGGAAGGAGTAAAGAAAGCCTTGGGAGCTATGCGAAAGTGTAAGCCAGCCGGGGAGGATCAGGTAACAGCAGATATGTTGAACGATGGTGGGCCGATTGTTCTATAAAATCTGGCCGCCCTGTATACGCAATACTTCATGACCTCGAGTGTACCGGAATCTTAGAAGAACGCCAAAATTATCTTAACTCATAAGAAAGAGGACGCCAAAGACTTGTAAATTTATAGACCGATCAGCTTACTGTCCGTTCTCTACTAAGTAATCGCAAACAGAACCAGGAACACCTTCGACTTCTGTCAACCAAAGGACAAGGCAGGATTTCGTAAAGGGTACTAAACAATAGACCATATTCACAGTATGAATCAGGTGAAAGAGAAATGCGCGGAATATAACCAAACCTTATATATAGCTTTTATTGATTACGAGAAAGCATTTCATTCAGTGGAAACCTCAGCAGTCATGGAGGCATAACGGAATAAGGGTGTAGACGAGCCTTATGTAAAAAAACTGAAATGTACCTATCGTGGCTCCACAGCCACCGTAGTGCTCCATAAAGAAAGCAACAAAACCTCAATAAAGGGCGTCATGCAGGGATATATGGTCTCTCCGATGCTATTCACTGCGTGTTTACAGGAGGTATTCAGTGACCTGAATAGGGAAGAAATGGGGAGAAGAGTTAATGGAGAATACCTTAGTAACTTGCGATTCGCTGATGATATTTCTTTGCTTAGTAACTAAGGGGACCAATTGCAATGCAGGCTCGCTGACCCGGATAGGCAAACCAGAAGGGTGGGTCTAAAAATTAATCTGCAGAAAACTAAAGTAATGTTTAACAGTCTCGGAAGAGAACAGCACTTTTCGATAGGCAGTGACGCACTGGAAGTGGTAGGGGAATACATCTACTTAGGGCAGGTAGCGACCGCGGATCCGGATCATAAGACTGAAATAATCAGAAAAATATGAATAGGCTGGGGTGCGTTTGGCAGGCATTCTCGGATCATGAACTACAGGTTGTAATTATCCCTCAAAAGAAAACTGAATAACAGGTGTGCCTTACCAGTGCTCACCTACGGGGCAGAAACCTGGAGGCTTACGAAAAACGTTCTACTTTAATTAAGGACGACTCAACGAGCTATGGAAAGAACAATGATGGATGTGACGTTAAGGAATAAGAAAAGAGCAGATTGGGTCAGGGAACAAACGCGAGGTAATGACATCTTAGTTGGAATCAAGAAAAAGAAATGGGCATGGACAGGACATCTAATGAGGTGGGAAGATGACCGATCTTCATTAAGCCTTACGGACTGTATTCCAAGAGGAGGGAAGCGCAGCAGGGGGGAGGGGCAGAAAGTTAGGTGGTCGGAAGACACTATGAAATTTGCAGGGACAACCTGGCCAGAATTAGCACATGACCGGGGAATTGGAGATGTGCGGCAGACGCCTTTGCCCTGCAGTGGGCGTAGCCAGGCTGATGATGATAAGTCTGGACGTCTGGACAAGGACGTTGACTGCCTCTCGCGTCATCCCAGATCCTGTTGCGCATGATTCGGTGACCTGTGTGATGGCTTTGACTTACATGACCGACATGCGCGGTGAACAATAACGCGAAGCATCCTTACAGTCCATCATCGCTGGAGTGCAATCTGGCAGCACCGATGGCACGTGCCACATGTTCGTGGTGCACGACGTCATCCTCTACCGCCGCAATATCAACCCAGACGGTCCCGAGTTGCTCCTTGTCCTTCCTTGTCATCGGCGATCCGTCGTTTTCGAACAACTTCACAATGCATCGTCGGTGGCACACCTTGGAGATTTGTATACATACGACCGCGTACGACGCTGCTTCTCCTGGCCGGGTCTCTACCGCTCTGTGCGTCGCTATGTCGCAACTTGCGGATTGTGCCAGCGCCGTAAGAAACCTCCCCTGCCACCTGTCGGACGACTCCATGTAATTGAAGTTCCCCCTTCGCCTTTCTTTCGCGTAGGCCTTGACCTACTAGGCCCTTTTCCGACGTCGACTAGAGGGAATAAGTGGATTGCCGTCGCTACTGATTACGCGCCACGCTCCGCAATAAGGAAGGCGTTGCCGACTATTTGCGCAACAGACGTCTCCAATTTTCTCCTTCAGGACGTCATTCTCCAGCATGGTACACCTCGACAGTTACTTAAATACCGCGGCCGCTCGTTCGTGTCTCGAGTTGTGGACGGCCTCCTCCGCTCTTGGACCACTGAGCATAAGCTGTCCACCGCCTACGACCCACAAACGAACGATCTTAGGGAACGTCTCAACCGACCACTCACAGAGATGCTGTCAGTGTACGTTTCCAACAATCACCGTGACTGGGATGCCACGCTGGCCTACGTGGCATTCGCATATAACTCGTCCCGACATGACAGCGCAGGATATTGACACTTTCATATGGTCGCGACTCCACATTGTCCTTTGACACATTCCTACCTTCTGTGCACCGGGTTGCCACTGAGTACGCTCGCAAAATCATCGATTGCCCTCACATGGCGCGTCAAATTGCCCAATCTCGCTTATTAGCCATGCAGAATCTGCAAAAAGAGGGTTACGACCGGTGCCATCGTGACGTTCAGTTCGTCCCAGCTGTTTAGGTGCTGCTTTGGTCACCATGTCGTCGGGTCGGCCTCTCCCTAAATCTTCTCTCTCGCTACACCCGGCCTTATGAAGTCCTACGTCAAGTTAAAGACGTCAATTATGAGATCGCGCCGTTACAGTTTCATCCATCCTCCATCCACCGCCTGTTGACGTCGTGCACGTTTCGCGGCTGAATACATACGTCGCTCGCAGTTCTTCGCCTACCCATGCGCCGAGACGGCACTTCACCACCCGGAGGTCCTTTTACGGAAGGATGAACGAAGAGAGGAAGAAGATCGCGAGACGCTGGCTGCTGTGGGTTGTTGTTGGTCAGCCATCATAAATGCTCAGACTGAATTTGTATACATATTGTAAATATAATCTTCACTACTCCCAACATCCCCGTAACAATAATATTAGCGAAGACGATGAAGCAATGAAAAACAGCACTTACGAACAAAAAGCTTTGTGAATTCGGCCCCTGATTTTTGTTTATAAATAGCCGTATGCTGCCCGGTTGCCAACGGAATAGAAGATGGCTTCACGACGATCGTACGGGTAGTGGCTGCTCAGAGCTGCCGGGGATCGTAGATTTCAGTACAATAAACATTTTTACGTGGCAGTACAACGTTATCAAGCCCTTTCGGCTCGCATTCGCTGAGGATCCGTTCTGGCGACGTTTTAACATTCCGTTGCACGCCAGCACCGTTGCACCCCAGCCACGGATAGTAAAGAAAAGGGAAGTGGACCAATCGTAGAAGCTGGCACTGCCATCCTCATCGGGTCTTCTAGTTTCTCTATGCTGACGCGACCTGACCGAAACCCTGCCCTCTTGAGAGTCTTCTTCGCATCTCGTCATCCAATTAGATAAGAAAGACTGCTCAATCTAGGCAATGCTGTTTGCTTTTAAGGCAAGGAAAGTGACCTTATAAAAAGAGCAGCGCGTTTGATTTGGCTTTTCAAACGACGCTGCGGGTTACCACCCAATGCTTGCTTCTGTGGTCACCTAAATTTTACGGCAGGAGATTAGAATAAAAACAGATTGGAATACATTTATTTTATAGGGCCCTTGTCCCATGTACTCCGACTATACTGTCATTCCAACTCACACCGTGCGCGGTTTTCTCGGCTCCGCGACGAGAAGGTGGATAGTATCAAAAAGGGCCAAAGATTTTATGTGAAAACTTCAGCAGCGGCAGTCCCTGCCGCCAAGGGCTTGATATAATAATTACGACAGGGAACTATGGCACCGTCATTGTTTAGCCACGTTTATAGAATTTCATACAGTAATTATTAGAGGGAACGATGACAACAGTGTCTACGGGAGCTGCAAGCACGGTTGTTCGGCCCGTATGGAAATGATGGGTAGTAAATGAATTGGCCTAAACTTTATCTTTCTCGCCTGAAACATCTTCGTGATTTTGTAAACTCATTTTAAACAAATTTATGTGTGATAAATATTTAAATGTATTTTACTAAATTGTGCGCCACAAGGATTGGAGAATCTGACCACAACATGGTAGCCCGATATTGAAAGGAACTCATGCATCAATAGGTGGTCCGAATATGAATCTATCGCAGGCGAGCTGAAGCGTTGAGGACCTTGGTACCTTTCTATTTTGCCATTTCGATCGTAAAGACGGCTGCCATAGGTAACGAGTGTGCGTCTTCGCGCACTCTTCTTTAGAAAAGTATACGCTGCTATTAAATTTAGGACAATGAAACCAGACAACGCGTACTAAAGAAAGCCACAGCAACGTCTGAACCCACAGGAACAACGATTAGGGAAATATATGTACTACCGACCAGCCCCATAGTTACTATGCCTGCAGCCACCTACGGGAGCGAGTGATGCCGCGGCGGCTATACTGCTGCAGTCAAAAGAGGACGCATCCTCACTGCAGGCGGCCACGAAATAAGCTCAGGAACCGCTTGCATTTGTAGTTCCGTAATAAAAGGTTGAGAATAAAATATCCTTAAGATCTATATCTGTTCTCGATTGTGCGTTGTTGTGTAAAGCAATTTTAGCATCCATGATTACGACAGCCTTCGAAAAATGCAACTGGCAGGTAGTTTCGCCAATCACACTTCTTTGCTGTGTAAAATTATGAACGATATCTCGGGTTAGCTGAGGGCTCAATATTCTCCAGTTATTACCCACTGGTTGATGTTAAGTATTTTCAGCAACCTTGTGTAAAGAGCTAATACACTTTCCACCAAAAACGTTTCGCAGTACGGTGCGACCACCGTGTTCATTTACTAGTTTGTTTTATCTTTGGTGAGTGCTAGGACATGGCTCTTCGCATTTTCATTCCGTAGGTTTTGTTTGCTCCCGGCAGTCTCAAGAAGCTGCTCACACCATTGTATCCATTATTTTAATTATAATACCCTATTAGCCGCTCTTTTATTATGGCATAAAAATGCAAGGATGGTTTTCTCAAGAAACGCATTGCATATGCATTTAGCACTCGGAAATACTTCATATTTATATACTGAAGAGGTTGCATCGATTAACTTCTCTATGAACGTATTCTTATAATCTACTCGCACAAAAAGAAAAGCATCCTTACGCCTATTGCGTTGAGAACTACTGTTATTAAATGCATATCACTAAGTTACAAGCATGCACGCAAGATAAGCGTGTTAATCACGAAAATAGATAGCTAGCAGTGCAATGTAGATAGAGAAGTTTTGAGGAAAGAAAAAAAAAAGATTATGGAGATGTATAGCTATCGATGAAATCCAAAACATGTCACCCATATCTGATCAATTCATGCAGGCCAGGTGACTGTTTTTGAGCGTCCCGTTTTAAAGGGAGTGCCAATAAATCTTCATCATCGTCATTATTATCGTATTGTGTCATTCGAAATGCGCGCCGCGTAGCATGGACGCGAACAAACTTTGCATTGTAGTTCCGTTATATTCTTTCAGGTGGCCCAAATGTAGCACGTACATATATATATATAAATATATATATATATATATATATATATATATATATATATATCAGTTACATGCTGCATGTATATAGCAGACCCTGGATGTAGCAGGCTATGTGGCTATTTCTCCCCATCTAGTTTCGAAGGGGATGCCTACATTATCACCACCATCGTACACAGCAACGTACCCTGCCAGGGGTCAAGGGATCTCACATGTTCGCCACGTAGTCTGAGTACCCTTCGGTACACGGTATGGTGCCTCCTCTCAAGGTACGAAGCACTGCTGAAGAAGCGAATCGTGCAGCTACGCGCGTGGCTACCCAGGCAACATCGGGCTCAGAAAACCGCTGTGCAGAATGCAGGACAAGTCGCAGCTCGCCGTAGACGCCAGGCGGACAGTTCGGAACGTTCTCGTGAAAACTACGCGAATATACTTCGCCACAAACACTTGTTCTGCGTGCTGCCGAAAATGGGGTTCTTATGTAGCCGCTGCCCCAGCTTGCGTTGGGACTGGGCTCCGTATGCCAAGCAAGCCTGTGACTTTTTATCATAGATCGAGAGGTCGTCTTACTTGTACACTTCTTTCATTGGTTTATAAATTATTTCTCATTGCGTAACAAACGCATAAATAAAGTCGTGGAAAACGCGCACTACGCGTCACGTCCCAAACCAGCTGCGATACATGATATCACACGCATTGGCGTGGCAGAGTCTATATTTCATGCATAAATTTTATATGTGTACGTACAAGCGCCTTCATAACCATTCCCAGCCAGTTCAAAAAAGAAAGTACGCACATCCGGTCGTTAGCAAACAACGAGAGCTTTTACTATAGCCGGAACCTTATATTAAGAACATCTACTTTAGGTGATTGCCCGCCGTGGTTTCTCAGTGGCTGTGGTGTTGGGCTGCTGAGCACAAGGTCGCGGCATCGCATCCCGGCCACGGCAACCGCATTTCGATGGGGCGAAATGCGAAAACACTCGTGTACTTAGATTTAGGTGCACCTTACAGAACCCCAAATGGTCGAAATTTCCGGAGTCCTCCACTGCGGCGTGCCTCATAATCAGATAGTGGTTTTGGCACGTAAAACCCCATAATTTAATTTTAATTTTTTACTTTAGGTGATTAGTGCAGTAGTGACCTATTAAGAAGTTGTAATGCCCTGAGAGAGCGTTAAAAGCTGTTCCTACTAATAAGTATTACCGAACACTAACAATAAGTACTACGGACTTCCAACAGGCTATGCTATGGCGGCTACACCGGCTTGGGCTTTTTACCAAAGCAAGGTTACGGCGACGCGCTTCATTTTTCTAGAGCCATGTCTACGCCAGGGCCCGTATTCTGTAACACTTCGCTTTCCGAAGAATTCGCTTTACCAGCAGACATTGGTCGCCGCCTAGGAGACGCCGTCGTCTCGGGGAGCGCTCGAATATTATGATGACGTCACGCACATGTCAATCATGTGGAAACCTAATTTTTCATCTGCAACGAAACGAAGTGGCGTGAGATGCTTCGGTGTGATCCGAAGCGCCGTGTGCCGTGCGCAGAGCCTGCGCGTGCTGTGTGCACAGGCGAGATCTGGGCCGGTATTTTTTAGCGATGCCTTTTCCGATTCTATGCCTTTTCAGGCTTTTCGCGCTTGGCCAGTGGTCAGAGCGATGGTCTGCCCACATTATCAACGGGATCAGGCGGTCGTGTGTGGTGGATGATAAGAATAGCATAGAATAAGGCTTAAGGCATCGCTACAAAATAGCGGCCATGGTTATATTGCGCTCAGTTTTACAAACACGATACTAAGGAAGGACAGGACGTGGACGGACGAAGCGGCCCTGCGTTCCGAGCAAAACGGCGTCAACGGTGATCCCCGTTGCGCCTGTGTTAGTGCTTTTAGCGAGCGTTCCTTAGCCACGTACACGGCCTCGACATCGACAAAACGCGTTTGATATGGGAGAGAAAGAATTCAAGAGGCAATTGGGGATCTCCAAAGGGACAGTGCACCGCCTGCCCAATGAGACTGCGGTTGTTTTGGGACCGCAAGGCACTAGCGGCTTTGATACTGTGGTGAAAGTGATGTGCGCATTCCGATGTTTTCGACTGGAAGTTCTAACGATGTGTGGCCAACGAGCGAACCTTCGCCCTGTCCCAGCCATCAGTGAGTGGATATATATATATATTTGCTGAAGCCTGAAGCCATATCACAACCGTCAGCTAAGAGGTGCGTCAAATTTCCGAAGCCGACATATGAAAAGGCGGCGGTCAAGCAACTGTTCCTTGAACACATCAAGCCAGCGTACGATGTCTCACCTAGTGGCATAAATGGGTCAACAGCAGTAAATGGCAGTAAAAAAGCTTATCTCACAGGAATTCGTAACGCCAAATTCGCTTTTTTAAAAGCAACGATTTCCCTAATATGTTAACTAATAATCCCCGCAAGTCATGGCAGGTAATTAACCCCAAAGTATTCGCTTCTATCACTCTCGCTAACGACTCTGGAAAGATTATTTCAGACGCTGAATGTTCCGATGCTCTTAAGAGGAAGCTTTAGCTCGAGTGCTCCTATCTAAATACATGTAAAAGGACAATTCGTTTTTCTCGGTAACCACTGCACCAAATTTGACGAGGTTTGTTGCATTTAAAGGACAAACTTAAAATCTAGTGACTGTTGGTTTCGAATTTTTGAGTAAGATTGTCAATTTTTTATTAAAAATTGGCAAAAATCGGAAATTTTCAAAAAACGAAACTATCAAGTTTACAACTCTGTAACTTAACCACTAAAAATGATAATACAATTCTGTGAATTGCATCTAATAGTACATCTAAAGCGGACAAAATTGATATGTTACACATGAATATAAAAAAATTTAATCATAGGGAAATACAACTTTTGCAAAACCGTTGTAACCAACGTAACAAATTCACGTAAGATGTAAAATGATATTTTGAATTTGTCCGCTTTGAATGATCTAATGAATGCCGTTTACAGAACCGCGATATCAGTTCTTGATGCAAAGCTTTGAATTTCTAAACTTCGTGATTCTATTTTTTTCAAACGGTCAAATATTTGAAAATCGTTTTAAGAAAATTCAAGCCCTAAATCGAAATTGCGCTTCCAACAGTCACTAGAATTTAGCTTTCTCTTTCAAATGCGACAAATTTCATCAAAATCGGTCCAGGGGTTATCTCATAAAAACGTTTTTGCGTTTTACATGTATTTGAATAGGGCGCGTCGGAGTTGGGCCCGAGCTAAAGCTTCCTCTTAACAAGACCTTTTAATCAGTCTTCACTAAAGAAGTAGACATTTCCTTACCTATGTTTTCATGTATTACATCTTCCATGCCTGAAATCAGCTTTTCTGTTGATGGTATCCAATCCCTGATTGAAAAGACCAAGTTGTCATTGGCATCTGGAATGGACGAGATTAACTCAAAACTTGAAAAATATAGGTCACATTGCTTCGGCTTATTTTGTTTCATTATTATTACAAAACCTCACCTCTGAACTACTGACCAATTTCCTAGCAAACTCATGGAACGCGTCATTTACTCTTACATCATGAATTTCCTCGACTCTCATAACTTTTTTCACCATTCTCAACATGGGTTTTGTAAGGGTCTCACCTGCGAAATCCAGCTTGCCATCTTTGTTTAATGACCTTCATGCTAACCTTGATGCTAACGTGCAAACCGACTCCTTATTTCTTGACTTCGCGAAAGCCTTTAATAAAGTACCGCGCAAACACCTAATTTTAAGATTATCTTTCTTAAACTTGCGCCCGAATTTACTAAACTGGATAAATAAATTCTTGACTCACCGTTCACAGGGACTGTTTAAAATAACAAATCATCCAGCGGAATTCCAGTGTCATCGGGGGTGCCTCAAAGCTCTGTCCTCGGTGCTCTTCTGTTCCTAATATACATTAACGACCTACCTTTGCATGTATCTTCTAATATCCACATGTTTTCTGACGACTGGGTTATTTACCGAGCCGTTACTAGCCCTACTGACCATATGATTCTACAACAAGGTCTCGACCACATAGTACAATGGTGTGATGACTCACTAATGTCCCTGAACCCTACTAAATGCAAGCTCATTTCCTTTACTCATCGTCAAATTCCCCTTTACTTCACTGATAACATAGCTAATGTCCCCGTTCAATCAGTAACCACTTATACATACCTTGGAGCTACCTTATCTAACAATATGTTTTCGAACACGCACATTGTTAAAGTAACGTCATCAGGTAACACAACTTTGGGCTTCTTAAAACTTCCATTACGTAACGCTCCGCGACAGTAGAACTACTTGCTCACAAATCATTAGTGAAGGCTAAGTCATAGTACGCATCTCACATCTGGAGCCCACGCTAAGTAGGTCTCACTAATACCCTAGAATCCGTTAAAATTGTACTGCTAGCTTCATTCATGCTTCGTATTCAAATAGAATCAGTGCTTCATCCCTCAAAGCCGAGTGTAACTAACACCTTTGTCTTGTCGCCGACGCCATGGCAACCCTCTCTATTTCACAAGTTCTTTCACTCGCCATTTAATTTCGGTCCTTACAGTATTTCTGCCGCTCACATATCTCATCGCACTGGTCATCCGTTTCAAGTTTCTCGCCAAGATTCCGGCGCTAAAACATTGTCTGCTTCATTTTCCCCAGAGCAGCAAAAACTGGAACGGCCTTTCTCGCAATATAACCACTATCACCTGTCCATCAAGCTTCATGCATAGCGTATCAAATATAACATGGCACTGATCGTTGTGTCAGCAATATTCTGCGCAAAAAATACCCACCCCCTTATGTAATACCCCCTTCGGTGTTTTAAGGAAATTAAAATGTGATGGAATGAATAAAACAAAATACGCTAAATCACTCACTACCACTATGTCACACACACGTTTAAAATGATAAACATAAACTTCATGAATACAATGCAAAAATTATTTTTTTTTCTTTCACAGGGAACGTTCACAATTCGGTGTATTTCCCTTGCTTTGTGCCGTTCTTGTACAGAAAAAAAGAACCTGCACGCCGATTGGCTTCTATCCTGCCTCTCGTTTTCACTATGTCAGCGGACCGCTCAAATGGGATGCCGTCGCCAAACTGAATTCTTCAAAAACCGAAGCGGTACAGAATGCGGGCCCAGAAGTCTAAATATACAATACTCTTGAAAGGGACACGCGAGGGAGCAGCCAAGCGATTACACGCTTTATATATGACGCATTTCGGTGGCGGCAACAGTGTGTGCCTCTAAGAGTGCTTAAACGCTAATCACATTAACGTCGACATCCGCCGTGAAATGGCCGTGTCGAATTTCTTTAAGTGTACAAAATATTTAGTCATACTTGTGTTAACTTTTCGGTGATTTTTCGAGCGCGGTAATGCGCCAATACATGCTTTCCACAATTGCAGTATACCACGGACTTAGCTAAAGGCTCAGACAGTTTCTTTAGGTAACTTATCTTCTTTATATACGACAAAGCCTAACTGTAAAATAATGTTTCATAAGTTCCAGCACATATTATCTGTTCGGTGACCGTGATGGAAGTACGAACCAGATGACAGTAGTTTATGGATTCTGCAATTCATAATTGCGCTGCGCAAGACAGGCTCCTAGAGCACCTTTCTCGAGAAAATGTTCTGTTGCTTTTTTATAACGTGTATAGCTTCAGTCTCTCAAACGAGAACTTTAGACAAAACATGTACGTCTGTTGTGAAATCAGTGCAAAAATACGATATTATTGTGTATTAGGAGTATCTCAGGTTTCAAATAAGTATACCTTTGATTGAATGGATTGAAGGATTATTTCAGTCAATGTATCTCGTTAATGTTCTAAAAAAACACTGGAGCTCTGATAGAAACTCTGATTGGAGGAACCTTGAATTCTCTTCACAACGTTGGGATCTTGGAACCTGCTTTTAAGCCTAACTCGACTATGCAGAGTGTCATTCCATCGAAAGGGACATGCAGCCGTGACAGCACAGAATGTAACGAGTGGTCATTGTGCTCTTTTACGAAATATTTCTTCGAATTTGGCGATGACTACTACATTGCGGAAGTGGTTTACAGACACGTGCTTTCTTCATGTATTAGTAACTTTACTCGGTCAGAGAGGCACTTGATGATTCCATTTCGATTGTTGAAATTACTTCAAAGATACGAATTTAATAGACAACTATCAAATACTGTCAGAGGTGCTTGCTGTACATAGGCAAGGGCGTCCACTTATGTATTTAGGCACAGAACGTACCTAAGTTTATCGTTATGTACTGCTGCCGGCCGATGCTTCTTAGGTGCTTACTGCAGTGTGCTGAACAGAACGCGGTTTTTTGTGATACCGTGGTGAATAATTTGATCACTAAAGAATGACTAAAGAAAGCTGAAGTTACCAATTGTCCACCCATACGTCGTCCATACTATGACCTCGCTATGAAGCCCATATATACCACTGTACAATGGAGTTTACTTAGCGTACGTCTGAAATACGATCGACCCGCATGGCAACCTTAGCCCTTCGCACAAGCTGTTACCTTCCCAGCAGTAATGTCTTCACTTAGCGCAGACGCCCGCAATTCTCCAGAACAGCTGTGGAAACGTCTGCCATCTATATCATGGAGGTAAGTAATAGCATCATTTTCCAGCTACGACAGCTGCAGCAGTGCCAATAATTCGAGCAATCCTTACAATCTCTTGTCGCGTTGCATTTCAAGCTTAATATAGTTGCCAACGTAACTAAAGCGTCATGACAGGAGAGGAAAGTATGACTGTAATCCTCATCAGTAACTCATATGCTACGGCCGTAATCGCCCGTCATTTGTGGAGCACACACGATTTTTGGTCCATAAAGAGACTGGAACATTGTGTCCACATATAGGAGACAGTGTGGATCGTGTTAACTCACCGCACAGATTTGTAACCTTTCGCAGCAATTTTCTGAAGCTTTCTTTACGGTAGTACGATTTTCTTGGCTTATTCATTTTGGACGCTGTTCTGCGCATGTTTCCTGCATTCTGTTGCATTTCATCATCATAAGTTTACCGACCACATCAAATAGTCGGTAAGCGAACTAAGCATTTGTTACTTGGCCAAGCAACGACAATTTCGCGTGTCCTTTCCGCGACGTACAAACAATTCCCGGCGATAGTACCGTATCAAGAACAAAGAAATGCGTTGTCCAGGGCCCGCATTCTGTAACGGTTCGCTTCGGAACCGGTTCGCTCTGGGTGTTCGGGTTACGTCACTTGGAGAAAGAGTGGAACGTCCCGGCGCAAGGGAGACTAATGAACGAGTGGCGTTTGCCGCAAGGTAACGTCATAATTTTGTTTGTACTTTGGGGGCGATATAGTAATTGACGGTTGTTGCTAGTTTAGTTAAGATACATTGGTCTGTGTAGAACACTCACACATTTAATTTCCAGTGATAACTGTGAGCTTCCGCTGCGGAAAGATGGTGATTTAGTTTTAGCAGCGTTGTTTTATTATTTTTTGTGTCGCTAGGTGATGCGCCATATGTTAAGCAATCAAAGCGGTTCTCTGCATTTAGTCCGCGGTTTTAACAGGATTTTGTTTATCCATGGCTGAGCTTCTTAGGGCGGATGATAGCGATGAGAGTTCCATCCACCTATCCCAGAACTTCGACAATCTTGCCGCGTTAAAGGAAACGTTCTTTACTGCGGCTTTCTCCTGCACCGTCAATCTCACACCCATTTTCTCTTTACCTCTACAGTAATGACCCTAGCGACGGCGGAAATGATGTGACTGACTGACCGGTGCGACAACCTAATGGTTCTGTATTCCAGACGCACTGGTGAAAACAACCCGTGGCAAAAAAAGATAGAAAGAAATGTAGCGCGCATGCAGATACGTCGCAGCGCCAGCGTTATTAAATCTTGTGGTCCGCGAAATTCTACCCCGTCGCAAATCCATCGCACTCTGTTTATGGAGAGTTTCAAATTCCTTCGGAACTCTCCTTAGCTTATGCCGAACGCGCCGCGCCGTTGCTTCTCATCACGCCGTTGTCTTTGGCCAAGGTTCGCCAGGAACACAAACGCTATCGGCGTCTCTCTTTGCTCATAATGGTGAAGCCTTTAGTGCAATTCAAAAGGACAAGGACGGGACAGAGACACAGGACTAGCTTCCTGTCACATCCTTGTTCTTTTTTTTTAATTGCGCTAAAGGCTCTGTCATTATGAGTAAACCGTACCAACTAGCACAAGAATCAGGCTTGTTGAACCTCATCTCTCTTCGCGCCGGCCAGGGTGAGACTAGCGACGGCCATGGTCGCACTAGCAACCCTCGATCGAACCACTTTTCCACAGTTCCACTGGTAGCAGACAACGGTGTTTTTTTTTTCCAGATGACTGACAACCTTTGTGACGAAAACAAAATTTGTAGTCACGCCCACCAAGAATGACGACAACTAAAGGCCGACCAACGCCATTCGTGAAAGCGAACCGGTTCCAAAGGGAAAGCTTACAGGTAACGGCCCAGAACGGCCAGGGTGAGATGAGCAGCTTGCATTCTCACTTAGAGTGTATCGCGGCGCTTCAATTCCACCTGCCGGGGGGAGGGGAGGCCCAGTTGCATGGCCAATTGGGGAGGCAGATTTTTGTTATAGGGATGGTGGGGGGGGGGCAGAATGAAGGTGGTGGTCGCGCACGACACTTGAACGCGGACTGGGAGAATGGGGGGCTCGGCAGGCCGCATGCTCTCCCAGAAATTTCAAGTGGCGGTAGGGGGTGATGGCAGGGCTCGGTGTGCCGCCCCCCTCCCACCTGGCAATGCCACGGCACAGAGAAAATTTCATATTCCGGGGGGGGGGGGGTATTTGTAATAAAAAGCAAACAAATGCTATGCACCTTGCTTCAGGTATCTTGTTTCGTTGTGTCTCACAATTGTAATTCAAAAGCAAGCGATTACTTTCAATTCATTAAACAAATTTCAGCGACTCACACCAGCCGATTCTCTACACTACTCTCAGCTTGGTCTCATACGCTGGAATAATCAGTATTCTTCAAAAAAATACCGAAGCACGGTGTCTCAGAAATCCTGTAAAGGAAAAAAAAATAATTCAAGGTCATTCCACCCTGCGAAGGTGGATGAGCAGCGGAGCTGCAAAAATTGTGGTGAGAAATTTGTGGTAAGTACTTTATCACACCACTCATTTTCAACCAGTAACGACGGTCACTATGGCATTATGGTCCTTATGCTATACACTGATCGGCACACTCGCAACTGCAATCACTGTATTTGATAATTTCACGTCGATGCACGTGCGCCGCTGGGTGATCAGTTGGACCAGATCGGTGGGGTATCGCAAGTGATATGTCTGCGAGACCAAACGCGTGAACCAGTTCCATTTCGTTCCCGATACATTGTCAAAGATTAGGCAATGATTAGTTTGCACTCTCCGAAATGTAGGGGGTGGCGCGACAAGAAACATACTCCGCGTGAATTTGCGGATGGTTTGACTGCTGACCGGCGATAAGGTCAACGCGTAATCAACCCTGGGCCAGAAGCATGCGACGGGAGGCGACAAAAAAAGAACACTCAATTTATTAAAATAAAGTCATGCCAGTGACATCACCAAAAAAGAATAAGCAAATAGAGCAGACGGTGCAAAGCTTCGCTGAAAGCACGCGAGTCACATACAACACAAACTCTGACGCGACGTGCGTCACTAAGCCCACCACGTGGGAGTTTACAAGATTCGCGGAATAATGAAAAAAAAATACACAACAGAAATGAAAAATGCACGCGGCAATGAGCGCCGCAAACCATAGCCTAACAGAACGTACAAAAGTGAACACGCGATGAACAATTACAGGAAAGAGGAAACGCGATTATAAAAACGAGTCCGGCGGGAAGTTCTGAGAGCAGGCTGGAACGCTAGGCTTATTTGTGGCGTGCTCGTCGAGATTCCGATCTGACGGAGCGTCGGACTGCTGTTACCTCGCTGCCGAAGATCGTGCCTGACTCACACGGCCTGTCGATCTGCCGCCAAAGACTTCGGCCTGCTGGTTTGACCCTGCCGACCACATCTTCAGCTGTATCTCGGTGCACTACCACACCGCTCCGTCTTCCAAACCACTCTGCCCGCTCGCCGAGGCTACCTCGTCCCTCGTCACGCTCTGGCGACCACGTGACCAACCAGTCTGGCGAGCCCAAGAAGAATAGGGAGCTTCCCTGCCTACCACTGTGTCAGTGGCGCTGCGGCTACGACGGCAATGTCGAGATGGACGCGGGCACGCACTTTAAGACGTAAATCTACCTTGAAATCACGGCAACGACCATGGGGATAGTGTGATCGCTACTAAACCACGCAAACTGAAAGAGATAGAGATAAAGCAAGAAGACGAGCGTCGTGTTTGCTACCCCGCAGTGGGTAACGTAAAGGGCGAATAAACAGAGAACAGCGGGAGAGAGTGAACACTGTGTGTGCTCGCAGCAAAGCGCCTCGAAATCAGTCAAGTCTAAGCAAGTGCCCCGTGCTCACGCAAGTACTCAAGCAAAGTGAGTAGCGATGAACCTTATGGGGCTGTGAGCCACAGCATCGCTTGCTTGCTTACGAGGGTATGAGTCACTATTGAGGACTGTTTTCGGCATCCTGTTCTGTATGTTGTATACCTCATTAGAAAGAAAGTAAGCAATGTTCGCTCTATGTTGTTGAGTGCTTGTAGCCTCTGTTGTGGAGCTGCGAGCCATTGAATGTTTTTTTTTTGCTTTCGTTCGGGGGTATGAGCCATAGATGATGATATTTTTATGCACTGACACGATAATTGAATGTTACTCTGCTGATATACACCTCCGCTGTAAAAAATTAACAGAAACTGAAACCAAAATTCAGCTAATATAGAGTTCATGAGCAAGTGCTTCAAGCAATTTTTTACACCACCGTTGTCACGAACTGATGAAAGGGATGAATCACCAACCACAGTACTGCGCGTACGTTTTCCAAGCGGAATTAGGTCAGATAAGCCAATCCGACCAGGTACTGTCCTCTCAACATACTTTTTTACACACAAGAGTATTTGTAAGTTCTCCATTCAACCAATAAGAGTTCTTTCCTCACAGCTTTGCTAATGAACTTTAGTATATGTGGAACAGCTGTACTAGTACCTTCCGTCAAAATTTGAGTAACCATGGAAATTCGAAATAAGATCACCAAGAATGTGGCACAGTGATGGTGCTAAAGAGAACAAACTGTAACAAATTAGCCGGTGGTTCCTGATAGCGTCTACACCTCGAATCTAGAACACTTGCAGCCTCTTTTTCATATTTTCGAAAACTAATGCCTCTTTTGTGTTGTTGGGGCCATGAACTTACGGAGTCGCTATCCGTCGAAAGCGCCTCCCTTGCGTAGTATGAGGGAAAACGCGGCGCTCTCCTCCTTAGATTTGGCTTACGGCGCTCAATAATAACACCACGCTGCAGCCATTCTGGACATTTCTGTAAGTACTCAAAACGAGGGATGTTGCTTACTGTCCAAATAATTATTTCGGGGAAACTTGAATCACAGGATCATTTACAGACACTATCGCTTCATCGAATACGTAGAGTGAACGCCACTGCGCGTGGTCGCCGTGATCGAGTCTCCCGAACCGACTTCATGCGTGAAAGGCAGGCAAGCGCTGAGAGAAAACTATGTGAAATATTTTCTTATAGTGGGCTGTCTGTATAACCGGATAGGGCATAACAGAATGAAGCATCAATGTAGCGATCGCATGAGTTTGCAGTGACTAAAAGCGCGTTTGCATGCATGTCCGCGCACAATGTTTTGCTTTAGCTGCGAGCGCATTTTCGCACGCGGCCGACAAATTTAGGCAGCAGATTATGATCACTTGACAGTACACACGCAACCATTGTTGCGTGGAAGCTATAAGAGCTGTTCAAAAATAATATCAATATAGAGACTTCGACGTCTATGGTGGCTGTGATGTGCCGTCGCGACGAGTCAATCCTTCTTTTTCTAAATTTTAGGACATTTCATTATTATTGCTCAAGTTGGGCGTCGGACTGTAGGTTCATAGGCATTATCATCGTGCGATTTTCCACTGCTTCTTTTTCGTAAACGAGTAGATTAATTGATAATACAAGCGGGATCATATGCCGTGTCTTTCTTTTAATGTGCTTCTTACCACTCTCTTTCCATTCCAGTGAACTTGCCAGAATCAAGCATAAACAAGTTCATAGACCAAATGACGTGTCATGACATTAGCCGGGCAACCTGGTGCTGGCCAGCATCACAGTGCGCGTTTTCTGGCACTCCCTGAACATCGCAGTCCCGACGCCGTAGCACGAATCTTCCTCGCGTCTGTGGTTGCTGCATGCCCGAGTTGTACCCGACGGCTGTCTGACGGTTCTTAGTTTCGCGAGCCAAGCTTCACGCAACTCCTTGCCCTGCGGCTACGTGTGAATAAAGCTGACACCGGGCTCCGTTGCGTACGTGCGGCACGGCGGCACCGAGTGGTAGCCTACCATGCTCGACGCTTCCAAAAGCAGCCACTACCTACTATAGTGCTTTCAGATGTTCTCAAGCAGATACCCCCCCTCCCCCAAGGCGGGAAAACATCACCGCTTAAACGGAACGGCAGCGCAGGCGGTACTTTCTTTAAACTTTCGGTTTCAGTTCCCTGCGGCGCTTGCGAAGCAGCCGATGAGCCAACGCGGCCGCTGTGTCCACGTTATCTTTCATGCCACGTCACGCCAACGGCGGCACCAGCTTTTTGAGTGGTCGATCTCGCCTTCATATACCGGGAAATAGCTGATGATGCCGACATCGAATCTGTTAAGACAGACCTTAAGGCTATTACGCATTAGTCCGAGCTCCGGAAAATTAAACTGAAGATTTCTAAATATAGAACAATGAGAGTTCCCCGTAACCAGGCACCTTTTCCTAACTACTCGTACTCTTTGAACGCAATCCCTCTTGAATTTGTCGGGGCTTCTAAATATCTTGGTATACACATCACTCAATTTTGTCATGGGCTGATTACATTTCTTACGTAACATTTAAATCCCGTCGTATGCTCGGTTACTTAAAACGTAATTTCCTCCTTGCACCATCATCACTAAGGAAATAGCTATATATCGCTTACGTCCGTACTGTGTTGGAATACGTTTCATCCATATGGGACCCCAGCCAGGTAACACTCACGAACAATGTCGAAGCAGTTCAAAATCGCTGGGCACGTTTCACACTTTCCTACTATCATCGAGCATTCCGTGTAAATACCATGAAAAATAGCCTTAATCTCACTAACTTTGTAATGCGCAGAAAATTATCTCGCAGCTGCATTATTCAAAAGATCTATTATCACAATTTCGTGCCTAAATCGCGCTGGATACAGCCTCCTACTTTCATATCTTCAGGCCTTGATCACCACTGCAAAGTTCATATTCGTCGCGGTAACGTGGTAACATATGCCCATTGAATTCTACCCAAAACTAGCCATGACTAGAACCGCCTGCCAGCTTCAACCGTCATTATAACTAACCCAGAAAGATTGCGCGAGAAAATTGACAGGTCCTTTTGATGTTCTTTTTTCAATTTTGTTACATCTTTTTTTTTTTTGGCGCGCGAATGCATGCAAAGCGCAATGACCTATGGGACACCATGTCATTCCATGTATCTTCTGTCAACAAGCCATTATCTTTCACTCGTTTCTTTTTTGCTGTTTTTTTCTGATTCTGTTTTAGGTAGACTGCTTCTTTTCAAATTTTCAAGTGTTATTTCTGCTGCCCCCCACTCTACAACGCTGTAAAGCGTTGAGAGTACAATAAATAAAATAAATAAATGCAAAGTACCCATAGCTTACATGCATGGGGAGCTATCCTCCAGCGATGAAATTACATGTCGTTTCATTCGAGCTCGCAGATAACACATTGGTTCGTAGAAAACCCCATAGTATGTTCAGAGATAAAAATGTGTGGCTGAAAAAGGAGTTGCGAGATATGTTCGACTCAGGTATCAACCGGCTTTCTATATCCCCCTTTTCTTCAATAACCATTGCACCAAAAGAAGACGGGGCATTCCGCCTCTACACAAACTCCCGGGCTCTGAATTGTCAAAGTGAATTGATGCCTTATGCAATGCCGAGAATCGACGACATCATTGACAAAAGTGATGGTTACCATTGTTTTTCACGTATAGATATCTGCAAGTTGTTGTGTCGGCAGCGGCAGGCAAGTGGGGGCCCGGCGCCCAGCGAAAGCGCGGCGAGCGCCCGACGCAGAGAGGGAGGCGCGGAACCAACTGCTCCTGGTGAAAACCGGACAAAGGACTGAGCCGGCTAGCGGCCGTTTATTACAAAAAAGACTCCACACGCCAGATGGCCCCTCCTGAGTGGTCCAAGCTCGTCACATGACAGAAGGGGGGTGCGTCATCTAGATAGACTACTACGAAACATAAATGTATGACAACACGGAGATCTCGTAGGGGGAGACACTATACCACATCTCCCCCCCCCGGAAACAAAGTAAGCATACAGTGAAACGCGCACACAAGGTGCGCACTTAAGTCCAAAGACAATTGCAGTTCGTCCCCTCCCCCACGTTCACACACGCGCACCAGTCGCACACAAGGCACGCACTTAAGTCCACAACAAATTCAGTCCGTCCCCGCCCAAGTTCACACACACGCGCACCAGTCTTGGGCACCAAAACACAGGCAGTAAGTAAGACCAAAATCCGACAAGGAACACGGCACAAGATTCACTGCACCGCAACAAGGAACACATTTTATACCTGTGTTAACGAAACATGTGGACTGTCTCCTAAATGTCACAGCGAGGCTCCTAGCCGTGGCATTTCAAAGACGGCAATACGCTCTACATTCAAGAAACATAATCATCGAGCCACGGAGGCCGTTTTCTGTCACGATGAGGACGTGTGCGTACCTCAGAAGAACTTTGGGGCTTGCGACGCGTATCGGTCGACTTCGAAGACCCAGTCATCCCACTACTGTTTCCCTCCCCCTGGTTGGACAATTGAATGCGGTTGTCGCTCAAAGCTGGAGAGGGTTGCCCAGGAAGCTCCTATCGACATCCCAACAACTCCTGGGAGGCTGCCAATTCCCCCACGGAATCAGAAACGATTGCTGACTGTGTAGACTCGGACGTGATACAGTCAGACGTACTACCTAACTGAAGCTTATGACTATGAAAGGATGATGTCACGACAGACGAGTCATCCGAATGACTATCCAGGTTTCAATATGAGTACAAAACATCTTTATCAGCTGTGGACAATGTACTATGTTTTGAATTATCTACTACTGTGGTTAACTTAGACGCATTCCACGTCTTCCCATCCCTGAGTACAAAAGTGGATGGTCCTACTTGGGCTTTCACTGTGCGACGTTTACTGTACTTGAAAAATACTTTCTTGGCAAGTTTTGCTTTGACGTTGTCTCGCACCTTCATACGAGTTGCCTGAGCACCTCTACGTTTGTCTACATACTCTTTAGTTTGCCGCTGTCTCTGCGAGTCTCTCTCGCGAACTTGAGGAAGAAAACTGTCTCGAACCGATATGGGCTTCTGCAACCTAAAGTTGCTAATATCTATCTTTGAACGAGGTTGACGACCATGAAGTAGGAAAGCTGTGGAGAGACCCGCTGTAACATGTGGGGTAATACTATAGGAACCCAAGAATTATGAAATGCTTTTCGAAGCATCTCAACCTTCAAGCCTAGCTACCTGCAGATGTTCCTTAATGACTCGGTTGAACCTTTATATTTGACCATTTCCCTGAGGATAATACTTGGAGGAGAAAAAATGAGCGATTCCCTTTTCCTTTAGGTAATCTTGGAATTGTTTTGAAACAAACTGCGGATCATTGTCCATAACTATAGAGTCTGGCAACCCTTCACGGCTGAAAGCCCAGCCGAGAAGCTTAATGACATCATTTGTGGAGATGGAATTAGTACCAAGTACTTCTGGCCACATTGAGAAGTAATCAACTAGGGTGACTAGATACCTAGGGTAGGAGGTGTTTATTGGGCCAATGATGTCCATTCCCAATTTCTGCCAAGGCCCGCTCGGCCATTCGACTGGCTGCAATGGAGCTACATGAGGCTTTGCAGACTTGTTTGCCAGCTTACATACATGGCAATGCTTTACATACTGTTCAATAGTGCTATCCATCTGGGGCCACCAATAGCGTTCACGAAGAAGCTGCTTGGTACGTACTATGCCCGTGTGCTTTTCATGTGCCAGCTGTAGAAATATAGGTATTAGAACATTGGGTATTACGACACGATCACCACGCATGAGTAATCCATCTACAAAAGACAATTCTTCATTTACATGAAAGTAAACTATTAAAGAATTGTCTATGTTTTTATTAGAAGGCCAACTCTCTGCTGGGCATTTACTGACCTTCTGAACAGTTTCATCTGTGCTCGTTTCAAGTTCCACTGTTTCCTGGAAACGAACGATATAACTAAGGATACCATTTGTTCCTCGTGAACTACATTCGGAGAATCTTTTACTGGGAGTCTAGACAAGGCATCAGCTACTAAATTTTCTAATCCTTTGCAATATTCAATCTGAAAGTTGTAATACAGGAGCCTGGCTGACCATCTCGAAATGCGAAGAGGTCGACGACCTGAGTCGCCAGCGGACAGTAATGCAACTACTGCTTGATGGTCAGTTCGAAGAGTGAACCGTCTACCCCAGAGGTAAACGTGCCATTTTTCGCACGCCAACAGATATGCTAGCGCTTCACGCTCTCCTACAGAATACTTTCGTTCAGCAACCGACAAAGTTCTAGATGCAAATGCTACAGTTTCTAGCTTAGAACCATACGGTTGTTGTAACACAGCACCAACACCAACATCAGATGCATCAGCCGTCACTACCACAGGCAATTCAGAGTTGAAAATCTTAATGACAGGGGAACATGTAAGACGAGCTTTCAACTGATTGAAGCTACGTTGTGCATCATCAGATCAAGCAAAATTTTGCCTTTGCCTGAGCATGAGGCGAAGCGGTTCTACAAGTTCTGCATAATGATCAATGAACTTGGCATAGTAACCAGCTAATCCTAAGAAGGATTGCAATGACTTAATATCTGTAGGAGCAGGCGCATTCAGGATTGCTTTTACCTTGCTCTCCGTAGGTGAAATACCTTCAGCTGAAATTTTATGGCCCAGAAAAATCAGTTGCCTCACAGAGAAGACACATTTTTCATTCAGTTTCATTCCACTGTTTGAAATGCAAAGCAAGACTTCTCTTAAGTTAGCATCATGCTCAGGTTTTGTCTGACCCCATACCAAAGGGTCATCAAGGTAACAGACAACATTCCTTCAACTCTGCGAGATTTGTGACATCATTTTCTGAAACACTGCTGGTGCGGATGCCAAGCGAAACAGACACGCTTGAACCTAAATAAGCCTTCATGAGTTATGAACGTAGCGAGATCTCTACTCTCTTCTTCCAGTAACAGCTGATGATAAGCAGATGCTAGATTCAGCTTAGAAAAATATGTGGCACCACGAAACATTTCTAATAACTCTTCTACGTGCGGCAAAGAGTACCCATCAATGACAATTGCCTTAGTTGGTTCCCGTAGGTCTACACAGAGCCGGATGGCTCCAACCTTTTTGCGCACGACGAGTGGAGACACCCACTCAGAAGCCTCGACGCGCTCGATGACGTCGCAGTCCTCGAGACGTCGCAGTTCATTTGTAACCTGGTCACGGAGAGCCAGCGGTAGTCTGCGCAACTTTGAAGATACTGGTTTCATACCTTGCCGCCGATGTATTCGGTGCACGAAGTTTTTGACGAGACCCAACTCGGCTCTGAAGAGGTGATCAAAACCCGGAGGCACACCTGTGGGGCTCTGTACTGGAGGAAGCGAAGCCAGGCAGCATGTCAGCGACGGACCGTCGATTTGTATCCCCAAGCGCTGGATGTCGTCAAGACCCAACAGTGATGTTCCTGTAGACGTTACGTGGAACGTGAATGAGCACGAGCTTTGAAGAAGCTCGACAGTGGCTTGGAAAAGGCCTTGAATGTCGATGCGTTGCTTGGAGAAATTCCTCAGGTCCACTGCTGTTTTTGACAGTCTGTGCTGTCTACCAAAGTGCTTTCTAAAATCTTCGGCCGTCATCAATGAGACAGACGCTCTTACGTCCACGAGCAGCCGCATGGCGACGCCACTAACTACGACCGGGACTTGTAAATCCTTTTTAGTTTCCAAAGTGCTCGCCGTCAAGACAGACGCGGACGGCTGTCCTGCAGAAGTTAACGAAGACGGCGTCTCTGGGGAAGAGACATGCTGAACAGTACGCGTTTTTCGGCATACTGATGCAAAATGCCCCAACGTGTGGCAGGCGTTGCACCGCCGGATCCTTGCTGGGCAATTCCTGTACGTTACAATATGTTTCGTGCTGCCACACCGATCGCATGAACTACGGTCGACACTAGGGTCTTTCTTCGCATCCTGTGCTTCATTGCGGGTCCCGGAGGAGCCTCTCGGAAAATGTTGATCATCTGGGCGGCCTCCCGGAAAACGTCGGCCATCTTGGTGGCTCCTGGGAAAAAGTAGGCCATCTTCATGGCTTCCCGGACTACGTAGGCCATCTTGGCTCGTCGACTGAGCGCCAGGGGGAGCTGCCTCTATCCTTTGTATTTTTTCGGAGTCGAACGCGTGGTTCGCTCGATACAGGACTTCTAAAGAGCGTCCAATTTATTCTGCTTCATGGAGGGACAGGGTTACGCCATGAGCTAATAACTTTTCGCGAACGCTGACGTTCGCGGCCCCATGTATTATTTGGTCTCGGACGCGCTCATAGTATGTTGTGCCGAAGTTGCACTGTACCGCCTTCTCCTTCAGTGCGGTCACGAATTCCAGGAATCCTTCTCCGTCGTACTGCCTTCGACAGTTGAATTCGTGCCTCTCCGCCAGAACATGTGTTGATGCGGCGAACAGCCGGTCAAGCCGCTGCAAGAGTTTCTGTAACTCTAACGCTGGCGGGACCGCATCACTTGACGTTGACGCTGCGCCGGTCGACTGCCTTGCTGCTTCGCTTGACGCTGACGCTGCGCCGGTTAACTGCCTTGCTGCTTCATGCTCCTCGTCTGCAAAGTACTTTCGTTGTCCCTCACGCCCGAGGGCGCTGACGACCGCTGACGACCGCGGACGCGCGGATAATGATGAAGTATTCTACTCCATACCACCCAGCAGCAAACGGCCTAGCGGAACGTGCTATACGAGACGTCAAACACGACCTGAAGATGTATCCAGATTTTACCAGTGGCTAGAAGTGCTATCTTGAGGCTACTTTGAAACATCACAAAAGACCGTAGACCACTGGTTTAGGCTGCACTCCTCATTTTGGCACTTCGGGTACAGCGCCCATACTTCCTGCAGATCGTCAGCAAAGCCTCCTAGAGAACCTCAAACTCGATGAAATAAGGACAACCGTCATTGAATAGTAGGTCTACAAGCGCGGCATGAAGTGAAACCTTCAAATAGGCAGTGTAGTGAGAAACCGAATATACAACCTAGAGACTATGTCGCTGTAACGAAAGGAGCTGTGCCTTCAATTTCTAAATTTTGCAGACCATTTCAAGTGATTGAGACTGCATGCGAGAAGGGAATATTGAAGAACATCAGGTACACGGGAGCCTCGGGTCAAACGGAGGGCGCCTCTATTGAAAACATATTTAAGTAGTACCTCACGAGGTGTAATTAAAAGAAGTCCAGAAGACTGAAGCAGTCGGCGCTCGATGCATACAAAAAGAAGTGGGCTAGGGGAGAAATTGCCATAATTGACGCAACTAAACATCACACGAGAAAGTTGCTTAAAATAAGTCATCAGAAAAACTCTAGAATTGCCATCTAAACAAACACTCCTTGTAATCTGCTGCTGCTGCCGCTGCTGCTGCCGCCGCCGCCACCGCCGCCACCGCCGCCGCCGCTGCCGCTGCTGCTGCGGCCGCCACCGCCGCCGGCGCTGCCGCCGCTGCTGCCGCCGCTGCCGCTGCTGCTGCCGCTGCTGCTGCTGCTTCCGCTGCTGCTGCTGCTTGCGCTGCTGCTGCTGCTGCTGCTGCTGCTGCTGCTGCTGCTGCTGCTGCTGCTGCTGCTGCTGCTTCCGCTGCTGCTGCTGCTTCCGCTTCCGCTGCTGCTGCTGCTGCTGCTTCCGCTGCTGCTGCAGCTGCAGCTGCTTCCGCTGCTGCTGCTGCTGCTGCTTCCGCTGCTTCCGCTGCTGCTACTGCTGCTGCTTCCGCTGCTGCTGCTGCTGCTTCCGCTGCTGTCGCTGCTGCTTCTGCTTCCGCTGCTGCTGCTGCTGGTGCTGCTGCTGCTGCTGCTGATGCTGCTGCTACTGCTGCTGCTGCTGCTGCTGGTGCTGCTGGTGCTGCTGGTGCTGCTGCTGCTGGTGATGGTGCTGCTGCTGCTGCTTCCGCTGCTGCTTCCGTTGCTGCTGCTTCCGCTGCTGCTGCTGCTGCTGCTGCTTCCGGTGCTGCTGCTGCTGCTGCTTCCGGTGCTGCTGCTGCTTCCGGTGCTGCTGCTGCTGCTGCTGCTGCTTCCGCTGCTGCTGGTGCTGCTTCCGGTGCTGCTGCTGCTGCTTCCGCTGCTGCTCCTGCTGCTGCTTCCGCTGCTTCCGCTGCTGCTGCTGCTGCTGCTGCTTCCGCTGCTGCTTCCGCTGCTGCTGCTGCTGCTGCTGCTGCTGCTTCCGCTGCTGCTGCTGTTGCTGCTTCCGCTGCAGCTGCTGCTGCTGCTGCTTCCGCTGCTTCCGCTGCTGCTGCTGCTGCTGCTTCCGCTGCTTCCGCTGCTTCCGCTGCTGCTGCTGCTGCTGCTTCCGCTGCTGCTGCTGCTGCTTCCGCTTCTGCTGCTGCTTCCGCTGCTGCTTCCGCTGCTGCTGCTACTGCTGCTTCCGCTGCTGCTGCTGCTGCTGCTGCTGCTGCTGCTGCTTCCGCTGCGGCTGCTGCTGCTTCCGCTGCTGCTGCTGCTGCTGCTTCCGCTGCTGCTGCTGCTGCTTCCGCTGCTGCTGCTGCTGCTTCTGCTGCTGCTGCTGCTTCCGCTGCTGCTGCTTCTTCAGCTGCTGCTGCTTCCGCTGCTGCTTCCGCTGCTGCTGCTGCTGCTTCCGCTGCTGCTTCTTCTGCTGCTGCTGCTGCTGCTGCTGCTTCCGCTGATGCTGCTGCTGCTGCTTCCGCTGCTGCTGCTGCTGCTGCTGCTTCCGCTGCTGCTGCTGCTGCTGCTTCTTCCGCTGCTGCTACCGCTGCTGCTGCTGCTGCTTCCGCTGCTTCCGCTGCTGCTGCTGCTGCTGCTTCTTCCGCTGCTGCTTCCGCTGCTGCTGCTGCTGCTGCTTCCGCTGCTTCCGCTGCTGCTGCTGCTGCTGCTGCTTCCGCTGCTGCTGCTGCTGCTGCTGCTTCCGCTGCTGCTGCTGCTGCTGCTGCTTCCACTTCTGCTGCTGCTTCCGCTGCTGGTCCTGCTGCTGCTTCCGCTGCTTCCGCTGCTGCTGCTGCTGCTGCTGCTTCCGCTGCTGCTGCTGCTGCTGCTGCTTCCGCTGCTGCTGCTGCTTCCGCTGCTGCTGCTGCTGCTGCTTCCGCTGCTGCTGCTGCTGCTGCTGATGCTGCTGCTTCCGCTGCTGCTGCTGCTGCCGCTGCTGCTGCTGCTGCTGCTGCTTCCGCTGCTGCTGCTGCTGCTTCCGCTGCTGCTGCTGCTGCTGCTTCCGCTGCTGCTGCTGCTGCTGGTGCTTCCGCTTCTGCTGCTGCTGCTGCTGGCTCCGCTGCTGCTGCTGCTTCCGCTGCTGCTGCTGCTTCCGCTGCTGCTGCTGCTGCTTCTTCCGCTGCTGCTTCCGCTGCTGCTGCTGCTGCTGCTTCCGCTGCTTCCGCTGCTGCTGCTGCTGCTGCTTCCGCTGCTGCTGCTGCTGCTTCCGCTTCTGCTGCTGCTGCAGCTTCCGCTGCTGCTGCTGCTGCTGCTTCCGCTGCTTCCGCTGCTGCTGCTGCTTCCGCTGCTGCTTCCGCTGCTGCTGCTACTGCTGCTTCCGCTGCTGCTGCTGCTGCTGCTGCTGCTGCTGCTTCCGCTGCGGCTGCTGCTGCTTCCGCTGCTGCTGCTGCTGCTGCTTCCGCTGCTGCTGCCGCTGCTGCTTCCGCTGCTGCTGCTGCTGCTTCCGCTGCTGCTGCTGCTGCTTCCGCTGCTGCTGCTGCTTCCGCTGCTGCTGCTTCTTCCTCTGCTGCTGCTTCCGCTGCTGCTGCTGCTGCTTCCGCTGCTGCTTCTTCTGCTGCTGCTGCTGCTGCTGCTGGTGCTGCTGCTGCTGCTGCTGCTTCCGCTGATGCTGCTGCTGCTGCTTCCGCTGCTGCTGCTGCTGCTGCTTCTTCCGCTGCTGCTTCCGCTGCGGCTGCTGCTGCTGCTTCCGCTGCTTCCGCTGCTGCTGCTGCTGCTGCTGCTGCTTCCGCTGCTGCTGCTGCTGCTGCTGCTTCCGCTGCTGCTGCTGCTTCCGCTGCTGCTGCTGCTGCTTCCGCTGCTTCCGCTGCTGCTGCTGCTGCTGCTGCTGCTTCCGCTGCTGCTGCTGCTGCTGCTTCCGCTGCTTCCGCTGCTGCTGCTGCTGCTGCTGCTGCTTCCGCTGCTGCTGCTGCTGCTGCTGCTTCCGCTGCTGCTGCTGCTGCTGCTGCTTCCACTTCTGCTGCTGCTGCTTCTGCTGCTGCTGCTTCCGCTGCTGCTGCTGCTGCTGCTGCTGCTTCTGCTGCTGCTGCTTCTGCTGCTGCTGCTGCTGCTGCTTCCGCTGCTGCTGCTGCTGCTTCCGCTGCTGCTGCTGCTGCTTCCGCTGCTGCTTCCGCTGCTGCTGCTGCTGCTTCTGCTGCTTCCGCTCCTGCTGCTGCTGCTGCTGCTTCCGCTGCTGCTGCTGCGGCTGCTGCTGCTTCTGCTGCTGCTGCAGCCGCTGCTGCTGCTGCTGCTGCTTCCGCTGCTGCTGCTGCTGCTTCCGCTGCTGCTGCTGCTGCTGCAGCTTCCGCTGCTTCCGCTGCTGTTTCCGCTGCTGCTGCTGCTGCTGCTTCCGCTGCTTCCGCTGCTTCCGCTGCTGCTGCTGCTTCCGCTGCTGCTGCTGCTGCTGCTGCTTCCGCTGCTTCCGCTGCTGCTGCTGCTGCTGCTGCTTCTTCCGCTGCTGCTTCCGCTGCTGCTGCTGCTGCTGCTTCCGCTGCTGCTGCTGCTGCTTCCGCTGCTTCCGCTGCTGCTGCTGCTGCTTCTTCCGCTGCTTCTTCCGCTGCTGCTGCTGCTGCTGCTTCCGCTGCTTCCGCTGCTGCTGCTGCTGCCGCTGCTGCTGCTTCCGCTGCTGCTGCTGCTGCTTCCGCTGCTGCTGCTGCTGCTTCCGCTGCTGCTGCTGCTGCTGCTGCTTCCACTTCTGCTGCTGCTGCTTCTGCTGCTGCTGCTTCCGCTGCTGCTGCTGCTGCTGCTGCTGCTTCTGCTGCTGCTGCTTCCGCTGCTGCTGCTGCTGCTTCCGCTGCTGCTTCCGCTGCTGCTGCTGCTGCTTCCGCTGCTGCTTCCGCTGCTGCTGCTGCTGCTGCTGCTGCTTCCGCTGCTGCTGCTGCTGCTGCTTCCGCTGCTGCTGCTGTTGCTTCCGCTGCTGCTGCTTCTGCTGCTTCCGCTGCTGCTGCTGCTGCTGCTGCTTCCGCTGCTACTGCTGCGGCTGCTGCTGCTTCTGCTGCTGCTGCAGCCGCTGCTGCTGCTGCTGCTGATTCCGCTGCTGCTGCTGCTGCGGCTGCTGCTGCTTCCGCTGCTGCTGCTGCTGCTGCTGCAGCTTCCGCTGCTTCCGCTGCTGTTTCCGCTGCTGCTGCTGCTGCTGCTGCTTCCGCTGCTGCTGCTGCTGCTGCTTCCGCTGCTGCTGCTGCGGCTGCTGCTGCTGCTTCCGCTGCTGCTGCTGCTGCTGCTTCCGCTGCTTCCGCTGCTGTTTCCGCTGCTGCTGCTGCTGCTGCTGCTGCTGCTTCCGCTGCTGCTTCCGCTGCTGCTGCTGCTGCTACTGCTGCTTCCGCTGCTGCTGCTGCTGCTGCTGATGCTTCCGCTGCTGCTGCTTCCGCTGCTGCTGCTACTGCTGCTGCTTCCGCTGCTTCCGCTGCTGCTGCTGCTGCTGCTTGCGCTGCTTCCGCTGCTGCTGCTGCTGCTGCTTCCGCTGCTGCTGCTGCTGCTGCTTCCGCTGCTGCTGCTGCTGCTGCTCCCGCTGCTGCTTCCACAGCTGCTGCCGCTACTGCTGCTGCTGCTTGCGCTGCTGCTTCCGCTGCTGCTGCTGCTTCTGCTTCCGCTGCTGCTGCTGCTGGTGCTGCTGCTGCTGCTGCTGATGCTGCTGCTACTGCTGCTGCTGCTGCTGCTGGTGCTGCTGGTGCTGCTGGTGCTGCTGCTGCTGGTGATGGTGCTGCTGCTGCTGCTTCCGCTGCTGCTTCCGTTGCTGCTGCTTCCGCTGCTGCTGCTGCTGCTGCTGCTTCCGGTGCTGCTGCTGCTTCCGGTGCTGCTGCTGCTGCTGCTGCTGCTTCCGCTGCTGCTGGTGCTGCTTCCGGTGCTGCTGCTGCTGCTTCCGCTGCTGCTCCTGCTGCTGCTTCCGCTGCTTCCGCTGCTGCTGCTGCTGCTGCTGCTTCCGCTGCTGCTTCCGCTGCTGCTGCTGCTGCTGCTGCTGCTGCTTCCGCTGCTGCTGCTGTTGCTGCTTCCGCTGCAGCTGCTGCTGCTGCTGCTTCCGCTGCTTCCGCTGCTGCTGCTGCTGCTGCTTCCGCTGCTTCCGCTGCTTCCGCTGCTGCTGCTGCTGCTGCTTCCGCTGCTGCTGCTGCTGCTTCCGCTTCTGCTGCTGCTTCCGCTGCTGCTTCCGCTGCTGCTGCTACTGCTGCTTCCGCTGCTGCTGCTGCTGCTGCTGCTGCTTCCGCTGCGGCTGCTGCTGCTTCCGCTGCTGCTGCTGCTGCTGCTTCCGCTGCTGCTGCTGCTGCTTCCGCTGCTGCTGCTGCTGCTTCTGCTGCTGCTGCTGCTTCCGCTGCTGCTGCTTCTTCAGCTGCTGCTGCTTCCGCTGCTGCTTCCGCTGCTGCTGCTGCTGCTTCCGCTGCTGCTTCTTCTGCTGCTGCTGCTGCTGCTGCTGCTTCCGCTGATGCTGCTGCTGCTGCTTCCGCTGCTGCTGCTGCTGCTGCTGCTTCCGCTGCTGCTGCTGCTGCTGCTTCTTCCGCTGCTGCTACCGCTGCTGCTGCTGCTGCTTCCGCTGCTTCCGCTGCTGCTGCTGCTGCTGCTTCTTCCGCTGCTGCTTCCGCTGCTGCTGCTGCTGCTGCTTCCGCTGCTTCCGCTGCTGCTGCTGCTGCTGCTGCTTCCGCTGCTGCTGCTGCTGCTGCTGCTGCTTCCGCTGCTGCTGCTCCTGCTGCTGCTTCCACTTCTGCTGCTGCTTCCGCTGCTGGTCCTGCTGCTGCTTCCGCTGCTTCCGCTGCTGCTGCTGCTGCTGCTGCTTCCGCTGCTGCTGCTGCTGCTGCTGCTGCTTCCGCTGCTGCTGCTGCTTCCGCTGCTGCTGCTGCTGCTGCTTCCGCTGCTGCTGCTGCTGCTGCTGATGCTGCTGCTTCCGCTGCTGCTGCTGCTGCCGCTGCTGCTGCTGCTGCTGCTGCTTCCGCTGCTGCTGCTGCTGCTTCCGCTGCTGCTGCTGCTGCTGCTTCCGCTGCTGCTGCTGCTGCTGGTGCTTCCGCTTCTGCTGCTGCTGCTGCTGGCTCCGCTGCTGCTGCTGCTTCCGCTGCTGCTGCTGCTTCCGCTGCTGCTGCTGCTTCTTCCGCTGCTGCTTCCGCTGCTGCTGCTGCTGCTGCTTCCGCTGCTTCCGCTGCTGCTGCTGCTGCTGCTTCCGCTGCTGCTGCTGCTGCTTCCGCTTCTGCTGCTGCTGCAGCTTCCGCTGCTGCTGCTGCTGCTGCTTCCGCTGCTTCCGCTGCTGCTGCTGCTTCCGCTGCTGCTTCCGCTGCTGCTGCTACTGCTGCTTCCGCTGCTGCTGCTGCTGCTGCTGCTGCTGCTGCTTCCGCTGCGGCTGCTGCTGCTTCCGCTGCTGCTGCTGCTGCTGCTTCCGCTGCTGCTGCCGCTGCTGCTTCCGCTGCTGCTGCTGCTGCTTCCGCTGCTGCTGCTGCTGCTTCCGCTGCTGCTGCTGCTTCCGCTGCTGCTGCTTCTTCCTCTGCTGCTGCTTCCGCTGCTGCTGCTGCTGCTTCCGCTGCTGCTTCTTCTGCTGCTGCTGCTGCTGCTGCTGGTGCTGCTGCTGCTGCTGCTGCTTCCGCTGATGCTGCTGCTGCTGCTTCCGCTGCTGCTGCTGCTGCTGCTGCTGCTTCTTCCGCTGCTGCTTCCGCTGCGGCTGCTGCTGCTGCTTCCGCTGCTTCCGCTGCTGCTGCTGCTGCTGCTGCTGCTTCCGCTGCTGCTGCTGCTGCTGCTGCTGCTTCCGCTGCTGCTGCTGCTTCCGCTGCTGCTGCTGCTGCTTCCGCTGCTTCCGCTGCTGCTGCTGCTGCTGCTGCTGCTTCCGCTGCTGCTGCTGCTGCTGCTTCCGCTGCTTCCGCTGCTGCTGCTGCTGCTGCTGCTGCTTCCGCTGCTGCTGCTGCTGCTGCTGCTTCCGCTGCTGCTGCTGCTGCTGCTGCTTCCACTTCTGCTGCTGCTGCTTCTGCTGCTGCTGCTTCCGCTGCTGCTGCTGCTGCTGCTGCTGCTTCTGCTGCTGCTGCTTCTGCTGCTGCTGCTGCTGCTGCTTCCGCTGCTGCTGCTGCTGCTGCTGCTTCCGCTGCTGCTGCTGCTGCTTCCGCTGCTGCTTCCGCTGCTGCTGCTGCTGCTTCTGCTGCTTCCGCTCCTGCTGCTGCTGCTGCTGCTTCCGCTGCTGCTGCTGCGGCTGCTGCTGCTTCTGCTGCTGCTGCAGCCGCTGCTGCTGCTGCTGCTGCTTCCGCTGCTGCTGCTGCTGCGGCTGCTGCTGCTTCCGCTGCTGCTGCTGCTGCTGCAGCTTCCGCTGCTTCCGCTGCTGTTTCCGCTGCTGCTGCTGCTGCTGCTTCCGCTGCTTCCGCTGCTTCCGCTGCTGCTGCTGCTTCCGCTGCTGCTGCTGCTGCTGCTGCTTCCGCTGCTTCCGCTGCTGCTGCTGCTGCTGCTGCTGCTTCTTCCGCTGCTGCTTCCGCTGCTGCTGCTGCTGCTGCTTCCGCTGCTGCTGCTGCTTCCGCTGCTGCTGCTGCTGCTTCCGCTGCTTCCGCTGCTGCTGCTGCTGCTTCTTCCGCTGCTTCTTCCGCTGCTGCTGCTGCTGCTGCTTCCGCTGCTTCCGCTGCTGCTGCTGCTGCCGCTGCTGCTGCTTCCGCTGCTGCTGCTGCTGCTTCCGCTGCTGCTGCTGCTGCTTCCGCTGCTGCTGCTGCTGCTGCTGCTTCCACTTCTGCTGCTGCTGCTTCTGCTGCTGCTGCTTCCGCTGCTGCTGCTGCTGCTGCTGCTGCTTCTGCTGCTGCTGCTTCCGCTGCTGCTGCTGCTGCTTCCGCTGCTGCTTCCGCTGCTGCTGCTGCTGCTTCCGCTGCTGCTTCCGCTGCTGCTGCTGCTGCTGCTGCTGCTTCCGCTGCTGCTGCTGCTGCTGCTTCCGCTGCTGCTGTAGTTGCTTCCGCTGCTGCTGCTTCTGCTGCTTCCGCTGCTGCTGCTGCTGCTGCTGCTTCCGCTGCTACTGCTGCGGCTGCTGCTGCTTCTGCTGCTGCTGCAGCCGCTGCTGCTGCTGCTGCTGATTCCGCTGCTGCTGCTGCTGCGGCTGCTGCTGCTTCCGCTGCTGCTGCTGCTGCTGCTGCAGCTTCCGCTGCTTCCGCTGCTGTTTCCGCTGCTGCTGCTGCTGCTGCTGCTTCCGCTGCTGCTGCTGCTGCTGCTTCCGCTGCTGCTGCTGCGGCTGCTGCTGCTGCTTCCGCTGCTGCTGCTGCTGCTGCTGCTTCCGCTGCTTCCGCTGCTGTTTCCGCTGCTGCTGCTGCTGCTGCTGCTGCTGCTTCCGCTGCTGCTTCCGCTGCTGCTGCTGCTGCTACTGCTGCTTCCGCTGCTGCTGCTGCTGCTGCTGATGCTTCCGCTGCTGCTGCTTCCGCTGCTGCTGCTACTGCTGCTGCTTCCGCTGCTTCCGCTGCTGCTGCTGCTGCTGCTTGCGCTGCTTCCGCTGCTGCTGCTGCTGCTGCTTCCGCTGCTGCTGCTGCTGCTGCTTCCGCTGCTGCTGCTGCTGCTGCTCCCGCTGCTGCTTCCACAGCTGCTGCCGCTACTGCTGCTGCTGCTTGCGCTGCTGCTTCCGCTGCTGCTGCTGCTGCTGCTTCCGCTGCTGCTGCTGCTGCTGCTGCTTCCGCTGCTGCTGCTGCTGCTTCCGCTGCTTCTGCTGCTGCTTCCGCTGCTGCTGCTGCTGCTGCTGCTTCTGCTGCTGCTGCTGCTGCTGCTGCTTCCGCTGCTGCTGCTGCTGCTGCTGCTCCTTCCGCTGCTGCTGCTGCTGCTGCTGCTTCCGCTGCTGCTGCTGCTGCTGCTGCTGCTGCTTCCGCTGCTGCTGCTTCCGCTGCTGCTGCTGCTGCTGCTGCTGCTGCCGCCGCCGGCGCCGCCGCCGCTGCTGCTGCTGCTGCTTCCGCTGCTGCTGCTTCCGCTGCTGCTGCTGCTTCCGCTGCTTCCGCTGCTGTTGCTTCCGCTGCTTCCGCTGCTGCTGCTTCATCCGCTGCTGCTGCTTCCGCTGCTGCTGCTTCCGCTGCTGCTGCTGCTTCCGCTGCTTCCGCTGCTGCTGCTGCTGCTGCTGCTGCTGCTGCTGCTGCTTCCGCTGCTGCTGCTGCTGCTGTTGCTGCTGCTGCTGCTGCTTCCGCTGCTGCTGCTTCCGCTGCTGCTGCCGTCGCCGCCTCCGCCGCTGCTGCTGCTGCTACTGCTGCTGCTGCTGCTGCTTCCGCTGCTGCTGCTGCTGCTTCCGCTGCTGCTGCTGCTGCTGCTTCCGCTGCTGCTGCTGCTGCTGCTGCTGCTTCCGCTGCTGCTGCTGCTGCTTCCCCTGCTGCTGCTGCTGCTTCCGCTGCTGCTGCTGCTGCTGCTTCCGCTGCTTCCGCTGCTGCTGCTGCTGCTGCTGCTGCTTCCGCTGCTGCTGCTGCTGCTGCTTCCACTCCTGCTGCTGCTGCTTCTGCTGCTGCTGCTGCTTCCGCTGCTGCTTCTGCTGCTGCTGCTGCTGCTGCTGCTGCTGCTGCTTCCGCTGCTGCTGCTGCTGCCGCCGCCGCCGCCGCCGCCGCCGCCGCCGCCGCCGCCGCCGCTGCTGCTGCTGCTGCTGCTGCTGCTTCCGCTGCTTCCGCTGCTGCTTCCGCTGCTTCCGCTGCTGCTGCTGCTGCTGCTGCTTCCGCTGCTGCTGCTGCTGCTGTTGCTTCCGCTGCTGCTTCCGCTGCTGCTGCTGCTGCTGCTGCTTCCGCTGCTGCTGCTGCTGCTGCTGCTTCCGCTGCTGCTGCTGCTGCTGCTGCTGCTGCTTCCGCTGCTGCTGCTGCTGCTGCTTCCGCTGCTGCTGTTGCTGCTGCTGCTGCTGCGTCCGCTGCTTCCGCTGCTGCTGCTGCTGCTGCTGCTGCTTCCGCTGCGGCTGCTGCTGCTGCTGCTGCTGCTGCTTCCGCTGCTGCTGCTGCTGCTGCTGCTGCTTCCACTTCTGCTGCTGCTTCCGCTGCTGCTCCTGCTGCTGCTTCCGCTGCTTCCGCTGCTGCTGCTGCTGCTGCTGCTGCTTCCGCTGCTGCTGCTGCTGCTGCTGCTGCTGCTTCCGCTGCTGCTGCTGCTTCCGCTGCTGCTGCTGCTGCTTCCGCTGCTTCTGCTGCTGCTTCCGCTGCTGCTGCTGCTGCTGCTTCCGCTGCTGCTGCTGCTGCCGCTGCTGCTGCTTCCGCTGCTGCTGCTGCTGCTCCTTCCGCTGCTGCTGCTGCTGCTGCTGCTGCTTCCGCTGCTGCTGCTGCTGCTTCCGCTGCTGCTGCTTCCGCTGCTGCTGCTGCTGCTGCTGCTTCCGCTGCTGCTGCTGCTGCTGCTTCCGCTGCTGCTTCCGCTGCTTCCGCTGCTGCTGCTTCCGCTGCTGCTGCTGCTGCTGCTGCTGCTTCCGCTGCTGCTGCTGCTGCTGCTCCCGCTGCTGCTTCCACAGCTGCTGCCGCTACTGCTGCTGCTGCCTCCGCTGCTGCTTCCGCTGCTGCTGCTGCTGCTTCCGCTGCTGCTGCTGCTGCTGCTGCTTCCGCTGCTGCTGCTGCTGCTTCCGCTGCTTCTGCTGCTGCTTCCGCTGCTGCTGCTGCTGCTGCTCCTTCCGCTGCTGCTGCTGCTGCTGCTGCTTCCGCTGCTGCTGCTTCCGCTGCTGCTGCTGCTGCTGCTGCTGCTTCCGCTGCTGCTGCTGCTGCTGCTCCCGCTGCTGCTTCCACAGCTGCTGCCGCTACTGCTGCTGCTGCTTCCGCTGCTGCTTCCGCTGCTGCTGCTGCTGCTTCCGCTGCTGCTGCTGCTGCTGCTGCTTCCGCTGCTGCTGCTGCTGCTTCCGCTGCTGCTGCTGCTGCTGCTTCCGCTGCTGCTGCTGCTGCTGCTGCTGCTTCCGCTGCTGCTGCTGCTGCTGCTCCTTCCGCTGCTGCTGCTGCTGCTTCCGCTGCTGCTGCTTCCGCTGCTGCTGCTTCCGCTGCTGCTGCTGCTGCTGCTGCTGCTTCCGCTGCTGCTGCTTCCGCTGCTGCTGCTGTTGCTTCCGCTGCTTCCGCTGCTGCTGCTTCTGCTGCTTCCGCTGCTGCTGCTGCTGCTGCTGCTTCTGCTGCTGCTGCTGCGGCTGCTGCTGCTTCTGCTGCTGCTGCTGCCGCTGCTGCTGCTGCTGCTGCTGCTGCGGCTGCTGCTGCTGCTGCAGCTTCCGCTGCTTCCGCTGCTGTTTCCGCTGCTGCTGCTGCTGCTGCTTCCGCTGCTTCCGCTGCTGCTGCTGCTGCTGCTGCTTCCGCTGCTGCTGCTGCGGCTGCTGCTGCTGCTTCCGCTGCTGCTGCTGCTGCTGCTGCTTCCGCTGCTGCTGCTGCTGCTGCTGCTTCCGCTGCTGCTGCTGCTGCTGCTCCCGCTGCTGCTTCCACAGCTGCTGCCGCTACTGCTGCTGCTACTTCCGCTGCTGCTTCCGCTGCTGCTGCTGCTGCTTCCGCTGCTGCTGCTGCTGCTGCTTCCGCTGCTGCTGCTGCTGCTTCCGCTGCTGCTCCTGCTGCTGCTTCCGCTGCTGCTGCTGCTGCTGCTGCTGCTGCTTCCGCTGCTGCTGCTGCGGCTGCTGCTGCTGCTTCCGCTGCTGCTGCTGCTTCCGCTGCTGCTGCTGCTGCTGCTTCCGCTGCTGCTGCTGCTGCTGCTGCTTCCGCTGCTGCTGCTGCTGCTGATGCTGCTGCTTCCGCTGCTGCTGCTGCTGCCGCTGCTGCTGCTGCTGCTGCTGCTGCTTCCGCTGCTGCTGCTGCTGCTTCCGCTGCTGCTGCTGTTGCTTCTTCCGCTGCTGCTTCCACTGCTGCTGCTGCTGCTGCTTCCGCTGCTTCCGCTGCTGCTGCTGCTGCTGCTGCTTCCGCTGCTGCTGCTGCCGCTGCTGGTGCTTCCGCTTCTGCTGCTGCTGCTGCTGCTGCTGCTTCCGCTGCTGCTGCTGCTGCTGCTTCCGCTGCTTCCGCTGCTGCTGCTGCTGCTGCTTCCGCTGCTGCTGCTGCTGCTGCTTCCGCTGCTTCCGCTGCTGCTGCTGCTGCTGCTTCCGCTGCTGCTGCTGCTTCCGCTGCGGCTGCTGCTGCTTCCGCTGCTGCTGCTGCTGCTGCTTCCGCTGCTGCTGCTGCTTCCGCTGCTGCTGCTGCTGCTGCTGCTGCTGCTGCTTCCGCTGCTGCTGCTGTTGCTTCCGCTGCTTCCGCTGCTGCTGCTTCTGCTGCTTCCGCTGCTGCTGCTGCTGCTGCTGCTTCTGCTGCTGCTGCTGCGGCTGCTGCAGCTTCTGCTGCTGCTGCTGCCGCTGCTGCTGCTGCTGCTTCCGCTGCTGCTGCTGCTGCGGCTGCTGCTGCTTCCGCTGCTGCTGCTGCTGCTGCTGCAGCTTCCGCTGCTTCCGCTGCTGTTTCCGCTGCTGCTGCTGCTGCTGCTGCTTCCGCTGCTTCCGCTGCTGCTGCTGCTGCTGCTTCCGCTGCTGCTGCTGCTGCTGCTGCTTCCGCTGCTTCCGCTGCTGCTGCTTCCGCTGCTGCTGCTGCTGCTGCTGCTGCTTCCGCTGCTGCTGCTGCTGCTGCTCCCGCTGCTGCTTCCACAGCTGCTTCCGCTGCTGCTGCTGCTGCTTCCGCTGCTGCTTCCGCTGCTGCTGCTGCTGCTGCTTCCGCTGCCGCTGCTGCTGCTGCTGGTGCTTCCGCTTCTGCTGCTGCTGCTGCTGCTGCTTCCGCTGCTGCTGCTGCTGCTGCTTCCGCTGCTTCCGCTGCTGCTGCTGCTGTTGCTTCCGCTGCTGCTGCTGCTGCTTCCGCTTCTGCTGCTGCTGCTGCTTCCGCTGCTGCTGCTGCTTCCGCTGCTGCTTCCGCTGCTGCTGCTACTGCTGCTTCCGCTGCTGCTGCTGCTGCTGCTGCTGCTTCCGCTTCGGCTGCTGCTGCTGCTTCCGCTGCTGCTGCCGCTGCTGCTTCCGCTTCGGCTGCTGCTGCTGCTTCCGCTGCTGCTGCCGCTGCTGCTTCCGCTGCTGCTGCTGCTGCTGCTTCCGCTGCTGCTGCTGCTGCTTCCGCTGCTGCTGCTTCCGCTGCTGGTGCTGCTGCTGCTGCTGCTGCTTCCGCTGCTTCCGCTGCTGCTGCTGCTGCTGCTTCTTCCGCTGCTGCTTCCGCTGCTGCTGCTGCTTCCGCTGCTTCCGCTGCTGCTGCTGCTGCTGCTGCTGCTGCTTCCGCTGCTGCTGCTGCTGCTGCTGCTGCTTCCACTTCTGCTGCTGCTTCCGCTGCTGCTGCTGTTGCTTCCGCTGCTTCCGCTGCTGCTGCTTCTGCTGCTTCCGCTGCTGCTGCTGCTGCTGCTTCTGCTGCTGCTGCTGCTGCGGCTGCTGCTGCTTCTGCTGCTGCTGCTGCCGCTGCTGCTGCTGCTGCTTCCGCTGCTGCTGCTGCTGCGGCTGCTGCTGCTTCCGCTGCTGCTGCTGCTGCTGCTGCAGCTTCCGCTGCTTCCGCTGCTGTTTCCGCTGCTGCTGCTGCTGCTGCTTCCGCTGCTTCCGCTGCTGCTGCTGCTGCTGCTTCCGCTGCTGCTGCTGCGGCTGCTGCTGCTGCTTCCGCTGCTGCTGCTGCTGCTGCTGCTTCCGCTGCTTCCGCTGCTGCTGCTTCCGCTGCTGCTGCTGCTGCTGCTGCTTCCGCTGCTGCTGCTGCTGCTGCTCCCGCTGCTGCTTCCACAGCTGCTTCCGCTGCTGCTGCTGCTGCTTCCGCTGCTGCTTCCGCTGCTGCTGCTGCTGCTGCTGCTGCTGCTTCCGCTGCCGCTGCTGCTGCTGCTGGTGCTTCCGCTTCTGCTGCTGCTGCTGCTGCTGCTTCCGCTGCTGCTGCTGCTGCTTCCGCTGCTTCCGCTGCTGCTGCTGCTGCTGCTTCCGCTGCTGCTGCTGCTGCTGCTTCCGCTTCTGCTGCTGCTGCTGCTTCCGCTGCTGCTGCTGCTTCCGCTGCTGCTGCTACTGCTGCTTCCGCTGCTGCTGCTGCTGCTGCTGCTTCCGCTGCGGCTGCTGCTGCTGCTTCCGCTGCTGCTGCCGCTGCTGCTTCCGCTGCTGCTGCTGCTGCTGCTTCCGCTGCTGCTGCTGCTGCTTCCGCTGCTGCTGCTTCCGCTGCTGCTGCTGCTGCTGCTTCCGCTGCTGCTGCTTCCGCTGCTGCTGCTGCTGCTGCTGCTGCTGCTGCTTCCGCTGCTTCCGCTGCTGCTGCTGCTGCTGCTGCTTCTTCCGCTGCTGCTTCCGCTGCTGCTGCTGCTGCTGCTTCCGCTGCTTCCGCTGCTGCTGCTGCTGCTGCTGCTGCTTCCGCTGCTGCTGCTGATGCTGCTGCTTCCGCTGCTGCTGCTGCTGCTGCTGCTGCTGCTTCCACTTCTGCTGCTGCTTCCGCTGCTGCTGCTGCTGCTGCTGCTGCTGCTGCTGCTGCTGCTGCTTCCGCTGCTGCTTCCGCTGCTGCTGCTGCTGCTGCTTCCGCTGCTGCTGCTGCTGCTGCTGCTGCTCCTTCCGCTGCTGCTGCTGCTGCTTCCGCTGCTGCTGCTTCCGCTGCTGCTGCTGCTGCTGCTGCTGCTTCCGCTGCTGCTGCTTCCGCTGCTGCTGCTGTTGCTTCCGCTGCTTCCGCTGCTGCTGCTTCTGCTGCTTCCGCTGCTGCTGCTGCTGCTGCTGCTTCTGCTGCTGCTGCTGCGGCTGCTGCTGCTGCTTCTGCTGCTGCTGCTGCCGCTGCTGCTGCTGCTGCTTCCGCTGCTTCCGCTGCTGTTTCCGCTGCTGCTGCTGGTGCTGCTTCCGCTGCTGCTGCTGCTGCTGCTTCCGCTTCCGCTGCTGCTTCCGCTGCTGCTTCCGCTGCTGCTGCTGCTGCTGCTGCTTCCGCTGCTTCCGCTGCTGTTTCCGCTGCTGCTGCTGCTGCTGCTGCTGCTGCTTCCGCTGCTGCTGCTGCTGCTACTGCTGCTTCCGCTGCTGCTGCTTCCGCTGCTGCTGCTGCTTCCGCTGCTTCCGCTGCTGCTGCTGCTGCTGCTTCCGCTGCTGCTGCTGCTGCTGTTGCTGCTGCTGCTGCTGTTGCTTCCGCTGCTTCCGCTGCTGCTGCTGCTGCTGCTGCTTCCGCTGCTGCTGCTGCGGCTGCTGCTGCTTCTGCTGCTGCTGCTGCCGCTGCTGCTGCTGCTGCTTCCGCTGCTGCTGCTGCTGCGGCTGCTGCTGCTTCCGCTGCTGCTGCTGCTGCTGCAGCTTCCGCTGCTTCCGCTGCTGTTTCCGCTGCTGCTGCTGCGGCTGCTGCTGCTGCTTCCGCTGCTGCTGCTGCTGCTTCCGCTGCTTCCGCTACTGTTTCCGCTGCTGCTGCTGCTGCTTCCGCTGCTGCTGCTGCTGCTGCTTCCGCTGCTGCTGCTGCTGCTTCCGCTGCTGCTTCCGCTGCTGCTGCTTCTGCTGCTTCCGCTGCTGCTGCTGCTGCTGCTGCTTCCGCTGCTGCTGCTGCTGCTGCTGCTGCTTCCACTTCTGCTGCTGCTGCTTCTGCTGCTGCTGCTTCCGCTGCTGCTTCTGCTGCTGCTGCTGCTGCTGCTGCTGCTTCTGCTGGTGCTGCTTCCGCTGCTGCTGCTGCTGCTGCTGCTTCCGCTGCTGCTGCTGCTGCTGCTTCCGCTGCTGCTGCTGCTGCTTCCGCTGCTGCTGCTGCTGCTTCCGCTGCTGCTGCTGCTGCTTCCGCTGCTGCTTCCGCTGCTGCTGCTGCTGCTGCTTCCGCTGCTGCTGCTGCTGCTTCCGCTGCTGCTGCTGCTTCCGCTGCTGCTGCTGCTGCTGCTGCTGCTGCTGCTGCTGCTTCCGCTGCTGCTGCTGTTGCTTCCGCTGCTTCCGCTGCTGCTGCTGCTGCTGCTGCTGCTTCCGCTGCTTCCGCTGCTGTTTCCGCTGCTGCTGCTGCTGCTTCCGCTGCTGCTGCTGCTGCTGCTTCCGCTGCTGCTTCCGCTGCTGCTGCTGCTGCTACTGCTGCTTCCGCTGCTGCTGCTGCTGCTGATGCTTCCGCTGCTGCTACTTCCGCTGCTGCTGCTGCTGCTGCTGCTGCTTCCGCTGCTTCCGCTGCTGCTGCTGCTGCTGCTTGCGCTGCTTCCGCTGCTGCTTCCGCTGCTGCTGCTGCTGCTGCTTCCGCTGCTGCTGCTGCTGCTTCCGCGGCTGCTTCCGCTGCTGCTGCTGCTTCCGCTGCTGCTACTGGTGCTGCTTCCGCTGCTGCTTCCGCTGCTGCTGCTTCTTCCGCTGCTGCTGCTGCTGCTTCCGCTGCTGCTGCTGCTGTTGCTGCTGCTGCTGCTGCTGCTGCTTCCGCTGCTGCTGCTGCCGCCGCCGCCGCCGCCGCTGCTGCTGCTGCTCCTGCTACTGCTGCTACTGCTGCTGCTGCTTCCGCTGCTGCTGCTGCTGCTGCTTCCGCTGCTTCCGCTGCTGCTGCTGCTGCTTCCGCTGCTTCCGCTGCTGCTTCCGCTGCTGCTGCTTCCGCGGCTGCTGCTGCTGCGACTTCCGCTGCTGCTGCTGGTGCCGCTTCCACTGCTGCTGCTTCTTCCGCTGCTGCTGCTTCCGCTGTTGCTGCTGCTGCTTCCGCTGCCGCTGCTGCTGCTTCCGCTGCTGCTTCCGCTGCTGCTGCTGCTGCTTCCGCTGCTGCTGCTTCTTCCGCTGCTGCTGCTGCTGCGGCTGCTGCTGCCGCTGCTGCTGCCGCTGCCGGTGCCGCTGCTGCCGCTGCCGCTGCCGCTGCTGCCGCTGTCGCTGCTGCTGCTGCTGCTGCTGCCGCTGCTGCTGCTGCTGCTGCTTCCGCTGCTTCCGCTGCTTCCGCTGCTGCTGCTGCTTCCGCTGCTGGTGCTGCTTCCGCTGCTGCTTCCGCTGCTGCTTCCGCTGCTGCTTCCGCTGCTGCTGCTGCCGCTGCTGCTTCCGCTGCTGCTTCCGCTGCTGGTGCTGCTGCTGCTGCTGCTACTGCTGCTGCTGCTGCTGCTTCCGCTGCTGCTGCTGCTGCTGCTGCTTCCGCTGCTGCTTCCGTTGCTGATTCCGCTGCTGCTGCTGCTGCTGCTGCCGCCGCCGCTGCTGCTGCTGCTGCTGCTGCTTCCGCTGCTGCTTCCGCTGCTTCCGCTGCTGCTGCTGCTGCTGCTGCTTCCGCTGCTGCTGCTGCTGCTGTTGCTTCCGCGGCTGCTTCCGCTGCTGCTGTTGCTGCTGCTGCTGCTGCTTCCGCTGCTGCTGCTGCTGCTGCTGCTGCTGCTTCCGCTGCTGCTGCTGCTGCTGCTGCTTCCGCTGCTGCTTCCGCTGCTGCTGCTGCTGCTTCCGCTGCTGCTGCTTCCGCTGCTGCTGCTGCTGCTACTTCCGCTGCTGCTGCTGCTGCTGCTGCTGCTGCTTCCGCTGCTGCTGCTGCTGCTGCTGCTTCCGCGGCTGCTGCTGCTGCTTCCGCTGCCGCTGCTGCTGATGCTGCTGCTGCTGCTGCTTCCGCTGCTTCTGCTGCTGCTTCCGCTGCTGCTGCTGCTGCTGCTTCCGCTGCTGCTTCCGCTGCTGCTGCTACTGCTGCTGCTGCTGCTTCCGCTGCTGCTGCTGCTTCCGCTGCTGCTGTTGCTGCTGCTGCTGCTGCGTCCGCTGCTTCCGCTGCTGCTGCTGCTGCTGCTTCCGCTGCTGCTGCTGCTGCTGCTGCTTCCGCTGCTGCTGCTGCTGCTGCTTCCGCTGCTGCTACTTCCACTGCTGCTGCTGCTGCTGCTGCTGCTGCTACTTCCGCTGCTGCTGCTGCTGCTTCCGCTGCTTCCGCTGCTGCTGCTTCCGCTGCCGCTGCTGCTTCCGCTGCTGCTGCTGCCGCTGCTGCTTCCGCTGCTGCTGCTGCTGCTTCCGCTGCTGCTGCTGCTGCTGCTGCTTCCGCTGCTGCTGCTGCTGCTGCCGCTGCTGCTTCCGCTGCTGCTTCCGCTGCTGCTGCTGCTGCGGCTGCTGCTACTGCTGCTGCTGCTGCTTCCGCTGCTGCTGCTGCTGCTGCTTCCGCTGCTGCTTCCGCTGCTGCTGACTGCTGCTTCCGCTGCTGCTTCCGCCGCCGCCGCCGCCGCTGCTGCTGCTGCTGCTGCTTCCGCTCGTGCTGCTGCTTCAGCTGCTGCTGCTGCTGCTTCCGCTGGTGCTGCTGCTTCCGCTGCTGCTGCTGCTGCTGCTTCCGCTGCTGCTGCTGCTGCTTCCGCTGCTGCTGCTGCTGCTGCTGCTGCTGCTGCTGCTTCCGCTGCTGCTGCTTCCGCTGCTGCTGCTGCTTCCGCTGCTGCTGCTGCTGCTGCTGCTGCTTCCGCTGCTGCTGCTGCTGCTGCTGCTGCTTCCGCTGCTGCTGCTGCTGCTGCTGCTGCCGCCGCCGCCGCCGCCGCTGCTGCTGCCGCCGCCGCCGCCGCCGCCGCCGCCGCCGCCGCTGCTGCTGCTGCTGCTGCTACTGCTGCTCCTGCTGCTGGTGCTGCTGCGGCTACTTCCGCTGCTGCTTCCGCTGCTGCTTGCGCTGCTGCTGCTGCTGCTGCTGCTGCTGCTGCTACTGCTGCTGCTGCTACTGCTGCTGCTGCTGCTGCTGCTGTTGCTGCTGCTGCTGCTGCTGCTTCCGCTGCTGCTGCTGCTGCTGCTGCTGCCGCCGCCGCCGCCGCCGCCGCTGCCGCTGCTGCTGCTGCTTCCGCTGCTGCTGCTGCTGCTTCCGCTGCTGCTTCCGCTGCTGCTGCTGCTGCTGCTGCTGCTTCCGCAGCTGCTTCCGCTGCTGCTGCTGCTGCTGCTGCTGCTTCCGCTGCTGCTTCCGCTGCTGCTGCTGCTGCTGCTTCTGCTGCTGCTTCCGCTGCTGCTGCTGCCGCTGCCGCTGCTGCCGCTGCTGCTGCCGCTGCCGCTGCTGCTGATGCTGCTGCTGCTTCCGCTGCTTCCGCTGCTTGCGCTGCTGCTGCTGCTTCCGCTGCTGCTGCTGCCGCTGCTGCTTCCGCTGCTGCTTCCGCTGCTGCTTCCGCTGCTGCTGCTGCTGCTGCTGCTGCTGCTTCCGCTGCTGCTGCTGCTGCTGCTGCTTCCGCTGCTGCTGCTGCTGCTGCTTCCGCTGCTGCTTCCGCTGCTGCTCCCGCTGCTGCTGCTGCTGCTGCTTCCGCTGGTACTGCTGCTTCCGCTGCTTCTGCTGCTGCTGCTTCCGCTGCTGCTGCTGCTGCTGCTTCCGCTGCTGCTGCTGCTGCTGCTGCTTCCGCTGCTGCTTCCGCTACTGCTGCTGCTGCTGCTTCCGCTGCTGCTTCCGCTGCTGCTGCTGCTGCTACTGCTTCCGCTGCTGCTGCTGCAGCTGCTGCTTCCGCTGCTGCTGCTGCTTCCGCTGCTGCTGCTGCTGCTGCTGCTGCTTCCGCTGCTGCTGCTGCTTCCGCTGCTGCTACTTCCGCTGCTGCTGCTGCTGCTGCTACTGCTGCTGCTTCCGCTGCTGCTTCCGCTGCCGCTGCTGCTGCTGCTTCCGCTGCTGCTTCCGCTGCTGCTTCCTCTGCTGCTGTTGCTGCTGCTGCTGCCGCTGCCGCCGCTTCCGCCGCCGCTGCTGCTGCTGCTGCTTCCGCTGCTTCTGCTGCTGCTTCAGCTGCTGCTGCTGCTGCTGCTTCCGCTGGTGCTGCTGCTTCCGCTGCTGCTGCTGCTTCCGCTGCTGCTGCTGCTGCTGCTGCTGCTGCTTCCGCTGCTTCCGCTGCTGCTGCTGCTGCTGCTGCTTCCGCGGCTGCTTGCGCTGCTGCTGCTGCTTCCGCTGCTGCTTCCGCTACTGCTGCTGCTGCTGCTGCTTCCGCTGCTGCTTCCGCTGCTGCTGCTGCTGCTGCTGCTGCTTCCGCTGCTGCTTCCGCTACTGCTGCTGCTGCTGCTGCTGCTTCCGCTGCTGCTGCTGCTGCTGCTGCTGCTTCCGCTGCTGCTGCTGCTGCTGCTGCTTCCGCTGCTGCTGCTGCTGCTGCTTCCGCTGCTGCTACTTCCACTGCTGCTGCTGCTGCTGCTACTTCCGCTGCTGCTGCTGCTGCTTCCGCTGCTTCCGCTGCTGCTGCTTCCGCTTCTTCCGCTGCTGCTGCTGCTTCCGCTGCCGCTGCTGCTTCCGCTGCTGCTGCTGCTGCTTCCGCTGCTGCTTCCGCTGCTGCTGCTGCTGCTGCTGCTTCCGCTGCTGCTGCTGCTGCTGCCGCTGCTGCTTCCGCTGCTGCTTCCGCTGCTGCTGCTGCTGCTGCTGCTGCTGCTGCTGCTGCTTCCGCTGCTGCTGCTGCTGCTGCTTCCGCTGCTGCTTCCGCTGCTGCTTCCGCCGCCGCCACCGCCGCTGCTGCTGCTGCTGCTGCTTCCGCTGGTGCTGCTGCTTCAGCTGCTGCTGCTGCTGCTGCTTCCGCTGGTGCTGCTGCTTCCGCTGCTGCTGCTGCTGCTTCCGCTGCTACTGCTGCTTCCGCTGCTGCTTCCGCTACTGCAGCTGCTGCTGCTGCTTTTGCTGCTGCTTCCGCTACTGCTGCTGCTGCTGCTTCCGCTGCTGCTTCCGCTGCTGCTGCTGCTGCTGCAGCTGCTTCCGCTGCTGCTGCTGCTTCCGCTGCTGCTGCTGCTGCTGCTGCTGCTGCTTCCGCTGCTGCTACTTCCGCTGCTGCTGCTGCTTCCGCTGCTTCCGCTGCTGCTGCTGCTTCCGCTGCTGCTGCTTCCGCTTCCTCCGCTGCTGCTGCTGCTGCTTCCGCTGCTGCTTCCGCTGCTGCTCCCGCTGCTGCTGCTGCTGCTGCTTCCGCTGGTACTGCTGCTTCCGCTGCTTCTGCTGCTGCTGCTTCCGCTGCTGCTGCTGCTGCTGCTTCCGCTGCTGCTGCTGCTGCTGCTGCTTCCGCTGCTGCTTCCGCTACTGCTGCTGCTGCTGCTTCCGCTGCTGCTTCCGCTGCTGCTGCTGCTGCTACTGCTTCCGCTGCTGCTGCTGCAGCTGCTGCTTCCGCTGCTGCTGCTGCTTCCGCTGCTGCTGCTGCTGCTGCTGCTTCCGCTGCTGCTGCTGCTTCCGCTGCTGCTACTTCCGCTGCTGCTGCTGCTGCTGCTACTGCTGCTGCTTCCGCTGCTGCTTCCGCTGCCGCTGCTGCTGCTGCTTCCGCTGCTGCTTCCGCTGCTGCTTCCTCTGCTGCTGTTGCTGCTGCTGCTGCCGCTGCCGCCGCTTCCGCCGCCGCTGCTGCTGCTGCTGCTTCCGCTGCTTCTGCTGCTGCTTCAGCTGCTGCTGCTGCTGCTGCTTCCGCTGGTGCTGCTGCTTCCGCTGCTGCTGCTGCTTCCGCTGCTGCTGCTGCTGCTGCTGCTGCTGCTGCTTCCGCTGCTTCCGCTGCTGCTGCTGCTGCTGCTGCTTCCGCGGCTGCTTGCGCTGCTGCTGCTGCTTCCGCTGCTGCTTCCGCTACTGCTGCTGCTGCTGCTGCTTCCGCTGCTGCTTCCGCTGCTGCTGCTGCTGCTGCTGCTGCTTCCGCTGCTGCTTCCGCTACTGCTGCTGCTGCTGCTGCTGCTTCCGCTGCTGCTGCTGCTGCTGCTGCTGCTTCCGCTGCTGCTGCTGCTGCTGCTGCTTCCGCTGCTGCTGCTGCCGCTGCTTCCGCTGCTGCTACTTCCACTGCTGCTGCTGCTGCTGCTACTTCCGCTGCTGCTGCTGCTGCTTCCGCTGCTTCCGCTGCTGCTGCTTCCGCTTCTTCCGCTGCTGCTGCTGCTTCCGCTGCCGCTGCTGCTTCCGCTGCTGCTGCTGCTGCTTCCGCTGCTGCTTCCGCTGCTGCTGCTGCTGCTGCTGCTTCCGCTGCTGTTGCTGCTGCTGCCGCTGCTGCTTCCGCTGCTGCTTCCGCTGCTGCTGCTGCTGCTGCTGCTGCTGCTGCTGCTGCTGCTGCTGCTGCTTCCGCTGCTGCTGCTGCTGCTGCTTCCGCTGCTGCTTCCGCCGCCGCCACCGCCGCTGCTGCTGCTGCTGCTGCTTCCGCTGGTGCTGCTGCTTCAGCTGCTGCTGCTGCTGCTGCTTCCGCTGGTGCTGCTGCTTCCGCTGCTGCTGCTGCTGCTTCCGCTGCTACTGCTGCTTCCGCTGCTGCTTCCGCTACTGCAGCTGCTGCTGCTGCTTTTGCTGCTGCTTCCGCTACTGCTGCTGCTGCTGCTTCCGCTGCTGCTTCCGCTGCTGCTGCTGCTGCTGCAGCTGCTTCCGCTGCTGCTGCTGCTTCCGCTGCTGCTGCTGCTGCTGCTGCTGCTTCCGCTGCTGCTACTTCCGCTGCTGCTGCTGCTTCCGCTGCTTCCGCTGCTGCTGCTGCTTCCGCTGCTGCTGCTTCCGCTTCCTCCGCTGCTGCTGCTGCTGCTACTGCTGCTGCTTCCGCTGCTGCTTCCGCTGCTGCTTCCGCTGCTGCTGCTGCTGCTGCTGCTGCTGCTGCTGCTGCTTCCGCTGCTGCTGCTGCTGCTGCTGCTGCTTCCGCTGCTGCTGCTGCTGCTGCTGCTGCTGCTTCCGCTGCTGCTTCCGCTGCTGCTGCTGCTGCTACTGCTTCCGCTGCTGCTGCTGCTGTTGCTGCTGCTGCTTCCGCTGCTGCTGTTGCTGCTGCTTCCGCTGCTGCTGCTGCTGCTTCCGCTGCTGCTGCTGCTGCTGCAGCTGCTGCTGCTGCTGCTGCTGCTGCTTCCGCTGCTGCTGATGCTGCTTCCGCTGCTGCTGCTGCTTCCGCTGCTGCTGCTGCTGCTGCTGCTGCTGCTGCTTCCGCTGCTGCTGCTGCTGCTGCTTCCGCTGCTGCTGCTGCTGCTGCTGCTGTTGCTGCTTCCGCTGCTGCTGCTGCTGCTGCTTCCGCTGCTGCTGCTGCTGCTGCTGCTGCTGCTTCCGCTGCTGCTGCTGCTTCCGCTGCTGCTTCCGCTGCTGCTGCTGCTGCTGCTTCCGCTGCTGCTGCTTCCGCTGCTGCTTCTGCTGCTCCTGCTTCCGCTGCTGCTGCTTCCGCTGCTGCTGCTGCTGCTGCTTCCGCTGCTGCTGCTTCCGCTGCTGCTGCTTCCGCTGTTGCTGCTGCTGCTGCTGCTGCTTCCGCTGCTGCTGCTGCTGCTGCTGCTGCTTCCGCTGCTGCTGCTGCTGCTGCTTCCGCTGCTGCTGCTGCTGCTGCTTCCGCTGCTGCTGCTACTTCCGCTGCTGCTGCTGCTGCTGCTGCTGCTGCTTCCGCTGCTGCTGCTGCTGCTGCTGCTGCTGCTTCCGCTGCTGCTGCTGCTTCCGCTGCTGCTGCTGCTTCCGCTGCTGCTGCTGCTGCTGCTTCCGCTGCTGCTGCTGCTGCTTCCGCTGCTGCTTCCGCTGCTGCTGCTGCTGCTGCTTCCGCTGCTGCTGCTGCTGCTTCCGCTGCTGCTGCTGCTGCTGCTTCCGCTGCTGCTGCTGCTGCCGCCGCCGCCGCCGCCGCTGCTGCTGCTGCTGCTGCTGCTACTGCTGCTCCTGCTGCTGCTGCTGGTGCTGCTGCTGCTGCTTCCGCTGCTGCTGCTGCTGCTGCTTCCGCTGCTGCTGCTGCTGCTGCTTCCGCTGCTGCTGCTGCTGCTGCTTCCGCTGCTGCTGCTGGTTCTGCTTCCGCTGCTGCTTCCGCAGCTGCTGCTGCTGCTGCTTCCGCTGCTGCTACTTCCGCTGCTGCTGCTGCCGCTGCTGCTGCTTCCGCTGCTTCCGCTGCTGCTGCTGCTTCCGCTGCTGCTGCTGCTTCCGGTGCTGCTGCTTCCGCTGCTTCTGCTGCTGCTTCAGCTGCTGCTGCTGCTGCTGCTGCTTCCGCTGGTGCTGCTGCCGCTGCTGCTGCTGCTGCTTCCGCTGCTTCCGCTGCTGTTTCCGCTGCTGCTGCTGGTGCTGCTTCCGCTGCTGCTGCTGCTGCTGCTTCCGCTTCCGCTGCTGCTTCCGCTGCTGCTTCCGCTGCTGCTGCTGCTGCTGCTGCTTCCGCTGCTTCCGCTGCTGTTTCCGCTGCTGCTGCTGCTGCTGCTGCTGCTGCTTCCGCTGCTGCTGCTGCTGCTACTGCTGCTTCCGCTGCTGCTGCTTCCGCTGCTGCTGCTGCTTCCGCTGCTTCCGCTGCTGCTGCTGCTGCTGCTTCCGCTGCTGCTGCTGCTGCTGTTGCTGCTGCTGCTGCTGTTGCTTCCGCTGCTTCCGCTGCTGCTGCTGCTGCTGCTGCTTCCGCTGCTGCTGCTGCGGCTGCTGCTGCTTCTGCTGCTGCTGCTGCCGCTGCTGCTGCTGCTGCTTCCGCTGCTGCTGCTGCTGCGGCTGCTGCTGCTTCCGCTGCTGCTGCTGCTGCTGCAGCTTCCGCTGCTTCCGCTGCTGTTTCCGCTGCTGCTGCTGCGGCTGCTGCTGCTGCTTCCGCTGCTGCTGCTGCTGCTTCCGCTGCTTCCGCTACTGTTTCCGCTGCTGCTGCTGCTGCTTCCGCTGCTGCTGCTGCTGCTGCTTCCGCTGCTGCTGCTGCTGCTTCCGCTGCTGCTTCCGCTGCTGCTGCTTCTGCTGCTTCCGCTGCTGCTGCTGCTGCTGCTGCTTCCGCTGCTGCTGCTGCTGCTGCTGCTGCTTCCACTTCTGCTGCTGCTGCTTCTGCTGCTGCTGCTTCCGCTGCTGCTTCTGCTGCTGCTGCTGCTGCTGCTGCTGCTTCTGCTGGTGCTGCTTCCGCTGCTGCTGCTGCTGCTGCTGCTTCCGCTGCTGCTGCTGCTGCTGCTTCCGCTGCTGCTGCTGCTGCTTCCGCTGCTGCTGCTGCTGCTTCCGCTGCTGCTGCTGCTGCTTCCGCTGCTGCTTCCGCTGCTGCTGCTGCTGCTGCTTCCGCTGCTGCTGCTGCTGCTTCCGCTGCTGCTGCTGCTTCCGCTGCTGCTGCTGCTGCTGCTGCTGCTGCTGCTGCTTCCGCTGCTGCTGCTGTTGCTTCCGCTGCTTCCGCTGCTGCTGCTGCTGCTGCTGCTGCTTCCGCTGCTTCCGCTGCTGTTTCCGCTGCTGCTGCTGCTGCTTCCGCTGCTGCTGCTGCTGCTGCTTCCGCTGCTGCTTCCGCTGCTGCTGCTGCTGCTACTGCTGCTTCCGCTGCTGCTGCTGCTGCTGATGCTTCCGCTGCTGCTACTTCCGCTGCTGCTGCTGCTGCTGCTGCTGCTTCCGCTGCTTCCGCTGCTGCTGCTGCTGCTGCTTGCGCTGCTTCCGCTGCTGCTTCCGCTGCTGCTGCTGCTGCTGCTTCCGCTGCTGCTGCTGCTGCTTCCGCGGCTGCTTCCGCTGCTGCTGCTGCTTCCGCTGCTGCTACTGGTGCTGCTTCCGCTGCTGCTTCCGCTGCTGCTGCTTCTTCCGCTGCTGCTGCTGCTGCTTCCGCTGCTGCTGCTGCTGTTGCTGCTGCTGCTGCTGCTGCTGCTTCCGCTGCTGCTGCTGCCGCCGCCGCCGCCGCCGCTGCTGCTGCTGCTCCTGCTACTGCTGCTACTGCTGCTGCTGCTTCCGCTGCTGCTGCTGCTGCTGCTTCCGCTGCTTCCGCTGCTGCTGCTGCTGCTTCCGCTGCTTCCGCTGCTGCTTCCGCTGCTGCTGCTTCCGCGGCTGCTGCTGCTGCGACTTCCGCTGCTGCTGCTGGTGCCGCTTCCACTGCTGCTGCTTCTTCCGCTGCTGCTGCTTCCGCTGTTGCTGCTGCTGCTTCCGCTGC